>NC_138981.1:129258072-130481170 GCF_964341445.2 Mesoplodon mirus | reverse complement strand
TGAGACACATGTAAGAAAGGAGGGGAGAGACCAGGGGGAAGATGACAGAAGAGTAAGACGCAGAGATCACCTTCCTCCCCACAGATACACTGGAAATACATCTACACGTGGAACAACTCCTACAGAACACCTACTGAACACTGGCAGAAGACCTCAGACCTCCAAAAAGTCTGAGCCGTGTGGATCAAAGGCTCTTGGTGCTGCAGCCAGGAGTCAGTGCTGTGCCTCTGAGGTGGGAGAGCCAACTTCAGGACACTGCTCCACAAGAGACCTCCCAGCTCTATATAATATCAAATGGCGAAAATCTAAATGCCTATCGACAGATGAATGGATAAAGAAGATATGGTACATATATACAATGGAACGCTACTCAGCCATAAAAAAGAATGAAATAATGCCATTTGCAGCAACATGGATGCAACTAGAGATTATCATACTAAGTGAAGTAAGTCAGACAGAGAAAGACAAATACCATATGATATCACTTATATGTGGAATGTAAAATATGACACAAATGAACCTATCTATGAAACAGAAACAGAATCAGGGACATAGAGAATAGACTGGTTGTTACCAAGAGTGAGGGATGGAGAAGGGATGGATTGGGAGTTTGGGATTAGCAGATGCAAACTATTGTATACAGGATGGATAAACAACAAGGTCCTACTGTATAGCACAGGGAACTATATTCAGTATCCTGTGATAAACCATAATGGTAAAGAATATGAAAAAGAATGTCTATATATGTATAGCTGAGTCACTTTGCTGTACAGCAGTAATTAACACAATATTGTAATTCAACTATACATCAATAAAAAATAAACACTTTTTGTTTTAGGCCGTCAGTGTCGCTTGAAATTAACCTACACATTTAATGATTTCTTTGTTCAATTGTTTTCCACTTCTGTTTCTTTCTTCCTTCCCTACCTTCCACTGGAAACATCAAATGTTTCTTTGCTGGTTTAAAAATTATAGATTCTCTTTTGAAATTTTAGTGGTTATTCCTAACTTACTAAGATGCATGCTAGTATTTCTTCCCATTAGCTTATTAACCTTATTTATAGTTGTGTCTACCTGGTGACCTTGGCATGCTCTCAGTTTCCTCTAAGCCCAGAATCTAACATAAATGTCATGCACATGAGAGGGGCTCAGTATTTGTTGGAATCATGTGTAATCTCTCCCCTGGTGTCTGAGTAAGTGCTTGGCAAATTAACTCAGTATAGTTTAGAACGAGACAACACAATGGAAAGGGATTATTTGCCAAATACTTATTAGGAATTCTAGTATCATTGCTACCTGACCCAGGCATCCTAGTGGCCCTGTCTTCCAAAGACATCAAACATAACCCATCCTCAATATCCCTATCCTCATGGCACAATGGTCAGCTTTCTTACTGCCCTGTATTGGATACTAAATGGTCAAAGAGCCAAATGAGGCAAGCACATCAACATTACAGACACGGGTCCCGTCTAACATGGCAGAGGGGAGAAACCCACCTACTAAGGAATGTAATCCAAGTACTTTGCTCATGTAATGAATTCCAGCTGAATAGTTCTTGTAAAATTTTTGAAAAGACTGGATTAGATAGTATCAGTGGACAGTATGAAAGTTCCCCATGAGAAGATCTCAATGGGAAGTTAAAGGAAATGGGGAAAGTTAGCTTATCTCATCCTCAGGAAATCTGGACTGAAATTCAAGGATATTAGGATTCCTTTGTTCTCTCTCTTTTTCTTTCTGTGCCTGCATTCTCTCTCTCTTTCCCTCCCTCTCTCTTAGATTTTTACCTCTTCAGTTTTTAATCAATAATGCTTGCCTCATATCTATGCCACAGAAAGATTAAGATAAATAAGTCATATTCAGCTACAAAAAGCACTTTCTGAGCCCTGAAAGATTCATTTTCACCACTCCTCACCTCCAGGATCCTTTGTTGATTGCAGCCTTGGACACAGTCTGAGTGAACACTCACGTGCCCCATAGCCAAGCAGCAAGGGAACTGCCAAAGCAAAAGACTTCCCCCTGGGGCACTGCATACCCCGTGACCTAAGGGGCATTCAAGTGCCCCTGCTGTGCCCTTCCCCCTTTTCACACTTCAGAGGTGGACACTCTCCCATTTTCCTTGGGCCTCAGTGCTCCCTTCTATGTGTCAACAGAATAAGTTCCCCCACCATGTTTTCTTATAATTCTAGAACATAATATTTTACATTTGTACGAACAGCTTTATAATGCTGTCATATTAGGGAAAACACTTCAAATGCTTTCAGTCACCCCATAGTCATATGCTTACTGTGCCTCTTTCCTTCTGTTTCTTTCTTCTATTCATTTTTTAATTTTCCTCCTCTCTCCTTCTTCCCTCTCTCTCTCCTCCCCCTCTCCCTTTCCTTCTTCTTTTCTCTCTTTGCTTCTTTTATTTTGTTCCATATATTTATTTTCTTCATAATAACAGACAATAAAATGTTAGCATTTACTGCTTCTTCAGTTGTATTAGCAACCATATTAGCAAAACTTCACATAGGCAGTATAAGTTAATCATCAAAAGAATTCTAGGCAGAAAATATTATCATCCTCAATCGTAATCTGTATATGTAGAAAATCAAGTTCAGAAAGTCAAATTCAAGAGAGTAAAAAATCAAGCTAGGTAACTTGCCAAAGGTTCAAATTCATCACCAAACCCAGGCATGTGCAACTGTGAAGTCCTTGGTCTCAGCACTGAGATATCTACTCCTGACCTCTGAATCTCCTGTCTATCATATGCCATTTGTCATGTAAGCAGTATTTTAAGAACCAACTTGTGGTAGACATTTTTAATGTCAGCATGTCAACTGCATTTTCTATTTAATGTTTGTAAGATTTCCTACAGGGCTTCCCTGGTGGCACAGTGGTTGAGAGTCCGCCTGCCAATACAGGGGACACGGGTTCGTACCCGAGTCCGGGAAGATCCCACATGCCATGGAGCAGCTGGGCCCGTGAGCCATGGCTGCTGAGCCTGCGCGTCCGGAGCCTGTGCTCCACAACGGAAGAGGCCACAACAGTGAGAGGACCGCATACCGCAGGAAAAAAAAAAAAGATTTCCTACAGATGGCCCCATTATTTTAGGTAACTCACACCCAACTGCAAGATAATGAGGCTGATTTCAGCAAATGAATACATGTAAAAAATTTTTTTCTTATTATGTGTCTGTCAACTACAACAAATTATTCACGGTGCTACTTATAGCCTGACTTAGAAAGTCCAGTTTGGGTGCCACAATCATGATGCTACTTAGAAATAGTATTTGAGGGTATGTTGTCACATGCCTCCCTGTCATTTCCCATAGAAGGTAGTCGTTTCACAGAAACTACAGCTATACACAGATTATAAGACATTCTCAGTCAGGTTTGGCTTCCTTCCATGTTGGTGCCTCCAGTACTGCATATTTTTTAAAAATTGTGTTGGGAGACATTCTAGAATGTTCCTTCTCCCACATCTACCATATCAAGTCTAGTAGTTTTTACTTCCTAAATTCATCTTTTTGTCTATATCCTAACTGCTATCACCCCATCCTAGGCCTCCTTGTCTCTCTCCTGGAATACCAAAATAGCTGCCTAGATGGTCTCTGGGTTTCTAGGATTGGACCTCTCCAGTCTGAACTCCACCCTCTAATCTGAAGACATTTTGAAGACCAGAGCTGATCTAATGTGTCTTCTGCTTAAAAGCCATCAAGTTTTCATAACAAGTTAACAAAAATATACCCAAATTCCTAAACATGGCATACAAGACTCTTAAAATATATCCCTGAACACTCATCTGTCTCATTCCTTCCTTATATTAACTGTATGGAATGCCATCCTCAACCTCTCTCCCTGAGAGACTCCTGGAGTGTAAGCATTTTCTTTTTAAGTATTCCCTGATAATTCCCAAGTTGAACTGACCATTTGCTATATTTTGTCTATCCCATAACTTATAGCAAACTATTATAGTAAACACTCTATTGAATACCATTTATTTAAGTCAACATGAACTGTGGCCTCCAGTGTGTCTCCTGTAGAGTTTGTCTCTAGTGTACTGTGAGCTCCTTGAAGGCAAAGTGTAACTTATTGGCCTATTTACCTAGAGTCAAGCACAGAACTTTGTAAATTAGTTAACCATTAGTAATGTTTATTGAATTTAAAGCAAAAGGTAGTATAACACAGAATTTAGAATAAAATATGACCTAACCCTAGTGCAACCAATAAAACCATCCCCAGAAACTACTAAAACACTCTCACATCTTTCATTTCTCTTTTCCTCTTTATCATCACTGCTACTTTCCTAATTTAAATTCTCATCATCTCTCACTTGGGTTATTGAAATAACCTGGATACTGATCTCCATCCAATTTTTCCACTCCTCCCCCAAACCATCCTCCACACTATCAGACTGATCATACCAAAACAACTTGCTGATTATGTCAGTCTCTGGCTTTCACACACTTAGTAGCTCTCCACTAGCCTTTGGATGAAGTTCAAACTTCTTAGCTTGATATATATAAAGCCCTTCAAAACTTGGCCACAGTGTATATTCCATAACCTCCTGTAACTCCTCCAAATATACAAACTCTTTCACAGCTCTGACTAGTATCCATGCAATTCTCTCTCCCTGGAATATTTGTAACTATTAACTTCAACGACAAAAGCTTACTCATCCTTCAAAGACCAGTATAAATACCTCCTCCTCTCTCTTACTTTCTCTTACCATCTCCATTCACTTCACCCCACTCCAGAAGAATGAATCATTTATATACACATCCATTATACCATACATTGCATCATTGTATTTGTGTATGCATCTGTCTTTCTCACTGGACTGTAATCTACTTGAGAACAAGGGCTGTGGACTACCCATTTTTGTCTTTAAAGTGAAGTGCAGTACCTAGATGACAACTGGTAATTGGAGTTTGTGGCAAGTTATATGCACCCAAACTATTCAGCAATGTATACTGTAATGTGAGGGTACAGGGTATGTAAATATATATATAAATATGATATATACCATATATATATATATATATATATATATATCCTGTGAAGTATCTATCTTGTACATAGAGTAAAATTAATGCTGAAATATTCCAAAGTATAGGCTATATCTTCCAATGTAGCTCAAAATTTATGATTATTAATTTCATGTAAATTGCCTTATCTAATTTATACCATATCTTGTAGACAAAGTACCATCTCAGAAAACCAGCTATGTGGCTGCTGAATGACACTGGATGGAATAAAAGTTTCATTTGTAAATGGACATTTTAATCATGAACACATGCATATCCTGAAACATTTCTGCCTTTTTCTCTTAAAACTTGAATTAAGATGATAAATGTTGTCAATGGAATTGTAATCATTGATTTATTCAACGAGTATTTGTCAGTTACTAAATGGCAGGTACTCAGGTTTTGTGACAAAGCATAAATAAAACTACAATGGCCTCTGCCTTCTTAAAACCTATAATCCAGAGTATAGAGTAACAATAAACAAACATACATTATTCAATAATAATTATAAAAATTTTTATGAAGGAGAAGTCCAGGGTGTTATGAATGTATGTAACATCTCTGAACCTCAATTTCCTCATTTTTAAATATTCACAGTACTTTTGACATAATAATAATACCAATTGCAATTTACAAAAACCCCTTCTATCCGTTTACTGTTCACAAATAGTTTCACTTCATACATTTATTCTTGCAACAAATATTTATTGGAAGTCTGCTCTGCACAAGGTTATCCAAAGCAAAGTGAATATAATGGTAAAGCCGAACTACACATGTTATATAATCATACAAGTATGATGAGCACTATGAAAAACAAAGTCCTGCCAACACAGAAGATGCACTATTTTAAAGGATGATGGTAAGTAAAAAGGGCAGCCACCAAATAGTGTGATAATTTAACATTGGCTACTTTAATAATGAGAGGTTTAAAAATACTTTCTAATGGTAATTTTTTTTCTTTAATTTTTTTTCTTTAATTAATATGTAGGCACTGCATGATTCCCTGGAAATCCTATATGCTCTAAAATCCCTTTCCCAATTAAAAGTCCCATTCCATCTGTTTACAGAACTCAGGTAGCTCTTTGATAGAAAGCAATTTCATCAGATTAAACTATGGTATAAACGAATCAATTGTCAGCCCTTCCAGAGATAACTGTATTTTAAAATGATTATTTATACTTTCAAATTCCTATATCTCTAACTGTGATAGGTGTGGCTAAGAACACTTTGGAAGTCAGGAGACTCCCTAAGAACCCCCAAACCATGCCCAGAAGACAATCGCCTTTACTGCTGGCACAGGAGGGCAGTGCTTTAAAAGAAAGAGGGAAATTAATGTAAAAGAAATTCACATTATATATTTATTTTTACAAATTATTTCCGGAGTACCGTAGGTTCACCCGTGAGTCCATTCTATCATCACAGTTGTGCACAATTGGAATTTATGGCATTGAAGAATGTCACAAGATCCACAAAGAATAATGACCTTGAAGCATTTCACGATCCACAAAGAAAACTGCAGTGATGATCCCTAGGAACTATTCAGCTACTTTGGAACAATTTTCAACAACAATGGCTGAGATACAATTGGGTTTTAGAGTAACTTTCAGCTAACCAAAAAATATTAAGTCAAACACCTGATTCCCTAAGCAATCTAGATAACTGGAGTTTTATGGTACATTAACATAAACGTTAGACAATTACTTCCCCCATCTGTTTCCCTGTTTTAAAACCTCCAGCAAAAGTCTTTGTAGGAGCTCTTGAAAATGTTCCTGAAATTTTATCCCATTTCAATGGCTCTTATCTAAATTGTCTGTGCTGATATTGTTGTCTTATATGGAGATCTTGTATGCCAAGTATTTTTCTCATTTCAACTGTGTCACGGTTTCTTTTTTATTTATTCAATTTAAAAACAAACTCTTCACATCATATTACAACCGATAATATCAGGTTGGCAATTTAAATATTGGCATTCTTTAACATTTAATGTGATTCATCCATTTTTGACTATTTTCAAAACTCACCATAGTATGAGTAAGTCTTCCATAGATACTAAAGAACAGTGTTCAATAAATTAACAACTTAGGATGCCTCACATTTATCAGCAAATCTGGTGAGTTTTATATGTGCCAAGGAGATACTGGGTTATGAAATCAGCAACAACAGCTGTTGCAGCAATAGTGCTTTTTCTTTCTTCTCGTATATACTGAAGAGCTGTTTTTCTGTTCAAAGGCAAAAACTGGGCCAAAAAAATACGAGAATCAAATGAGAAAGAAAATGGTGGTTTTCTATCTGACATCTTTCACTTCTATCTTGACATGCTTTCTTAATATTTAATATTGATGACATAATTGTGGAAATTATTAACACTGGTACCTAACCTTTTTGAGTTTCTTTCCAGAGCATAAAGGTGTTGAGAGTTTTAGACAGTTCCTAATATCAATTTAAGTATCTGGAAGCCTAACATATAAAACTTATATTTTCTATGTTTTGGCAAATTATTTTAACAAATTATTTTTAAGTAGAGTATGTATACTCTCTAGCTATTGTTATACTAATAATTAAAATTACACTAACGGCCTACCTTTTGAACTTTTAATGTCTTTTATTGCATTGGAAGATTTTGGGGAATTGGAAAGTGTTGCAAAGATGAGATTTATGGGAGGAGCTTCAAGATTTCAGAAGAGTAAGATGCAGAGATCACCTTTCTCCCCACAAATACATCAGAAATACATCTACATGTGGAACAACTCCTACAGAACACCTACTGAACTCTGGCAGAAGACCTCAGACCTCCCAAAAGGCAAGAAACTCCCCACGTACCTGGGTAGGGCAAAAGAAAAAAGAAAAAACAGACACAAAAGAATAGGGACGGGACGTGCACCAGTGGGTGGGAGCCATGAAGGAGGAAAGGTTTCCACACACTAGGAGCCCCTACGCAGGCGGAGACTGCGGGTGGTGGAGGGGGGAGCTTCAGAGCCGCAGAGGAGAGTGCAGCAACAGGGGTGCGGAGGGCAAAGCAGAGAGATTCCAGCACAGAGTATCAGTGCCGACGGGCACTCACCAGCCCGAGCGGCTTGTCTGCTCACCTGCCGGGGCGGGCGGGGCTAGGAGCTGAGGCTCAGGCTTCGGTTGGAGCCCAGGGAGAGGACTGGGGTTGGTGGCATGAACACAGCCTGAAGGGGTTAGTGCACCATGGCTGGCCTGGAGGGAGTCCGGGAAAAAGTATGGACCTGACGAAGAGGCAAGAGACTTTTTCGTTCCCCTTTGTTTCCTGGTACACGAGGAGAGGGTATTAAGAGCACTGCTTAAAGGAGCTCCAGAGACGGGCGCGAGCCGCGGCTATCAGCGCGGACCCCAGAGATGGGCATGAGATGCTAAGGCTGCTGCTGCCACCACCAAGAAGCCTGTGTGTGAGCACAGGTCACTCTCCACACCTCCCCTCCAGGGAGGCTGTGCAGCCCGCCACTGCCAAGGTCCCGTGATCCAGGGACAACTTCACTGGGACAACGCACGGCATGCCCCAGGCTGGTGCAACGTCATGCTGGCCTCTGCTGCCGCAGGCTCGCCCCGCACTCTGTGCCCCTCCCTCC
Organism: Mesoplodon mirus; assembly: GCF_964341445.2. NCBI lineage: Eukaryota > Metazoa > Chordata > Mammalia > Artiodactyla > Ziphiidae > Mesoplodon > Mesoplodon mirus. The sequence continues at coordinate 130,472,572 of NC_138981.1, read as the reverse complement.
CCCCGGCCTGAGTGAGCCAGAGCCCCCGATTCAGCTGCTCCTTTAAACCGGTCTTGAGCAATGCCCTTGGGCGACCTACACGCAGAGGCGGGGACAAATCTAAAGCTGAACCCCGGGAGCAGTGTGAAGAAAGAACAGAAAGGGAAATTTCTCCCAGCATTGGATTAATCTCCACAATCAACTTGATGTACCCTGCACCTGTGGAATATCTAAATAGACAACGAATCATCCCAAATTGAGGCAGTGGAATTTGGGAGCAATGATATATTTTTTTTCCTTTTTCTCCTTTTGTGAGGGTGTATGTGTATGCTTCTGGGTGTGACTTTGTCTGTATGGCTGTGCTTTTACCACTAGTCCTACAGTTTTGTCCATCCATTCTTTTTTTAGTATACTATTTAGTGCTTGTTATAATTGGTGGATTTGCTTTACGGTTTGGTGGCTCTCTTCTTTCTTTCAAATTAATTTTTAATTTTTTAAATTTCTCATAATTATTTTTTTATTTTCATAAATTTATTTTATTTTTTCTTTCTTTCTTTCTTTTTTTCTCACTTTTATTCTGAGCCATGTGGATGACAGGGTGTTGGTGCTCCAGCCGGGCATCAGGCCACTGCCTCTGAGGTGGGAGAGAAGAGTTCAGGACATTGATCCATGAGAGACCTCTCAGCGTCATGTAATATCAATCAGCAGGAGCTCTCAAAGAGACTTCCATCACAACACTAAGACGCAGCTCCACTCAATGACTAGCAAGCTACAGTGCTGGACACCCTATGCCAAACAACTAGCAAGACAGGAACACAACCCCACCCATTAGCAGAGAGGCTGCCTAAAATCATAAGGCCACAGACACCCCAAAACACACCACCAGATGAGGTCCTGCCCACCATGAAGACAAGATCCAGCCTCAACCACCAGAACATAGGAACCGATCCGCTCCACCAGGAAGCCTACAGAACCCACTGAACCAAACTTAGCCACTGAGGACAGACACCAAAAGACATTGGGAACTACAAACCTGCAGCCTGCAAAAAGGAGACCCCAAACACAGTAAGATCAGCAAGATGAGAAAACAGAGAAACACACAGCAGATGAAGGAGAAAGGTAAAAACCCATCACACCAAACAAACGAAGAAGAAATTGGCAGTCGACCTGAAAAAGAATTCAGTGTAATGATAGTAAACATGATCCAAAATCTTGGAAACAGAATGGAGAAAATACAAGAAACGTTTAACAAGGACCTAGAAGAACTAAAGAGCAAACAAACAATGATGAACAATACAATAAATGAAATAAAAAATTCTCTAGAAGGAATCAAAAGCAGAATAACTGAGGAAGAAGAACAGATAAGTGACCTGGTGATAAAGTAGTGGAAATGACTACCACAGAGTAGAATAAAGAAAAAAGAGTGAAAAGAATTGAGGACAGTCTCAGAGACCTCTGGTACAACATTAAACGCACCAACATTCGAATTATAGGGGTCCCAGAAGAAGAGAAAAACAAAGGGACTGAGAAAATATTTCAAGAGATTATAGTTGAAAAATGCCCTAATATGGAAAAGGAAATAGTTATTCAAGTCCAGGAAGCACAGAGTCCAATACAGTATAAATAAAAGGAGAAACATGCCAAGACATATTAATCAAACTATCAAAAATTAAATACAAAGAAAAAATATTAAAAGCAGCAAAGGAAAAATAACAAATAACATACAAGGGAATCCCCATAAGGTTAACAACTGATCTTTCAGCAGAAACTCTGCAAGCCAGAAGGGAGTGGCAGGACATATTTAAAGGGATGAAACAGAAAAACCTACAACCAAGATTACTCTACCCAGCAAGGATCTTATTCAGATTCAATGGAGAAATTAAAACCTTTACAGACAAGCAAAAGCTAAGAGAATTCAGCACCACCAAACCAGCTCTACAACAAATGCTAAGAGAACTTCTCTAGGCAAGAAACAAAGAGAAGGAAAAGACCTACAATAGCAAACCCAAAACAATTAAGAAAATGGGAATGGGAACATACATATCGATAATTACCTTAAATGTGAATGGATTAAATGCTCCAACCAAAAGGCACAGACTGGCTGAATGGATACAAAAACAAGACGCATATATATGCTGTCTACAAGAGACCCACTTCAGACCTAGGAACATATATAGACTGAAAGTGAGGGGATGGAAAAAGATATTCCATGCAAATGGAAATCAAAAGAAAGCTGGAGTAGCAATTCTCATATCAGACAAAATAGACTTTAAAACAAACACTATTACAAGGGACAAAGAAGGACAATACATAATGATCAAGGGATCAATCCAAAAAAAAGATATAACAATTGTAAATATTTATGCACCCAACATAGGAGCACCTCAATACATAAGGCAAATACTAACAGCCATAAAAGGGGAAATCGACAGTAACATAATCATATTAGGGGACTTTAACACCCCACTTTCACCAATGGACAGATCATCCAAAATGAAAATAAATAAAGAAACACATGATTTAAATGATACATTAAATAAGATTGACTTAATTGATATTTATAGGATATTTCCATCCAAAAATACACTTTCTTCTCAAGTGCTTATGGAACATTCTCCAGGATAGATCATATCTTGGGTCACAAATCAAGCCTCAGTAAATTTAAGAAAACAGAAATCATATCAAGTGTCTTTTCTGACCACAACACTCACAATGAGACTAGATATCAATTACAGGAAAAAATCTGTAAAATATACAAACACATGGAGGCTAAACAATACACTACTTAATAACCAAGAGACCACTGAAGAAATTAAAGAGGGAATCAAAAAATACCTATAAACAAATGACAATGAAAACAAGATGACCCAAAACCTATGGGATGCAGCAAAAGCAGTTCTAAGAGGGAAGTTTATAGCAATACAATCCTACCTCAAGAAACAAGAAACATCTCAAATAAACAACCTAACATTACACCTAAAGCAACTAGAGAAAGAAGAACAAAAACAACCCAGAGTCAGCAATAGGAAAGAAATCATAAAGATCAGATCAGAAATAAATGAAAAAGAAATGAAGGAAATGATAGCAAAGATCAATAAAACTAGAAGAATGAAATTAGAACACTCCCCATCACCACACACAAAACTAAACTCAAAATGGATTAGAGACCTAAATGTAAGGACAGAACACTCTAAAACCCTTAGAGGAAAACATAGGCAGAACACTCTATGACATAAATCACAGCAAGGTCCTTTCTGCCCCACCTCCTAGAGAAATGGAAATAAAAATAAACAAATGGGACCTAATGAAACTTAAAACCTTTTGCACAGCAAAGGAAACCATAAACAAGATGAAAAGACAACCCTCAGAATGGCAGAAAATATTTGCAAATGAAACAACTGACAAAGGATTAATTTCCAGTATTTGCAAACAGCTCATGCAGCTCAATATCAAAAAAAAACAAACAACCCAATCCAAAAATGGGCAGAAGACCTAAATAGACATTTCTCCAAAGAAGATATACAGATTGCCAAGAAACACATGAAAGAATCCTCAACATCATTAATCATTAGAGAAATGCAAATCAAAACTACAATGAGATATCATCTCACACCAGTCAGAATGGCCATCATCAAGAAATCTAGAAACAATAAATGCTGGAGAGGGTGTGGAGAAAAGGCAACACTCTTGCACTGCTGGTGGGAATGTGAATTGGTACAGCCACTATGGAGAACAGTATGGAGGTTCCTTAAAAAACTAAAAATAGAATTACCATATGACCCAGCAATCCCACTCCTGGGCATATACCCTGAGGAAACCATAATTCAAAAAGAGTCATGTACCAAAATGTTCATTGCAGCTCTATTTACAATAGCCAGGAGATGGAAGCAACCTAAGTGTCTGTCATCGGATGAATGGATAAAGAAGATGTGGCACATATATACAATGGAATATTACTCAGCCATAAAAAGAAAGGAAATTGAGTTATTTGTAGTGAGTTCAATGGACCTAGAGCCTGTCATACAGAGTGAAGTAAGTCAGAAAGGGAAAAACAAACGCCGTATGCTAACACATGTATATGGAATCCAAAAAAAAAAATCTTCGCAAAGAACCTACGGGCAGGATGGGAATCAAGACGCAGATCTACTAGAGAATGGACTTAGGACACGGGGAAGGGGAAGCTGGGACAAAGTGAGAGAGTGGCATGTACATATATACACTACTAAATGTAAAACCAATAGCTAGTGGAAAGCAGCCGCATAGCACAGGGAGATCAGCTTGGTGCTTTGTGATCACCTAAAGGGGTGGATGGTGGGGTGGGAGGGAGGGAGACGCAAGAGGGAAACGATATGGGGATATATGTATAGCTGATTCACTTTGTTGTAAAGCAGAAACTAATGCACATACAAAAAAGATTTATGGATACTATTATTTCTATTAACCAAAGAATATTCGTATGTAATATAGCCTTTTTCAGCTTCATGTTTTTGTAATCCTGAAAGTGATATCTTATTTCCTTCTGTTCCCTGACATGCATGCATATAGTTATCCAAGAAAAAGTTTTTAACACCTATCCTTTGCAAAGTATTGCAGATAAAACAGATGAATCAGACATAGGCCCTGCCCTCAGAAAGCTTATAGCAGTCTAGTGAATGAGACCTGGAGTTTGAATTTAGATTATGTTAACTAGTAGATAAATGACCTTGGATAGTTAACGTCTAGGATGAGCCTTCCTGTTCCTCTCTAAAATAGGAATAATAATATTTCCCTCCTCAAAGAGTTACTGTGAAAATTAAATTAGATCATAGATATGAAGCACAACTCTCCTACACAGTAAATGCTCAGTAAATAAGAGCTATTTGCTATTGTTATTTTTGTCCTCCTCCTCCTCCTCCTCCTTCTTCTGCAACAGCAGAGGAAAACAGGGAAAACAGAGATCGGGAAATAGGGAGGAATCAGGGATAACATTTTCAAGCAGGCGGTCTATCAAAATTGTGTAGAATTTGAACGTACGAACTTTGTAGCAAAGGACATTCCAGATAGAAGAAGCATTGTGCAAAAATGCCTGGAGTCACTGATTCAAACTTTGCTCAGAAAATCAGTGTGAATTCCATCTATGAAACCCAAATATCACTTCAGTGGCAACAATTCTTCTGTGTGTTTTGTGGGAGAGGAAGTTTGCTGAACATATTTCTGTTCTCCTTTGATTCTATGTTGAGGAACTCAGGAGAGCAGAACCAGTTACTTATAAGCAAAGACCTCCATTCCCGCAGTCATCAGTTCACTTTCTGGGAAAGAGGGTCTCCATACCTGCCAGGAACTGAGGTCAGAGCAAAGGGAATGATCAACCAGATTTTGCTGTCTTCTACTTTTGGAAAATTTTTAAATTGTCAAACAACAATCACTGATGCCATTATGTGCTTTCAAACATATTCTGGAATGAAGATTATATAATTGTATCTCTGAGTATCAGTGCTAAAGTAGCATTTATCTATGTTTCACCCGTTCTAATCTTCAGAGCGCTAAAAGGGATTTTATGGTTGACATAACTATTTCTTTGAAGAAGGAGGTTCACTTGGCCCCGAGGCCTTGCCAACATCAAAGAGCTTGGTCCAAATGGTTCCTTCATTGTGAACATAATATGATTCCTTTGTTTTCCCCATCCTTCCTCCTGATTCTCCCCAATTGCTGAAATGGGATGTGCATATTCTTTCATAAACGCACGAACTTTCTTTATAATATATTCTATCAGCCAGCAAGCACTAGTTAAACTGTTGGCTTCAAGGATCTATAGAAGTGCATGAAATATAACATAAAATATTTAATAATGGTGATAAATTGCACAGTCTTTCTTCATAGTGATTTCAAAATTGAGGCCATGTATCTCAGACTTAAGAAGAATATTATGACACGGATACTCAAAATAATGCATGCTATTTTTAAAATGGGCAATGCAAAAATGTGCTGAGGTCGGAAAAGCGTCCAATGAATTGGAAGATGAAACAAATATAGACAACTACCTGACTGGACCACAAATATACTTTCTTTCTCCTCATCACACGTTTTCCAAAGGACTGTCTTTTCCTTCTCAATTTTACCACACATATACATTTACATTTTGCTGTTTCCCCAAAACCCTCATCCACTCTTTTTTTTAAAAATAAATTTATTTATTTATTTTTGGCTGCATTGGGTCCTCACTGCCGTGCACAGGCTTTCTCTAGTTGTGGCAAGCAGGGGTAGTCTTCGTTGCGGTGCACGGGCTTCTCATTGCGGTGGCTTCTCTTCTTTGCAGAGCATGGGCTCTAGGTGCACAGGCTTCAGTAGTTGTGGCACGCAAGCTCAGTAGTTGTGGCTTGCAGGCTCTAGAGCACAGGCTCAGTAGTTGTGGTGCACGGGCTTACTTGCTTCATGGCATGTGGGATCTTCCCGGACCAGAGCTCGAACCCATGTCCCCTGCATTGGCTGGTGGATTCTTAACCACTGAGACACCAGGGAAGTCCCCCTTATACACTCTTTATAGAAACAGAGATGTTCCAATTGTTATTCTTCATTGAGAACTGGAGTAAATTTCACTTCAGGACCTTACCCTTGAAGGAGATAAAACGACTTTCTTCCTTTTTTCTTTTCCCTTTTCCCTCATAAACTGCTGGGTTTATAAACGTTGAATCTAGTGTCAGTTTCTAGCCCAATGGATAATGCTTTGGTCCTTTTTCTAAATCCAGTCCAGGCTGCTCAAGTGCCTCAGATGGTTTCTGTGAATCTGGGTAGAGCTTTGCAGAACTGAGCTGAGCTCCACATTGAAAAATGGATATTTTATAATTGTGGTTGTTTTACCATTTCAATATAACCCTATAGATATTACCTCTTAGACATTCTAAATCTTTGAATTGACTTTGTCTTTCCTTTTTATAGTTATAATATATTTTAAACATGTAGAAACATCCAGAGGGTAATATTATAGATACCCATTTAACAATCACCCAAATGTAAAGATTTTGCAACATTTGAGTCAGAACTTTTTGTAATAAAATAAAACAATGCAGAAAGTTTAAGTCTAATTATACTCATTGTGACCTTTATATAGAAAGTATTGTATTTTATTCATATGAATATAATAGTTTACTAATAATATTAACATTTACTTTGGGCTTATGAGGTGTCAGGCAGTATGCCTCTGTCCATCTATTGATTAACAGATTGTTTCCTTTTCCTTATTATGAAAATCCATATATACATATATATACACGTATATATATGTATGTATATGTCTATGTGCACGTCATATATATTGTATTAGTTTGGTAGGGCTGCAATAACAATATACTACAGACTATGTGGCTTAAGCCACAGAAATTTATTTCTCACAGTTGTGGAGGCTAAAAGTCTGAGATGGAGGTGTCAGCAGGTTTGGTTTCTCCTGAGGCCTCTCTGCTTGGCTCCTATATGGCTGCCTTCTCACTGTGTCCTCACATGGCCTTTTCTCTGTGCATGTGCAGCCCTGGTGTTCTCTCTGTGTCCGTATTTCCTCTTCTTATAAAGACAACAGGCCAGATTAGATTAGGGCCTACCCCAAGGGTCTCATTATAGCATAATCACCTCTTTGAAGACCCTGTCTCCAAATACAGTTACATTCTGATATTATGGAGGTTAGAACTGCAACATACACATTTTGGGGGAACACAATTCAGAACATAAGAGTTGTGATACAGTAGTCTTTTTTGTTTTTGTTTTACTTGCGGCATACAGGCTCTTAGTTGCATCATGCGGGATCTAGTTCCCTGACCCGAGATCAAACCCGGGCTCCCTGCATTGGGAGCACAGAGTCTTAACCACTGGACCACCAGGAAAGTCCCTGTGATACACTAGTTTTTATGGTTGGTGGTTTCTTTCTTTTAGGGACTGTACCAGGGAATGGAATGGGATTGCTGACTCTTAGGGAATATATAACTTCAACTTTGTTAGGTACTGGCAAATTGCTCTTCAGATTGCTTCTTCGAATTTGTATGCCCACCAACAGTGTAACAGAGTCTGTTTTGTCCATTTCTTTCCCAAAACTTGGCATTCTCATACTTTAATTTTTGCCGCATTAGTGGGTATGAGATATATCATTTCTTAATTTTGCAGTTCTCTGTATATTAACAAATTTGCACCTGTTTCCTAGGTTATTGGCCTTTCATGTTTCTCTGTGAACTACCTGTTCTTAGTCTTTAGCTATACTTCTATTTGCTTATTTGACGTTTTCTTCTTGGTTCATATTTGTTTCTTCCAATTTTATTGAGATATATTTGACATACAGCACCATGTAAGTTCAAGGTGTACAGCATAATGATTTGACTCATATATCATGAAACTATGAACACAAGTTTAGTGAACATTTGCCATCTCATAGATATAAAAATAGAAATTTTTTCCTTATGATGTGAGCTCTTAGTATTTATTCTGTTAACAACTTTCATATATAATGTACAGCAGTGTTAATTGTATTTATCATGTTGTACATTACACCCCTAGTATTTATTTATCTTATAACTGGAAGCTTGTACCTTTTGACCACCTTCATCCCTTCATCCAATTCTCCGCCCCCACCCCCACCTACCTCTGGTACCACAACTCTGATCTCTTTTCTATGAGATTTTTCTCTTTTTGAAATATCATTGGGACTTCCCTGGTGGCTCAGTGGTTAAGAATCTGCCTGCTAATGCAGAGGACATGGGTTCGAGCCCTGGTCCGGGAAGATCCCACATGCTGTGGAGCAACTAAGGCTGTGCGCCACAACTACTGAGCCTGTGCTCTAGAACCCACGAGCCACAACTACTGAAGCCTGCATGCCTAGAGCCCGTGCTCTGCAACAAGAGAAGCCACCACAATGAGAAGCACATGTACCACAACGAAGAGTATCCCCCGCTCGCCACAACTAGAGAAAGCCCACGTGCAGCATCAAAGACCCGATGCAGCCAAAAAATAAATAAATTTATTTTAAAAAGAAATATCATTGACCTACAACACTGTTAGTTCCTGTTACACAACATAGTGATTTGATATTTCTATACGTTTCAAAATGATCACCATAATGAGTCTAGTTACAATATGTCACCAAAGATGTTACATAGTTTTTGACTATATTCCCCACACTGTACATTTCATACCTATGACTCATTTATTTTGCAACTTGAAGTTTATACTTCTCAATCTCCCTCTCCTCTTTCTTTCCTCACCCACCCCCCTTCCCCTCTGGCAACCAACTGTTTGTTCTCTGTATCTGTAACTCTATTTCCTTTTTGTTATGTTTGTTTATTTGTATTATTAACTCTTTATTATTAGGGATGTTAATTATTTTCATTTACATAAGTTGCAAATGTCTTCTCCAAGTCAGTGCTTATAACTGAGCTTAGTTTATGATGGCTTTTGCCTTACAGAAAATTCCAATTTCAATATCAAATTGTTAGTCTGTTCATTTGTGCCTTTTGTATCTTGCTTACAAATCTTTCCCTACTCAGGTATAATTAAGATATTCTCCTACACTTTATTCTACATTTCTTAAAATGTGGAGTTTTTTTCTCTTCAAATTTATCTAGAATGAAGAGGTTATGGTGTTATTTTTAAAGTCTCATTTTATGTTTCTACATTGATTGTAAGTTGTTCCAGCATAACTTATTTTGTAATCCATCTTTTCACGACTAATTTGCAATGCCACTTCTGCCATATACCAAATGCTCATATAAGAGCTAACAACTTTTATACATATGTTATTTGTTAGTCATTGTATTTGCATTATATAGTATAATCCTTGAAACACTTATATGAAGAAGGTATTATTTCCATTCTACAATTAAGGAAACTGATGTAAAAAGAAGTCTAATATTTTCTCCAATGTCACAAAACCAGCAAGTGGAGGAGCCAGGAATTGAACCCAAGCAGTCTGATTACCACTATTCAATGACACTTCTTTTATATATATATGAAATAGTTTCTGGAGTTTACATTTTTTCACTGGTTCACTTGATTATGCATGTGACAAATCACACACTTTTAATGATTTTTCCTCTTTAATATCTTCATATTGGTACGGCAATCTTCCCCATCTCATGCTTTCTTCACAAGTATATCAGTCATTCTTACCAATCTCGTTGTATTTAAGCTCAGCTTCTAAATTCCATTAAATCCTCCCTGAATTTTGTTGTAAGCACATTATACTGAAGATCATTTTTGAGAGAATTAACATCAGTATAATATCGAGACTTTCTACACACAAACATGCTAAGATCCGTATTTTTAAGGTCAATTTTAATTTTTAGGGTGCCTTTTTTCCTAAGACTATTTTTTAGAACAGTTTTAGAGGTTTGTAACACAACTGAGAGGGAGGTACAGAGATTTCCCATATACCCCCTGCCGCCCTACACCTGCATAGCCTCCACCCTTATCAATATCATTCACCAGAATGGTATTTTTTTAAAACAAGAATGAACCCACATTGATACATCATAATCACTTAAAGTCTGTAATTTACCTTAGGGTTCACTCTTAGTGTTTTACTTTCTATTTAGTTTGAAAGGTCAAATTTGATGTCCTTCAAACTTAGCAGAGGCATATTTAAAAAGCAAAATAACTGTGATCTGGAAGGTTTTGGAAAACTGTCAATGCTCTCTCAGACATTATACCATATTGCTAGATCAGCAACACATTATTATTGATTTCACATGATAGTGTCAAGCTAAACTAACATTACAACATGGGATAGCATTGAAATTGATATACCTGAATAATTCAAGCTGTTATCACTGTAACTCATTGTAAGAGCATAAGTATTTTAAAAGTAAAGTTTCTTCTAAAATACCATATGATATCACTTATATACAGAATCTTAAAAAATGATACAAATGAACTTATTTACAAAACAGAAACAGACTCAGGGACACAGAAAACAAACTTATGGTTCCCGAAGGGGAAAGGGGGGGATAAATTAGGAGTCTGGGATTAACAGATACACACTACTATATATAAAATAAATAAACAACAAGGACCTACTGTATAGCACAGGGAACTATACTCAATATCTTGTAGTAACCTGTAATGGAAAAGAATCTGAAAAAATATATATACACACGTGTGTGTGTATATATATATATATACACATACATACATGTGTAACTGAATCAATTTGCTGTACACCTGAAACATTGTAAATCAACTATACTTCAATTATATATATACATTATTTTTTATTTTTTATTTTTTTATAAACATATGGGCTTATAAAATTTTCAGCAATCCTCCAAACTTAAAACTTAAATTTTTATAAATACTGTATTGCATTTATGTCAAAGCCACCAGGATGACAGTTGAGAAATGAAATTTATAACCAAAAATTGGGAACATTAATTAAACAACACCTTCCACTGCTTGACCTCATCTTAGGATGATCAACTGAGGCAGCGAGAGTCTTGAACATTTTTCAAATATGTTCACTTATGAAGTGTACAGGGAGACTGAGCAAACTTGCAAGAACCAGAGTGAGAAAGTGACTAATTTTGTGAGAAAAGAAACACATGTTTTCCCTTTAGATTTTTTAAAAACATCTTTATTAGAGTATACTTGCTTTACAATGGTGTGTCAGTTTCTGCTCTATAACAAAGTGAATCAGTTATACATATACATATGTCCCCATATCTCTTCCCTCTTGCATCTCCCTCCCACCTTCCCCATCCCACCCCTCTAGGTGGTCACAAACCACCGAGCTGATCTCTCTGTGCTATGCGGCTGCTTCCCACCAGCTATGTATTTTATGTTTGGTGCTGTATATATGTCCATGCCACTCTCTCACTTTGTCCCAGCTTACCCTTCCCCCTCCCTGTATCCTCAAGTCCATTTTCTAGTAGGTCTGCATCTTTATTCCCGTCTTGCCCCTAGGTTCTTCTGACCATTTTCTTTTTTTAAAAAAAATATATATTGTAGATATATTGAAAGCAGTCTTAAAGTTCTGAGAAGAAAATTCAGAATACCTGCACTTGGGAAAAAAATAATCTATTATCACTTCAGAGAAGGAAGACACTAACCAAGACACAGCAGAATGACTAAGCTAGGCCCTAAGCAGTTTTCTGAACAAATACAAGATTGCTCTCACTACTCCTTAACATTTTTATTTCTCATCCTCACTCAACTACCCTTGTCCATCTTGCACCAGGTCAGCCATTCTGCCCTTCTTTTTGTAGGGTTACAGTTGCATATGAGTGGAAGTGAATAGCATGCCACTTCTAGGTCTAGACATTAAAACACCTCATGTGAATTTCTCTGTGCTCATTCCTCTTCCTAGGATCTAGAATAAAGACATGCCTGCCATCCAACTTCAACTATGCCAATGAGGAAAATGACTGGAGACAACAGTAGAAAAATAAGAAGAAAGTAGCCAAAGTCTTTAAGGGACCAAATGGAACAGAGTAGCCTGCCTATCCATTACAGACTGCTTGGTAAGAGAGAAATAAACATTTCTGGTCTTTAAGCCACTATAAAATTGCATCTCTCTGTCACAGAGGCATAGCCTACCAAACATCATCAGAAGCCAGAAATGTGTCCAAGTTGTTTTGGACACATGAATTAAGTATAAGATCCTTAAAGCAATATCTCAAGTATTTTAAATGCTTTCGTTTATCTCATGTCATTCTTGCCATTCACTAACAAGGAGCTCAGTTGAGTGGAATCAGAATTAGCTACATTTTAAAGATGGGAAACTGAGGCAAGAGAGGAAGTTTTTTAATCACAAAATTGTGCCAAAAGAATAAAAAATTAGAAACCCGTTGTATGACTCACAGCTCTGTCCTTATATAGAAATGTTATTCTATATAAAATGCTTATACACCATTACTGATTCATCATAAAATTCTGGATTATTTTGTGATAGAGAAAACCCTTGACAAGAGGTCAAAATCACCTCGCCTTTCCTCTTACATTCACCACATGTGTGGTTCATATGCCCCACTCAAATAAATTTTACAAATGTATCTCTGCAACTGAATACTCTTTTCCCCATTAAACAACATTGTAATTTCCAAATACAGTAATTCCTCTCCAACAGTAAGGCTTAGTTGCCTGAACACATCCAATGCAGGAACATCAAGGCTAAAGAACTTCAGATCATATAGAAAACATTCAGCCAAAGGGACCATGGTCATGACTGTAACCATGAAACCCATTACTTTTTTGTTTAATAAAATCAATAAACATATTATATTAATTAAAGAGAACATAAAACATATTTACATAACAAAGTAATTATAGTACCAAAAAATTTCCATTTATCACCACTTGCTTTCTAAACAGCCAGCTATGCTTTTTCCTATGAAGCTTAAAGAAATGAATTCCATTTGCCTTATTGTATATAAGGTATACAAAGACATTTTATCCTGTTTGCTTCACCATTCAAAAATATGGTGTCTTCTGTACTCCAAAAACTATAAGATACTGATGAAAGAAATCACAAAGGATGCAAACAGATGGAAAGATATACTGTGTTCTTGGATTGGAAGAATCCATATTGTCAAAATGACTATACTACCCAAGGCAATCTACGAATTCAATACAATCCCTATCAAATTACCAATGGCATTTTTCAGAGAACTAGAACAAAAAATTTTATAATTAGTATGTAAACAGAAACGACCCTGAATAGCCAAAGCAATCCTGAGAAAGACTGGAGGAGGAATCACACTCCCTGACTTCAGACCATACTACAAAGCTACAGTCATCAAAACAGTATGGTACTGGCACAAAAACAGAAATACAGAACAATGGAACATAATAGAGAGCCCAGAAATAAACCCACGCACCTATGGTCAATTAATCTATGACAAAGCAGGCAAGAATATATATAAAGGAGAAAAGACAGTCTCTTCAATAAGTGGTGCTGGGGAAACTGGACAGCTACATGTAAATGAATGAAATTAGAACATTCTATAACATCATATACAAAAATAAACTCAAAGTGGATTAAAGACTTAAATGTAAGGCTGGACACTATAAAACACTTAGAGGAAAACTTAGAACACTCTTTGACATAAACTGTAGCCATATCTTTTTGGATCCATCTCTTAGAGTAATGGAAATAAAAACAAAAATAAACAAATGGGACCTAAAAATAACAAAAGTATTCTTTGATACTCTTCTTATCACTTTGTCCTGATCTATCCTTCTCATAATTTAGTAAGTTTATGCACATTAATTAGCTGGCTCTAATTCTTAAATTAATTAAACTATGCCCCACCACATCATGGTATAAAGAAATCTTAGCATAGACAAAAGGGAGCTTATTCTCGAGAACATTTTTGAGGCAATCCATACACTGGAGTCCACTACTTGAATTTCTCATCCAAGCTGCTCTTGATAGCAAATATCCTACAGATATGCTTCACTGACTGGTTTCACCTCCTCTGCAGGTTTATGCTGGTCTACAGGGAGGGTCTTATCTGCCTATCATGTATGTGATTTCTCTAGATTGGGACACTTTGAGGGTCTTGAGTTAAGTAAGAACTTGGGTCTTGTGTTTATGTTCTTTTTAAGGCAAAAACAAAAAAGCTACTTTTCAATCATAAAATACTGTTCTTATAGATTATGCTGTTTCAGAATTTCTGATGATTAAACTAAGTGGAAGCTTCCCTCTTGGGGAAAGTGAGTCTGTTAAGTAAATAAGTAGTTTTCAACAAATGGGAAAGACCACATTTATCATTGTTTATTGTGAAACATCATACATGACATTACTGTATCATATTAATATTATAAATTATATATAATGTTGCATATACATATATTGCATATATGTATATACTGCATATATAACAAATATAACAATAAATATTATATATTATTATCTCATATGAGCTGCCATTTTTAATTTTTACTATTTGCTAGATATATTACCTAATTTACTCTTCACAGCAATACTAGGAAGAACACAGGCTGGTACGGTAATTAACACATTATATATTTCATCTTATTCATTTGTCACAATGAACTTTCAAGGTAGGAAATATTATTATTCCCATTGTTAGGAATAAGGAATCTGAGGTTCAGGAAAGTTACGTAAGTTTTGCAAGGATTTCAGATTCTAAGTGTACGAGTCAGATATTGTAAACTGTCTGACCCCAGAGCCTCTGTGATGAACCATCACATTACTCTGTCCCTTCCAGCTCATAAATGGGACAAGGTTCTGCAAACTACATTGGCAGCATAAACAGTAAACATGAGGTGTTGTACAGCATAGTAGTTAAGAGGACACTTATATCTGGGTTCATATTCCAGTTCTGACACTTAATAATAGTGTGATCTTGGGCAAAAGACTTTTTCAGCATTGGTTTCCTAACTGTCAAAAGTGGATAAAAATGACTACTTTGGGCTTCCCTGGTGGTGTAGTGGTTAGGTATCCGCCTTCCGATGCAGGGGACACGCGTTCGAGCCCTGGTCCAGGAAGATCCCACATGCCCTGGAGCAACTAAGCCCATGTGCCACAACTACTGAGCCTGCGCTCTAGAGCCCACGAGCCACAACTACTGAAGCCCACACACCTAGAGCCTGTGCTCCACAACAAGAGAAGCCACCACAGTGAGAAGCCCGCACACCACAACAAAGAGTAGCCCCTGCTCACCGTAACTAGAGAAGGCCTCTGCGCAGCAACGAAGACCCAATGCAGCCTAAAGTAAATAAACTTATTTTAAAAAAATGACTACTTTACAGAACTATTTGGAATTGTAAATAAGATAAGGCCAGTTCAGCACTAAGTGGTTTGATACAGAGTGTACTAAGAGGTGGCTGTTAGTATTCCTGAGGTTCCCTTTTTGGAGGACAAGGCAAATCAGCACGAAAGTGATAATACACAATCACTACTTTACCCTCATTTATTCAGCTATTCATCAGATATTTCTCATAGACTTTCAACAAATGAAAAGCAATGAAGTAGTGGTGACCAGAGGCCAGAACTAGCGAGTGTCCATTCGACTAACCAGCCCAGCCTCTTGAGCCTCTATATTGGCTACATACTCAGCACACTATGTGTTCATTTCCCCAGCAATTTACTCCGTATCATGGAGTGTGATAAGTGTTGGAATGCAAAACTGAGGAGCATGCAGCCCCATCACTGAGGAACTCACAGATTAGCAGCAGGGTAAGACATACATATGAACAACTACACCTGATAGAGAACTGTTTTAACAGGAACATAATTCAATAAGAGCACAAAGGAGGGAGTAGTTAATTTGGGGAGACAGGGTAAGAAAGGCTTCAAGAAGAATTTATGAAGGGAACCCTCCTACACCCTTGGTGGGAATGTAAATTGGTGCAGCCACTATGGCAAACAGTATGGAGGTTCCTCAAAAAACTAAAAATAGAGTTGCTGTATG
Organism: Mesoplodon mirus; assembly: GCF_964341445.2. Classification (NCBI taxonomy): domain Eukaryota; kingdom Metazoa; phylum Chordata; class Mammalia; order Artiodactyla; family Ziphiidae; genus Mesoplodon; species Mesoplodon mirus. The sequence continues at coordinate 130,456,208 of NC_138981.1, read as the reverse complement.
ATCCCACTATTGGGAGCAATCCCACTCCTGGGCATATATCCAGACAAGATGAAACTATAATTCAAAAAGATACATGCACCCCTATGTTCACAGCAGCACTATTTACAATAGCCAAGACATGGAAACAACCTAAATGTCTATGGACAGGTGAATAAAGATGTGGTACACACACACATACACACACACACACACACAATGGAACATTACTCTTTCATAGAAAAGAATGAAATAATGCCATTTGCAGCAACATGGATGGGCCTAGAGACTGTCATATACTAAGTGAAGTAAGTCAGAGAAAGACAAATATCATATCACGTATATGTGGAATGTAAAATAGGACACAAATCAACCTGTCTATGAAACAGACTCACAGACATAGAGAACAGACTTGTGGTTGCCAAGGGGGTGGCAGGCAGGGGAGGGAAGGATTGGGAGTTTGGGATTAGCAGATGCAAGCTATTATATATAGGATGGATAAACAATAAGGTCCTATAGTATAGCTATATTCAATATCCTGTGATAAACCATAATGGAAAAGAATATGAAATATATCAATATATATGTGTATATATATGTATAACTGAATCACTTTGCTGTACAGCGGAAATTAATACAACATAGTATCAACTATACTTCAATGAAATTTAAAAAAAGAATTTATATATGAAAAGGATTCTGGAAGAGAGAAAAGTAAGGAAGGGGCATTGCAAGGAGCAGGGGTGCACTATGAGTATAAGAACAGAGAAAAGAATGAGAATGAAATTCAAGGGGGAGATTATGAACAGTTGAGTGAACTTAAAACAGCAGACTAAACTCTCCTGAACATATACGAAAATCAGAGGCAAGCAATAAGGTCTTTTAAATGGACAGCATGGATATCCTGAGCTTTACTCACTGAAGGCCACCTCAGACTTTACTCATAGTCTGGCTTCAATCACTCTCCTCTTTTTTCTTTATTCTCTCTTCTCACATCTATCACCTTTAACCATCTTCTCACTATTGATAGTAATGTAGAAGGAGAAAACTAGTTGGGAGAAACCTGTGCCCACCACAACTGGTCATTGAGAGAAAAGGTCAAACCAGCTATTAAGAACAGATACAATGAAGAATCTTGAGATGGGTAGATGCTCTTGCATTATCCAGGAGGGCCCACTCCTTATAAGAAGGAGGCAAGAGTGTCAATCTAAGAAAAATAAGTGATGGAAGCAGAGGTCAGAAGAGAGGGATATTTGAAGAGTCTATGCTGCTGGACTTGAGGATGCAGGAAGAGAGGCATTAGCTAAGGATTGTGAGAAGCTTCTAGAAGCTGGAGAGGGCAAGGAAACAGAACTTCCCCTAGATCCTCTAGAAAGGAAGGTGGCCCTGTCCACATCATGATTTTAACCCAGTGAAACCTCTGTGGGATTTCTGATCTACATGACAGGAAGTTAATAAATTTGTATTGGTTAAACCTCCAAGTTTGTGGTAATTTGTTGCAATACCAATAGAAAACTAGTACAGGCAGTATTTAATGCCACTGATAATGACTCTGAGGCATCAGAAAAATTTGAACACACATTTTTTTCTGAGAAGGCAGAAATGTTTAGGATACCTACCAGCTGAAATATAGCTTAACTTTATGAAAAGAATCAACTTTGTGAAATTCAAGTATTCAGAAATTTCACCTCTGAAATTAACAGAAAATTTCAGTAGGTAGACAACACTGTGCACTGGATAACTACTTCTGCCTTGCCTCCAACATTTAGATTCTCCTGAGACCCAGGAAAAGAAAACGTTGAAATGACTGATGCATTTTAGACTATCTAAACATCTTTCCATTGCCCTATAATGGGCCAAGGAAAGTAGTCATTTCTACAGTGCCAACTTCTTCCAGGCAGAGGAAGTTATTGAGCATCTATTTTGGGAGACAGAGTACCACGGCAGATAGTGCTCTGTGGGATTTGGAATCCTCTGCACAAAGTATACAATAAATCTGGGGAGATGTCAGGCTTTACGGGCTCTATGGAGCAACATGCCAACAAATTTGATTTAATATAGGGAAAACATTCACATACCTTAGTGCTGAATGCACACTCTAGCTAAACTGATATTCCTCTATAAAAAGCTTTTACATTATATATTAAAGTGTTTAGCCCACTAGTAATGCTGCCAGGGACCTTCATGGCAACAGGCGTAAATGACTGTTGCATCCCAGCTTGTTAAAAATAATGTAGTTGTGTTCTTAATAAATACTGAGCTTTATAACATCACCCAAAAGATTTTTATGTTAATGTACTACATGTTTATCTTTCTTTGTGACTGCTTCATTAGAAGTGAAAAATACTAAACGATTCCAAGCAAAAACTCAGAGTTACGGTATTTTGTCTAGGTGCCTGGAAGCAGGATACAATATTAAGTCCACAAAGAAAATAGTCTACAAAAATTGAGACAAGTATTTTAGTAGAAAGCTTTGACTCCCTGAATTACATCTCTTTAATGACTCTTCATGACCTTCAGCATATTGTTCAAATGTCTCAGCAGGAAATACACAACCCTCCTTCATCTAATCATTGCTTAGCTGTCAAGCTTTGATGCACAAAAGTAGGTGGAAAACTACAGCTAGATGCAGGGCTTCACTCCTGTCTCATCTCAGGGAAGGGATGGTGGTCTTGCCTGCTCCTTGCTGTCTCTCCCAACCCAATGTCTCCTATATTTGTCTTCCTAGCCCTATTCCTAGAACCGAGTGTCCTGTATCCACACTGACTTTCTGCTTTCTACCCAACCTACATTTTGGCCTCTATTTTGCAGTTGTTTCTGCCTCTTCAATAATGTCTTGGTATAAAATCAATCCATTTATTCAAACCTAGAATCTTTACTTTTTAATGATCTAATGCCACTTCATAGCTAGCTCATTTCATCATAGCTTCAACCCTCCTTTTTGACTCCTATCACCACTACTTTGTTTCCTAGACTTTTAGCTAGGGCTCTGAAAACCTCTGGCCTTTCTCTTGGCTGAAATTTGATAAATAACATTTATAAAATGACATGATGTCTTTAATGGAATTGGACAGGGTAACCTAGGAATCCGAGAACTGTTTATAAGATTGCTTCTAGGGAAATAGTGCTTCCATTTCCAGACAACCAACTATGTCCAGAGAAATAGATCTTTTTTTCCCAGAGAACCAATTAAGACACAGTGAATTTTAGAAAAGTGTTTCATAAATTGGTCAAAGTCTGTGATAAGGTGAAAAAGATGATGAGCATAACTAAGCATTACTGAGTGCTTGCCATATACCAGACGCTGTGCTAAGTGTTTTGGATATATTATCACATTTAGTACTAACAACTATATAAGATAGATACTATTTTTTTTTTCCATTTTGGGATTATGTAATTTATACAGACCACACAAATGGGAAATTTTGAGGCTGCAATGCGAACTCGGATATATTTTGTACCAATGTTGTGTAATGCAACTATCAGGGTAAAGACTAGTCTGATATACAGATGAAGGAAGGAAGGGAGAGAGGGAGGAATAGATGGATTGATGTAAGAATAGATGAATAAAATAATCTGAGCATTATATAACATCCTTTAAAATACAAATTTTTATTGCTTGTAGGGTTTTTCTGTAACTCCCTTCCCCTTCCCAAGATACAGCAAGTCCTGCCTAAAATGTATCAGCCACAATAGAAATCGCTAGTCTTAAATATATCATTTCACCAGCTAAAGTAACTGGATGTCTGGTTACAATTAGCTCTTTTGTTCACAGTGCAATGACTGCTCCTGAAGTGCTTGAAGCCGTATGTTTTCAATAGTGTTTTATGATATAAAGCATGCAGTTTTGGAGTCAGCTATGTTTCAGGAAAACTCCAAACTCCAGCACTTCCGGGCTGTAATCATGAACATGCTACTTGACTCTTCTGGTACTCAGTGTTCTCATCTGTGGAAAAGTACTTACTTCCCCGATTTAGAGTTTTTAAAAAGGTCTTTAAAGTTGTCTTTTGTTTGCTCTGCTTTTTAGCTAACATATAAAAGTTTTTGGCTCAGCGCCTGGTACATTAAAATTGTTAGCTATTTATATTAATAGTGTTAATAGAGAGAACTTCTTTCATTTATCTTGTGACTTATAATTTTCAAAGTGTTTCCACTGAAATTATCTCAATTGATCATCTAAGAAGCCTGGACATAAGACTTAAAAATAGCAAACTTCATCTTCTAAGAAAATTAATAATATGTCCCAGGCTTTGTATTGCTTCTTTTAATTCTTACTACAAACTTGACAGGTAGGTACTAGTTTACGTATGAGAAACTGAAGTTGACAAATATTAACTAACTTGCTCAAAGGTATTCATCTAATCTGTAGGAGAACTCTGAATCAGATACACTTTGAGTTATTTCTCAAGCTCAGTTGGGGTGCTTTCCCAACTTTGATCATGTGATAAGTTTATTCTTGAGAAAATGAAGCACAGGCATAGGGACTCTTGAGCCAGTGTGCATGGGTCCAAATTCTGGCTCATTTACTTACCACCTGTGTTAACACAGGGCTGCAGTTCCTCATCTTTAAAATGGAGCTTATAATATACCTCATATGGACGTGATGAGGATTAAATGAGATAATACATACAAAGCAATTATGATAGTACTAGACACACATTAATCACTCAGTAAATATTTTTAAATTATTTTCTGAGGCAGATGGTTAGGCATCTCCTATATAATTATTCAACACTTACAACTCAGTCCTCTTTTAGTATACTTTATTCTGAGATTAATGGAAAAAAAATAACTAAAAAATCTAAATCCTTTATTAAAAGGATTGATCAATGCAGTATCCCAGCACTACCATCTACTTCCAAATAACATTTTGGTGATAGGGTTAAGGTACCCATTTTATGGGTGGGGAGAATAAGATACCCACAGATCTAATGCCATTCTAAAAGTAGGTATTAGAAGATGACTATCAGTGGGCCAGACTTCATTCTCAGTATAGGATCAGTAGCACTTACTAGATAGATAATTTTGAAGCCACATTGTTCAATCACTCCCTCAACCCCCCCAACATAATGTAGACCCTTGGTTGTAGTAGAGCTTATGTTCTCTACGTAGAAATACTTCTATGAGGTGTTTTCAGTTATCAGTTAGCTTGGGAAATAACCAAAATAATAATAGCTACCATTTAATAAGCATCTACAATGCTTCCAGATATGAACTAGGCCCTTTATTATACATGAGATGTAAAGAAAATCTGAAAACCCAAATGTGAAACAAATAGAAATTTCTTTGTCTTTCCATGACTTGACCTAAATTTACTTTGTGGCCCATACCTACGAGGGTAGCAGAAGTGGACTCACTCTCATGGAAGGATTTTCTCCTGCCTGTTTCCCCAGCCCTGTGTCTCAGTTGCTCAGGGCTTACAACACACCAAAGAGTCAGTCGCAAATGGGGTAGGCGTGTGGGAGTACTGGGCCACCTGTTTCCTGGTGCCATCAGTCCACTCAGGCAATCTGACTCTTGCAAGAAAGCACTGAGGCATCCCTCATTTTTTCCTCACTGACCACTCAGGTGACTCTTGCCTCTATTTCTGCACCATACTCAAGGATATGGGAACCCTTGTGTTATTTGTCATTCCATGCTGGGACTGTGGGATCACTGCAGGCCTGTTTACACTCCATCTATTGAACCATTACCTCCATGGGATCTTGCTGTCTTCTTATGTCCCCCACCTAGTAATCAGAGTAAAGATGCCCTTGATGTCTCAGCACCATTTTCCTTCCTTGAGCTCTGAGATGAGACAAGTGACATCATGATGAGAGCCTCACGAGAGACCCTGAGCCAGAGGATCCAGCAGTACTGACTCACAGATGTTGTAAAATAATGTGTGTTGTTGTAAGATCCTAAGTTTTGGGGTAATTTGTTATGCAGCAATAGGTAACACATACAATAGAAATAAATTAAAATTTGTTTGTCCTTTCAATATTTCTCTGTCTTTTCCTAAAGCCCTTATTTGGCAACCAAATTCAAGAATTCTTCCTTTTGTGAAATGATTTCTGTACTGTCACATCCTTCTATTATGGCAAAATATAGCATAGTTCTTGAATTGAGGTGAGGGGAAGAAGCATGGGAGCTTATAAAATATGAGGGGAAAATGGTTAGTATTTCACGAACACCATTTCATCTTACACTACTATTCTAGGAAATAGTTATTATACCCATTTTGTAAGAGAGAAAAGTAAAGCTTCAGAGATGTTAAATAATTTTCCAAAGATCACATAATCAGGTGTCAATTATCAACCTTCATTTATCTTTATTACATTTCACCACCACTAGGAAAATGTTTGAGCCAATATTAAAAAAAGAAAAAAAAAATCAACCTTGCTATTTAAATCTGGCATGCAAGTTTCTACGTATGAAGAGCTGTATGCTAAATGAAAAAGGTTAATTTAGTGTAATATGAGATAACAGGATAACAATGGTACAAGTTGACTTTGGACTTTCTGGACTCTGCTTCGTTATGAAGAGCTAACACAGAGCACAGTAATTTCTGCAAATTATGATGAAGTACAGAGGAAAATATCAGATACTAGACCAACATTTTCACTTTCTTAAGTTGTCACACTTATTCAATTACTATCCTACACAGTCCTTTGGAAAGACATGATTTAATATTGCTTTCACCTATGAAACCATTCATAACATTTGGTTCTCATCACATTTTTCTTCTCATATATAATGAGTATACATGATGGCACCTGTCTTCATCGAGCCTACAAAATTGAAATCAAAGCCAAGAAAATATGTTCTCCTTTCTCCACATTGATGTATTCAATCTATGACTATCTTGGCAATGCAACAAAACTTAGTGTGCTCTGTACACAAATATGTATTTCTTCAGTTATTCTGTATTACACACAGTAAGACTGTTTGTGTTCCTTATCTATTCCATCATGTGGAGAATTTAATCAACTGATTTAATTTAATCAACTTTCTTCACTACAGCCTGAAGAATCTAGACTGCTCTAGGATATTTAACTCATGAAAGCTCTTTCTTTAAATACAGAGGTAGGAGGGGAAGTGGGGCACAGTTAGATGCTTCTGAGTTCTCTATAAAAAGATACACTCAAAGGCCTTTAAAACATTTCTTTATTATACTCATTTAACAAACACATATTTTCTTGGTACCTGACATTATTCTAAAAGTTTTGTAAATATCAATAGTAACTCAATTAATTTTTATGGCAACTAGGTAAAGTAAGTACTCTATAGTAATTGTAAAACTGAGGAAACCGAGGCACACAGATGTTAAGTAAATTGTCTAAGGTTGGACAGCTACTAAGCAGCAGAGCCAGAATACAAAATTTGGCCTTTTGGCTAGAAGATCCATGCCCTCAATCACTACATTGTGCCATATAGAGAAAATGAATCATTTTAAAGATGTTTGAGAAATAGTATGAATTCCTTTAGTAGTATATCAATAAAAATACATACATATTTTATATCCACATATATATTATGCATATTTCATGCCTATGTGGCCAATGCTACTGAACAGTCTCAACGATGACCTCTCAAAGTAAGAACACATAGATGTATAATATTTACATATGGATATAATGGACAAAAGCATTGCTTTATTGTCAGAAGACATTGTCTTGAGTCTTGACTATGACTCATTGATTATAATTTCAGTAAAGTACATTAAACTGTAACAGCCTTAATTTATGTTTTGCTCACTATTCTATCTGTAGCTCTCTGCACACTGTGCTTGGCAAACCAGAAGTATTCCATAATTTTGTTGAATTGAATTGATAATGGATACTGCTTGATTATTTGGGGATTATCTGTTATGTCACCTGATGAGCTTGGTAACAGTGGATGCTTGCCCATATTTAAACAAGAGCTAAATAGTACTTGCTTAGTGTGCCTTATCCAAAAATAAATATTTTGTATAGAGGAACCTGAAAGAAACACGTTTTATAGGAAAGTCAAATGCTTATCAAGTCATAGATTAGATTTCACATACCTTCTTGTGTTTTGGAATAACAGACTAGCCCATTCTGTGCTGGAGATAAAGTACTTTATGACTACCCAGGAAATTGAAATGGAAAAAGGCAAAAAAACCAACTGTGTCAAATTATTACCTTAGAAAGTTTGAAGATTGGGCCTACAGCTCCAAAATACTACGTTCTGAAAGAATTCCAACACTTTCTTCATCAAAGAACCAAGAAAGAGAAAAAAACTTTCTCTTACTTTTCCTTTTAAAGTGTTGTTTTCCTTTTGCTATCTGACTTTACCTCCATTTCCAGGTGTTTTTTAAGTCACAACTGTAGATATTTGTTTGCTTCAAGCAGTGCTTTAAAAATACTTATATGAGCAGTGCATTTTCTGTTTAAACCCAAACCCAAGTTAAGAAAAGGACACTATCACGGAAACAGCTGGTTTCTTGTTGTCATTGCTATTATTGTTGTTCTTCTTCTCATCCTCATCCTCCCCTCTCCCTCCTTCCCCTCCCCCTCCTTCCCCTTCCCCTCTCCTCTTCTTCCTTTTCTTCTCTCTCCTTTGTAAAATTACAAAGTCAATAAAGCTAACCTAAGCTAAACTTGCAAAACTGATGTAGGGCCTTTTGAAATGTCTGCCCAAAATGGAAATATTTAGAGAATATGGCCCCCAAATCACAAGAATTGTTGTAAGTTTGAACACAGATGAAGTTTCTTGCTCTCATACTCAGATGGATGGTAGAATCTGCTTTAACTAGGAATTAATTTAAAATTTGAACTCAGGCCCAGTTGATGTTTATTCCACATTTCATACATCTACCAATAAAAAAAAAATTAGTATAACTAGCAAATTGTTTTCAAGCATTTAGAAATTATTCTCATAGAAAGCATTGGGATGCTCTTGACAGTCATTAAACTCTTCCTATATTTAGCCCCTCTTTGTTAGCCTAGATTTCATTTGTTTGCCTAGATTTCATTTGTTTGCAAAACAGAAAAGAAAAAGAACTGAATTTCTTTCAAGTCTCAAAAACTTTATCCCTCTCTAAATAGTTTCAACATGGTTTAGATAACTGGCCTTACTTGCATTTGTTTCTTTTGCACATTCACTGATGTATTGGAGAAGATACCCTTTAATGTATTTTCTTCATCTTCAATTTAGAGTTTTATTCAAAAATGCAAGCTTGTTAGAACTGCTAAATATATTGTTTTTGGAAATGGTAAAGTTTCCAAGGTTCTAAATTATTTATTTCTAAATAAACAGTTACACTATAATAAATACAGCCTAGATAAGAAAATTGGAAAGAAAATCCTATGGGATTTTCCATGTTTCCCAAAAGTTGTGTGACTTTTCATGTTCTCATTTATCATTAACATGAATATTCCCACTATACAGAACAAACTCCTTTAAAAGGAGACAGAATTGGGAAGGACTTCTACAAATCACTTAGGTGCAGTTCTTATCACAGTTCATTCATGTATGGATTAAATGAGAACACTAGAACAACGACTGTCTCATTTTCAAGGTCTTTTCTTACAGTAAATTTAAGCAAACATGAATTAGATTTCCCCATGTTGAGGCTGCAAACAGAGACATGCTTTTCCCTGAGACTTGTTCTTTTGTTCTTAAGTAAATGTTCAAAAAGTACCCTTTTTTCCTCTTTAACAGACTGTTTATAATGGCTCAATGGAAAGGTTAATGTGATTTATTTTCCCTTGTTTCATCATTGTTGTCAGTGCTACTGACAATGCGTTTAATAGTACAATATGTATGCTGCCAACATGGGACTGCAAACCCAAATAGCTGATGATATAAAGCATTTGTCGATTTGGGAAGATGATCTATGGTTCTTAATGAAAAATGAGAAATCAATTAAAAATGTTCATTAACAATATTCTTTTGAGTTTGTTGACTAAGATCACACACAAAATATATATGACCCTACTTTGTTTCTTCCTGACGTATTCAGGCTCCAAAAGTTCGAATAATTTTAACATTGGAAAAAGTGGCCTATATATGAACCAGTCTAGTGGTATGCTGTGACATCATTTTATATGACTGTCTCCAAAATACTGAATACTTATAGAAATGAATTATATTTGATGTCAGCTGAATGCATAACATACACTAGATGTATGGGATGGTAGACTAAACATTCATATTTGAGGTCTGATAAGGACCAACACCTTTTATCTGCTAAAAATAAAACAAAAGATTCAATGTTCATTAAAAAATAAAGTTATTTTCAACAAGTGTGCCAAGACCATTCAAATAGGGGAAAAACAGTCTTTTCAACAAACGGTACTGGGAAAACTGGATATCCACCCACCCAGGAAACTCGCAGGAGACACACCTGTCCAAGCCCCCCATGACAGGTCTGCTGACTTCATTCCTGAGTATGGACCCTGAAAGGAGCCCTGTGACCTGGATCCAGCCCACTCTACCATGGTCCTGGAGGCAGTTCTGTCCATCCAGGGACCTACTCAGGAACCATGTAGGAGCTCTCTCAGACCTAGTGGGAGCCAAACCTGTCTGTGTACATGGTAACAGGCCCACTGTCTATGGACTTGACTGCAGACCTAGAAGTGGCCCCATGAACTGCCTCCCATTCTGCTCCAGTGTGGTCCCAGAGCTGTCCCATCCACCTAGGGATTGGGGAGGAACCACACATGCTTGTGCCCCTGGTGACAGGCCTGCCAATAGCAGACTTGACAACAGTCATGTAACTCAGCTCCAGCTCCACTGGACTGAGATCCCGGAGACAGTCCCATCCATCTGGGAACCCAGTGCTGGTAAAGGTAAGCATATAGTCAAATTCAGAAAACTCTAATGCTGTGATGGTAGTGGTGTGTAAACCACTTTTAACTTTAGTATAAAAGTGAAAAGACAGAATTATTAAATTAAATACAGCTACAATAACTTTTTAATAGATACACGGTATAAAAATATTGAAATCGTGACACAAAGACAAAATGTGTGTGGAGGGTGAGAAAAAGTGTGCAATTTTTATTTGCAATTGAAATTGTTATCAACTTAAAATAGACTGCTCTAAGATAGTTTATGTATCACTTCAAGGCATATAGGTGCCACTAATAAAGAGATATGCACACGCAGAAATTTGTTATCTTCTTCTTTTTTAATTCCAAAGTATCATTTGCTGTCAAAGAACTACTTAGTGTTAAGTAGCAAGTTTATATCCCTATGAGAATGTAGCTATCCCATCTGAAACTCTGAAATCATTTAGTTTATATTGGTTTTGATCAAATCAAGAGATGGAAAAAATAAGGAAATGACGGCAAACAATAATCCTACTTTATTTCTAAGACTGGGATATTTTATGGATGACAGCTAAATTAAATTGGAGTAAGAATTGCTCACAATGATTAATGCTGCTGTTCATTCATAGTAACTAGAAAAGAGAAAGAAAGTAATTTTTCTTTAAAGGAAAAATCAATAGGTTGAAGAACTGATCAATTACTGAAGACAGACTCCTGAGAAAACTCATCACTAGTTTCAGCTTCATTATCCTCTTTGAGCTCATGAGGCCTTTGCCCAGAGTGTGGATAAAAGATTCTCCAGAAACCTCTGCCCCACTCACTACTAAATCTGACCCTGAAAGCAGCTGGGAAATCATGGGTGTAGCTGTCATTCACTGTTTAGCTTCAGGTTGTGGTTCTGCTTCCCTTGGTCCTTAACAGCTAATACTCAACAAGCCAGCCAGCCAACCAACCATTCATTCATTCATTCATTCAAGAAATTCATTTTGAGCATGTACTATAAGTTAAACAACAGGGTGAGAGAATCTAATCAGAAATTAAAAAAAAAGAAAGAACACTAAAGAAGACAACACTCATCCTAATTAAAGCTATACCCACTATATACTATACCCACTATATACTGGGGATCAATGAATACCAAGGCCTAAGGATTTTGGCAGCCTTCCTAAGTCTGCATATCACCCTATTGCTGCCTGCCCAGAATCAGAGGCATTCCTGGCTTTGTGCAAGTCTTCTTCCTCATTTGCCTGCTGTCTTGGCCCCATGCCATCATGCAGAAAGCAAAATCTATAAATATGAACTAGCTCTCATGCAGCTGAGAAAATCTACAATGGAGACGGTGGTGCTAATAATGATAAATGTTCTTTTCCCTCTGACTCATACAATAATTTTATTTTAAAAGATTGGTTTTCTTTCATTTTTAACACTGAACAGAATATGGGTCACAGCCTTCAGTTACCCACACAAGGTACATGTCTTTCGCTTTATTAGTGTCTGCTCTTGTGGAAAAAAAAATCCCAGTAATATCAGAGAAGTTTTCTATAAGACAGGTAAGCCATCTAGAATTATTCTACAAAAGGAATGTCACAGAGCATGCATTCACAGACTGTTTTTCCCAAATAAGTATATTCATTTCATTATGTAACATGATTATTTGGAAAGTCACAGTTCACTAGTAGTGAGAAAAATAAGTTCATAGTATCAATATAATATTAGCTATGGCTTGCAGGTAGAACTGGAGTAAAGTTTTGCTTTTTCTGCTAGATTCCTGATATGTACCAATAAGTATATGCAATGGCCCGAGTATATACCCATAAAGAATTAAATAATAAGAACTAGTTGACTCTTTTATAAGTCAAATTCTGTAACATTTAAATATGGAATTTATAACCATGTAACCTAATGTACAGATGCTGGAGAGAGAAGTTTTGGCTTCAATTTAAGAAATGTTTAATTGTCAAAACTATACAAATATATGATGGCCTGCCTCAAAGTATCACATTAACTCATACTATTAGATACAATGAAGGCATGCAGTATTAGATAAATCTCATCTTGAGTATGGAAAGAGAAATGCTTCAACCTACTAAAGAGGTTCAAGCATCAGCAAATATTTGGATAAATATTTGGGGAGTTAAAGTTACTTTGGAAGAATATTCTAATTAAATACTATGTAAGTAAAGACAAAAATAACTCTAAGTAACTCCAGTTAATAACTGGAGTATACTGGTTAACAATAACCCATAGAGGTATGGGTGAGCAGTTCTGAAACTACTGTATGCCATTACCAGAGTTGAAGCCATAAGTAAATATATTGTAGAAAAATTAGAAGCAGGTTCTCACTGTCAGAAAAAGAAGCTACAAACAAGTAAAGGGCGAATTCTACAACAAAGAACACACTGTTGGATTGGAATTGGAGATATCAGTATGAACTTGTGTTTTAGTTAACAGATACACAGATGATAGATGTAGAGCTAGAGGTAGACATAGAGAGAAATACAGATGTTTGTAGGCATGGGTTATTATATATATATAATTTCCAAGCTCTGCTCACTGAGAAGGCCTAGATGTAGTGATGCCCTAGTAACTGTGAGCACACATTATATACAGATATTGGTTTCTAAATACATTCTCTAGTGGAAGGACCCAGAGTTGCTTGGAAAAGTGGTTGACTGTAGAAGTGAAACAGAAAATACAAAATGATTCTGGAACATTTTGCAGTGCCAAAAATTAAGGAAGTGCTCAAAGAAAAAGGAGGATCATCAAAAGGTTAGAGACATCAACCTGAGAGAGTTCCAAATGGATAAAGCAGAAATAATTTGAAACCTTTAAAACAGAATATATATCTATGAGGAGTCCATACTTAGATAAATAGTTGAATAAGTCAATAAATGCAGGAGAAGGAATAGCTCTTTCTCACTGAAGAATTCCATTAATAAATGTGGAAGGAATGAAGGAAACAGAAATTTGCCATTACAACACAAACTAATCATTACTGCAAGCAATATTCACCAATGAATGCTAAAGTTAGTGAGCGAAAGTTTGAGGAGAGACAGGATATTTGCATAGCCTCAAAGTATCAACCCTGAGATATTTATTAATTACAAAGATATTTATTAATGAATGATTGTAATGTTATAGTGGAGAAATTCATTAGACACCACTTTAACAAAGTGATCAAGGTTAACATGGACAGAAATAAGACAAGACATATCTACCTCCTGTATCCCCTGATTTGCCACATTGAGAATGGTACCTCACCTCTGTAGATTTTTTTCTAAAAATCCATAACTATAGTCCAATTGCAAGAAAACATCAGATATATCCAAACTGAAGGCTATTCTACAAAATAACTGAAATTACTTTTCAAAACCAGTTAAGGTAAAAAAGAAGACGGCAGCTGGAATCAAGATGGTGGAGTAGAAAGACATGTAACTCACTTCCTCCCACAAATATATCAAAAATACATCTACATGTGGAACAGTTCTCACAGAACACCTACTGAACACGGGCAGAAGACCTCAAGCATTTGAAAGGAGAAGAGGGATCTCCACGTAGTCAGGTAAGAAGAAAGAATAAAAGAAAAAGGAAGTGGGATGGGACCTGTGCCCCTAGAAGGGAGCTGAGAAAGAGGAAATGTTCCTGCACCCTGGGAAGTTTCCTCACTGGTGGGGAGATAAAACAGGATGTAAAGGGAGCTTCAAAACTCAGAGGAAAGCACAGCTACTGGTTTATGGCAGACAGAACAGAGAGAGACCTGCACAGATGGTCTGTGACACCGCACTGTGTGCCCCAGACTGAGGTGCACATCCACTGGTACAGGCAGGGACTGGGTGCTGAAACTTGGGGTTTAGAGGACAGACCCAGGGAGACAGCCTAAAGGGGCTGGAGTGTGGTACGGCTGCAACCAGGGGTGTACGCAGAAGAAGCCTGGGCCCATAATAGAAGTGAAGTGCCATTGTTAAGTGGCCCACAAAGGGAGGGGCAGGATCCACCACAGCAGCCTCTTTCTCAGCTCACTAGCCGCTGCCTTGGCAGGCTCCAGCCACCGCCTCACCAGCCTTAGGGAACAAGTTCCAGTGGGTTGTCCACACACAAGGCAGGGCTGAAATCTCTCCCCATGGTTGTGCAAGCCACCACCAGCTTTGTAAACTCAGCACCTGCCAGACATCAGAGTGGACAATGGGTGCTCCTGCAGCTGGGACGGGCCTGGCCTTAGCAACTGTGGGCTTTGTGGGCACATGCATGTGGGGGCTGGGCCAGGCCAGTATCTGGGCTGCCTCCACAGCTCCCAGAGCAGGTCCAGGTATGTGGGGACTGTGCTCCTGAGACCTGACATCAGTGGATCTGTGCTGATGGCCTTGTGAAAACAGCCCCTGAGGGACACCAGGTTGACTGCCAGGCCTTCCCACTGTTGAGGCAGGGCCAAGGGCAGTGCTAACAACAGTGTACTTTGTGAGCCTGTGCAATGGGTGACAAGTGACACAACAGAGTGCACTCCTAGGTGGAAAGCTCCAGCAAAGGAATACTTAGTGGCTCCTCTCCCAGTGGAAGAGCTCCAACCCCACCTACCTCACACTGCAGCTCAGAAACGTAGCTCAGAAACAGATCTGGGGGCTTCTACTCCAACAACTAGGGAATAGACCCTGTCCCCAACAGGGCTGTGACAACCATACAGCAAAGAGGAGGCCCTGCTCAACATCCGGTGCAGGCTCTGGTCACCAGAACATCAGTCATACCCCCTCTCAAGGGGATAAGAGCGAGGACACACTGAGGAAACAGGCAGCAGACATCCATACTAAAAACAGCCCTCACACCCAAAATATTAAACCCATGCCAGCTACAAGGGATGCTCCCACATAAAAACAGGCCTCCAAGACCACAGTAGATAATTGTTTCTCCTGAACTCACAGAATAAGAGAAATATAATTAAAATGAGAAAGCAGGGGAACCACTCCCAGTTAAAAGATCAAGAGAACTCCTCTGAAAAAACAATGAAACAGACCTCTTCAGCCTGATAGATACCAAGTTCAAATAGAAGATAATGAAAATACTGAAGAAATTAAGAAAGGCCATTGATAGAACTGTAGATTACTATAAAAAGGAACTATAAACTATAAAGAGGAGCCAAGAAAAATTCGAAACCTCATTTGCTGAGATGAAAGGTGATCTAAAGGCAATGAATAGCAGAATGAATAATGAAGAAGAATGAATAAGTGATCTGGAAGACAGAATAATGGAAATTACCCAATCAGAATGGCAGACAGAAAGCCAAATGGAAAAAAAAAAATGAAAGGGATATAAGAGACCTATGGGATAATATAAAGCATGCCAATCTATATATAGTAGGAATTACAGAAGGAGAAGAGAAAAGTGTATTGAAAATGTATTTGAAGATATTATGGCTGAAAACTTCCCAAGCCTAAAGAAGGAAACAGATATCCAGAAATAGGAAGCACAGAAGGTCACAAACAAGATGAACACAAACAGACTTACAGTGAGATATATTATAATTAAAATGGCAAAAGTTAAATATAAAGAGAGGATTCTAAAGGCAGCAAGAGAAAAACAAGGTGTTAATTATAAGGGAACCCCCATAAGCCTTTTAGCTGATTTCTCTTCAGAAACTTTCCAGGCCAAAAGGGAGTGGCAAGACATATTCAAGGTTCTGAAAGGGAAAAATCTGCAACTTAGGGTACTCTACCCAGCAAGATTATCATTTAGAATAGAAGGAGAGATAAAGAATTTCTTAGACAAGCAAAAACTAAAAGATTACAGCAATACTAAACCTATTGTAAAAGAAATATTGAAAGGTCTTCTCTAAATAGAAAAGAAGAAACTATAGAAAAGAGAAAATTGCAACTGGAAAGTGAATCACTTAAATAAGCCAGTAAACAGATTAAAAGAAAAAAAATTTTGAATTCTTGTGAAAACAATGATAACCATAATGAACAGCAAAAAGGAAAAGATGAAGATGTAAAAGAGGACATCAAAATCATAAAATATAGAGGAGGAGAGTAATAAAATGTAGATTTTTTTCTTTTATTTGGAATGTGTTTGAGTCTAATTGACTATCAGTCTAAAGCAAGTAGATATAGGAAAGTGTTAACATACTTGAAAAACAGGGTAACCACAAATCAAAAACATACAATAGATTCACAAAAAAACAAAAAGGAGAACACAAGCATAATATAAAAGGAACTCATCAAACCACAAAAGGAAAAACAGGAAGAAAAAGAAAGGAACAAAGAAGAAATACAGAATAAACTGGAAAACAAGGTTTAAAAGGGCAATAAACACATATCTATCAAAAATTACCTTAAATGTCAATGGACCAAATGCTCCAATCAAAAGACATAGGGTGGCAGATTGGATTTTTTAAAAAAAGAACCTACAATATGCTGCCTACAAGAGATCCACTTTTAGGGCAAAGGGCACACATAAATTGAAAGTGAGAGGATGGAAAAAGATATTTCATGCAAACAGAAATGACAAGAAAACAATAGTAGCAATACTCATATCAGACAGAACAGACTTTAAGACGAAGTCCATAAAGAAGGATAAAGAAGGACACAATATAATGATAAAAGGATCAATGCAAGAAGAGGATATTACACTTGTCAACATATATGCACCCAATATAGAAGCACCCAATACATAAAACAAATAATAACAGACATAAAGGGAGAAATTGATGGGAATACAATAATAAGAGGAGACTTTAACACCCCACTCACATCAATGGACAGATCTTCTGGACAGAAAATCACTAAGGCAACAGAGATCCTAAATGACACAATAGAACAGTTAGACTTAATTGATCTTTTCAGGGCATTACATAAAAAAAACCACAAACAAAACATAATACATATTCTTTTCAAGTGCACATAGGTCATTCTCTAGGATTGACCACATGCTAGGGCACAAAACAAGCTTCAACAAATTTAAGAGGACAGAAATTATTTCAAGCATCTTTTCTGGCCACAGTGACATGAAACTAGAAATCAACCACAGAAAAAAGAAATGAGAAAAAAGTGATTACGTGGAGATCAAACAACATGCTGCTAAAACACTAATGGGTCAGTGATGAAATCAAAGAGGAAATTAAAAAATATATTGAGATAAATGACAATGAAAACAGAACCATACACATCTATGGGATGCAGCAAAAGCAGTTCTTAGAAGGAAGTTCATAGTGATACAGGCCTTCCTCCAAAAACAAGAAAACTCTCAAACAACTTAACCTACCATCTAAAAGAATTAGAAACAGAAGAACAAAACCTAAAGTCAGAAAAGAAAGGAAATAATAAAGATCAGAGAAGAAATAAAATAGAGATTAAAGCACTATTCACAATAGCCAAGATATAGAAACATAAATGTCCATTGACATATAATGTATAAAGAAGATGTGTTATGTATACACAATGGAACACTATGCAGCAATAAAAAAGAACAAAATAATGCCATTTGCAGCAACATGGATGGACCTAGAGATTATCACACTAAGTGAAGTAAGTCAGAAGGACAAATACCATATGATATCACTTATATGTAGAATATAAAATATGACACAAATGAACCTATCTACAAAACAGAAACAAACTCACAGACATAGAGAACAGACTTGTGGTTGCTAAGGGAGAAGAGGGGTGTGGGATGGATGGATTGGGAGTTTGGGGTTATCAGATGCAAACTATTATATACAGAATATTTAAACAACAAGGTCCTACTATATAGCACAGGGAGGTATATTCAATATCCGGTGATAAACCATAATGGAAAAGAATATAAAAAAAGAATGTATACATATGTATAACTGAATCACTTTGCTTTACAGCATAAACTAACACAACATCGTAAATCAACTATACTTCAATAAAATAAATCAATAAATAAACAGAAAGACAAAGAATAACTTAGGAACTGTCACAGATTGGAGGAGAGTAAGGAGATGTGACAACTAAATAAAATGTGGGTGTCCTGCAATGCATCCTGGAACAGAAAAGGGACATTAGGTGAAAAACTGATGAAATCCAAATTAATTCTGTAGGTTAGTTAATAGCAATGTTCTAATGTTAATTTCTTGGTTTCGATAAGTGTACTATGGTTATGTGAGATGTTAACATTAGGGGAAACTGAGTTATGCACCAGTATGGGAGGGAGCTTTGTGCTATTTTTGCAACTTTTCTATAATTCTAAAATTACTTTAGAATAAAAAATTATAAAAATAAGCATACACATTGGATCCAACATCACATCAGTTGGAGGCTGGTATTTTCCAAACGAGAATTTGATACAACCCTCTTCATTTCATTGTTTGTATTATTTCTTTTCCTTTCTCTTAGCTACCATTTGTTTTGTGCATCACTTTTCAAGTACATATGAAAAAAATTTTTCTCTTTTTATAAAACATTAAATATAAGAGGCAATTTGTTTATCTAAAAGAGGAGAAAGTTAACCCTTCTAACTATTCAATATATAGTATATAATACCTCAGAATTACTATAATTCCTAGCTTGATTATCAAAGATATAGTTTGGAAATGAAAACAGGTAACCTGAACTGTTATCCAAATTCATCTTTAAAAAGGTGAGATGCTTTATTCTAGTCTGTATTTTAAGTGCAGCAATAGATTTATCTCTTAATCAAGCTCTTTAAAAACTGGCTGTCGCAGAGGACTTCTATTTGGTAGTATGACCACAGAAGGCAGTCACGACCCATGCAGCTTAAATAATGATAATAACATAATAATATCAACAAACATTTAGTGTGCCAGATGCTTTGATAAATGATCTACATGCATTATTTAATTTATTAATAATAAAAATTATGAATTGTTAATAGGTATTAAGTATACTCTGTGTCAGACTTTGCTGAATACGTTACAAAATGTATTTAATTTGAACTTGATCAGAAATCTGAGACAGGTAACCTTGCCCTTCTTATTTTAAAGATGAGGAAACTGAAGCTTAGTCAGGTTCAGTAATTTATATAAAGTGACATATATATGACTGGTAGACTGGAAGCTCCGACTTCAACAGTCAAAATTCAGAACATGTACTCTTAAACCTTATAAAATGCTGCCTCCATATAGTTAACAAGGCTCAACATGGAAGTGATGGAATGATCCAAGAAATCGCCTAACTCTAGTTCCCAAACACAGGTTCCCAAACTTGGCTGTGCACTGAAATCAACCAGACCACATCACATACCAGTTCAACCAGAATCTCTAGGTGTGAGACCAGGACAACAGTTATTTCTTTATAGCTTTCCTACGTGATTCCAATGTGCCACCAAGTTTAAGAATCTATGCTCTAGAAATTGATTTTTGCATAACTTTACAAAATGCCAGTGAGAAAGGACATGGTTAGGCAAGCTAAGCACACAAAACATAGAAACTAGAAGTTAATGACACTAATGTTACTGTACAGAAGTTCTAATTGTTAATGAGAAAAAGTGTTTCTTTTTTGCTTATCTCAATATTTCAATAAACACATATTCCTCTGATGAAGAAACAAATTTACGTATTCCATTGTGATGATATTTTTCCATAGTCTTTTAAGAATGAAAAATAATTATAACTTTAAAATAATTGAGAAAGAAGAATTACTAATGTTGTTAATCATGCAGGGTTTCTTCCCCCCTTGTGTCTTTAATATTCTATTTATTTTCCACTCAGCAGTTAGTAAATGGAATTGCACCATGTTCTCTTTTATGTTTGATTTCCTCTAAAGAATATAAATATCACTAAATAAAATACAGATAATTTTCTCCTTTGGCTTATATATTGGTGTGCTCTTATTATTGTTACATGTCTATGATATACTTACTAATTTATTATTATGTTTTAAAAATATACTCTATTTCTGAACAGTTTAGTGAGAAGTTGAAATGGTTATCTAAATCATTCAAGGAAAAAAAAAGGAATTTTAACCAAAATTCACTGTATTCAACTTAGGTCAAAAACAACTTGAATTCTGGAAATAAAGCCCCTCACACTTCTTGTTAATATATGTAAAGACAGTATGCATTCATTCTGTGAATGCCTATGGCAAGTATAGTCTTTGTGTTTTTTACTCAAAGAGATACATGTTGATGGAGGTGGAAAATGAAAATATTAAGTGTTCTTGTTTGGTTGCATAAAATTGTGATATATAAATTTGAAGGAGTTAAAGGGACAACGTTCCTGAGATAATCTCTGAGACTCTGGACTTGAACAGTGTCACTTCAGGGCCCAGTTGACAAAATGAGATGGAAATCTATGGCAAGGGCAAATCTTCCCAGCTCTGCAGAGAATCAAGCACCACTCAGATTTCTTGTGAACTCTGGGATAAAGCACTCTTGTTACCAATGATGTCTCTAGAAAGACACTATGGTCCTGGCAGTACTGAGTTTCTTTAGGTGATGTCCTAAAATAGTGGCCACTGGCTGAGTCATGAGAACAGGAAAGGAAGAACACTGTAGATGAGCTGTGAACATATGCATAATTCTTTGTAGTTCACCAAAAACAACTGGGTGTAGTTTGTTTGGGGGATTCCTCCATTGGAGTCAGTAGAGGATTGAGCTCTTGTAAATTAAGCATTAAAATAAGAAAAGAAAGGCAATATGACTTCATTTTACACTCACAGCCTAGTGAAGCTTAGATATGCAAATTGTAGACATAAAACAAATCTGGTGAATGTACATGGAAATAATGTGTTGATTGAAACCTCTACCTCCTAACTTCCAACAAAATGAAGCAATAGCTTCACAGTACTTTATGGAAGTTTCAGAGACTAATTAGAATCTGTTTATCATATATTTGTGGAATACCTATTGTTTATAAGACCTTATTCTAGAAAGATGCTACAGAATGATTCTGAAATTGTCCAGTCTGTTAGAAATCCATGTGAACAAGTTTTAGATTTAAAAGTGAGGGCTCAAAAATGTTGCTTCTGATTTAACCAAATGATGTACTCTCAATAAACCCCTAGTGTGCATAGGGTGCTTGAGGAGCTGCTGACGCCCAAAGATTGAGAGGCATAAGAAAAAACAGTCTGTAGTTATCACTGACCAGACACCACTTCCACAATGCCAGAAGAAGACATAAGCACCCTTACCACCACTGCTTAGCAATTTGGATCACACAAGGAAGAAAGGCTGACAAAGGGAGGGAAGTAAACCATTAAGGGCTGAGGTTTTACCCCAAATAATTAAGCTGTGAAAGAGACACTGGCAAGGTTACGTTACTTGATTTCAGCTTTCAAATTACTGAATGATACTGAATATTACAGAAAAGCATAGATCTGTCCATTTGCAAATGTGGAAGCTTGAAAGCCAAAATGAGTTGCATTATATGTATATATAAGTAACATTTCACATACCCTGGTTTGTGACTATTCAATTTATTGCCAACCAAATTGCTTCCAAAATAACCAGTTATTTGACCAATTTAATCAATTTCTTTCTAACAGGGTGTGTCTAAATTAGTAGATTATTCAAATGGGATGCATGCAAGTAGAATCCTGCTCAATTGTCATATTACCCTGAAAATCCAGCCATCACAATGAGGTGGGGAAGATGTTGGTCATAGGGCACAAACCTGCAACTAGAAGATAAACAAGTTCTGGAGATCTAATGTATAGCACTGTGATCATAGTCAACAATACTGTATTATATACTTCAAAGATGCTAAGAGACTAGATCTTAAACGTTCTCACTACAAAAAAGATAATTATGTGATGTGATAGGTATTAGCTAATGCTACTGTGGTAATCATGGCAATATATAAATGTATGAAATCAACACACTGTATACCTTAAGTATGCACAATGTTATATGCCAATTATATATCAATTAAAAAAAAGAATAGAGGCAGGGGCTTCTGCAGCCACTCAGGTGCCTGTAGTAGTGTCCTAGTAGTTCCCCACCTCTTCTGTCTTTTTCTAATGTTTTCCACAATTGTTTATCAGTTTAGAAACAAAACAAGTCTTTGCATCGCATCCACCTAAAGCCCATCCACAGCTTTCCATTACTCTTCTGATTGAAAAAAAAATAATTTCCACCATAACCTATCAATTCATAAGTCTTATGTGAGCAGAGTTAGGGCCACTACCAAAGTCTCCTACCTTGTGTTACACCCCTCTATTCATTGTCTTCTTACTCCACCTGTGCAGGTTTTGTTTCATTTATTCAACTGGGTACATTCCCTACCATCTCAAAGCTTTCTCATAAATTATTCCTTCTGCTTATGATACTGTCTCACTGTCCCACCCCCAAATATGCCACAGTTTGCCTATTTAATGACTACCCATTCTTTCAGGTCTCAAGTCCCTAAATTCACGGTTATCTTGGGTTCTCCTGTGTGGACTCTCCTACATAGCATCTATCACAGTTTGTAATGGTGTGCTTTAGTGAGTATAGGTCAGCCAGTATGCCTGTATGTATAATATGTTGCTCACCATCATATCCCTAAGGTCAGCATACTGCTTGCTCATAAGACATCCGTAACAAATGTTAGTTGAATGAAGGAATTAGTGTATGAATAATGGCATAACCAAGGGGCTGGTCCAGTCCAGGGGGTCTTGCATGGAAAATAGGCACTGGCAAATTACTAGCAATGACAGGCACTGGAGAGAGCTTGGTGGTTCAGTGCATGACCTTTGGTTCACAGCTCAGACTGACCATGTAATAGATATGTGATTATGAGTAAGTTACTTTTCCATATCTCAATTTCCTCATCCTAAAATAGGGACAAGAGTAGTTTTCTACAACAACCTAATCAAAAAATGGGCAGAAGACCTAAATAGACATTTCTCCAAAGAAGACATACAGATGACCAACAGGCGCATGAAAAGATGCTCAACATCACTAATTATTAGAGAAATGCAAATCAAAACTACAATGAGACATCACTTCACACCAGTCAGAATGGCCATCATCAAAAAATCTACAAACAATAAATGCTGGAGAGGGTGTGGAGAAAAGGGAACTCTCTTGCGCTGTTGGTGGGAATGTAAATTGATACAGCCACTATGGAGAACAGTATGGAGGTTCCTTAAAAAACTAAAAATAGAACTACCATACAACCCAGCAATCCCACTACTGGGCATATACCCTGAGAAAACCATAATTCAAAAAGAGTCATGTACCAATATGTTCATTGCAGCACTATTTACAATAGCCAAGACATGGAAGCCAGCTAAATGTACACTGACAGATGAATGGATAAAGAAGGTGTGGAACATATATACAATGAAATATTACTCAGCCATTAAAAAGAATGAAGTAATGCCATTTGCAGCAACATGGATGGACCTGGAGATTATCATACTAAGTGAAGTCAGACAGAGAAAGACAAAGATCATGATATCTCTTACAAGCAGAATCTTTTTAAAAAATGATACAAATAAACTTATTTACAAAACGGAAACAGACTCACGGAATTAAGAAAACAAACTTATGGTTACCAAAGGGGAAAGATGGGAGGGAGGGATAAATTGGGAGTTTGGGATTGACACATACACACTGCTATATTTAAAATATACAACCAACAAGGACATACTGTAAGAAACTTTTTTTAAATGATAAAAGGTTTTTCTCAAAAAAAAAAGTTTTCTGGGCTTCCCTGGTGGCGCAGTGGTTGAGAGTCCGCCTGCTGATGCAGGGGACACGGGTTCGTGCCCCGGTCTAGGAGGATCCCACATGCCGCGGAGCGGCTGGGCCCGTGAGCCATGGCCGCTGAGCCTGCGCGTCCGGAGCCTGTGCTCCGCAACAGGAGAGGCCACAGCAGTGAGAGGCCCGCGTACCACAAAAAAAAAAAAAAAAAAAAAAAAAAATCAAAAAAAAAGTTTTCTACCTCATAGAGTTATGGTAGGATTAAATTAAATATCGTATATAAAGTGCTTAGTACAGTGTCTGTTCCTTAGAAAGTGCTATTAATGAGAATGATTATTGTCCTCATCATTGTTGTATTGTTAAGTTTCATTAAGAGATGAACATTGAGGGATGGACATATGCTTCAGCAGGGGTATTTAACCATAGGCCAGCAACTCAAGTGATGAGAACATTCTGACACAATGCTAAAACTTAAATCCCAAAGGGAGGTCTAAATAGAGCACCTACATAAGGAGGAAGCATCAAATGATGGACTAATGTCCAGATAGTATGAGACTAGTGGAAATGAAAGAGGAGGAGAGCAATGATCCTCAGATTTCTTACACAATCTTTGAGCAACTGAGATTTTGGAATAAAAACACCATCAATGGAAGACAAGAACCTAATCCCTGGCGATTGATAATAGACACATATTTACTGTAGAGATGCTATTAATGCTGTTGAAAGGTGTCATCTTTTCAAGTCCCCTTATGAAAAATTTGTCTCGGTCCTAGAAATAGCTATGCTTCCTTTGTAATGAATTGCTTCATGCAAGCAATCTTATTTCTTGTTTGCTTTGGCTACTAGGAAGCTCACAGGGAAACGCAGGGCTCACAAATAGCAAAGTACAGCATTCAATTAGTCAATCAATGAATAGGATAACTTCCGAACCAAAAAAGCTATTTATTTTTATGTTTCTAAAATTACACATTCTTCCATATTACTTATCACAGATGTACATTTTCATTCATTTGTATGTTTATTTGATGAATATCTGCCTCCCCACTAAAAAATAAGTTCTTTGAAGACAGGAAAAGTATTTATCTTCTTTACCTCTATACCCCCTAGTTCATAGCACAGCTCCTAACAAAAATATTTGTCAAATAAATGAATGCAAGTTCACAGTGACTGTGGAATTTATTTTGTGTATTAACCTCAACCCTGGCTTCATTTTTCTTCTTCAATTTTCATTTGCACAAGTTTTTTCCTTCCTTTTAAAAAATCAGTTGTATTTTCATTATTATATAATACCTGTTAGTTGCATAAAACATTATAAAATATAAATAGTAAGTGTAAAAGTAACTCATAACCACTCTAACTAAACAACTTTTAATGAGGGGTATTACCTTGTAGAACTTGATTAAATATATATGAATGTATGTATATATGCATGTATATATGAATTTTTTCATGTTTCTGATGTATTAATCCACAACAAAACAATTTGTAGGATTTAACTTGTTTTGTATGTACTGTACTTTTGTAAAGTACTATCAATCCTTTTGGGAACAAGGATGGCTATAACCATGTAAACACTGGAAACAGGGGCAAGCAAGTCAGTGTGGGTCAGACACAAGATGTACTAGACACTTATGCACTGGGCTCCTGACCCCAGACTTTTTATTCTTCCTACCTAAGCCTGGGGTCAGTCTATGATCCTAGACTACAATCTGAGGATCAAGTATGCTCAACTTTCAGAGTCAGCAAGATATGGGAGGGAATCACACTGTATTTTCTGGGCTAAGTAACAGTTCAAGGATGGAACATAACTGACATTTTAGGTAACAGAGTGACATTAGGAGTACTGGCCATGGACATAGTCTTTCTTCCCCACCTCCCCACCCACCACATCTTGAGACCACGTAATTTTAAGTCAGCAAAATATGGTGTTGTTTTATTTTTATGTTTCTGTATACCCTCTCTCTGGGTGAAGCTCTCCCCTCAACCCTGGGGTTATAGAAACAAGTAAGAGAAAGTGAGGGGGTATGCTCCAAGATGGCAGCCCACGTGGAACAGCACGGTATCCTCCGGGTGTGGAAAGTGTCGCTGCCTCAGCTCTCCCTGACAGGTAAAAGATGCCTGCTTTCTGCAGCATATGTGGACAGCCACAAATGAGAAGCAAGAGAAAAAGAAGACTGTCACCTCGCACTTTGTACCTTCATTATGCCATGTGATGTGGTGAAGAGTGTGCACTTGGAGGGGAAGACAGCTGGCTGTGAACCCCAGCTCTGCCAGCTTTCAGAAACTATGTCCCTTAACTCGGTTCCTATACCTATAAATTAGGGATGATAATGCCCGCCCCAGGTAATACCCTGACATATAGCAGGTGCTCCAGAAATATGTGAAAGGAACAAGTCCCTAGGCCCCTTGATTTTACTCCTATATAAAACATTAGATTGTGAGGTGAGGTGAGGTTTTGAAACTCAAACTGCTTGGAAGAAAAAGAGGCTGTTTGAGACAATATTTTTTTTTCTGCTGTGTAAGAGAATGTAATTAAAACTTGCGTTCATACGTGGGAAAAAAAAAAGAAAGTGAGGATGATTATTTCTTTTTCACCTCTGCATGGTACTCATGACTAAACATGTAAAAACCAGATGTTTTCTTTTTTTTATTCTATTGTTTATTTTTTAAAATTTATTTTATTGAAGTATAGTTGATTTACAATGTTGTGTTAGTTTCTGGTGTACAACAAAGTAACTCAGTTATACATATATATAAAATAGTTAACATCTGCTAATCCCAAACTCCCAATCCATCCTTCTCTCCCCCTTGGCAACCACAGGTCTGTTCTCTATGTGAGTCTGTTTCTGTTTCGTAGATAAGTTCATTTGTGTCATATTTTAGATTCCACATATAAATGATAAAACCTGAACACCAACATTAACACCACCAAAGAGTTGGGTTTCCCTTTTCTTTCCTATCTCATTTTTTAAATTGAAGTGTATTTGACATACAATATTATGTTAGTTTCAGGTGTACAACACTGTGATTTGACATTTATATACATTATGAGTTGGTCACCACCAGCATAGTAACCATACAAAATTTTTACAGTATTATTGACTATATTCACTATGTTGTATGTTGCATCCCCGTAACTTATTTTGTAACTGAAAGTTTGTAGCTCTTAATCTCCTTCATTTATTTCACCCAACACCCCAACTCCTTCCCCTCTGGCAACTACTTGTTAGTTCTCTGTTATCTATGAGTCTGTTTCATCTTGTTTGTTCATTTGTTTTGTTTTATATATCCAGCATATAAGTGAAATTGTATGGTATTTGTATTTCTCTGACTTATTTTACTTAGCATAATACCCTCTAGGTCCATCCATGTCATCACAAATGGCAAGGTTTCATTTTTTATGGCTGTGTAATATTCCATTGTATATGCACATAAACCACATTTTCTTTATCCATTCATCTATCAAAGGATACTTAGGTTGCTTCCATATTTTGGCTATAGTAAATAGTGTTTCCATGAACATAGGGGTGTGTATGTATTTACAAATTAGTGGGTTTTTTCTTTGGACAAATACCCAGAAGTGGAATTGCTGGATAATACAGTAGTACTATTTTTAATTTTTTGAGGACCCTCCATACTGTTTTCCACAGTAGCCACATCAATTGTATGAGGTTATATCTCATTGTGATTTTGATTTGTATTTCCCTGATTAGTGATGTTGAGCATCTTTTCAAGTGTCTCTTGGCCATCTGTATGTGTTCCTTGAAAAATGTCTAATCAAGTCCTCTACCCATTTTTTTAATAGAACTATTTTTTTTATATTGAGTTGTGAGATTTATGTATTTTGAATATTAACTGATTATCAGATATATTGTTAGAAGATATCTTCTCTCATTCAGTAGGTTTGGTTCTGTTGATAGTTTCCTTCTCTGGGCAAAAACTTTTTAGCTTGCTGTAGTCTCACTTGTTTATTTTTGCTTTTTTGCCCTTGCCTGTGGAAACAGATCCATGCCAAAGGGCACAGTGCCTATGTTTTCTTCTAGGAGTTTTATGGATTCAGTTCTTATATTTAAGTCTTTAATCCATTTTGAGTTTAGTTTTGTATATGGTGTAAGAAAGGTGTCTAATTTCATTCTTTTGCATGTAGCTGTCCAGTTTTCCCAACACCATCTACTGAAGAGACTATCTTTTCCCAAATGTATAATCTTGGCTTCTTTGTCATAGATTAATTGACCACAGGTGACTGGGTTTAATCTGAACTCTCTATTCTGTTCCATTGATCTATGTGTTTTCTGTGCCAGTATTATACTGTTTTGATTACTATAGCTTTGTTGTATACAGTTGACCCTTGAATGATGCATGACACCCCATGCAATCAAAAATCTGGCTATGACTTATAGTTAGCCTTTCAAATCTGTGGTTTCTCATTTGTGGATTCAACCAACCAAGAGTATGTGCTACTGTAGTATGTACTTATTGAAACAAATTCTCAGTAATCTTTTATAATTCTTTGTATTTCTGTGGTGTCAGTTGTAACTTCTCTTCTTTCATCTCTTATTTTATTTATTTAGGCCCCCTCTCTTTTTTTCTTGATGAGTCTGGCTAAGTGTTTATCAATTTTGTTTATCTTTTCAAAGAACCAGCTCTTAGTTTCATTGATCTTCTCTATGTCTTTGTCCCTATTTATTTCTGCTCTTGATTATTTCCTTCCTTCTACTAACTTTGGGGTTTTCTTGTTCTTTTCCTAGTTCCTTTAGGTGTAAGGTTAGATTGTTTGAGATTTTTCTTGTTTCCTGAGGTAGACTTTTATCACTATAAACTTACCTCTTAAAACTACTTTTGCTCTGTGTACCACAGATTTTGGAGTGTTGTGTTTCCATTTTCCTTTGTCTCAAGGTATTTTTTGACTTCCTCTTTGATTTATTGATCATTGGTTATTTGGAAGCATGTTCTTTATCCTCTATGTATTTGTATTTTCTCCATTTTCTTCTTGTAATGTTTAGTTTCATACCATTGACCATTGTGGTTAGAAATGATGCTTGATATGATTTTAATTGCCTTAAATTTATTGAGACTTGTTTTGTGGCTTAACACAGGAGTTATCCTGGAGAATGTTCCATGCACACTTGAAAAGAATGTGTATTCTGTTGATTTGGGGTCAAATTTATTGTATATATCTATTAAGTCCACCTAGTTTAATGTGGCATTTAGGCTAGAGTTTCCTTATTGATTTTCTCTCTGGGTAATTTGTCCATTGATGTAAGTGGGGTGTTTAAGTTTCCTGTAATTACTGTATTACTGTCAATTTTCCCTTTATGTCTTTTAATATTTGGTTATATACTTAAGTGCTGAGAGGTCCAGCTGTGACTGCTGCAGGCATGCAAATATGTAGGGCTGGCTCCTGGCATGACTGGCTGTGAGGCCTGGTTACAACTATTTATAGGCATGTTGGTGTGCAGAACTGGCCTCTGGAGTGGGAGCTGCTTTCAAGGGGCACTGGTGCCAGCTGAGGCAGCCCACTAGGTGGGGTGGTGTGGGAGCTGCTTTGGAGGGGTGCTGGATGTTCCTTTTCTTAGTGAATGTCATAATATGCGGTAAGTAAGATTGCTTCAGAATGTGGGTTTGAAAGTGGTGTGGCTACAAATATCTTAACAGATTCACAGATTGCTCCTCAAATGCAAGGCTTTCAGCAGTGCCTGCCTCTATAGAATGCTGAGAAACCATTAATTGACAACTGAATAAAATGTTATATAGTATTCCAAGTCATTTAAATGACCCACATCTATGTCACCACCACTCCTTTGAATTGATTGCTTAGGCAGTTTTTAACAGGCGTACTTATCTTCTAAATGCAATGATGAGTAGGATTCAGCCTACAGTAACAATGCAGTGAAATCCCATGGTTACACTGTAACATGGAGCTCTCACTGAAACATGTGGAATTCCAGCTTCTCATCATGCCACTCCCCTAGCCAAGCCCAACCAGAAGGATTACCAGCTTTTTTGTGCTGAGAACCAGAAAGCCTAGATTTCTTCCTTCCTGTACAGGAAAATTAAACACACACACATGTACAGAAAGAGAGATAAAGTGGGCTTCTTATCCTGTGCAGTTGCTCTGAGCTAAAGGAATTTTTTTCTTCAAAATGAAAACTATTATGAAATCTGCAAGTCAAGCTATTTGTATAAGTTTTCTTTTGAAATATATGACTCTCTTAAAAATTAAACTTTTCCATCCCTGTGAACAATGTGGAGTACATTTAACAATGATAAGACCATAGGCAAATCTTCTAAGTTATTTTCTGGAAAAGGCAGCCCTGATCTGTTGAATGGTGTGCCAATAGCTCCACAATAGTGATGAATGGAGAAAAGAAGAGAGCTATGACTCTAAAATATAGTAGAGTATAGAATAAAAATGAGAAATGGGGCTAAAAAGAATACCCATGTGGAAGACTTTGAATTATAGATTTGAAGTTCAAGGGTTTCCTAGGCCAGTGATAAGGTGTGAAAGAAAGTATTTCCATGTCAAAATTCAAACTCCTCAGCATGGAAACAAGGGCCTTTGTAACTTGGCACCTGCCTACTTCTCCAATCATGCCTAAAATTTCCTCTTCCAACACTGTATGTTCCAAGCATTCTCCAAATTTCCTGCTTAGGAGCTGAGCATGTACAGTTTTTCTCATCTCAAATGTCATTCACACCCTCTCTTTACCTAAATAAGCTGAATTTCATCTTCAGATTCAGTTATAAGTGTCACTTTCTCTGGGAAAGCACCCCTGACACCACTTCAAGTTACCTACTGAATTGCCTTGCTTCTGTTATTTTGCAACAGACAGACAATTAATATGGGTGCTACTTCTCTCACCTCAATATTCTGTAAGCTTCTATTATATATATATATATATATATATATATATATATATATATATATATATAATGTCTTCATCCCTAGTCCTAGTAGATATTCAGTTACATATTTAACTAATGACTCAATGAATGTAGTCAAACAGGTAACAGCTTTTGTGATTGAGAATGATCAAACCATTTGCAGCAGGACCCCTAGAAAGCAACAATCAATATCAGAGATTAGGCCTGCTATCCAGGGAAAAGAGATTGATAAGAGCCATCATCTAGGGCTCCAGAAAAGCAGTCTAAGCTTCAGAATAGGATTCTAGGTAGAAGCCCAGCTTTTCAAACTATTCCAACATAATTAAGGTCACAGACAAAGCTCAGCTTGGTGGGAATATGAGTGACTATGACATTGGCCAGGTCAATAAAAACACAAGCAATTTCAGAAACCCCTTGCTGTTGGGGGTTCAGGCACCTGAAGACTCTGAGAAAGGGCCAGGAGTACATACGTTAACTGGTAGAGCTAAACTTGTAGGCCAGTCTTCATGACTACAAGCTTTGTGACTAAAGAGGAAAAGCAGATAATGGAGGTGAATGCAGCACTAAGTATTGGGTTGGCCAAAAAGTTCATTCAGATTTTCCGTAAGATGTTACTTTTTGGCCAACCTAATAAATCTCAGGCAGACTCCTGAAGAGAAACTCAAACAGATCAAAAAATATTGTCAGTAATTTAAGCTTTATTTTCCTCATCTAAAAAATGGAAATTAGGGCTTCCCTGGTGGCGCAGTGGTTGAGAGTCCGCCTGCCGATGCAGGGGACACGGGTTCGTGCCCCGATCCCGGAAGATCCCACATGCCGCGGAGCGGCTGGGCCCGCGAGCCATGGCCGCGGAGCCTGTGTGTCCGGAGCCTGTGCTCCGCAACGGGAGAGGCCACAGCAGTGAGAGGCCCGCGTACAGAAAAAAAAAAAAAAAAATGGAAATTAGACCTAGGAGGGACAAGACAGCATAATAAAATGACCTTGAGCTCACCCCCTCTCAGGAGCACACCAGAATCACAACTCACTGCTGAAAAACCATCGATTAAAAAAGAAAAAAAACCCTGGAACCTACCAAAAAAGATATTCTACATCCAAAGACACAAAGAAGAAACCTCAAGAAGACAGTAGGAGGGGGCATACTCACAATATAATCAAATCTCATACCACCAGGGTGGGTGACCCACAAACTGGAGAACAATTATATCACAGAAGTTCTCCAACAGGAGTGAGAATTCTGAGCCCCATATCAGGCTCCCCAGCCTACGGGTCTGGCATCAGGAGGAGGAGCACCCAGAGTATTTGGCTTTGAAGGCCAGTGGGGCTTGAGTACAGGAACTCCACAGGACTGGGGTAAACAAACTCCCCTCATGGAGGGTGCACACAAGGTCTCACACACACCAGGACCCAGGGCGAAAGCAGTGACTTCATAGGAGCCTGGGCCAGTCCTACTTGCTGGTCTTGGAGGGTCTCCTGGGGAGGTGGGGGGAGGCTGTAGCTCACCTTGGGGATATGGACACCAGTGGCAGAAATATCAGAGTGTCATCTACATGAACTCTCACTGAAGCCAGACATTTTGCCTGGGTCATAAGCACCAAGACCTGGCCTACCCAACAGCCTGTAGGCTCCAGTGCCGGGATGCCTCAGGCCAGACAACCAACAGGGTGGGAACACAGCCCCACTCATCAGCAGACAGGCTGCCTAAAGACTTCCTGAGGTCACAGCCACCTCTAGACATGTCCCTTAACATGGCCCTACCCACCAGAGGGCCAAGACCCAGCTCCAGCCACCAGTGAGCAAGCACCAGCCCCTCCAACCAGGAAGCCAACACAAGTCTCTAGACCAGCCTCACCCACCAGGGGACAGATACCAGAAGCAAGAAAACTATGATCCTGTAGCCTATGGAACTGATTCCGTAGACTCAGGTCAGAATCTACCCTGGAAAAAGCTGGTCCCTGGCCCTTGAGTGATGAGAGGGGAGTGTACTGCTGGGACACATAGGACATCCCCTACAGAGTACCACTTCTCCAAGGTCGAGAAATGTAACTAACCTACCACAGACATAAAAATAGAAATAGAAATTTAAACAAAATACGATGGCAAAGGAATATGCTCTGGACGAAGGAACAAGATAAAACCCCAGAACTAAGTGAAGTGGAGACAGGCAATCTACCTGAGAAAGAGTTCAGAGTAATGATCATAAGGATAATCCAAGAACTTGGGAAAAGAATGGATGCACAGAGGGAGAAGTTACAAGAGTTTTTAACAAAGAGTTATAAAATATAAAGAACAAAACAGAGTTGAAGAATACAATAACTGAAATGGAAATAAACTAGAAGAAATCAATAGCAAAGTAAATGAAGCAGGACGGATCAGTGAGCTGGAAGACAGAGTGGTGGAAGTCACTGCCATGGAACGGAATAAAGAAAGAATGAAAAGAAGTGAGGACAGCTTAAGAGACCTCCAAGACAACATCAAATGCACTAACATTTGAATTATAGGGGTCCCAGAGGAGAAGAGAGAGAAAAAGGACCTGAGAAAACATTTGAAAATAGCAGAAAACTTCCCTAACATGGGAAAGGAAACAGTCACCCAAGTCCAGGAAGCCCAGAGAGTCCTATACAGGATTAACCCAAGGAGGAACATGCTGAGACACATAGTAATCAAATTGACAAAAATTAAAGAGACAATATTAAAAGCAACAAGGGAAAAGCAACAAATAACATACAAGGGAACTCTCCTAAGACCATCTGAATTTTTCAGCAGAAGCTCTGCAGGCCAGAAGGTGGTGGCACGATGTATTTAAAGTGATGAAAGGGAAAAACCTACAACCAAGATTACTCTACCCCACAAGGCTCTCATTCAGATTTGACAGAGAAATCAAAAGCTTTCCAGACAAGCAAAAGCTAAGATAATTCAGCATCACCAAACCAGCTTTACAGCGAATGCTAAAGGAACTTCTCTAGGTGGGAAAGAAAAGGCCACAGTTAGAAACAGGAAAATTATGAAATGGGAAAGCTCACTGGTAAAGACAAACATACAGTAAAGGTAGGAAATTATCCACACACAAATATGATATCAAAACCAGTAACTGTGAGAGGAGGAGAGTACAAATTCAGGATATATATATATATATATATATATATATATATATATATATATATATATATATAGAGAGAGAGAGAGAGAGAGAGAGAGAGAGAGAGAGACTGCTATACCAAAACCTCATGGTAAATACAAGGCAAATTTCTAGAACAGATATACATACAAAAAAGAAAAAGGAATCCAAGCACCACACTAAAGATGATAGTCATCAAATCACAAGAGAACAAAATAGGAAAGGAAAAAAAAGTCTTCCAATATACCTAGCTAAGCACTTGTGCTTTGAGCATGCATGTTTCCTTCTGCTCAGATCCTGAACAAGTTACTACACTAGCTACCCAACCCTCCAACCAACTGGGTCAGAATTCAAAGAACCTGGAGCAGCCCTGAGGTCCATAGGCTTACATAAGAATGATTACCTCTATAATAAACATAATAAACTACCACTTAATTAAGCACCTACTATTTGAGTCCTCTATTAGACCCTGGACCTGCATTTTCTTTTGCCTAGGAAGACCATCTGAGGATAAAGTTATTTAAGGTCACACAAACCCAGCTTGGATTCTAGAACCCATGTTCTTTCTATGGCACTACTTATGAATAAGGGCATGTCCACCTGGGTCTCCAGGTTAATGCAGCAGTTTCCTTACTTTGGGGGCTGTAGCCCTATCCTGAATGTAGGCAGTCTTGATTGGGGCTCTGACACTCCGTATATGTCTTATTAGCCCCCTCCCTGCAATAGTTGGACCTGACTTGTGGACTCAGTCACTGGCTGGAGCACTGTTCCTTCAGGAATGGGTTTCTGGCAACACTGGTCACTGTCCAGACCAGTACTGCTGGCCCCACCCACCTCAGAAGCTCTGGGGTGGAGTTCACCCAGGCTGATCTACATTCCACACCTTCTCCATAGTAAATGCTGATGAGAGATGTTTGGATGGTCACCTCTGTGAGCTAGCATTACACTGAGCACCTAAAATTTATTGCTGAGGGGTACTCATCCACCCTGGACCTTCAAGCTGCCTGTCATCCAAGCCCAGATCAGATTATGGCCAAAAGCATGAAGAAATATTCCTTTAGCATGCTGACATAGTTGAAAAGGCCTTGTGCAAGAGATAACCCAGGAAACAACAAATGTGAGACGCAAGTAGAGAGACTCTGGGCTCCTGCAGAATCATGGGTTCTTGGTCATAGTTCACATTATCAGCAGGAAACTCACCCAACACAGTTGTATAAAATTACATCAGTGGTGTTAAGGAACTTGGGAAAAGTACTGATTAGTAAGGTTGAGAGGCACAATTAGCCTCAGGTGGGGGCAGTTCATCCTATAGGCACTACACCATACATCAGTTCTTCACAATGTGCATGAAAATCACCTGGGGCTCTTGGTACAACGTGGATTCTAACTCAGTACATCTGAGGTGGGGCCTGAGGCTCTGCATTTCTAAAAAGCGCCCCTAACATGCTGAAAGCCACTGATCCTCAGACAACACTTTGCATAGAAAGCCCATAGACCTCCTTGACACAGGTTTAGAAAGGAAAAAATATAGTTGACTTACTTGGATCTAAGTCATGCATGTAGGTGGCATTTGAACCCTCCAAACAAGGTGTATGATCTTATCAGAAAAGTAATCATTCATAGAGGAAAAGAAACAAGCCAGCACTGAGTCTCAGAGCATGAGGGAGATGGAGCCTGGAGTTGAGGGGTCTAGAAACGCGTATAGAAATCCACAGAGGGAAAGAATGGGCAACAGCCAGAGAAAAAGCAAGAATGTTGTTCAACTGAATAAATAATCCATGTTTGCAGGTAGCCTGTGGTATTTGAAGTCAGGCCTGGGAATGTCAGACCCAGGACACTAGACTCACTGAAACAGAAGAGGCAAACGGCAAAGTCTTAACAACAAGCAACAGAAAGAAATCAGTGCAGGCAAACCAAAAACGCGAGTGAGCATAGGGTCTCACATGCCCAGAAGGCAACCAGGTGCATTCCTTGATGCAGGAAGTGAACTTACCTGCTCATCGGCAGCTTCCAGAAGGAATGGAGCAAGGGAAATCCAAGTGTCCTAGTCCCAGAGGAAACAGCGTGTCCAGCAAGGAATCCAGGAAGGAATGAGGTACGGGAGCTGGAGAACTCAGCAAAGGCTCACTCAGCTCTGCTACCCACGTCACATCTGCCGTAAAGCTGCGTCGTACTGAGCCAATGAAAGGCCTGTATTC
This sequence comes from Mesoplodon mirus, assembly GCF_964341445.2. Classification (NCBI taxonomy): domain Eukaryota; kingdom Metazoa; phylum Chordata; class Mammalia; order Artiodactyla; family Ziphiidae; genus Mesoplodon; species Mesoplodon mirus. The sequence continues at coordinate 130,419,663 of NC_138981.1, read as the reverse complement.
CCTCCTACCTGCGTGGGGCAGAATCAAAACATGTGAGTTAAGTGGCTCTAGCTGTGAAAACTGGCAAACAGTATGCTGCACGAGGCACGCTGGTAGAGCCCGGAGTCTCAAAGTGAGGTCCCAGATCAGATGTATCAGCATCACCTGGGAACCTGTTAGGATATGTAACTTCTCAGCCTCGCTCCAAACCTACCAATCAGAAACCGTGGGGGTGGGGCCTGCAGCCTGTGTTTCTACAAGCCCTCCAGGTGATTGTGATGCAGGCTCACTGCAGTAGAGTCTATTGAAAGCATGGTGGAGAGACAAGGCCAAGTGTGGCAAAGGACAGTCATTATAAGTAGGCTTCATAATGGGCTTTTAAAGAGCTAGTGAAGACTAAAGCCTGTTTACAGGGAGAAGAAAACCCAGTTGAGGTAATGTAAAATAATAAAACATACTCGGCGATCAGCAAAGTTGGGCAGTGAAATTCCATGGTAGTTTCATCAATGTTGAGGAATCCTCTAGCCATGTGTAGGACAATGATGTTTTAATGCTGCTGATGAGAGGCATCATGAGAGCCAAGAGGGGTCAACTAACAATATGTGTTTGAATATTCTCTCCTGATGTATTTTTCAGAGACTCACCCAAAAGAAGTGCTATTTGATGCCCATGCTTGTGAAGAGATCTTCTCAGAGGGGGAAAACAAACTTGAGAAACACAAACATGGTGGTCTAATGGGATCTGTTTGACAAAAACTTTGTTATAAAGCAGAAACTAACACACCATTGTAAAGCATTTATACTCCAATAAAGATGTTAAAAACAAAAAAACATTGAGAAAGGATTTTGTTTTAAATCTGAACAAATCTGTAAGACACAAAACCCCCAAAACAAGTAGGGGCTTTAATTATAAGCACACCTCGGTTAATTGTGCTTGCTTTATGGTGCTTCACAGACACTGCTTTTGTTTACAAATTGAATGCTTGTGGCAACCCTGCATCCAGCAGGTATACTGGCACCATTTCCAACAGCATTGGCTAATTTTGTGTCTCTGGGTCACATTTTGGTAATTCTCACAATATTTCAAGCATTGTCATTATGATGGTATCTGTTATGGTGATCAGTGGTCTTGATGTTACTATTGCAAAGAGATTGTACCTCGCTGAAGCCTCAGATATTGGTGAGCATTTTTCAGCCATGAAGTAATTTTTAATTCAAAAAAAGAGAGAAGGAAGCAATCTCAAAAGGCTGCATAGCGTATGATTCCAACTATGACATTCCTGAAAAGGCAAACTTATGAAGATGGGAAAAGATCAGTGGCGGCCAAAGGTTATGGGGAAGGAAGGATGAGTGGGCAGAGGACATAGGATTCTTTTTCTTAGTTTCTGCTTTATAACAAAGTGAATCAGTCATACATATACATCTGTTCCCCCATCCCTTCCCTCTTGCGTCTTCCTCCCTCCCACCCTCCCTATCCCACCCTTCCAGGCAGTCACAAAGCACCGAGCTGATCTCCCTGTGCTATGCGGCTGCTTCCCACTATCTATCTACCTTATGTTTGGTAGTGTATATATGTCCATGCCTCTCTTTCGCTTTGTCACAGCTTACCCTTCCCCCTCCCCATATCCTCAAGTCCATTCTCAAGTAGGTCTGTGTCTTTATTCCTGTTTTACCCCTAGGTTCTTCATGACATTTTTTTTTCTTAAATTCCATATATATGTGTTAGCATACGGTATTTGTCTTTCTCTTTCTGACTTACTTCACTCTGTATGACAGACTCTAGGTCTATCCACCTCATTACAAATAGCTCAGTTTCATTTCTTTTTATGGCTGAGTAATATTCCATTGTATATATGTGCCACATCTTCTTTATACATTCATCCGATGATGGACACTTAGGTTCTTTCCATCTCTGGGCTATTGTGAATAGAGCTGCAATGAAACATGTCTCTTTTTGAATTATGGTTTTCTCAGAGTATATGCCCAGTAGTGGGATTGCTGGGTAATATGGTAGTTCTATTTTTAGTTTTTTAAGGAACCTCCATACTGTTCTCCATAGTGGCTGTACCAATTCACATTCCCACCAGCAGTGCAAGAGTGTTCCCTTTTCTCCACACCCTCTCCAGCATTTATTGTTTCTAGATTTCTTGATGATGGCCATTCTGACTGGTGTGAGATGATATCTCATTGTAGTTTTGATTTGCATTTCTCTAATGATTAAGGATGTTGAGCATTCTTGCATGTGTTTGTTGGCAGTCTGTATATCTTCTTTAGAGAAATGCCTATTTAAGTCTTCTGCCCATTTTTGGATTGGGTTGTTTCTTTTTTTGCTATTGAGCTGCATGAGCTGCTTATAAATTTTGGAGATTAATCCTTTGTCAGTTGCTTCATTGGCAAATATTTTCTCCCATTCTGAGGGTTGTCTTTTGGTCTTGTTTATGGTTTCCTTTGCTGTGCAAAAGCTTTGAAGTTTCATTAGGTCCCATTTGTTTATCTTTGTTTTTATTTCCATTTCTCTAGGAGGTGGGTCCAAAAGGATCTTGTTGTGATTTATGTCATAGAGTGTTCTGCCTATGTTTTCCTCTAAGAGTTTGATAGTGTCTGGCCTTACATTTAGGTCTTTAATCCATTTTGAGCTTATTTTTGTGTATGGTGTTAGGGAATGATCTAATCTCATACTTTTACATGTCCCTGTCCAGTTTTCCCAGCACCACTTATTGAAGAGGCTGTCCTTTCTCCACTGTACATTCCTGCCTCCTTTATCAAAGATAAGGTGACCATATGTGCGTGGGTTTATCTCTGGGCTTCCTATCCTCTTCCACTGATCTATCTTTCTGTTTTTGTGCCAGTACCACACTGTCTTGATTACTGTAGTTTTGTAGTATAGTCTGAAGTCAGGGAGTCGGATTCCTCCAGCTCCGTTTTTCGTTCTCAAGATTGCTTTGGCTATTCGGGGTCTTTTGTTTTTCCAAACAAATTTTGAAATTTTTTTTCTAGTGCTGTGAAAAATGCCAGTGGTAGTTTGATAGGGATTGCATTGAATCTGTAGATTGCTTTTGGTCGTAGAGTCATTTTCACAATATTGATTCTTCCAATCCAGGAGCATGGTATATCTCTCCATCTATTTGTATCATCTTTAATTTCTTTCCTCAGTATCTTTTTTTTTTTTTTTTTTTTTTTTTTTTGCGTTACGCGGGCCTCTCACTGTTGTGGCCTCTCCCCCTGCGGAGCACAGGCTCCAGACGCACAGGCTCAGCGGCCATGGCTCACGGGCCCAGCCGCTCCACGGCATGTGGGATCTTCCCAGACCGGGACATGAACCCGTGTCCCCTGCATCGGCATGAGGACTCTCAACCACTGCGCCACCAGGGAAGCCCTCCTCAGTGTCTTATAATTTTCTGCATACAGGTCTTTTGTCTCCTTAGGTAGTAGTTTATTCCTAGATATTTTATTCATTTTGTTGCAATGGTAAATAGGAGTGTTTTCTTGATTTCACTTTCAGATTTTTCATCATTAGTGTACAGGAATACCAGAGATTTCTGTGCATTAATTTTGTATCCTGCTACTTTACCAAATTCGTTGATTAGCTCTAGTAGGTTTCTGGTAGCATCTTTAGGATTCTCTATGTATAGTATCATGTCATCTGCAAACAGTGACAGCTTTACTTCTTCTTTTCCAATTTGGATTCCTTTTATTTCCTTTTCTTCTCTGATTGCTGTGGCTAAAACTTCCAAAACTAAGTTGAATAAGAGTGGTGAGAGTGGGCAGCCTTGTCTTGTTCCTGATCTTAGTGGAAATGGTTTCAGTTTTTCACCATTGAGGACGATGTTGGCTGTGGGTTTGTCATATATGGCCTTTATTATGTTGAGGAAAGTTCCCTCTATGCCTATATTCTGCAGGGTTTTTATCATAAATGGGTGTTGAATTTTGTCGAAAGCTTTCTCTGCATCTATTGAGAAGATCATATGGTTTTTCTCCTTCAATTTGTTAATATGGTGTATCACATTGATTGATTTGCATATATTGAAGAATCCTTGCATTCCTGGAATAAACCCCACTTGATCATGGTGTATGATCCTTTTAATGTGCTGTTGGATTCTGTTTGCTAGTATTTTGTTGACGATTTTTGCATCTATGTTCATCAGTAATATTGGCCTGTAGTTTTCTTTCTTTGTGACATCCTTGCCTGGTTTTGGTATCAAGGTGATGGTGGCCTCGTAGAATGAGTTTGGGACTGCTCCTCCCTCTGCTATATTTTGGAAGAGTTTGAGAAGGATAGGTGTCAGCTCTTCTCTAAATGTTTGATAGAATTCGCCTGTGAAGCCATCTGGTCCTGGGCTTTTGTTTGTTGGAAGGATCTTAATCACAGTTTCAATCTCAGTGCTTGTGATTGGTCTATTCATATTTTCTCTTTCTTCCTGGTGCACTCTCGGCAGCTTGTGCATTTCTAAGAATTTGTCCATTTCTTCCAGGTTGTCCATTTTATTGGCATAGAGTTGCTTGTAGTAATCTCTCATGATCTTTTGTATTTCCGCAGTGTCACCTGTTACTTCTCCTTTTTCATTTCTAATTCTATTGATTTGAGTCTTCTCCCTTTTTTTCTTGATGAGTCTGGCTAATGGTTTATCAATTTTGTTTATCTTCTCAAAGAACCAGCTTTTAGTTTTATTGATCTTTGCTATCATTTCCTTCATTTCTTTTTCATTTATTTCTGATCTGATCTTTATGATTTCTTTCCTTCTGCTAATTTTTTGTTCTTCTTTCTCTAATTGCTTTAGGTGCAGAGTCAGGTTGTTTACTCGAGATGTTTCCTGTTTCTTAAGGTGGGATTGTATTGCTATAAACGTCCCCCTTAGAACTGCTTTTGCTGCGTCCCATAGGGTTTGGGTCGTCGTGTCTCCATTGTCATTTGTTTCTAGGTATTTTTTGATTTCCTCTTTGATTTCTTCAGTGATCACTTCGTTATTGAGTAGTGTATTGTTTGGCCTCCATGTGTTTGTATTTTTTACAGATCTTTTCCTGTAATTGATGTCTAATGTCATAGCATTGTGGTCAGAAAAGATACTTGATAAAATTTCAATTTTCTTAAATTTACCAAGGCTTGATTTGTGACCCAAGATATGATCTATCCTGGAGAATGTTCCATGAGCACTTGAGAAAAATGTGTATTCTGTTGTTTTTGGAAGGAATGTCCTATAAATATCAATTAAGTCCATCTTGTTTAATGTATCATTTAAAGCTTGTGTTTCCTTATTTATTTTCATTTTGGATGATCTGTCCATTGGTGAAAGTGGGGTGTTAAAGTCCCCTACTATGAGTGTGTTACTGTCGATTTCCCCTTTTATGGCTGTTAGTATTTGCCTTATGTATTGAGGTGCTCCTATGTTGGGTGCATAAATATTTACAATTGTTATATCTTCTTATTGGATCGATCCCTTGATCATTATGTAGTGTCCTTCTTTGTCTCTTCTAATAGTCTTTATTTTAAAGTCTATTTTGTCTGATATAAGTATTGCTACTCCAGCTTTCTTTTGATTTCCATTTGCATGGAGTATCTTTTTCCATCCCCTTACTTTCAATCTGTATGTGTCTCTAGGTTTGAAGTGGGTCTCTTGTAGACAGCATATATATGGGTCTTGTTTTTGTATCCATTCAGCCAATCTGTGTCTTTTGGTGGGAGCATTTAGTCCATTTACATTTAAGGTAATTATTGATATGTATGTTCCTATTCCCATTTCCTTAATTGTTTTGGGTTCATTATTGTAGGTATTTTCCTTCTGTTGTGTTTCTTGCCTAGAGAAGTTCCTTTAGCATTTGTTGTAAAGCTGGTTTGGTGGTGCTGAACTCTCTCAGCTTTTGCTTGTCTGTAAACGTTTTAATTTCTCCATCAAATCTGAATGAGATCCTTGCTGGGTAGAGTAGTCTTGGTTGCAGGTTTTTCTCCTTCATCACTTTAATTATGTCCTGCCACACCCTTCTGGCTTGTAGAGTTTCTGCTGAGAGATCAGCTGTTAACCTGATGGGGATTCCCTTGTGTGGTATTTGTTGTTTTTCCCTTGCTGCTTTTAATATGATTTCTTTGTGTTTAATTTTTGACAGTTTGATTAATATGTGTCTTGGCATATTTCACCTTGGATTTATTCTGTATGGGACTCTCTGTGTCTCCTGGAGTTGATTAACTATTTCCTTTCCCATATTAGGGAAGTTTTCAACTATAATCTCTTCAAATATTTTCTCAGTCCCTTTCTTTTTCTCTTCTTCTTCTGGAACCCCTATAATTCGAATGTTGGTGCGTTTAATGTTGTCCCAGAGGTCTCGGAGACTGCCCTCTGCTCTTTTCATTCTTTTTTCTTTATTTTGCTCTGCATCAGTTATTTCCACTATTTTATCTTCCACCTCACTTATCCGTTCTTCTGCCTCAGTTATTCTGCTATTGATCCCATCTAGAGTATTTTTCATTTCATTTATTGTGTTTATAATCGATGCTTGATTCATCTTTAGTTCTTCTAGGTCCTTGTTAACTGTTTCTTGCATTTTGTCTATTCTATTTCCAAGATTTTGTATCTTGGAAATAGAATCTTGGATCATCTTTACTATCATTATTCTGAATTCTTTTTCAGGTAGACTGCCTATTTCCTCTTCATTTGTTAGGTCTGGTGGGTTTTTATCTTGCTCCTTCTCCTGACGTGTGTTTTTCTGTCTTCTCATTTTGCTTATGTTACTGTGTTTGGGGTCTCCTTTTTGCAGGCTGCAGGTTCGTAGTTCCCGTTGTTTTTGGTGTCTGTCCCCAATGGCTAAGGTTGGTTCAGTGGGTTGTGTAGGCTTCCTGGTGGAGGGAACTAGTGCCTGTGTTCTGGTGGATGAGGCTGGATCTTGTCTTTCTGGTGGACAGGTCCACGTCTGGTGGTGTATTTTGGGGTGTCTGTGGACTTTTTATGATTTTAGGCAGTCTCTGCTAATGGTTGGCGTTGTGTTCCTGTCTTGATGCACGTATCTTAAATGACTTCCCACTGCATGTGAAGAAACTGAGGCCAGAACAGGGCAATGGATGTATTCCACATCATGTAGCTGCTTTTGCGCTTGACGCCCTCCTTTGCGGATGACAGCAAGCTCGTCCACCATGTTCGAGGTGATGGGTGCCAGGACATAGGATTTTGAAGGCAGTGAAAATACTCTGTATGATACTGTAATGAAGGCTATATGTCATTATACATTTGTCCAAACCCCCAGAATGCACAAGAGTGAACCCTAATATAAACTGTGGACTCAATGATTGTGATGTCTGTGTAGGTTCATCAACTGTAGCAAATATACCACTCCACGGGGATGTTGATAATGAGAGAAGGTATGCATGTGTGGAGGCAGGGTGTATATGAAGAGTCTTCATATCTTCCTCTCAATTTAACATAAAACTACTCTAAAAAATAGTCTTTACAAATATGAATGTGATGCCACCCCAGAGAAGGCTGTATTTCAGCCCATAGAAGCAATATATCCCTTGGCCTATATTAAATTTTCATCTTGTAAATTTACATAATACTCATAACACAAGTTTGTAAATCATCCTATAATTAATTTGGATTTAAAACTACCTGTCCCAAATTGTGGGATCCACCAGACTGCTAAGAGGAAAAGACGTACATATTTGCACTGTGCTTTTACCTGACAAGGGTCAGGAGAGTCTCTCAAAGAGACAAACAAACAATAACAACAAAAGTGCACATTGATGGTAGATGACATCCCAGGAAATACTGTGCTAACCAAGAGTTATAGCACTTTCAAATGCACTGCCCACCAGAGATCAAACCAGAGCATGTCAGGTTATATTTTCCTATCAATGACTGACAGTGCAAAGGTATTAAAATGACTGTATATTTTTATTAGATGCATACATATAATTTAAATATTATTCTGAGTGCATCTTTTAAGTGAGAAGAAAATGAGGTCTGTAGAGTCACCTGAAACAATCTGTAATGCATGGAATTATGAGCCACATAAACTCAATATGATTATTTATTTTGTAAACATCTGCTTGAATACAAAGTATGTGGCTTAAGCAACTCAACATGAAAAATATTGCAATTAAGACTAAAAGCGTTTAAGAAAAACATTGTCTTGAAAGCGATAGATTTTATTTGCAGTTGATAAGGTTATAAAACAATATATGATAAGTGGCAAAGAAAACCAAAAGAAATAGTTTGCTGACATTAGAAAATACTATTGAGAACTTTATAAAGAATCATACATTCTTGTCCTCACAGTACTTCAACCAACACTTAGAACAAAAGATATTTAATTCAGTAAAACATTTAAAGAAACAGACTGTTGGGGAGTTAATTTAAAGAGAAAAATTTCAGGCCAATTTTGACTTTAGCTCCATTCCAAAATTGTTTTTTAATTTATAAAACTTAAATTTTTCCATTCAGGAATTTCGATTTTTCCAGATCTTTATAAATCTAAAATTTTTAATCTTATGACTTATTTCTAAAATAATACATATTTTCTTAAGAAAATTTAAAAATAAAAAAGTATAAAAAAGAAAAGCAAAAAAAATGGAGATAAAATATCCCCTCACAACATTGTTTGTCAATACTAAATAAGATATGTGTAAGTAGTTAGCAAGTTCCAAGTGCCCAAGAGATAGTAAATAAATGCTACTTTCCTTGCTTTCTTTTTCTTCCCTTTATAAAAATCAAATCCATGTACTTTAAGTACTAAGTTTGCTCAAAATTTGACATTTTAAATGTTCAAACCATGAGCTCTTTCATACTGTCTAGAAAGTATACTTTTTTGAACATAAAAATTAAGATTTCTCTCCATGATAGTGACTATATGAATAAAGGTTTTTTTAGCCACTTATCATTTCATTAAGTGAAAGCTTAAAGTGAATAATATCTTCAAAGAAAAAGTATACTTAGATTTATTTCCGAGGGCCCCTGAAGGAATAACTAGGACCAGTGTGTAGAAGTCACAGAGCAATAGATTTTGATTTAATATAAGAAAAATCATTTCTAATAGTAGCCAATGTTGGAATGAGCTATTTTAAGCATTAGCAAGTTCTCGGTCACTACAGGTATTCAGAAAGTGCCTGTGTGAACACTCCTTGGGACCACTATGGAAGAGCACCCTGTAGACCCCCACTTAATCTGACAAACTAAAAATTATTATTATTTTTGCTAATATTTTTAGGAAACCCTGAATTCTATATGTTCCCAAACAAATCTCTCATCAATTAGCCCTTTGAAAGCAAGTATCATGTCACATTTCTCTTTACTTCACAGTAACAGATGCCCAATAAATGGCTGCTAAATTTGTAGACCACCTACTGTATCACAGCATTATGTTTACTCTTTGAAGAGCATATTTACTGTTTTGGGTAGTGTAAGTTGATCAAAGATGAGTTGATGCCACCAAACTGCATTATTTCAACAAAAATTGATGAAAACTCCTATTTCCAGTAATCTCTAACTACAGAAACCCAAAGTGCAGTAAGTAATAAGAATTCCAAAACAACAAATAAACTCAGATTCAATATTATTTCTCTAGTACACATCTGTGACAGCACATGCATACACATGTCTGGGTGTACACACACACGTATGTATTCATAGAAGGGCAGACTATGTAACAGATATGAAAAACCTTATAACAAGTAGAAAGAGTACTAGAGCCTATTAAGTATGTCCTTGCATTATGATAATAGATTTCTGGTAGTCTTAGAGGAAAATCTGAGGCTTCAAATGGAAAAGGTACCCAATACACAGGGTTATGTTGTGAAGGTATTCACAAGAGACATTCTCGTCATTTTTTTCTGGTATAGTTACTTACAATGCAACACCTATTTTATTTCCTTCAGTAAGATTTCTGAATATCTGAACCAGGAGGACACATGTAGAAAGCAATGAAGTTGATTGACACTCACTGTCATTCTTCCAGCATCAAGAGAAATAAACACTAGATAGAATGAAAATAATTTTATAGCTAGAATCCTGGTAACCAAAGTAAACATTCTTGCTGTAATTTTCTTGCTGGAATATTTACACCCAGTAAGAAAAAAAGGATTCTTAGTGAGTCTGAAGAGAGAAGTAGGATGCTCATATGCTTGGTGCCAGTACCTATGCTTTATAAGTATTGTGCATCTCTTACTAAAGGATTTCTAGGAGTCTCTCCAAGCATATATTCTTTAAATAATCAAAAGAGTCTGCTGAGACAGTTTCAAATAAAAGTGGAGTGTTCTGGGCATTCCACTAAGCAAGAACTTGGAATATCTTTGTTTTTTTAATTAATTTTTTAATTTAAAAATGGTGAAATAAGCTTTCCTCTATGAAGTCCAAATGAGAAACTAACCCCCAAAGCACAAGGCCTATTTTCAGCTTCATCAGCTGTAGAACAGAAGTAAAACTTCTATTATGAATAGGGGCTATGGAACTAATTCACCATGCAGACCATTGAAAACCGCCTCTGCTGTTAGGAAGTAGCCTTTGGTGTTAGGAAATAGCCTTTGACTTACACATGACTACGGTGGTTTATTTTTCAATGCAATCTAATTTGATACTATAACAAAGTATCCGCACATTAAAAAAATTCTCTAAGGGCATAGCTGTTCCAATGTTTTTTTGAAAAAGAACCAGCTGTTAGAAAAGATAGGTGAGGAGAGGATGAACAGCTTCCCTTTGGCAGCTGTAAATTTCTTTCAGGTAATGTGAGATCGATTAAATGAAAAGACTGCTTTTCATGTATCTTATGTGGCACTCTTACTTTTTTTTTTCTTTAATTTTTTTTTTTTTTTTTTTTTTTTGCGGTATGCGGGCCTCTCACTGTTGTGGCCTCTCCCGTTGCGGAGCACAGGCTCCGGATGCGCAGGCCCAGCGGCCATGGCTCACGGGCCCAGCTGCTCCGCGGCATATGGGATCCTCCCAGACCGGGGCACGAACCCGTATCCCCTGCATCGGCAGGCGGACTCTCAACCACTGCGCCACCAGGGAGGCCCCCTCTTACTTTTTATAAAATCATTTACCTACAATAAAATAAGCCCACTTAAACTGTACATTCCAATCTTTTGTCAACTGTAGACACCTATAAAATCACACCATTCCCAAAGTATGGAAAATTTCCTTCACCCCAGAAAGCTCCCTCATGCCCCGTTGAATTTAATCTCCACCATCACCAGCCCTAGGCAACCACGAATCTGCTTTATTGTACTATAGATTGGTTTTGTCTCTTCTAGAATGTCATACAAATGTGATCATAAAGTATGTACTCTTTTGTGTCTGGCTTCTTTCACACAGCATGTTTTTGAGATTCATCAATATAGTTGTGCATATCAGTATTTTGTTCCTTTTTCTTTGCCAGTAGCGCTCAACTGTATAGACATACCAAAACTTGTTTATATATTGATCTGTTAGTAGACATTTGAATTTTTAGGTTTAGCTAATATGAATAAAGCTGCTATAAACAAATATTTACAAGCTTTTTTATGGATGTGTATTTCCTTTTTTCTTGAGTATATTCATAGTGGCAGAATAATGGATCATATGGTAGGCAAAATTTTCACCTTTTAAGAAAGTGCCAAACCGTTTTCAATGTGGTTGTACAATTTTACATCACCACCAGAAGTGTATGAGGGTCCCAGCTGTTTGAGGGTTCCAGTTGCTTTTCACCCTTTTTAATTTTAGTGATTCTAGTAGGTGTATAAGGGCAAATCATTGTGATTTTAATCTGCATTTCCCTGATTAGTAGCTATGGACATTTTGACACATTATGTATCTCTTTTTGTAAAGATTCAGTTCAAATCTTTGCCAATATTTTGGAGCTGTTTTCCTTATTATTGATATGTAAAAGTTATTTTATATTCTAGATATAAGTCCTTTGTCAGATATAAGTACTGCTAATATTTTTTCCTAGTCTATGGCTTGCCTCTTCATTTACTTAACTGTATATTTTCAAGAGAAGACATTCTAAATCTGATGAATCCCAACCTACCATTTTTTTTTTTATGGTTAGTGTTTCTTGGTCTTGAGAAATTTTGGCCTGAACTATGTTCACAAGAATTTCCTTATGTTTTTCTCTACAAAGCTTGGCTGTAGACCTAAAGCAGACCTGTGACTCAGTTCCAGCCCCTCTCAACCATGGACTGGGGCCAGTCCCACCTGCCCAGGAATACTCTCGGTGACCTGGGAGAAACCTTCTCAGACACCCGATGGGAGCCACACCTGTTCACAAACTTGGAAACAGGCCTGCTATCTACAGACTTAACTGTACGGTCCCTCAATTTGGACCTTTGTCTCAGATAGAGCCCCACTGACCAAGGTCCTAGAGCCAGTACTGTCTCCCTAAGGACAAGGCAGGATACATGCACACCTGAGCCACTGGTAAAAAAAAACATGCAAAATGCAGTCTCCACTGTGGACCTGGAAGCAAACATGTGACCTGGCTCCAACCCTACATGACTGAGACCAGAGGAAATCCCATCAACCTGGGGACCCAGAAAAAGAAGGACTTTACCTGCTGAAACCAGTCTGTAAAGATTGGGAGAGGTTTGCTCCTGAAAATGGACAGACACCAACTCAAGGCTACATGAATCAGGCAAATGTGACACCATGAAAAGAAAGTAATATTGCTCCAGTAACCAACCCCAAAGAAATGTATATCTACATATTGCTTGGGAAATAATTTAAAATAACTATCTTAAAGAAGCTCAATGAGATACATGAGAACACATATTGATAACTAAAGAAAATCAGGAAAGCAATGCTTGAACAAAATGAGGAATTTAATAAATAAACAGAAACTTTATTTTTTAAAAAACCCTGAAATCCTGGAACTAAAAATTTTTATCAAGGAGGTGAAAAATCTGTACATTAAAAACTATATGACATTTATGAAAGAATTTGAAGAAGACACAAATAAATAGAAAGATAGCCTGTGTTCATGGATTGGAAGAATTAATATTGTTAAAATGTCCATAGTACCCAAAGAGAGCTACAGATTTAGTGCAATACCTATCAAAATTCCAATGGCATTTTTCACAGAAATAGAAAAAAATCCTAATATTCATAAGGAACCACGAAGACTCCTATAGTCAAAGCAATCTGGAGAAAGAACAAAGCTGAAGGCATCACATTGCCTGATTTAAAACTATATTACAAAGTTATATTAATCAAAACAGGATGGTGCTGGAATAAAAACAGACACATAGACCAATGGTACAGAATTGACAGCCCCAAAATAAATCCAATCCAGAATGAAAAATGAAGAAAGGCTAATCTCTTCAATAAATGATGTTGAGTAATCTGGATATCAACATGCAAAAAAATTAAATTGGACACTTATCATACAGCATACACAAAAGTTAACTCAAAATTGATTAAACACATAAACTTAAGACCTGAAAACATGAAAATCCAAGAAGAAAACAAGGGGGAAATTTCCTTGACATTGTCTTGGCAATATTTTGGATACGACATCAAAACACAGGCAAGAAGAAGAAAAAATTAGTAAGTAGAACTACAATAAAGTAAAAAGCTTCTGCACAGCAAAGGAAACAGCAATATGAAAAGGCAACCTACAGAACTGGAGAAAACATTTGCAAACTATGTATCTGAAAAGCGGTTAATATCCAAAATACATAAGGAACTCATACAACTCAGTAGCGAAAAACAAAACAACCTAATTAACCTAATTAAAAATGCTATCTATATCTATAGTTTTAAGTATGGCCTACCTCATTGCATAAATTTATACCATAAATTTATACCAGTACTATATACTAATTCACACTGTTAGATATTTGGGCTGCTTCCATTTTATCTTATTATGAATAAAGTTGCAGTGGACATTTTTCTGTAGAAAGCATTGTCCTCATTCAGGGCCATTATTTTAAGAAAAGTCCCAAAAAGCAGAATTGGAAGGGTAAATACATACAAAATATTATAAGGTACTTGATATATACTGTCAAATTAATTCCTAGGAAAGTTGAAGCAATTTACATTTGCATTAACAAAAGTTTAATATCAGTATAGAATGAGAACTAGTTCCATAATATCCATACAAATGTTTATGTTGTTCAATACCAAATCAATGAAAATCTTAATATACTTCCTAGAAGTAGTGAATTTATAAGCAGAGCATAGATTAGTGATTGTGTTTAGCATTGCTGTAAATTCAGTGCTTAGGGTCTTTAAGTGTTAAATGGTTTCAAAGGTCACTGATATTGGACTTAACACTATTAATACATTACATATTGTTCACTACGTAGAAATATCTGAGGATAACAGCCATGGCTAAATAATAGAAAATAATGACACTTGGAAAGTGTAAAAGACATTTTATGCAACATAAAACATAGTCTAGATTAATGGCTTTCAAATATGTCTGATTATAGACATCACCTGAATATATTGGTTCAAAAACCATATTCCCAAACAGCTTCTCTAGAAATTCTGATTCAGAGGTCTGAGGTGAGCTTTATATAATGATTGCTATAAAGAAATAAGTTTTAGAATCACTGTACTAAATGATAGTAATAATGATACTTCTTTGCCTCTTTAGCATTTCCCATACTTTGTTTTACTTAATCTACAGAGCAATCTGATAAGATAGGCAAACTGGTAATATTTTGTTTCACAAAGAAGGTGAGGTTCAGTTGGTCTAAGTTAATTACCCAAGATCAAAAAGTTTATCTAGATTTAATCAGCTCATTTTTCTGTAAGCCACAGGAGCGTGAAATAATATACAGACTCAGTAGATATAACAACATGCACTGCATTGATGAGGAAGGAAGGACCATACCCACCAGAATGTCTGAAAGAAGAGCACAGACAGTACTAAGTGGTGGTAAGAAGGTGGAGCAACCAGAATTGTCACATACAGTTGATGGGGATGTAAATTAGTACAAATAATTTGGAAAATACTGTTTGGCAGTATCTAACAAAGCTGAACACTTGTATACTCTATAATTCAAAAATTCCAGTTCTAGGTATATGTCCAAAAAGAAAGTGCTGATCATCACAAAAAAATCATGTAAAAGAATGTCCATAGCGTCACCATTTGTAATACTTCCCAAACTTAAAATCAAGAGTAGAAAGGATAAATACATTTTGATGTGATCACATGAATGTTGCACAGCAATGAGGATATGACTTGTAATTATGTACAACAGTGTGGACAGATATCACAAACATGAGTAAGAGAAGCCTGACATAATAGTACATATTCTTTTATCAAAGACATACAAAGCAAACTTATTCTGTTAGGAATCAGGATTTTATTTAGCTTTGAGGAGGGATGGGAGTGGGTGGTGACTGGAAGAGGGCACACAGGAGACCTCTGGGATGCTGGTAATGTTATGTTTCTAAATGTCGGTGCTGGCTATGTAGGTATGGTCATTTTGTAAAATTGTATCAATCTGTACAATTGAGATTGTGTACTTTTTGTTATGTATGCTATAGCTTACCAAAAGTGCTTTTTTTTTTTTTTTTGCAGTATGCGGGCCTCTCACTGTTTGTGGCCTCTCCCATTGCGGAGCACAGGCTCTGGACGCGCAGGCTCAGCGGTCATGGCTCACGGGCCCAGCCGCTCCACGGCATGTGGGATCTTCCCGGACCGGGGCACGAACCCATGTCCCCTGCATCGGCAGGCAGACTCTCAACCACTGCGCCACCAGGGGAGCCCAAAAGTGCTTTTTTTAAAAAAAAGAATATAGCCCATTTGTCATCACTTTGTTGTGGGAAGAGGGCAGAAGATGGACATGGAATGATTGGGGAGAGAAAAATATCTACCATATATATACTTCACATTTTCCCCTGTATTATCACAACGTATCGATAGCAGGGTGTACAGAAAATTTGTTGAAATCCCACATACTTGCAGTACAATTCCTCACTTAAAGCCAATATTTTTATTTTACTCCCATATAGTAGTAAATGCATACCTACATATAGAGCAGCTCTATTGATTTCCAGACAAATATTTTAAATCTCATTTGCTACTATGTTGACCTTAATTTCTCATTTCAAATAGATTTTGGAACTTCATTCATGTTCCAATTTAAGTTGAAATATTTGAGTTTATAGTGTGAATTGTTCCCATAATGGAGTACATATTGGTGTTTCATAGAGTGGGAACTTAATGATCCATTTCTCCAAAGAAAAACTGAGATTGATAAATTGTATGGAATAGTCTTTTCATAGGGAAACATTTCGACTTTCATTTTGTCCAAGTGAGAGAAAAATCGAATACAATTGATGGTCAATTATAGATTTTGTTAAATTTCATGTAATAAGAGCAAATATTTATAGAACAAAATTTAGGAAAAAGAAATACACTTTTCTACTAAAACATACTTATTTACCATATCCACTTAGAGCAAGGGAAGATGTAAGGCAGGAGATTGATCACTAACATTCTGGATGTATTTAATATTCACATTAAATCATTGCATCATCATTTGATAATCTATACAGTACTGCTCTATGCTAAATCATTGTTTTCCTCATTTTGTACGTGAAGAAATTGAAGTGACAGAATTGACAATACCAAGGCAATGTGGTGTGATCGAAAAACTATGGGCATAATAGCTGACCTTAACTCATTGAACTTCCCTGAGTCTCACATTCCTCAGATAAAATAGAGATAATAATACTTTATAGGATTGTTGTGAGCAGTTAATGAGAAACTATATTACATTTAAATTGTCCTCATTGGCATAAACTTGTTTATAATATTTCTTTTTCATACTTTTAATATATGTAGGATATATGGTGATATCCCCTCATTCAATCTGGGTTTTGGAAAATTCTGGTTTCTCTCATTTTTTTCTTAATCAATCTTGCTAAGGGATATCAAATTTTTTTCATTGAAGTAACATTGGTTTACAACATTATATATGTTTCATGTGTTCAACATTGTATTTCGACTTCTGTATACATGGCAGCGTGCTCAACTCCAACAGTTTAGTTTTATCTGTCACTGTACAGTTGGCCCCTTCACCCATTTTGTCCTCCCCCCACTCCTTCCTCTATGGTAACCACTACTCTGATCTCTGTACCTGTTTTCCTTTGTTTCGTTTGTTTGTTTAATTTTTATTGAAATATAGTTGATATACAATATTATATATTAGTTTCACGTGTACAACACTGATTCAATATTTTTATAGATTATACTCCTTTTAAAGTTATTATAAAATAATAGTTACATTTTCCTGTCCTGGACAATAAATCCATGTATCTTATTTATTTTATACATAGTAGTTTGTATCTCTTAATCCCCTACCCCTATCTTGTACCTCTCCCCTTCCCTCTCCCCACTAACCATTAGTTTGTTCTCTATATCTGTGAGTCTGCTTCTGTTTTGTTAATATACATTCGTTTTATTTTTTAGATTTCACATATAAGTGATAACATACAGTATTTGTCTTTCTCTGTCATTTCACTAAGCATAATTCTAGGTCTACTGATGTTGTTGTAAATGGCAGAATTTCATTCATTTATATGGCTGAGTAATATTCCAGTGTGTGTGTGTGTGTGTGTGTGTGTGTGTATCATATCTTCTTTATCCATGCATCTGTTGATGAACGCTTATGATGCTTCCTTATCTTGGCAATTGTAAATAATTGTTCTATGAACATTGGGGTGCATGTATATTTTTGAATAAGTGTTTTCATTTTTTTTGGATATATACCCAAGAGTGGAATTGCTGAGTCATATGGTAGCTCTATTTTTAGTTTTTTTAAGAAACCTCCATACTGTTTTCCATAGTGGCTGCACCAATTTATATTCCCATCAACAGTGTACAAGGGTTCCCTTTTCTCTACATTCTCTCCAACATTTGTTATTTGTGTTCTTTTTGGTGATAGCCATCCTGACAGGTGTGAGGTGATATCTCATTGTGGTTTTGATTTGAATTTCTCTGATGATTAGTGACGTTGAGCATCTTTTCATGTGCCTGTTGGCCATCTTTTTTGTACCTTTTGGCTATCTTTATGTCTTTTTTGATAAAATGTCTATTGAAGTCTTCTGCCCATTTTTTAATCATTTTTTTTTCCTTTAGTCTTGCCAGCTGCATCCAAGCCAACCATGAGGATTTTCACCTGTTTCTTCCTGAAGATCCATGAAAAGAGCATGGACAGTGTGAGGCCCATGGCCAGGCCTGGGGGAGGGGGCACAGGCACAGACATAGGGTGCAAGCTGGAACTGGCAGGCCTCAGTTGTTGGGTTTTTTGTTTGTTTGATATTGAGTTGTATGAGTTGTTTATATATTTTTGGATGTTAACCCCTTATCAGTCACATCATTTGCAAACATTTTCTCCCATTCAGTAGGTTGTCTTTTTGCTTTGTCAACAGTTTCCTTTGCTGTGAAAAAGCTGTTAAGTTTAATTAGGTCCTATTTGCTTATTTTTGCTCGTTTCCTTTGCCTTAGGAGACAGACCCAAAAAAATATAGCTACGATTTATGTCAAAGAGTTTTCTGCCTATGTTCTCTTCTAGCAGTTTTATTTAGGTCTTTAATACATTTTGAGTTTACTTTGTATGTGATGTGAAAAAATGTTCTAATTTCATTCTTTTGGGAACCCTTGTCTTGTTCCTGATTTTAGAGGAATGTCTTTCAGCTTTTAATCATTCTGTGTAACGTTATTTATGGGTTTGGCAAAAATGACCTTTGTTATGTTGAGATATGTTTCCTCTACACCAACTTTGATGAGAGTTTTTATCATGAATGGATGTTGAATTCTGTCAAATGCTTTTTCTGCATCTATTGAGATGATCACATGATTTTAATTCTTCTTTTTGTTAATGTGGCATATCACACTTGTTGATTTGTGAATACTGAAACTTCCTTGCATTCCTGGAATAAATCCCACTTCATCATGATGTATGATCCTTTTTATATGTTGTTGAATTAGGTTTGCTAATATGTTGTTGAAGATTTTTACATCTATATTCATCAGAGATATTGGCTCATAATTCTCTTTTGTTGTGGTGTCTTTGTCTGGTTTTGGTATTAGGGTAATCGTGGCCTTGTAGAATGAATTTGGGGGTGTTCCATCCTCTTCAATATTTTGGAAAAGTTTGAGAAGACTAGGTCTTGGCTCTTCTTTATATGTTTGGTAGAATTCCCCTGTGAAGCACTCATGTCCTGGTCTTTTGCTTGCTGTGAGTATTTTTATTACAAATTCAATTTCACTAACAGTGGTTGGTCTGTTCAGATTGTCTATTTCTTCCTGATTCACTCTTGAAATGTTGTATGTTTTTAGAAATTTGTCCATTCTTCTAGGTTGTCCAATTTGTTGCCATATAACTGTTTGTAGTATTCTCTTATGGTTTTTTTGTACCTCTGTGGTATCAGTTGTTATTTCTCCTCTTTCATTTATTATGTTGTTTATTTGGGTCTCCTCTATTTTCTTCTTGATGAACCTGGCTAAATACTTATCAATTTTGTTTAACTTTGGGAAGAAAACAGCTCTTGGTTTTATTGATCTTTTCTATTATTTTTTGCCTGTATTTTTTTCCTCTCTGATATTTATTATTCCCTTTCTTCTGCTGATTTTGGGCTTTGTTTGGCCTTCTATTTCAAATTCTTTAATATGGTAGGTTAGGTTGTTTATTTGAGATTTTTCTTGTTTATTGAGGTAGGCCTGTATCACTATAAACTTCCTTCTTAGAGCTACTTTTGCTGCATCTCACAGATTTTGAAAAGTTGTATTTCCATTTTCATTTGTCTAGAGGTATTTGACGATTTCCTCTTTGATTTCTTCATTGACCCATTTTTTTTTAGTAGCATGATGTTTAGTCTCCCCGTGATTGTGATTTTCACATTTTTCTTCCTGTAGTTATTTTCTAGTTTCACACCATTGTGTTTGGAAAAAATGCTTAATATTATTTCTATCTTCTTAACTTTGTTAAGACTTGTTTTGTGGTGTAACATGTTAATTATCCTGGAGAACATTCCATGTGCACTTGAAAATAATGTGTACTCTGAATTTTTGGATGGAATATTCTGTAGATAGCTATTAAGTTGAACTGGTCTATTATGTCATTTAAGACCACTCTTTTCTTATTGATTTTCTGTCTGTATGGTCTTTCCATTGATGTAAGTGGGGTGTTAAAGTCCTTTACTATTATTGTATTATTGTCAATTTCTCCCTTTATGTCTGTAAATATTTATTTATTTAGGTGCTCCTATATTGGGTGCATATATGTTAATGAGTGTAATATCCTCTTCTTGCACTGATTCTTATACTATTATATAATGTCCTTCATTGTCTTTTGTTAGAGACTTTGTTTAAAGGCTATTTTGTCTGATATGAGTGTTGCTACCGCCACATTCTTGTCATTTCCATTTGCATGAAATATCCTTTTCCATCCCCTCACTTTCTTTCTGTGTGCTTTAGCTCTGAAGTGAGTCTCTTATAAGCAGCATATATACAGGTTTTGTGTTTGTATCCATTCAGCCACTTTATGTATTTTGATTGGAGCATTTAGTCCATTGACATTTAAAGTAATTATCGATAGGTATGTACTTATTGCCATTTTATTACTTGTTTTCTGATTGTTTTTGTAGTTCTTCTCTTTTCTTCTTTTTCTTTCTTCCCTTGTGGTTTGACGTTTTCTTTACTGGTATGCTTGTGTTCTTTTCTCTCTCATTTTTGTGTATCTATTATAGGTTTTTGATTTGTGGTTACCATGGAGTTCATATATGTTGACCTATATCTACTGGTTTTAAACAGGTAGTACTTTAAGTTCAATCACAGTATAAAATATCTACATTTTTTACTCGCTTCCCTGCATTTTGTGTTTTTGATATTGTATTTTACATCTTCATGTTTATCCCTTTACTGATTATTATATTTATAGCTGAGTTTACAATTTTTTGTCTTTTAACTTTGTACTAGCTTAAGTGCTTGATCCTCAGCCTTTACTGTATATTTGTCTTTACTAATGGAATTTTTTCTTTCCTATAGATTCTTACTTCTTGTTATAGTCTTTTCCTTTCCACTTAAGAAAGACTCTTTAACATTTCTTTTTGGGTTGGTTTATTGATGAATCCTTTTAATTTTTGCTTGTCTGAGAAGTTCTTTATCTCGCCTTCAATTCTATATGGAAATCTTGCTGGTAGAGTATTCTAGGTTGCATGTTTTTCCCTTTCAGCACTTTGAATTTATCACACCACTCCCTTCTGACTTGCAAAATTTTTGCAGAAAAATCAGCTGATAGACTTATGGTGGTTCCCTTGTTTATGACTCTTTATCTCCTGCTACCTTTGGAATTCTCTCTTTAAATTTGCGTTTAATTAAAATATATATTTGTGTGGGTCTGTTTACATTCATCTTGTTTGGGACCCTCTGTGCTTCCTTTACTTGGGTATCTGTTTCCTTCTACAGGATTGAGAAGTTTTTAGCCATAATTTTATCAGATACATTTTCAACCCCTTTGTCTCTTCTCTTTCTTGGACCACTAAAATGCAAATGTTGGTATGCTTGATATTGTCTCTGAGGTCCCTTAAACTGTTCTCATTTTTAAAATTTGTTTTTACTTTTGCTCTTCTTATTTGGGTGATTTTAATTATCCTATCTTCCAGATCACTTATATTCTTTTGTGTGTCACCTAGCCTACTATTAATTCCTTCTATTGTGTTTTTCGTTTCGGTTATTTTATTCTTCATTTCTGACTGGTTCTTTTTATATTTTCTAGCTATTTGTTAAAATTTTCACTGTGTTCACCTAGTCTTTTCCCTAGTTCAGTTAACATTCTTATTACTAATGCTTTCAACTCTTTATCTGGTAAATTGTTTATTTCTGTTTTATTACTTGTTTTCTTCCAGGGGTTTTCTCTTGCTCTTTCAATTGAGACAAATTCCTCTGCCTTCTCATTTTTCTTAACTTCCTCTTTCTCTATGAAATCATGTGAAGCAGTTACCTATTGCATCTTGAAGGAATGTCCTTATGTGGGAGCATCACTATATTGTCTGCATGTGCCCAGTGGCTTTGGTGAAAGAGCTGGATCTGATTTGAACACAAGTCACATCTTTCCTCAGGGTTTGCTGGCAGCTATCACCTTGGTGGAGGTTGGGCTAGATATGGAGGGGTAGGGCTAAAACCAATCATGAGCCAGTGCTTCCCCTCTGCTCAGTGGACATCACCACCTTATTTGGGGCAGGGGCAGGTCCTGCATTGCTGAAGCAGAAGCCCCAAGTTTAGGTCTGAGCTGGATTTCTTCCCTTTATGTATGTGCTCCACCCACTCCCAGTACCAGAACTCTTGCCCCAGAGTGGAACAGTTCTGGAGCAAGTGGTGCTGGTGTGGGAACTTGGCATGGGTTGGGTCATGGGTTGCCAACACCATATTTTTTAAAATCCATCTTTGTCCCAGTGTTTTAAGAAGCCATATTAATCACATATTAAATTTGCATGTATATTTGGATCACCTTCTGGCATTTCTATTCTAGCACATGATTTTTTTTTAATATATCAGCACAATTCTGTTTTATTTAATGAAACTTTACAGTATGTTTTAATTTCTAATAGGGTTAATCCCCTCTTGCAGTTTTCCTTTTTTGTGTGTTATCCTATCTCAACTTGCATGATTGCTTTCTATATAAATTTGATTATGACTTGCTTTCTTATCAACTTATCAAGCTCTATTTAAATGTAAGTAAGAATTTTTATTAGAATCACATTACATTTATAAATTAGCAGAGATAACAGACATCTTTATGCTGTCCATTCCTCCTATCCAAGAACAGGGCATGTCTTTCAATGTATACAGGTCTACTTGTGTGTCTCTCAAGAGTGTTTTACCACTACTGCAGCCTCTGCCGTGTCAGCTTCCCGAGTGAGTACTGTGGCCACAAGAGCAGTTCCCGCGGCAGAACAAGACTAGATGGTCAGAGGAGCCTGGCAGCCCCAGCAGCCATGGAGTCACATGGTCCCCAGACTGACTGGCACAGTGGAGAAACCACCTCAAAACCGGAAAAGCAGCCATGTAGCTAACAAGGTGTTGGTGCTCCAGCCAGGTGTCAGGCCTGAGCCTCTGTGGTAGGAAAGCTGAGTTCAGGACACTGGTCCACCAGAGACCTCCTGGCCCCACATAATATCAAATGGCAAAAGCTCTTTCAGAGATCTCCGTCTCAATGCTAAGACCCAGCTCCACTCAATGACCAGCAAGCTACAGTGTTGGAGACCCTATGCCAAACAATCAGCAAGACAGGAAAACAACCCCACTCATTAGCAGAGAGGCTGCCTAAAATCATAATAAGTTCACAGACACCCCAAAACACACCACTGGACACAGTCCTGCCCACCAGAAAGACAAGATCCAGCCTCATCCACTAGAACACAGGCACCAGTCCCCTCCACCAGGAAGCCTACACAACCCACTGAACCAACCTTATCCACTGGGAGCAGACACCAAATACAATGGGAAATACGAACCTGAAGACTGCGAAAAGGAGAGCCCAAACACAGTAAATTAAGCAAAATGAGAAGACAGAGACATACACAGCAGATGAAGGAGCAAGGTAAAAAGCCACCAGACCAAACAAATTAAGAGGAAATAGGCAGTCTACCTGAAAAAGAATTCAGAATAATGATAGTAAAGATGATCCAAAATCTTGGAAATAGAATGGAGAAAATACAAGAGAGGATTAACAAGGACCTAGAAGAACTAAAGAGCAAACAAACAATGATGAACAACACAATAAATGAAATTAAAAATTCTCCAGAAGGAATCAATAGCAGAATAACTGAGGCAGAAGAACTGATAAGTGATCTGGAAGATAAAATCATGGAAGTAACTACCGCAGAGCAGAATAAAGAAAAAAGAATGAAAAGAATTGGGGAAAGTTTCAGAGACCTCCGGGACATTAAATGCACCAACATTCGAATTATAGAGGTCCCAGAAGAAGAAGAGGAAAAAAAAGGGACTGAAAAAATATTTGAAGAGATTATAGTTGAAAACTTCCCTAACATGGCAAAGGAAATAGTCAATCAAGTCCAGGAGGTACAGAGAGTCCCATACAGGAAAAATCCAAGGAGAAACATGCCAAGACACATATTAATCAAACTATCAAAATTAAATACAAAGAAACAATATTAAAAGCAGCAAGGGAAAAGCAACAAATAACATACAAGGGAATCCCTATAAGGTTAAAAGCTGATCTTTCAGCAGAAACTCTGCAAGCCAGAAGGGACTGGCAGGACATATTTAAAGTGATGAAAGGGAAAAACCTACAACCAAGATTAATCTACTCAGCAAGGATCTCATTCAGATTCAACAGAGAAATTAAAACCTTTACAGACAATCAAAAGCTAAGAGAATTCAGCACCACCATACCAGCTTTACAACAAATGGTAAAGGAACTTCTCTAGGCAAGAAACACAGGAGAAGGAAAAGACCTACAATAAAAAACCCAAAACAATTAAGAAAATGGTAATAGGAACATACATATCGATAACTACCTTAAATGTAAATGGATTAAATGCTCCAACCAAAATACATAGACTGGCTGAATGGATACAAAAACAAGACCAGTATATATGCTGTCTATAAGAGACCCATTTCAGACCTAGGGGCACATACAGACTGAAAGTGAGGGGGTGGAAAAAGATATTCCATGCAAATGGAAATCAAAAGAAAGCTGGAGTAGCTTTCATGTAATTTGCATTTCCCTGAGACATATTCTGTAGAACATACTTTCCTATGCCTATTTGCTATCTGCATTTCTTCTTTGGTGAGGTGTCTGTTCAGATTCTTCATTGCTATTTAACACTGTACTAAATGTGTTAGTCAATTAAACTAGACAAGGGAGAAAAAATTAATTTGAGGCATAATAACTGGTAAAAACAAAGTGAAGCTATCTCTATTTTAAAATGCTATAATAGCATATATAAAAATCTCTAAAGAGTCAATGACACAACTAATTGAAACAATAAAAGCATTCAGTAAGATAGCAGGATATAAAATTAATGTATAGAAATTATTAGCTTTCATATATAAAAAATTGCTGGTTAGGGGAAATAATAATAGAGAAAATACCATTTACAATAGCATCAGATCACACGATCTGCTACGTGCAGACTCCTAAGTCAACATCTAACATTAAAAAAAGTGTGGAATTACAATTCACCATGAGCTGATTTAAAGAAAAGTACAAAGTGCATTAGGGAGAAAAGAATCATGATGAGAAACAGTTAACTTAGAGTTGGCAAAGCAAAAATGAAATTCATACCCAAGTTTTTAGAAATAATAGAACATACTGAAAGGGAGTTAAAATAGGTATAATAAGATATTTCAAAGAAACTAACTATAAAAAGAATGAGAGATTATGAAATGAGAAAATAATATTTTGAAAATACAGAAGAGAACTATTAGAAATGCAAAACAGACTATACACAGCTAAAAAGAGAATTGTTAGTATTTTTTAATGACTGTCAAGAAACCACAAAATATTCAGCACAATTATATATAGAGATGAAAACTATTAAAAGGAAGTTAAGAAAAATGAGGGATAGAATGAAAAGGCTTGATGGAACATATTTGTGAAATTATATATATCTATATCTTATATGTTTATATGTATATATAACATATATATGTATTTTATATATATATATATATATATATACAATACCCAACATATAGGAAATATATTTCCTTTTCAAGCTTAAGGGTAATATGTATATGTATTTCTACTTCTATATGTTTATGTGCCTGTGTATGTGTACTTATTTATACAATATACAAAAACCACTTATTAGGCCTCAAAGTATACCTTACAAAGTACTGAAACATCAGTGTCATATAGACTATGTTTGGAAAAGGAATGAACACTCATTTCAAGAGTCAAGTATAATCGAAGTCCCAAAGGTAACTACAAGAAAAGAAAATTTCAGTCCAGAATCACTTATGAATATAGATATAAAGATTGTAAATGACATGCTAGCAAACCAAAGCTAACACATTAAAAAATGCCTTCATACAGGCAAGGCAAGGATGGTTGGACATCAGAAAGTCTACCAATGAAATTCACCAGATATATCGATGGACATTGAAAACCTGATTCTAAGCATCATACCTAAGAGTAAGGATCTAAGATAAGCAAATAAGCAAATTCTGAAAATAAGAACAAAGGGGTAAAACTTATTATATCAACTCTGAAGACTTATTTTGAAGTTGTATTTGTACAAAGATAGCTTTTAAAATTGGAGGGAATAGAGTTC
Organism: Mesoplodon mirus; assembly: GCF_964341445.2. Lineage (NCBI taxonomy): Eukaryota > Metazoa > Chordata > Mammalia > Artiodactyla > Ziphiidae > Mesoplodon > Mesoplodon mirus. The sequence continues at coordinate 130,393,472 of NC_138981.1, read as the reverse complement.
AAATTCATAAAAATAACACATCATAGCATGTAAGTGTGTTGGCATTACAAGCCAGAGTAGAAAAGATGAACTATTCAATAAATAGTTTGGGGACAACTGTTTTGCCATAGTTGTAATTAGAGTCCTACATACTACTATGCACAAAAACAAATTACAAATGTGTTTTAGAAATAAATGTGAAAAACAAAACTTTGAAGGTATTAGAACTATTATGATAGATTGTTTTCATGACTTAAATATTTTTTAAACCTTACAAACAACATACAAAAAAAGAAAAAGATTTTTAGAATTAAGTAAACAAAATTACATTTTATAAGAAAATGTTAAAAACATGTATAGACCATGAGAAATTCTTTGCAGCACAAATAATGGAAAAATAATTAATATCCAGGATAGATAAATAATTTCTCAAACAACAACAGTGTAGGAAAAAAATAAACCAAAAACTGAAGTCAATTCCCTGAAGGGAAAACTGAATTTCCAATATTCATATGAAAAGATGCTCATCTTAACTGGCAATCACAGAAGTGTAAATGAAATCACCAATAAAGCATTTCATATCCAGCAGATTGTGAAAATACCATGTATCTCATGTACTGCTGTATGGAGGATAAACTGGCTCATTAGTTCAAACACTTTAGAGTCCAAATTAAGAGTATCTATTAAATTTGAAATTATGTGCGCCCCACGTATCAGTCAGGGTTCTCTGGAGAAACAGAACCAGTAGGAATACAGGAATACGTGTGTGTGTGTGTATGTGTGTGTGTGTGTGTGATTTATTTATTTATTTATAATTATTAGATCTCAAAAAACCCAGTGTTGAGGAAAGAGAAAGATGCAAGATGATATGTATGTATGTATGTGTGTGTGTGTGTATATATATATATATATATACACACAGAGAGAGAGAGAAATTACATATATAGTTTCTATACATTTAAAAACACATATGAATACATCATACAATGTTCATGATTGCACATTATCTATAAAGGTTTAAAAAAACAGAATGAAAGAAAAACAGAATGGAAGTGTTTATACTGTTAGGGATTTCTCTTGAGGAAGAGATTGGAAGAGGGATGGAGAGGATGGAAGTTGGACTCTTGAGCAGGGATATATAGGGTTTCAACATTATGTTATGTTTTATTTATTTTATTAAAAAAGAATGAGGAAGTAATGATAAAATATGTGTGATGGAAAGAAAGGTATTTGTCATCCATTTTTTCATTCAATAAATATTTATTAAATATTTACTTTGTTACAGGCGTAGTTCTAGTTTCTGGAACTATAGCAGGGACCAGAGTAGGTGAAAACTTTCTTTTCTTTACATAGTTTATATTCTAGTGGGAAAAGACAGAATATGCATTAATAAGTAAAATGCATAGTATATCAGATAATCAGATCGTGATGAGTTCTGCTGCAAGCATCTCAAATGTCAGGCAGAAAAGGGCTTTCTTTTACAGGGAGGGATAAAAAAGGCCAGAAATGGCAGAGTGTGAGACAGTGAGTGATGTGATGGAATGACAGTAGGTCAGGGAATGTCTTTCCCTGTGCTCAGTCTAATCCTGGGAGGGGCAAAAAAAGGGGGTGTTGTATGTTGGCTCAGGCTGAGGGTAGGTCAAAGTTCAGGGAACTTAACGGGAGGGAAGACTTAACTAAAGTTAGGTCAAGTCAGGAATTTTGTCCAGATTGGTCAGTGGGTATAAATAGACCATATAATCCTTTAAGAGGCAAAGAATGAGAATTTGATGGATCTGTGTCTGGCCTTGTTATAGGTAAACAAGGGGAGCCTCCTTAAGTATTATCTAAGTCACATGGTGAAGGGCGGTTCTTTTTCAGTAAGCTGTTTCCCAGAACACAAATGGGTGAGGGGGATTTCTTAACCATTGCTGTTTTCCAGTCTCTCAGGGTTCCTGTAAAATTCAGCACTGCCAGAAGAAAGAGCTTGCTATTTTAAAGAGCGTGGTAGGAGATGGCCACATTGAGTGAGTGACATTTGAGCAGAGACCTAAACCTGAAGACCTAAAAGACACTAGAAAAGGTACTCCAGGCAGAAGACAGAGCAATGCAAAACCTAGAGGTAGTGAACCTCACATGTTGGAAGAATGGCAAGGAGTCCAGCGTGGCTGGAGAGTAATGAGATTAGAGAAGATAGTAACAGACAATGAGGTCAGAGAGAAAAGAAGGCCGGATTGTGAAGGGTCTCATCGTGCATTGAGGGACCTTTGTCTTTTACTTGGAGTGAGGTGGGAAAATCTCACAGGGTTTAAAATGGAGGAGTAATATATTCTGGCCTGGGTTTTAATGGGGGTCTGGCTGATGTGTTGAGAAGTCAGCTGCAGGAGTAAAGTCCTTAAGTAAGTGAGAAGAAACAGAATTCAGTGCACAGGTGTAAGGGTGGAATAAAGAGTTCATCCACAGAAATGAGGAAAGACAGAGGGCATACTCAAGGCATAGACATGATAGGTAAGTAGATGTGATGAAATAAGCCTGTGGAATTTCTCTTTTGATTGATTTTATTCTTCTAATGAAATAGGAAGCAAGATCATTAGCTGAGAGTGGAAATGGGAGAGTGGTAAGAGAAGAGAGGAAAAAGTATGGGACAATTAGTTGGAGAGTAAAAGGATGGACTACGAAAATACTAAGTTTGGCAGATACAATTAAGGACCCGCTTGAGGGTAGTGACCGTGAATTTAAAATGAGAACAGTGAACACAGTTTCAGTTTATTCAGAACTGGGGTTCTGCCAGGAGAGGAAAATGAAGTGTGAAAGGGTCAAAACAGTTGAGGGTAGATGCAAAGGAGTGACAATGATGGTCTATGGTACTTAAGCTAGGTAAGAAAGAAAGAGAGGAATCCAGAAGGTAAAGGGCAGTGAAACATGGTAGAATCATTGAATTGGCGTTTTCAAAGAGATTCAAAAATTTTTGGAGTTGAAGAACTAGAAAAATGAACTGGAATGATAGGATGGGTGGACACAGAGTGGGATGTTCAACACTGAAGGACTCAAGGAGTTGCAGTAATTTAACAATGGCAGGTTCCAGGATATGGTCATAGGAGTGGTGGTTAGCTAAGAAAGGAGGATGGAAATGACCATAGGAAGAGAGGAGGTAAAGGAGCTGAGAGACCACTATACTAAAAGTGTGATCTAAGTGCATATGGAAATGACAAGTAATTTTGACAGGAAGAAGTGAGTTAGGAAGGGTAACAGTGAGCAAGGATTTAAAATCTTAGGGAATGAGTGGGGATAACCCTGAAGTCTCTAGATGACTGCAACACTAAATGCAAAATGGTGGTTATTGATATGATCTTACAACAGGATATTCAAATACACACACACACACACACACACACACACACACACACATATACTCTAGGGAGAAGAAAAGAAAGAACGTGGAGAATACCTCCTCACCTTCAGCTCACCTTCAGGATCTCTGTACTTATATATAATTTTTATATCAAAAAAGAAGTAAATGGGAAAAAACAACAAGAATCTTCTGTAATCATATAGAAACTAAAATATATATACAGTATTTTTTTTAAATAGAAGAACCCACAAATAATTGCAACAACTTATTTTCTGCCAGGCACTTTTCTTAGAGCTTTACATGTGTTTACACATTTAATTCTCACGACAGTTCTATGAGGTAAGTATCAGAATCAACCCCATTTAATAGATAGAGAAAGTGAAGCACAGCCAGGTAAGGTCAATCAACTATTTATTAAGTGACAGAACCAGGACCCAAACTCAGGCAGTCTGTTCCAGAGTTCAAACTGTTATTCATTGCATTATACTGTCTTTTGAGAAAATAATTCATAATGAACAAATTAGGCTCTTGTCAGGATGTGAAAAAGATACATTATTAAGAATTCTTACTAATTCTATTATACATTATTAAGAATATATAATATACTTTCTACCATTTCAATAGATAAAAGGAAGAGAATCACATATCAACTCTTCAGTTGCTTAAATGTTTTTTGGGAAAATAAAATATAAATACTTAAATACATTTTAAATCATATAAAATATATTTTTAAAGAATGAGGTAAACGGATACTTCCTTGATACGATTTTACCCATATCAAGCCAAAAAGTTAAGAGCAAGCTTAATGTAGAAACACAAAAATCATTCCTAATAAATGCAAAAGCAAAGGAAAAATATCCACCTTCAATTTGGCTATTTAATTTTGTTCTGAATGTAGTAGCCAATGTAATGAGTCTAAGTGAGGAAATCAAGGTTTAAGCATCTAAAATGAGAAAGAAAAATATATTTGTATATGGTTATATGATACATATAAAATACACAAGGGATTCAATGGAAAGCTATTAAAGTCTTCCAATTTTAAAATAGCACAGTAAATAGAATAGTTTTCTCATTGTCTTTCAAGTAATCTCAGCCTTCAAAGCAATAAGGAGAACGTTTAAAAATAATGCAAACTACATCTTCAATGAAATCTGGAAATATTTATATTCCCAAAGCATAGTATATGAGAAAAGACTTCCAAATAAAGCCAAGGTCAAAAAAGAATGAGGAGACACTGAGGTAAGACTCTTGTGACTAAAGATCTCAGGCCAGTGATAAACCACAGTTCTAAGTGGCCATCACCAAAGAGAACAACAATAATCAACTGATTATAGAAACAAGTACAAAAGCTGATAGAGGAAGCTACTCTGAACTCAGCATGACAAAGAGTTTCAAAAAGTAGGGAGAGTGGGGCTGAATAAAGAAACAAGCAGGCAAGTCTGTTTGCAGAGTGGAGGAGAGAAGCATCATATGCATAGTTCAACAATGCTGATGTCACTTTACCAGGGAGGGACATCCCTGGTGGTGCAGTGGTTAAGAATCCACCTGCCAATGCAGGGGACATGGGTTTGATGCCTGGTCCGGGAAGATCACACAGGGCGCAGAGGGTGATTAAATAAATTATGGTACATCCATAGAATGGAATGACTAATTTCCATATGTACTTATAGGGAAAAAAGTTTTGAAGTGAAAAATTCTGTGTACAATGACTTGATTTACATATATGGATATGTATACATGCATATATGTATATAGGTATACACATATAAATATTATATATATATATATATATTTCTTTTGTCTATTAGAATATACCTGGAAGCATACACACAAAAAAACTGAGCAAAATGTTTGTGTCTGGAGAGGAAAACTGAGAAACAGGGGCCCAGGGGTCAAGGAACTGGTCAATTATATTGCCAGTAGACAATATTGTAACTTTTAGCCATTTATATGTTTCATATTTAAAAACAAAAAAAGATTTAAAAACTAATAGAAATCATAAGAGATTTCATAATACGATTAGTTACAAAATTAAAATATAAGAAGAACTTTTCAAGATATGAAAAGGATAGAAATGGAAGAAATGGCCCATTTATAATGGAAAGACAGAACATTAAACCTAAAAAAATGTTCAGTACCCATGTGAAGAAGAGTTTGAATTACCAAAAGACCTCAGAAAAATCATTGATAAATACGACAACATAACTTGACATTGGCAATAAAACTGAATATTATAAAGAAAAGCTAATTCTAAAATTCACATAAAAAATAAACCTTTAAGACTGACAACTGAATTCTGAAAGACAATAAGGAAGCACTAGCCCTGTCAAAATGTAAAATTTACAAAGAACCAATAATTAAACCTGACTGACATTGGTGCAATAATAGATCGATAGAACAAATGAACAGAATAGATCCAAAAAGAGATGGAAATAAAAATGTAAGTTATTACATATTAAATGTAAAATTTTAAATTTGTAGGGTTTATTCATTAAATGGTGTTGGGAGAACTGGCTAGTGACCAAAATATAAAGCTATATCCCTACCTTACTCAATAAGCCAAAATTTCAGATGAATCAAATGTTTAGAAATCAAAGTAAAAATCATAATGTACCAGGAAAAATGTGATAATTATTTAAATAATGTTATGGTGGTTCTTCTAAGCAAAGCCAAAATCAGAGAAGCCATAAAAGAGAAACATGATAAATTATATAAAACTTGAGTTTCTTGCATAAACAAAATAATTTTCCTGCATAGCAAAATGTTATAATCAAGAAAAAAATCACTGAAAAACTGAGGAAAATATTTACAGCACAAATTGTTAAAGAACAAAACTTGTTTAAAAACCAAAGAATTCTTAAAAACAAACAAGAAAAAAAACCTGGAGATCAAATAGGAAATCAAATTCACATGCACAAATAATTAATACAAGTAAAGAAAAATAACTTTAATCATATTAAAGAAATTTTCTCCCTATCATAATTCAAGAAATGTAAATAAAATACCATCTTTTCCCATTAGATTGGCAAATATCAAGAGTAACATGGTAGGTAAGACTGCACACTATCTCAATGACCATTTAACATTGTAATAGAGGGACTTCTCTGGTGGTGCAGTGGTTAAGAATCCGCTTGACAATGCAGGGAACACGGGTTGGAGTCCTGGTCTGGGAAGATCCCACATGCCGCAGAGCAACTAAGCCCAGCCCGTTCGCCACAACTACTGAGTCTGCGCTCTAGAACCCGCAAGCCACAACTACTGAAGCCGGTGTGCCTACAGCCCATGTTCCACCACAAGAGAAGCCACCACAATAAGAAGCCCACGCACTGCAAGAAAGAGTAGCCCCTGCTCGCCGCAACTAGAGAAAGCCTGTGTGCAGCAACGAAGACCCAACACAGTCAAAAATAAATAAATAGAAAATAAATTTAAAAACGAACATTGTACTAGAAATCAGTGCAACAATGACTAATAATGTGTAAGTAATAATAATGACTAGTCAGTGTGTAAACATATGGGTATGTGTGGGTGCATACACATTTTAAGGGAAGAAAATGTCACCGTTTTTTCATGATATGATTATTCTCCTGGAAACATCTACAACAATCAATGTACAAAATTAGATATAGTAAGAATCCTGAAAATAAGCACAAAATGTGGGGAAACAGGCATTAGGACTCTCAAATTTGTTTGTGGGAGTATAAATTTTGAACTTCTGGTAAGTAAAATTTGCCTGAATGTCTATGTCTGTATATATCTATATCTATCATCTGTCTACCTGTCTATGAATAATACATACCCTTTGACCAGTGACTCAGGAATTCTACTTCTAGAAATGGAATTTATAGTCCACATAGATATTATCATTTATGTGCAAATGTTTATTCATAAAATATGCAATGCATTGATGCCTATTGCAGGAAAAGTTTGGAAACAACCTTAACACCCATCATTTGGGAAGTAGTTTAAAATGTTTTGTTATCTTATTTTAATGTATAGTTGACTAAATAATGCGGCTCCATTATGTCCACTTTCTAATCCCCAGACCCTGCAAATATATTACCTAATATAACAAAAGGGCCTTTTTCCCCTCTTTGAGATCACAATTTATTTTTTTTTAATTTTTAATATTTTATTTTTTAAAATTTTTATTGGAGTATAGTTGATTTACAATGTTGTGTTAGTTTCAGGTGTACTGCAAAGTGAATCCGTTATACATATACATATATCCACTCTTTTAAAGATTCTTTTCCCATATAGGCCATTACAGAGTACTGAGTAGAGTTTCCTGTGCTATACAGTAGGTCCTTATTAGTTATCTATATATAGTAGTGTGTATATGTCAATCCCAGTCTCCCAACTTATCCCTCCCCCCCTTTCCCCCTGGTTAACGAAACAAAAGTGTCTTTGAAGATGCAATTAAGTTAAGGATTTTGAGAAGGGAAGATTAGCCTGGATTATCCAAGTGGGCACAATGTAATCACAAGTGCCCTTCTAAAAGGAAGCAGAGAGAGCTACTCCTATAGAAAATAAGGCAATGTGATGGTGGAAACAGAGATTAGAGTGATGTGCTTTGAAGACGGAGGAAGAGGCCACAAACCAAGGAATAAAGGCAGTCGCTATAAGCTGAAAAAGACAAGGAAATGGATTCTAGCCATAGAGTTTCTGAAAAGAACCAGCCCTGTCAACACCTTGAATTTAGCCCAGTGAAACTGATTTCACATTTATGACCCCCCACCTGAGCACTGTAAGAAAATAAATATGTGCTGTTTTAATCCATTAAGTTTGCGGTAATTTTTCGCAGCAACAATAGAAAACTAGGATGTACTAGATTACCATTTGGGGCAGATATATATGTACTGATATGATATATGAGTGTTTTTAGCTCCAAAATACACTCAGTAATGAGTAAGAAAAAAAAGAAAAGTATGGTGTATATATTATGTAAAATTTTTATAGAAATGAGTGTATTTATATGCACAACAAACACATACACACATATAGGGTGTCTCTGGAAGAATGTACAAAAAATGTAAACAGTGGTTATTTGAAAAGGTGAATTGGGAGGGGCTAATTTTAGGAGTTGAAGACACTTCCCCTTTGTACCCTTTTGTGCTGTTCGATTTTTTATACCTTATGTACATATTAATTTTTCAAAAATAAATGGACCCATAATTTTTTAAAAATTGAAGATTACAAAAATTCTGTTCAGGTTTTGATTGTGATATTATTGGATTTATAGATTAATGTGTGGAAGAACTGATATCTTTACAACTCTGACTCTTCCTCCAGAAATATATCATGTCTCTCCATTTATTCAAATGATAAGTCCTCCAGCAAAAATTTTTTTCTTCATCTGCAATTCTTAGACCTTCCTGTTAGTTATATCAATAGTTATTTATAAATTTATTAATATTTTAACTAAAATCTAATTTTTTATTAAAACTGTATTTCTAATTTCTTTATTTTTACTTACTTTGCTTCAATTATTTTTAGCTAGGTATTTTAGTGTGATAAGTAAGAAGCAGCAAGGGTGAATGCCCTTGTCTTGTTCTGACATGAAAGCTAAAGTCTGTAACTTTATGTATGCTTCTTACAGATATTTGGTAGATATATTTTATAAATTTGAAGAATATCTAGATTGCTAAGAGTTTTTATTACAAACATCTGTTTGATTTATTGAATTCCTTTTTCTGCCTTCATTTATATGATCATGTAGTTTTTCTCCTTTATTCTCTTAAAGGTGAATTCATTGATTTGTTTCATGTTACAGCATCTTTTCATTCCTGAAAAAAACTAATAGCCATGACATATATTCTATACAACTGGATTCAGTTTGTTAGTATGTTATTTAAGATTTTTGCATCTATACCTATGAATCTGCAATATTTCCTCCTCCTACTAAACCTTGTCAGATTTCAGACTTATAGATTAATAAAAATAAGATTTCCTTTCTTTTATTTTAATGAAATTTTTCCTTCTCTTAATTTTAACTGAAACAATTTCAATAAAGATGAATTTTCTGTTCCTTAATTCATATTTTCTAATTATTCTTGAGCCATTTTTGATAGTTGACATGGTCCATTTTAAGTTTTCCCAAATTTATTAAGATAAAACTATTCATAATATTTTATCATTTAAAAAATTCTGCTATGTTTAATGATGTTTCTTCGCATTCCTAGGATTATTTTCTTCTGAATACTTTTGTAAGAAGTTGGCCTATTTTATTAATTTTCGAGTAGCTAGTGTTAGTGTGTTGAAGCTCTCTATTATTTATTTGCTATTAATTAATTTTCACTGTTAACATTCCTTTATTCTTGTGAGTTTGCTGTTATTTTTCTTCTAACATCTAGAGTGAAACAATTAGCCCATTCATTTTTGATTTTTTTCATTTTCTAATATATGCATTTTTTACCCATATTTTTGTCCACTAAGTACTATTTTGGTTGCCTACCAATACTTTTTGATATGTAATATATTCCTTGCCTTTTATTTCTAAATATTTTATAATTTCCATAGTGTTTTCTTTCTGATCCATTTGTATATTACTGTTTCCAAAGAATTTGTGTTTTTATTATACATAGAAGTATCCATTATCGATTTCTTATTTTATTACACTGTACTCAGGGATTGTGGTCTGTATATTTTGGATCTTTAATATTCATTGAGAATTCCTTTGGGACATAGTAGACGATAAATGTTTGTTAACATTTCAGATGTGCTTGAAAAAATGCATTCTATGTATGATGCTTACAACAAACTTGCTAATTTTGTGATTCGTCTTCAATATCCCTAGTAATTTTGTATCTTTCTGATTTGTTTCTGAGTGAAATAAGTTAAGTCTTCCCTCAATCATTGTTCATTTGTTCATTTCCAAGGAGATATATGGGCAGTTGATCCATGTCTTATTTCTTTGTCTGTGAAGTGATTTACTTAGTTGAAGGCAAATTGTATGAGCTATCATCATTGTGTAAAACATTTCATAAACTCTGTATTATGGGTTAAATTGTGTCTCCCCAAAATGCATATTTTGAAGCCACAAACCCTATTATCTCTGAAGGTGAAACCAAACCAGCAAACACCTTGATCACGGACTTCTAGCTTTCAGAACTGTGAAAAAATACATTTCTGTTGTTAAAGGCACCAGTTTTTTGTTATGATAGCTCTAGCCAACTAATACATGCTGTAAGAAGAAGAATGAGTGTGGATGGCAAATCCAAAATAAAATCTGTATTTACGAACAAAGTCTTCTCCACTCCACAATGGAAGGGGTACAATACAACCCACATATGACCTATGACTAGGTAGTTCATTAATTCCTAATCACGTAACCAAGATTGGTTGTTCCTACTGGAATATTGGTTTATCTATAGTGGTATGTACTATGTCTGCTTAGGTAAAAGAAATTCTGTGTTGTTGAGATTTTACTTAACCTGTAATCTAACCAGTATTGATACTTTTCCTGTGAGATCACTGGATTAGATAAGGAAAACACATATGAAATATTAACAAAAATTGTTTTTTCTGTTAGATTCCAAAGGAATTCTCAGTATTTTCTTGTTTATTTTCCTAGAGGGAAAGATGTTCTCTTCTAAGATTCTACACTGATCACAAAGAACCAGACATTGTTCTTGTTGGATAATAAGGGACTTGGAAGGAACAAACTTGGTGGATTTAGGACAAAAAATGCTGAGAAACAGATATTTACATGAACATCAAGTAATATGTCCAGAGCCTGAGAAAATTTCTTTTCTAATATGAATGTTCTGCTGGTTAGACAGCTCTCATTTCTGCCCACTGGGATTTCCATCCCTTATTGTCCTTCAGGGTAGTTTCAAGCTGGGGCTATAACATCCTAGAGTTCAACTTTGAGTGATGCTGGAATATTGCACAAACACAGCTGTGAACCAGCCTCAAATGCTATTTTTTTTTAAATTTTTATTTTATATTGGAGTATAGTTAATTAACAATGTTGTATTAGTTTCAGGTGTAGAGCAACGTGAATCAGTTATACATATACATATATCTATTCTTTTTCAAATTCTTTTCCCATTTAGGTTAATACAGACTACTGAGCAGAGTTCCCTGTGCTACACAGTAGGTCCTTGTTGATTATCTATTTTAAATATAACAGTGTGTACATGTCAATCCCAAACTCCCAGTCTATCCCTCCCCCCCCCCACCCTTCCACCCTGGTAACCATAAGTTTGTTCTCTAAGTCGATGAGTCTGTTTTGGTTTTGTAAATAAGTTCATTTGTATCATTTTTTCCTAGATTCCGCATATATGTGATATCATATGATATTTGTCTTTCTCTGTCTGACTTCACTTAGTGTGATAATCTCCAGGTCCATCCATATTGCGGCAAATGGCAATATTTCACTCTTTTTAATGGCTGAGTAATATTCCATTGTGTGTATGTGTGTGTGTGCACGTGCATGTGTGTGTATGTATATATACACACACACACACATATACTATATATATATGTGTGTGTGTGTGTATGTGTGTGTATATATCTCATATCTTCTTTATCCATTCATCTGTCAATGCATATTTAGGTTGCTTCCCTGTCTTGGCTATTCTAAATAGTGCTGCAATGAACATTGGGGTGTATGTATCTTTTTGAATTATGGTTTTCTCTGGATATATGCCCAGGAGTGGAATTGCTGGATCCTATGGTAGCTGTATTTTTAGTTTTTTGAGGAACCTCCATACTGTTCTCCATAGTGGCTGTACCAATTTACATTCCCAACAATGGTGTCAGAGTGTTCCTCAAATGCTTATTTTTAATTCTCAGTGAACTGGTCATATGAAAATTCTCATGAGACCACAGATAGCAGTTGAGGGAGAGACATAATTGTAGTATAAGTAAGATTGGGAATGTAAAAAATATACTTATGAAAGTTACTTATGTCCTCAGGGTCTATCATTTCCACTTAACAACAAAATACTCCTTGGAGTTCCCAAGGTTATGTTTAGCTGTCTCAGATAAAATGCAATTATTGATGGGTACTTGAATGTCATGGTCACTTACTGTTTCTTTACCTTGTTTTCAATGTTTACCAGCAGCCAATAGGGACTCATCAATTGTTTCTCAAAAGTTATTTTTAAAAGGTAATATGGCTTTGCTCCAAATGGTTTCCAATACAATTTGCCCTACCTGAGTTTATCATAGATTCCATAGAACATGCAAATATGCTAGTGACATTTTTATCATATTTGGATATGTCATGTCATAATGGCAACTGGAAGCACCTTTCACTTCTCTGCCCCCCTCCCAAAATTTGACAGCATAAAAATGTAGTGTTACCTCCAAAGAATGAAGAAGCTCATATATTGTTATACATCCTTCTTAGGGTCATAAGATCCTTTTCCTTCACCAGGAAGGAGATGGTCCTGACATACCTTCAGATTAGTGGGTTCCTGGGATTTTTGCTCTGTATTCTTGAAATTCATTTTCCACATATTTGCACATTTTCCCAAGGCATCCAGGGAAGCTACTAGTATCTGTTTTCCTCTGTCCTCTCACATGATATTAACAATGTAACCGACCAACATGGGTGTCCTGTAGGATGGTAAGGCAGTTAAGATTCCTTTGAATTAGGCATAAAGGGAGAAAGTACCATTAACAGTTTTGATCTGCTCTAGTAAGGAGATCACATCTTGAACTGCAGCTTCAAAGCCTCTATTTGATTAAGTGTACCAACATCCAATACTATTCTCCAAGATCTACTGGACTATTTATCGGCTGAATGAGAGAATTAAATAGTGCTATTACAAGCATCAATGGGCTTAAATCTTTCAAGTTATTCATGGTGGCAAATATCTCTGCAGTTTCCTTAGGGCAATACACTGTTCACTAGGTAGCCCTTACTTGGCTCAACAGTCGGGAAGCCAAAATGGAATTCTGCCATTTGTTGAGAGTACAGATCCTAAATAAACTCAGAAACAAAAGAAAGAAACTACAATATGCATTTGTTGTTATATGGTCAAATAGGAGCATACTCAACTGAGAATTCCACTTATCATCTGACGCCATATGGCCTCATCCTGACAAATAAATTAAAATTGTGTGGTAGGTTCTCAGAAGGTAGTGTTAGCTCACTGTCCATATATAATCCCCCAAGAAATTTATTCATTATATCTATGATGTCATACTAGTCAGACTGCATGAACAAAAAGTAGCTAGCCTACTGGAAATCTTGATTTTATCACACTCTCTAAAGAGGGGGAGATACATCCAAGAATTTTAAGGAGTTGGACCTATCAATAAAAATTTAGATGTCCAGTGGTCAGGAGCATTCCAGTATATTTCATCTGCTATGGGCGGAGTTGTGCCCTCCCCCCCAATCCACATGTTGACACCCTAAACCCCAGGACTTCAGAATATGACTGTATTTGGTGTTCGAGTCTTGAAGGGGTAATTAAGTTAAAATGGGGCCATTAGGGTGGGCCCTAATCCAACCTGACAGGTGTTCTTATAAGAAGAGGAACTTTGGACACACAGAGAAACAGCAGGAATATGCATGCACAAAGGTAAAACCACATGAAGACACAGGAAGAAGGTGGCCATCTGCAGGCTAAGGAGAGAGGCCATAGGAAAAGGAAAATAAACCTTCTGACACATCTGCCTTGTTGTTTTAACCTCCATAACTGTGAGAAAATAATTTTCTGTTGTTTATGCCATCCAGTCTGTGGTATTTTGTTATGGCAGCCCAAGCAAACTAACATACCATCCAAAATAAAGGACAAATTACTGCAATCTGCACCTTCCACTAACAAGGAAGTACAATGCCTGACAGGCCTTTTCATGTTCTCTTAGTAGTATATTCTACAAATGGGAAAACTGCACCAACCCATATGCTGGGTAACCCTAAAGACAGCGAGCTTTGATTCAGGCCCAGAACTGGTAAGGGGTGTATATCAAGTCCAAGCTGTGATGCAAGTGCATCTGCCACTTGGGATTTATGATCTGGCAGACATACGGTGTTGGAGATATTAGTGGTGGCAAAAAGATGCCATGTTGTCTTTGCTGAAAGACCCAGAGGGAGAATCACAAAACAGGCCTGGAGATTCTGGAACAAGATCAGAATTTAGCTGCATGAGATTCCATATAATATTATGTCCAATCAGAAGATTTGCTTCACAGCAAAGGAAAAGGAGTGGTCACCCTCCAAAAGCTTCTGGCCTCCTAAACATTGGAATAAACTCTTAAAGGCACAACTTAAATGCCAATTCAGAGGTGACACTATATAAGAATAAGGTGCCATCCCCAGGACACAGTTTATATATTGAATCAAAGATATTTATATGATGTTGGCCATATGTAGGAAGAATACATGGATCTGGAAACCAAGAAATTCTTACCAACAGCCCTAGAGACTCAATCGTACAATATTTACAATCTGGTCCCTACAACTCTGGGTTTTGCAAGTTGAGAGGCCCTCAGTTCCAAATTATGACCATTTTTGCTTGGGGACACAGCAAGAGTACTTGGTACTTCCTTTCTCCATTTTAATAATAAATATAGCAATCTAGGCCTGGTAAGGGAATGGTGATAAAGAGCTGAAACTCCTCATGAGTCATGGTTTGCATCATGCCACCAGGTAAGTCATCAATACCAGCAAAACTTCTATTTCAGAGAGAGAGAAATCTAGAATGGAGGGTGGAGGAGGAAACAATGAGTATCAGCTGTGACCCTGAGACCAGCTGGGGCATTGGGAGTTGTTCGCCCCACTAACCTTCTAAGCTTCCTCCGGGAAGAGAGGTCCACCAGAATCCTGGAGGAGCTGCATGTGAAACATCAATATATGAAGTGAAACTAAGCAGCACGAGGGGTGGACTCTGAAGGTTTTGACTGGGATACTCCCAGATCCCTCTTTGAGGAAGGACTTGTTGATCCAACTACAATACTACATAAGCAAACGTCCTTCAGCTGTCAACCCCTTCTGAAATTCCTCAGCTGCAGAGACCTGTCTCATGTAGGGTCATGCCCCTTCCCAGGATAGCCCACATTCAAAGAGTGATTAAAGCAGAAGTATACCAGTCTGGTCATCTTGGCACAACTTGAGACAATCCAAATGGCTATTCTAGGTCTAGAACTCCTCATGGGGTTGGCTAAGATTGGGCCTGCAGCACAGCTTAACTTCTCCCTTTGCCCAATCTTGCTTCCTTCCTCTCTTTTTTGCAGGTGTTGATCCAAAAGTCACTCTAACAAACATCCTGTATATCCATCTCAAAATCGGCTTCTGGAGAGCCCAAACTCTAATAATTGCCTAACAATAGTGAAGGGAAGGGCATTTAGGGAAAATATTAAGTTCTACTTGCAAGAGAGAAAATGACTTCTTTAGGCATTTAAAGTATGCTTATAAGAAATTCTGAGCATTTTTTGAGTTATCTCTATTTTCTGTATGCAAGCAGAAAATATCACTGTTCTAATTATTAGGATCTTACCCTTTCTTTTTTTTTACTTTTATTTAACACTTTATTGGAGTATAACTGTTTTACAATGGTGTGTTAGTTTCTGCTTTATAACAAAGTGAATCAGCTATACATATACATATGTCCCCATATCTCTTCCCTCTTGCGTCTCCCTCCCTCCCACCCTCCCTATCCCACCCCTCTAGGTGGTCACAAAGTACTGAGCTGATCTCCCTGTGCTATGCGGCTGCTTCCCACTAGCTATCTATTTTACATTTGGTAGTGTATATATGTCCATGCCACTCTCTCACTTCGTCCCAGCTTACCCTTCCCCCTCCCCATATCCTCAAGTCTGTTCTCTAGTAGGTCTGTGTCTTCATTCCTGTCTTACCCCTAGGTTCTTCATGACATTTTTTTCCTTAGATTCCATATATATGTGTTAGCAAACGGTATTTGTTTTCCTCTTTCTGATGTACCTCACAATTCTCATATCAGACAAAATAGACTTTAAAATAAAGACTATTACAAGAGACAAAGAAGGACACTACATAATGATCAAAGCATCAATCCAAGAAGAAGATATAACAATTGTAAATATTTATACACCCAACATAGGAGCACCTCAATACATAAGGCAAATACTAACAGCTATAAAAGGGGAAATTGACAGTAACACAATCATAGTAGGGGACTTTAACACGCCACTTTCACCAATGGACACATCATCCAAAATGAAAAGAAATACGGAAACACAAGCTTTAAATGACACATTAGACATGTTGGACTTGATTGCTATTTATAGGACATTCCATCCAAAAACAACAGAATACACAGTCTTCTCAAGTGCTCATGGAACATTCTCCAGGAGAGATCATATCTTCGGTCACAAAACAAGCCTTGGTAAATTTAAGAAAACTGAAATCGTATCAAGTATCTTTTCCGAGCACAACACTATGAGACTAGATATCAATTACAGGAAAAGATCTGTAAAAAATACAAACACATGGAGGCTAAACAATACACTACTTAATAACGAAGTGATCACTAAAGCAATCAAAGAGGTAATCAAAAAATACCTAGAAACAAATGACAATGGAGAAACGACACCCCAAAACCTATGGGATGTAGCAAAAGCAGTTCTAAGAGGGAAGTTTACAGCAATACAATCCTACCTTAAGAAACAAGAAATATCTCAAATAAACAACCTAACCTTACACCTAAAGCAATTAGAGAAAGAAGAATGAAAAAACCCCAAAGTTAACAGAAGGAAAGAAATCATAAAAATCAGATCACAAACAAATGAAAAAGAAATGAAGGAAACAATAGCAAAGATCAATAAAACTAAAAGCTGGCTCTTTGAGAAGATAAACAAAATTGATAAATCATTAGCCAGACTCATCAAGAAAAAAGGGGAGAAGACTCAGATCAATAGAATTAGAAATGAAAAAGGAGAAGTAACAACTGACACTAAAGAAATACAAAGGATCATGAGAGATTACTACAAGCAACTCTATGCCCATAAAATGGACAACCTGGAAGAAATGGACAAATTCGTAGAAAAGCACAACCTTCCGAGACTGAACCAGGAAGAAATAGAAAATATGAACAGACCAATCACGAGCAATGAAATCGAAAGTATGATTTAAAATCTTCCAACAAACAAAAGTCCAGGACCAGATGGCTTCCCAGGCGAATTCTATCAAACATTTAGAGAAGAGCTAACACCTATCCTTCTCAAATGCTTCCAAAATATAGCAGAGGGAGGAACACTCCCAAACTCATTCTATGAGGCCACCATCACCCTGATACCAAAACCAGACAAAGATGTCACAAAGAAAGAAAACTACAGGCGAATATCACTGATGAACATAGATGCAAAAATCCTCAACAAAATACTAGCAAACAGAATCCAACAGCACATTAAAAGGATCATACACCATGATCAAGTGGGGTTTACCTCAGGAATGCAAGGATTCTTCAATATACGCAAATTAATCAATGTGATACACCATAGTAACAAATTGAAGGGGATCTTACCCTTTCTTAAGCACTGTGACAGCTTTGTCAATTAAGTGGTCCCAGCAAAGATTGCAACAGTCTTTGTGTTTGGTTTATAGCAATCTTAGCTCTAATATATAAAAAGGAAGTCTGGCAAAGGGGTCCAATAATAGTCCTGGGTTTTATTACATGTTAACTACTTGATGAAGCATTCTTCATTCCAGAGAGAAGGTCACAGTTTGATGACCTCGAGAACCACAGAAGCCCATCATGAAACCACCTGATGCCAGATGATCTCCGGATTGAAGGAATTCGGGCCCTGCAGGCACCCTGATCCTTATCAGCAACACTACCTCTTGACTATAAGACTCCTCACAACCCCACTCCCCGGACTGGGACACACAGTTTTGAGGGCATTAGCCCCCCATGGCCCCTTTTTCCAGGCAAAGCAGTAACGCTATTCTCTTCTACTTCACCCAAACTCTGTCTCTGAGATTCAATTCAGTGCCAGTGTACAGAGGCCGATTTTTGGCATCACAACCAAATATGCACTACACTTTCCCTAGAAGAGGATATAAAGTCCCTGAGTGATGTCTACTCTTCTTGATATCCCATAACTTAAGGACTATGGTGTAAAATTAACAATACTTAAATATTATAAAGTCAATAAAGTCAACACATCTAATGTTAAATGAAAAGGGAATAAGAGAGGGAAGAAAGATATTTGATGTATAGATAGATAAAGATATTGACATTGATATAGACATCTGTTGGTATATAAACACACACATGCAAACATTCATAATAAAATAAGGAGAAGATACTCATGACAATTACAGTCCCCCCTCTTGTGGCTGCTCATAGCTGGTATTTATAATTATCTTCATCCACTACCCATTCCATATTCCCTTTGCTTTTAGCAAATACCTCAGCTGCTTATGGAGCTTTACCTGGTGGGATGATCCAAATCCTTATTCCTGAAGGGTCTCGGCCATTAAAAGTCCTGCCTGCATTAGGTCATTGTAGTTATATGTCGACTTTAATCACAGGGCATGGTAATGATAAGAGATGCCCTAAAATGCCTCCTATAATCCAAACATAGACTTCCTTGCCTCCTTTGTGAAGTAGTAGTCAATTTCCTCTTGTTGGACAAGATCAGTCACCCCAGCCAGCACAGTAAGTCCCTTCTTTGCCTATTGATTCAAAAGCATGACGAGTCCAAAGTGGCCAGGCAGCATTCTTAAGTTCCAGTTCAATGGAATCTCTGTTGTAACTCTTGGTGGAAGCATTCCTCCCTTTGGAGCCAAGACCTCTAGGTCAGTACAGCATAAAGTCACAGGAACATAAAGCAAAAATTTTACTAGTGGGTCACTAGAGATGATAGTGAGTGGTGCCACACTCATTTTCATCCCTTAATTCCGGAACTTGTGAATCTTTTCTATGGGAGAAATAGCACCATATATTAGATGTTGATTCAGAGTATATACAGCCTTCTGGAGAACTCTGGCCCAGCCATGCAAGGTATTGCCACCTAACTGGTACTGTAACTCAGTCTTCAAAAGGTCATTCCATCATTCTGTCAAGATAGCTGCTTCAGAGTGGTGGGGAACATGGTAAGACCAGTGAATTCTGGGAACATAGGCCTATTACTACACTTCATTTGCTACTGAGATCCTTTATCAGAAACAATGCCGTGTAGAATACCATGATAGTGGATAAGGGCATTCTATAAGGCTACATGGTAGCTTTGGCAGAAGCACTGCATGCAGGGAAGGCAAGTCCACATCCAGAGTTTCTATTCCAGTAAGAACAAAATGCTGCCTTTTCCCTGGTAGAAGTGATCCAATGCAATCAACTTGCCACCAGGTAGGTGGCTGATTGTCCTGGAAAATTGTGCCATATCAGGGTCTCGGTGTGGTCTATGCCACTGGCAGAAAGGCCCTCGGTAGTGGTGAGTGGAAGACAATGTTGCTGAGCCTGTGTAAAACCTCCATCCCTGCCACCATAGCCATTTTCTTTCATGAGCCCATTGGATGATGACAGGGATGGCTGGGAAAGAGACCAACTAGTATCCACAAGCAGGTAATCCTATCCACTTATTAAAATCCTCCTTTGCCGAGGTCACCCTTTGGTGAGTTATTCACATGGGACACAAGTATCTTCACATTTTTCCCCATGCAGAGAGTTCTATCCATATACCTCTTCCCCAAATTTCCCTGTCACCAATTTTCCAATCATGTTCATTCCATGTCCCTGATCATCCAGCCAAACCATGGGCCACAGATCATAAATCCATATAATATATCTGGCCATTTCCCTTTCCAGGAAAAATGAACAATCGGGTACACTGCTCAGAGTTCTGCCCACTGGGTGGACTTCCTGTCACCACTTCCTTCAGGGATGTCCCAGAAACAGGCTGTAGTGCTGCATCTGTTCACGTGCAGGTGTTGCTTGCATATCATACAAAATCAACTATAAACCATGCTCAAGTCTTCCTTTCCTCTGTCAACTGATCGTAGGGAACTTCCCATGAGGTCAAAGGCGTAGCCTGGGAGAAAGAAGGTGGTGTAGTAGGAGTAGGGACCATGGGAATTTGGGCCACTTCTTCACGTAACTTACTTGTACCTTCAGTGGTTGCTCAAGCCTAATCATGTATATATCACTTGTATTTGATGATGGAGCACTGCTGTTCATGCCTGACTGTATGACATGGTGGGTCATATAACACTCAGTTCATGATGGGCAGCTCAGGTTGCATGGAAATTTGGTGGCCCATAGTTAAGCATTCATGTTCTACTAAGGCCCAGTAGCAGGCCAAGATCTGTTTCTCAAAAGTGAAGTAGTTTTCCACAGAGGGCGGTAAGGCTTTGCTCAAAATCCTAAGGACCTACATTGAACTTCACCTAAAGGGGCTTGCCAGAGGCCCCAGAAAGCATCCCTATCTGGCACTGACACTTCAAACACCACGGTATCGCCTGGATCACATGACCCAAGCAGCAGAGTAGTTTGCACAGCAGCCTGGACCTGTTGCAGAACCTTTTTTTGTTGTTCTGGGCCCCATTCAAAACTAGTACCTTTTTGGGTCACTTGGTAAATGGATTGGAGTAACACATCTAAATGGGGAATATGTTGCCCCCCAAATCCACTTGGCATTGTGCCTCTTTTTTGGATGTAGGATGGGACAGATGCAACAACACATTCACCTTAGAAGAGATATCTCAACATGCCCCACACTAATGGACTCCTAGAAATTTCACTGAGATAAAAGGCCTCTGAACTTTTATTGGATGTATTTCCCATTCTCTGACGTACAAAGGTCTGACCAATAAATATAGTGTAGTTTCTATTTCTTGCTCACTAGGTCCAGTCAGCATAATGTCATCAATATAATGGACCAGTGTGAAGAAAAAAGTTGATCAAGATTCCTACAAACTAAATTACAACATAGCCCTGGAGAATTGCTATATCCCTAAGATAGGACAGTAAAGTGTGTTGCTGGCATACTGCTTCTGGGGTGCCTTATTGACAGGGATAGAGAAAAAGGCATTTGCCAGATCAATAACTGCATACCAAGTTCCAGGGGATATTTTAATTTGCTCAAGCAATGAAATCACACCTGGGCTATAATTGGAGTTACCACCTGGTTAAGCTTGTGAAAATCCACTGTCATTATCCAAGATCCATCTGTATTCTATACAGGTCAAATAGGTAGTTGAGTGAGGTTGTGATGGGAATCACCAACTCTGCATCTTTCAAGTCCTTTCAACTATGAAGTGCAGAAATATCCCAGTGCAAATTGAGAATTTAATATGTAATCTAAATAATATGTCAATTCAGTAGGAGAAAATTCTTTTTATTTAAAATGATACTGTCTGAAATGTGTATCAATTCAGATAAAAATGAGGCAGAATCCCTATCTCATACCTTACAAAAAATAAATTCAAATGGATATAAAGTTTAAAAATCAAGAGAAATATAAAAATATTAAGGAGGGATATAGGCTTGGGAGTGTTTTTTAAAACAATACAGAAGTTTTAAAAAGAAATATATAGGTTTGGTAGTTTTTTTAAAAAAAAACAATACAGAAGTTTTAAATAGGATAATAAATTTAGATTTTCTGCTAATTTGTACTCTTCCATTAATCTTGTATTTCTTCTTTAATAAAGATGATTTTTCCAGTTAGTATAGATTTAGCTGGATCACATAATACTATGAAAAGATCTACAATTCATTCCCTTCAAGATATTTTATATATTCATACTGATTTCCTCTTTAAGGCATTCTTAGTATGCTTTCTTCATTAAATATTAAGTATTTTTTCAACTTTACCTTTTTCTTATTGTGTATTTCAAATTTTATTGGATTATCATCAGAGAATGTGACATAAAAAGAATTTTACAATCTTTTTTAAGGTTTATTTTGTTGCTAATTACTTTTATAAATATTCAAATATTGGGTGGGCCAAAATGTTTGTTTGTTTTTTCTGTAAGATGGCTCTAGTAGCACTTAATTGTCTTTAACTTCATTTGAAACAATTCTGTTAGATTGTATGTGATGACTGTCATATCAGCGTGCATTTAAAAAAAGACTTATCGAAATTGGTGAATTTTTGTGTAGCCATTTTAATATTGAAGATGGAAGAAAAAAGCAACATTTTCGGCCTATTATGATTTATTATTTCAAGAAAGGTAAAAATGCAACTGAAACGCACAAAAAGATTTGTGCAGTGTATGGAGAAGGTGCTATGACTGATCAAACATGTCAAAAGTAGTTTGAGAAGTTTCGTGCTGGAGGTTTTTCACTGGACGATGCTCCACGGTCGGATAGACCAGTTGAAGTTAATAGAGATCAAATCGAAAAAATAATTAAGAACGATCAACGTTATACCACACGGGAGATCGCCAACATACTCAAAATATCCAAATCAAGTGTTGAAAATCATTTACACCAGCTTGGTTATGTTCATCGCTTTGACGTTTGGGTTCCACATAAGTTAAGCGAAAAAAACCTTCTTGACCATATTTCTGCATGTGATTCTCTACTGGAATGTAATGAAAATGTTCCGTTTTTAAAACAGATTGTGCCGGGCAATGAAAAGTGGATACTGTTCAATAATGTGGAATGGAAGAGATGGTGGGGCAAGTGAAATGAACCACCACCAACCACACCAAAGTCCGGTCTTCATACAAAGAAGGTGATGGTGGGTATATGGTGGGATTGGAAGGGAGTCCTCTATTATGAGCTCCTTCCTGAAAACCAAACGATAAATTCTGACAAGTACTGCTCCCAATTAGACCAACTAAAAGCAGCACTTGATGAAAAGCGTCCAGAATTAGTCAACAGAAAACACATAATCTTGCATCAGAATAACGCAAGACCGCATGTTTCTTTGATGACCAGGCAAACACTGTTACAGCTTGGCTAGGAAGTTCTGATTCATCTGCTGTATTCACCAGACATTGCACCTTTGGATTTCCATTTATTTTGGTCTTTACAAAATTCTCTTAATGGAAAAAATTTCAATTCCCTGGAAGACTGTAAAAGGCACCTGGAACAGTTCTTTGCTCAAAAAGATAAAAAGTTTTGGGAAGACAGAATTATGAAGTTGCCTGGAAAATGGCAGAAGGTAGTGGAACAAAAAACTTTATTGTTCAATAAAGTTCTTGGTGAAAATGAAAAATACGTCTTTTATTTTTACTTAAAAACTGAAGCACTTTTTGGCCCACACAATACATATTATTTTCTCATGAATCAAGTTATGTGATTACAATACATTAATATATACACACACATTATATACATGTGCATAGATGTAATGTGTATTATTGTATTATAATACACAATATAGGGACTTCCCAGACAGTCCAGTGGTTAAGACTCTGAGCTTCCAATGAAGGGATGCAGAGGATGCAGGTTCGATCCCTGGTAGGGGAACAAAGATCCCACATGCTGTGAGGCTCAGTCAAAAAAAAAAAAATATATATATATATATATATACACACACACACACAATATAGAGATCACTCTATATTATTTCTTATTTTTCATCTGATAGGTCTATTTGATTATGGAAGAAGCATACTCCAATGTTCAAGTAAAACTGCATTGTTTTCAATTCTTCTGGCATTTGTAATGATTTTTGCTTTATTTAACTTCTGTGATTTGATACATATGTATTTTGATTGTCAGAGCTTCCATGTAAACTATATATTTTATTATTGCTTGATGTGGCTTTCCTTGTTTATTGTAGTTAAAATTATACTTTGATAAAATATTTTGCATATTTATTAATACTTTTATCTCTTCATTTTTAACCTCTATATTTTTCTTTGTTCTATTTTATTATTAAAGTTTACATACATACCAAATGCAAAATTATTAAGGATACAGCTCAATGAATATTCACTAATTGAACACATCTGTTTAACCAGAACCTACATGAAGAAATAAAAAACATAAACTGTCAGCACTCCAGATGCCTTCCCCTCAAGGAAAACTACTGCCCGAATTTGTATATCATAGATTACTTATGCCTTTTTCACATTTAGTTCTGCAATTGATCAAAACTGATTATTGTATATTGTTTGATGAGTGTGTTTGTGTGTGTATGTTTGTGTGCTGTATTTCCAATTTTCTCAGTACCATTTATTGAAAGATAATCCTTGCCACATTATACTGCAGTGACACCTTTCTCATAAATTAGTTGATTCTGTATGTGAGAGTCTGCTTCTGTATCCACTATGCTGTTCCATTGGTCTATATTTTGCTTATACCAGCACCATCCTATCTTAATTACTTTACTATTGTCAGAGGATTTACTGTCTGATAGGGTAAGTCCTTTCATCTTTTTCTATTATTTTTGTTTTTTCTTTAAAATTGCATGAACTATTCTTGAAAAATTTTTCCATATAAATTAACAATCAGCTTGTCAGTTACCATAAATTCTTTATCATTTTTACACCTTTTCTGAGGCATTATTTATTAACAATATCATTAAACCATTGTGAATTTACAGTTAGATGAGTTTTGTGAAGGGTATGTGGGTTACACCATTACAATAACCCAGTTTTAGAATATTTCAGTCATCCCCAAAAGTTCCCTCCTGCGCCTTTGCAATTAATCCCCACCCTTATCTTGGTGCCAGGCAACCACCAACCTGCTTTATATCACTATAGTTTTGCATTTTACAAAAATTAGTGTAAATGAAGGTAAAAAGTTACTCACAGCCCCTCTCCATTTGGGCCCAGCAGAACCCAAGGCCTTGTTTATACCACCTAGGCCACTTGCTTCCTTAGTCCAGGGGCTGCTCCACTCAGGAGAGATAACCAGATCAATATCCAGAGAAAAGGGCAGTAGGGACACACATTTAGGCAGCTATCTTCCCCACGTATATATTTTGTAATTAAAAAAAGGAGGGCTTCCCTGGTGGCGCAGTGGTTGAGAGCCCACCTGCCGATGCGGGGGATGCAGGTCTGTGCCCCGGTCCAAGAGGATCCCGCATGCCACCAAGCGGCTGGGCCCGTGAGCCATGGCTGCTGGGCCTGCACGTCTGGGGCCTGCGCGTCCGGAGCCTGTGCTCCGCGATGGGAGAGGCCACAACAGTGAGAGGCCCGCGTACCGCAAAAAAAAAAAAAAAAAAAAAGGAAAAAAGACATCCACAGGATATAAATCTGTACATCTATAAAATGAAATAAGGCAGTTTAATAAATACAAAAATAAGTCCCTAGATGAAATTTTAATTTAGGATAGCTAACGGGATAGCTAAAGTCATTGAGCTAAATGTTTTCTGGTGAATTGACAAATGGATCTAGAGCACCCATCCATCTGGCTAACTTCATCAAGATTAATTTGAAGCATCTACTTTGGGGGAGCTTTTTCTAATGTGACCATGATGAGCTGGTGTGTTTTCTTAATGCACACCACCATTTCCTTCATTATATTCCATTACATCTTTTTACTATGTATGTATGCATATGTCTCCGTCCTCCACCTTGGCTGTGTATTGGAATCACATGGGGAGCCATTTAAAAAATAATGCCAAAGTCCCACCACAAAAGAACCTAATTTTTATTTGTCTGAGGTGTGACCTAGATAGCAGAATCTTGAAAATTTTTCCAAGGTGATTCAAATTTGCCATTGGAGCTTGACATCTTTTGGTTCAGAAAGAGCACTGGTACTCAAAGCTGGAGGAACATGAAAATCATCTAAGGAACTCTTAAAAACTGATGCTTGGCTTCCATCTCAGACCAATTAAACCAGAATTTCTGTGGGTAGGGAATAGGCATTGCTGTACTTTGTTGTTGCTGTTTCTGTTGTTTTGTTTTTTAGCATTTCAGGTCATTGTAATGTTCATGTAGGATTGAGAACCAGTGATCTATCATTTAGTAAACTGTTAAAAATACAAATTTCTAAAGCCTACCACAGATGGCTGAATCAGAAATTCCAGCGTGTTACCCAGTAATCTATGTTCTGACAAGCTCTGTAGTTAATACAAACATACCTCTATAATTTGAGAACCACTGATCTAGCGAGTGCTATTCAACTTTGACAATACATTGGAGGCACTTGGGATACTTTCAGAAGTACTGATTTAATTGTCCTGGAGTGTGATCTTGACATTGGGATTTTTATAAATGCACTCCAGATGATTTTAATGTGTAGCCAAGATTGAATACTTTCCTAGTTCATGAACTCTTTGAGAGTGGAGACCACGACATAACCAGCTTTGTAGGTCCTGAATTTGGCACAGGAGGGGACTTGAAAATGAGGGGAACCTTGAAAATGGGCATGGGGAAGCAGAAGAAGAAATCAACCATGCTAAAGAGGGTAGGGTATTGGATTTTTCTGTAAAGAATGCAGGACAACTGCAGAGTCTTCAATAGTCATCCAGAGATTCTGACTTTCTTTATATTAATTGAGATTTTCTTCGTTTTGCTTTCCAGAAATAAAAGGTATTGGTTCTAGAGAGACCATCTTTGGATAATATGATATACTATGCTACTCCTTATAAATAATCAGAATAGAAAATTATTCAAATGCACAACTATTTTTCAGATTTAAAAAATATATCAGGCTGATCATAACTGGAAACCTTTCAGCATCAAATGGATCTGTTAGGAAAATAAGAAATTTAAAATACATTCACTCCAGGAAAAGATCAGTCATGATGATGTTTAATTATTTATGAAGACAGCTGCATTTCCTTTTTAAAATGTTTGGCAGAAAAATCCTCAAATTTCAAATTGTTTTAAACCAAAAGCAAGAAACAAATATTTCATTATCTTCAAAAAGACAAAAAGCTTAATAATTAACTAAGTTTAGGACTTATTGAAGATTGTCTAATTGAAATTTGATTAATGCTCAAACCAAGAGGGGGAAAAATTTATACTATTTTTTTTTCAATTTGGTAATACAATGTTGGATTTTTTAGCCCTTCATTTATCTATTATCATAATTAGTACCAGAAAAGATTAACTTTCAATGTGCTGTTAAAAATACAATTTTCTAAATTATAATATCAAGATATTAGCCATGTTCAAATGAATACAGTGAAAGCAATCCACCAAGTTTTCCCATTTAGTTTCATAAAACAAACAACAATAATCAAAATTTTATCAACAGTTTGTCAGCATCCTAATCAAATAAAGTTGTTATTTGATTTTTTAAAAGAAATTTACTTACCCTTGAGCTTGGCTCTCTATAGACCCCTCAAGATCCTGGATTTTTCTCATCACCATGATTTGCACTTCACTGATGCAGATGACTAATAGATCCTGACCAGAGAAAATGACTACGTTTGGCTTCCAGGCATGATGGTAGATAAGAAGACCCATGGAGACACCAGCTCCTACAACAAATTGTATAAAATATTTTGTAGTTTGGTTAGTATAATGATGAATTCTGTGTTACAATTTTAATAAGGATCCAGATCACAACCAATATCAGAATGTAAGAAATTGAATTAGTCATCTTCCTTACAGTCATACAACCAGAGCTCATCTAACGTTGCTTGCTTCTTATTTCCAGTGAGTTTTAGTGTGATTAGTCAATGTGCTTGGACACGAAACTAATAATAGGTAAAACCTGAGGCAGAAGAATAACCACCATTCAATTTAACAGTTTTCCCATGAGTGCGTAAATGCTTGGCACTGTATTATGGGAGTAAAGGGAGATAAGCTTAAATTTTCAGTCAAGGTCACACTGTAAAGGCCTTACTGAGAGGCTAAAATCCCAGGCTTTTTAGCCTCTCAGTAGCATTTTCCATAGTAGGTAGATGCCCGTGGTTGGAAAACACCTTCAATCCTATGGTCTCCTCTCTGGGTTTGTTTCTTCTCCTGAGTATTGGCCCTGAAATTCTTCACTGCCCTATTAGTTCTGTGGTGACTTAAAACAATTTAAAAATGTTGTTCAGACCTTCTACTTGTTCCCAGCACTACTGCTGGTCTGAATTACCTGATCTGCTTTTATTAAAAGAAGAAATATACATTTTTCTTTTATAGTTACTGTATATTTCATTTCTAGAAGCCCTTTCCTTTGGTAAATTTGCTAGATCTCTGTTTATGATTTCCTATTTCCTGACAATTCCAAACTTACGTGTTATATTGTATAATAACCATAGTTGTTTTATAATATCTTATCATTCCAACATAGGAAGTTTACTGTTTTACCCCATTTCTGTTACATGTTTATTTATGTTTATTCTTGTTCATAACAACATACAGGTTAGGTTATTCTTGGCTGTGTAATGCTTATTGGCACTGAAAAAACTCAATATTGAGAATTTTTGTAATCCACAATGATGTCCACATCCTAATCTTTGGCACCTATGAATATGTTAGGTTATGTGGCAATGGGCAATTAAGACTGAAAATGGAATTAAGGTTGCTAATCAGCTGAACTGAAAATAGGGATAGTACTATGATTTAATAAGGTGGGCCTAATGTAATCACACACGGTCTCTAAAACTGGAAGAGTGAGGCAAAAGAAAATATTGAGAAGATGCGACTGTCAGAAAGAATAGTCAGAAAGAAATGGCCAAAGAGAAGCAATACTTCTGACTAAATGTTCATGGGCCAAGGAACATAGGTACCGTCTAGCACATGGAAAAGGCAAGGGAATGGCTTTTGCCTAGAGAGACTAGTGTTGGACTTCTAATACATAGACTCTGTAGCTATAGCTTCTTCTAGTCTTTTCTAATCTATAGAACTTTAAGATAAATCTGTGTTGTTTTAGACCACTAAATTTGTAGTAATTTGTTAAAGCAGCCATAGAAATGTATACAGAAATTCCTTGAGATTTCAGGGTAAAAGCACCTTGCTCCAGCGACGATTTGTGTTTGCATCTGTCAGGTGCCTGGCAGCAATACTAGTCCTGGAATTCCTTAAAGCAAGTGAATACTTTGAGATTCCTTGTATCATCCTAAACCAGTTTGCAAATATGTGTGATAGTCAGCTCTATTCATCAACAAGAAAGCCTTTTCTACAGTTCCATGTTGTGGAGAAGAGCAGATATGTTAAAAACCATTGTATTGTGTACTTTAAATCTGTGAATTGTATGGTATATGAATTATATCTCCATAAAGCTTTTTTTTTTTTTTAAATTTGGCTGTGGTTCTCTGGCTTTCTGGTCCTCTTACTAGGTTCCTGTTTCACTCTGATATTGACAGAAGTTTTCTATTTTTACAAAATGTTTCATGGACTGAAAAATTTATACATGAACACAGGCATATACTTTCATATTGATTTTTTTTCAAATGTCAGAAAATAAAATACTTGGACTTTTATCTTGTGTCTGTGTGTGCGTGTGTGCGCACGTAGTTGTCTTCTCAAGGCTGGTGTCCTTATATTTGTTTACATACCATGGTCAGACTCTCAGCCATTCCTTTACTCATGGTCCATATGCCCTCCCAGATAACAACACTACCTTTATTTTATTTGGTTGTATATTTTGTTAGCATTTTTCTTTAGTCCTTAAGGGTTAAGGCAATAAATACTGTATAAACATGTGTTAAAATGAAAGGTCTAGGCATTTCTATTCAAAAAATCACTGGGATTTTGGTAAAGCACTAGAGAAAATCTTTCCAGGCATAGAAAGGTGATGAATAATATTCATACCTGATTTTCATTAAATTCCCACTGATATCTCTCAGGCAATCATTTCTAAAGAAAGGATACTGTGTATAAGTGAAGTTTTTTATTAGGAGACTTTTTTAAAGCAGCGTTAAGCTTAGAAAAAATTGAAGAGATAGTACAAGGAGTTCCCATATACCTCCTTTCCCTAGCAGTTTCCCCTATTATTAACACCTTCTATTAGAGTGGTACATTTGTTACAATTGACTAACCAATATTGATATATTACTTTTAACTGAAGTCCATAGTTTACATTAGTGTTCACTGTTTGTGTTGTACATTTCTATGAGTTTTGACAGATGTATATCATATATCCACCATTACAGGGTCATTCAGAAAAATGCCCTGTGTGCCAACTAATCTATTCCTTCCTCCTTCCTTCAGAAACCCCAGCAGCCAAATGATCTTTTTACTGTCTATAGTTTTATCTTTTCCAGAATGTCTTACCATTTTAACTATTGTCTGGTCTGAGAACACACTTTGTATGATTTCTATTCTTTTAAAGTTGTTAAGATATTTTTTATGGCCCAGAATTTGCTCTATCATGGTAAATGTCTTATGTGAGCTTATGAAGAATACGTATTGTGCTATTGTTGGATGAAGAATTCTATAAATGTCAATTAAATCCAGTTCAGTGCTGTTCAGTTCAAGTATATCGTTACAGGTTTTCTGCCTGCTGGATACACTAATTACTGATAGAGTAGTGTTGAAGTCTCCAAATATGATAGTGGATGTGCCAGTTTCTCCTTGCAGCTCTATCAGATTTTGCTACAAATAGTTTGATGCTCTGTTGTTATGTTAGGTTCATATAGGTTAAGGATTTTTATGTCTTCTTTGAGTCATATCTTCATTATGTTATGTCTTCCTAGAGAATTGATACCTTTATCATTATGTAAAGCCCCTCTTTATCCATGATACTTGTTATTATGAAATATGACTTATAGGAAATTAATATAGTTATTCCCAATTTCTCTTGATATAACTTTTTCCATCTCTTTACTTTTAACATATTTGTGTTTTTACATATATAGTGGGCTTCTTGTAACAACATATAGTAGGGTCTTGTTTTCGATCCACTCTGACAGTCTCTGTCTTTTAACTGGTGTATTTAACCATTTACATTTAAAATGATTATTGATCTGTTTGGATTAATGTCTACCATACTTGAAACTGTTTTCTATATGTTGTCATTGTTCTTTGTTTCTTTTGTGTGTATTTTCCTATTTTTCTGCCTTCTCTGGTTTTAAACATTTTATATGATTGCATTTTCTGTCCTTCATAGAGTATCCATTTTACTTTTTGCTTTAATTATTTTGGTGATTTTCCTAGAGCTTGAAATATACATTTACAACTAATCTTAGTCTGCTTTCAAATAATACTATACCGCTTCATAGGTAGTACAGGTAACTTACAACATAATATTCCCTAGTTCTTCCTCCTGTCCCTTATAACATTGCTGTCATTCATTTCATTTGTCCATAAGTTTAATCATCCAACACATTGTTGTTATTATTATTTTGAATGAATGTGTAAATGATTTTTAAGAAAGCCTGAAGAATACTAATTGATGCTTAGATAATGCAACTATTGCCTTCAATAAAATGTATCACTCACATCATAGTCACTATTAATTGGACCATAATTTCACATTCAAAAAGGTGTATGCATTTCATTCACTACAAACCTGAGTGTATGTTAGAACTAATAAAGACACAATTTATGGAGCATTTGCCATGCTCCAGGCACTGCTTCAAGTGTTTTACATACATTATCACATTTTCTTCTCACAAAATATTTTGTGCTCTTCCCCATTTTATAGTTGAATAAACTAAAGCACAAAAAATTCAGACAACTTGTCCAAGGTCACAGGACTTGTAAGTTGTGGTAATTGCAAAGGTAAAATTTGAAACCCTGCATTGTGGCTCTGGACCTTTTTTTTTCCATTATACTGCCTCCAAGTGTAGGAGAGGAATAGAAAATGATGAAAGAAATGAAACTCAATATTTACTAAGTAGTTACAATGTGCCAGAAATTATGCTGATTATTTTGCATATCATTTCATTTAATCCTAACAAAAACCCTAGTAGATTCTTTTTATCACCATTTTACAGATGAGGAAACTGAAGTTCTGAAATAAAGTAATTTGACCAAGGACACAGGCCCAAAACTTGGCAGGGCCAGTATTGTAGCTAAGTTCTGTCTGGTTCCAAATAACATGCTATATGCATTTAATGAAAAATCACCTCACATTTCTCAGTTAGGAGATATTTGTACGATACCTGCCAGGTTATTATACATTTGAAAATAACAAGGCCATTAAAAACATATAACCCTGTGAAAAATATGAAGGACCCAAGGCACACTAACTGAAAATCAGGGAAAAGCACTTTGTTAGTCTTTAAAAGACCACTGTTGTCATCATCATCACCACTATCATTATCTTCATCATGATCATTATTAATTTGGCCAGTTAAAAGAGCCTTAACTTCCTTTACCTCTAAAATATGATTTATGTAGTGATAGACTAAGCTAGTTATTCCATTAAGAATAAAATATTCTTTGAACTCGTTTTAACAAACATATTAAACACCATATAAAAGATTGGATCTTTTCCTCCTCTAAATGTAAATACTTTCGACCCCTTTTTCCAAAGCTTTATTACTTTAATAATCATTAAATCTGTGGTTTAAGCTGTGAGATGCAGCGACATGAAAACAATTCAGGACATTTATTCAAACTAAGAAGTCTCAATTTAGGGCAGCCTTTGAAAAATCACCAGTTACAGTTGTTGTTTTTTTTCACAGAAACAGTAATGAATTTTAAGCCAAGCTGCAATAACTCATTCCAGTTTGTCAGAACCTGGGCTCAACTATACAATTTTTAGGGTGAATTGTTGAACACTGGATATCACTTAGAGCCTTCTGCTACTTTTATCAAAGACCAATGATTTAAGGAATAGAGAGGCCAGCATAATTTATGCCTAAGAGTTTTAGTATTTGTGCAAAAAAAAGATATATGGTGTAAGGTGAATTTTGCGAATCTTCTTTAAACACCAAAAATAAAAATTAAAAAATAAGCAAAAGAACTTTCCTCTTACTAAATACCATGTAATAATCAAAATTACCTTACCTAATCTTCACAAGGACTTATGATAGCTATTAATTTAATCCGCATTAAACAGAGGTAGTTGACTGTCAGAGATTAAGCCTTACCCAAAGCAATATAGGCTCTAGTAATTTGTGGAGCTACAGTTTGAACCCTGGTTTCTTTTTTACCATAGCCTATGCTCTAAATACTGGTTTTACTAGCCACAGTGAGTATAAAGTTTTGGTTACATAATACAAGGCCTCCTCCTAAAATAGTAATTTTAGGTTCCATTTCTTTACGTGTCTATTCAAAAACTGTACTTCATAAGACAACCCAATAAACTGGGAAATAAGTCTACTGACTGCAAAGTTATTTTTTACATTGATGTAAAACTTACCCCCTGTCACTTTACTGGTTTCCTTTATATATAGCATGATGCCCAAGAAGCCTTTCAAATCACGAAGAAGACAAGATAGTAACACTGGAAGATGCTTTTTGGACAACTATATAATTTCTCTCCAGTTCAAATTCCTTTTCTTCTTTGGGACTGTGGTTCTCACAAATAAACTGAAAATGGAATTCAGAAAATGATGTAAGCTGAAGGGGAAAAAAAAAGAAAGAAAGCAACCTCATTTCCACTGATGGTTTTAAAAATGCCTGAAAAAAGTACTAAGTTGAAATGTTCATGAAATGTAAGGTGAGCCTATGAAAAAGCCATTGTACAAGGATGGTGGAGGGCCATGAGCTGTTAATCTACTTTATGAATTCATTGCAGTGTTTAGTGAAAACTAGGTCAATCAGACTTGGTGATCTTTGGTAACTCCTAGCTCAGCAGACACAGGCATGTTTTTCAATGTTAAACAGCAGAACAGAAATGATTTTCCACAAAATAACATTTTCCTATGATTTATCCTTTTAGTTAAAAAAAAATATCGTAAAATGGAGTTTGGGGATTTTTAAAAAATGGCTTGGTTGATGAAGTATTAAGGAGTAATATGAAATAATGACAAATTTTATGTCTAATAGACAATATAAATAGACAATAAAGTTAAAAAATAACTTAAAGTTAGAAATAATAATAGATAACACTAATATAACATATATACATATATACGTGTATATACATACATACAGGTATATACATAAACACATATATATCCTCATATACTCCTCACAGAAGCACTATAAAGGAAATACTATTATTAGCACTTTGGACAGATGAAGAGTCTAAACTGAAGAATATGGAGTGCGTTTGGCAAAGTCACATAGCTAGCAAGTGGTGGAATGGAGATTTGACTTCAAGCATCCTGGATATAGTCTGTAACACATAACTCCTTCACTATACTACTTCTGTAGTCCAACTTGAACCTTAAAAGTAACTGATATTTTAATCGAAAGTATTATTGAATGATCAATTATGGATGAACCTCAGAGTGTCATTACCTTTATTTGGTCACTTGTTAAATAGTGGATGTAAATATACATTGACATTCAGAGGGCTCTTATGTAATACTAACCGTGACCTTATCAGTTTTCTTTCATATGGAAATGAAAGCAAGATGTCATAAATGACTCAACTCAAGGCTATAGGATGAAAGAAAAATAATTCCAATACTGGAACTCAGACATCCCTACTAACCTGTGGACCAATACCATGTACTCCCAAAACAGAGGTTTGTCTGGCTCAGGACAAGACCACAGAAATCAAGAGATTCTAATATGCTCAAAGGCTATCTACATGAAAGTTTTTCACAAAATCTCTAAGCCCCTAGATATACTGTAAACTAATCTCTAGATAATTGAGGAAAGCAACATTTCCAGGCAGTCTCTACAGGAAAAAGCATGTTTTTTGTAAAAATCCTCTGAGGTCTGATATTGTCATTCTTTTCCTCATTGTCTAACATGTGAATTCGAGTCAGAGGGTATTATTTATATTAATCAGCAATCAGTCTTATATTTGAAGATTAATGAAACCACAGTTTAGGAATGTTCTTATTGCTCCTTTAAATACACATTTTCAAATATATATTCATATGCGTAGACACTGTGGAATTTTAATAAGGTAGATAGAATATGCTAAAATTTATCTATAGGAATATCATGTCATTCTGAAAATAGTCATCACGATAGATTTTAGATTTACATAAAATAGTTATGGAAGCAAAATGTCTTTATTATACCATGCTTATAAAACATATTTTTTATCGCTATCCTATAGGCATGATGTATTCACAAGTGTCAGAGAGACAGAAGGAAAGAAAGACAGGTATTCCAGGAAAAGGGAACTGAATGTATATCAGTCTTGCACCTGGCTAAGGAGTAAAGATTATCTCTCCTCCACCCTTCCTCCCATGCAACACAACTAAAGGTTTTAAAGAGATTTTTTTAATGATATATTTATTTTTTTATTTTTAAATATCTTTATTGGAGTATAATTGCTTTACAATGGTGTCATAGTTTCTGCTGTATAACAAACTGAACCAGCTTTACGTATACATATATCCCCTTATCCCCTCCCTCTTGCATCTCCCTCCCACCCTCCCTATCCCACCCCTCTAGGTGGTAACAGAGCACGGAGCTGATCTCCCTGTGCTATGTGGCTGCTTCCCACTAGCTATCTATTTTATATTTGGTAGAGTATATATGCCCATGCCACTCTCTGACTCCATCCCAGCTTACCCATTTAATTTCTCCATCAAATCTGTATGAGATCCTTGCTGGGTGGAATAATCTTGGTTGTAGGCTTTTCCCTTTCATCACTTTAATTATGTCATGCCACTCCCTTCTGGCTTGCAGAGTTTCTGCTGAAACATCAGCTGTTAACCTTATGGGGATTCCCTTGTATGTTATTTGTTGCTTTTCCTATGCTTTTAATATTTTTTCTTTGTATTTAATTTTTGATAATTTGATTAATATGTGTCTTGCATGTTTCTCCTTGGATTTATCCTGTAGGGGACTCTCTGCACTTCCTGGACCTGATTGACTATTTCCTTTTCCATATTAGGGACGTTTTCAACTATAATCTCTTCAAATATTTTCTCAGTCCGTTTATTTATCCCTTCTTCAAGGATCCCTATAATTTTTTTTTTTTTTTTTTTTTTGGTGGTACGCAGGCCTCTCACTGTTGTGGCCTCTCCCGTTGTGGAGCACAGGCTCTGGACGCGCAGGCTCAGCGGCCATGGCTCACGGGCCCAGACACTCCGCGGCATGTGGGATCCTCCCAGACTGGGGCACGAACCCGTGTCCCCTGCATCGGCAGGCGGACTCCCAACCACTGCGCCACCAGGGAAGACCAGATCCCTATAATTTAAATGTTGATGCGTTTAATGTTGCTCCAGAGGTCTCTGTGACTGTCCTCAATTATTTTCATTTTTTTTCCTGCTTTATAACAAATTTAATCAGTTATACATATACATATGTTCCCATATCCCCTCCCTTTTGCATCTCCCTCCCACCCTCCCTATCCCACCCATCCAGGCAGTCACAAAGCACCGAGCTTATCTCCCTGTGCTATGTGGCTGCTTCCCACTAGCTATCTACCTTACGTTTGGTAGTGTATATAGTCCATGCCACTCTCTCACTTTGTCACAACTTACCCTTCCCCCTCCCCATATCTTCAAATCCATTCTCTAGTAGGTCTGTGTCTTTATTCCTGTCTTACCCCTAGGTTCTTCATGACATTTTTTTTTCTTAAATTCCATATATATGTGTCAGCATACAGTATTTGTCTTTCTCTTTCTGACTTACTTCACTCTGTATGACAGACTCTAGGTCCATCCACCTCATTACAAATAGCTCAGTTTCATTTCTTTTTATGGCTGAGTAATATTCCATTGTATATATGTGCCACATCTTCTTTATCCATTCATCCGATGATGGACACATAGGTTGTTTCCATCTCTGGGCTGTTGTAAATAGGGCTGCTATGAACATTTTGGTACATGACACTTTTTGAATTATGGTTTTCTCAGGGTATATGCCCAGTAGTGGGATTGCTGGGTCATATGGTAGTTCTATTTGTAGTTTTTTAAGGAACCTCCATACTGTTCTCCATAGTGGCTGTACCAATTCACATTCCCACCAGCAGTGCAAGAGTGTTCCCTTTTTTCCACACCCTCTCCAGCATTTATTGTTTCTAGATTTTTTGATGATGGCCATTCTGACTGGTGTGAGATGATATCTCATTGTAGTTTTGATTTGCATTTCTCTAATGAATAAAGATGTTGAGCATCCTTTCATGTGTTTGTTGGCAGTCTGTATATCTTCTGTGGAGAAATGTCTATTTCGGTCTACTGCCTATTTTTGGATTGGGTTGTTTGTTTTTTTTGTTATTGAGCTGCATGAGCTGCTTATAAATTTTGGAGATTAATCCTTTGTCAGTTGCTTCATTTGCAAATATTTTCTCCAATTCTGAGGGTTGTCTTTTGGTCTTGTTCATGGTTTCCTTTGCTGTGCAAAAGCTTTTAAGTTTCATTAGGTCCCATGTGTTTATTTTTGAATTTATTTCCATTTCTCTAGGAGGTGTCATTTTTTTTTCTTTATTCTGCGCTACAGTAGTTATTTCCACTATTTTATCTTCCAGGTCACTTATCCGTTCTTCTCAGTTATTCATTCCTTCTAGAGAATTTTTAATTTCATTTAC
This sequence comes from Mesoplodon mirus, assembly GCF_964341445.2. Classification (NCBI taxonomy): domain Eukaryota; kingdom Metazoa; phylum Chordata; class Mammalia; order Artiodactyla; family Ziphiidae; genus Mesoplodon; species Mesoplodon mirus. The sequence continues at coordinate 130,355,888 of NC_138981.1, read as the reverse complement.
TGTGTTGTTCATCATTGTTTCCTGTTAAGTTCTTCTACGTCCTTGTTAAATGTTTCTTGTATTTTCTCCATTCTATTTCCAAGATTTTGGATCATCTTTACTCTCATTATTCTGAATTCTTTTTCAGGTAGACTGCCTATTTCCTCTTCATTTGTTTGGTCTGGTGGGTTTTTCCCTTCCTCCTTCATCTGCTGTGTATGTCTCTGTCTTCTCATTTTGCTTAACTTACTGTGCTTGGGGTCTCCTTTTTGCAGGCTGCACGTTCGTAGTTCCCGTTGTTTTTGGTGTCTGCCCCCAGTGGGTAAGGTTGGTTCAGTGGTTTGTGTTGGTTTCCTGGTGGAGCAGACTGGTGCCTGTGTTCTGGGGGATGAGGCTGGATCTTGTCTTTCTGTTGGGCAGTGCCATGTCCAGTGGTGTGGTTTTGGGTGTCTGTGAATTTAGTATCATTTTAGGCAGCCTCTCTGCTAATGGGTGGGGATGTATTTCTGTCTTGCTAGTTGTTTGCCATAGGGTGTCCAGCTCTGTAGCTTGCTGGTCGTGGAGAGGAGCTGGGTCTCAGCGTTGAGATGGACATCTCTGGGAGAGCTTTTGCCATTTGATATTACGTGGACCTGGGAGGTCTCTGGAGGACCAATGCCCTGAACTCCGCTCTCCCACCTCAGAGGCTCAGGCCTGACACCCGGCCGGAGCACCAAGACACTGTCAGCCACATGGCTCAGAAGGAAAGGAAGAAAAATAAATAAATTTTATAAAATAAAGTTATTAAAATAAAAAATAAAGAAATATTATTAAAAATAAAAAAATGAAAATACAAAGTAAGAAAGAAGAGAGCAACCAAACCAAAAAACAAATCCACCTATGATAACAAGTGCTAAAAACTATACTAAGAAAAAAAACAGAAAGAAAATAATGGACAGACAGAACCCTAGGACAAATGGTAACAGCCAAGCTATACAAACAAAATATGCATACACACACAAAACTATACACACAAAGAAGCATACACATACACACAATAAGAGAAAAAGGAAAAAAAATATATGTATTAAAAAAAGGAAGTGAGTAACCAAATCAATAAACAAATCTACCAATGATAATAAGTTCTAAATACTAAACTTAGACGAACATAAAGCCAGAAACAGATTAGATGCAGAAAGCAAGCCCCAAGTCTATAGTTGCTCCCAAAGTCCACCGCCTCAATTTTGAGATGATTTGTTTTCTATTCAGTTATTCCACAGATGCAGGGTACATCAAATTGATTGTAGATATTTAGTCTGGTGCTCCTGAGGCTGCTGGGAGAAATTTCCCTTTCTCTTCTTTGTTTGCACAGCTCCTGGGGTTCGGCTTTGGATTTGGCCCTGAGTGTGCCTGTAGGTCACCTGAGGGCCTCTGTTCCCCACCCAGACATGATGGGGTTAAAGTAGCAGCTGATTAGGGGGCTCTGACTCACTCAGGCCGGGGGGAGGGAGGAGTACAGATGCAGGGCGAGCCTGCAGCGAGGTCGGTGTAATGTTGCAACAGCCTGAGGCACGCCGTGTGTTCTCCCGGGGAAGTTGTCCCTGGATCACAGGACCCTGGCAGTGGCGGGCCGCAAAGGGCCCTGGAAGGGGTGTGGGGATAGTGACCTGTGCTTGCACACAGGCTTCTTGGTGGCTGCAGCAGCAGCCTTAGCATTTCATGTGCGGCTCTGTTGTCTGCGCTGATAGCTACAGCTCACGCACGTCTCTGGAGCTTGTTTAGGCGGTGCTCTGAATCCCCTCTCCTCATGCACCCTGACACAATGGTCTGTTGCCTCTTAGGCAGGTCCAGACTTTTTCCCGGACTCCTTCCCAGCTAGCTGTGGTGCACTAGCCCCCTTCAGGCTGTGTTCACACAGCCAACCCCAGTACTCTCCCTGGGATCTGACCTCCGAAGCCCGAGCCTGAACTTCCAGCCCTCACCCGCCCCAGCAGGTGAGCAGACAAGCCTCTCAGGCTGCTGAGTGCCGGTCAGCACCGATCCTCTGTGTGGAAATCTCTCCACTTTGCCCTCCGCACCCCTGTTGCTGCTCTCTCCTCCGCGGCTCCGAAGCTTCCCTCCCCCACCTGTCACCTGCTGTCTCCACCAGTGAAGGGTCTCCTAGTGTGTGGAAACCTTTCCTCCTTCACAGCTCCCTCCCAGGGGTGCAGGTCCTGTCCCTATTCTTTTGTCTCTGTTTATTCTTTTCTCTTTTGCCCTACCCAGGTACATGGGGGAGTTTCTTGCCTTTTGGAAAGTCTAAGGTCTTCTGCCAGCATTCAGTAGGTGTTTTGTAGAAGTTGCTCCACATGTAGATGTATTTTTGATGTATCTGTGGAGAGGAAGGTGATCTCCACATCTTACTCCTCTGCCATCTTGAAGGTCCCTCCTAAAGAGTGTTGTGAATGCCTGAATCCAAAGTAACTCTTCATTCTTTGAGAAATAATTTGAAAAACCCACTTTTCTGATTATAAATATCCTCTCCATCATCACTCCTGTAATCTTCCTATTTCTGCTTGTTGAAATCTACCCACACTTCAGTATAGAGACCAAATGACATTTCTTCAAGGAACCCAGCTGCCGTTAAGCACAACCACCCTCATTGTATTTCCCATGAAATAATTCTTGCTTTCTCCTCTGTGCTACCATAGTACGTTTCTCAGCACATCATTATAATACTTATACTTATTTAGACCAAAATAGAAAAATTCTCAATGAAAATCTGTCTTGATCAATGAGAAATCAGAGATGATCACTTTCAATGAAAACTGACAAAACGGAGCAGGAAACAGCAAGGCTCTTTGGGGTACCAACTTCACATTTTTTTTTCTCTTCTACATATAGGCTTTCATTTCTAGGTACCAGCCCCTTTTGGGTGGCATTTGTCCATCTTTTGTGAGTTTCTGAGGTAAAGGTTCCAAATGTAGTTCTACTCATGGGGCTAACCTGGTCCACTGATTTGAATAAAAGAGAAAGCTAATTTCCAAGACACATCATTTGTGCACCTGCTGACTGCCTACTGGAATGGAACAAAGCAATTAAATCATTGCTAACTTAGGCCCAAAAAGGTTGGCTTCTAATGGTAAATATGGAAATCTTTCATTTCCCGAGTTGCAGGTTGAGTGATTGGAAAGCAGTCTTTATTTTCAACCAGCCTCCTCCCAAGGGAGTTAGGATGTTTTAATTGCAGTAATCCAAACTTAGAAGGCTAGCTTACATTACCTTTAATACAAACTGGATATAGAGTTCAGCGAACAAGGTAAAATATTACTTTTGGTTTGCAGAATAAACAGGACATTGCTTTCGTACATGACACTGTTGTAATGTGGGAAAATCAAGACTATTTCCAAAAGCTTTATTAATTATATATTAGTGAATAGGCCATTTTTAAAGGCTATCGTTATTGTTCTCTGTGATATAAATTCAGCTTATAACATGTCTACAAAACTTCAAGCACAGCTACACTAGTTCATTGGCATTATCAATGTCAACTGCATTATTAATCACTTAAGCAGAACAATCAGAGCATATTTACTAGGTAATTTGGAAATCAATCAACAATCAATACCAGTGGTATTTTTAATTTAATTCTAACAGATTTATGGAGTTACAATTTACATACAATAAACTTCCCATATATAAGTTGCATAATTTGATAGTTTTGACATATGTACACATTACACGTGAATCATAATCAAGACAATGAACAGAACAATCACTGCCAAAAGTTCTCTCACACCCCTCTATAAACATCATCTCCACCTTTCCTGCCCCCAATTCCAAGGCAATCACTGATCTGATTTTGTTGCTATCAATTAGTTTCCACTTTCAGGAATTTTATATTAATAGATTGAATGGACTTTTTTTTTCACATCTTTTACTTTGTGTTTGCATTAATATTCTCCCAGATTGTTGTGTGCTGAAGGACATTTTGGTTGCTTCCAATTTAGGCTCTTTGCAGAGGCCCCAGCAGAATTAAAGATTCCCAAATTTGCAACAAGAGCCCCAGGTGATTTTCATTCACATTGTAAAGAACTGATGTACAGTATAGTGCCAATAGGTTGAACTGCTTCCACCTGAGAATAATTGTGACTCTCAGCCCTACCAATCACTATTTTTTTTCCAACTTCCTTACCACCACTGACATAATTTTACAAACCTGTGTTGGGTGAGTTTCCAGCTGACAACATGAACTATGACCAACAACCCATGATTCTGCAGGAACCCAGAGCCTCCCTGTGTACACCTCACATTTGTTGTTTCTTGGGGTATCTCTTGTGGTATGGGATTTGATTATATTGTAAGTACAACCCCTTCTACTATCTTGCTGTGGTTTCTTCTTTGTGTCTTTTGAAGTATAATATTTTTTGGTAGATTCCAGTCTTTTTTAAAATCAGTGGTTGTTCAGCAGTTAGTTGTGATTTGGGTGTCCTCATGGGAGGGATGAGCTCAAGGTCCTCCTACTCTGCCATTTTTGGGGGCTCTTGTTACATCCTGGATTCTAACTCAGTACATCTGAGGTGGGACTTGAGGCTCAGTGTTTCTAACAAGTGCCCCTAACATGCTGAAAGCCACTGATCCTCAAACAACACTTTGCATAGAAAGCCCATAGACCTCCTTGACACAGGTTTAGAAAGGAAAAAATATAGCTGACTTACTTGGATCTAAGTCATGCATGTAGGTGGCATTAGAACCTTTCAAACAAGTCTGATGATCTCATCAGAAAAGTAATCATTCATAGAGGAAAAAAAACAAGCCAGCACTGAGTCTCAGAGCATGAGGGAGATGGAGCCTGGAGTTGAGGGGTCTAGAAACGCATATAGAAATCCACAGAGGGAAAGAATGGGCAACAGTCAGAGAAAAAGCAACAATGTTGTTCAACTGAATAAATAATCCATGTTTGCAGGTAGCCTGGGGTATTTGAAGTCAGGCCTGGGAATGCCAGACCCAGGACACTAGACTCACTGGCACAGAAAAGGCGAATGGCGAAGTCTTAACAACAAGCAACAGAAAGAAATCAGTGCAGGCAAACCAAAAACGCCAGAGTGAGCATAGGGTCACACATGCCCAGAAGGAAACCAGGTGGATTCTCTGATGTGGGAAGTGAACTTACCTGCTCATCTTCAGCTTCCAGAAGGAACTGAGCAAGGGAAATCCCAGAGGAAATAGTGTGTCCAGCAAGGAATCCAGGAAGGGATGAGGTACGGGAGCTGGAGAACTCAGCAAAGGCTCACTCAGCTCTGCTACCCACGTCACATCTGCCGTAAAGTTACGTCGTACTGAGCCATGAAAGGCCTGTATTCCCTCCTACCTGCGTGGGGCAGAATCAAAACATGTGAGTTAAGTGGCTCTAGCTGTGAAAACTGGCAAACAGTATGCTGCACGAGGCACGCTGGTAGAGCCTGGAGTCTCAAAGTGAGGTCCCACATCAGAAGTATCAGCATCACCTGGGAACCTGTTAGGATCTGTAACTTCTCAGCCTCGCTCCAAACCTACCAATCAGAAACCGTGGGGGTGGGGCCTGCAGCCTGTGTTTCTACAAGCCCTCCAGGTGATTGTGATGCAGGCTCACTGCAGTAGAGTCTATTGAAAGCATGGTGGAAAGACAAGGCCAGGTGTAGCAAAGGACAGTCATTATAAGTAGGTTTCATAATGGGCTTTTAAAGAGCTAGTGAAGACTAAAGCCTGTTTACAGGGAGAAGAAAACCCAGTTGAGGTAATGTAAAATAATAAAGAATAAAACGTGCTCGGCAATCAACAAAGTTGGGCAGTGAAATTCCATGGTAGTTTCATCAATGTTGAGGAATCCTCTAGCCATGTGTAGGACAATGATGTTTTGATGCTGATGATGAGAGACATCATGAGAGCCAACAGGGGTCAACTCACAATATGTGTTTGAATATTCTCTCCTGACGTATTTTTAAGAGACTCACCAAAAAGAAGTGCTATTTGATGCCCATGTTTGTGAAGAGATCTTCTCAGAGGGGGAAAACAAACTTGAGAAACACAAACATGGTGGTCTAATGGGATCTGTTTGACAAAAACTTTGTTATAAAGCAGAAACTAACACACCACTGTAAAGCATTTATACTCCAATAGAGATGTTAAAAACAAAAAACATTGAGAAAGAATTTTGTTTTAAATATGAACACAAATATAAGACACAACCCCCCCCCCAAATACGTAGGGGCTTTATTTACAGGCACACTTTGTTTTATTGTGCTTTGCTTTATGGTGCTTCACAGATACTGCGTTTTTTACAAAATGAATTTGTGGCAACTCTGCATCAACAATTCTTTTGGCACCATTTTCCAACAGCATTTGCTAACTGGTGTCTCTGTGTCACATTTTGGTAATTCTTACAATATTTCAAGCTTTTCCATTATGATGGTATTTGTTATGGTGATCGTGTTCTTTGATGTTACTATTGCAAAAAGATTGCAATTTGCTGAAGGCCAGTTGTTGGTAAGCATTTTTTAGCCATAAAGTAATTTTTAATTTAAGAAAAAAACATGTAGCTATATTCTATAATGGCCAGTAACCTTTAAGATATTCTAACTAGATTAAATTCTTAAATTGCTTGAGTTTTGTAGCAATCTTTTCAGATTCACTGTGTAAATCCAATTCATTCCCTTGGTTCTAACTGTGAGCAATCACTTATTGGTGAAAAATTATTAAAATTCCTCCTTTTCAAAACAAAATCTTTGGAAGAGGAGAATGAGTCAATCGTATCACAAGACAAAGAGCTGGCTTAGATAATACTCAGGCAACTTTCTGCCTAATAAGTGTATGATTTAATACTCAGAAAAATCCAGTAATTAAATTAATTTCCCCAAGTAAACAGATTTTGAAACATAGCCAATATCTTCTTTTATTGCCAACACTCCCTCCATTATCTAGACACAGATGCTTGTTTTTTTAACCAGTGATATTTGCTTCATATTATTTGCTTGTTTGTTTTCCCTGCAGTGAAGTTGGAAATGAGAGAGATGCAATGCATCCTAACTTCACGTGTCAGGAAGTTCACCTCTATTTGAGAGTCAAACCAACAGCAAGAAAACAAGAACTGAGAAAAGAGACCAAAATATGATCATATTGTCTGCTCTATACATATCCAATGTGTATTAACTCAGTCTCTCTCTCTCCATCTCTCTCTAAATACAAGCCTTACTAGGATATAAAGTCAACTTTTCTAAACTTGTCGAAATGCAACAATACATTTGAGAGATCATTTTGGGTTAATTCTAAAACACATAATTCACTGCTCACCCATCACTTCCCCAGGAACACAGTGCAATAGTAACATGGATGATCAGCAGAATGGCTGCTGAAAACTGTCAAAATGATCTCCTCTTGCTTTTAGTCCCTGACAGATTTGACAGGTACAATTTCTTGGAGCTTGTTTCATTATGTCAGAACAGAGATGGGCTGGAATGAAATCCCCAACCTGTCTGGCTGCGTGGGGCATGTTCCAAAAATATCTAACCTACCTCTAGATTCACAGGGAATTGAAAAGAAGAGTGAAAGTTCCTTTGGACTTCGAAACAGATGTCTTCTTACAGATGCTGCCTTACAAACTGTACCCATCAACTGGCATGACCCCTTGGTGGGAATCAAGATGGCAGTAAGCCTCTCTTTTTTTTTTTTGGAAGACTTCTTTCTACGAAAGAGACCTGTTCGTTCTGCTCAGACCTTACTAGAGTAAATAAGAAAGCCATATCTTGCCACTTAGCTCGTTATTGTTTTCATTACATAAGACCTCTGAGTAATAAAGCAACAGAGACGACAGGACTTATATATTTACCCACAAGCCATCCTCTAATCTGTGACATGACACCTTCAATCATTTCTCACTTCCAAATTCATCCCCAGGGGCTCCCATACCACACTGTGCCTCTAACTGCATTTGCCAACATCTGACCAGTATTATAGTTCTTCTATTGTCTTATAAAGTCTATCAGTCTATCACAATATCAGCTCATCTGTGTATTCCTAGTGTTTGGCACATAATAGGTGCTGAAAAAAGTTTTGTTGAGTCACATTCAATAAAGTAAAACATAGGTTCCTAATAAGTTGTCTAAAGGATGTTAACAATTCTCCACACATTACTTATCAGTGCTTAACTGCTACATTAATTTAAATAAAATTTTATAAATGTACTATAAATGAAGTTTGATGCATCCTAAGATATTCCTGGGGCTGGAGAAAAATACATGAACTAGTTATTACTAAAAAATCAATTGTTGTTTCTTTCATTTCTTCTTGTTGCTCTTCTCCTGGCTCAAGTCTCTTGATTTAGAACTTATTGAAGGTTTCCACTCCATTATACTTTTCTACTTCCTGGGATTACCAGAGTCAAATGAGGAACCAACAGTGGGATAACCTAAAAGTTAAGAAGGATAAAAAATGGAAACTAAGGTGAAAGTTTCCTGGTCTAGCTAATTTCAGCACGTGATGACTAGGATACCTAAGACCTACACCGGGTCCCCATGACTTTGAGCTGAGGCACACAAGTCATATAACACCCGCCCACTGAGCTGAATGAAATATAAGAAATAAGCCCTTTTATTACAAGAATAAATATCAAGTGTTTCTTTGTCATCTCAGAGAGTTTCATTCAGATGTAATCAATACACTTGGGCTCAAGTGTGTTGGACAGAAGTAACTAAAATCTGACTCTATTCCTCATTCTTGGGTAGTATTATTGGCAATATCTGAGGATAAACATGATAATATCTAATACCTAGAGGTATCAGAATATTAGTTTACCTTTCTCAGTCATTTCTTTACTGATCAAGTACAAGTGAAATCTCAGCTTGTCCCTTTAGAAAAAATAAAAAGACCCTTTATTTCAATATTTCAATTGTATTTTCTTCATGTACGCACACATACACACACACACACACACACACACACCAATCACAGTATATTTGCTGTGGTCTGAATACATCATGGATTTCCTCAGTTCTGCAATCATGCTAATTCTGTATCATCATTGGATTGTTCTTACATCTTCCAATTTTTCTCCCTTCTCTCCCTTCAATTTTCAAATCACATACTGATTCCTCTGTGACTGCCTCTGAATACCCTCAATAGCTTAGAGTATTCCCCTAGTCTCCACCCCCAAAACACTTTGTGTGATTATTATATAAATTACAGCATTTTGGCCTTAAATCCTATATTATATTTTAGTAAAGCTATTTTGCCAACTCTAAGTTCCAGTGAAGTGAGAATCCACTTGGTCACTTTTGCATTCCAATGACAATTAGCACCTTGTACTACAAATGCTGGCTGTTCGATACACATGGTTCGAATAATATTAAGTAACCATAGTTTTAACAATACGAAGTTCACATCTCCCAATTGTGTCAACCCTGATAAACAGGTTTCTTTTTCTTCACATCTTCATGCCCTGCCATATATCCTTACTACCCAAGGAGAGCTAGCCACGTCAGAAAATGCAGAGACTTGGCCATATGAATATTATCTTTACTCCCAACAGCTGTAATCCAACCAAGCCTCCTGTGAATGAAGCAGACCATTTCCAACAGGGTCATCTTCTACCAGAGTTAGGCCTCATATTTATACTGTGTAGAATTTAAAAGATGGTACTTTTATACAAGGCCTATGTAAATTTTAAGCGTTAAAATGATGTGATTGCCATAGAGAAAATGGGCATAAAATGCATAGAAAGGGAAATAAGTGGGTATTAAAAATGAAGGAAAACACTGCCTCTATAATATTCTCTTATAAAGCCAATGGCAGCAGAAACTCAGTAGAGTCTATGAGCTATTGATAATCAAGGGATAGAAATTTTATGCCGTAGATTCTGTGTTATAATATTGTCATCAGTAACACCCATGGACTAATTCCCTCATGGCTTCTAAGAGTAAATTTGTAAAAGTCATAGTGACTGAGGTGAGAAAATGTTTTTAAAAGCAAAACACTGAGGAACAATTGATTAGCATTCTCAAGCTCGGGTAGTAAAATGGCTCTTACTCAGCCCAGAGATTGTCTACTTATTTCTGAATTATTCAAGAATCAAAAACAGATAATAAAATTGAAAAAAATCCAACACTTATAGACAGTTTGTGCTAATATATTGTAATAGGAATACTGAACTGGGCTGATATTTTGTAAAGATTGATGGTTAATTACTTACACTAAATTATTATTTTTTCATATATTCAATTAACTGTATTATTATTAAATTAATATAGGTACATAATTTTAAAGTCAAATTACTTTAACGATCTTAACCAAAACAGCAATACCAGTCTCCAACCATATTCTTGCCCACCCCTGACTCCCACTCTCAAAAGCTAACTTCTTTCACCTATTGACTTTTAACAATTTCTCCCAGTATATTCCTCCATATTTAAAGTAATATTCATATATTTATTTTTGAGCTTTTATAGATATAAATAAATATATTGTCTTGCCACCCTACTATGCACAGAAAGTTTATCAGTGTTCTATCACCACACTTACCCATCACCCACCCAACATACTTTTTTTTTTTTTTTTTTTTTTTGCAGTACGCGGGCCTCTCACTGTTGTGGCCTCTCCCGTTGTGGAGCACAGGCTCCAGACGCGCAGGCTCAGTGGCCATGGCTCACGGGCCCAGCCACTCCGCGACATGTGGGATCTTCCCGGAACGGGGCACGAACCCGTGTCCCCTGCATCGGCAAGCGGACTCTCAACCACTGCGCCACCAGGGAAGCCCACCCCCAACATTCTTTTAATCACCATCATTTGGATAAAGCTATACAACAATTTTGGCTTAAATAGATAATTTGCTTTTCAATTTATTATGACTAATATATAAATATTTTTGCACGTGTATCACTTTGATTATATTTTCTTTCCCATACAAGATTTCTTTGTTCTTCGGTGATTTAATTCTTACCTATATTTCTTGTTTGTTTCTTTGCTTAGTCATCAAATTATCAGGAATGCCCCTAACACTCCTAGAGCAATGTATATCCTTCTCCATACAAACACAGTAGATAATCAATCAGTTAAATTTCTTTTCTTGAAGTCATTTCTCAGGTGGTCTTCTATCTTCTGGCTCCAATGGACTGGTTAGTCTCTGGGACTGTCACATAGCTGTCAGGCTAAAATTCCTTTTTATAATCATCCCAGAAATTTACTTCACCTCTTTCCTATGTTGGGTCCTATTTCTTGATTATTATATTTTTCACTTTCTTAGTTTTTGTCTTCATATTTTTTGTTAAAAACATCTTCTAGCAACTGGTTAAGGAAGGATGAATTTGAAATAAGTTTTTGAGAGCTTGTATGTCTGAAATTACCTGTATGTTGCTCTCGTACCTGATTGAAACTTTGGATGGTATGGGATTCTTGGTTGGAAATATGTAATTCCACATATAAAAATTATAGGAACTGTAAACTAATATATAATGACAGGAAGCTGATCAGTTTTTCAGGGAGTAGGTGGGAGGATGTATGGAAGAACTACAAGAAAGAATGATGTCTTCTCTATCTTGACTGTGACGATCAGTTCATAGGTGTATCTATCTATCTATATATATACACAAATATATATGTCAGAAGTTATCAACTTGTACCCTTAAAAGATATGCAGTTTATTGTATGTCAATCATGCCTTGACAACGCTGTTAACAATGTAGAATAGAGTTCTATGGCCTCTGGCCAAGCCTTATACTGCACGTATCCAAGGCTCTATCAGTTATCAAACTTTTCTTGGTAATCACTACAGGGAACCAGAGGGGAGGTAATCAAGTTAGGAACATGGGATATAACAGATTTTAAAAATCAGGGTTTTGATAGACATTTTTTGTGACTTAATTGGAAATGGTACTTTTAAACTCTGATGCAGGTTGAACTCTTCAGATGTTCAGGTTTTTAAGATATCTTCTGGTTTGAAAAACTTGCTGGAGAGTGGTGTATTTACCCAGAAAAGGGTGACAGGAGAAGTAGGTCTTGGTGAAAAAATGAAGTGTTTGCATTTTGTGTTTCAAGGAGAGATTTATAGATTATCAAGTAGGCAATTGGATGTGAAAAAGCATGACATTTTGCGTGAGATTCCTGGGGATTCATTGTGGGATCTGCCACATTTTAACTACATGTCTGTGGATTTATTTAAGTATTATTAGCAATTTTTAGGTTTTTTATATTTAAATCAGGTTAAAAGTAATACTTATCTCACAGGGTTGAATGTGAGAATTGAATGAAATAATGGCTATAAATGTGATTCATAAACTGTATTTCCATGTATATTGTATAATAGAGAGCAGTGATGACAGTATAGAATGGAAGATATATCCTCTGATAGGCTTTGTTTTTTTTTTACAACTTTATTGGAGTATAATTGCTTTACAATGGTGTATTAGTTTCTGCTTTATAACAAAGTGAATCAGTTATACATATACATCTGCTTTGGAGTCAAAAGCTTAGACTTGAATCCCAGCTTAGTTGTGCAAACATAGGCAAGCCATTGTGTTCAAGGCAAAGTCCTAATCCCTTAACAGATCAGGCTGGGCTCTTCATGGTTTGGCACCAGCCTACTGTTGGAGTCTCTTCTACTCCAACTTGCCTGACCACTTCCCAACCCAGAAGTCAGCCTCACCACAGCCACATTCTCTTCATTCCTATTTGCCTTTCAGACATACTGTTTTATGCAGGTATCTCACATCAAGAATTGTCTTTGCTTTAAGGATTGAGTGTGAATACAGTTGCTGCTACTTTCTGGCTATTTTGTTACTGGCAGGCCTTTGAACCTCTCTGAGCCTCGTTTTCCTCACCTATAAAATAGGAATAATAACACCTAACTCATAGTAGCCTACAGGAATTATCAAATGTGGACAGACAGATGCAGGGTTAGTTAAGTGTGATGTTTTATATGTAATCCACAGACCCTCAGAAATACTTGCATTATATTTAGATTGGAGAGAGAAAAAGCATCTTGAAAACATAAGCATATTTTCACAATTAGCTTTTTGAAATTGCAGAGCTAAGTCAATCTTGGTTCTAATTATTATCGTACCACTTAAAAGTTCAGTGACCTTTAGCCAGTTGTCAAATATCTCTGAAAGTTTAAGTTTTCTCCTCTATAAAACCAGACTGTCAATTGAAGCTACCTCATTGGGTTGTTGTGAAGAAGTAGGAAGTTATGCATGTAAAGTGCTTAGCAGTGTTCTTGGAAACTACTGCATGTTTAATTCATGTTAATAATTATTATAATCATTATTATGATTATTAGTTAAAAGTCAGGAGAATACGTGGGTCAGGAGTGGAACTGCTTATGTCAAAAGATTGAGTGAAGACAGCATAAAGTAAAGTGCAAAAGACACATTGTTAACATTTAACCACTGACAGTTACTCAAGGTAGAAGGAACTCCATTTTGATTTAATCAAAACATCTTTGCCGACAAGAAAGAAAATTTAGATCAGAATTTTTTGCTATTCCATATATCAGTCTGTTTTGGAATAAGGAGTCCATCATAGGAAACAGACCATGTGAAGGAGCTTGGGATGTAAACATTTGGAAAGGGGAGTTGGATCAGACAAAAGTCACTCACCTGCCCTGGCACAGAACAATTCGAGCTTACAGAGAAATCTGAACTGATCCCATGAAAGGAGGCAGTGTAGAAGTCTATGAAATGTTTTTTACTATTTATGTCTACCAGCTCTGTATAGTACATTCTCAGGGATGCTCCGGTGGTGGGCCTAGGTCGCTTCTGGTCAGCAGGACTGGTAATCTGAAAAGAAAGTTGGTAATAGCGTGGGGAGGACAGAAAGCAAACTGGGAACTGCCAGCAACTCTGTGTCTGTCTCTTACTGTAGCTACACAATGGCTGTTGCTTCACTTCTGCATCTCAAATCTCTCACAACTTCACTTTTGGCTAACTCTAACCTTGAGCCATACAAGGAAGGGGGTTCTGAGAAATACAGTTCCTAGTGTAACAAAATTGAAAACAAACAATCCAGCAAAACTTCTAAGTTAGCGTTTTCATCTGTTCTTGTTAGGATAAGGGGATATAACTTGTAATGCTGATTGTATATATTACATTGTCTGCCTCAATACAACCACACATACACTTTGGTGATCTTCCTTAATAAAAAGTGTTTTAAATTCTATTATATATGTTATACATATAATATTTTATATAAATATATAATTTAATTCTATTATATATGTAACATCTGCCTGCTGTTACCAATACTAATTAACAAGTAGTGTGATCAACTGTCCTGGGTGTAACAGGAGGTGGGACTTCCAGTGCTAAATCCAGGAAAGTTTCAGGCAAACTGGGATGGCTGGTTACTCTGTGACAAGGCTCAGTCAGAATTTATGCTCAATCCCATATCCTTCTATCATTCCCATGTGTTCTCTCCCTTTATTTTGTTTCTGTATTATTCCACATACGAGAACTACTGTAATCCTTTCTAAACTCCACAGTGAATGGATACAGTGCCTAGAATCAGGTGAATTGTGAACTTCCATAAATTCCCCCTTAGACTATGAGCTCCAGGAAGTCAGCGACCATGTCTCATTTGTTCACTGCCACATTCTAAGTATTCTGCACAGTGCATGACACATGATATATTGTTGAATGAATTTCAGAATCTTATTCTCCATCAAAGCTTCAATGGAAGAAGGAGATAATAATAGGCACCAGTTCTCCCTGCCCTATGACACTAATTCTAAGTACACATACATATATACATATACTTTAGTATCTGCCCTAGGTGTCCTTGGATATGTTTATTGTCTGTCTGTACCACAACTTGAAAATCCATGAGAACATAAACTCTATCTTATTTAGCTTTTTACCATCAGCATCTAGCTCTGATCCTAGTACATAGTAGATGCTCAATAAATATTTATGGAAGAAGAAAAGTGTAAGTAAGGAAAGCATCTTTTAAATATATAACTATATGATGCAAATTGTATTGAGTTCACAGAGGTAAGTCAAGGGAAGATTTGTTATATTAAGAAGGATAAAGTTGGATACTACCCAAAACAATCTACAGATTTAATGCAATCCCTACCAAATTAATCATGACAATTTTCACAGAACTAGAACGAATAATCCTAAAATTTATATGGAACACAGAAGACTCCAAATAGCCAGAGAAATATTGAGAAAGAAGAACAGAGCTGGAGGTATCATGATCCCAGACTTCAGATTATACTACAGATCTACAGTAATCAAAACAACATGGTATTGGCATAAAACAGACACATAGATCAATGGAACAGAATAGAGAGCCTAGTAATAAACTCACACACATATGGTCAATTAATCTATGACAAAGGAAGCAAAAATATGCAATGGAGAAAAGATAGTCTCTTCAAAAGTGGTGCTAGGAAAACTGGACAGGTTCATGTAAAAGAATGAAATTAGAACATTCTCTAACACCATATACAAAAATAAACTCAAAATGGACTAAAGACATAAATATAAGACCAGGCACTATAAATCTCCTAGAGGAATACATAGGCAGAACACTCTTTGACATAAATCACAGCAATATATTTTTTGGATCCATCTCTCAAAGTAAAGGAAGTAAAAGTAAAAATTAAAGAATGGGACCTAATTAAACTTAAAAGCTTTTGCACAGCAAAGGAAATCATCTATAAAATGAAAAGATAACTATGGAATGGGAGAAAATATTTGCAAGTGATAGGACTTACAAGGGGTTATTATGCAAAGTATGTAAACAGCTCATATAATTCAATATCAACAAACAAACAACCCATGTAAAAAATGGGTAGAAGACCTGAATAGATGTTTTTCCAAAGAAGATATACAGATGGCCAAGAGGCACATGAAAAGATACTGAACATTGCTAATTATTAGATAAATGCTATCAAAACAACAATGAGATATCACCTCACACCATCAGATGGCTATAATCAAAAAGTCTACAAATAGAGGAGACCTTCAAGATGGCAGAAGAGTAAGATGTGGAGATCACCTTCCTCCCCACAAATACAACAGAAATACATCTACATGTGAAACAACTCCTACAGAAAACCTACTGAATGCTGGCAGAAGAACTCAGACTTCCCAAAAGGCAAGAAACTCCCCATGTAACCAGGTAGGGCAAAAGAAAAAAGAAAAAACAGAGACAAAAGAATAGGGACAGGACCTGCACCAGTGGGAGGGAGCTGTGCAGGAGGAAAGGCTTCCATACACTAGGAAGCTCCTTGACTGGTGGAGATGGTGGGTGGTAGGGGCGAAGCTTCAGAGCCACGGAGGAGAGCGCAGCAACAGGGGTGTGGAGGGCAAAGCAGAGAGATTTCCGCACAGAGGATCATTGCCAAACAGCACTCACCAGCCTGAGAGGCTTGTCTGCTCACTCGCCGGGGCGGGCGGGGCTGGGAGCTGAGGATCGGGCTTCGGAGGTCAGATTCCAGGGAGAAGACTGGGGTTGGCTATGTGAACACAGCCTGAAGGGGGCTAGTGCGCCACAGCTAGCCGGGAGTGAGTCCAGGAAAAAGTCTGGACCTGCCTGAGAAGCAAGAGACAATTGTTTTGGGGTGCGCAAGGAGAGGGGATTCAGAGCACTGCCTAAACGAGCTGAAGAGATGGGCGTGAGCTGTGGCTATCAGTGTAGAAACCAGAGAGGGGCACGAAACGCTAAGGCTGCTGCTGCAGCCACCAAGAAGCCAGTGTGCAAGCACAGGTCACTATCCACACCTCCCCTCCTGAGAGGCTGTGTACCCTGCCACTGTCAGGGTCCTGTGATCCAGGGACAACTTCCCCGGGAGAACACAGGGAACGCTGCAGGCTGCTGCAACATCACCCTGGCCTCCGCCGTCATAGGCTTACCCTGCATTCCATACCCCTCCGACCCCCGGCCTGAGTGAGCCAGAGCCCCCGAATCAGCTGCTAGTTTAACCCCATCCTGTCTGGGCAGAAACAGATGCTCTCAGGTGACCTACAGGCAGAGGCAGGGCCAAATCAAAAGCTGAACCCCAGGAGCTGTGCGAACAAAGAAGAGAAGGGGAAATTTCTCCCAGCAGCCTCAGGAGCAGCAGATTAAATCCCCACAATCAACTTGATGTACCCTATATCAGTGGAATACCTGAATAGGCAACGGATCATCCCAAAATTGAGGCAGTGGACTTTGGGAGCAACTGTAGACTTGGGGTTTGCTCTCTGCGTCTAATTTGTTTCTGGTTTTATGTTTATCATAGTTAAGTATTTAGAGTTTATTATCATTGGTAGATTATTTTCCTGATCTGGTTGCTCTCTTACTTTTATTTTATATATATATATATATATTTCTTTTTCTTTTTCACTTTTTGTGAGTGTGTATGTGAATGCTTCTTTGGGTGATTTTGTCTGTATAGCTTTGCTTTTATCATTTGTCCTAGGATTCCGTCTGTCCGTTTTTTGTTTTTTTGTTTTTCTTAGTATAGTTTTTAGCACTTGTTATCATTGGTGGATTTATTTTTCGGTTTGGTTACTCTCTTTTTTCTTTCTTTTTTCTATTACTTTTAATTTTTTTAATTTTTAATAATATTTTTACTTTTTATTTTAGTAACTTATTTTATTTAATTTATTTATTCTTTCTTTTTTTCTGCCTTTTCTTCTGAGCTGTGTGGCTGACAGGGTCTTGGTGCTCCGGCCAGGTGTCAGGCCTGTGCCTCTGAGGTGGGAGAGCCGAGTTCAGGACATTGATCCACCAGAGACCTCCCGGCTCTATGAAATATCAAACGGTGAAAGCTCTCCCACAGATCTCCATCTCAACGCTAAAACCCACCTCCACTCAACAACCAGCAAGCCACACTGCCAGGCACCCTATGCCAAACAACTAGCAAGACAGGAACACAACCCCATCCATTAGCAGAGAGCCTGCCGAAAATCATAATAAGGTCACAGACACACCAAAACACACCAACAGATGCGGTCCTGCCCACAAGAAAGACAAGATCCAGCCTCATCCACCAGAAAACAGGCACTAGTACCCTCCACCAGGAAGCTTACACAACCCACTGAACCAACCTTAACCACTGGGAGCCAACATCAAAAACAATAGGAACTATGAAACTGCAGCTTGTGAAAAGGAGACCCCAAACATAGTAAGTTAAGCAAAATGAGAAGACAGAGAAAAACACAGTACATAAAGGAGCAAGGAAAAAACCCACCAGAACAAACAAATGTAGAAGAAATGGGCAGTCTACCTGAAAAAGAATTCAGAGTAATGATAGTAAAGATCAAAAACCTTGGAAATAGAATGGAGAAAATAAAAGAAACGTTTAACAAGGACCCAGAAGAACTAAAGAGCAAACAAACAATGATGAAAAACAAAATAAATTAAATTAAACATTCTCTAGAAGGAATCAATAGCAGAATAACTGAAGCAGAAGAATGCATAAGTGACCTGGAAGATAAAATAGTGGAAATTAACTGCTGCAAGGCAGAATAAAGAAAAAATAATGAAAAGAATTGAGGACAGCCTCAGAGACCTCTGGGACAACATTAAACACACAAACATTCGAACTATAGGGGTCCCAGAAAAGGAAGAGGAAAAAAAGGGATTGAGGAAATATTTGAAGAGATTATTGTTGAAAACATCCCAAATATGGGAAAGGAAACAGTTAATCAAGTCTAGAAAGTGCAAAGAGTCCCATACAGGATAAATAAAAGGAGAAACAGGCCAAGACACATATTAATCAAACTATCAAAATTAAATACAAAGAAAAAATATTAAAAGCAGCAAGGGAAAAACAACAAATAACATACAAGGGAATCCCCATAAGGTTAACAGCTGATCTTCCAGCAGAAACCGTGCAAGACAGAAGGGAGTGGCAGGACATATGTAAAGTGATGAAGGGGAACACTTACAACCAAGATTACTCTACTCAGCATGGTTCTCATTCAGATTCGAGGGAGAAATTAAAACCTTTACAGACAAGCAAAAGCTAAGAGAATTCAGCACCATCAAACCAGCTTTACAACAGACGCTAAAAGGAACTTCTCTAGGTAGGAAACACAAGAGAAGGAAAAAAACTACAATAACAAACCAAGACAATTAAAAAACTGGTAATAGGAACATACATACTGATAATTATCTTAAATGTAAATGGATTAAATGCTCCAACCAAAAGACACAGACTGGCTGAATGGATACAAAAACAAGACCCGTATATATGCTGTCTACAAGAGACCCACTTCAGACCTAGGGACAGATACAGACTGAAATTGAGTGGATGGAAAAAGATATTCCATTCAAATGGAAACCAAAAGAAAGCTGGAGTAGCAATTCTCATATCAGACAAAATAGGCTTTAAAATAAAGACTATTACAAGAGACAAAGAAGGACACTACATAATGATCAAGGGATCGATCCAAGAAGAAGATATAACAATTGTAAATATTTATGCACCCAACATAGGAGCACCTCAATACATAATGCAAACATTAACAGCCATAAAAGGGGAAATTGAAAGTAACACAATCATAGTAGGGGACTTTAACACCCCACTTTCACCAATGGACAGATCATCCAAAATGAAAATAAATAAGGAAACACAAGCTTTAAATGATACATTAAACAAGATGGACTTAATTGATATTTATAGGACATTCCATCCAAAAACAACAGAATACACAGTCTTCTCAAGTGCTTATGGAACATTCTCCAGGATAGATCATATCTTGGGTCACAAATCAAGCCTTGGTAAATTTAAGAAAATTGAAATCGTATCAAGTATCTTTTCCCACCACAATGCTATGAAACTAGATGTCAATTACAGGGAAATGACTGTAAAAAATAAAAACACATGGAGGCTAAACAATATGCTACTAAATAACCAAGAGATTACTGAAGTAATCAAAGAAATCAAAAACTACCTAGAAACAAATGGCTATGAAAACACGACAGCCCAAAACCTATGGAATGTAGCAAAAGCAGTTCTAAGAAGGAAGTTTATAGCAAATACCATCCTACCTCAAGAAACAAGAAACATCTCAAATAAGCAACCTAACCTTACACCTAAAGCAATTAGAGAAAGAAGAACAAAAGGAATGCAAAGTTAGCAGAAGGAACGAAATAGAGATCAGATCAGAAACAAATGAAAAAGAAATGAAGGAAACAATAGCAAATATCAATAAAACTAAAAGGTGGTTCTTTGAGAAGATAAACAAAACTGATAAACCAGTAGCCAGACTCATTGAGAAAAAAAGGGAGAAGACTCAGATCAACAGAATTAGAAATGAAAAAGGAGAAGTAACAACTGACACTGCAGAAATACAAAGGATCATGAGAGATTACTACAAGCAGCTCTATGCCAATAAAATGGACAGCCTGGAAGAAATGGACAAATTCTTAGAGAAGCACAACCTTCTGTGACTGAACCAGGAAGAAATAGAAAATATAAACAGACCAGTCACAAGCACTGAAATTGAAACTGTGATTAAAACTCTTCCAACCAACAAAAGCCCAGGATCAGATGGCTTCACAGGCGAATTCTATCAAACATTTAGAGAAGAGCTAACACCTACCCTTCTCAAACTCTTCCAAAATATAGCAGAGGGAGGAACACTCCCAGACTCATTCTGTGAGGCCACCATTACCCTGATACCAAAACCATACAGAGATGTCGCCAAAAAAGAAAACTGCAGACCAATAACACTCATTAGCATACATGAGGGCTTCCCTGGTGGCACAGTGGTTGAGAGTCTGCCTGCCGATGCAGGGGACACGGGCTCGTGACCCAGTCTGGGAGGATCCCACATGCTGCTGAGTGGCTGGGCCCGTGAGACATGGCCGCTGGTCCTGTGCGTCTGGAGCCTGTGCTCCACAGCCGGAGAGGCCACAGCAGTGAGAGGCCCGTGTACCGCAAGGAAAAAAAAAAAAAAAAACCATGAAAAAATCCACAACAAAATACTAGCAAACACAATCCAGCAGCACATTAATAGTATCATAAACCACGATCAAGTGGGGTTTATCCCAGGAATGCAAGAATTCTTCAACATATGCAAATCAATCAATGTGATACACCATGTTAACAAATCAAAGGATAAAAACCATATGATCAACTCAATAGATGCAGAAAAAGCATTTGACAAAATTCAACACCCATTTATGATAAATAATCTCCAGAAAGTAGGCATAGAGGGAACCTACCTCAACATAATAAAGGCCATATATGACAAACCCACAGCCAACATCATTCTCAGCGGTGAAAAACTGAAACCATTTCCTTTAGGAACAGGAACAAGACAAAGTTGCCCACTCTCACTGCTATTATTCAACATAGTTTTGGAAGTTTTATCCACAGCAATCAGGGAACAAAAAGAAATAAAATGAACCCGAATCAGAAAAGAAGTAAAACTGCCAGTGTTTGCAGATGACATGATACTGTACATAGAGAATCTGAAAGATGCTACCAGAAAACTACTAAAACTAATCAACGAATTTGGGAAAGTAGCAGGAAAAAAATTAATGCACAGAAATCTTTGGTATTCCTATACACTAACGATGAAAAATCTGAAAGAGAAATTAAGGAAACACTCCCATTTACCATTGCAACAAAAAGAATAAAATATCTAGGACTATACTTACCTAAGGAGATAAAAACCTGTACGCAGAAAACTATGATACTGATGAAAGATATTAAAGAAGATACAAACAGATGGAGAGATATACCATGTTCTTGGATTACAAGAATAAACATTGTGTAAATGACTATACTACCCAAAGCAATGTACAGATTCAGTGCAATCCCTATGAAACTACCAATGGCATTTTTCACAGAACTAGAGCAAAAAAATTCACAATTTGTATGGAAACACAGAAGAGCCTGAATAGCCCAAGCAAACTTGAGAAAGAAAAACAGAGCTGGAGGAATTAGGCTCCCTGACTTCTGATTATAGTAAGCTACAGTATGGTACTGGCACAAAAACAGAAATATAGATCAATGGAACAGGATAGAAAGCCCAGAGATAAACCCATGCACATATGGTCACCTTATCTTTGAAAAACGAGGCAAGGATATACAATGGAGAAAAGACAGCCTCTTCAATAAGTCGTGCTGGGAAAACTGGACAGCTACATGTAAAAGAATGAAATTAGAACACTCCCTAACACCACACACAAAACTAAACTCAAAATGGAATAAAGAGCTAAATGTAAGGCCCGACACTATAAAACTCTTAGAGGCAAACATAGGAAGAACACTCTATGACATAAATCACAGCAAGATCCTTTTTGAAACACCTCCTAGAGAAATGGAAATAAAAAGAAACAAATGGGACCTAATGAAGCTTAAAGCCTTTTTCACAGCAAAGGAAACCATAAACAAGACGAAAAGACAACCCTCAGAATGGGAGAAAATGTTTGCAAATGAAGCAACTGACAAAGGATTAACCTCCAAAGTTTACAAGCTCATGCAGCTCAATATCAAAGAAACAAACAACCCAATCGAAAAATGGGCAGAAGACCTAAATAGACATTTCTCCAAAGCAGATATAGACTGCCAACAAACACATGAAAGAATGCTCAACATCATTAATCATTGGAGAAATGGAAATTAAAACTACAATGAGATATCACCTCGCACAGTCAGAATGACCATCATGAAAAAATCTACAAACAACAAATGCTGGAGAAGGTGTGGAGAAAAGGGAACCCTCTTGCACTGTTGGTGGGAATGTAAATTGATACAGCCACTATGGAGAACAGTATGGAAGTTCGTTAAGAGAACTAAAAATAGAATTACCATACGACCCAGCAATCCCACAACTGGGCATATACCCTGAGAAAACCATAATTCAAAAAGAGTCATGTACCAAAATGTTCATTGCAGCTCTATTTACAATAACCAGGACATGGAAGCAACCTAAGTGTCCATCGACAGCTGAATGGATAAAGAAGATGTGGCACATATATACAATGGAATATTACTCAGCCATAAAAAGAAATGAAATTGAGTTATTTGTAGTGAGGTGGATTGACCTAGAGTGTGTCATACAGAGTGAAGTAAGTCA
Source organism: Mesoplodon mirus (assembly GCF_964341445.2). Taxonomy (NCBI): domain Eukaryota; kingdom Metazoa; phylum Chordata; class Mammalia; order Artiodactyla; family Ziphiidae; genus Mesoplodon; species Mesoplodon mirus. The sequence goes on along the minus strand of NC_138981.1, from coordinate 130,332,900 downwards.
GAAAGAGAAAAACAAATACCGTATGCTAACACATATATGTGGAATCTAAAAAATATGGTACTGATGAACCTAGGGGCAGGACAGGAATAAAGATGCAGATGTAGAGAACTGACTTGAGGACACAGGGAGGGGAAAGGGTAAGCTGGGACAAAGTGAGAGAGTGGCATGGACTTACATATACTACCAAATGTAAAATAGATAGCTAGTGGGAAGCAGCCACATAGCACAGGGTGATCAGCTCGGTGCTTTGTGACCACCTAGAGGGGTGGGATAGGGAGGGTGGGAGGGAGACACAAGAGGGAGGAGATATGGGGATATATGTATATGTATAGCTGATTCACTTAGTTATAAAGCAGAAATTAATGCACCATTGTAAAGCAATTATACTCCAATAAAGATGTTAAAAAAATGTCTACAAATAGAAAATGGTGGAGAGGACGTGGAGAAAAGGTAAGCCTTGTGCACTGTTGGTGGAAATGTGAATTGGTGCGGCCACTATGGTAAACAGTATGGAGTTTCCTCAAAAAGCTAAAAATAGAACTACCATATGATCCAGCAATTCCACTCTTGGGAAAATACTAATTCAAAAAGATAAATGCACACCAATGTTCATAGTAGCATTATTTACAATAGCCAAGATATGGAAGCAACCTAAGTGCCCACAAACAGAAGAATGGTTAAAAAAGATGTGGTATATACACATACATTGGAATATTACTCATAGAAAAGAATAAAATCCTGCCATTTGCAGCAATGTGGATGCACCTAAATAATATTAAACTTAGTGAAATAAGTCAGTGAAAGACAAATATTGTATATCAGTTATATGTGGAATCTAAAAAATAATACAGATAAGTGTATATAGCAAAATAGAAACAGACTCACAGATACAGAAAACAACCTAGTGTTTACCAGTGGGGAGAGGGAAGGGGAAAGGGGTAAGATAGGGGTATAGCATTAAGAGATACAAACTACTATGTGTAAAAAAAATAAGCCACAAGGATATATTGTACAGCACAGGGGAGTATAGCCATTATCTTGTAATAACTTTTAATGGCATATATTCTGTAAAAATACTGAATCACAATGCTGTACACCTGAAATTAATGTAATATTATAAATCAACTATATAGCAATATAAATAAATACATTAATTAATTAGTTAATTAAAAAATCTTTTAAAACCCTATTTTCATCCATTTCCAGGGGGAAAAAGACAGATGAAGTTTGTAGTTTATAAGTGGACCTGGAGAATCTGAGAGCTGTTGTATGTTTAGTTGTGTATAAGAAACTATTTCCAAAGGAATAAGAGTAATGAACTGTGAAAATCCAGTCCTCCATTAAAACAATAACAACTTGGGCAACAATTGTCAAAATTAACTTTTTCAGAACTCTGAAAATTAACCAAGTTCTTGCAACAATCTAAGGAGCTTTTATTCAACAAAAATGCCTGAATCTTTATAAGAAGAGAGGTTTGTGACAATATACTTGCACTCTTCATTCCCCTCTCCTCAGCTCTGTGGTAACCTGAAATTCTGGTATTTGATAGCAGTGATGATGATTGCACAGTCCTAGGAATGTACTAACAAACAATGAGTTGTACACTTTAAATGTGTCAGTTGTATAGTACGTGAATTATATCTGAATAAAAGTGATATTTTAAAGAAGGAAGCAGATCATTGTTTCCCAGCATCTCTATGAAGGGGGGATGGAGAGTGACAGCTAATGATGTATAGGATTTCTGTTTAGGATGATGACAGTGTTGTGGAGTTAGATTGTGGTGATGGCTGCAAAACTCTGTGCGTATACTAAACACCACTGGATCGCACACTTTAAAAGGGTGAATTTAATTTTATGTGAATTACATTCTCAATAAAATTGTTATAAAAGTAGAGAGAAAAGCTGTTTCCTACGCATAATAAGGAAAATGATGAATACCAAGGTATACCTTTGAAAGGCTACATTGTCTGTATTATTTTGGTGAACTTAAGGTGACCTCAAATGCTTAGAAAGAGAATACTAATACTCTAAGAACTAAATGAAATAATGTCGATATACTACTTTTCATAGTACCTGGCACTTAGTAGGTACTTGATAATTGGAAAGCTTTATTCTCTGTCCTCTGTACCTTCAAGGCTGGCTCTAATTTATATGATATTGTATGATAATTTATTCAATTTTTTTGTCTGCTCTTCTACCTAGACTCTGTGTCCCTTCGTGGTAAAATGATCTATCCTGATCCATCACAGAAAGTGGTGAGCATGATGATAAATTTTTATGGTTTCAAATTTTGACTCCGCCACTTCTTAGCTATGTGACCATCCACAAATTAGTCTCCATGCCTCATTTTCCTCACCGGCAAATGGAGATAATGATAGTCCATAATTCCCAAGGTGGTGGTTAAGATTTACGAGTTAATCCACATAAAGTAGTTGGACTGGTACCTGGCACGTGTAAACAGTCCATACATGTTAGTTTTTATTCCCAATACCTAGCACAGTGTTTGGTGCATGGCAGGCACACAGTGGAATTTGATGTGAGTATGATACATTACATATTTGTTTTAGAGGCTGCATGGGAGAAGCTGAATATATTGCATGATTTTGGGGAATCTGGACACAGAGAGGCATAGTTCTGAACTTGCCTGGGCTACCCATCCAGGGCCAGCTCAAGCAATCTCAGTGGGGCAGGGCTCAGGAGGTTGAGTCTTCTTCCATTACATTTGATTACTTTTACTCCTTTAATGGTTCTGCTTTGGCTGATGAAAACACAATCTCCAATTTACAAAGTTGTCTCAATCCTCACTTCTTCTCCCCTAAGTGGTGCACCATGGACATTGGTTGTGATGCTAAGTCTCTTCTGGGCACAAGGCAAGGATAGTTGTCATTACTGAAGTGTGAGGAGCTTAAGATGAAGCTGACTGATCATTCTCTTGAGTAATTAAACCCAAACAAACAGAAACAACTCTTGATAGGCAGAAAGTTTGTTTGTGCTAAGAGATAGGTACAGCTGTATTATGTGTCACCTCTAATTCATCTTAAAATGTCATGGTACATTTCCTTTACTTACAATAGATTGCGGAAAAAACTTGGTAAAGAGTCCTAATGTTTGCTTCCAGAGACTGTGTATGTGAAAGCTGTTCAAATGAGGAAGTTTCAGTTCTTTTTTCAGTAAAGGAATCTAGGCCACTCTTTGTACAGAGAATATTCTAAGCCTAGAATTGAGTGCCTTCCAAAAAAGAGCTCTACACCATGTGCACTGACATTGACTCCCTCAGCCACCATAATTTATGGACATCAATTAGATAATGGGCTGCTTTGCCTGTTTTTATGAAAATGCCAATTTGAAACCTTGGCATTGATGGCAAAAGCCTCTACTGCTGTGCATGGAAGGTGGCCAGCCAAATAGTCTGCATGGAATTCCTTCATCAATCTGGAATGGCAGGCCATAGACGATTCCCTTTGAAAACTGTAATCACCTCATAGAGGCCTCCGTGAGGAGGTGTGCAGCTATTTATTCACACCTTTGCAACCAGGGAGAAAACTCAAGGCTGTGTCATTATGGCCAGACATGAGGCCCAGAGGATCAGGATCACCAGTCAGACCCCAGAGGTCATCCTACACGCTGACCTTCAAATCACCTTCCCCCCACACACACACCAACTAAGACCTGGTTAAGTATATCAAACTCATTATGCCTACATTCTTCTTCTCTTACAACAAATTCTATCTCAGGAAGCTCCTCAGTCAGACCCCCACCACCAAAATAGTTTTATTGTGCTCAGGCCTCCAGTCTCTAGGCTTTCCCAGACATGCATGGGTCCTAGAATTAGGCACCACTTGGGTTCAGCTTCAACCAGCTACCCAATGAACTCCTTAGCCGAGCAGACACCTCCTGCCCCTCCCCAAACACACTGCCTTCAGCTCTACTGAATTACTTGCAATTCACAGACAGCAGCACATTTTTGCATGAAGTGGCCCCTGTTTGAGATGCTCTTTCTCCTCCTCAAGTTGTCTGCCTGAAAAGCTACTTATTTTTCAAGATTTCTCAAGAATCACTTATACTCCCAAACCTCCTCTGACTACTCCCACCCAATCTTAGCCCTACTCCTTAGTACACATACGTGTGCACACATATATGTGCACAAATACACCCAGTTAGTGTTTCCTTCCTGTGTGCTTCCAAAGGGATTATCAAGTGTTGCATACTGTTCTAAGCACTTTATGTCTATTATCTCACTTAATCCTCATAGCCACTCTATGAATAAGGTATTACTATCACCTCTGTTTTACAGATGAGGAAACTGAGGCTCAGAATTTAATAAACTTGCATATGGTCACTCACAATTAACATGTTGCGGAGTCAGGATTGGAACCTCAGCAAGCTAATCACTACACTACATGGAGAAGCTCTATCACACATGTACGTACATTTGGAATGTGCATCGTCAACTGGTATAGCTCTCGTGGGAAAACTGGGGTCACCCTTTTTATTAAGCTAACAAAAATGATATAATAAATTGCCCCTGAGGTGTCCCAAGAGAACAGAATATGCCCTGTGAGTTCCAAGCCATTACCCAGGCTTGATCTATTCCATGGTCCTGGCTGTGGCTAAAACAGCTTGCTTTTGTAGTGACCTGTGATGAAACAATAAATGTCAACCACCATAAAATTTACAATACACAATTCTAATCAGAACCACTGTTTGCTGTGTACATTTTCTTACTGAAATATGAGAAGGTCAAACTCTGTTTAATGACTTGAATTTAGAAGAAAACAAAATCAAACAGAAAAAAACAAGAAACAAAAAACAGAACTTCAGTACAAAACAATATTGACATTCTTTTCCTACTGATCAATTAATCATTCTTATTACAGCACCTGTGTGTCAAAGGGGGTAGAATGGCAAAACTCTAACTGATTTAACCCATTGGATGCTTTCTGCTAAATACTACTGGGTAGAACAAAAATCACATTTCAATTGGCTCTTTGAAGACTTAAGTTTTGGAAAAATGTTTTGTTCTTTTTTGCAAAGCCTTGGTATAGAATACAACTTTCAAGTACCTAAGGGGACCTAAGTACGGGGACCTAAAGAACTATGCTAAAAAAGGAGTAAGAAGGTAAAGGTTTTCATTTCATTCTTGTCATGTGCTTGCACAATGTTAAGGTATTTGTGTGCATGATTTAATACAAAATATAATATATTAGTCCTGAAGAGTGATCTTTTAAAATTTGGCCCTGTTGCCTAAGATGAAGAAATGAAGAAATCTTCTAGAAGCCGATGTACATATTTCTTCCCTCCCTTCTTCCTTCTTCCCCTCTTTCTTTCCTGAATATTTCACTCAAAAAGCCTTTAGGCAGGCCACAGGAAAGAAGGCAGTAAGTGGGGCAGCAGACCAAGAGGTTCTGGGGATTAGTCACATTCAAGGGGATTAAGTAAAGAAGTAAATATATTAAGCTAATGGGATCCAGGTTTTTCATTGAAAGGATTTAACATTATGGACAGGGAGAAAAATTAGAATGAACTCTGTGGTATAGTATTAGACTAGAATCAGAGGTATGAAATTATGGTTTTCAATATATAGAAAGAATTAGAAATACATATAACTCTAGGGTTGTAAATGTATACAATCCATGAGTACACTTAGCTTCCAAATCTTGGTTTCTAAATACCCTTCAGCACAAAAAGGAGACAGCCTTCTTGAAGAAATAGCTGATTCCAGGGTTGAGCAGAAGAAGGTAAATGAGCCTGGACTATCACATTGTGCCAAGAAGAAAGCAGGTGCTCTAAGAATAATAGAAACATATCAATAGAACATGTTCTTAGGATCTCAGAGGGACTCCTACTGGCCAAACTTAGAAAATTTGAAGATAAAACGGGATAATGTTAGTGACAGATTGCAGAGGTTTATCCTATTGCATAAAGTAGAAATCCATGAGTCCCCACTGTTATAAATAAATGAATAAATAAATAGGAGACATGGGAAAGTTCTTCCTTATAGTAGAAAACCAACAAATATCAAAGCAATGATGGAATTAGAAAATCACCACTTGGTATCCATCACAGTAATAAGGAATTCAGTCAGGAATCAATACATACTAAAATCAGTGGGTGAAAGTAGGAAGAGAAAAAGAATATTTAAACAGTCTCAAAGTATCTCCCCACAAATTGCATATTAATGACAGGCCAAGAGTAACTTTATACAAAGAATCCTGCAGACACCACCTTATTCAGTGATCCAAATTATCATCAATGATGGGATAAATGTACACTGTGTGCTTCCTGATAGGACCTTATGAGGACACAGCATCGCTTCTGTGATGTTCCTGCCAAACACATAAATTGAATCTAATAGTGAGAAAACGTCAGGCAAATGGCAACTGAGAGACATTTTACGAAATAATTGGCAGATAATCTACAAGTCTTATGGTCCTAAGGTCAAGGAAGAACTCGAGAACTGTTCTGGATTGAAAGAGACTGAAGAGATATGACACCTGGGTGCAATGCCTGACCTTTGATTGGACTGTCTCACTACAGAGGGCATTACTGGTATGGTTGGTGAAATTTGAATAGGGACTGGAATTTTTTATACTGTTCCTTTAACATTTTTGTGTTTGAAATTATTTCAAAATAAAAAGAAAAATATACAATCTGTAATATTTCATAATTTAGAAATAAAAAAAACAATCAATTGCTTTACACTAAAATATGTATAAAATATCTAGTATGTGCCAGACACTGAGCTTGACCCTGAGGATAGCAACATAGTGAAGACAGAAAACTCATTTGAAGGACAGAGGTGGGTTTGAGGAGGAGATAAAGTTCAGCAGATATGAGAGAAACAGTATGGTAGAGTGATGGAAAGCTTGGCTCCAAGGCCAGTAGTCAAAGCTTTAAAACTCCACTCCCAAGGCCATGATCACTCCCAGGTTATCTAAGACAAATTACTTAATCTCACTATCTCTCAGATTACTCATCATATAATCAAGATGATAATAACAATTTATCAAGCTGGTGGCAAAGATCAGAGATGATGACTATGTAAAGTTTCCAGCAGAGTTCCTAGATCTTAGAAGGTGTTCAGTAAATGAAAGCTACTGATAGTAGTATAAAAATAATGATAATAATACAAATAATATTATCTAAGTGGTTTTAGAAAACATGAAATTTGAGTGTAATATAATATAAAACATGCTAAAAGACACATATCAAGACATATACATTGGATGTTAACTAAACTTGTGGTAATCATTTCACAATATATACATATATCACATCATTATGGCATATACCTTACACTTATACAGTGTTATATGTCAATTATAGCTCAATAAAACTGGAAGAAAAAGACAAACGTCTTGGGCTTCCCTGGGGGGGCAGTGGTTGAGAGTCCGCCTGCCGCTGTAGGGGACATGGGTTTCGTGCCCCGGTCCGGGAAGATCCCACATGCTGCAGAGCGGCTGGGCCTGTGAGCCATGGCCACTGAGCCTGTGCGTCCAGAGCCTGTGCTCCGCAATGGGAGAGGCCACAGCAGTGAGAGGCCCGCGTACCGCAAAAAAAAAAAAAAAAAAAAAAAAGACAAACATCTTTACTTTATCTAACATGCCTTAACCCATGTAGAAGCCTACATGTGCCCATGTTCAAACCTAGTACCATATACACATGTGTCTGGACACAACAACCCAGAAAAGCACATTAAACATGTCCAACTCACTTATACCTGAACAGTCCTACTAGCTGGACATATTCATAACCAGGCAGATCTACATGGAGGACACCTTGACATGCCCAGGTAGGACTAAGCTTATGCCCATTTCTGTGCCCACTAGGCTTATGCCCATTTCTGTGCCTAGGCAGGCATTAACAATCCAGGTGTCAGTGAAGCTGCGTTCCTTTCTGGAGCTCAAAACCTCCTCCAAGCTCATATGGTTGTGGCAGAATTCCGTTCTTTGACGTTTAGAAATGAGGTCCTATTTTCTTACTGGCTGTTGGCTGGGGGTTCACTGTCAACTCATAGAAACTGCACTCAGGTCCTAGTCATGTGGACCTCATGCAACACGGGAGCTTACTTCTTCGAAGCCAACAGGAAAATCTCTTGTTCAGTCTGCTAAGACAGATTCATATATAACATAATGCAATAACAGGAATGTCTATCCCATCTCTTTTGACATATTCTATTGGTCAGAAGCAAGTCACAAATTCTAACTGTATTCAAGGTGAAGAGATTACACAAGGACCTCTAACTCAGTCAGGCGATCGCTGCAAATTCCACCTACCTCAGTATGTGCTAGCATTATACCGGAAAAGGGAATGAATTTCTGTGTGGTCCTACATTTTGACCATAGATTAGTCTATAAGATACAGGCATATGAATGAGTGATGCTAGGGGAATAGATATGGATCATGGGATTGGATATGGCCATGGCTATTTGTTGTACACAATCCTCAGCATATTTTAAGGCATGGCAATCAGTAAAAAGACAGGTTTCTTATTCCCTGTATGAAGGTGCATATGTCTGGATAAATATATACACATGTATGGGTTCAACCATACACTAATGAGCATGGCTATGTCTAGAGGTAGGATCATTCTTGGTCAGCATAGAATATAAATAGGTGCTTGGAGTTGCACCTGAATGTATGGGTATTGTTTTAAGTTTGGCTTTGAAAAAAAGAAAAGCTACATATTGGCTTTTTAAATCATGTACCTCTTTGGAATATCAAGGCATACCCGCAAACTAAGCAGGCAATAAAAATAATAATCTGGAAAAGAATGATATGTGGGGAAAGAATTTAAAGTGATGAATCTAGACACTGCTTGTTCCATAGAGTACACGGTTCTAAATGATGTAAAGTCTGACTCTGCTGAAGGCAGAGCTGATTGTAAAAAAGTTGTTCACACTTTCATTTCTACATTTCATCTCTATTCCAGACCCTAACCTTAACTATAAGGTTTTAACTATAAACCAGTATATATTTTCACTAATCTTATATGCTATGGCCCAGTAATATGGTAGCATGATGTGATTTTATAAGGTGGCATCTGCTGCAAAATGTGATCCCTCAAAAAATAAAGGTGGGAGGGTGATCACGCTGTCTGTGTCATTTTGAGAGGACTGACAATTAATTTTAAATTACTTTCTGTCAAACTTTCAAGTATTACAGGATATTTTTTACTTATACACACAAATTTTCAAGCATTAATATTTTAATATAGCTTATTTTGAGGTCCAATGTAAGAAATAACAATTTTCAACAACTCTACTGTCTTTCTTTGTCTAGTAAGACATGGTGAACCAATAAACAGTTTCCTTCACAACTGAATAAGTCCAGAATATTGACTTTCCCTAAATTTGAAAACCACATTACTGTAATATAAATATATTACTTATTTGCATATATATTGAATTATTCATCAAAAGACTCCATTGAAAATGTGGATGCCTTGATGGTAAATTTTTATCACCATGGAAAATTAATTAATATGGAAATAGCATCAAGAGAAATTTAGTAAAATGAAAACAGCATTTAATACAATGCTGAAACACTCACAGAGATGAATTTATAAAGGATAGCCTGTCCCACAAATGGCTTTTCATAAGATTTCTCAAAATCTGGGAGGTGGGATCAAGATGGGGGAGTAGGAAGACACTGAGCTCACCTCTCCTCCCACAGGCACACCAAAATTACAACTACTTTCTCTGACTCCCTGAACACTAGCATTAAACTCTTCTACAATTAAGGAAATAAGGGGAAAAAACAAAAACATCAAGACAGGTAGGAGGGGAATATACACCCCAGTGCGGTGACCCACAAGTGGGAGGGGATATCACAAACTCTGAGGTCCTCACTAAGGAGTGAGTGGTTCAAGCCCCACCTTGGGCACCCCAGCCCTGAGCATGGGCAAAACAGGTGAAGATAATTAAGTACAAACTTCCAGTTATAAAATAAATAAATCACAGAGATATGACTTACAGCATAGGGAATATAGTCAATAATACTGTAAAAACTTTGTATGGTGACAGATGGTAACTAAACGCATTGTGGTGATCATTCTACAATGTATAAAAATGTTTTTATCATAAATGGGTGTTGAATTTTGTCGAAAGCTTTCTCTGCACTATTGAGATGATCATATGGTTTTTATCCTTCAATTTTTTAATAAGGTGTATCATATTGATTGATTTGCATATATTGAAGAATCCTTGCATTCCTGGAATAAACCCCACTTGATCATGGTGTATGAACCTTTTAATGTGCTGTTGGATTCTGTTTGCTAGTATTTTGTTGAAGATTTTTGCATCTATGTTCATCAGTGATATTGGCCTGTAGTTTTCATTCTTTGTGACATCTTTGTCTGGTTTTGGTATCAGGGTGATGGTGGCCTCATAGAATGAGTTTGGGAGTGTTCCTCCCTCTGCTATATTTTGGAAGAGTTTCAGAAGGATAGGTGTTAGCTCTTCTCTAAATGTTTGATAGAATTTGCCTGTGAAGCCAGCTGGTCCTGGGCTTTTGTTTGTTGGAAGATTTTTTTTTTTTTTTTTTTTTTTTTTTTTCAGTACGCAGGCCTCTCACTGTTGTGGCCTCTCCCATTGCGGGGCACAGGCTCTGGATGTGCAGGCTCAGCAGCCATGGCTCACAGGCCCAGCCGCTCTGCGGCATGTGGGATCTTCCCGGACCGGGGCACGAACATGTGTCCCCTATATAGGCAGGTGGACTCTCAACCACTGCGCCACCAGGGAAGCCCTGTTGGAAGATTTTTAATCACAGTTTCAATTTCAGTGCTTGTGATTGGTCTGTTCATATTTTCTATTTCTTCCTGGTTCAGTAATGGCAGGTTGTGGATTTATAAGAATTTGTCCATTTCTTCCAGGTTGTCCATTTTATTGGCATAGAGCTGCTTGTAGTAATCTCATGATCCTTTGTATTTCTGCAGTGTCAGTTGTTACTTCTCCTTTTTCATTTCCAATTCTATTGCTTTGAGTCTTCTACCTTTTTTTCTTCATGAGTCTGGCTAATGGTTTATCACTTTTGTTTATCTTCTCAAAGAACCAGCTTTTAGTTTTATTGATCTTTGCTATCGTTTCCTTCATTTCTTTTTCATTTATTTCTGATCTGATTTTATGATTTCTTTCCTTCTGCTAACTTTGGGGATTTTTTGTTCTTCTTTCTCTAATTACTTTAGGTGCAAGGTTAGGTTGTGTATTTGAGATGTTTCCTGTTTCTTAAGATAGGATTGTATTGCTATAAACTTCCCTCTTAGAAGTGCTTTTGCCACATCCCATAGGTTTTGGGTCATCGTGTCTCCATTGTCATTTGTTTCTAGGTATTTTTTGATTTCCTCTTTGATTTCTTCAGTGATCACTTGGTTATTAAGTAGTGTATTGTTTAGCCTCCATGTGTTTGTATTTTTTACAGATCTTTTCCTGTAATTGACATCTAGTCTCATAATGTTGTGGTCAGAAAAGATACTTGATATGATTTCAATTTTCTTAAATTTACCAAGGCTTGATTTGTGACTCAAGATATGATCTATCCTGGAGAATGTTCCATGAGCACTTGAGAAAACCCTGCAGAAGGGAACTTTCCTCAACATAATAAAGGCCATATATGACAAACCCACAGCCAACATCGTCCTCAATGGTGAAAAACTGAAACCATTTCCACTAAGATCAGGAACAAGACAAGGCTGCCCACTCTCACCACTTTTATTCAACATAGCTTTGGAAGTTTTAGCCATAGCAATCAGAGAAGAAAAAGAAATAAAAGGAATCCAAATCAGAAAAGAAGAAGTAAAGCTGTCACTGATTGCAGATGACATGATACTATACATAGAGAATCCTAAAGATACTACCAGAAAACTACTAGAGCTAATCAATGAATTTGGTAGAGTAGCAGGATACAAAATTAATGCACAGAAATCTCTGGCATTCCAAAACACTCATGATGAAAAAGCTGAACGTGAAATTAGAAAACACTCCCATTTACCACTGTAACAAAAAGAATAAAATATCTAGGAATAAACCTACCTAAGGAGACAAAAGACCTCTATGCAGAAAATTATAAGACACTGATGAAAGATATTGAAGATGATACAAATAGATGGAGAGATATTCCATGTTCTTGGATTGGAAGAATCAACATTGTGAAAATGATTCTACTACCCAAAGCAATCTACAGATTCAATGCAATCCCTATCAAACTACCACTGGCATATTTCATAGAACTAGAACAAAAAATTTCACAATTTGTATGGAAACACAGAAGACCCCAAAGAGCCAAAGCAATCTTGAGAAAGAGAAACAGAGCTGGAGGAATCAGGCTCCCTGACTTCAGACTACTTACAAAGCTACATTAATCAAGACAGTATGGTACTGGCACAAAAACAGAAATATAGATCAATGGAAATGGATAGAAAGCCCAGAGATAAACGCACACACACATGGTCACCTTATCTTTGATAAAGAAGGCAAGAATATACAGTGGAGAAAAGACAGCCTCTTCAATAAGTGGTGCTGGGAAAACTGGATAGGTACATGTAAAAGTATGAAATTAGAACACTCCCTAACACCATACACATAAATAAACTCAAAATGGATTAAAGACCTAAATATAAGGCCAGACACTATCAAACTCTTAGAGGAAAACATAGGCAGAACACTCTACGACATAAACCATAGCAAGATCCTTTTTGACCCACCTCCTAGAGAAATGGAAGCAAAAACAAAAATAAACAAATGGGACCTAATGAAACTTAAAACCTTTTGCACAGCAAAGGAAACCATAAACAAGACCAAAAGACAACCCTCAGAATGGGAGAAAATATTTGCAAATGAAGCAAGTGACAAAGGATTAATCTCCAAGATTTAGAAGCAGCTCATGCAGCTCAATAACAAAAATACAAACAACCCAATCCAAAAATGGGCAGAAGACCTAAAGAGACATTTCTCCAAAGAAGATATACAGATTGCCAACAAACACATGAAACAATGCTCAACATCATTAATCATTAGAGAAATGAAAATCAAAACTACAATGAGGTATCACCTCACACCGGTCAGAATGGCCATCATCAAAAAATCTAGAAACAGTAAATGCTGGAGAGGGTGTGGAGTAAAGGGAACACTCTTGCACTGTTGGTGGGAATATAAATTGATACAGCCACTACGAAGAACAGTATGGAGGTTCCTTAAAAATCTACAAACAGGGGCTTCCCTGGTGGCGCAGTGGTTGAGAATCCGCCTGCCGATGCAGGGGACACGGGTTCTTGCCCCGGTCTGAGAAGATCCCACATGCTGCAGAGCGGCTAGGCCCATGAGCCATGGCCGCTGAGCCTGTGCGTCTGGAGCCTGTGCTCCACAACGGGAGAGGCCACAACAGTGAGAGGCCCGCGGACAGCAAAAAAAAAAAAAACAACAAAAAACTACAAACGGGGCTTCCCTGGTGGCGCAGTGTTTGAGAGTCTGACTGCCGATGCAGGGGACATGGGTTTGTGCCCTGGTCCGGGAAGATCCCACGTGCCGTGGAGCAGCTAGCCCTGTGTGCCATGACCACTGAGCCTGTGCGTCCGGAGCTTGTGCTCCACAACAGGAGAGGCCACAACAGTAAGAGACCTGCGTACTGCAAAAAAAAAAAAAGAAAAAAAAGAAAAACTACAAATAGAACTACCATACAACCCAGCAATCCCACTAATGCGCATATACCCTGAGAAAACCATAATTCAAAAAGAGTCATGTACCACAATGTTCATTGCAGCTCTATTTACAATAGCTAGGACACGGAAGCAACCTAAGTGTCATCAGATGAATGGATAAATAAGATGTGGCACATATATACAATGGAATATTACTCAGCCATAAAAAGAAACGAAATTGAGATATTTGTAGTGAGGTGGATGGACCTAGAGTCTGTCATACAGAGTGAAGTAAGTCAGAAAGAGAAAAACAAATACTGTATCCTAATACATATATATGGAATCTAAGAAAAAAAAAAGTTCATGAAGAACCTAGGGGTAAGATGGGAATAAAGACACAGACCTACTAGAGAATGGAGTTGATGATATGGGGAGGGGGAAGGGTAAGCTGTGACAAAGTGAGAGAGTGGCATGGACATATATACACTACCAGACGTAAAATAGATAGCTAGTGGGAAGCAGCCGCATAGCACAGGGAGATCAGCTCGGTGGTTTGTGACCACCTAGAGGGGTGGGATATGGATGGTTCAAGGGAGGGAGATGCAAGAGGGAAGAGATATGGGAACATATGTATATGTATAACTGATTCACTTTGTTATAAAGCAGAAACTAACACACCATTGTAAAGCAATTATACTCCAATAAAGATGTTAGAAAAAAAAAAGAATGTGCTCTTGGAACAGAACTCATTCATATGCAGGAGACTTACTGTATTCAAATTAACTAAAGAGGGAAATTTTGAGATCTAACTTCTGACACTCATGACAAAGTAATACAGACAAAGTAATACAGGTAGGTTGGGACCTGGGCAACACCATTTTGCACATTTGGTGAATGTTCCAGGATGGATTTTTATTAGAAAGCACTAGGGCAGAATTACGCAAGAATTTGCCATCTGTATTAGAGTAAGTAGGTAGGAGGCCTTTTCAGTGCTCCTCCATCTACATGTTTACTGAGCTAAGGATGAGGCAAAAGTAGAACTAAATTGCTCTGTCTAACACAGGAATGAAGGAGACTTTGGAAATGGGAAACCATGTAGGGGAGGGAAGGAAAATTTTGAGGATAAGACAGAGGAAAAGCTTGTAATATGATCAGCGGCTGCATTCTAAAAATAAATACAAAGAGCCTTTGGAAATTCTCCATTGAAGAAAATGATCAGAGGACTCTTATGGGTAGAGGATGCTAATTTTAAATAGTTTATATTTTTATCATTTTCCTCTGGCACATACCTTCTTTCTACTGTCCCAGGTTTTAATAAATTCTGTCATGTGCATAGCCTTTACTTAGTGATACTTGAAGAAGTAAAAGGATCTGAATAATGTCTATTACAGTAATATTATAGGAGGATAAATCAGAAAGACCAGCAACCCTGGGCACCTAGGCTCAGGGAGATCAGTTAATCTACTCAGATTTTAAAGTAATAGAACCCTAACTTAATCCCAGATCTCTAGTCTTAAAATTCTTCATTCTTTTTTACTACCACACATCATCTTTTTAGGCAATTGTCCTTCCTGTGACCTCTAGCAGTGCTGCTCATCTGAACTGCCCATTTTTCCCTCAGAATTTGTAACTATACTAATAGTTAACTTTGCCTGGGTAGGAAGTAGATCTCTCCAATTAGATTATAATCTTCATAAAGCCTTACTTTCTTGCGATCCCACAATGCAGCCCCCAATAGAAAAGTCAAATTAAATATTAGTTGGATAAAAAACAACTTATTATGCTTTTATCTACTTTTGTGTCTGAAGGTCACTATTATAATGAAAATGTGTATATAGTTAGAAGATGCATTCTGCTTTAGAAAATATCACTTCAAATTCAAAGGCATTTTAATGACTATTGTCAGCTTTACAAGGAAACAATTTTTCTTGCATGTGCAAACTAAAAGAGCTCTGGGTTTTCCATATCATTGACAGCATGGTTCTTGGTTCATCACAGCATAAAAAGTACATGATACACTGGGGTGTCACTATAAAGATAATGTTATTCTTCCAATTTGATCCTGGCACCACTCGGGAATCCTATCAATGAATACAGATGCACACAGCTAAAGTAAGATAATGCCCATAAACCAATTCCTGAACAGATTTTGCAAAAACCCTTCAGACCTGTTTGGCTATATTATTTAGGGAAAGCTGGGATGGCTTTGAAATGTAAAGTTCCTTATGAGCTCAGTCCCACATTTTAATTCAAGCTTAATGATTATTGCTGTGCCCCATGCAGCAGATATTGACAGATAGAAAGAAAAAAATAGAAAAAAATGAAAAGCCGAAATCACAATGAAGATGTCAAGATAAACCAGCTACTGAATAATCAAATGAAATAGTTTATTTTTTAGGTCCTGCCTCTTTGATTCACTTACAGTGCACCCTTGAATCATGAAACTAACTTATATACAAGGTCTTCTTTCTATAGAAATGATTGCCATTGACTTCACAAAAAGACCATTTTCTAATGTACATTCCCCTGGGTAAACCCATGTCAATATAGAAAATGCTATATTTTACACTGAGGGTATAACACCTGCATTGGAATAGGATTCATGGTGTACAGAAAGGGAAAATTTTCATCCTTGTCTTACCTTCTACAGTAGCATTGTCCAACAAACTTATCATGCATGCCACAAATGTGAGCCATAGATGCAATTTTCAATTCTCTAAGAGGCAGGATCAAGATGGCAGAGCAGGAGGACTCTGAGATCACCCCCCTCCATGAAAACATCACAGCTACAACTACAAATAGAACAACTCTTGCTGAAATCAACCTGAAGACAACCAGGACAGCTCTTCTACAAGCAAGGCTATAAAGAAAGATTCACTCAGAGTCTGGCAGGAAGGGAGGCAAAGTGATCTAGTCAGGACCTGCACCCCTAGTGGGGGACCCAGAAGAGGAGGGGCTATCGCAGTCTTCAGGATCCTCCCTTGGGAGTGAGGGGTTTGAGCCAAATATTAGACACTGCAGCCCTGAGATCGGACACTGGGAAGATGAGCCCCCTTAGCTACTTTGAAAACCAGTGGGGTTTACCAGAAGGTTAAGAAACTGAGCCTCCATCTTAAAGGGCACCCACACAGACTTGCTTACTCCCAGTCACAGTGTGGCGGCAGCAGACTGAAAACAGCCTGGTGCTCTGGGAAGCTTTCCAGAACCACCTGGGCCCTGGTCCTGCCTCTGACCAGAGTGGAGGCAGCCATTGCCAGGGCATGCATCCATACACACATTCCAGAGGGAGCGAAATCAGCTCGAGTGGAGACAGCCATTGCAGACACACACTTGGAAGGGAGGACAATCAGCTCATTACTGTCACTGCAGCCCCTCTGGCTTAACCCAGTCTCTAAACAAGGTACACAGACCAGGGAAAAAGTGAAACCAGCTTAGAAGTGCAGCCCAAGCCTCAGGCCCTGGCCAAGCCCCAAACAATGGGAAATCTGCCATCACACCTGGGAGAAACCCAACTCTCTCAGGGCTCCTGCTCCAGCCCCTAAGGCCCCAACCCTGACCCTGATAGGGTGGTGAATACCACAGAGCATAAACGAAGCTCCGGCTCACACCTGATTCTAGCTCTAGCCCCTCCAACTCCAGCCTTACCTCCTACCAAGGTGGTGGCTGCCAGCACACCCTGAGGGAAGATGCTGCCCTTGCTCACTTTGGATTCAGCTCTCCCACCAAAGCTACTAAGCACATTCAAACTGAATAAGGATGCTTGCACATGAAGACATGCTTTCAAGATGGGGATAGGTAACTCTTTCACCTAATTGCACAGAGGCAGAGAAAGTTAAACAAAATGAGAAGACAGAGGAATATGTTTCAAATGAAAGAACAAGAAACAAAAACCTGAAACAAAAACCCTAATGAAACAGAGATAAATAATTTATCTTATAAAGTGTTCAAAGCAATATAATAAAAATGTTAATTGAACTGAGGAAAAGAAAAGATGGACACAATGAGAATTTTAACAAATAATTAGAAAATATAAAAAAGAAGCAGTCAGAGCTGAAGAATACAGTAACTGAAATGAAAAACACACAAGAAGGAATTAATAGCAGATTAGGTGATACAGAAGAATGCCTAAGTGATCTGGATGACAGAATAATCGAAATCACCCAATCAGAACAACAAAAGGAAAAGCAAATGTAAAAATGAGGATAGTTTAAGGGATCTCTGTGACAACATCAAGCGTACTAACATTTGCATTATAGGGGTCCCAGAAGGAGTAGAGAGAGAGAAAAAAAGGATTAAAACTGTGTTTTATGAAATTATGGCTGAAAACTTCCTGAACCTGAAGAAGGAAACAGATATCCAGGTACAAGAAGCATAGACAGTCTCACACAGGATGAACCCAAAAGATCAATGCCAACATATCATAACTTAAGTGGCAAAAGTTAAAGAGAGAATTTTAAAGGCAGCAAGAGAAAAACTGAGTCACATAAAAGGGACCCCCCCCCATAGCTATCAGTTAATTTTTCAGCAGAAACATTGCAGGCCAGAAGAGAGTGGCATGATAGATCTAAAATGCTGAAAGGGAAAAAATCCTACAACTCAGGATACTTTACCTCCCAAGGTTACCATTCAGAATTGAAGGAGACATAAAGAGCTTCTTACACAAACAAAAACTGAAAGATTTCATCAATACTAAATCAACCTTACAAGAAGTATTAAATGGGCTCCTTTAAGTGAAAAAGAAAAGGTACAACAAGAAATAAGAAATTATAGGAAATGGAAAAGTTCACTGGTAAAAGCAAATATCTAGTAAAGGCTGTGGATCAACCACTCAACAAAGCTAGTATGAATGTTAAAAGGCAAAAAATTGTAAAATCAACTGTAACTATAATAAACAGTGAAAGGATAAACATGAAGATGTAAAATGTGATATCAAAACCACAAAACGTGGCAGGGGAGTAAAAAATGTAGGTCTTTTAGAATGTGTTTGAACTTAAATGACTATCAGTTTAAAACAAACAGATATAGTTATAGGTAACATATATAAACTCCATGGCAACCACACATGAAAAACCTAAGATAGATAAACATAAACTAGAGAGAAAGAAACACAAGCATACCACTAAAGAAAATCATCAAACCACAAGGGAAGACAGTAAAAGAAGAAGAAAAGAACAGAGACAACTACAAAAACAACCAGGAAACAAATAACAAAATGGCAGTAAGTACATACCTATCAATAATCACTTTAAATGTCAATGGGCTGAATGCTCCTATCAAAAGACATAGGGTGGCTGATTGGATTAAAAAAAGACTCTTTAATATGCTGTCTACAAGACACTCACTTCAGAGCTAAAAACATACACAGACTGAAAGTGAAGGGATGGAAAATGATATTCCATGCAAATGTAAACAAAAAGAAAGATGGGGTAGCAATATTCATGTCAGACAAAGTAGACTTTAAAACAAAAGGTATAATAAAAGACAAGAAAATTACATAATGATAAAGGGATCAATACAAGAACAAGATACAACCATTCATAAATATATATGCACCTAATATAGGAACACCTAAATTTATAAAGCAAGTATTAACAGACATAAAGGGAGAAATTGACAATAATATAATAAAACTAGGGGACTTAAACACTCCACTTACATCAATGGACAGATTGTCATGACAGAAAAGCAGTAAAGAAACTGTGACCTAAAGTGACACATTAGTAAAGTTAGATTAATAACTACAGGACATTCCATCCAAAAACAGCAGAATACACATTCTTTTCAAGTGCACATGAAACATGCTACTGTGTTTTTTGAAAAGATAAACAAATTGATAAGTCTTTAGCCAAACTCATTAGAAAAAAGAGAGGACACAAATAAACAAAATAAGAAAAAAAAAAAGGTCAGAAATCACAACCAATATCACAGAAATACAATCATAAGAGATTGTAACAGTTCTTTATTCTTACAAACAGTTCTGTTCAATGTACCAATTAAAAATATTTCTACAAGTTTAAATGGGAACACTTCACACATTTAAATGTTTTTTGGTCTCTCTCTTCCCTCAGTACAAAATTCTATATCATTTTCACTTTGTCCAATGCTTTATTTTAATGTTTCCTCTTCACAATGTATAAATTTATTCATTCTTTTTTCTCCTAATTGAGTTTCTCCACCAGCTCTGACTGTATGTCTTAAACTATTTACATGGTTCCAAAACCCTTTTGCCTCTCCAGCCAAATCTGACTTTCCTCTCCCTATGGTAGCTACTTTCCTCCCTCAATTCTGTCTTGAGTCTTGTCTTGTATCCGTTCCTCTGGCAAACCACCCAGCAGATAATTGTTGGTTTGTCACACTTGCAATCTCTTCCCAGCTTCCTGTCTTCTTTTCTGCCTTCACCATGCCAATGATGTAGTACTAGCTTTTGGAATTTCCACAAATGTTCCAAATTCCAGAAAGTGATATATCAGCCAGGCCTTATTAGCAATATGCATTTGTGCTCAGTGACTGAATTCCATGTCCTACCCAGATTAAATTGCATTACATAAGAAGGATAATTTTAAAACAATAACATTATCTTCCCCAAAGTAGTATCAATCCAACTTTGCGGGGATGTAGACACTTTGTCCACCACACGTTTTGTCCTATGATTCTGTTTGGCTTCTCACAGATGGGAGGCACCGCCCTTACAGCCTACCTCCCAAGCTGTGGCTAGCAAGAGCCATCTTGAGTCTGCTTTCTGTTTAAAGACAGAAAATAAAGATGGAGTTGGTTGCTGGCATTACAGCTGGTGTTCGTGAAAGCTTTTTGTGAAAGTCTATTTAAATTCTAAACTTGACAGCACAGTCGTTGGTTTGTCAAAGCACTGCAAAATGAAAAGAGTGAAGAGAATTTAAAGACCAGAGTCATAGCAGTATTTTTTGTTAGTTTGTTTTGTTTTAAAGTAGCTATGGATCTAAAAGTATAGATTTGATTTATTCACTTTGCTGATGGGAAGAAACACATTAACAAAATGACAATACCAAAATGACCTTGGGAAAAATATATTTTTGAGTCTTCTAAGCAACAGAAAATTATAACTTGCCTTTTCCCAAAAAGTCATATTGTAATTTCAGCAATCTACATTTGTGAAAAGTCATTTCTTCTATTACTTATTCAATAGCTGAATTAGGTAGGGTGATATTTTCATATTTGCTATATATACGATGTTGCTTTAGTGTAACTTCTAATCACTAGGAAGCCTTATCTGAATCTCCTGGTTGGTCTAGTGACAGTATAACAGAGAAAAGTTATGCAGTTGTTTTTTGGTTTTGTTTTGCTTTTTTCTGGAGCAAAGGTCTATAAACATATAACCTTCTTAATCCTATTAATCAAGAAAAGCATCACGTCTTCTTGTCAAGGTATTAGGTGTATTTCATACTTCACGAATTCTCTTAGGGTTTGTCAGAGAAGTTGAGAAATTTGTTTCCAAGGTAGTGAAGCTATCCCACAGTTAGCGGAGGTCACATAAAAGAAATGAATAAAGCCTTTTGATGGCATGTTGACTTTGGGTCCATGAATATTTAATGAGTAGAATAAAAATTCATAAAACACATTATACCTGCTTTACTTAGTAATTTTTCAGGTTTTTTCAGATCACAACACTTCAGGAAACTACTCCAGCTGACCAGCTGTTCTACTGTGGCTGCTAAATCAAAAGGCCACTCAGTTATGGCTGTAGTTTTAAAATAAAAATGCAATTAAGTATAGATACATTTAGATCTTTGTATTTTTGTTTAGTTTTTAACAACAGTTCAAAATTTATTTAACTATGGTCACATATATTAGTTTAATACATCTTATAACATATATTCATTTATTCTTATTTTCATTTGTGGCATTTATGAAAGTCGAAGATTTTGAGAAAAAATTAACAAGTGGAACTTAATCCATTTCCACTCTCAGCCAGTGAATTTTTACAGAGGGTTACTGTATGCCATGTCTAATCTTTCTTTCATGTTCATGGACGTCCCCTGGGACTCAGTTCACAGGATCCCAGGAGCCTAAGCTGGAGAAAAATTATAACAGTTTCTCGCTACTATTGTGGGGCATGGAGCTCAGGAAAAGTTTCATCCCACTGAGTTTCCAGATCAACTCAGAGTAAGCAGCATTGCAGAAGACTACCAAATCTCTACATGGAAATAGGAGGATGGAGGCTTAAAATTAAAAACCAAGCAGGTCAAGAATCTAAGGCTGGGGAGATAGGAATAAAAGAGGTTAAAGCTTGGTTTTAGGGGAAGTGGTAGAAAGGTAAAACTTGAAGGAAGGCCTTGAGTCTTGATTGAGGATGACAGACTGTTTAAGTGGTACCTGTGGTCATAGGCATGTATGGAGCAGTTCACAACATAGCCAGCTGACAATTAGTTAAAATAGCTTTAAATGAAACTTAGAGAACACAGAGCAGACAATGAATAACTGCATGGTAACATCAGAGAAATCTTTAGAGAGCAGGTAGTATCTGAGTTGGGCTCTGAAGGATGAAAAGCTTCTCAAATTACAAAACAAAACGAGAAAGGGAACACCAGGGAGACTGAGCCGTATGATCTTGGGAATCAAAATGTACAATCGGCTCGAGGAATTGAGTATAGCTTGGTGAGGCCTGAGTTACAGGGGTGTGGGGTTTCATCTCTGGCTCTCAGCATGCATTCAAGATCCACCTGACTTACCCTACACCTTGCATCTTACCACTTCCTTAGTCTCAAGTCCTTAGATTCTAGCTGTGTTAGCCTTTTCTTTTTTAGCACTCATCTCATACTTTGATTTGGATCCTTTTTTGCCTTTTCTTACCTCTGGGAAAGCCTTATTCTAGAAACCTTCTTTTCAGGAGCCCTATGTCCTGAGCAGTGTTCTCAGCAAGCCTAATTCCAACCAGACTGAATACGACCTGCTCAGCTGGGAGTAGAAGAGATGAGGTTAAAAACATACATTGAGGAAAGGCCCTGAATTGTTTACAATATCACGTTGCTGGACCCTAAACTGATACCACGTCCCTTTTAGCATCCATAAAATGCTCTCATCTGGGACTTCCCTGGTATCACAGTGGTTAAAAATCTGCCTGCCAATTCAGGGGACATGTGTTCCATCCATGGTCTGGGAAGATCCCACGTGTTGTGGAGTAACTAAATCCATATGCTACAACTACTGAGCCTGTGCTCTAGAGCCCGCGAGCCACCAGTACTGAGCCCCTGCACCACAACTACTGAAGCCCGTGCACCTACAGCCCGTGCTCTGCAGCAAGAGAAACCACTGCAATGAGAAGCCTGCACACCTCAATAAAGAGCAGCCCCCACTCGCCACAACTTGAGAAGGCCCATGTGCAGAAACAAAGACAACACAGCCAAAAAAAAAAAACCTCTTGAGAGGAGACCTTCAAGATGGCAGGGGAGTAAGAGGTGGAGATCACCTTCCTCCCCACAAATGCATCAGAAATACATCTACATGTGGAACAACTCCTACAGAACACCTACTGCACACTGGCAGAAGACCTCAGACCTCCCAAAAGCCAAGAAACTCCCCACGTACCTCGGTAGGGCAAAAGAAAAAAGAAAAAACAGAGACAAAGAATAGGCACGGGACCTGCACCAGTGGGAGGGAGCTGTGAAGGAGGAAAGGTTTCCACACACTAGGAAGCCCCTTCGCAGGCGGAGACTGTGGGTGGTGGAGGGGGGGAAGCTTTGGAGCCATGGAGGAGAGTGCAGCAATAGGGGTGCGGAGGGCAAAGTGGAGAGATTCCCGCACAGAGGACCGGTGCTGACCAGCACTCTCCAGCCTGAGAGGCTTGCCTGCTCATCCACCAGGGCTGGTGGGTGCTGGGAGCTGAGGCTTGGGCTTTGGAGGTCAGACCAGAGAGAGAGGACTGGACTTGGCTGCATGAAGACAGGCTGAGGGGGCTAGTGTGCCACAGCTAGCCAGGAGGGAGTCCGGGAAAAAGTATGGACCTGCCTAAGAGGTAAGAGACCACTGTTTCAGGGTGTGCAGGAGAGGAGATTCCTTCCCTGACTGCCCACAGAAGGCAGAGCACCGCCTAAATGAGCCCCAGAGATGGGGGCGAGCTGCGGCTATCAGCTTGGACTGCAGAGACAGGCATTAAACACTAATGCTGCTGCTGCCGTCATCAAGAATCCTGTGTGCAAGCACAGGTCACTATCCACACCCCCTTGGGAGCCTGTGCAGCATGCCACTGCCAGGGTCTCATGATCCAGGGACAACTTCCCAGGGAGAACACACAGCGTGCCTCATGCTGTTGCAACGTCATGCTGGCCTCTGCCACCGCAGGCTCGCCTCACATTCCAATTATAACTACAATACATCTCCCTCCCCGTGGCCGGAGTGAGCCAGAGCCCCCTAATCAGCCGCTGTTCTAACCCCATCTAGTCTAGGCAGGGAACAGATGCCGAGGGGGGACTTACACACAGAGGTGGAGCCAAAACCAAATATGAACCCCAGGAGCTGTGCAAGCAAAGAAGAGAAACAGAAATTTCTCCATGCAGCCCAGGAGCAGCAGATTAAATACACACGATCCACTTGATGTACCCTGCACCTGTGGAATATGTGAGAGACAAGGCATGTTTGCAAAACTGAGGAAGTGGATTTGGGGAGCAACTGTAGACTTGGGGTTTGCTGTCTGTGACTGATTTCTCTCTGATTTTTATATTTATCTTAGTAGAGTTTTCAGTGCTTGCTATCACTGGTGGATTTGTTTATTGATTGGGTTGCCCTCTTCTTTTTTTAATTTTTTAATTTTAATAATTATTTCAATTTTAATAATTTTTAACTTATTACTTTTATAAATCTAATTTTATTTTTTTCTCCCCTTTCCTCTGAGCCATGTGGCTGAAAGGGTCTTGGTGCTCTGGCCTGGCGTTATCCTGAGCCTCTGAGGTGACAGAGCTGAGTTCAGGACATTGGACCACCAGAGACCTCCCAGCCCCATGTAATATCAATTGGTGAGAGCTCTCCCAGAGATCTCCATCTCAAAGCTAAGACCCAGCTCCACCCAACAGCCAGCAAGCTCCAGTGCTGGAAGCCCCATGCCAAACAACTAGTAAGACAGGAACATTATCCCACTTGTAAGCACAGAGGATGCCAAAATCATAGTAAGTCCACAGACGCCACAAAACACAACACCAGACATGGCCTTACCCACCTGAAAGACAAGATCCAGCCACACCGACCAGGAAACAGGCCCAGTCCCCTCCACCAGGAAGCCTAAACAAGCTACTAAACCAACCTTACACAGTAGGGTCAGACACCAAAAACAACGGGAACTATGAACTTGTACCCTGCGAAAAGGAGACCCCCAAACACAGTAAGTTAAGCAAAATGAGAAGACAGAGAAATATGCAGCAGATGAAGGAGCAAGGTAAAAACCCACCAGACCAAACAAATGAAGAGGATATAGGCAGTCTACCTGAAAAAGGATTCAGAGAAATGATAGTAAAGATGATCCAAAATCTTGGATATAAAATGGAGAAAATGCAAGAAATGTTTAACAAGGACCTAGAAGCACTAAAGAGCAAACAAACAATAATGAACAACACAATAAATAAAATTAAAAATTCTCTAGAAGGAATCAATAACAGAATAACTGAGGCAGAAGAATGGATAAGTGACCTGGAAGATAAAATAGTGGAAATAACTACTGGAGAGCAGAATAAAGAAAAAACAATGAAAAGAATTGAGGACAGTCTCAGAGACTTCTGGGACAACATTAAATGCACCAACATTCAAAATATAGGAGTCCCAGAAAAAGACAAAAAGAGTTTGAGAAAATATTTGAAGAGATTACAGTTGAAAACGTCCCTAATATGTGAAAGGAAATAGTCAGTCAAGTCCAGGAAGTGCAGAGAGTCCCAGAGAGGATAAATCCAAGGGGAAACATGGCAAGACACATATTGATCAAATTATCAAAAATTAAATACAAAGAAAAAATATTAAAAGCAGCAAGGGACAAGCAACAAATAACATACAAGGGAATCCCTATAAGGTTAAAAGCTGATCTTTCAGCAGAAACTCTGCAAGCCAGAAGGGACTGGCAGGACATATTTAAAGTGATGAAAGGGAAAAACCTACAACAAAGATTACACTACCCAGAAAGGATCTCATTCAGATTCAACGGAGAAACTAAAAGTTTACAGACAAGCAAAAGCTAAGAGAATTCAGCACCTCCAAACCAGCTTTACAACAGATGCTAAAGGAACTTCTCTAGGCAGGAAACACAAGACAAGGAAAAGTCCTACAATAACAAACTCAAAACAATTAAGAAAATGGTAATAGGAACATACATATCGATAATTACCTTAAATTTAAATGGATTAAATGCTCCAACCAAAAGCCACAGACTGGCTGAATGGATACAAAAACAAGACCCATATATATGTTGTCTACAAGAGACCCACTTCAGACTTAGGGACACATACAGACTGAAAGTGAGGGATGGAAAAAGATATTCCATGCAAATGGAAATCAAGAGAAAGCTGGAGTAGCAATTCTCATATCAGGCAAAATAGACTTTGAAATGAAGACTATTACAAGAGACAAAGAAGGACACTACATAATGATCAAGGGATCAATCCAGGAAGAAGATATAACAAGTGTAAATATTTATGCACCCAACATAGGAGCACCTCAATACATAAGGAAAATGCTAACAGCCATAAAAGGGGAAATCGATAGTAACACAATCATAGTAGGGGACTTTAACACTCCACTTTCACCAATGGACAGATCATCCAAAATGAAAATAAAAAAGGAAACACAAGCTTTAAATGACACATTAAACAAGATGGACTTAATTGATATTTATAGGACATTTCATCGAAAAACAACAGAATACACTTTCTTCTCAAGTGCTCATGGAACATTCTTCAGGAGAGATCATATCTTGGGTCACAAACCAAGCCACGGTAAATTTAAGAAAATTGAAATCAAATCAAGTATCTTTTCTGACCGCAATGCTTTGAGACTAGATATCAATTACAAGAAAAAATCTGTAAAAAGTACAAACACATGGAGGCTAAACAATATGCTACTAAATAACCAAGAGATCACTAAAGAAATCAAACAAGAAATCAAAAAATACCTAGAAATAAGTGACAATGAAAACATGATGACCCAAAACCTATGGGATGCAGCAAAAGCAGTTCTAAGAGGAAGTTTGTAGCAATGCAATCCTACCTGAAGAAGCAAGAAACATCTCAAACAAACAACCTAAACTTACACCTAAAGCAATTAGAGAAAGAAGAACAACAACAACAACAAAAAACCCAAAGTTAGCAGAAGGAAAGAAATCATAAAGATCAGATCAGAAATAAATGAAAAAGAAATGATGGAAACAATAGCAAACATCAATAAAACTGAAAGATTGTTCTTTGAGAAGATAAACAAAATTGATAAATCATTAGTCAGACTGATCAAGAAAAAAAGGGAGAAGACTGAAATCAACAGAATTAGAAATGAAAAAGGAGAGGTAACAGCTGACACTGCAGAAATAGAAAGGATCATGAAAGATTACTACAAGCAACTATATGCCAATAAAAGGGACAACCTGGAAGAAATGGAAAAATTCTTAGAAAAGCACAACCTTCCGAGACTGAACAGGGAAGAAATAGGAAATATAAACAGACCAATCACAAGCACTGAAATTGAAACTGTGATTAAAAATCTTCCAACAAACAAAAGCCCAGAACCAGATGGTTTCACAGGCGAATTCTATCAAACATTTAGAGAAGAACTAACACCCATCCTTCTCAAACTCTTCCAAAATATAGCAGAGGGAGGAACACTCCCAGACTCATTCTGTGAGGCCACCATCACCCTGATAGCAAAACCAAACAAAGATGTCACAAAAAAAGAAAACTACAGGCCAATATCCCTGACGAACACAGATGCAAAAATCCTCAACAAAATACTAGCAAACAGAATCCAACAGCACATTAAAAGGATCATACACCATAAGCAGGTGGGGTTTACCCCAGGAATTCAAGGATTCTTCAATACACGCAAATCAGTCAATGTGATACACCATATTAACAAATCAAAAGATAAAAAACATATGATAATCTCAATAGATGCAGAAAAACTTTTCGACAAAATTCAACACACATTTATGGTAAATACTCTCTAGCAAGTAGGCATAGAGGCAACCTACCTCAACATAACAAAGGCCATATATGACAAACCCACAGCAAACATCATTTTCCATGGTGAAAACTGAAACCATTTCCTGTAAGATTAGGAACAAGACCAGGTTGCCTACTCTCACTGCTCTTATTCAACATAGTTTTGGAAGTTTTAGCCACAGCAATCAGGGAAGAAAAAGAAATAAAAGGAATTCAAATCGGAAAAGAAGTAAAACCGTCACTGTTTGCAGATGATGATACTGTACATAGAGAATCCTAAAGATGCTACCAGAAAACTACTAGAGCTAATCAATGAATTTGGTAAAGTAGCAGGAAAAAATTAATGCACAGAAATCTCTTGCATTCCTATACAATAACGGTGAAAAATCTGAAAGAGAAATTAAGGAAACACTCCCATTTACCATTGGAACAAAAAGAATAAAATACCTAGGAATAAACCTACATAAGGAGTCAAAATACCTGTATGCAAAAAATTATAAGACACTGATAAAAGAAATTAAAGACGATACAATCCGTTGGAGAGATATACCATGTTATTGGATTGGAAGAATCAACATTGTGTAAATGACTATACTACACAAAGCCATGTAAAGATTCAAATCCCAATCAAACTACCAATGGGATTTTTCACAGAACTAGAACAAAAAATTTCACAATACGTATGGAAAGAGAAAAGACCCCAAATAGCCAAATCAATCTTGAGAAAGAAAAATGGAGCTGGAGGAAAAAGGCTCCCTGACTTTGACTATACAAAGCTACAGTAATCAAGACAATATGGTACTGACACAAAAACAGAAATACAGATCAATGGAACAGGATAGAAAGCCCAGAGATAAACCCACGCTCCTATGGTCAATTTACCTTTGATAAAGGAGGCAAGAATATACAAAGGAGAAAAGACAGCATCTTCAATAATTGGTTTTGGGAAAACTAGACAAGTACATTTAAAGGAATGAAATTAGAACACTCCCTAACACCATATACAAAAATAAACTCAAAATGGATTCAAGACCTAAATGTAAGGCCAGACACTATAAAACTCTTAGAGAAAAACATAGGCAGAACACTCTATGACATAAATCACAGCAAAATCCTTTTTGACCCACCTCCTAGAGAAATGGAAATAAAAACAAAAATAAACAAATGGGACCTAATAAAACTTAAAAGCTTTTGCACAGCAAAGGAAACCATAAACAAAGCAAAAAGACAACCCTCAGAATGGGAGAAAATATTTGCAAATGAAGCAACTGACAAAGGATTAATCTCCAAAATTTATAAACAGCTCATGCAGCTCAATAACAAAAAAAACAAACAACCCAATCCAAAAATGGGCAGAAGACTTAAATAGGCATTTCTCCAAAGAAGATATACAGACTGCCAACAAACACATGAAAGAATGCTCAACATCATTAATCATTAGAGAAATGCAAATCAAAACTACAATGAGATATCATCTCACACCAGTCAGAATGGCCATCATCAAGAAATCTAGAAACAATAAATGCTGGAGAGGGTGTGGAGAAAAGGGAACACTCTTGCACTGCTGGTGGGAATGTGAATTGGTACAGCCACTATGGAGAACAGTATGGAGGTTCCTTAAAAAACTACAAATAGAACTACCATATGACCCAGCAATCCCACTACTAGGCATATACCCTGAGGAAACCATAATTCAAAAAGAGACAGGTACCAAAATCTTCATTGCAGCTCTATTCACAATAGCCCGGAGATGGAAACAACCTAAGTGTCCATCATCAGATGAATGGATAAAGAAGATGTGGCACATATATACAATGGAATATTACTCAGCCATAAAAAGAAACGAAACTGAGCTATTTGTAATGAGGTGGATAGACCTAGAGTCTGTCATACAGAGTGAAGTAAGTCAGAAAGAGAAAGACAAATACCATATGCTAACACATATATATGGAATTTAAGGAAAAAAAATGTCATGAAGAACCTAGGGGTAAGACAGGAATAAAGACACAGTCCTACTGAGAATGGACTTGAGGATACGGGGAGGGGGAAGGGTAAGCTGTGACAAAGCGAAAGAGAGGCATGGACATATATACACTACCAAACGTAAGGTAGATAGCTAGTGGGAAGCAGCCGCAGAGCACAGGGAGATCAGCTAGGTGCTTTGTGACTGCCTGGAGGGGTGGGATGGGGAGGGTGGGAGGGAGGGAAATGCATGAGGGAAGGGATGTGGGAACAGATGTATATGTATGACTGATTCACTTTGTTATAAAGCAGAAACTAATATAAAAATAATAATAATTTTAAAAAAACCCTTGTTATCATGTTTGTTAGAACAATATTTCTCAAATACATTAATTAACAAACAAGTAGGCCTTGAAACATAAGGTTTTGAGGTGAGTCATTTATGCGTTGATCTCTTAGACCTCAAAAAGAAGTCAAAGCAATTTCATGAATTCTTCGATCTTTTCAGGGAACATACAATATGGTTGGAAATCCAAAATTTAAAAAAAAATTATAGGATATCCTCCAAATGCTTTTGGTTAGAACCACTGCTGAGGAAAGAGATGTACTGGGTAATATTTGTTATGTTTATATGCATCTGCCAATGACATTTGATCCATATTTTAGATTCTATCAGGTTTGCCTATACAACGCAATAAACTGCTTCATCTCCATCAAAATGAAGAGGTCATACTTCTTGAAAGTAGTGTTCTTGAGAGGTTGTAAACCTATCCCATATGCTGAACTACCCACAGTGGATTGGTAATTCTGCTTTTTAGTGACAAATGACATGCTTTGAGGAAATGTGGTTGGCCCCAGGAGGCAAAGATTAAACACTAGGGATTTTTAGAAGTGGGGACAAAGGCCTCCAGACTAACAATGTTGAAATTCCAGCAGCTGGGCAGCTCACCATCTGCTGGGATTTTACAAATGCAGTAATATGTGTTCAATAACTTTAAAGGCTGTAAACTGTAGTGGATAAACAGTTCTACCACTGACCACAGATGACTAGAGTTGACTCAAAGAGTCTGTAAAATAGGGGAATAGTATCTAACAGGATTATTGTGTGGATTAAAGATGATAGTGTTTGTAAGACTCTTATTATAAGGGCCTGGAACCTAGTGTCTTCTTGATATCAGCTGTCATTATCAACATCATATGAACAAGGTTTGTCTTTCTGAGCCTGATATTCCTTTGAAAAGTGCTATTTTGGGCTTCCCTGGTGGTGCAGTGGTTGAGAGTCCACCTGCCGGTGCAGGGACATGGGTTCGTGCCCCGGTCCAGGAAGATCCCACATGCTGCGGAGCGGCTGGGCCCGTGAGACATGACCACTGAGCCTGCACGTCTGGAGCCTGTGCTCCACAATGGGAGAGGCCACAACAGTGAGAGGCCTGCGTACTGCAAGGAAAAAAAAAAGAAAGAAAAGTGCTATTTTATCTAGTAAATGGATTATTTTATTTTAACTTATCAATAAAAAGCCTTGGCAATTTCTTGTGTGTTTTAGGGATGACTACATTGCATTCATTGAGAAACTGATGTCACTTGCATAACGGTCATTGAAGACATTTCTGAGATGGGAGAGGAAAAAAAGATGAGAGACTTGTCTCACTATACATACAAACTTATCATGCAACAATTAGGACAGTGTCAAACCAAAACAAAGAAAGACAAAACAGATAAATAGAACACAGTAGAAAGCCCAGAATCAGATCCAGACATATGTGTGAACTTGGTGGAAAAATGACTAATTTTCCACATTGAAAAAAAAATAGCACTCCTTATGCAAAGAATACATTCTAGAGAGATTAAAGACTATATAAGAAAACAGTAAGATTTGTTTTTTAAAAAAATGAAAATATGTAACATATATTTATGTCCTTGAAATAATAAACAAGTTCTTAAAACAAGACCATCCCCTCCAAAATATACCATAAACAAAGTGACCATAGACTCAGAGAAGATATTTGTAGTATATATAACCAAGTTATTAGCATTTGAAGTATATAAGGAATGTGTATGAATCACAAAAAGGACAAACAACATAAGCTGATAATATATATAAACAGAAAAAAAATCATTTAATACAAAAAAGACTACCAATCTTCTAATAATTAAGTAAATGTGAAGTAAAAAATAAAAATGAGAAACTTTCACACATTAGATTAGCTAACTTTAAAACTGGACTGCAATAATTTTTGAAAGGTGTTAGAAAATGATAACTGTCAAATGATAATCTTGGGAATATAAATTGGTACAGACCATTTGGAAAATAATTTTCAGTAGTTACTATCATTTAAAATGCACATACCCTGTGACTCAGGAACTTCAATTTTAATTATGTACCCCAGAGAACCAAAACTCTTGCATTCATACAAAAGGAGATGAAGGAGATGGTACACAGGTATTTACTGCATTCTTGTTTATGTTAGTGAAGAACTGGAAACCATTGATAAGAGAATGCATAATTAAATTGTCATATCTTCATACAATTAAAATGAATGAACTAGGTCTGTATGTATTAACGAAAATAAATGGCAAAACAGTGATGTGCAAAAAGGACAATTTCAGAAAGATAAATAGTTTGATACCTTTTCGGTAAATTGAAAAACTAAAAAATAAAACACACACACGATAAAAGAACACTCTATATGAACAAAATATGATCTTAGCTGTTTATGGGAAAGAAAGGAAGAAAAAGAATGAGACTAGGGCAGGAAATAAGACTTTTCTTTTATCTTTATTCTTTTACAAATGAATTACTCTTCTTCTATAATCCTTTAAATGTTGGAGTTGTTTTAGGGCTCAGTCCTAGACCCTCTTCTGTTTACTCTCATTCTGCATACTCCCTAAATGATACCACAACTTCTAATAGCTTTGCTTACCAAATATATGATGATTCCTCTCAAACGTTCAGGTGCAGTTCAGTTCCCTGTCCCAACCTCAAGACGCCTGGGTACATATGGCACATTTCCATCTGACTGTCTCATGCACACCTTAAACTCAAAGTGACTGAAACCAAGCTCATCATCTCTTTATCATAAAACTGGTTCTGCTCCTGTGTTCTCAAAGCTGATGAACGGCAAGACTATATACCCAGTAACCCACGTAAAGAACCTGGAAGTCATGGTAGATACTCTTTCCTTCTCACTTCCAGCATTATATATTTATATGGTATATGAAAGAGTATATATTCTTTTAACTGAATGCATCTTGAATATATTTCATATTCTCCACTCCTAATAATTTTTTTTCTATTCAGCCCTCATAATTTCGACTCAGCCCTTAAAACAACCGATGCCATTCATGTACCACTACAACCCAGCCACCAAAAAGCTTCTGACATGATCTATCAAAAATATGATTCTCAACAAGATACTTCCTTTCTGAAAATCACAGAATGCTCCCCATTACCTATATAAAAAACCCAAACTCCTTCATGTGGTATAAAGAACCAGCCATGATTTGGACCTTGACATTTTTCAGCTTCATGGCCCAGCATATTTCAATCACAATATACATGCCTCTTCTACAGAGTGATATTTGCATTTCCCCAAGCCTCTTTGATGTTCTACACTTCCAGGACATTGAACATGCTCTTCACTATGCTGGAAACATTTTCACTTCCTGTTTCTAAAATTCTTTGACTTCTAACACCTTCTCATTGTTCAGATCTCAGATCAGCTGTCATCTTCTATAGGAAATCTTCCCGGATCCCCTAAATTTGTGGTGGTTTTTCTCTTCTCTGTACTTCACTGGTTTCCAGGGCTTCCCACATTAAATCACTTATCAGGTTGAATTGTCTTTTATTACTTATCCATCTGACTCTCCCTGTTAGACTCTGTGCTAAGTCCTGAGAAAGCAAGGATGGACTGTGATTTATTTAAAAACATGTCCCCAGTATTTAGCACAGTACTAGTAAAAACTCAGATAAAATATGTTGAATGAAAGAATAATATAGGCAGAGGACCTTCAAGATGGCAGAGGAGTAAAATGTAGAGATCATCTTCCTCCTCACAAATACATCAAAAATACATCTACATGTGGAACAACTCCAACAGAACACCTACTGAACGCTGGCAGAAGACCTCAGACTTCCCAAAAGGCAAGAAACTGCCCACGTACCTGGCTGTGTGGCTTACAGGGTCTTGGTGCTCCAGCGGAGTGTCAGGCCTGAGACTCTGAAGGTGAGAGAGCCAAATTCAGGACACTGGACCACCAGAGACCTCCTGGCCTCACATAATATCAATTGGCAAGAGCTCTCCCAGAGATCTCCGTCTCAACACTAAGAACCAGCTCCACCCAATACCTAGCAAGCTCCAGTGCTGGATGCCCCATGCCAAACAACTAGCAAGATAGGAACACTACCCCTCCCATGAGCAGAGAGGCTGCCTAAAATCTTACTAACTTCACAGACACCCCAAAACACACCACCGGATGCAGCCCTATGCACCAGAAACACAAGGTCCAGCCCCACCCACCAGAACACAGGCACCAGTCCACTCCACCAGGAAGCCTACACAACCCACTGAACCAACCTTAGCCACTGGGGGCAGACACCAAAAATAATGGGAACTACAAACCTGCAGTCTGTGAAAAGGAGACCCCAAACACAGTAAGCTAAGCAAAATGAGAACACAGAGAACTACACAGCAGACGAAGGAGCAAGGTAAAAACCCACCAGACCAAACAAATGAAGAGGAAATAGGCATTCTACCTGAAAAAGAATTCAGAATAATGATAGTAAACATGATCAAAAATCTTGGAAATAGAATGGAGAAAATACAAGAAACATTTAACAAGGACCTAGAAGAACTAAAGAGCAAACAAACATTGATGAACACCACAATAAATGAAATTAAAAATTCACTACAAGGAATCAATAGCAGAATAACTGAAGCAGAAACGGATAAGTGACCTAGAAGATAAAATAGTGGAAATAACTACTGCAGAGCAGAATAAAGAAAAAACAATGAAAAGAATTGAGGACAGTCTTAGAGACGTTTGGGACATTTAATGCACCAGTATTCGAATCTATGGGGTCCCAGAAGAAGAAGCGAAAAAGAAAGGGACTGAGAAAATATTTGAAAGGATTACAGTTGAAAACGTCCCTAATATGGGAAAGGAAATAGTCAATCAAGTCCAGGAAACACAGAGAGTCCCATACAAGATAAATCAAAGGAGAAGATGCCAAGACACATACTGATTAAACTATCAAAAATTAAATACAAAGAAAAATATTAAAAGCAGCAAGGGAAATGCAACAAATAACTACAAGGGAATCCCCATACTGTTAACAGCTGATCTTTCAGCAGAAACTCTGCAAGCCAGAAGGGACTGGCAGGACATATTTTAAGTGATGAAAGGGAAAAACCTACACCCAAGATTACTCTACCCAGCAATGCTCTCATTCAGATTCGACAGAGAAATTAAACTCCTTACAAACGAGCAAAAGCTAAGAGAATTCAGCACCACCAAACCACCTTTACAACAAATGCTAAAGGAACTTCTCTAGGCAGGAAACACAAGAGAAGGAAAAGACCTACAATAACAAAACCCAAACAATTAAGAAAATGGTAATAGGAACATACATATCAATAATTACCATAAATGTAAATGGATTAAATGCTCCAACCAAAAGACAAAGACTGGCTGAATGGATACAAAAACAAGACGCATATATATGCTGTCTACAAGAGACCCACTTCAGACCTAGGGACACAAAGAGACTGAAAGTGAGGTGATGGAAAAAGATATTCCATGCAAATGGGAATCAAAAGAAAGCTGGAGTAGTGATTCTCATATCAGACAAAATAAAGACTATTACAAGAGACAAAGAAGGATACTACAAAATGATCAAGGGATCAATCCAAGAAGAAGATATAACAAGTGTAAATATTTATGCACCCAACATAGGAGCACCTCAATACATAAGGCAAATGCTAACAGCCATAAAAGGAGAAATCGACAGTAACACAATAATAGTAGGGGACTTTAACACCCCACTTTCAACAATGGACAGATCATCCAAAATGAAAATAAATAAGGAAACACAGCTTTAAATGACACATTAAACAAGATGGACTTAATTGATATTTATAGGACATTCCATCCAAAACCAAAAGAACACACTTTCTTCTCAAGTGCTCATGGAACATTCTTCAGGATAGATCATATCTTGGGTCACAAATCAAGCCTCAGTAAATTTAAGAAAATTGAAATCGTATAAACTATCTTTTGCGACCACAGTGCTATGAGACTAGATATCAATTCGAAGAAAAAACCTGTAAAAAAACCAAACACATGAAGGCTAAACAACATGCTACTAAATAACCAAGAGATCACTGAAGAAATCAAAAAATACCTAGAAACAAATGACAATGAAAACACGATGACCCAAAACCTTTGGGATGCAGCAAAAGCAGTTCTGAGAGGGAAGTTTATAGCAATGTAATCCTACCTCAAGAAACAAGACATATCTCAAATAAACAACCTAACCTTACACCTAAGGCAGTTAGAGAAAGAAGAACAACAACAACAAAAAAAAAAAACCAAAGTTAGCAGAAGGAAAGAAATCATAAAGATCAGATCAGAAATAAATGAAAAAGAAATGAAGGAAACAATAGCAAAGATCAATAAAACTAAAAGCTTGCTCTTTGAGAAGAAAACAAACCTGATAAACAATTAGCCAGACTGATCAAGAGAAAAAGGGAGAAGACTCAAAACAATAGAATTAGAAATGAAAAAGGAGAAGTAACAACTGACACTAAAGAAATACAAAGGATCATGAGAGATTACTACAAGCAACTATATGCTAATAAAATGGACAACCTGGAAGAAATGGACAAATTCTTAGAAAAGCATAACCTTCTGAGACTGAACCAGGAAGAAACAGAAAATATAAACAGACCAATCACCAGCAATGAAATTGAGACTGTGATTAAAAATCTTCCAACAAGCAAAAGCCCAGGACCCGATGGCTTCACAGGCAAATTCTATGAAACATTTAGAGAAGGGCTAACACCTATCCTTCTCAAACTCTTTCAAAATATAGCAGAGGGAGGAGCACTCCCAAACTCATTCTACGAGGCCACCATCACCCTGATACCAAAACCAGACAAAGATGTCACAAAAAATGAAAACTACAGGCCAATATCTTGATGAACATAGATGCAAAAATCCTCAACAAAATACTAGCAAACAGAATCCAACAGCACATTAAAAGGATCATACACCATGATGGAGTGGGGTTTATCCCAGGAATGCAAGGATTCTTCAATGTACGCAAATCAATCAATGTGATACACCATATTAACAAATCGAAGGATAAAAATCTTATGATAATCTCAACAGATGCAGAAAAAGCTTTGGGAAAAATTCAACACCCACTTATGATAAAAACTCTCCAGAAAGTAGGCATAGAGGGAACCCAGCTCAACATAATAAAGGCCATATATGACAAACTCACAAACATCGTTCTCAACAGTGAAGAACTGAAACCATTTCCTCTAAGGTCAGGAACAAGACAAGGTTGACCATTCTCACTGCTATTATTCAACATAATTTTTAAAGTTTTAGCCACAGCAAATGGGGAAGAAAAAGAAATAAAAGGAATCCAAATCGGAAAAGAAGTAAAACTATCACTGCTTGTAGATGACATGATACTATACATAGAGAATCCTAAAGATGCTACCAGAAAACTTCTACAGCTAATCTATGATTTTGGTAAAGTAGCAGGATACAAAACTAATCCAAAGAAATCTCCTGCATTCCTATACACTTTCGATGAAAAATCTGAAAGAGAAATGAAGGGAACACTCCTATCTACCACTGCAACAAAAAGAATAAAATACCTAGGAATAAACCTACATAAGGTACGCAGAAAAGTATAAGACACTGATGAAAGAAATGAAAGATGATACAAATAGATGGAGAGATATACCACGTTCTTGGATTGCAAGAATCAATATTGTGAAAATGACTATACTACCCAAAGCAATGTACAGATTGAGTGCAATCCCTATCAAACTACCAATGGCATTTTTCACAGAACTAGAACAAAATATTTCACAATTTATATGGAAACAGAAAAGACCTTGTATAGCCAAAGCAATCTTGAGAACGAAAAACGGAGCTGGAGGAATCAGGCTCCCTGTCTTCAGACTATACTACAAAGCTACAGTAATCAAGACAGTATGGTACTGGCACAAAAGCAGAAATATAGATCAGTGGAACAGGATAGAAAGCCCAGAGATAAACCTATGTACATATGGTCACCTTATCTTTGATAAAGGAGGCAAGAGTATAGAATGGTGAAAAGACAGCCTCTTCAATAATTGGTGCTGGGAAAACTGGACAGCTACATGTGAAGGAATGAAATTAGAACACTCCCTAACACCATATACAACAATAAACTCACAATGGATTCAAGACCTAAATGTAAGGCTAGACACTATAAAACTCTTAGAGGAAAATATAGGCAGAACATTCTATGACATAAATCACAGCAAGATCTTTTTTGACCCACCTCTTAGAAAAATGGAAATAAAAACAAAAACAAACAAATGGGACCTAATGAAACTTAATAGCTTTGGCACAGCAAAGGACACCATAAACAAGACCAAAAGACAACCCTCAGAATGGGAGAAAACAATTGAAAATGAAGCAACTGACAAAGGATTAATCTACAAAATACACAAGCAGCTCCTGCAGCTCAATATTAAGAAAACAAACAACCCAATCTAAAAATGGGCAGAAGACTTAAATAGACGTTTCTCCAAAGAAGATATACAGATTGCCAACAAACACATGAAAGAATGCTCAACATCATTAATCATTAGAGAAATGCAAATCAAAACTACAATGAGGTATCACCTCACACCAGTCAGAATGGCCATCATCAAAAAATCTACAAACAGCAAATGCCGGAGAGGGTGTGGAGAAAAGGGAACCCTCTTGCACTGTTGGTGGGAATGTAAATTGTTACATCCACTATGGAGAACATTATGGAGGTTCCTTAAAAAACTAAAAATAGAACAACCATATAACCCAGCAATCCCACTACTGGGCATATACCCTGAGAAAACCATAATTCAAAAAGAGTCATGTACCACAATATTCATTGTAGCACTATTTACGATAGCCAGGACATGGAAGCAACGTAAGTGTCCACTGACAGATGAATGGATAAAGAAGATGTGGCACATATATACAGTGGAATATTACTCAGCCATAAACGGAAACAAAATTGGGTCATTTGTAGTGAGGTGGATGGACCTAGAGTCTGTCATACAGAGTGAAGTAAGTCAGAAAGGGAAATACAAATACCATATGCTACACATATATATGTAATCTAAAAAAAAAAATGTTCTGAAGAACCTACGGGCAGGACAGGAATAAAGACACAGATGTGGAGAATGGACTTGA
Source organism: Mesoplodon mirus (assembly GCF_964341445.2). Classification (NCBI taxonomy): domain Eukaryota; kingdom Metazoa; phylum Chordata; class Mammalia; order Artiodactyla; family Ziphiidae; genus Mesoplodon; species Mesoplodon mirus. The sequence continues at coordinate 130,293,684 of NC_138981.1, read as the reverse complement.
GGACACGGGGAGGGGAAGGGTAAGCTGGGACCAAGTGAGAGAGTAGCATTGACATATATACACTACAAAATGTAAAATAGATAGCTAGTGGGAAGCAGCCGCATAGCACAGGGAGATCAGCTCGGTGCTTTGTGACCACTTAGAGGCGTGGGATAGGGAGGGTGGGAGGGAGACACAAGAAAGAAGGCATATGGGGATATATGTATACATATAACTGATTCACTTTGCTATACAGCAGAAACTACACAATACTGTAAAGCAATTATACTCCAATAAAGATGTTAAAAAACAACAGAGGAGCAAATAATTAACTTCAAAATGAAACAATAGGACACATCCATTATGTGGAATATTGTATGACTGGCCAAGACTTTTTGGGTCACTGTCCCACATAAAAAGATACACATCAACTGTGTTCAGTACATGATCTTTATTTGTAACCTGGATTAAAAAAAGAACAAAAGACAAAGAAATCATTCTATTTTTTAGCATGTTGTGTATGTTAGATATATAATATTATATGTATATGTAAAATATTACTTGTGTTCCTAGGTGCAAGAATGGTACTGTGGATGCTCTTATCTATATGATCTCATATATATATGAGTATGAATATTTGGGGAAGTATTTAGGGTGAAATGTCATATTGTCTCAAACTTACTTTCCAGTGTGGAAAAATTTTAACAATTGGTGAATCTAGGTGAGGAGTATATGCTGCGCATTGTACCAGCCTTTTATCTTTTCCAAAGTTTTCATGTTTCTCAAAATAAAAAGTTGAGTGAGAGAAATAAAAAAAGAATAATATAGGCTATTTTCTGTTAAGTACATGATTGGCTTTTAAGACAAAGCTTAAAAATAGATAAATAAATAAATACAACTTGCCTTTACAATTAGTGCCTACTTTGAAGGGAAAGTCTTTTATATGCATAATTTCTAGTAGGCTCTTTGAATAACCAGTCTCATTTCTTTTCAGACAAGTTTTGTATTTCTGACAAGAGCAAAATTGCTGTGAGGATGCTGTAAAAAGTGTGAGTGCCAGAGACTGTCTTCTGAAAAGTAATCACCACAGCAAATGCATGTTTTCTCATAATACGGATTTTAGATGTGTGTGTGCATATGTTTCAAATTCCATAAACGATGAGAAAAATGCAGTCTGGCAAAAGTTACTATTGCATTTTAATTAGGTTTTTCATGTTATAACCTCAAGAAGGTTTATAGAAGTTGTTTCTTAAAATGTGGCAAAAAGTAACAAAAACCGAGGCAAAAGTTTAGACTTGGCAATCGAACTGTAGTCAAATGTTCATCAAAATAAAAAGATTTTGAATGATTAAATGTAATGTTTTAAAATAATAAAATTTTTATACGTCTCCAAGATGTTTCAAAAATTCAGTGTTGTTTACTTATTTCAAGCTGAACATTCTGTGATATGAATATATTAATTGTATATTAGAAATGTATCAACTGGAAAAGCAAAGGGTCAAAATCCCTCATGCTTTTTAAGGTATCACCAAATTTTCTGATGCATTTCTAATATTTATAATTATATATATGTATATATACATATATATTACCTACTTTATCTCAGATATTATATCATGACTCAATATTGTTAAGATGTCAATTCTCCACAAATTGTTAAGATGCCTATAGATTTCAGGTAATCTCAATAAAAATTCTAGCAGATATTTTGTAGAAACTAACTAGCTGTTTATAAAATTCATATGGGAATGTAAAGTATGTAAAAATGCAAAAAAAACTTTGAAAAAATACACACTATATGATATACTTTTTTCTTATATAATGTATATAGTTTGTCCCACCCTCAGTCCAAGAATTTAAGCCATAAGAAGATAAAGACTTTTGCCTATTTTGTTTTCTGTATCCCAAACAAGAATTGTGCTGACATATAGTAGTTTGACATTTGGTGAATAAATGAATGAATGAATGAAAGAATAAAATACAGAGTTATAGGAATATGTGTATTAACACTTGATCTATGAGAAGGATCACATTAAACATCAGCAGGGAAAAAATGGGCACCAAAAAATGGTGCTGAGAACATTGGTTATTCAAATGAGAAAAATACAAAATTGGATTCACACCATGCATTAAAAATCAATTCCACATGAGTTAAGGAAGTAAAGGGAAAAGAAAAAAACTTTGAAACTCTTAGAAGAGACTGTATTAGAATATCCCTAGCACATCAAGATAGAGAATGATTTCTTAGATAAGATACAAAAAATACAAACTATAAAGAAGAGTGATCATTTTGACAAAATTCAAGTAAAAATTGCACATCAAAGAGAGAGTAAAGCCAAAGTGGTATGCACTAACTGCTGTCCACAGCAGTTTCTGTCCCAAATACAGGCTCTAGGCATTAGGTGCCAAGGATAGGATTCTAATGCCTATGTATAAACAAGAGAATTGGCAAATACGATTTGCAATTAAAAAAAATTATCCCCAATTTTTCTGAGGATTAATAAAAATAACAACCTTATTAGAGTGCCAGTGTAATTATAAATTGGTGTAATCACCTTGGAAAATAATTTGCAATTTCTAGCACAGAGTATGACTCAGCAATTTCACTTGTAGAAAAACATGGAGAAATTCTTGCATACATGACCAAGGAGACATGAAGTTGGTTTTTTGTTGGAATTTCATTTCAAATGGGGAAAGTCAAAAGCAACGTGGGTACAGCTAGGAGAGCTGATGAATAATAAATCGTAGTATATTCCTGAGTCGAACTACCTACCCTCTTTTAAAGGGAATAAATTAGATCTACATCTATTCACTTGGATAAATCTAGAAAACTGTATTGAATGAGGGAGGCGAGGGAGTTACAGAAGGATATTACATTGAGAAAGAATGTGTATAAATTTTGAAAATACAAAAACATTTTATATTGTTAGGAGCACAAAAATATCTGGTAAAATTGTAAAATTATTTATGCTGAGAGATACACATCAACTTCTTTTTTTTTAATTTGTATTTTTCTTTACTTAGAACGATACCAAATAAATGAAAAGCACCATAAGTGAAGATAGACACCATGGAAGAAAGAAGAAACTTCCTATGTACCTTTCTTTAACAGCACTTTTTTCCTATGTGTTGACCAAGGAGGTCTGAACTTTCATTTTTCACTGGCCCTGTCCCAGCTCTTGTTTGTTGAATGAAAGACTAAGTAAATAAATATTTTTAAATTAAGTTTTATTGGAGTATAGTTGCTTTACAATGTTGTGTTAGTTTCTACTGTACAGCAAAGTGAATCAGCTATATGTATACACATATCCCCTCTGTTTTGGATTTCCTTCCCATTTAGGTCACCACAGAGCACTGAGTAGTGTTCCCTGTGCTATACAGTAGGTTCTCATTAATTACCTATTTTACACATAGTATCAATAGTGTATATATGTCATTCCCAATCTCCCAATTCATCCCACCTCCCCCCTTTCCCCCTTGGTATCCATACATTTGATCTCTACATCTGTATCTCTATTTCTGCTTTGCAAATAAGATTATCTATACCATTTTTCTAGATTCCACATATATGTGTTAATACTACTATGCATATACCCAGAAAAAAACATAATTCAAAAAGACATATTCACCCCAATGTTCATGGGAACACTATTTACAATAGTCAAGACATGGAAGCAACCTAAGTGTCCACCAACAGAGGAACGGATAAGGAAAATGTGGTTCATATATACAATGGAATATTACCTCAGCCATAAAAAGGAACGAAATTGGGTCATTTGTAGAGACGTGGATAGACCTAGAGACTGTCATACAGAGTGAAGTAAGTCAGAAAGAGAAAAACAAATATTGTACACATCAACTTCTGAATAGTATTTACCTCTAACAAGAGAAGAAAGATAATTGGATAGGAAAGTCATACAGAGGACACATCAACTGCTTTGGTAATATTTTATTATTTAAAAAAAGAAGATTTGGAGCAGATATGGTTTGATGTTATACTGTCATAAATCTAGTCTCTTATATTTGTATTTATTAAACAAGCAATATAGCATAGAGGTTAAAATCATGGGCTTTGGGACTAGACTGTCAAGAGATCGAATCTCAGTGGCAACATTTATTATCTGTGTGGTCTTGGGCATTTTATTTACTCTCTGATCCCTACTTTCCTTATCTGAGCACAGACTTCTTAAGTTTGTCCTGAGAGTAATGATATAAAGAACTTAGAATCTTGCCCAACACAGAGTATTATATGCATTATATATATATATATATATATATATATATATATATATATATTATATGTATTATATGTGTTGTCTATTATTACTGTGTTTAATATGTTTGAAATAGTTCATAATACACAAAAGGGGAAAGCATGAAAAACAGCTTTGCAGTCAAACCAACAGTCTATTAGTCACAATTTCAAAGAATTAAGCAAAAACTAGTTAGAACACTAAGTGCTAATTGTCATGATAGAGGCTGGTCTCAGTTTAAAAAGGGGTAGAGAAGCATGAAAGCATGAAAAAGGTATAGATACAAAGAGGTTAAAAGTTCAGGGAAGTCTTTGTAAAGGAGATGATCACATTTTTGAGTTTTGAAAACCATAAGTGCAACCACTACCCTGCTGAGGTTTCTCTCACTGCCTTGGAGAAATTCTTTCATACTTTTCATTTACTTTAAGTTCATTGATACAACACCAAAATGCAGTTACTATTTTCTAAACAACTTTATTTGTCCACCTCGAAGTCTAAAGTGACATCTGCCACACTCCTGTCTCAACATAAGAGAGACGTCAACATAAGAACTGACAGCTTGTCCGGGCAGAGGTAAAATATTGGGAAGACATTCAGTAAGGCCTCCACCCCTTCAGTGAAAGGGCCTCAGCTGGAAACATACTAAAAACCTTTAAGAAATGATCAAAGCAACCATGTGAATAGAATGACATTCATTTAAAAGGAGAATTACAAACACATAATCTTGAGCTGTTTGCTACAGAGGAGGATCTTGATCAAAATGCTTGAAGCAATGAGCATTACACTGACTTCACTGGCATGAAGAATAGGGAACAGTTTTGCAGAAAGAAAAAAATATAGACCAGCTGCTAACCTTATTCTTTTTTTAAAATTTATTTATTTATTAATTTATTTATTTTTGGCTGCATTGGGTCTCCATTGCTGCATGCGGGCTTTCTCTAGTTGCAGCGAGTGGGGGCCACTCTATACTGCAGTGCGTGGACTTCTCATTGCGGTGCCTTCTCTTGTTGCACAGCATGGGCTCTAGGTGCACAGGCTTCGGTAGTTGTGGTGCACGGGCCCTAGAACACAGGTTCAGTAGTTGTGGTGCACGGGCTTAGTTGCTCCGTGGCATGTGGGATCTTCCTGGACCAGGGCTCGAACCCATGTTCCCTGCATTGGCAGGCGGACTCTCAACCACTGTGCCACCAGGGAAGCCCTAACCTTATTCTTTATTCCTCTTAATTTCATAATCTTTATTTCTCAAATTTAATTTATGCTTTGAAAATATATTGAACAAAAAAAATCCATTTTTTGAGAGCAATGACCACCAATTACAAAGCTAGAGGGTCAAACCCTTTGGATGTATATGCCCAAGTGTGTATACATATGTATGTATGAGAAAGATGCTGCTTCATCATACAGGCAGCATTCCATTGTTTTCTCAAAGCTGGTTTATGAATAGGTTTTGAGGGATGCAAAATGTAAATTACCATGGAAAGAATGTTCCAGATGAAGGATCGTTTCCCAAGCAGGCCAACAAAAACCAAATACTCCTTTTCTTTTTAATGAATGAAAGAAACCATAATCTATAAACTTCTTGAAGGTGAGAAGTCAGAGTGGAAATGACATTGCACTTGGAATCAGAAAACTAGTATTCAGATCCTGAATCTTTACAACACTGGTGAATACCAATTCCTTTATTTGAAAAAGAGTCCAGGAAATTGAACAATCCCAGGTTTCTCTTCCCATTGTTTGTAAATGTGTTGTAAATTGTGTGTAAATGTGGTATGGATGAAAAATGTTGCCTGCCATATCAGCAAAAAAAGGATGGTGTGGCAATCAAGCCATCAGCCACTATCCCCACCCCAATGGTGAGCCCTGACGGAACTCAGGATGGAGACAAATGTGCTGCCCACTGCCAAGCCCTCAGCCACTGCAGCCACCCCCAACGGTGTACCCTAACGGGGCTCAGGATGGGAAAGAACAGGATACTGGCCCTAGATAGCTAAGGTGCGTATCAAAGGAAAGATTCCAATAAGCCCAAGAGCTAAATTCATTAACTTGACATGTCTGGTTTTCTTTAATTAACAGTAATCTTTTGATGTTCTGACTACCCGGATTTTGTTGCTCTTTGGAGCAGTTTTCAACTTCTAGGTTGTGCTTTTTTCTTCAGTTGACAGTGGTCAAGACTGGAAATGAACTTAGCAAGCATTAGTAAGGATGGTAACTGGCTGGATGAAGGAGGTAAGGGAGTAGAAAAAAGGAGGTTGGCAGCTATGTATGAGCAATACCAAGGCAGTAGCAGGATTTAAATCATGACTCCACCACTAACCAGCTCAGTGACTTTGGACTAATCACTGAATGTTCCAAAGCTTCAATTTCTTCATGTAAAATGGGCGTTATAATAGTTTCTATCCCAAAGAGTTGGATTAAATGACAAAATTCATGTAAATTACTTAGCAATATTACCTGGAAAATAGTAATTACAGTACATATTATCAAACAGTTTATGTTATACTCTATTAATATTATTGGAAATACTTTAGTAAGAATTTTACTATATTCAAAGGGAAATAACTATACTAAAGCTTCCCACTTTGGCACAGGTTGTCTGAAGAAATTCTTGTCTTCTTTCAACTAGTCCCTAGGAAATCAATATTTTGATACTCCCTGAACACGTAGATTTACCATGATTATCTAAATAAGATATTCCAAAACATTTGGTATGTTTTACCCTTCAATATTTCTGGACCATGGAAGTCTCTAGTGCTCCCAGAATTCATAGCCTTGGAGTTAAAGGGTCAAAATGATACAGGTCTCATCATAAAATTGTCAGGGTTAGCAAGAAATCTTAGATCAGTGCTATTACCTGATTGATCAGTTTATCTAGTGCAACCCTGACCTTGGAGAGAGGTTGATACTTTCATGATTTAAAAAGAAATAATGAGGGCTTCAGGTTTAAAATGATGATTGTTCAGCAGCCCCTGATACAGCTTTTCTAACACCTTACAAAAAAAGACATAGACAAAAGATGAAATCTCACAGTATCATTAAATACTAGGAATTACAGTAACATATAGAGAAAATTCAGTAAATGTTTCTAGTAACTCCTAAATTAAATTGAAGAAAGTAATTGTGAAGCTTAAGAAGTAACCCCACAATCTCCCAATAAACTGATACTCTCGTCATCTCCTTTTTTACTAAAAAGGACAGAGGCTCAGAGAGGTGAAATAACTTGCTCAAAGTCACACAGCCACTAGATGGCAGAACCCACCTTTTTCAGCCTTGAGACATTGCTGAGTTCTAAACTATTATAGTGAGTGTTCTGCTTGGATATCTAAAGGCATCTTAAACTTAATATGACCAAATTAAAGTCCTGATCCTGTGACCATCTAGAGGGGTTGGATAGAGAGGGTGGGAGGGAGACACAAGAGGGAGGGGATATGGGGATATATGTATACTTATAGCTGATTCACTTTGTTATACAGCAGAAACTAACCCAACATTGTAAAGCAATTATACTCCAGTAAAGATGTTAAAAAAAAAGGCCTGATCCTGCCTGATCCTCTCCTTATTGCTAAAAGCTGCTTCAGACCTAGTCATAAGTATCTCTGTAAATGATATCATCATCCACCCAGTGGATCAAACCAAACAAAATACATCAAAATATCTAGAACTCAGTCTTGACTCATGTCCCTCTCTCACCTGGCACATCCAACTTCTCATCTGTTCATGTCTGTCAATTCTTCCTCCACAATATATCTTAAAGCCTACCATTTTCCCTCCATCTCCAGTTCTACCACACTTCTCTGAGCTAGCACCATCACCTCCCTACTGAATTACTGCAAAAGCTTCTCAAATGATCTCCCTGATTCCACTCTTGTCTCTACATACAACTTGAATAATGCTTTCATAATATTCTCATCCATATAACCATTGAATGGTTTTCCATGGTTCTTACAATAAAACACAAAGTCATTAAGGGACCAACAAGGCCCTCCATGGCCTGGTTCCTATATACCTTTCTGACCTTATCTCCAACTTCTCTCCTCATGAACCAGGTTACACCAACATTGACCCTCTTTTGCTTCCTTAAACCTGCCAACATGTTCCTGTCTTTGAACATGCTGTTAGCAATACCTGGACGTCTCTGAACCAGATATTTACAAAGTTCTTTCATGATTGATTGTCATTCAGATCAGCTCAAACCCCACCTTAATGAACCCTACCCTGACCATTTACTTTATCTCCTGTCTCCATTCCATTACCTTCTGTGATATCACTTAAATGTGTTTTCTTCAAAGCAGTTATCATTATTAGAAATCATCTTGCTCACTTATTTGTTTTGCGGAAAGAGATGAAGACCAGCCAAATGAGAAAAGCAAAGGCTACTTATTCAGAGCTTAGTATAAGCGAGGGAGTCAGCCACCATCATTCGTGTTTTGTCAGAGACTGAAAGTCAGAGAGAGGAGTGGGAAAGCTTTGTAGTGGCAAAAATGGCAGACTTCTGGTATGACCTGATTGGAAGCTGTTGGCATGGGGAAGCTGCTGGATGGTAACCTGAAGCCGGGCATGTTATGTGATTGATGATGGGTATATATTTGGTTTTCTCTGGTTGGTCCTAAGTTGGAAGTAGAGGCAAAATAAGGGAACTTGTCAGTTAATTAGTCAAGTCTTGGACACTTGGGGTCAATTACTAGAGACAGCAGCCTGACTTCCTACCAGTCACACTTACAGCAGGCTGGTTTCCTGGGCTGCTTATTGTAGATAAGGAGCTGGTTCCTATGCAAGTTGCTCCATATTAAGGGTCAAAATTCTACTTTTATATATGGTTTGGCAATTGTCCATCAGTAATGTCAGTTTATCAGTTTCCTGATCATATATGTCTCCCAAATGGAATTTAAACTTCAGGAGAGCAAGTCCCTTGTCTATCTTCTTCAATAAGGGCTCCTTAGTGACTAAAACACTGCCTGGCACAGAGTAGGTGTTCAACATATATTTGATAAATGAATGACTGAAAGGTTAACTGAGTGCACAAATGCTTTATTACTATACAGGCAGACCTTGGCGATATCTCAGGTTCAGTTCCAGACCACCACAATAAAGCTAATATTGCAATAAAGTCAGTCACCTGAATTTTTTGCTTTCCCAGTGCATATAAAAGTTATGTTTGTACTATACTGTAGTCTATTAAGTGTACAATAGCATTATGTCTAAAATAGTAATGTGCGTATCTTAACTAAAAAGTACAAAACAAAAAACAATTACAATGGTAACATCAAAGATCACTGATCACAGATTATATAAGAAATATAATAATAATGAAAAGGTTTGAAATATTGCAAGAATTAACAAAATGTGACACAGAAATGAAATAAGCAAATGCGGTTGGAAAAATGTCAATGATAGACTGTTCCACACAGAGTTGCCATACATCTTCAATTTGTAAAAAACACAAAATCTGCCAAGTGCAATAAAGTGAAGCACAATAAAACGAAGCTTTCCTGTATATTTATTGCTTCTGAAAGCTAAAAGCAAAATGAAAAGATATAAGTACAGAACTTTCTTTTTGGCCAGCATGACTGGCTGATTTTGTTGATGTATTGATCTGATATAACTCAAGTACACCAATTAGGTTCCAGTGGAATAATCTCCTTACCTTTAAAAAGAACACCAAATTCTATCATGAATTTTTCATCAGGGTAGAAGATGTACAATATTAATGGCAACTCTTAACAATAAATGAGTATTTTGGCACAGACTAGGGTAGTGGCCTTCTTGTCAGTGGCTGTGAGAGAAGACAAATTTGTCATGATGAGTCCATTCATGATTTGATAGACTTGAAAAAGGAAGATAAGAAGCCAGGCTAAAAATTCCAGATAAACTGCAGCTTCTTCAACCTGAGGTGTGGTGCAGTGTCTGCTTTATAGCACCGCATTCTCTTATTAAAAGATTTGCATTGGGCTTCCCTGGTGGCGCAGTGGTTGAGAGTCTGCCTGCTGATGCAGGGGACACGGGTTCGTGCCCCGGTCCGGGAAGATCCCACATGCCGCGGAGCGGCTGGGCCCGTGAGCCGTGGCCACTGAGACTGTGCGTCCGGAGCCTGTGCTCCGCAATGGGAGTGACCACAGCAGTGAGAGGCCCACGTACCGCGAAAAAAAAAAAAAGATTTGCATTATATGATTAAGCCCGATTGGCCCAAACTTTGTTACCTACCATTCCAAACTGAACTTCAGTTCACACAAAGAATAATAATTTAACTACATACACAGAACACAAGAGGCAGAAGGGAAGGAAAGAAAGAGACAGAGAGACAGAAAACATTAGAATGGCAACAGCAGTTTGATATGGGAAAAGCCACCTAGCACCTAGAAGAAGAGAGAGAGATATGAATGGGTCACAGTTGCCAAACATAGTTATCCTTAAAGAACTCATGCTCCAGTGAAGAGCACAGCCATGTAAACAGGTCATAGAAAGCAGCTAAGAGAAGCTGTACTTAAATGCTCTGAGGGTTCCAGGGGTGGAATTGAGGAGATTCATTCTTGGCATTCAATTCCCATATTGTTCTTCTTTTTGTTTTATATATAGATTTATTTATTTATTTATTTTTGGCTGTGCTGGGTCTTCACTGCTGCGCGCGGGCTGTCTCTAGTTGTGGCAAGCAGGGACTCTTTGTTGCGGTGAGCAGGCTTCTCACTGCGGTGGCTTCTCTTGTTGCGGAGCACGGGCTCTAGGCGCGCGGGCTCTAGAGTGCAGGCTCAGTAGTTGTGGCGCATGGGCTTAGTTGCTCCGCGGCATGTGGGATCTTCCTGGACGAGGGCTTGAACCCATGTCTCCGCATTGGCAGGTGGATTCTTAACCACTGTGCCACCAGGGAAGTGCCTCCCATATTGTTCTTTTGTGCCAACAGTAAGAAGGGGATTTTCCCAGAGCCATTCAAATTCTTCTGCCCAATTGCCCATGGGATCTATAGCAAATCTGGCAGTAGAATAATAATAATAAGTAACAACAGCTAGCATTCATCGAATGCTTATAAAAGGCCAATCACATTGCAAAAGTTAGTTCATTTAATCCTCACAACATCATTGTGAGTCAGGTATTATCCCTGAGTTATAGACAGGGAAAGTGAGGCTCAGATGGGGTTATGTGCAGGGTCCAAGGTCAAACAGCTTAGGAGCAGAGCCCTGATTTGAACCCATATTTGACAGACTAAAGAGAATCACTCTATTAAACTGCCTCTCACCTCATCTACTGATCAGGCTGAGGCCAGCACAGCTCTATTAGGCTCCCTACTCAGGTGCACCAGGCTAAGGTGGTAGAACAAGGGAAAGATACCAGAGAACATCTTCCTCTCCTATCAGGGAATATCTTAAGACAGCATTTGCTTTGATTGTTCAGATATGCCAAACATGGTTTCACAGGTTCAATAGCAGGTCTGGGCCTGAAAGCCAGGGCTAAGATGACTACAATGATATCTCTTTGGAATGTTTTTAGAATAAATGAAACTGTGTAATACCTTAGTCTTGTCCAAGAGACTGGTTTTATTCCAAAGCTGCTGACTTTTTAAAACACAGTTTTGGTTGATGGGACTAAACAAGCACTCACAATTCCAAGGACTTTTGGTTTAGATGTAAACTAATGAAACTTTTCTCAGAGACAATTCGTCAAAGTATATTGAAGGCTCTAAGAACTCTGACATATAGTTTTTAGGAGATGATGCCAAGAAAATGGAAAAAGAACATATGGAATATATATGATGGAATACTAGACAACTGTTCAAATTCTTGCTTTGAGGGGACTATTTAAGAATATGAACATATGTTCATGCTGTGGTGCTAAGTTTTAAAACGCTAAAGGATGGTATGTAAACAAGAATCCAATTTTCAAAGATATTAATAACATTGATAGTAGATAGTTTACAAGGCAGCCAAAGGTAGAGGGAAGAAAAAAATGTAAAGGGAATGAAAGAAAAAAGGTAAAACATTGCCATGTCAGAACTGGACAGCTAGGAGTCAGCTGGAAATTTTATAATTTTTTTCTCTCCTGAACTCAAAATTCCAGCCCACACCCAGGTGGAGGATGCAGTCAAGGCACGTGCCTGGAGGTCTATGTTAACACTGTACTGCATTGAGAGCAGCCATATCTCAGCCTGCCGCCATGTTCCTTGAGTAGAGCATCATGCTGGCATTATAATTTGGAATCCTAATATCTATTACATTATTTTAAAGTGCTCATTTAGTTTATAGTGCAGCAATTTATAAAATGTGTTATCACACAATAGCTGTCCATTCATTTCCCAAAAAACTACACATTAATGGGCATTAATTTCAGGATGCTAAGTGACATGGAATATGGTTAAATATGGGCCTTCTCTTGTAGTCTCACATCCATCTAGTCACAAAATACACTTTAATGTCATTGCTGAAACTAAGCTGATAGAATATGGTAATAGGTTGGCATAATTAATGGAAATACTACTTTAACAGTTATATCAAATAGATTCCTTATGAAATGGCATAATTTTTGCACCAAAGGCCAACACTCTCTCACTAAAACAAATTACTTTTGGGGGGAATAATTCATTGACCATTAAATAGCAATAATGCAGAAATATGTAACAATATCTATAAAACACATTTTACTAGCAATATGCATAATGCAAAGTCTATTGGCTCAGGGCAGATGCTCTGTAATAATTGGAATTTTTTATCTTCTACAGTAAATAGTTTCTAGGTTATCTATGAAATCAGATCTGAATTTTAAATACATATAATGAATTTATAGTTAATTCAGCTTGACTACTGAAAATAAGTCCCTGATTTTTAAAAAAGACATGTTCTTACGAGCCAATGTCCATTATACTCCAAAACATAGCATATGAGTTTGCAAGTAGTAGATAAGACAGGGTTTTCAGATTATGATGATAAAAAGCAACACTTCTGTAGAAGAGTTAAAGTACTGGAAGACTGAGGGGGTGAGGGGAAAAGTCCCTAAAAGAACTATGTATAAACCTTGCAAGGAAAAATAAAATCAAGGGAATGATAGCTCTTCTGGTAGGTGGACCTGGAAAAAGTGCTCATTGGAGGTTGAACAGACAACAAGGAAAGACAAAAATACTTATGCAGAAGAGATTTTTACCACTGAATCTCCTTACCAAGAGATTCATGTGTCTTGCATCTCACCTTGGCAGCACCTGAACCTGTACTCTGTACCTCTTGGTTTCTGTAGTGGGGCTGCTCTGATGCTGTAGTGCAAGACATCTGTACTCATACATGCACAATTGGAAGTGTGAGAGTGTTCACATTTCATGGGTGGAGTTGCTAGATTTCACAAATAAAAATACATGAGACCCAGTTAAATTTGAATTTCAGATAAACCGTGAATAACTGTTTAGTATAAGTATGCCCCATGCAATATCTGGGACACACTTATACTAAAAAAAAATGGTTTTTTATCCAAAATTCAAATTTAACTAGGTGTCCTGCATTTTATATGCCAATTTTTTAAAAAAAATTTTATTGAACTGTAGTTAATTTACAGTGCTGTGTTAGTTTCAAGTGTACAGCAAAGTGATTCAGTTATACATATATATATATATATATATACATATACTGAATATACATATATATATATATATTCTTTCTCAGATTATTTTTCCATTTAGTTCATTACAAGATATTGAATATAGTTCCCTGTGCTATACAGTAGGTCCTTGTTGTTTACCTATTTTATATATAGTAGTGTGCTATATGCCAATCTTGCCTGTGTATTAACACTTGCCCAGTTCAGGAAACTGGCTTTGAATCAATACTCCCTTTTCTGTCTTATGGGTGAAAAATTCTGAGACGTATTCTACACAGCAACTTGGAAGATCCTGGTGGGATGAAGCTACAGTTGCCCCCAACCATAACTAGCTCAATGTCATATGCCTGTACTATTTTCCTTCTTTCCCAGTTCACACTCACTGAATTCCCATTCTTTTTCCCCGGGATCACATCCTTAAATAAACAGCCTGCACAAAAGCTTCTCTCTCATGCTCTTTTTTTCTGGGAAAACTCAGGCTAAAAAGGTACTGGTGAATCTAGGAAGTTGTAGTAATCTTAGAGCTAGAATGAACCACTTTACTAATGTGAAAATTAATTTATATCGAGTTCAGTTGCATTGCCTAAGGTCTCACTGCTCAGTAGAGAAAGATCTGAAACTTGAACTGGGTCTTGACTTCCATTCAATGCTCTTCAACTAGAAGACTCTGCCTATCTTTATTTCACACTACTGTTTTTAAGAAAAATCAATTTAATGTTTATGTAAAAATGATATAGTAGCAGCATCAAGAATGAAAAGCACAGATTCTTTCATTTTCTAGCAAAAAAAACACCTCACCACACAAAACAACTAACAGTGGCAATTAGAAACACATTATTTGGGCTTCCCTGGTGGTGCGGTGGTTAAGAATCTGCCTGCCAATGCAGGGTACACGGGTTCAAGACCTGGTCACGGAAGATCCCACATGCCGCAGAGCAACTAAGCCCATGTGCCACAACTACTGAGCCTGCACTCTAGAGCCCACGTGCCACAACTACTGAAGCCCATGTGCCCAGAGCCCACGCTCTGCAACAAGAGAAGCCACTGTAAATGAGAAGCCCACACACCACAACAAAGAGTAGACCCCACTTGCCACAACTAGAGAAAGCCCACGCACAGCAACAAAGACCCAAAGCGGCCAAAAAATAAATAAATAAAATAAATGAAAAAAAGTAAAAAAAAAAGAAAAGAAAAAGAAAACTGGATACTCTTTAAAAAATAATAAATTAAAAAAATAAAATGTCATCTAGATGCTCTTGTCTTCTCATCAAGAGATGATCCAGGGCTTCCCTGGTGGCACAGTGGTTGAGAGTCCGCCTGCCAATGCAGGGGACACGGGTTCGGGCCACAGTCCGGGAAGATCCCACATGCCACGGAGTGGCTGGGCCCATGAGCCATGGCGCTGAGCCTGCGCATCCGGAGCCTGTGCTCCACAGCGGGAGAGGCCACAACAATGAGAGGCCCGTGTACTGCAAAAAAAAAAAAAAAAAAAAAAAAAGAGAGAGATGATCCAGTATAGTATTTCCCCCCGCCAGGAGAGTAAACAAAAAAGGACCATATTTTCAAATAGCTTAGCTAATTTAAAGACACATCAATTTTCATGTGTGAAATGAGTGCAGTAATTGAATGTATGACGAAATATGCATGAAAATGTAGATACACATTTGTGGTGTAGATTTAAGGCAGATGTTAGAAAATTTAGCAAAATCTTATACATTTTCATTAACTATTTGAAAAATGTGTGGACTTTTCTGCCTCAAAGAAACACCAGCAGTATTAAAACATAAAGCTGAGATTTTATGTATTAACTTGTAAACGTGTGCAGGATTTTCACTTCGTTTCAGAATTCCTTCCAAAACTGGTGAAAAATATTAAAGCATAGCCATATTTATGGATATGTAGGTATAGATAGAAGGCTGTATACAGGAGAGTGAAAAGTCCAGAAATGCTCTGATATGAGTAGCAGTGGGGATAACGTGGGATATACACACCAGAGGAGGAAAGACTTGGCAGGTACAAACAGTTGGCTTCTAATATCTGAAAAGGTGATTAAGACATCACTATACTAATTCTATTAGATCCCAAGAGCAGAACAGGTCAAAAAGGTGTTGTTCCAGAGATCAGAGCATAATTCAGTAAGAGAATTTTCTCGAAGAACTTTCTACCAATTAGAGTTGTCTGAAAATGGAATAGGCTGCCTTGTAAGGCAATCCCTCCTCTATCAGAAGTGGTCAAGGAAAAAGACAGGTTGGTTAATCATCAGGAATGCTGTTTAAATGGGTTGGTATTGTTTGATGTTTTGTGCTTTTTAAAATTATTAATCAATGTTAAATGTCAATTATATTTCAATAGAGCTGGAAAAAATAAAAGAAAAAAATAAAGTTGATGAACCAAAAAGAAAATATTAATATATTTTGTAGTTTTTACTATACTCGCTATAACTTTTTGTTGTTGTTGAAATAAATTTCATTGCCAGAGCCATTGAATATTAACTATAAATTTTAGGTTGCAAATAACAGGCAAATTCCAAAGCAATTAAATATAAAAAGGAAAATGTGAAGGGAACACTCTAATATAAATGGAACATTAGTCACTTCTCATTTTTCAAGATTAGAACCCTCTGGTGTGTGCAGTTCAAATTTTCACCCTCAACTACAAGTCTATGTACAGTTTATGATCCTCTTTTTCATCCTCCCAAAGAGAAAGAAAATGAGGAACAGCTATATTCTGGTGCATAAGGAATCAGAACAATTTCATGGAAACTAATAGCAAAATGCAGTAAGGACTCAGGAAGAACTGGGACTTGGTCTGCTTGGGAGAGATGGCCATTGGATGAGTCACAAGTTGTTTTCAACCATTTCACTTAACCAGACCAAATTAGAATTTCCCTATCCAAATTTGAAAATCAGAGGATAATGTGACTGGTCCAGCCTGATCAGATGGCTCTTCCTGGTCTAAACAGCAATGGCTGGAGGCTAGGCTCTTCTGCTACAGACCTGGTGGATGGGGGCCCATTCCACTGAATCAAGTGGCATTTCTAAAGAAGATGATGGCATTTCTAAAGAAGATAATTTCTAAATAATTAAACAAATACAAGTAAAGCATGAAATTTTTTATTTTAAATACCTTTAAACATGCTAAAAATATGTTTATTTTTAAACATGTTTAAAAATAAACATGTTAAAGACATGTTTATTTCAGGTCTGTTGTCAAAAATTGAAAGTTATTTTAAAAAGATCAACAATGCTTAAGCATGCTAATTGCTTATCTTGGAGATGTTTTGAAATTTAAGGATTGGAAGAACTTTGAAAGTGTGTAAAGCAAAGCGACAAGCTTGATTCCCTATCAACAGGGAAAGAACTGGGCTGGCACTCATCTTTCTACATACTGCATTTCCTCCTAATCGGGAAGGAAACACGACTTTAATGTCCTATTAGGCTAATATCATTTTATAACCATTTAGAAAATACTTTTAGAACTGGCAAGTTAATAACCATGAAACAACAGAGACATGAAATGTTAGCAAGTAACAGGACTTGGTTTTCAACATATATCAGAATTCTGGCATATAAGTAAATAAGCTACACTTCCCAGTTTAAAATCCATTCCCCAAATCAGACATAGCCAACATATTTTCCTATTGACTCTAAAGCAAGAGCAACACTCAATTTTCCTAGACATCGTATTCTTCATAATTGGCTCTAAATGGTTGGGTATTATCCAAAGTAAAACTAGTCCACAAAACATAATCTAAAAATTTGGTAATGATTGCAAAGAGCACTTGCAAGTGTCAGAAATGTTTGGAATAAAAGCTGTGTCTGAGTCTCTGCTGCATACAACTCTCTGAGAACAAGAAAACAGGGTGCCTTGCCATTTCCCAGACCTGAGCTGCTGCTGACTATGTTCCACACCTGGGGCCTGAGCTGTAGTTGATACTCATCCCTGGGACCACTCTGCCACTGCATCTTGCCCCGGAGGCCCAGGACACCGCTGCAACCTGGCAGCCTTAAGTTTTGTGCCGCTGCTGTGTCTAACCTCCCTCGGGGCCTGAGTCACTCAGATCCTGGCTCCATGGGTGATGTGCACATGCCCACACTTCAGACATTGGTGCCACCACCAGAGCAGGTGCACCAGTGCCCCAGGCCCCAGGTGCTGAGCTAGTTCCATGTAGTGCTGAGCCCAGGACCTCGGCTCTCCCGTCACTATGAACGCCTACACCCCAAACACCAGCGCCACTGCCACCACAAGAATGCCAGCAAACCATCTATCTGATAAAGAGTTACTATCTAAAATATGTAAGGAACTCATACAACTCAATAGCAAAAAACGAAAAAAATTATAAAATGGGCAAAGGAAGAGTATAGACATTTCCCTAAGGGAGATCTACAAATGGCCAACAGGCACATGAAAAGGTGCTCAATATCCCTAATCATCAGGGAAATGCAAATCAAAACCACAATGAGATATCACCTCACACCTGTCAAAATGGCTATCATCAAAATGACAAGAGATAACAAATGTTGAGAGGATGTGGAGAAAAGGGAACACTTGTGCATTGGTGGTGGGAATGTAAACTGGTGCAGCCACTATGGAAAACAGTATAGAGCTTCTCAAAAATTTAAAAATAGAACTAGCATATGATCTAGAAATCTCACTTATTGGTATATATCCAAAGGAAGTGAAATCAGTATCTCAAGGAGATATTTACACTCCCATGTTCATTGCAATAGCCAAGATATGGAAACAACCTGTCACTGAAGTTCTAATATTTATAGCTAAATAGAGGGGACTTCCCTGGCGGCACAGTGCTTAAGAATCCGCCTTCCAATGCAGGGGACACGGGTTCGAGCCCTGGACTGGGAAGATCCCACATGCTGCGGAGCAACTAAACCCATGCACCACAGCTACTGAGCCTGGACTCTAGAGCCCATGAGCCACAACTACTGAGCCCATGTGCCACAACTACTGAATCCTGCACGCCTAGAGCCAGTGCTCTGCAACTAAAGAAGCGATCGCAATGAGAAGCCCGCGCACAACGAAGAGTAGCTCCCGCTCGCTGCAACTAGAGAAAGCCCGTGTATAGCAACGAAAACCCAACGCAGCCAAAAATAAATAAATAAATATATCTAAATAGATAGAGAGATATTTACAATTTCTTTATCTATATATGTATGCCAGACACACAGAAAGAGAAATACTTCATGGTATTATTTGTATGTGAAATCTAAGAAAGACAAACTTAGAAAAACAGAGAGTAGAATGGTGGTTGCCAGTGGCTGGGGGGTGGAGGAAATGGGGATACGGTGGTCATAGGGTACAAAATTTTAGTTAGAAGATGAATAAATACTAGAGATCTAATATACAACATGGTAACTGTAGTAAATAATTATGTATTGTATACTTGAAATTTGCTAAAAGAGTGGATCTTAAGTGTTCTCAACATACACACACACTAAATGGTAACTATGTGAGGTGATGGATACGTTAATTACCTTGATTGTAGTAATTATTACTTACGGTACACTTATATTAAAACACCATGTTGTACACCTTAAATATATACAATTTTTGTCAATATATCTTTAAAAATTTAAATGACACAGCCAAAAAAATTTTTTAAGCTTTGTATGTAGTCAAGTTCCCAAGAAGCAGAGTCTGAGGTGGGTATTCTTGTTCAAGTGATTTCTTGTGGGGTGAGGTGCTCTCAGAAGAAGGGATGTGAGGGAAGTAGGATAATAAAGGGGAAGGGAAGTTCAGCAAGAATGTAGTTTCAGCTACAGACTGGCCCCATCTGACACCATGGAGAAGTTCCAGAGTCCAAATTCCATCACAGATTTGGTCCCGTGAGGCAGAAATCTTAGATAGCTTGTGAATAGAAAATCACCCAGTTTCAATTTTTTAAAGTATTTTAAGTGAGTCTAAAGATCTTTCACCAAGATGACACAGAGCTTCTCCTGACTCCATCACATTCACTCTACCCATTCAATCGATAAACAGCTGAAGGATAATGTGGTTGATGTAAACCCGCTTTGTCATTAGACAACATCTGGAAGAGCTCTCTAGAGATATTTTTAAAGTTAACCTCTTACCTATCAAGACCTATTTACATATATCTGCAATCTACTTTCAGACATTAAATGTGAACAAACACTGCTTAATGAATTAAACTCCAATACAATTGCTTTCACTCTACCCTCAAATCAATTAACCTGCTTATAGAGAGAAACCCACCCAGAGTATTTTTAATAGATAAAAGAAGAAGATAAAAAGAGAAAATCATTGTCTATTAAAATGAAAGGAAAATAAACTAATATTTACTGAGCACCAACTCTGTATATCCCAGGCACTAGGTGAGGGACTTTGTGTATCTCATCTCACTCAAAAGTCGCAGGAATCCTTTGAGGTAGATATCACCATCATCTTAATTTTGCAGATGTGTAAACTGAACCTGAGGATAGATAACTTGTACATCTCAGGATAGATAACTTGTAGATAGATACAAGCAGCAGAGCCCAAATTTGCATCCAGATGTGTCTCATTCCAAAGACTTCACCCTTTCCACTAAGCCACTAGCTCTTAAAGATGGTTCCCGAACCAGCAGCAACAACACCATCAGGAACCTGCAGAATCAGAAACTCTGGATATGGGGACCAGCAATCATTCATTATTCATAAAATATTTTTTGAGTGCGTACTCTATCCCAAACACTGTTCTAGGTGCTAGATGCTAGGGGCTGGGTGTATTCCCTTGAAGAACTCAGGCAAGGTCTCTGTCTTCATGAAGCTTACATCTGCAGCTGCAAACATTAAGTATTGATATATACATATATACGTATAAATGTAATACATATATACTCACATGTATAGTGTTTGTGTGTGTGTGTACATATGTGTGTATATGTACTTATGTGTGTGTATACATACATGCATATATAACACATATATATGTATAACTCATAAGGAGAGCACTGTACAATTTTCAAGATTCAAAAAGCACATTTGCATTAATTAAGTCATTAACTATTCATAATAACTCTGAAAATTAGATAGACTAGGTATTGTTATCACCACTTTACTGATGAGAAAAGGTACTTAGATCATAACAGTACTTTCCATTGAGCACTTACTATGTATCAGGCACTGTGCTATGCACTTTATATGTATTAGCTAATTTGCTCCTCACAACAACCTCATGGAGTAGCTAGTTATCAGCTTCCATTTAAAATGCAAAAACTGAGACAGCTGGGAAGTAGACGAGTCAGGCTCAGAAACCAAATATTTCTGATTCATGAGCCTATGCTATTATGATAAACTCTCTCCAGAAGAGTTAATTGTTTGTTTAAGGCTAAAATATGTGTATTTACCTATTTCTCACCTTAAATGGGAAATAATTTAAGCCAGGAAGAAAAAATAAAATATAACAAGAGAGCATAGATTAAAAGCATGGATGAAAGAGGAGAGAATATCTAGAATCAGGATATAAAATGGGTTAAGGTTCATAATAAGAAGTGCATGTCATAATGGACTTTATTTTGCCTTATGTGGGTCATCACCTTCGCTCTAAGCTCTCCATAAGTCAGTGTAAAAAAGGGAAATTCAGCCAGCTAAGTTCATAGTACCCAGATCAATTGTTCAGAACTGCATCTGCACTTGACATTGAGATCAGATAAGAATTTCTCTCGAGTCTTACCACAGGTGATACACTGCCAGTTAACAAACATCCTCACAATACATGAAACAAGTTTCCAAGGGCTACTTCTTTGGGGCCTCTCCTATAAAATGAAATCCCCAAAGGGAACCTCAGTGAAAACAGATCTGTGGTGAGCTCTGACAAAATGAGCCAGGTAATTAGCTCCTCACTGGTTTAATTTAATTATGGCACCTTCTTTAGCATATCTTGAGCAATAGTGGGAATATATATCCTCAAAACAGTTCTTGTCAAGTACTGCTCCTCTCAACCAATTTTCTGGTGTATATTGGGCAGTGATGATTTTAACATCATATTTCTTGACATGTGTTCTGAATGTAGCTCCTTTATTTTGACAGTTAACTACCTCATTTGCTGTAACCAATAGTTGAGCATAGAGGTGACAACATGTAAGGCCTATCAGTTCGTTAACAAATACTTTTCCTAAATACAGTGTTTTCTCCTGACTCAACTCAAGATCTTGGGGAAAAAGACACCTATCATAGTACTTTTTTATACAAGTCTCCTGAAAGACATTTCCTGTGTGAAAGCACTCTTCCTCAGCAACTCCAGGTAAGGCATCTTCGGACACTTCCACCAAATGTGGCGTTCAAGTTCCCTAAAACGGTTAGCTCCTCCATGGGGTATGTGGAATAATGAAGCATTGTGAAAGACTTCAGAACACATCACCCCAAAATATGCCACTCTAGCATATTAACTATTTTGAGTTAAAAGCCCTTGAAAAGCAGCAAATACCAAAAGAACACTCTGACCTTCCTTCTTTTTCTTAAAAGCAAGAGATGAGACTACCCTGTGAAAGATGTCCTCCCTACACCAGAAGGAATGTGACATTTTTATCACCACGGATTAGAAGCTGAGGTCGAAAAAAATCTGCTCAAACATACCTTGTTGAACTAACCTTTATCTTCCTAGTTACTTCTCCCCCAAATTAACTACCCTGGCCTAAACCCTTTGCCTTGTTGGGTCTACACAATTTATTCTCCTTGTCCAGCTCAGTATACAGCATTCAACCCTAACTGCTTCTTTAGGTCTTCATTTTTCTGCTGAAGACTCTCATAAACATATAAAAAATAATTAAAACTTGTTACACTTTTCTCCTGTTTATCTGTCTTATGTCAGCTTAATTCTTAGGTCCAGTCAGAGATCTTAAGAGGGTAGTGGAGAAACTTTTCCTCCCCTACAATGTAAAGACCTTAAAAATGAAACCATATGTCCAAACTTGTCATGTGTCCGTCCCATAGCAGGGAAAATGTAATTCTTAAGAAAAGCATGCCCAACTCGCAAAGGTATAAGATCACAGAGATCAAAAGATATGGAGCCAAGACTTGAACCTTATTAATTTTTTTTTGGCTCAAGAGCTAGTGCACTTTCTATTTGGTTGGTACTGATATACTTTTATAATCAAAGTCCAAGAGAATGAATGTGAATGCATGGCGTATAAAATACTACTCTTCCTCGGGAATTTGGTGAGAAAAAGTTACATAGACAATTTCTTAAACTCTCACTACATATGAAAACCTATTTCAAGTGATTCATATTATTTGCTTCATTTTACTCTTACAACTCTGACAAGTAGATACTATTGTTTTTCCCACTCCACAGATAAAACAATTGAACAGCAGATAGATGAAGTGACTTGCCCAGGTCAAACAGTTAGGGGCAGAAACAAAATTCAAATTCTAGTCCCCAAGTCTATGCTTTCAAACAGTACACCACAGAGCCTTTCTCAAGAGTAAAGATTCCACATAAAGCATTTAGCTACACAATTCACAGATTAAACATAATAACTAAAAGTCTAAGGTATAGGAAAACATACACACTAAAAAATAAACTGCAAAACCATAAAACATATAGGTTTTTAACTGAAGAGCCATTACTGCACCTTTATACTCTGAACTAATTATTAATTTTAGTTGGGCACTAGAAACACAATTCAAACCTCTCTCATAGACAATGGGTACACAGAACATTCTGAATGAATCTGAATTTCTTGAGGAAAATATTTTATTCTCTTGAGAGGCAACCAATGTAACCTGAAGAGATTATAGAGCTTTCCCTACACTTGTCCCCAATTTTACTCACCCTTCCTAGTTTGCAGAATACATTTTCACACATAAACATTTTATGCTAAAACCAAAATGCTTTCCTTATGAATTATTCATTTAATTTGCATTTTATTGACATAAAATATATCAATCTCCAAATAGAATATAGAGGCTAAGGGTATGAGCTGTGAAGTTCTACTGCTTGGGTTTGAATTCCTTTTCCATCACTTATTAGCTCTAAGTTCTTGGAAAAGCCATCTTTAACATGTCTAAGCTTTAGTTTCCTTATCTGTAAAATGAGTTTATAAATAGCACTCCATGAAGTTGTTATGCAGATTAAGAAAGAAAAATGTTTGTTTGTAAGACGTTCAGCACAGGTTCTAATATGTAGTACTGCACATTCATTCATTCAAAATTATTTGCTGGGCTTCCCTGGTGGCGCAGTGGTTGAGAGTCCACCTGCCAATGCAGGGGACGCGGGTTCGTGCCCCGGGTCTGGGAAGATCCCACGTGCTGTGGAGTGGCTGGGCCCGTGAGCCATGGCCACTGGGCCTGTGCATCCGGAGCCTGTGCTCCACAACGGGAGAGGCCACAGTGGTGAGAGGCCCGCATACCGCAAAAAAAAAAAAAAAAAAAAAAAAAAAAAAAAAAAAAAATTGCTGATTCTAGGCTATATACTGGACACTGTTTTAGGCATTTGGGGTACATAACTAACCCAAGCATCAAAAATCTTTGCTCTCATGAAGGTTGCGTCCTAGTGAGTAAAAATGTTCATTATCAACATAGTCCTTGTTGCTATCATCAACATTATCATTATCATGAACATCATCAATGAGTGTCCAGAAACTGTCTAGAGATTTTAGAGTCTACAAAGATAAGGATGCCCTTCAAGGAAGCATTACAAGGTAGGTCATCAGCCTCAGTGGAACAATTCAGTTCATGGCCAATCAACTCTCATTTGCACATCAGGGTCTTACTGTATCAAAGGCTATTATAGTAAATCTGTCAAGCTCCAAGGACTACATAGTGGACAGATAGATTCACGTGCAATCATAAAGCTTGGGGAAGAAAAGAGTTAAAAGGTAGCTGCTTCACAGAACCCTAAGCCACAGCTGCAATCCCTGGGGCAGAGTGTCCCTTTGATCCTGCTTTTCCCCACAAGAAGGAAACCAGGAAATGAAACTCGAAAATATTTGTTTCAAATTTCCAAATGGATCCCCTTGAAGCACAACTTCCAGAGAAGATAGGGGTCCCTCTGGAGGGCAAATAAACAACCTCTTGTCTTTCCATTAAAAGGAGAGACAGCCATCTCTATTTATCGGGAAGAGTCCTGTTGGCAACACGTAGAGTGTGCAGATATAAAGACAAGTGATGAAAGAGATCAGAGGCATCAGAGAGAAAGTAATGCCATTCATGGCATTGATATCAGTCATTTCTGTGTTTGGTGAAAGTCCTTCTATTCTGACATCTGGAAAATGATTCTAAGACACAAGAAGAGGAGCCAACACAGGACTCTGAAAGCTAACCAGGTCAGAAGCAAAGAGAACAATGCCCTTGACAAGTCAAGTGGATAGAGGTACAGCAATGAAAAAGTGACCTTATACTAGGCAGGATAGCTGAGGAAGTCTGGATATTCAAGTGAGCTCTGTATCTGCATGACATGGATGCAAGGAATCTTTCTCTGTATGTGTAACCCAGGTCTCCTAAAAATGTGGTATCTCAGCTGAAAGCTGACTAAAATTGAGTCAGTCAGAGGAAGCATGGGGATAAGGAAGCAAGAGTTTTCTGTGAAGAGGGACAGCATATGGGAAAGACACAAGGAGGAGCTAGCTCATTGTTCAGTCTGGCCAGGAAGCTAGGCAGAAGCCAGATAGCAGTGCACTTCATTACTATGACATCAAAAGCGTCCACACAGGGCTTCCCTGGTGGCGCAGTGGTTGGGAGTCCGCCTGCGGATGCAGGGGGTGCAGGTCCGTGCCCCGGTCCGGGAAGACCTCACATGCCGCGGAGCGGCTGGGCCCGTGAGCCATGGCCGCTGAGCCTGCGCGTCCGGAGCCTGTGCTCCACGACGGGAGAGGCCACAACAGTGAGAGGCCCGTGTACCACAAAAAAAAAAAAAAAAAAAAAAGCATCCACATAATATTGGGATTCATGGTATTCATAGTATACCATGAATACTCACCCCATTACTTTAAAATTAATTATTAATCAATTATAATTAATTATTATAAGCACAACCCATAAAATGATCAAGTTTATAATCATATACCTATACTCTGCAATCAGATAATAGTTTGATATATCAAACACATTTATATTGTATATTATAACATATACTATATACTTACAAAATAATTATTAGTTATAAGTAATTATTTATTAAGCATTCATTAAGGAGCATTCATTGAGTGCCTGCTCCTTATCAAACACTGTTCTTAGTGCTGGGTGTACTCTCTTGAACGGGTCAGGCAAGAACCCTGCCCTCGTTAAGCTTACAGCTGTGGGGAGAGAAGCAGATAATAAGCATGTACATGTTTTAAAATTTTATGTAGTAAAACAAAACCTGGAAATATAACAGAGATTAACTTCAGAGTGAGGGAGTAAGAAGGGAGGCACTTTAGATGGGGTGTTTAGTTTAGGCCTTTCTGTAGAGGTGACATTTGAGATGAGACCTGAATGACAAGAGGACAGTCAGAAGAGCATTCCGGGCACATAAACTGAGAGTTTAAGGCCACAGGGTATAAACAAGCTTAACATGTTCAAGAAACCTAAAGAAGGACAATGTGAATGGAATGTTACGAGGGAAGAAGAAGGTTGTATGAGGTGAGCTTAGAGAGGTAAGTACTGTACAGGTTAGGTTATGCAGATCCTGGGAAGTCAGGAGAAGGAGTGCAGATTTCTTTTTCAATTAAATAGAAAGCCAACATCATCTTCGCTCCTTCCCAAATTCCTTAGGGAGAGTTCTAGGAAATGTCAAAGGACGTGTTTCCTGTGTGCTTGTCAGTTAGCCCTCTTGGCTCCCATATAGCATCTCCCGTTTCTTCCTGTCCTTTCCTGCTCCAGCTGCTATAGTTGAACCTATTACAGAAATGACCACAGTAATATCACCATGTCACAAACACAAGGCTAGCAAAACTGATGACCAGGCACTAAAGAGTGATGGCCTGTTGACACTCCAAATGGCTCTGACTCACACAGCTGTATCTGTTCTGGGCTCCAGTATCTGCAATGCTGTGCTCCAAAGTCACCCCAGATGAGGAAGGTGCCCCATCTTGTCCCTCTAGGCACTGCACCCTAGCACTTAGGTGTTATACTCTAGTACATGCATAGACTACAAAACACCAGGGGGTTCTGCTCTTCACATCCTACATAGACTTGAGTGATACAGTTTTTATATTTCTATCTTTTATCACATATTATGATGATTTTCACACCCCAGGACTCAGGTCTTTGAGAGCTGGGCTTGAGGACAATTTGTAGATCTTAGAATCTTTCCCTCATCTTCTCCTTTCCCCTCCCAAACTGACATTGGACAACATTTGAAAAGCACAGCTCTCCTACTAGGAGTGTTCTTTGCCAAGATGCCACAGTTTCTCAAGTAAATAGACCCTTCGTGGACCTGGCCCTATTGGTCCTCTAGACAGGCTACAGCTGCCAAGCTGAAATTCTGAGATCAAGCTGAATCTTGATGACCTTGATAAGATAAATCTCACTAGAATGGCAGATATTGAAACATTTCTGAGTGGGCTGAGACGAAGTGAAGGAAGACAGAAAACTCTAGGCAACTCTTTCAAGAAATGTTGCTTCAAAGAACATCAGAGAAATGAGGATAACACTACAATAGGATAAATGTTAAGAATATCCTATATCATATGTGTAGAACTGAGGCTTGGAGTGTCTTGCCAATGTCAGACTGTTAGTAAGCTATAGATATGGGACTCAAATCCAAGTCTTTATGATCTCAAATCTCCTATTCTTTCCACTACACTATGGTGCAGTATGTGTCTGAACACTCAGCCTGAAAACCTGGCCTTAAGCATACAAAAGCCATTTTAATCCTATGATAGTATTTCCTTTTACATGGTATTCCAGGAAGGAAAATTAAGTTTTCAACCAGTTACATTATTAATCAAGGCATATAGTGCCTTTACTAAACAGAGCTGAGAAAACAGAAGAAACACAGGAAATAACTAGTGAATCTGCTGGATCTGAAAGCTCTGCATTGCATTTGGTTTATCCACATAATCTCAACAAAACCTTTTGATTGACTTAAGAATAGTAGGGGAACAGAACTTACATTTTTATCTCTTGCTTTATTTAATTCATATATCATACTAAGACCTTTAGATCTATTTTTATAGTCTCAGTGGAAAACTACACATGATAAATGACCCTTAACAGATTCTTCTTCTGAGTGTCAACCACGACAGCAAACACAACTTGCCACTTTTCAAACCCTCAGATTATTTTTGTAGTTTCTTGATTTTGTGGTAAGGGCAGTCCACAACAGAAAATCAATACCTATGGGTAAGCACAGCATGGTCACTGCCCTTGAAGAGTTTATGTTCCTGGAAGAAGTGTCACACAGAAGTGGAATGGAAGGATGGATTAGACACATGTGCGTAAAGAATATGATTAATTTCCCTTTAAAAATTGGTTTATAATGAAGAAACTCTGAAAAACAACAATATTGAGGCCTATTTCCAATTATCTCATTTTTGCTTATAAAATATCTGTAATTTGGTTTCCAAATAAAAGATAATGCCACACACGACAACTTGGATGAATCTCCAGAGAATTATAATGAGTAAAAAAGCCAATTTCAAAAGGTTACGTAGTGTATGATTACATTTATATAGAAATAATGAAATTCCAAAATTATAGAAAGAACAGATTAATGGTTGCTAGAGATTACAGATGGAGATTGGGGGAAGGTGAGTGTGGTTATAAATGGGTAACGCAAAGGGATCCTTGTGGTGATGGAACTGTTCTGTATCTTGACTGGATAAATGTTTGTGTTCTCGTTGGGATACTGTACTATAGCTTTGCAAGACACTGGGGTAAATTATGTGAAAAGTAGACTGGGTTTCTCCATATTATTTCTTATAATTGCAAGTGAATCTACAATAACCTCACAATAAAAATTTGAACTTAAGTAAAAGGTAAGGCCTTTCTATATGTACAGTAGTACAGATAGGCATATATAAACAACTAGCCATGCCTAAAACTGTGATGATAATTGTCCTTTTCCCAAATCCATACATAAATAGTAGAAAACCATTTAAAATTATGACCCTGCATTTTATTTCCCTTTTTCCTGGAAATAAATGTAACTAAAACTGAATTTCCCTTCTTAGCATCACAAAACACGAAGTGTCAGATTTGAAATAGTGCCCCAAAGAGCACTAAGATGGTCTAAGAGTTAAGTGTACTAATTTTCTGCTGTCATATCTGTGAAGGTATAATTAAATTTCCAATAAAAACAGAGACATTAAGAAAGCTTCCTGAGACACACTGCATGTAGGGAATATAAAAATAATGTGCATTTGGACAGAAACTAAGAACTATCTATTTGGAATTTCCTTAGTTATAACTAGACAAGTCAGTCATTAATGATTAAATGTCATGCATTTAATTACTTTTCAAGTAGTATCAAAAGTCACCTCCCACATTGTGAATCCAAAAAAAAAAAAAGAAAAGAAAATCGACACTCTTAACAGCCCTACTAACAAATCAAACTGCCTTCAAGCAAATCAAACTGCCTTCAAGCAAGGAGGCACTTCTTAAATCTTCTTGGCGGCCCATAGAAACAAGCTCCCCCAACCCAGTTTTTGTCCAAAAAATAGCTCACATGTTGGAGAAAAGTAGTTGCTGGGGAAAACCTGCATTCATTTCCCCTGCAGGAGCCCAGCCTCTAGTCCTGGCAACCAAATTGATAACGATCCATTCACATACAATGTAGCTGGTGAGCTTCACTCCAATCACCTAGTCTCCTCTGCATTTATCCAAAAAGTGTGATAATGAGTAAATCGATTGTAGGTGTCAATTCGAAGTAACATGGACCCTGAATAGAGAGCCAACTACAAATGTGTGTCCCTTACTACCTTCCATTCTGTTCAGCTACCACTAAGCTGCTGTCCCTTAGACTGACAGTTTAAAAGCTGCCAAAGGATCTTTTATGAAGGTAAATCAAATCATAAATAACTAGGTTAAGTAGAAAATAAGTTGCCTGATTGGTGTCTTCTCTATAAGCCTTCATTTATTCATTCATCCAATATAGAGTGGTCACCTATTATAACCGAGTAGGACCCTATGGGGCTTTCCCCTCTATCCTCTGCTTTAGCTCCTCTCTGAAGTACCTAGATAACAGTATTTGATGCACATTTCCTGAGTTGTTTTATAGATGTGAAGACCCCTCACCAAATGGAAGATGTTACCACTTGATGACCATGAGCACATAGCCCCAGGCCTCCTGGAGCCTAAGGACTGATAATGTGAACCCCTGTGACACCGCCCTATTACCTCACCATCAGCCAATCAGAGAGCTGTGCACATGCTGATCACATACCCTGCTACCTGGCTCCCTCACCTGGCTTTTAAAAATGCTTTGCTGAAACTCTTCAGGGAGCTCAGGTTTTTTTAGAGCATGAGACACCCATCTCCTTGCATGGCCTGGCAATAAACCTTTCTCTGCTCCAAACTCCGATGCTTCCATCTGTTTGACCTCACTGTGCATGGCGCACAGGAACTTGTAATAACACTATCATGTAAAACCAAAAAATGTAGTAAGTAAGGGAATGGACCCTAAATTTAGGGAGAATTGAAATAAGATGCAGGCTTTTCAGACACAAAAGGTCTTATCTTGCATGATTCCATTTATATGAATATCCAGAATTGACACATCCCTAGAGACAGATAGCAGATTCCTCGTTGCCATGGGTAGGGGAGGGGGATGGACATTGACTGCTCAATGGGTGAAGAGTTTCTTTTTGTGGTGATGAAAATGTTTTGAAACTAGATAGATGTGATGGTTGCACAAAACTGTAAATGAACTAAATGCCACTGAAATGTTGATTTTAAAATGGTTAATTTTATGTTAAGTGAATTTTATTCCAAGAAAATGTTTTTCTAGTTTAAAATCCAGACTTGTCAACCATCTAGTTGAATGATCTTAGAAAAGTTTTTCTCAGAGTATTGTAGGGGACCAAAACTTGCCACTGCTAAATATCTCTTTGGCATGCAGATTATTTTGAGCTGAAAACAATGAAGGCCCAAAAGAGGAAGAAACTTTGACTTTCCCCTAACTGCCTAAAACGTTTAGATAAAGGGCCTGTTCCCAGAATAGAGCTATCTCCAGAGATATCTGCAAAGAATATGGGCTACGTGTGGTGGGGGGAACAGGGCCTAGAGATCAGAGTCCACCCTGTGTCCCACTGTCTTTGCCTGGCCCAGCCAACATTTGCTTACCAAACATTTCCTTTTCCATTTCCATGTCAATTGCCTTCTTCCCCTTTGAAGCCCCAAACCATTACCCCCAACATCCTCTTTTGTCTTTAGCTGAAGATGATATTTAAGGTGAGGATTTCAGCCATTTTGGCAAGTTACTCAGTTTTCCTGGGTCTCTCCCATGTATACGTGTTACTGAACTTTGATTTTCTCCTGTCAGTCTGTTCCATGTGAATTTAATTCTTAGACCAGCCAGAAGAACCTAGAAGAGTAGAGGAAAATCTCTTCCTTCTCAACAGTATAAATTGGGATAACACTATTTGCCTCATTAATTAACCTCTGCAAGGTCCTTAACATGACATCTGACACTTGATCAATGCTATATTGGGGTGAGGAAAGGAGTGATGATGCCTTGGGCAATGTGGGAAACAGAAAGAAGTCAGAAATCAGTCCTGACCTCAAGTTGCTCATGGTCAATATGGGGAAACGGAGAAGTAAACACTGAGTTTTAATAGTGTCCTCCGAAAAAAAATGCACCACCTAAAAGTTGAGAATTATGTTTTATTCAGCGGATTTTCCGAGAACTTAAGCCCAGGAGACAGCCTCTTAGATAGCTCTGAGGGACTGTTCCAAAGAGGTAAGGGAGGAGCCAGGAAATATAGGAGTTTTTGCAAAAAACAAAACAAAACAAAAAACCTAAAACCAAAAAACAAATAGTAGGAACATGAAAATATTACTGTTAATTAAAGAAAACCCGGACATCTCAAGTTAATGAATTTACCACTTTTCTATGTATGGGAAGATGCAAGAGTCTGGGCTCATTGAAAATATTCCCTTGATATGCACCTTAACTATCTACGGCCAGTATCCACTTTTCCCCATCCTGAATCCCCTCAGGGGGCACAGTTGGGGGTGGCTACAGTGGCTGCTGGCTTGATGGCTGCAACATCCTTTGTTTACTGATATGGCAGGCGACATTCTTTCTCCACAGTAGAATTCAGCAAGCATAGGATAAAGGAATGAATAAAATACTGTGGGAACACAGAGCAGGAAAAGGTAATTTTGCTTGTAGGAATCAAGGAGCTTCACTGAGGTCCTAACATGGGTCATGAGGATAATTTAGACATTACTAGATGAAAAGGAAAGACATTCCTGGCAGAAATAACAGGTACAAAAAGGATAGGATTATGAGAGTTTTGTTTTTCATTTGTCCATAAGCTTTAGGAAAATGATATACCTCAGAGGAGGCAATCAGCATTGGGAGTTCTTAGGCTCAAATAAGCTGTCTTCAGGCAGAAGACCCTAAACTATCCAGGCCAAAGGACTTACTAAAAAGCTCTTTTGCAAGCCTATGTAAAATGAGAACTACCAAAAAATAAGTAAATGTGTACTAAATAATATAATAAAATGTAATAAAGTTGGATTGTTGGAAAGTTTTTGTTTCTCAACAATTAAAGGGAATATATAAGGTACTGTCTACTGGAATCTTAAGAGAGGCCTTTCAAACCAAGGGCCAGTAGGAAACATAACTAATCAAAGTGGAATTACATGTTGCCTTCTACTGTGTGATTTGGTGGTTTCAACTCTCCTTCAAATGCCAAATAAACATGTCGTGTACTTGCTGAAACTCAAGACTTGAATGATGATGCCTGAATAATGTTATTTTCAAATAAAAAAGAAGGGTGCTCCATTAGGTTGTCAAATCTAATTTTGTCTGTGCTTTATCTTCATTCTGTTGTTTTAAAGTGGTAGAGTTATATCATACAGTTGCCAAGGAATGGTGATTTTCAGGAGAAGAGAATTTTCCTTCTGAACTTGGTGTTTAATAGGCAGGGATATATGGAATCAAATGGTAGCCTAGTTTACTGGAAAGGTCATGAAGTCCTTGAATGATCTTGAGCAACTTACTTGTATATCTTGCTGGGCGCTTATAAAAATCAAATGAGATAAAGCAGGTGAAAGTGTTTGCTGTCCTTCAAGTGTTAAGTCATTTAGTGTTAGTCTGCATTTTCAATGGTGGATGATGACTATATGCTTCTGAATTAATTAGATTTCGGTGAGCAAACATCTTCAACATCTAGCTCATATCATGTCCAGAAACACATTCTTTGGAGATTAAAGGTGTCCATACGACTCCCAGCAGCAAAGCTGAAAATTCAAACGCTTCTTATCCACTGAAACTGTTGGATGAATCTGTAATGTAGAAGCTACTGGATTGCAATGGATACAGAAGAAATTGGCAATGTCAGCTGCTGACTCAGTCATTCTCCCTAGAAGTCACAAGTTCTGTGCCACACTCCAGTTTTTTTGCCAACTGTTTTACTTCTGTGAATTCATGGGACATCAATGTGGGTAAACCTACTGATAAGTGCTGAGGGAAGCAAATTGAGAATGGCAGGGTTTTTACTTCTCAAATATGGAGAATAATGTTGACAAACTGAGACCATTCCCTGCATTTGTTCAACAATGATTTTTAAGTGCCTGCTCTGTTCATGTCACTGTGCTTGAATCACAGCATGCACATGTGAACCATTCATTTTCCTTGTATAAAGGAGTGTTAAACTGAACATAACTAAATAGCAAAATGGCTGATATAGTCTCAAAGAATGCTGTATTATCATGAAGTGGACAAAAGAGCTCTGCGTCTAGCTACTGAAGAAGACTTCACTGGGGAAGAGGGATTTGAGCTGGGTCTTGCCAGGTGGTACAATTTACATAGATAGAAGGGATGAGGAAAACAGAACTACATAGGTATTCGTTCCAGGAATAGTCATTCAAAATCACAGATCTGCATCTACTTTGGCCAGGGAGTTTTCTGGCTGCTACAGTTATTAATTATCTATATTAAATGATAGTCAAATGAATGGTGAGTAAGTAAACATATGACATCAGCAAGCAACTAGCCCAGATGAGGATGCAGATGGTAAAAAAGAACTGGGTGGCCTTCTGGGGATGGTTTCTATTTCCTAATATTTCTCTACCCCTTCCTTCCAAGAAAATAGTAAGGAAAATGTCCCTCATGACATATGGTGAAGATACAAGAGGAAAAGTCCTAGGTGGGAAATGTCATAGATGGGATACAAGAACAAAATTTAAGTCTTTGGGCTACAATTATTTTGTTTCTCTCCTGGTATCCCTGTAGGAAAGTGGTTAACTCCTTTGGGAATCTGATAAAAGCACTGACCTTCTAAAGCAAAAAAAAAAAAAAAAAAACAAAGGAAATTTGTACCCAGGCATTTTTGCATGCAGTTTCGTGGGGTCAGGATCCCTAGGGCTCATATATACAGTCCCTAGGGGTCCATGGACCCTAGTTATAAACGTCTAAAAGACAGCCAAAAAGAATCCTGGCTAAAATCATTAACTTGCTTAAGTATTAGTCATTGGGTTCCCCGTGTTTGGAATTAGTTCCACTTCTGCCAAATGAACTGGCAGAAATTCCAGCCCATAGAACACTTTTTCCCACTTACAAAGACTGTTAATTATCTCCTCAGGCCTCAAGCACCATTGTAATTAATAATAGCTCAGATGAAAAATAAATTAGAAAAGACTCCAAGATGTTCTATTACTGCACTGAATTATATTAAAAATAATATTTAGTATTTCAGAATTTACTTACATGTGCCCAAAGTTATTAGAAGTAAGTTGACAATTAACAGAAACTGGTCAATATAACTACCTCTGGAAAACGTCTACAAATGTACTGAAGCTTCCTCAACCCCACCACTTCTTAAACCATAGCTCATTCCTGGCCCATCCTAGAAGTGGACTTTTCCTCCTGCATCAAGTCACAGGGCCGCCTTGAGGACAGGCGTTGGGTCTTATACACCTTAAGATCTTCTATAGCACTGTGTACTACAGATTAGGTGCTCACCAACTCTCTTTCAAACAAAAGAAAAATGCTTTCAAGGAAAGGCTAGTTCCATGTACTGTCCTGTTTTTTGTACATTGTAGGAAGCTGAGATTACACAATGCCCTCTTGGATCCAGTTTGGTTTTAAGAGAAGAGAAAAAATGAATCCATAACAATTCTAGTTCAGCTTCTCTCAAAAGATGAAGCATCAGCTTCACCTGGGAATTTGTTAGAAATATAGAATCTTGAGCCCACCTAACCTACTACATCAGAAACTCTGGGAGTGGGGTTCTATATTCTGTGTTTTAACAAGCTTTCTAGAAGATTTTGAATGCGAGCTAATATGGGAAAACCACCAATATAAGTAAATGATCCTCCCAAAAGAAGATTTTTCCTCCAAAATACTGACAAGTGATAGTAGTCTACAATTTCCAATCAATTTCCAATCCACTGACTTCATCATATTAAAAGAAAAAGAGTACTGGGTAACGAAAAGAGCACTGGCATGGGAACTGGGCCAATCTGAGCTTCAATGCTATCTCTGCTACTTTCTAGCTCTGTGACATTGGGCAACGTTTGTAACATCTCTAAGCCTCAGTTTCCTCATTTGTAAAGTGAAGTTATTGTAAAAATTGATTTTAAAGTTCCCTACAAGCCCTATAATTTTGTGTGTTTCATTGTAGACAAATCTTCAGTATATATTTATTGAGCATCTATCACAATTTCAACAAATCTGAAGGATATGAAAGAAAAAGACAGCTCTTACTCTCCAGAAACTCAAACTCCAGCTAGAAAAACATGTAACTTATGCATCAAAGGAATATATTAGATAGCGACAGAAAAATATGCACCTAATCATGGCAAGGTCAACTCAGAATGAAGGAAACCTGCTCTTTCTATGGGGATGATTTGAGGGATGTCCAGGGGATAGATAAGTCTAAGGATAACCTTCCCGCTAGGTATGTCACCATTTCTAGATACATCTCTCCAGTCTTATTTAGGTAGTAGGATTAGGCAGGAATTTAACAGTTTTGAGCACGTTCTACATTCCAGGTATTGTACTTGAGGCTCTACATACATGATTTTATTTAAAAAGCTCTTGACTACCAAAGAGCCAGATACTAATATCATCTCCATTTCACAAATGAGAAAGCTGAAGCTCAGGGTTTAAGCCAGGGTTTACCCTCTGGCTTCTGATTGGGTTTAGCCAAGGGGAAGAACAGACAAAAAGTGTAGGATGGCAAGGTATTTTCCCTTCCAGCTCCCACTTGATTCAGTGTCAAGACTAGTGGTTGGGTATAGCCAGGAAACTAGAAGTTCCAACTTAACAATTTTCCACATACAGGTCATTATGTGCCCTGCATATTTCTCTACAATTTGGGTTGCAGCTGTTTTCAGTGGTCAATTTTTAAATAATAGATATTTCTATTTAAAAACCATCCCAAATCTAATTATTAAAGCCTACTTTTAAAAATGTTGGTGAGTTTTTCCTTGGGATGGTATTTTATATTATATATGTTTACATAGCTTGTAATTCTCTTTTATTCTGGCTTTGCATTACATTGTGAGCACTCCTCAATGTCATTACATCTATTCAGGACTATATATCAATATAACCAGTTAGAAAATAAAAAGAAAATATTCCATTAATTAAAACATCATTATAAAATACACACAATTTAATCTAATACAATCTTTTATCTAAAAACATAGAACTTTACTATGGGATATAAAAGAAGCTTAAATAAATGGACCAGAACACCATTAGTCAGGGTATCAGTAAGAAACATAAAGGCAGACTCAGCTGTGATTCAAAGATAATTTACTTAAGGACTATTCAGAGTTGAGCGCAGGGTTAAGGGAAGCAACAATGAATGTGGAAGTACTCAGGGACTAGCAGAAGTGAGAAGCCCTTCCCACCTGTAGACATGAAAGGAAAAGGGAAAAGAACTGCTTTGTCAGAGCCTGGTAAGCGATGGAGCAGAGGAAGAGAGGATGCGGTCATGGAAGAGGAGAGATCCAGCCACTTCCAGAAACATGAGATGAATAGGGTTGGTAAAATTATCCAGGATGGCGGCTGACATTTTGGAGGCTGAGATCCCAACCCAGAGCGGGGTCTTGCTCACGTTGCCCATGGTCAGAATTGTGACTCAAACTATTCACTATGGCATGGCTATTTTGGGAATGCAATGACATGTTTCATTAATCAACGCCACGGAAGAGTCAGTAATAGTGTAGCTAAAGTGTTAGGCAGTTTTAAACAATTACTTTCCATGTCAATACATGTGTAATTTGTCAAAAATTTAGGATTCTAAATTTTTATAATCTTGGGTTTTCAATCACAATTTATGATACTGATTCTTTTGTATATGAATTCACAGAAATAGTATGGGGTGGAAAAATAATGCAGGACTTCATATACACATAGTCCTTTTACAATGGGTATGATAATATCCACCATTCATTCCTCAGAGAGGTACAGTGAGAGGACAATAAGGTGACAAGTGTGCCACTGCTTTCTAAAGTGCTCAGCAAACGCATTTTCTAAAGTGCTATTCAAAGGTTAGCTGTGATGATCACACATGAATATTCGTAACACAAGCCATTTGTATTTTGTCAATTGCTTATGGTATGAATGCATTCCAGGAGATGATGTTTGGATGTCTGCACTTGAATCCCAAATTCTTTTGATGATATAAAGAAATGACGTACATGCCCGTATTATTAATAGACGTGCATAGTGTACTTCTATTTTGTA
Organism: Mesoplodon mirus; assembly: GCF_964341445.2. Classification (NCBI taxonomy): domain Eukaryota; kingdom Metazoa; phylum Chordata; class Mammalia; order Artiodactyla; family Ziphiidae; genus Mesoplodon; species Mesoplodon mirus. The sequence continues at coordinate 130,256,083 of NC_138981.1, read as the reverse complement.
ACAAGTTGCTAATTATTTTTCTAACCATTGATAAATCTATATGTAGAAAATACAGTTATATATCCTCACATGTGATGATTGTGTTATTAACTTGTTTAAAAATATCTAAATAGTAAGATGAATAACAAGTGTACTGTCTTCTTGTCCGCATTAGCAAAATAAAGGCAGCACTCAAGCACAATGGGCATAGATACTGCACAGAGCCTGGATCTAGGTAAACACAGACATAAACTACATCTGAAATTGCCTAAATCAGCCACCATTCAATGTAATGGCAACTGGCAAGGGGAACTGATGACAATGTTGTTTCCTTCTCAATGCCTATGTTTTCTAGACTTACATAAAGTTAAAACAAAATCATAGGAGACAGGCTCACTTTAGCTACCTATCTCCCCCATTTCCCATTTAGGATTTCCACTTTCGATTACACATGGCTTGACGAATTGCACTACTTGTGCTCCTCTCAAATGGACAATCGATAGTTGTCAACGATTCACCAAGCCTAAGCTCGTACCATCTATTTTGGTGAGGCTCAGATCAAAGTGGCCAGTCCGAGAGCCTTCATTGCAGCCTCAAAACTATTTGCCATGCTTAAGCTTTTCAAAATGCACAGCATCCATCATGTGACATGTTGACTGGGGTGGGTAATAAAAGCATTTCAGAGAACAGGGAAGCTTCTCTCTGTTTTGAGCACAGTCATGAGCTCAGGAAAAGCTTTGAAGTCTCACCATGTCAGTTTTATGACTTACCATTTGAGGCTTTTCCAGTCAAACACAGTCAAGCATATGTCTGCATACGGTGCACATCTAAGTCTGGCCAAAAGTGTCTTTTGATTTGTCATAGCATTGCAATCATTCTTTTGTGCAGCTCACAAACTCTTCTCAAATAGAAACTTAGCATCTTTTAACTGAGTTGGCAGTGGAGACACTCAACTTTCTTTTGTCAGCTAAATCACTCTGTTTAGCTAGAACCTCTACTACCACTTCAGAATATCTGGCCCATTTAAAGGATAGCTGTATCTCCCCTCATTTGAATGGCAGAGGAAGGTTAATTGTAACAGGCCCCATAGGCAAAAATATGTTCTTTGCTGGATTTGACATAGCTTCATATTCTAAAGATGGCCTCAATAATTGATGGAAAATTATCTGGATTAGGACCCATTCTCACAGCTTATATATATGCACGTGACTGTAAGTGGAATTACGTATAACACCAAGGTAAGTGGTCAAAATTGAGCAAATTCATGATTGCTTATTAAACGAGTTGGGTTGTGAGTAAATAGAGGCTATGTGGAGTTGGAATATTCACTGGGAACATACACTGCCAAGGAAGGCCAGAAGTACCTATCAGACCATCTAATGAAAAGTAGTAGAGTGATGGGGAAGACAGTAATATGCAGTGGTAAGAAGAATGGAAACAGTGACTCTCTTTTTCTCTCCCATGTAAGACTGAGATGTGAACAGCACTTATGATATGCCAGAATACCAAGCACCAAGTTGAAGATAGACCCTGAGAGCAGAGCCAGAGACATCCTGGAAGGATGGGGAGTAAATCTGACAACTGAGGAACCTGAAGAAATGACCCAAGGCACTGACTTGTATAGCTGCCATTTTCACTGCCATTGACTGGAACATTGGGGTCCTGGGGCAGATATGGCAAATTCCATCTGAATATTAAGGTTTTTTTCACATTATTTACTGTCAAATAAACATCTATTCTGATAAGCTTGTGCAAAGCATGTCAGCAAAAATCTGGCAACAATTCCTGTGTCACATTTTGGGTATTTCAGTAGTTATGACAGAGGAAGGAATCAATGATGGCAAAGACAGTATTCCATGAAAACCCATTGGAGATGTACTTGGGAAAGAGTACAATAAGTTCGGTGTTATATACACACATGTTGACAACTCATAACTAAGTCATAGCAAAGATAGCTCCAAGACAATAAATGTGCCCAGTACAAACACTGTTCTACCTGTCCTATGTTCAAGGACTAATAACCTCATATAAAAATGCTTCTTAATTCTGAAGCAACTCAAAGCTTTTAAAGTACCACCTGGTATCATCTCATCCAGTCTTCTCAAAAACCCCTGATTTGTGCTCTGGATAAATCATGATTCCCATTTTACAGATAAAAAAACTGAGACTCAAATAATTTAAATAAATTACTTAAGGTCACCCAAATGGTTAATGAAGAAATGAGGCACTGAAACCACTAGTTCCAGTGATCAGTCCCTTCAATAGCAGGGAGCACAGCATTGCAAGCCAACACTCCAACGCCACGAGGGCCTCAGTAAATGCCACCATGGGTACCATCACCTCGACTTAAACACCCTTTAAGTCTTAACTTTTGTCCACCTGTTTCCATACTCACAGCATACCAGCTTTATTGTTTTCTCCTAAATTGGTTTGGTTCAGTACCACATCTATGTCTCTCAAAAGGATGACCTTGATTTTAACTAGTTACCCTGGTTCTGATGGTGGTCTTGATATTTGCTTGTCAGCCATACATAAAACTGTCATGGGTAAGAGGCAACTGTTTCTGTTCCTACAAAACACCTCCCATTAATTGACAGAGGAGGATGATTGGACAGACAGCTTCAGGTTTATTATAAACTATTCAACATTCTATTCTTTTTCTTTGGGTTTTATTGATTTGATGGAAACATCTTTTGGAAAAAAATGAGGAGTGTTATTTTTCGTTGTACACTCACAAACTGAAGCAAACTACGATGGGATCTCTTCGGAATATGGTTTCTTATGTGTAGCATACAATCTTTACTGCCAAAAAACCTGACACAAGCTCTTTAAATTTTGTGTGTGTGGCCAGCCAACAAAATTCCTCTGATATTGAAAATACTAATCTTGGTTATGTGTTTTCACTGATTACTTTGTGATTCCTTTCACACTTCTGAAATATAAACCTCTTGACTTTAACTGCAAGGTTTTTCCTTCGTTTCACTCTTTGGAGCCTAGGAGATAGGCTTCTGAACAAAGTTGCTTAACAACAAAATAAACTTGGGAGGCAATAAGCTTACTTCTATATAGCTATGTTTTTTTGGGTGGTGTATAAGAAATATTGGAAGTGTAAACATGATTGCATCATCTACTAAGTATAATAATGAAGTTATTTTTCAAATCAGTGGGTGAAGTGGAAAGTAACTCATCAAAAGCCTCTTGAAGATATTCTGTGAGCAAAGGACTAAGCAGACACTGAGGGAGTAACAGGGGAATGACACTGAGGGTGGCTTACTTCAGTCTTTGACACAAAACTGATTTCACCCTAACAAAACTTACAGCCTAAGAGTTCATATGATCACACAAGAAAGATCTATGTTTTCAAAATAATCTGCAGCTTTAATTGATGTAAAGATATTTTAAGCAGGAGGTCAGTAACTTCTTCAATCCAAAGGGATATAGGCACTGCCTAAGATGACGCCTAGTAGCCAGTGTTAAGGCCTGAAAGAAAAATGGAAAACCAGAGAAGAGAGAGAAATGGAAAGGAAACTACCAAGGATGACAGAAGAAGAGAGAAAAGGACATTTAAGGTAAAGAATAGCAGAAAGATAGCACCTACTGGGAACATATCTGTTTTAAACTATCTGCATGAGTCACTCCCTCAGCCTCCTTCAAACCCTTGCATGAATGTCACCTTCTCAATGAAGCCAGCCAGGACCTGCTTATTTAAGATTGCAGTGTTTGCACTCTCCCCAAGCTTGGCATTCCTTGTCACTCTCACCCTGCTTATTTCTTTTTTCCATAGCACTAATCACTTTCTAACATATTATATATATATTACTCATTCTTTACATTTACTCTCTATGATAGGTGTCTCCTTACTAGAACTAGGGCAAGGATTTCTGTTCGTTTTAACTGTATATCCCAGTGTGTAGGGCAATGTCTGGCATGAAGTGGCTACTCAACAAATACTGGTTGAATGTATAAATGAGTTCATAAACATTAACATATTACTCTACCTGTAAGATAAAAGAAAAATAAAGTATTTTTAAACACATATGTATACTTTCATGTGTGCTCATACACAACTATAGTAGAGAAAATCATGAAGATGAAGTAGTCATAAGCTTGTACCTACATCTAGAATCGCTGACAAAATGATAGCTTAAAATGCAGACTAATGCAGTTGGACTGGACTGTGTAATTCAATACCATGAGCAGTACTATTATCAGGAACGTCATTTTCTTAAATACTACACAAAACTCTTAGCAATGTATTATCTTCCCTTGCTTTACACAGTAGTTGCATCCCTAGAAATTTCAGCACAGGAATAGTAAATCCATGCAAAAATACTTAATGTTTATCAGTAAAATTGAGTTAGCTTCTAGATTGAGGTGATTAGGAGGAAATTATAAGGTGCAGTAGGATATCTGAAGTCAACATTTTCTTGTGGTTACTGTCCTCTGAAAGGCTAGTAGCACACCCCAACATCACTGAAGAAAACCAAAAAATAAGTTCTCAAGTATCTGTCAAAGTACTCCCTCCTCCACTGAGAACCTCCGACCTAAACCGTCCCCAGTAGAGTTCGCTCACAGATCCCATAAACAATCCTTGACACTTCAGCAGAGGATACCGAGTTGAGAACTTTGATCATCTAACCGACCTTCAAAACAGCATGGTGGTACCCAGGATTCCAAAACCAGTCCCTACTTAAAAACAAGTATGTAATAAGTTATGGAACAATCATAATAAGTTATGATTTTAATCAATGTAGACAAGCCCTCATAGGAATTTTCATCTGTCTTACTGGTTTTTTTTTTTTTTGCTTTCAAACACAATTTTTAACTGATCTGAATTAACCAGAAAATTATCTCAAGCAACTATCTCACTTTATAAAAATTTGATTATTCAAAGCCAGAGCCAGCGTTATAAATGCCCAGAAAGAATAATTTTCCTTAGGTACAGATTCTATAGCAAACCTGATGGATTACACTCCCTATTTTATTTTAAAAAGCAAAGCAAAGCCAAAAGTGTATACACACAGACACATAATCATGGATAGAAATTCACTAAAGACTTCCTTTTGCACACAGTTAAAAAGTTATGAGCTCTGAACATTAGCATTGCAAATACATATACACTGTTTTCAATTTAGCTCTAAGGAGAACTACTTTGGCGCCTTTGGCAAGCAAGCAATAATACATCATTGGAAACACAGGCACACGCTGTTTTGGAATTCACACACACTCATCTCCACCCTCTCCTCCTGTCCCTGAAGAAAATTTCCAAGTAGATCTGCATCATCATTACCTAATGATGATTAGCTTCCTTCCTATTCTTGAGTTTGAAACTGCAGATTTCAGTGACACACGACATTGAGACATGAGCAATAAATCTGCAGTTATGAACAGCTTGCTTTTATGGAAATATGTCAAACTGAATGTATTAAAATAACTTTCGTATCAGCTTGTCACAGCTTACTTTTTTTCATTTTCAGTGCTGACAAATATGCATTTAAATAAAATATCTCATGTGATATTTAATGTATTTTTATAAATATTATAACTTCTATAGACAAGCTAAACTAAGCACCCCCGTGACCTTAGGGTTGAGTGTTATACATTTCTATTAGTGTTGGGCCATGTGCACTGAACAAGGGATCAGATGACTGGGTCCCAGCTTCTCCAATGTGCCTCAGTTTCCTCATCTATAAAATAAGATATCATTAGATGATCGCCAAGATGTTCTATCTGACTTTGAATATTTGTTAGAGCAGGGGTCCCCAACCCCCGGGCTGCGGACCAGTGATGGACTGCGGCCTATTAGGAAGCGGGCCTCACCGCAGGAGGTGAGCAGCAGGCGAGCAAGGGAAGCTTCACCTGCAGCTCCGCATCGCTCGCATTACCACCTGAACCATTCTCTCTCCCCCCGCATCTGTGGAAAAATTGTCTTCCACCAAACCGGTCCCTGGTGCCAAAAAGGTTGGAGACTGCTGTGTTAGAGAACAATTCTAAAAGTTAGCGCATTTCAGGAAGTCAGTCTTCATCTCAGAGTACTATTATTTGCAAGGACAATAATAAAGAATACAAATGTTAATGAATATTCCTAAGGACTAAAAGGAATATATCGAACTGCAATGTGTTTGATTCTTAGATCAGAATACATTTGGATTCTTTGTGCCCATCTCCTTTATTCATCCACCTCCTTGGTGTTTGCAGATTTCTAATCTTCTGATTTAGTACTTAGCCAGAGCCTAAATCACACTTTAGGAAAGACTTACTTAGGGATTAGTTGATAGCAACATTTAAATGTTTTTTCAAAATGGATAAGTAATGATCACAAGTTACAAAGACCACTTAAAAGATGAAAGACAGTGAATTGGGGTTTATAGATGCCTTTATTCTCCTTTCCCTGTAATCCATTCTCCTAGCAAGCAGGGGACAAGGGTCTATCTAAAAATTTCCCAAAGTCTCATCTTTGTTGTTGTTGTTTAATTTGTTTATTTAGTTTTGGCTGTGTTGGGTCTTCGTTGCTGTAGGCGGGCTTTCTCTAGTTGCGGTGAGCCAGGGCTACTCTTCATTGTGGTGCACGGGCTTCTCATTGTGGTGGCTCCTCTTGTTGCAGAGCACAGGCTCGAGGTGTGTGGGCTTCAGTAGTTGTGGCATGTGGGCTCAGTAGCTGTGGCACACGGACTTAGTTGCTCCGCAGCATGTGGGATCTTCCCGGACAGGGATCGAATCCATGTCCCCTGCAATGGCAGGCGGATTCTTATCTACTGCACGACCAGGGAAGTCCCCAAAGTCTCATCTTTGGAGCAGCAACATTGGCATGATCTGAAAGCTTGTTAAAAATGCAGAGTTGCAGGCCCTATCCCAGTTCTACTGAATCAAATCTGCATTTGAGCAAGATCTCAGGTGACTTATCCATACATTAAAGTTGAAGAACCTCTCATCTAAAACAGGAGTCTGTTGTGTCACTGCAATGGCTGGCTGCTATTTATAACATCCAAATCCTTAGGGAAACTACCTTGCTAATTCCTCTCTTTCCACCACAAGGCCATCTGTGATTCATAAGCAGGAACTTTATCCTCCAATACTCATTTCTTCTTGCCCTACCCCTTCCGATATCACAGACTAAGCACACACCTGGGCACATGAGGAAAGCTCAGCAACATCTTATTTGATTGGACTAAAACACAATGGGGCATCTGTAAAGTGTTTCTCCAAGTCTATTTAGATGACATCTCTAACACAATAAACCTCCTACTGCTTATTCAATTGGCACCCACTGGGTAGGCACCTGTTTCTTTTTATTTCTTTTCTTCTTTTGAAAATCAATAAATAGTGTGTGATATCTTTCTTAGAGATTAAATTAATAGAATATTGTTGCAAACTTTATTATAAAGTTAACATTTCAATATTTATACCCCAAAGTAACATTAGAACAAACTAAGGCATCAAGGGAGGCATCAAGTTTTACTCATGAAAAGGGGGAACCGGCTATTCTTACTTAATGAAATAAGACCTCAATATATTTTCAACTTTTTGAATCAAGCAATTGATTTTATATGTTGGACTACTATTTTGTGTAAGATAGTATTGTATTATTGGAAAGTTATAATTCTAATTTTATTCCTTCAATGATAACCTTCATTAAACAGTGGTAAGACAGTAGATAGATTTGATATTTCCAATTATACACCCTACCTTTTGCCATATGACTTGCAGCGTCCACCGATGGCAGAAGTGTACTTTCCCATCCCCTTGCCGTCAGACTTGATCATAAAACTTGCTTTGGCCAGTGAAATGTGAGCCAAGATGATGTGTGCCACTTCAGAGTAGAAGCTTTAACAGGCATCTCGAGCTTCTGCCAGCTCTCTTGTTTTTCCCTTTGGCAAGAGAATGGCATGTCTCAGGTGGTTCCTGCTTCTTGCACCCCGAATCCTGGAATGAAGGAAGATATGAAACAGTCAGCTTAACCTGTACCCAACATGTAAAAAGAAGGAGAAATAATTCCTTTTTTTAAATCCTTGAGATTTGGAGTCATTGATTACCTAAGCAAATATAGAAAAAGCTAAATAACAAAACATTTTGTAATCACCGCCCAATTTTCTTAAATATTTAGTATTTCTGATTGTGGCAGAAAACATAAAAAGGCCACTCGTAATCACTCATCCTGGTGTAATTCCATCCCCTGAGCATGGGCAAGACATGTCACTTGCTGCTATGCAATAGAATATGGGAAATGTGATAGATTGTCCCTCCCGTGATTGTTTCATTGTGTAAGATTAGCCATAGAGACTCCCGCTTGCTGGTCTGCTGTAGTAAGTGACCAGTTTCGGGGAGCCCATGCAGCAAAGAACAGTGGACAACTTCTAAAAACTGCGAGCAGCCACTAGGAGCTGAAAGTGGTCTCTAATTGTTAAGAGGCCTCAGCCAAGAGTCCATAGGAAGCCAGGACACTCTATACTACAGATGTACGGAAATTAATTCTTCCAACAATGTAAGTGACCTTGGAAACAGATTCTTCCCTGTTTGAGCCCCTAGATAAGAATGCAGTCCACCTGACACATTGATTTCAACCTTGGGAGACCCTGAGCAGAAGAGCTAGCTATGCCAGACCTGATCTCCTGATCCTCACAAATTGTGATATAATAAATGAATGTATTTAAGCTACTGATCTGGGGGCACTTTGTTACACAACCATAGAAAACGAATGCACTGTCTATAAAAACAGCATTTGTTGAAAATTCAGAAATGTTTAAATAAGAAAATAAATCATTTATAATTCTGATATGCAGAAACTATTTATTATTTTAAACATTTTAGTACAATTTTAGAGTTTCTCCTATACATAGTCTATATCTATCTTAGTCTATCTTAGAAAGTGCATTTGCAAATTTGCATTCTGTATTCTCACAGATAGTGAGAAAGCATAAGCTTTCTACCCCTAGGAAGTGAGTTCCGTGAATGCAGAGACTTTGTTTTAATCATTAGGACATCCCCAGCATCTATAATAGTGCCAGACACATAATAGCATCTAAATACATATTTGTTGAATGAATGGTTGAATGAATTAATGTTTTACATCTATAATAATTCTTCATAAACTTTCTAGTGGTTGCATAAAATTCCATAAATGGAGTGATTATAATTTACCTAACCATTCCTCTGTTTTAGATTTGTACTTGATACTGACATATGTATTTTAAAATTATCCCATTATATATACTTTCTTCTACACCAAATATATCTTTCTCCCCTCTCCCTCCTTTCCACCCAATATTGCAAAACAGAAGTATACCATGCCTGGTCAGAAAGAGGCAAGCACAAAGCTGAACGCACATCCCCCACTGCTAATATAAGAAAATATAGACCATCTGAGTTAGGAAGGACCGGAAAGCAAAGGTCGCACAGCCAGTGAGCAGAGGAACTGAGATCCTCATTTTTTCCATCTAGACTATTTCAAAGGCTCATAACGTGCATCTTGCTTCTCTAATTCAGCTTTGGCCTTATTGTTAGATTAATCTTCCTATTATACAAATGAAATTATGCCTATCCCCTTCCTGTAAAACCCAATAATAGATTCTCATTGCCTACAAAATAATGTCCAAACTTTTAAAAAGTCACACAGGGCCCTCCTTAGTATCACCTCATCTATACTTTCAGCATTGTTTTCCCTAAGTTCTTCCATATTTATTTATGACTCTCCAGTCCACCAACCCTGAATGCATGATGTGTTAATGAATTCTTGTACTCTCTTCCCCTATTGTTTTTTCTTTGACCTGGGATGATTTTGCCATCATTCTCTAGCTATCAAAATGATTAGTATTTGGATGTATGACAGAGACTGTCATACAGAGTGAAGTAAGTCAGAAAGAGAAAAACAAATATCATATAATATTGCTTATATGTGGAATCTAGAAAAATGGTACAGATGAAGTTATTTGCAAAGCAGAAAGAGACACAGATGTAGAGAACAAATGTATGGATACCAAGGGGGGAAGGTGGGGTGGGATGAATTGGGAGATTGGGATTGACATATACACACTACTATGTATAAAATAGATAACTAATGAGAACGTACTGTATAGCACAGGGAACTCTACTCGATGCTCTGTGGTGACCTAAATGGGAAGGAAATTACCTAAATGGGAAGGAAATCTATAAAAGAGTGGGTATATGTATACGTATAACTGATTCAATTTGCTGTACTGCAGAAATTAACACAACCTTGTAAAGCAACTATACTCCAATAAAAATTAATTTAAAAAAAAGAAAAAAAAAACTGATTAGTATCCTTAAAAGTCAAGGTGCCTCCTAGTAAGTGAGTGACAGTTTTCCTTGAGCCTCTTTGTGAGAATAAAGAATTCCTGCTTCTATAATTCCATTCTGTCTTGTGTTACAAAATATATGACTAGCTCTTCCACTAGATGGATTTCTCCTTGGGGGTAGACACTTGATTAAACGAAAAAGAAAAGGTCCCTGCTTTCATGAAGTTTACATTCCAGGAAGGGAAGAAAAACGTTAACAACTAAACAAACTGCTCTGTGATATGTTCTTAGACGATAAACTAAATCAAGTTAAAGGGACAATGAGTAACTGGTGTCTGTGTGTGCATGAGTATATATATATCCATGTGCTACTTTTATAGTGTGATCTAGGTAGACATCTCTGATTAGATGGCATTTGAGCAGAAACAAAGGGAAGTGAGGGGGTGAGCCAAGTGAATATGTGGAGGAAGAATATTCTTGATTTTGAGCATAGAAATGAAATTATCTGACTCGTGTTTTTATAGGATCATTCTGACTGCTCTGTTGAGAACAGATAGTAGAAGGTCCAGGGCAGAAGCAGGGAGACCAGTTAGAGAGTCGTTACAGTAAGAGGTGATGGTGATTCACACTAGGGACATGGTGGTGGAAGTGGTGAGAATATATATAGTCAGTTTCTGAATATATTTTGAAGGTAGAGACACTCAAATATAAGCTACCCACTAGAATGTGAGCTCCATGAGAGCTGAGAAATTTGTCCTTTTTGGTACTGCCTTATCCCCAGTAAGTCAAACAGTGCCTGGCACTTAGTAAGCACTCAATAAATACGTTAGTTGAATGAAGAGCCAAACTAACATGCTAATTGATGAAATATGAATTTTATGTGAACGTGAAGAGTCAAATATAACTGTAGTTATTGACTAGAGCAAGTAAAAGAATAAAACTGCCATTTATGAAGATGAGGGTCACTAAGGTTATTGCACACCTTGGGGGGATTGGAAATTAAGATATCTGCCTTATACATGTTAGCTTTGAAGTGTCTATTAGAAATTTAAATGGAGTATCAAGTAAACAGTTAAATATATGAATTGGGATTTCAGTGAAGAGGTCTGTATTGAAGATATATATCAGGGAGTTGTCAGCAGCATATACATGACACTTAAAGTAATAGAATTGGATTAGGTCATGTAGGTATCAAATGTGAATAAAAAAGAAAAAGAATCTGATGACTGAGTCTTGGCCCCCCCCCAATATTAAGAGGTTGGGGAGAAGACGAGAATCCAGCACAGGAGACAGAAGTCACCACCAGTGTGGTAGGAAGAGGACCGCGAGAATGGGTCCTGAGAGCTAAATAAAGTGTAACAAGGAGGAGAAAGTGAGATGAAGATTAATTGAACATTGGATTGGATGACAGAGAGGTTGTTGGTGGCATGATAACGGCATATTTTGCAGAGTAGTGCTGGTGAAATCCTGATTGAAATGATATAAAGAAAAAAAGTGAAGTGGAAATCAGTGGGTGTAGATAACTGAAGGAGGTTTTTGTTGTTGTTGTTGTTGTTTGGAAAAGGCGGCAGAAAAATAGAGATCAAAGTATACTAAGATTTATTTTATAGGCTTACCATGAGGCTCCAATTTGAAAATGCTTTGTTAAATGTCAAGTATTAATTAACAATATCTCCTTTAATTTTTTTTAATTCTATGACACAATTCTTCTCAAAATCAGTCTATATGGATATTAAATGTTCTACTAATAATTAGACACCATACGGTTATTTCCACATTAGCTCAAAGTAAGGTTCGTTTGGTCCTCTATTTGTCAAACTATGACTGTTTTCCGTATAGATACCTGCCTCCTCGACTAGACTGTGTGATCCTTAAGGATAGGAACTGCACTTGATTCATGTACATTCCCACAGCCTACTACAAGACTAAGTACAGCATAAATCAGCAGTAACTATTTATTAGAGAAATAGTTGAATGATAAAATGAATATTAATATGGATATCAATGTGTAAAAGAATGAAGACTAGGTAGGCACTTTAACACCTTGCTAAAGTTATAAAGTAAGCTTGTTTTCTGTGTTGCTTGGAGATGCCTGTTGGCATGTTAGACAGCCTGCCAATAAAACCAAGATATGCTTGCAAGGTTTCTATTTGTAATAATCTCAGATCCACATGAAATCGATAGTGCTACCCCAAATCAATGAATCCTGCCACAACAAAAATTACTCTGCCTTTTCCTTGTATCACACAAGGCAAGTTCAAATAACCTTTAAGGAAATATGCTATTACATCAAGAAATAATGTCAAACTTCTCCATAAACCATTACACAGTCGCTACCGCCATTACCACCTGCCTCTCTGCAAGGAAATTGGAGCCATCAGAATATTGCATGTGATTAGGATAATATTGCTACTGGGACTTCTGCTGTGTCCCACCTTTCTTACATACAACTAATGGAATCTATTCACTGGCGCTAAAAGAAATGGAGCCTAATAAACAACAGCAGCATGAATTTCATGAGAAAGAGGGAACTTGGTGGGTAATAATCATCAGGAATAATTTGAGACGTTTTTATTGCTTTTATATTAAATGACTGGCACCAACTAGAACATCCTTAACCTTTCTCTCAGCTCACAGCTGTATGGTGAATAGCTACTTCATCTGCTATAAATACCTGTAAATTAATTTAGCTCTTCAACTCCTGGGTAAATTCCATATTCTCTATGTGCACGTACAAGGAAAGCAGCTAGTTCCTTTCAATCCAAGAGAGAAAAACTGATCACTGTACTGTACATGTCATTTTCAGAAAGACACAAAACTCTAACCAGCTGTCCCTTGTTTCCTGATTGAGCCTTGGATATCTACCCTAAGGGACAAAAACAGCAACAGAAAATCCATAGTTTCTCTTAAGCTTTGGAAACGCTTTCCGTGATCATGGCAGTAGATATCACTTCACTATTTTGTTTTGTTTATATGCCTTTTTCAAGTGTCTTTGTATCTCCTGAGCATGCCGGCAGAGGAAGGGCAGTGGAGTCCATGGCAGAGAGGATTAAAAATGAACTCAATTTGCTTCAGGAAAGATGGGAAGAGGAGGAGTACAGGTGAAACAAAACTGACTGTGAGTCGAGAATTGGTGAAGCTGCATGATGGGTACATGGAAAGTCACTATACTATTCTCTTTACAGCTTTATATGTTTGAAATTCTCCAAAATATAAAGTCATTTCAAAACCTAAATGAACCACAGTCTACAGCACATGAGCACATGACATTTATGGAGCATTTAAAATGTCTCAGACCCTGTTCTGGGTGCTGAGGAAAAGCTAAATAAGCCACTATACTAGTGTGAAAAGAGTTAATAACTTAGTGGATTTAATTAAAACACTAGTAAGTTATAAAATACTTATAGATCACTTAGTATGTGCCAGGACTACGTGATCTCATTTAAACCTCATTATGACCCTGTTATCTCCATAACAGAGGCTCAGAGAACTTCACTGACTTGAATAATGCCATAGAACTTGAAAGTGAGTGAGCATAGATTCAAGCCGAGGTCTAATAAACTCCCAATCACACGTTACTAAACACTAAGATATATACCCAGTCCATAGTTACTGCAGCACTAGAAGAAATCTTTGTCAAGGAAACATGTCTTTGTGTAACAAAAGGGCCCTACTGATTTTTCCCATACAAAGTCACAAAAAGTAACGTTGCTGACCAATTCCAATTCTCAAACAGCATTCCTTAGAGACATTAGGCTCAAACATGCATTGTCTGTAGGATGTAACAGAAGTAAATTATCTCTAATTCAACAAACAATTTATATGTCATCTGCTTCAATGAGTAAATTAAGCCTGTCCATCTGAAATAAAAAATATGAAATTCATTAATAATACCATTATCAATCTTAATATTCTTCCAACGCTTTTTATTTTTATTAAGGCTGAAAACACATCTTGGCCCATTTCAATCTATAGTTATTTTCTGAAAGCATCTCATTTGTGGACCATAGGTCTCCTTGTTTCAGTCTGTCTGATTTTGAACTTGAAGTGAACAGTAAGAGCAATCACTTGCAGAGTGCTCTGTTCAAACTAATTTTAAGCATAATTTTAGCAAAGCAGTAAAATCATACGAGCTTTTTCCAGGCTCAAGTATAATTAGAGGCACTATTTTAAAAAGGCTTTAATTCTTCTTTGGAAAATACTGGATCCAATTTAAAAAAATCAACAAACAAAGCTATGCTTGTTACTTGCTCAAAGTGTGATAATATAAATAGCAACACTACTTTGGTTAAATGTTTCCTAGTCATCCTGCTTTGTGCAATTAAGAACACACACACACACACACACATTCACCCCTTACAGTGATTTAATATGTTGCAAAGAGAGTGTTTGCTGTATAGGATTCAAGATGAAACACCTATTTATTTTAAATATATGAAGCAAGAGAATAAAGATAAATGAAGGAGAAAGGAGATGGGAGCTTAGTCAACACCCTGATCAATGAGAGTCAGAAACTCCAGTACACATGCAGCTATGTATATGGAGGAGAAAAAATAACTTAAAAATATGATCTCACACTTCTTTTCCTTGAACAAAGCACAATCCTGGTTTGAGTACAAACTTGATGTTTGGCCCAAGATGAACTATGTAAGAACTGAGGGGCAGAGATATCATTTGTCCAACTAAGGTGGAAAGAATTTAGAATGTATTGAAATGTTTGAGTTGGTAAATAGTCACTATGTGTTCAATATCATAACAGTTTGATAAACAGCTTACAACTTTATAGAATCCAGTGATGTGCTGAGAAACACAGCTCTCTGAATAACAAAGCCATGATATGCAACATTTGCTGATTTCCATGGTGAAAACACTCCCACCAATGGCCTACTTCAAGCTACTGATGTGATAACTTTGAAAGGAGAGTTGGAAAAGGATGCACACAATTGGCTTTCTCAAGCTGGTAAGAGCCAGTGCCAGCACACCCTTATATACATCCATGTAACCTAATATGAATTAACTTATGAAATAATTTCATCAACTAGAAAGTTACCCAATGCCTCATTCTAGCCAATTCCTATCCCCGTAAGTAATCCCCGTTCTGATTTCCATAACTATACATTAGTGTCCTCTGTTCTTGAAGTCCATAAAAACGTATTCACACTATATATCTATATCTATCTATATCGATATCTGTATCTATATACACATACATACTTTATTGTCAGCTTCTCTACCTAACAAGATATTTTCAAGGTTTATTCATGCCTTTGTATATATCAGTAGTTAACTCTTTCTATATTGCTGAGTATTATTTTCATTATACGAATATATAACAACTTGTTTATCCTGTTGATGGACTTTTTTTCAGTTTTCAAGCATGATGAATAAAGCTTCTATAAATCATACTTGTAAGAGTCTCTTTGTGGGCAGATACTTTCATTTCTCTAGGAGAGATACTATTATGAGGATTTCCAGGATCATGTATAAAGTACATGTTTAACTTTCTAAGAAAATGCCAAATAGTTTCCCCCAATGAGGATAACATTCTGCATTCTCATCAGCAAAGTATTAAAGATGTGGATACTTCACATCTTTGCCAACATTCAGAGTTGTCAGTCTTTTTAATTTTAGCCATTCCAGTGGGTGTGAAGTGCTATCTCATTATATTTTGAATTTGCATTCCCTGATGACTAACGATATTGAGCAACTTTTCATGAACTTATGGCCAACTTATATGGCTTTTTTGGTAAAGTGCATCTTTATGTATTCTGTCAAAAAGCCAGAGTTGTCTGGCTTTTCTAATTTAATGGAGGAATACTTTATGTACTATAGGTATGAATACTTTATTAGTTATATATTGAAAATATCTTGTCCCACTCCATGGATTATCTTTTCATTTTCTTAATTATGACTTTTGATAAAGAGAAGTTCTTTATTTAATGGAGTTCATTTTATTATTACTTTTTATTTTATATGAAGTGTTTGTGTATCCTAAGAAATCTTTGCTTAACTTGTGAAGATGTTTTACTACATATTTTTTACAAACTATAGTTTTAGTTTTTATAATTAGGTCCATGATTAATCTCAAATTAATTTTTGCCTAGGGTGATATGTAAAATTTAAAGTTTTTTTCTTCCATACATAAATATCTAGCTTTTCTAGCACCATTTGTTGAACATACTTTACGGTTCTAGCCAAATTGCCTAGAAAATTTTTAACAAAATCAATTCACCATGTCCATGAGTATATTTCTGTACTCTATACTGTTCCTTTAATCTTGTTTCATATCTATATCCTTAGGACAATGCAATCTTGTCTTAATTACTATAGCTTTATGGTAAGTATTGAAATCAGAGAGTGTGAATTTTCAAACCATCTTTTTAAAATTGTTCTCATTACTCAAGATCTGTTGCATTTCCATATACATTTAGAATCAGTTTTCCAATTTGTACCAAAAAACAAGCTGGGATTTTGATTAAGATGGTGAGAGGTATATAGATCAATTTGAAAATAGCAGGCATCTTACCCATACTGAATCTTCCAAATCTTGTACAGGATTTGTCTCTCCATTTACTTGATTCTTCTTTTTTGCAGCAATGTTATGTAGTTTTCAAGATAGAGGTCTTGGGTGCCTTCTTCTAGATTTAGTTCTAAGTACTTTACTTTTTATTATTTGATGCTATTATAAATTCTAGTTATTGTAGTTTTTTCAATTGTCCTCTGCTAGAATAAAAATATATGAATATTTTTATACTGACCTCATATCCTGCAAATGTAATATATTTACTTCTTAGCTTTAATATTTTGTAGATTTCTTAGGATTTTCCATTCAATCAATAAATTTGAAAATAAAGATAATTTTACTTCTCTCTTTTCAATCTGTCCTCTTTAACATTTTGTTTCTGGCTATACTGCATTGGCTAGAATATCCAGTACAATATTGAACAAAAGTGGTGAGAGCATGCATTTTTGTCTTGTCCCTGATCTCAAAGGGAAAGTGTTAGCTATTAGTCATTAAGTATGAAGTTAGTGCTAGAAATTCCTTAAGTGCCTTTGATCAGGGTAAGGAAGTCCCCTTATATTCATAGATTGCTAAGTATTTTTTGTCACAGATTGTTGTTTAATTTTTCCAATGTTTTTTTCTCCATCTTTTGAGATAACAATATAGTTTTTCTCCTTTCTTCTTTTAATGTTTGGAGTTACAATGATTGCTCTTCTTATATTAAATTGAAATTGTATTCCTGGGACAAATTCCACTCAGACATGAAGAATTATCATTTCTAATTTGATTGTATTTTACTAAGGATTTTTTTTTTTTATTGGTACGCGGGCCTCTCACTGCCGTGGCCTTTCCCGTTGCAGAGCACAGGCTCCGGACGCGCAGGCCCAGCGGCCATGGCTCACGGGCCCAGCCGCTGCATGGCATGTGGGATCTTCCCGGACCGGGGCATGAACCCGCGTCCCCTGCATCGGCAGGCGGACTCTCAACCACTGCGCCATCAGGGAAGCCCCCTACTAAGGATTTTTGCATCTATGTTCAGGAGAGATATTAATCTATAGTTTTTTTTTCATGACAAGTCTATCAGATTTGGGTATCAAGATTATGTTGTCCTCAGAAAACAAACTGTGATGTTTTAATTATTCTATCTTCACAAACATTTTGTGTAAGACCAATGTTGTTTCTACATTCTGTGTTTCATAGTATTCACCATTAAAACTATCTGGACCTGAAGTTTTGCTTTTTCTGAGAAGATTTTTAATAATGAATTCAATCTCTGTATTAGATACAGTGTTATTTGGATTTTCTTTTCATGTTGAGTCAGTTCTGGTAAGTTGTGTTTCCCAAGAACTGTGTCCATTTTATCTAAATTGCTACATTTATTAGTGTGAAGTTGTGCATAAAATCTCCTTATCATCATTTTAATCAGTGTAGGATTCACGGTAATGTTTCTTCCTTCATTCCGGTATTTGTAATTTATGTTTGCTCTTACTGTTGTTGGCCAATATTGCTAGATTAACTATTTTGTTAATTTTTTTCAAAGAACCAAGTATGGATTACTTTTACTGATTTTGGTTTTCTATTTCATTTATTTATGCTGGATAATTTACTTCCTTTTATATATTTTGGGTTTAAATTGCTTTTCTTTTTCTAGCTTCTTAAGGTAAAAGTTTACATCAACAATTTTAAACCTTTTCCTATTCTAGCATAAACATTTAATAAAATGGTTTTCAGTTAGGTGATGACTTTGTCCCTGAGGGGACATTTGACAATCTCTAGAGACATTTTTGGTTGCTACAACTGGAGGCTTCTCTATCAACTTGTTTTAGGGCCTCCATTATTTCTAATGTGAAATCTGCTGATATTCATACCATTGAATATTCATACCATTTTTGGTATGAATATGAACAATTCATACCATTGTTCCCCTGTATGCAATTTGCCATTTTCCTCTGGCTGCTTTGAAAATGTTCTACTCATAATTCATGTTACACAGTTTAACAACGTAGTTTGATGTTTTTCAACCAATATGGGAAATTTTTAGCCATTATTTTCTTTTCAAACATTTCTTTTTCTTACCTATTCTCTCTCTCGTCCATTGGGAGAGATATATGTATGTACATATATGTATATATGTATGTTAGATGGCATTACCTCACAAATCACTGAGGGTCTCTTTGTTTTATTTTTCAATTCTTTCTCTCTTCTTCAGATTTTTTAAAAAATGTATTGATTTATCTTCCCTTCCATTGATCCTTTCTTCTGCCAACTCCATTCTTCTGTTAATCCTATGCAGTGCTTTATTTTTATTTCAAATATTCTATTTTTCAGTTCTTGAATTTCCATTTATTCTTTTTTTAATAGTTCTCACTTCCCTGCTGAGATTCCACAGGCATTTTTCTCATTATGCCCATCTTTTCCTTTAAGCACTTGAACATACTTATAATAGGTGTTTTAAAGTCTCCATCTTCTAATTCAATTCTTTAAGCTACCTCAGGGAATGTTTCCATTGACTGCTGTCCCTACCACCACCATAATAAGTCACATTTTCTTGCTTTGTTACATGTATAGTTATTTTCTTTCATGTTTTTATTGAAATGAAATGCATATAAGATAAAATTCACCATTTTAACTATTTTAAAGAGTACAATTCAGTGGCATTAAGTACATTCACAATGTTGGCCTCTTCCAGCTTCAAGTCAGCAATGGTGCATTAAACACCCCCTGGGGTTTTGAATCTTTCTGACCTCCCTTTCTACCACCAGTTAGAGAAGATGCTCTGCTTTTAAGGGCCCATGTGAACAGATAAGGCCCATTGAGGTAATATCCCTATTTGAAGGTCAGTTGTGCCATATAACATCATACAATCATGGCAGTAATACCTCATCATATTCACAGGTTACAGAATAAGAGTAGAGTATCTTCAGGATTTTAGAAATCCTGTGTACCATACCATTTATTGATCATCTATTGTGTACTTGGCACCTTAAGTGTTAAACTTTAATTTGTGACAAGCCTAAAGATATGTATTGTTTCTACTTAATATGTGGGGAAAATGAGGTAGTATAGACATTACAAGTGTTTGTCTTTATTTACCATGTGCTTGAGCTGTGTTTCAACTCTGGCTTGGCTGACTCCAAAACACATGCCATTAATTGCCATAGTGTATTATTTCCCCAATATTTAGGTGCTGTTGTGTCAGGAGCCAATTTTAGGTAATTGTATGGCAGCATTTTATAGAGGATGATATCTGCAAAGATCATCATATTTAAGATTTTATTAAGCAAAAAATGACTGAAAATCTAAGCCACTCGATTAATGCTTCATTTTGCTAGTTTTTAAATGCTCCTGGTTGTTATTAACCTAAGTAATATTTCAATTAGTTTAGCATGGTAATAAAGTCTTAGGATTAATATCACTTTAATCAAAAGTAATTCTTTTTTTTTTCAAGTCCAAAGGTAATTCTTAATGAAACTATACTAGAAAGTAGATAAAGAAGAGAAGAAAGTTTTTGGAAGGGAGAACTCTTGGCTTGTGGTTGTGGGAAGTGAGAATGACCTAGTATACAAATGCTCTGCAAAACTGACCACGTTCCATTTGGTTGAATGTATAGAAGAATGTGATGATCTTCTTACCTCAGGTTGTATAGAGTTTATATTCATATATGCAAATGAATTCACTTTTGAAAATGTGGGTTAATTAGCATATAAAGCAAGCTGTTTTGTAATTGGCCAGTTCAATTCATATTAGTAGTAACCAAGAATACTAAAGGAAAATAAAGGAAACGTAAATGGCTTATTCAGGGGATAAAATCAAATCACCCATGAAGATTGTAACTGAGCAATTCAGAAAGAACAGTGCTTTAAAAAGTAGGCATTGCTTGGAAAAATCCTAGAGGCAGCAAAAGTCAATGTACCAGGACTTCCAGTTTCTGTTCTGACATGTAAAGTGCTTGAAATTCGTCACTCCTGTCTTTACAGTGAGAAAAAGCTGGACAAACTTAAAATCAATGACTTTCAGAGAATTGAGCTCTCAAGATGAGATGTCACTGCAAAACCCAGAAAGACAAGAACATCCAGAGAGAGACAGGACCCAAGGTTTACTTACCTGGAGTAAAAGCCACTGAAATCCATATGCTGTAGGAACATTTAAATGGTAGTTTGGATAAATTGCTATAAACTGAGTATGGACTAGAATAGGAGTGAGAAATTCCTGGGGGGATCACAAACTTAGGGGGAACTCTCATGTTTACATGGACTTTCACCATAGGAATTCTACCACATTCTCAAGATGAGGATCTGAGAAAGATCCTCTCTTGGCTCTGGCTTGGGAAGAAGAATAGTCATTGTGAAATATGTCCATCACCTTTTCCATAACAAAAACCAAATTTCCAGGAAAAATCACTTTGCCAGAGCTTTAGCCTAGAGGCAGAAGATAATTCCTCCCCACTCCAGCCTCTTCCAATCTTCCTACCTCACCTAAGGGAGGAAAAAATATAGTCAAGAGGGCTCAGGGTTTCAAGGAAATAAACTGGAAATGCTGTAGCCAGGGAATGGAGAAGAAGACAGGGAGAGAAAAAAATCGGTATGCCTGGAGACATTCTTGTGAAGGTCACAGCCCAGAGACAGGCCAGCCAATGCGCTGAGATATAGTCAGAATATTATGGAACACCCCTCTCCCCAACACCTTACCACCTCATCATTGGGGCTCCAGTGCAATAGCTGAAAGAGCTGCGAGATACAGACTCCTTGAGGAAGAGTAGGCAGAGAAATCCAAAGTCAGGAGCAGAGATAAAAGCAAGTATGCTAGGGGAATCTGACGTCTCTGTCCCTTATATCTACAGCAAATATAAAACACAAGCTGAACTCCTAGCCAGATAAACATAAAACCTCACACAGAAGGCCTATTTACTTCAGTCCCTATAACCCAGTATATCATGTGAGACATTTAACTAAAAATTGCAATGCATGCTGAAAGGAAAAAAAAAATTAATAAAAACACAGTCTGAAGAAACAAAATTATCAGAGTCAGATATGGCACAGATTTTGTTATTATCAGATGGGGAATTTTAAATAACTATGATTAATATATAAAGGGCTGTAATGGAAAAACAGGACAACATGAAACAACAGATGGGTAATGGAGGCAGAGAAATGGAAACTCTTAAGCTAGAACCCAAAAGAAATGCTAGAAATCAAAACACTGTAACAAAAATAAGAAATGCCTCCGATAGACTCATCAATAGACTTGACATGGTTGAGGAAAGAATCCGTGAGTTTAAAGATAGGTCAATAGAAACTTCTAAAACAGGAATTAAAAGGGGAAAAAAGGAATGAAAGAATAGAACATCGAAGAATTGTGAGAAAATTCCAAAAAGTATACAATATGAATAAATGGAAAACCAGAAAGAGAATCAAAAGAGAATAGTACAGAAAAAATATTTGAATTAAAACTGGATGAAAACTTTGCGAAAATAATTTCAGACAACAAACCACGGATCCAGGAAGCCTGGAGAACATCAATCAAGAAAAATACAAAACAAAAAAGCAAATAAAATTTTTAAAATGCTAGTCTTATCATATTCAAATTGCAGAAAATCAAAGACATAATGTACCATTTGTAATAGTAGCAAGAGGACAAAATAACCAGAAATTAACTTTACAAGAAATGTGCAGAACTTATTTAGAGAAAACTTTGAAACTCTAAGGGACGCAAATCGTACTTAAATAAATGGAAAGACAAATCTTGTCCTTGGTTAGGAAGACTCCATATTGTAAAGCTGTGAATGTCCTTAAATTAATCTATAAATTTTATTTCGTCCTAATCAAAATGATAATGTGACTCTTTAAAAAAACTTTGCAAACTGATTTTGGAAAAATTAAAATGTGAACATGCAACTGAGGTGGAGATGGGGAACAAAACTGAAAATCAAGGGCTAGCCATGGTAGATATTAAAATTATTAATAGGTTAGAGTGGATAAAGCAGTGTAATAATCATGTCAAAATGATCAAATATAGAATAATAGAGAGCCAAAATAGAACCCCAAATGTGAATTTATAATAAAGGTAGAGTGTACACATGCACACACACCTGTACACACACATACACACATACACACCATGCATTCAGAGTCTAATTGGACTTGCCATGATATAGATGTTGGTCAGAATTATATTTATCACCTGACCCTTATAAACTTCTATTACTAGTGGGCTATAATTATGTTCTGGCTTCCCAGAAACTAGAATTAGTTTCATGTCAATGTTCAGTCTTGCCTGAAATTTCTGATTCTCACCTTTCCCCGGAGTACTGTTATCCCAATAAATACCTATAAGCCTTCTTTGGGGAAGACTGTGAGGAGAAAGCTCACAATGTACTTGTGTCTTTCCTTCGCAATGCCAGATTATTTCTTCATTCATGGGGCTCTGGATCTACAAAATAGCTTAGATTTGAGAACTGAGCCATGGTTCACATCTGTCTGTTGTGGTGGCTCAAGTTCAGCTTCTGTTGACAAGATCCAGTTATACAAATCAGTTAGCTTCTTAATGAGGCATGTGTTGATTTCATTTTCTGGAACCCCATGACTAATGAACCACAGCCAGAGACCTTGGTATGTAAGGCCGCATCTGGCGATCTCATTACCACGGGGGGGGGGGGCTGCTGCTTGTTATCATACCCATCCCTGCTTGGTTTCTGGTAGTTTACTTTGGAAGGACACTGGAAAGTGGTCTACACTCAGCAGAAAGACATGGATGTAACATGGATGTTGACCCTCCCCCCTTCTCCCTCTGTGCAATATTATGTACTAGTCCCCCCTTATCCACAGGGGATACGTTCCAAGGCCCCCTACTGCCTGCCTGAAACTGCAGATAGTACCAAAGCCTACATATACTGTTTTTTTCCTATACATACATACCTATGATAAAGTTTAATGTATAAATTAAGCACTGTAATAGATTAACAGCGATAACTAATAATAAATAGAACAACTTTAACAGTATACTGCAATACATGTTATGTGAACGTGTTCTGTCTCTCTCAAAATATCTTATTGTACAAATTTTATGTCTTTTCCATCTTAACTAAGCACTTAGCACTTACTGTGGCTGTAACTTTGCAGTTTGAGGTACAACAGCAAAAACTAGCACAAATTTCTTTTTCCTTCTTCACAAATTTACAAATAGAAGATTCATTCTTACTGTATATCTTAGCAAATGCAGCATACAATTTTTCTCTTTGCTTATTAAGTCAAGAACTTTCACATTTTCACTTAAAAGAAGCACTTTATGGCTTCTCTTTGGCATATCTGAATTGCCAGCTTCACTACTCCTGTGCTTCAGGGCCATTAGTAAGTAAAATAAGAGTTACTTCGACACAAGCACTGTGATACTTCGGCAGTTGATCTGATACTGAGTGTCTAACGGGCAGGATCTGCTGGACAAAGGGATGATTCAACTCACATTCCAGGTGGGACAGTGCGGGATGGCTTGAGATTTCGTCACCCTACTCAGAACACTGTGCAATTTAAAACTCTGAATTATTTATTTCTGGAATATCTTATTTAATATTTTTGGACCATGGTTGGCCACAGTAACTGAAACCAAAGAAAGCAAAACCACAGATAAGCCAGGGGAGTTGGGGAGGGGACACTACTGTACTTTGTGTCAGCAGAAAGAGACAAGGGAAACAATTCCAGTAGCAGTCTGCCACAATAGCTTGAAACCTAAGCCAACTCACAAAAGCGACCCAAATAATGAGTTCTGTTATCTCCTAGTCCAAAATTCCTCCCATTCAGTAATGACAACAAACAGGGCAGGTAGGGCAACTTGAATTCAGGCATACTTGATTTATTTATACTTCTTGTGACCATGGAGGTAGGAAAAAAATGGCAGGTAGATATCATGCTTAAAGTGCTCTAGATAAATGCTTCTCAAATACTAGTGTCATATGAATGACCTGGGGTTGTGTTAACATGCAGCTTCTGAGTCAGTGTGTCTGGAGTGGGGCCCAAGATTCTGTATTTCTAACAAGCTTTCAGGTGATGTTGGTCCAGGGACCACACTTAAAGTGACGAGGATCTAGAGCACCCTGGCTCAGTGTATCGCTTTTACCTACCACCCAAGACTCCCCATATATGATTTCAAGTTCTATGTTTTCTTCTAATCCTCTCACAATCCATCTTAATTTTCTCTGAAAGCTAGTGCTGACAAAATCACATATACTTCTGTCCAGGATTACTAATTATCTCATTTCCATGTTTTTTTCCCTAATTAAAATAGCATTATCATGAAGAGGGGTTTCCAAAACAGGGGAGTATGGGGGAAAGTTTATCATTACCTGCGTCTTCTTCTCTACTCAGTAAAATTTTAGTTCTTGGCTTGCCTTTGGATCACAAAAATGTAAACATTCCTTATCCTCCCTCTTCCATTCTTCATCTTACATATATTTTCATTTGTCTAACTGGCCAAGGCCAATTCTCCTAAATCCACCAATATAACACATTCTGTCTGAGCTAATGGAACACACAAAATATTTCTGAGCATGTATAATTACATAATTATAACTTGCCATCACCATTAACCAAATACATTCTATGTACTTATTATGTAAACTAATACAATTCACTCCTCCAATATAATATCTTTTGCTTTCATAGGAAGGGGAAAATAGTTCCTGAAAGAGTATATGATATACTTGAATCATTCCTAAACCAGTACCTTAGTGGTAATTATGTGTCTTGGAAAGAAGAGTTTGTTTCCGTTTATCTATTATTGCATAACGAACTACCTTATAAATCTGTGGCATAAAACAAAATTAATCCTTATCTCTGATAATTCTATTATGTAATGGGATCAGCTGAGTGGTTCTCACTGGGGTGTCTCATAAAAGTGGCTTCTTCATTCTTATGTTTGGTGCCTGGGCTGGGAGAGTTGGAACAGCTGGAGCTGGTTGGGAACCTCTTTCTCCATATGGCTCTCATGGGTTTCCTCACAGCATGGTTGTCTCAGAGAAATCAGACTTCTTACATGGCTGTTGGCTTTTCCTAGATGGAGTGTTCCAAAAACCCAGGAGGAAGTTGCATAGCTACTTATGATTTAGCCTCAGAAGTTACACAGCATCAGTTCTGCCATATTCTATTGGTCCAAGTAGTCTGGGCTAATCCGAATTCAAGAAACTGGAGGGAAGAGCTCCATTTCTTGTTGGAGGCAAGACTTATACATATAGGGTGGGAAGGAACTGAGAGCAGCCATCTTTAAGATAAACGACCATGACTGCTAAAACAGAACATAGGCAGAACACACCTTGACATAAATAGCAGCAGTATTTTTTTTGCACATCTCCTAAGGCAAAAGAAATAAAAGCAAAAATAAACAAATGGGACCTAATTAAACTTAAAAACTTTTTGCACAGGTACCAAAGGGGGAAGGGGGGGTGGGATGAATGGGGAAATTGGGATTGACATATATACTCTACTATGTATAAAACAGATAACTAATGAGAAGCTACTGTATAGCACAGGGAACTCTACTCAGTGTTCTGTGGTGACCTAAATGGGAAGGAAATCCAAAAAAGAGGGGATATATGTATACATATAGCTGATTCACTTTGCTGTAGAGCAGAAACTAACACAACATTGAAAAGCAACTATGTTCCAATAAAAATTAATTTAAAAAAAAAACTAGAGCAGGTGTTCTCAGAAATGGAGATTATACCCTGATATGATATAGCAAGAAGGGCACTTCACCTCTGTGGTATTCTTTCCAAAACTTAGACATAACACGGATCCCTTCATGAAATAAACATCAGAAAATCCCAGATCTGGAGACATTTTCCAGGATACCCGGCTGGGACTATCATGGAAAACAAGGAAAATCTGAGACGCTGTCAGAGACCAGAGCAGACTGATGAAAAAGACAACCAAATGCAAAATGGTACCAGAGATTGGATTCTGGAACAGAACGAGGATATCAATGGAAAAATTGATAAAATTCAAATAAAGTCTGGAGTTAATAAAAACGAAACGAAACAAAATAAAACTTCTGCGCAGCAAAGGAAACCATCGACAAAACAAAAAGACATCCTACTGACTGGGAGAAAATATGTGCAAATGATGCAATGGACAAGGAGTTACTATCCAAAATGTGCAAACAGCTCATACAACTCAATATCAAAAAAACAAACAACCCAATTAAAAAATGGGCAGAATACCTGAATATACATTTTTCTGAAGAATACATACATATGGCTAACAGGCACATGAAAAGATGCTCTACATTTCTAATTATTAGAGAAATGAAAATCAAAACCACAATGAGGTATCACGTTATGCCTGTCAGAATGGCTATTATCAAAAAATCTACAAATAACAAATATTGGAGAGGGTGTGGAGAAAAGGGAACCTTTATACATTGTTGGTGGGAATGCATATCAGTGCAGCTACTATGGAAAACAGTATGGAGGTTCCTCAAAAAACTAAAAATAGAACTACCATATGATCCAGCAATTCCACTCCTGGGTATATATCTGGAAAAATCAAAAACAGTAATTCAAAAAGATACATGCACCCCAATGTTCATAGCAGCACTATTTATAATAGCCAAGACATGGAAGAAATCCAAGTGCCCAATAACAAATGATTGGATTAAGAGATAGTGTAGAAACTATCTATAGATGGTATAGATAGATAGATAGATAGATAGATATACATACAGTAGGATATTACTTAGCCATAAAAAATGAAATAGTGCCATTTGCAGCAATGTGGATGGACCTAGAGAATATTATGCTTAGTGATATTAGACAGAGAAAAACAAATATCACTTATAAGTGTAATCTAAAAAACAATAGAAGTGAACAATAGAAGTGTTTTGCATGTGTATGCAAAACAGGAACAGACTCACAGATATAGAAAACAAACTTGTGATTACCAAAGGAAAGAAGGAAGGCGGGAGAAACAGATTAGGGTTATGGGATTAACAGATACAAACTACTATGTATAAAATAGATAAGCAGCAAGGATATACCGTATAGTACAGGGAATCAAAGCCATAGCAAAGTGACAAGAGTGAATGAATACGTCATGACTGTCTGAATAAACTTCTCTAGGGGCCATTTTACAAATAATGAAACAAAAGTGCAACAAGATTAAGTAAAACTTTAAACGGTGCACAGCTTCTGTGTGCTGCAACTGAGATCTGATTCCCAGTCTATCGTTTTTTTCTGTTTCTCCAAGCAGCCTCATTAATGAAGTCTAAAAAAGGAAATTATAGATATTGTAATTGGATGGGATTTGCTGGAGGACGTACAGGAATATAATAGTAGAAGGAAGTCGTAAAGGGTTTAAAGCTGAAACCAAGAGGAAGAGAGCTCAGATAGAAACGTTTGGGCCCTAGAGAGATCACCAGCAATCCAGTCTTGTTCAGGGACGTCCATCACATGTCAGCTGGAGTAAGGGTCCCAACCCCATTATGCCTGCCTCCATAGTTTGTGTTCTTTCTGCTACACCAGGCTAGTGAGAAGTCATCACACCTCAGTCAAACAGGACTGGACCTAGGGTAGAGTACCAAGACCTAGCGCTAATCCACAGGCAGACCAATAAATATAAATGATCATTTCTATTGACCATTTATTGTTATATTAGATTGGCATTTGGCATCTCAATACTATCTTCACTCCTTTCCATGCTCTTCCCTGTATCTTTGGGGCAGGAAGGCTGGAAACATTTCCCAGATCCTCTTGCCAGAAGGGCTCCAATTTAGAATCTACTAATGGGAGGATTTTGTGTAAGACTTAGAAGGATGAAGAGAAAGAAAAGCCATTCTTTTGCTTGTGGTTTTCCTGACTAAATTCTTGCTGATACAAAGACTCTTCTGGGCATCTCCTAAGAGTTTTGGACACTTTAATCATCCTGTTAAGCCCATGACATTGATGGTGTTATTTCCATTTGAGAGATGAAGAAATTGAGCTCAGAAAGCTTAATTGATTTGCCCAGGGTCATTCAACAAATAGATTCCTCAACATGGATTCAAATATGGAGATCATACGCTTTCCTACCATTCAAAACTGCCTATGAGAGTAATGGTATGGGTGTGAGTGACACAGGCAAGATTATGGGAGCCCTGTAAGAATCCTCACACTGTGCTAATTGTTCTCGAAGAGCAGAGGCGCAAAGAAAGCATGCCTTAATCACCTGAGGAGCATTTAAAAGTTTACGTTTTAAAATTTCACTTCCCTCTTCAACAAGGGTGTATTAGAATCTCCCCTTGGGAGGTGATGGCAGGGAATGGTTAAAGATTAGAGATTTTTCAATAAGCTTTGATTTAAGTGTTCTCTAGACAATTCTGATACAAAACTCTGGTTGAAAACCAGGGTTGTAGATCTACCATGTAGTTAGTTTATACTAGACAGAATGATTCACCACCACTCCCATCCCGGGTATGGTGGCAATTCAATAAGCCCCGTTCAAACCTAATACAGGCACTGTGCAAAGGTTAAGTTTTCAGGTAGAGAGAATCAATGGCCTGATCTGAATGAGGCTGATGGTGAAGGATTCTCACACAGAAGATTTTCAATAAATGTTGTTGACATCTTGCTCACTCTTGGAATAGTGTCTAAGAAGATATGCCTTTGTCTTCTTTCCAGTAAGCCGCGATATAGTCTGTCTGAGGAGTAACTGTCATTACAGCATTACAGTGCAGCAAAATGGGTGTGGAAATGTAAGTTACATTTTATTCAGTTGAAAATGAAGCCTAGAACTTTAATCAAATACTTCTCAGACACTTTCCAGAGAAGCAAGCTTAATGTGTCAAGTGACTCTTCAAATAGAGTCACTGCCTGCATTACCAGAGTCTGTGCTAGACAAAAACATTTACCTTTGCAGCCTATCTTCATTTTGATTTCTGCCAGATTTGTGATTCCCTATTAGCAACCTGCTCTGTATCCACAAACTCTATCTCCCTTTCAGATAGTCTGTTAGGGAACATTAAGGAGTTAGTAAAGAATCACTCTTTGGATTCCTAATTCTGCTTTTATATATTGTCAAAGACAGTGGTATTTGCCTCCTATCTTTAAATTACTTCTGCTGATTCCTTTATTCAACAAATATCTTATGAAATATTTATTTAACTTGTCGTATTTGTCAGGCACTGTGTTAAAAAATAAGGATAAATTAACTTCAACCAATCCTGGCCAAATAGATGTGGCCCTGAGAAAGCTTTATGCACTGTACACATGTGGTGGGGGTTAGGTGTAGGGGACACCTGAAATTCACATGACTGATGGGCAAAGTGTTAGTTCCAATTTAATAAAGGAGCCTATATTTAGTCTGCCTAAACATATAATTCTATTTCAAAAGGGTTGTCATTGGGCTTCCCAGGTGGCGCAGTGGTTGGGAGTCCGCCTGCTGATGCAGGGGCCGCGGGTTCGTGTCCCGGTCTGGGAGGATCCCACGTGCCGCAGAGTGGCTGGGCCCGTAAGCCGTGGCCACTGAGGCTGTGCATCCAGAACCTGTGCTCCGCAGCGGGAGAGGCCGCAAAGGTGAGAGGCCCGCGTACCGCAAAAAAAAAAAAAAAAAAAAAAAAGGGTTGTTATTAAAAATATTTATAGAATGTTAACTATGTGTATAGCCTTGCCCTAGAGGTTAACATTAAAAAAATATTTAGTAAGAATCTGTCCCTGCCCTCGAAGAATTCAGTTTGGGGTGAGCAACTGTTGGATAAAATAAGATAAAAGGCCATACATGCTCATATATAATATATCCACTCTACTAGAAAGGTCAGGGACAATATTTGATTTTGGTCTGGGAGAATAAGGGTGTTTTGACAGACTGAAGAAGAGGAGAGTGCATTCAAGAGCCTGTGCAAAATCACTGATGCAGGCTCCAGAATGATACTTTCTGCTTGAGACTGTGGATCTCAATCGGCTGCATAGTAGAATCACCTGAGGCCCCCTAAACTAAATGAGAAAAAGTAAAACTTTCCAACATAGGTGAATGGGTTATATCAGTCCTTCAATATCATTGAGGTAACCACCCAATTCTCTGAAAAAGAAAACAAAACTGTCCTTGTTTTACAAATGTAGTCTTTACAGGACCAGAGGTGTGGCTCCAAAAATAATCCAAAATCCATCAAATCCTTTTACCACTCCCAAAGCCTTCCCTATTTCTCTTAAGAGGCTTGTAAATATTAAACAAACAGGAAACAAAGTCATCCTAGGAGGAACTTGCCTGTACCTTTCAGATGAATATATCCTATCTGGTCTTCTCAGGAACGCTTATCTCTGCCATTTTTTTTTTATTCTTTTTTTTTTCAATGTATTTATTTATTTATTTATTTATTTATTTTATTAGTTTCTGCTTTATAATAAAGTGAATCAGTCATACATATACATCTGTTCCCACATCCCTTCCCTCATGCATCTCCCTCCCTCCCACCCTCCCCTTCCCACCCCTCCAGGTGGTCACAAAGCACCAAGCTGATCTCCCTGTGCTCTGTGGCTGCTTCCCTCTATCTATCTACCTTAGAGGGTAGGGACTTCCCTGGTGGTGCAGTGGTTAAGAATCCGGGTTCAGGCTTCCCTGGTGGCATAGTGGTTGAGAGTCCGCCTGCCGATGCAGGGGACGCGGGTTCGTGCCCCAGTCTGGGAAGATCCCACATGCTGCGGAGCGGCTGGGCCCATGAGCCATGGCCGCTGAGCCTGCACGTCCACAGCCTGTGCTCCACAATGGGAGAGGCCACAACAGTGAGAGGCCCGTGTACCACAAAAACAACAACAAAAAAAAGAATCCAGGTTCAAGCCCTGCTCTGGGAAGATCCCACATGCCGTGGAGCAACTAAGCCCGTGCACCACAACTACCGAGCCTGAGCTCTAGAGCCCGCAAGCCACAACTACTGAGCCCTCATGCCACAACTACTGAAGACCGCACACCTAGAGTCTGTGCTCTGCAACAAGAGAAGCCACCGCAATGAGAAGCCCTCGTACCACAATGAAGAGTAGCCCCCACTCACCACAACTAGAGGAAGACCATGCACAGCAGCAAAGACCCAGTACAGACAAAACTAAATAAATAAAAATAAATAAGTTAAGAAAAAAGAGTGTAAAGTAATTTAGAACTTATCAACATAAATAGAAATCCTAAGTGTCTTTTCTGTAAACACTAGTAAAATGGGTTTAGCCATCTAGATAGGTGACCTTGATTTGTTCCATCTGCCAGAAGCCCAATTTGAATCCAACCCCTTGTAACTGATGGGTTTTATGTTGTACCTGACTCAGGACTGAAATTTTGGAATGGGGACTATGAAGGCTTTGTGTTTGTTTGTGTGTTTATATGTATCTATATGTGTGTTGTAGGTGTATGGTATTGCCAAAAATTAAAAGAGCTCTACTTAATGGGCTTTTAAAAAAATTAAGTGCTTATATAAATACTCAGAAAATAATCTGGCCAGAATGAATTTCAGGTTCATGTCATCTGGAAAATATTCAGTTCTAAACTGATATCGGGTATTGAAGGTGGCTTACACTTGTTGATTTGATTAATATATACATGTCTTTAGAGTCATCAATGTTGAGTATAACACTTCTGTTGTACCTAGGTTTACTAGAGATGAAATAAAACCTTATTCTATCTGTTATAAATTTGTATGTTTTCAGTAAAAGAAGGTAGGAGGAATGAGAGAAAACATACTGAAAAGAGTTGTGCATGATCAGGATTTTTAAAGATTGGATTAAATTTAGTTGGGAAAATGGATTTTGTTGGGAGTAGGCTGGGACAAGACTGGATTTGCTTCTCCCTCCAAAGTTTTCTTGAAATGCTTTTTTTTTTTTTTTTTTTTTTTTTAAGATTTTATTTATTTATTTATTTATTTATTGGCTGCATTGGGTCTTCCATTGCTCTGTGCGGGCTTTCTCTAGTTGCGGCGAGCAGGGGCTACTCTTCGTTGTGGTACGAGGGCTTCTCATTGCGGTGGCTTCTCTTGTTGCAGAGCACAGGTTCTAGGCACGCAGGCTTCAGTCGCTGTGGTACACGGGCTTCCGTAGTTGTGGCTTGCAGGCTCTAGAGCACAGGCTCAGTAGTTGTGGCACACGGGCTTAGCTGCTCTGCGGCATGTGGGATCTTCCCAGACCAGGGCTTGAACCTGTGTCCCCTGCATTGGCAGGCAGATTCTTAACCACTGCGCCACTAGGGAAGCCCTGAAATGCTGCTTTTAATAACAGATAGTATGAGTTTCTTTGACTTTAAGTGATCTGTATTTGCTTTTGAGATCTTTTGTAACTTTGGTTAAAGAATAAGTACTGTCTCGCAGTGACCTAGGATCTTATTTGACCAAGTGTTTTAAAACTTTTTAACAAACTTCCCAAATATCAAATTTTAATTAAGTTTCTTTTGATTTCCAGTGAACTTTGGGGTACTTTAGAGGTCCCCTGAGGTATCTTAAAACTGAAATATTTAACTAGGATTATTTGGTATGTTAAGTTAAATGCAATCATTCGTAATTCTGGTTATTGTAACCAAGTTTCTTTATCAATTACACGGTAATCAGTTTTGTCATTTATAGATTTTTTTTTATTTATAGTTTTTTTTTTACTCTGATGCTGTTACAAAAAGTGCTTCATCATCAAGGAGATTCACAGAAAGTCTATGGAAGCAGTTACAACAGTTCCACACCAAGATGATGGCTATGCGAGGATTCCAGCCTATGCTGACTTAAAACAACGAGCTATCCTGCCCCTGGGGCCCCTAGATCTGGCACCCAGGGATTTTTACTCCCTGACAGGCAGGGTGATGCCCTTACTCAGCCTTGAAGCAGTTACAGAAGACGGACCATCGCCCTTCTGCTTCCCATAAGAATATGGGAGTAAAATCTCTGACGTGGGAATGAAACAGGAGGGAAGGGGGCAGGGCACAACCTTTGAAAGAATGACATAGCCCAAGGACATGACATAAACTGATTAGAATCAAATGGGTCCATGATGGTTAACAAGTCAACTTCCACCTAGACCTTGAGCCTCAGTATACAAGCTCACTGTAACACATCAGCAAGCTAAATGACACACCCACAGGCACCATGCCAGTTCCAAGGCCGACCATAAGGATCAAAAAGTGGGTGGTGGCCCAATGCTTGGAAATCCCCGCCCCTTCCTGAAATAGCTGGAATATTCCTCCCACTCATTAGCCTATGAAATTACCTACTCCTATAAAAACTGACAACCCCATACCCTGGTGCCTTTCTCACCTTCTGACATGGCCCACACTCTGTCTGTGGAGTGTGTTTCTCTAAATAAATCCACTTCTTACCTTAAAAAAAAATCACCTGAGGCTCCACCCCAGCCCCAAATAGCCCTGGAATTTGGAGAGCTAACCTAGTGGAACTTGACTGAACCCATGGCAAGCAACATGAATGACAAAGAAGCCACTCCTTTTTTTTTCTCTTTTTTTTGGCCGCGCCTCATGGCTTGTGGGATCTTACTTCCCCTACCAGGGATCGAACCTGGGCCCTTGGCACTGAGAGCATGGAATCCTAACCACTGGACCGCCAGGGAATTCCCAAGAAGCCATTCCTGCAGCAGTGTCCCCCGATCTCCTGATCTTGAGTGTGAGAGGTCTATACTAAGGCGACTTTCCAAAAAATCTTTCCTTTGATCCCTAATCCCTTTCCTGCACCAACACTGGGATCAAGACTCTTCATGACCCCTTCCTTCACAGGTTTCCTAATGAATTCATAATCACGGTTCCTACCATGTTTTTCCTATGGCAACATTTACAGATTTCATGCATAAATCAGATACTTACCATGCTTCTTCTTTAAGAACAACTCTGCTCTTTGCTCCCTTCCCGACAGGGACTTTACACAGTCTTTCTTTTCTACTTGTTCTTGCTGAGTACTGAGAAAACAGGAAATCCTTCCAGATAAAGAAATCAGGAAATTTGCCTTCATATTCCCCCTGCTGCTCATCACCTATACCTATATTCCTAGTTAGATTTTCAAATGTGGTGTAAGTAGCACTAGACTTGATGTAAGACAGGTCTGGGTTCAAATATCAGCCTTATTCACTGCCTAACTGCAACTTTGGGCAAATGGATACCTTCAGATCTTTGAGCTTCAGTTTCCAACTTTGTATAAAATAGTTAGTCACACCCACTACACAGGGTTATTGTGAGGGTTGAAATGAGAGAACGACAGGTTACAGTGCCCTAAAATGTTAATGGGATTTGATTTCTAAACCATTTCTTTTTCCATTTCAGTAACTAATGATTACTTTAGTTATCTTTACAGAAAAATATCTTCTTGGTAGCTAAACTCATATATTTGCTCTTAGAACAGGAAGTTGGCAATTTTTTTGGTTGGATCATACAGTGAATATTGTCAGCTTTGTGGGCCCTGTGGTCTCTGATGCAACTTATCCACTGTGCTATTGTAGCAAGAAAGCAGCTATAGGCAACACATAAGTGAGTGGGCCTAGCTATGTTCCAATAAAACTTTATTTACAAATAAAATGTCCACAGGGCCAGATCTGGCCTGCAGTCATAGTTTGTTGACCTCTGTCTTAGAACACAAGGCAAAGTATTGCATGGAGAAAAGAAAATAGACTTGGCCTTTTTCTAGTCACAGATTTAAATCCCAGATCTATTACTAGCTAGCTCCACTATCTTCAGCAGTTTGTTTAATCCCCTCCTGGGCCTCTGTTTCATCATCTGTGGAATATAGACAATAATAGCACTTTAAACAAAATTAAAACAGTGTTCACTTGAAAGTGTGGTTTAAAGAGTTACTGATAAATGATAACTTTTATTATTTGTTTATTCTGGATGGGGATGTTTTTACTACTTTTGTTGGTTCCTCTTCTCCATTTCTTCCTCTTGCTTCCCTTCCTCATTCATTTATCCTGCTGCCTATGATCCCATGAAATTTCTCTATCCATGACATCCAATGTTAATGTCCTTCCTACTCCCCACATACCAGCTTGACCTTATTTTTCCTAGAAATTATAATACCAGAAACGGGCAATGTGTAAATTGTTGTGATATATCTACATATGGGAGAATACTAGAACATATCACTTACATTCACACACTATGAAGTGTTTTATTTGAAAATACTCAGTTGAACTTGGAACAACATAATCTACTTGATTCCAGAAAAACAGAGACTAACAATGCTTAGAATAAATCCCTCTAATTAGAATAATGTTACCCAAATCAACTATTAATCTAGATTTCTTTGGAACAATTGGCCACACAAATATTATTTTAAGACCAGATTATAAACTGAGCATAACAGTAATGAGTGTACTGGCCAAAAATTAATGTGAAACTCTTTAATCCGTTTCTGTTTGTGTCCATAAACACCCAGTGGGCTGAGGAAAGAATGGGGATGCTGATTTTTATTGAGTGTATCTGTATGTGCCAGGTACTCTAGTAGGATCTTTGTATACATCATCTAATTTAACCCTACAGTCAGATTCTATTATTAGGATTTTAAAGGTGAGGAAACTGCGACTCGGAGTCTAAAGTCAATTACTCAATATCACCTGGCAAGTAAGTGGTGGAAGTTGAATAATAAACCCAGGTATGTACCACTACATACCGTACCATACCATTTGTCTTCTCATTTTCACTGACTTGACCATTTAGTGAAAAAGATCAAAATGAATGAATGCCCTGGTCAGTCAAAACAAGCAAATCAGCCTGAGTATGATGCACGCTCTTCTCTGAAAACCAGCTAACAACTGTTGCTTTCACACAGACTGGATATTGATTGCACTGTATGAAATGTCTATTAAAACAATTTTCCTTTTCCTTAAACTGTTAGGCTAGATTAGATTTGGAAGTTGTGCTCCAGGATCTAGCTCCTTGAAGGACTATTGTCACTTCCTCTATGGAGTAAATATGGAGACTTGAAAGAAAGTCACTTACTCTTGTGGATTTGTTGCTCAATAAAGGACCCACACCCACACTTTACTCAGAGCTCTTGAAACTCTAGTGGTAGCTTCCTGCCTGCTCTACCTTCTTGCCCCAGTCTTCCCCAAGAGAAGACTGGTTGTGAATAACTGTTTGACTTGCATGAATAACGTAAAAAGTGAAAAGATGATGAGACATTATATTAAACCTACTTCAACGTGGAAACCACATGGAGAGGAAAGAAACAAAAGAACATCCAGAATTATCTTAATTTTGAATAATTTAAAAAAGCATTCCTCCTGCAAGTGTCAGAAAGATTATCATGTTCCTCTTTCCCATGGAGGTCCCCCTGGCATCCAAATAAGCTGTCTTTGGAGAGAGCACAGGGACAGGTATAATCCTACTTAAATATTGGACCTACAGTTGCATATATTTAGACATACCTGTACTCACCATTATGTGTTGAAAGCCTTTTTTCCTGCTGCCTGATTAATCAATATCAATCTGGACTATGTATATAGAAGCTTTTCTTCTGTTTTTGTTCCCCCTTTGTAGCTAAACAAGTGGTCTACTCTTTGTGCTTATGCCTGCTTATCTGCTGCAACTAATTAGCAGTCACCTAATTGTGACTGAGTGATTGATTAGTACTACTGAGCATTACAAGCCTCAATTTGCTAAATGTTCTCATAGGATTGCAGATACATAATAAGCATTTCTGAAAAGATACCTTTTGGGCTGCACCTGCAGGCCTACAAGCCCTGTACTTGCCCAGCTTTATTTTTTATTTTCTAATTTTTTAAACATCTTTATTGGAGTATAATTGCTTTACAATGGTGTGTTAGTTTCTGCTTTATAACAAAGTGAATCAGTTATACATATACATATGTTCCCATATCTCTTCCCTCTTGAGTCTCCCTCCCTCCCACCCTCCCTATCCCACCCCTCTAGGTGGTCACAAAGCACTGAGCTGATCTCCCTGTGCTATGCGGCTGCTTCGCACTAGCTATCTATTTAACATTTGGTAGTGTATATATGTCCATGCCTCTCTCTCACTTGGTCCCAGCTTACCCTTCCCACTCCCCATGTCCTCAAGTTCATTCTCTACGTCTGTATCATTATTCCTGTCCTGCCCCCTAGGTTCTTCAGAACCATTTTATTTCTTTTTGTAGATTCCATATATGTGTGTTACCATACAGTATTTGTTCTTCTCTTTCTGACTTACTTCACTCTGTATGACAGACTCTAGGTCCATCCACCTCACTACAAATAACTCAATTTCGATTATTTCTATGGCTGAGTAATATTCCATTATATATATGTGCCACATCTTCTTTATCCATTCATCTATCGATGGACCCTTAGGTTCCTTCCATGTCCTGGCTATTGTAAATAGAGCTGCAATGAACATTCTGGTACATGACTCTTTTTGAATTATGGTTTTCTCAGGGTATATGCCCAGTAGTGGGACTGCTGGGTCATATGGTAGTTCTTAAATTACAGACCTCAATATAGTTCCCTGTTCTATGCAGTAGGTCCTTATTCTCCTATGTTCAATATCTTGTAATAACCAATAATGGAAAAAAATCTCAAAAAATATACATATAACTGAATCACTTTGCTGTACACTTGAAACTAACATAACATTGTAAATTAACTATACTTCAATTTAAAATAAAATAAATTAAAAAATTACAGACCTTAGAACCAGTTTTGGATGCACATGTGTTTAGTACCTTCTGATGATGCCTCATTTTGTTTTGTTGTTATTGTTTACCAAAAGCCATAGTCATCTACCCTATTTTTTACAACTGATTTTCAAATAAAATTCTACCCTTAACCAAGAAATATAACCATTAAGAGTTATTCAAAATAACATGCCATAGGTGCTGAGAGTCAGTGTGTTAGACTGGAAAGCATAAGGGCGTTAGAATAAAACAAGCTTGGGTTTGAATTCCAGCCCTGCTATGATCTTACACCATTTTCTGCACCTTGGTCTCTCCACTTGTATAATCATTACAATAATACTACCTGCGGTTTTTGAGAACACTAAATGAGTCAATATGAGTCAATGCATATGAAGTGTCTGGCAAAAAAAAAATGTTTTCTCCAATATTTGCTGAACTTCTGGAAGGTCTCCAGTAGGACTACAATGTTTCTTCTGCTTGTATGTCTAAGGACCTCCCACTTCAGCTTGCCATATTTGAGCAGTTGGATCTACTTTTCTCTTTCCCGCAGCGTGTTCTCTAAACCACATCCTGTAACACTGCTCTCAGTCAAGGCTCTGCACAAGCTCTCCAGTAACCTATTCTACATATGATAGAGCCTCTAGTCATAATCCTTCACCACTGCTCTCTTCCAACAGAATCTAGGAAATCCAAATTCAAGAAAGCCTTTTTACATTAAGCTAAAATCTCCTAATATTACCTGTTTCCCTCACTTTACGTTTCTGGTCCTGTTAATGTTATAACCATACATTTCATATCTAATTATCCACTGTCTATTAGATGGTAAAACACATGGTGTCTAGGAATGCTTTTTGTTTTTATACATATTGCAACTCAGATGAAGAGGGGAAGTCCTCTACAATGTGTATGGACAGATCACCAGTAGAGTTCCCTACACTGACAACGAGTTGCACTTGAGTCAGAAAAACGTCTAGGCATTTTTTTAAATGTTGTGAGATATGACATGTAGATTTTACTGCATTTGATACAAACATGTGGAACTCATTTACAATATATGAAGAGGTTAAAAAAATGTTGCTGTCATTTTGAGTTACATATTCAAATATAAATCTGGCTCCAGATATTACGTTGGAGGAAAAAGGTAATTCTCATTTCAAGTTGGGACACATTATCCTTGAACCTAATTTTTCAGCCAAGTAATGATCCCTATGTTTCCTTTTTATCATATTACTTATCAAGTTATTTATGATCTGGGTAAGATGCTAAAATGGTTTTGGCATATCAGAGGAACATCAGTTGTGAATAGCTGGTCCCAGTTAGAATGACATGTTGTCTTTTGACCTTCTTCATTTTGGGAGATAACTTTAGATGGTTAACTTATTTTTTTTAATCTTTGACAAATTGGTTTAGAGAACTCAACGCATGTCTTGGTATGGTAATCCCATGGAGAAACTATCTCAAAACTTTCATCTGCTGGACCAGACTTAGAAGTGAGAATTATACACTATCATCCCCAAAGGGCATGGGGAGGGAGAAGGATAATACGAACAACGTAAGTCCCAGCTGTCTTTCATAAGTTACAGATTAAAATTATAGATATCAATATATCTCAGGAAGACTAGATACTAAGCATCTGGATAACAGGAGTTACACATAATCATTTCTATCTCCCCTCTCCATCAGCTCCCATTAAGGAGGTCTGGAAAGTAGGAGATGTTCAAAGATTCTTCCTAGCATCTTACACTTATAGTTGGAAATGTCCTACTGAGAGGTGCAGGCTTCCAGAGGGATGGCCTGATGTCCTTTCCTTCATCCTTTGATATGTAGTCTCCAAAAGATAACAGTAAACTCAGAAAGGAACACACAATTTTGAGCATGGAAATAAACTGTCACTTCAGCTGTGGATGATGCAAAAGGATGATGATGATGATGATGATGTATGTGTGTGTGATAGGAGGATGACTTTGACAGTGAAAGGGCACACAGCACATAACTTCATGAATATCAAAATTTTCTCTCTCCTGTAGAATTATAGATCTGGTTTACTAAAGCCTTAACAAAAGTTAGTTTATACATGATAGCTACTTATCTGGAACTTGAATCTAGGATAGATAATTACACATTGCACTATTCCATTCTTTTAGCAGCTTTAAAGATTATACCTGTGCATGTGTGGGAGAGATTAGACAATTTCTCTTGTTCTGTCCAGTAAGCAAATGGATAGAACTTGCGAATAGAAAGTGGTCCTTTTCAGGCAAAAACAATATAGTCCTTTAAAAAGATTAAGATAGGCTCAAGGATGTATTGTACAACACGGGGAACATAGCCAATATTTTGTAATAACTGTAAATGGAAAGTAACCTTTAAAAATTGCATAAAATTTTAAAATTTTTTTAAAAAGAAAATAATCATTCATTTTATTCTCAAAGCCTCAGAGTTATTACAAATTATTTTACATTGAAAGTAACACAACTTAGCCTTGCTAAAATAAAATGATCAGTAATAGAGGGCACTGAGATTTGAAATAAATCATGCCAATTCAGCCTTTTATTTATTTATTTACTTGTATTCATTTGCTTAGAGAATAAGTATTCACTCACTTATTTTTGACACAAATTGTAC
Source organism: Mesoplodon mirus (assembly GCF_964341445.2). Taxonomy (NCBI): domain Eukaryota; kingdom Metazoa; phylum Chordata; class Mammalia; order Artiodactyla; family Ziphiidae; genus Mesoplodon; species Mesoplodon mirus. Next base: position 130,215,147 of record NC_138981.1, on the reverse strand, counting down.
TGTGCATAGCACATCTAGGAGGTTGATAGAGGACACCAGTGATTGCCTTCAAGGAACTGACAGTCCAGTGAGAGAGCTAAGAATGGATTTTAAATCTAGAATATACTACTTAAGAAAATATTTGCAAATGATGCAACCAACAAGGGATTAGTCTCCAAAATTTACAAACAGCTCATGTGGCTCAATATCAAAAAACAAACAACCCAATCAAAAAATGGGCAGAAGAATTAAATACACATTTCTCTAAAGAAGACATACAGATGGCCAAGAGGCACATGAAAAGATGCTCAACATCGCTAATTATTAGAGAAATGCAAATTAAAACTACAATGAGATATCACCTCACACCAGTCAGAATGGCTATCATCAAAAAATCTACAAACAATAATTACTGGAGAGGATGTGGAGAAAAAGGAACCCTCCTACACTGTTGGAGGGCATGTAAAGTGGTACAACCACTATGGAGAACAGTATGGAGGTTCTTTAAGAAACTCCAAACAAAGCTACCATATGATCCAGCAATCCCACTCCTGGGCATATATCTGGAGAAAACCATAATTTGAAAAGATACATGTACCCAATGTTCATTGCAGTACTATTTACAGTAGCCAAGACATGGAAGCAACCTAAATGTCCATCAACAGAGGAATGGATAAAGATGATGTGGTACATATACATAATGGAATATTACTTGGCCATAAATAGAATGAAATATGCCATTTGCAACAACATGGATGGACTTAGAGATTATCAGACTAAGAGAAGTAATTTAGACAAAGAAAGACAAATATCATATGACATTGCTTATATGTGGAATCTAAAAAAAGGTTACAAATGAACTTATTTACAAAATAGAAACAGACTCACAGCCTTAGAGAATGAATTTACGGTTAGCAGGGGAGAAGTGTGAGGGGAGGGACAGATTGGGAGTTTGGGATTGACATGTACACATTGCTATATTTAAAATAGATAACCAACAAGGACCTACTGTATAGCACAGGGAACTCTGCTCAGTACTCTGTAATAACCTAAGTGGGAAAAGAATTTGAAAAAGAATAGATACATGTATATGTAAAAATAAATAAATAAATAAATAAGAAAGAAAAAGGAAAAAAGAAAAGAGAGATGAAACCTGTTTTCTGAGAACCCAAAGCAAGCTATCACTTGTAGTTGAGAGGCTCCGGAATGCGCTCATGGCAAAGGTGGCTCTGAGCACAGCTCCAATTCATGGGTGAGACAGACACACATCAAGCTTGGAGACAGGTGTTCCAGAGAGAGGTTTGTTTGAATGGGTTGAAGGTAACTTAAGTTGGAAGCACATTGCATAAGTTCTTCGAGGTCAGGCTAAGGAAAGCAGAATGACAAATATTTAATATATTTAACATCTTAATACATATAATTCAGATGCCACAGATATACTGCAAGTCACTCTCCCAGCAACTAGAGGGATCTTTTGCAAACAAAGACTGTCACTCTTATTTTTTCCCTCTGATTTTTGGCAAAATGTCCCCAAATCTTAACACACCTACAAGACCTTGCACGACCTGAGTCTTCCCTTCATTATACGAAATTTTCAATCTGCTTTCTCTACTTCCCCTAGACTGGGGTTCTTGCGGGTACCAGAAATATACCTTATTTCCCACATCTAGGTCTTTACGTACCCTTTTTTTTCTGCTCAGAATATTCTTCCCACTAAACTTTGAATGGCTGATTCTTATTCATGCTTCAAAAACTTAGCTAAAATATCACTTTCTTGATACTCCTGACTAGGTCAGATATAAACCCTGTCATCTACTCTCTTAGCAAATGGCCTTCATAATACTTAAAAATGATCCCATGGTAAGGACTAATATACTGAGCAATCATTATGTACCAGGTACTATACTAACTGCTAAATGAATGTTTGTTGAATGGATGGATGAAGGAAGGAATAAATTAATCAATATTGTTAGCCCAGAAAGAATGAATAACTCAGATATCATCAAGTTTTCAGTTCACACTTCCTTTTAATTCCCAAATTAAAATAGTACCTGTCCATATGACTGCTGGAAGTTCTGGCTTGTCCCTCAAATATATGGGATAATCAGGAAGTTATCATGTGTTCCAGAAACCATTCCTGAGTGTTACCCAGGAGAAAGTTCATATCACGAGATATTTGGATAACAATGGTTAAAATTTACTGAACGACTGCCATATTCCAGGGACTGTTTACATATATTTTACATATGTAACTATATGAAATGTCTATGTATCCCTATATTCACGTGTGCATGTGTCTGTATGTGTGTGTACTCATTTAATACTCAGAATGCCCCAATGAGACTGATTTAGTGTCACAATATATTAAAAGGAGGATACTAAGTCCTGGTAAAATAAGTAATGTCTTCAAGGTCTCCACGTGGTGGAACTTAAAACTGGAGGCTGGAGAGGGTGGTACTCACCACCCTCCTCCCTGCCCCACCGTCTGCTACAATATTTGGGGACTGCTTTACCTCCTCCCAACAGTAGTGCTCTTAGGTAACATTCCTCCTGTTAATAGGGTCGCCAGATTAAAAAAAAAAAAACAACAAGGCAACTAGTTAAACTTGAATTTCAGATAAACAGCAAATGATTGTTGAATATAAATATGTCTCAAATATTGCAGGGAAGATGCACTAAAAACGTATGTAGTTTTTATACAAAATTCCAATTTAACTGAGCATCCTGTAATTTTATTTGCTAAATCTGGCAACTAAACAAAATCTAGTTTCCCAAATTCCCAAAGTTCGGAGTAGGGAGACAGTTTCCCCTTTCCTCTGTCACAGGCCTGACAGTCCACTCCTCATTTCCTATCCTAGTAAGCTGTGGGTAACTATTTTTGTCTCCTATTTCTGCTTTGCTAGTCCCTTCTAAGTGGGTCTTCTACCTCCTTTTACATAGTACAGCACAATTTTTTCTCTTAATCTCAGCTCATTTTGGTACCACACACGTATGCCTCCTCCTCTCTCCTATGCCTATGCCCTCCTCTCTCTTTCCTCAGCCCTTTCCACTCTCTCATCTCTCAACAAGTTACAATTTACGAGGATTAAAAGAAAACTGCAACTTCTCAGTTTAACTGGGTTCCCCATCTAGAGAACAAGCTTCTTAATTTCTACTCTTTTCCCTGCCTCAATTCTGAGCACATGGCTCTTTAGGTAGTTAATACTCAGTAAAGATTTGATTGCCAAATTTTATAGGTGTGCTCATAATGTTCTTTCTGGGGATATGTTTAGGCAACACATTTTTCTCATAACAGGAGTTTAGCAGGTCACTCAGGGTGGCAATCATCAGGAACTTTCTGGAAGAAAAAGCAAGCCACATCTTATGTTCTAGGGCCTGATGAATCTCGAGAGGCCAAGAGTGTGTACTTTGCAAAGATCTGCAGACCATCAGACCTAAAAGCAGTCCTCAGAGCTGTTCTAATGCCACCCCTTAGTGAATTCAGATAAAACATGACTGAGGCTTACAAAAGAAAAGTGACTAGACAGTTCAGAGAGGATCCTTGGTTAATAATACATAACCACCAAGTTGCGTTGTCGGAAAAACTGCAGTGAGGGAATCGTTTGAATCTAGGCTCCAACACGATAGCTTTGTGATACTTTAGACATCATTTATTCTTTTGGCACCTTATTTATCTCTGAAATAAAGAGGATAATATTGAGCCATGTACCTCAAGGAACTGTTTCAAGGATCAACTGAAATAATGTAGGTGACAGCATTCTGAAAACTGTGAAGTGTTATATCAATGCAAGAAAGTGTCATTGTAGCCACTCCTACTGTAGCAATGATTGGAGTTAGTGAATTCGAGGCGGCCATTGTCTTCTGGGTTAGGCAAAGCCTGTGACCTGGCCCTTGGTTGGAGCCCTCTCCTCCAGATATGGGTTCTCTTAAACAAATATTTAACACTGTATGTTCTGATCATCTGTAGTCATTAAAAAGATTAATGGTTGTTTTTTTTCTTTCCTAATAATAATGTATTAGCCTCAGTAGTCTGACCAAATTCCAGACTCAGTAATTGTCTTCCTCCTTACTATTCCTTAATGAGGTTCAAAAGGTTAATTAGTTGTCTGAAAAATACCAAAGTACTTAATGGAGGTAATCTAGCAGGACAATATCTAAATGTAATGCTTTGGTGAATGACTAGATAGACAGTGGTATAAAGAGCTAAGAAACTGACAGTTTCTATTAATATTCTGTTAACTGAATACAAGGAGATTTAAAAATAAAAACAAAAACAAAGATACCTTTGTTATAAATAGTGATTTAAAGATAGAGAAGCAATTTTTGATGTTGGCCTAAGACTGTCAACAAAAAAATAAATATTTTGAAAGAAATAACAAAATATAATATCACATTGTCCTTGGAATTACAATAAATTGATAGCTGGGTAAAGCAGTAATTTGTATTGACTTGAACTGCAAACCATTGTAAGACCCTGATATATCCCTAAAGAAGATAATGTGCTTGCTCTGTTTACACAGCTATACACTGTCATATTCTACTGGAATCTCTTTTTTTGCAGATATTGGATTGACTTATTTAGGGGAAATGAATTTACATTATACATGCACATAATTATATTCTCATATGTATACCCAATGAGAAGTAGTATGTTTCTTTTTTGTTTGTTTGTTTCTTTCTTTGGTTTTTATTTGGTTATTTTTTCAGAGATATTTGTAAAACCCACAAGTTGGAGAAGGGACTAGCAGAAATTATATGAGATCACATGACTTGGTATGTGACTTTTTCAGCAAACTGCAGGTGGTTAGCTTCAAGGACAGTAATATCTAATTAGAAAATAACGGGAATATGTGAAATTATCTTTCCATCAAACACACACATGCATATACATATACATTTATGTGTGTGTGTATGTATGTGTAATTCATTTTTAAATTCCTAATAATGAATATCATCTGTTACAGTTCCATTGCTTTCTTGCCTATCATTCATTTTTTTCCTGGCAGTGATAACCCTGTAATTTTATTTGAGGTGAGGGAGAGAGATAGCTAATTGAATAAGAAAGAAGAGACCTTCAAGATGACAGAGGAGTAAGACGTGGAGATCAACTTCTTCAACTTCCTCCCTACAAATACACCAGAAATCCATCTACATGTGGAACAACTCCTACAGAACACCTACTGAATGACGGCAGAAGACCTCAGACTTCCCAAAAGGCAAGAAACACCCCAAGTACCTGGGTAGAGCAAAAGAAAAAACAGAGACAAAAGGATAGGGACAGTACCCGCACCAGTGGGAGGGAGCCGTGAAGGAGGAAAGGTTTCCACACACTAGGAGCCCCTTCGCGGGTGGAGACTGCAGGTGGCGGAGAGGGGAAACTTCGGAGTAGCGGAGGAGAGCGCAGCAACAGGGGTGCGAAGGGCAAAGCAGAGAGATTCCCGCACGGAGGATGGGTGCCGACCAGTACTCACCAGCCCGAGAGGCTTGTCTACTCACTTGACGGGACGGGCGGGGGCTGGGAGCTGAGGCTCGGGCTTCGGTCTGAGTGCAGGGAGAGGACTGGCAGTGTGAACACAGCCTGAAGGGGTTAGTGCACCACGTCTAGCCAGGAGGGAGTCCAGGAAAAGTCTGGAGCTGCCGCAAAGGCAAGAGACTTTTTCTTCCCTCTTTGTTTCCTGGTGCGCGAGCAGAGGGGATGCAGAGCGCCGCTTAAAGGAGCTCCAGAGACGGGTGCGAGCCGTGGCTATCAGCGTAGACCCCAGAGACGGGCATGAGACGCTAAGGCTGCTGCTGCCGCCACCAAGAAGCCTGTGTGCGAGCACAGGTCACTATCCACACCTCAGGGAGCCTGTGCAGCCCGCCACTGCCAGTGTCCCATGACACACGGACAACTTCCCCGGGAGAACGCATGGCGCGCCTTGGGCTGGAGCAATGTCACGCAGGCCTCTGCCACCGCAGGCTCGCCCCACCTCCGTACCCATCCCTCCCCAGGGCCTGAGTGAGCCAGAGCCCCCGAAGCAGTGGCTCCTTTAACCCCGTCCTGTCTGAGTGGAGAACAGACGCCCTCAGGAGACCTAACGCAGAGGCGGGGCCAAATCCAAAGCTGAACCCCAGGAGCTGTGCGAAAAAGGAGAGAAAGGGAAATCTCGCCCAGCAGCTTCAGGAGCAGCGGATTAAAGCTCCACAATCAACTTGATGTACCCTGCATCGGTGGAACACCTGAATACACAACGAATCATCCCAAATGGAGGAGGTGGACTTTGGGAGAAACGATATTTATACATTTTTTCCCTTTTTCTGAGTGTGTATGCGTATGCTTCTGTGTGTGATTTTGTCTGTATAGTTTGGTATTTACCATTTGTCCTAGGGTTCTGTCTGTCCTTTCTTTTTTTTAGTATAGTTTTCAGCACTTGTTATCATTGGTGAATTTGCTTTTTTGTTTGGTTTTTCTCTTCTTTCTTTCTATTTTTTAAAGTACTTAAAAAAATTTTAATAATAAATATTTGTTCTTTATTTTAATAACTTTTTTAAAATTTAATTTTATTTTATTTTATATTTTTCTTTCTTTATTTATTTTTTCTCCCTTTTATTCTGAGCCGTGTGCGTGACAGACTCTTGGTGCTCCAGCCAAGCGTCAGGGCTGTTCCTCTGACGTGGCAGAGGCAAGTTCAGGATATTAGTCAACCAGAGACCTCCCAGCTCCATGTAATATCAAACGGTGAAAATCTCCCAGAGATCTCCATCTCAACACCAAGACCCAGCTCCACCAAACGACGAGCAAGCTACAGTGCTGGATATCTTATGCCAAACAACTACCAAGAAAGGAACACAACTCCACCCATTAGCAGAGAGGCTGCCTAAAATCATAATAAGGTCACAGACACCCCCAAACACACCACCACACATGGACCTGCCTACCAGAAAGAAAAGATCCAGCCTCACTGACCAGAACACAGGCACCAGTCCCCTCCACCAGGAAGCCTACACAACCCACTGAACCAACATTAGCCACTGGGGACAGACACCAAAAACAACGGGAACTACGAACCTGCAGCCTGTGAAAAGGGAGACGCCAAACACAGTAAGATAAGCAAAATGAAAAGACAGAAAAACACACAGCAAATGAAGGAGCAAGGTAAAAACTCACCAGACCTAACAAATGAAGAGGAAATAGGCAGTCTACCTGAAAAAGAATTCAGAATAATGATAGTAAAGATGATCTAAAATCTTGGAAATAGAACGGAGAAAATACAAGAAAAGTTTAACATTGACCTAGAAGAACTAAAGAGCAAACAAACAATCATGAACAACACAATAAATGAAATTAAACATTCTCTAGAAGGGATCAATAGCAGAATAAATGAGGCAGAAGTACGGATAAGTGACCCGGAAGATAAAATAGTGGGAATAACTACTGGAGAGCAGAATAAAGAAACAAGAATGAAAAGAATTGAGGACAGTTCAGAGACCTCTGGGACACGATTAAACGTACCAACATTCAAATTATAGGGGTTCCCAAAGAAAAAGAGAAAAAGAAAGGGACTGAGAAAATATTTGAAGAGATTATAGTTGAAAACTTCCCTAATATGGGAAAGGGAATAGTTAATCAAGTCCAGGAATCACAGAGAGTCCCATACAGGATAAATCCAAGGAGAAACACGCCAAGACACATATTAGTCAAACTATCAAAAAGTAAATACAAAGAAAAAATATTAAAAGCAGCAAGGGAAAAACAACAAATAACATAGAAGGGAATCCCCATAAGGTTAACAGCTGATCTTTGAGCAGAAATTCTGCAAACCAGAAAGGAGTGGCAGGACATCTTTAACGTGATGAAAGGGAAAATCCTACAACCAAGATTACTCTACCCAGCAAGGATCTCATTCAGATTTGACAGAGAAATTAAAACCTTTACAGACAAGCAAAAGCTAAGAGAATTCAGCAGAACCAAACCAGCTTTACAGCAAATGCTAAACCAACTTCTCCAGGCAGGAAACACAAGAGAAGGAAAAGACTTACAATAACAAATGCAAAACAATTAAGAAAATGGTAATAGGAGCATACATATCGATCATTACCTTAAATGTAAAAGGATTAAATGCTCCCACCGAAAGACACAGACTGGGTGAATGGATACAAAAACAAGACCCGTATATATGCTGTCAACAACAGGCCCACTTCAGGCCTAGGGACACATACAGACTGAAAGTGAGGGGATGGAAAAAGATATTCCATGCAAATGAAAATCAAAAGAAAGCTGGAGTAGCAATTCTCATATCAGACAAAATAGACTTTAAAATAAAGACTTACAAGAGACAAAGAAGGACACTACATAATGATCAAGGGATCGATCCAAGAAGAAGATATAACACTTGTAAATATTTATGCACCCAACATAGGACCACCTCAATACATAAGACAAATACTACCAGCCATAAAAGGGGAAATCGACAGTAACACAATCATAGTAGGCGACTTTAACACCCCACTTTCACCAATGGACAGATCATCCAAAATGAAAAAAAATAAGGAAACACAAGCTTTAAATGATACATTAAACAAGACGGACTTAATTGATATTTATAGGATGTTCTATTCAAAAACGTCCAGAGATAAACCCATGTACATACGGTAACCTTATCTTGATAAAGGAGACTAGAGTATACAATGGGGAAAAGACAGCCTCTTCAATAAGTGGTGCTGGGAAAACTGGACAGATACATGGAAAAGAATGAAATTAGAACACTCTCTAATGCCATACACAAAAATAAACTCAAAATGGATTAAAGACCTTAATGTAAGGCCAGACACACTAAAACTCTTAGAGGAAATAAAAGAAGAACACTCTTTTGAGATAAATCACAGTAAGACCTTTTTTGACCCACCTCCTAAAGAAATGGAAACAAAACCGAAAATAAACAAATGGGACCGAATGAAACTTAAAAGCTTTTGCACAGCAAACGAAACCATAAACAAGATGAAAAGACAACCCTCAGAATGGGAGAAAATATTTGCAAACGGAGCAACTGACAAAGGATTAGTCTCCAATATTTACAAGCAGCTCATGCAGCTCAATATCAAAAAAAACAAACAACCCATTCCAAAAATGGGCAGAAGACCTAAATAGACATTTTTCCAAAGAAGATACACAAATTGCCAACAAACACATGAAAGAATGCTCAATGTCATTAATCATTAGAGAAATGCAAATCAAAACTACAATGCGGTATCATCTCACACCGGTCAGAATGGCCATCAACAAAAAATCTACAAACAATAAATGGACAACCTGGAAGAAATGGACAAATTCTTAGAGCAGGTGTGGAGAAAAGGGAACCCTCATACACTGTTGGTGGGAATGTAAATTGATACAGCCACTAAGGAGAACAGTATGGAGGTTCCTTAACAAACTAAAAATAGAACTACCATACGACCCAGCAATCCCACTACGGGGCATATATCCTGAGAAAACCATAATTCAAAAAGAGTCATGTACCACAATGTTCATCGCAGCTCTATTTACAATAGCCAGGACTTGGAAGGAACCTAAGCGTCCATCAACAGATGAATGGATAAAGATGTGGCACATATATACAATGGAATATTACTCAGCCATAAAAAGGAATGAAACTGAGTTATTTGTAGTGAGGTGGATGGACCCAGAGTCTGTCATACAGAGTGAAGTAAGTCAGAAAGAGAAAGACAAATACCATATGCTAACACATATATGTGGAATCTTTAACCAAAATGGTCATGAGGAACCTAGGGGTAAGACGGCAATAAAGACGCAGACCTACTAGAGAATGGACTTGAGGACATGGGGAGGGGGAAGGGTAAGCTGGGACAAAGTGAGAGAGTGGCATGGACATATATACACTACCAAATGTAAAATAAATAGCTAGTGGGAAGCAGCCACATAGCACAGGGAGATCAGCTCAGTGCTTTTTGACCACCTAGAGGGGTGGGATAGGGTGGGTGGGAGGGAGGGAGACGCAAGAGGGAGGGGATATGGGTATATACGTATATGTATAGCTGATTCACTTTGTTATAGAGCAGAAACTAATACACCATTGTAAAGCAATTATACTCCAGTAAAGATGTTAAAAAAAAAAAGAGAAAAGTGTGCTTGTTCAAAATAAATAAATATTTAACTTTCCTAACTGCTTAGGAAAGTTATTTCTCCTTCCTATGAAATGAAAAATGATCTATAAGGGCACTTAGTATTGACTATAAATTCCAGTTCTGTCAGTGATGGTATCTGGCGCATGAGGGGCACCCAAGTTAGGGAGCTTTTGGTTAATTTCCCCGGGCCATATACAGCAACGTGTTCTCTCAAATATTCTCTGGAAATTCGGAGCCTCAAATATGTTTGCCACCTTCCCCCAAGTCATCACATTTATTAACATCCTTGTCTTATTTTTCTAGAAGCAGGAGCTTCTAGCAGATCTTTTCCCTTTGTGAAAGGATGTATTTCTGTGTGAGGTGGATCTAGGCCACCTTAGTCTGTCCTCTAATGTTCACCTCAGTAGCACTCTACCTGGTTGATAATAGCTTTGAGGCCAACTTCCTGTAATGTTCTTCTTTTTTTCTTTTTACTTTAGGAGCATTGCATAATAAAAACTCCATTAAAGATGCAAAACCAAAGTGAGCCATGAAGCAACACATGATGGGGCCTATCAGCATTCCTAAGTGTGTTCAAGGCAAAAGCATTTCAGAGGGAGGTAAACAACAGTCATTATAGCTATCTTTCTTAACCTCTGACTATATATTCCAGTCACTGTGTTTGACATACATTAATTCTCATAAAACTTCTGTCATGTTGACATTATTATCTCCCTTTTACAAATGAGGAAAGAGTTCACATAAATTAAATGACTTTCTCAGGGCAACAGCTAGTAAGTTTCAGAGCTGGATTTGTATCCAAAATAAAGTGGGCTTTTTTTGCTTTTTAACTCAATTTTCTTCTCAGTAATGCTGCATACATTTATTATTTATATGTATTAAAAAGGATAAAATAAGTTTGGACTCCTCTCTCACACAACATGAAGTTCTGTATGATCTAAAGATAAAAATGTTGAGGTAAAATATATATATTTTTGAAAACTTATGTATAATCTAGGAGTCAAGAAAAATTTCTGTGCAAGCTGGAAAACCTAGACACTCTAGAGAAATGACTGACATATTTGAGTGCTTAAAACTTAAAATGTAATCATATGGCAAATGTAAAGGTAAATAAAACCAAAAGACAAATAATAGAGGAACATATATTTGTAATACACATGACAGATAAAGGGTTCAATATCCAACATATAAAATATTTCCTACACATTAATAAGAAAAGACAAACACCCTAATTGAAAGTGGTTAAAAGGGTAAAAAGGGCTGTTCAAGGAGGCAGAAAACCACCTTGCCAATAAACAAGTGAAATTACTCAACTTTACTAGCAATCAGGCATATTGAAATTAAATTAACAAGGAAATATCACTTTAAGACCATTAAACATGGTATCACACGTTGCTGGAGTGTTGTGGAGGTTAATATGTTATCTCATACATTTGCCGAGGGAAATGTGCAGTATATTAAAGCCATTTAGAATTCAACCTGGCAACCTCTATTAAAATTAAGAATTTACATAAACTTTAACTTAGCAATTCCATTTCCGGGGCCTTCTTCCATAGAAAATAAAAGCACAGGTATATAACAGTGAATATGAACAAAATAAATTATACGTATATATTCAGATTAACTGCAACATTTTTTCTAGTAGCCAAAAAACTGGAATCAACTTGAATGTCCTCAATAGAGGAATGGTTTCATAAGTTGTCTTTCACTCAAACCATTGCATTTTACATAACTAGTTTAAAAAGTGTGTTAAGTCTAAACCAGACGATGTGGAAAACATTTCTCTGAAATGTTTCTAAGTGAGAAAATCTATGTGCAGTAAAGAGTAAAATAGTGCCCCTATATGTTTTTATGCATACATATGTATGTTACCTTATTTATGAACATAGACAAAGATATGCAAAGATTCACACCAGGCTTTTAACACTGCTTATCCAGTGGAGGAGTGGCTAATGAAGTGTAAAAATCCTATAGATGTACAGGATTTCTCAACATTTATGTATATGTATGAATGTATGTATATATATATATATATATATATATATATATATATATATAATTCTCAACATTTATATATAATGGCTTTATGTAAATGCACGTGTAAATTACATATGTGTAAAGCCATGTACAAAGAGATAGTTGCTGAAAGTGTGCATATCATAGAGAGTGTTTTGAGTTTTTAGGGTTCTTTTTTTTTTAACTTTCTTTCTTGTACTTTGAGTTTTTCAAAATAAAAATTTTACATGATTTTAAGTTTCACATTTTCTAAAGCAAACATTATAGAGCAGGTTAAGGAAATGATCCAGTATCTACAGAATGATCTGATTGTTCAGTCCTCCAGTAGTTCATCAAACTACATTGAGCAGCAACCATGACATTGTATCAGGTGTGTTAAAGTGGTTGGGATTACAGAGATGAATGAAATATGCTCCTTCTTGTTGTATATTACAACAAGACAAACATATAAATGAACAACTCTAACACAATATGGCTATTGCTTTAATATAAGAATTTGTAGGACAATAGGGGCAATGAACTCTGCAGGCATTGGTGGTAGAGAGGCTTCAGAGGGAAAGAACCATTTGAGCTTAGCCTTAAAGACTGAGGATGCTTTCATCACTCACCAGCCTTAGGTGGGGAAGGGAAAGCAATCCCTTCAAAGAGGAAGGAATCAACATCTAGTCCTATTTCATTCATCAAGAATGTGGAGGAGGAAGTAAACAGTTTATTATTTATCGTCTCAAATGATGGTAATGTGGAAGATGGGCAAATGGAACAAGAGACTTTGGAAGAGTCCTGATCAGGAACTAATAAAATGAGAACCTGCTTTGAAACATGCAAGCAGGTTTTTCTGAGGGAAGAAGAACTCAAAGCTGCGTTTAATGAAAGGAAGCAACTGTCAAAGCAATCTGACTAAGTTCAGTACATTAGGTTTGCAGTTGGGGAAGAAATATGGGTTGCTGTTCATTTAGGACCTGTGGAAGAGGTTGGAGAAAAGGGGATAGGTATTCAAGCAATGATTCATTAGGTAGAAAGAAGAGAATGTTAGAAATCAGACACCACTGCCACTTACTGAATAAATTCATCATAAGCCATATACAGACACATCATAAAGTATCTAAAGGTACCAGAATGCTTGACCATTGAGGTAAGGTGCCCCAAAATACTGTGTCTTCAAGGAAAACACAAGGGTACAGTACTCATGGGTTAGCAGCAGTTAACAGAAGACACACTAGCTTTTGGGGAGTAGGGGAGAAAGAAGCAAGGATTATGCATGCACGTATTTGTATCATAGATGGTAACAACAGAAGCCATTTAATCAAATGCTTATTATTGGCCTAATATAATGTCAGGTGTTTTACATAAATTACCTCATTTAATCCCAGAATGGCTCTAAGATATAGATACATGTTACTATCATTCCCTTTTTACAGATGAGGAAACTAAGTCTTACAGGAGTTAAAAAACGTACTCAAGGTCAAAGAGCTTTTAGGTGGTGAAGCTGTAAATTGAGATCGGACTTTAAATCCTATGCTCCCAACTGCTCAACTAGACACTAAGTTATATTCCCCCTGCTAAACCCTAGTCCCAGCCATCATCATATCACACCTGTATTGTCCCAACAGCCTGTCACCCCTCTGGTCCTACACAGTTCACAACATCCAGTGAACTTTCTAAAACATACATCAGACGACATCACTTTCCTTTATCAAACCATCCAGTGGCCCTCCACTGCACGTAAGATAAAATCCAAGTTCTTACCCTGCAAGTCCCTATGTGACCACTTCTCTGCCAGCCTCTCCATTCTCGGTCATCAATCTCCACTCTGCCCCTCTCTGACTGCACTCCAGTCACTCACCCTTCTGCTCTTCCTCAACACACTGTTCTCGTTCTGGCCTCATGGCATTGTTACTTGCTAGTCTACCTAAAATGCTCTTCTTCAAAGTCTTCACACAGCTGACTCGACCTCATTATTCAGATCTTGATTCAAATATCAGCTCCTTAGAAAAGGTTCCCCACACCAACAAGAACGACCCCTTTGCCCATGAAAACAGAAGTTACTTGGTGACAGGAACTATTGATTTCATGTTCTTCACTCTAATTCCAGAACCAAGAGTAATATCTGACACCTACTAGGCACTCAGGACATATTTGTTTCCTGAAATACTGGTATCTTTTTTAAAGTGTCATACTCATATGCCTATGAGTATATCTACATATATATATTTATGGATATGTGAGCTTGTTGTCACCTCACAGAAGTGGAATGTACATCCCCCACCCCAAATTTGGTTTGAATGTCAAGACTAATGATGCCACACATATACCAAGAAGGTATGAAAAGGATTATTACTCACATAATGAGTTATGCATCAAAAATGCAGTTAGACCAAACAAAAAAAAAAAAGAAAAAGAAAAGACTGGTAACTGTGAAGTGATGGGTAATTAGACGGTTGTGATTCTTTCATTCTATAGATATAGGTATAGATATAGAAATAATCAAAACATCAAGTTCTACACCTTAAGTATATACAATTTTTATTTATCCATTATACCTCAATAAAACTGACAAAAATGGGATCAGTCTCAATGACAACTTACCCATGGTGTTTGTCTGATAACTAAAACATTGAGTGGTTTATTTAATTTAATTTGGACTTGTTTATGTAAGCCACTATGGCACCTGCAGCATGAGACCAATAAGAAAGGTGAATGTTCCATTGAATATCTAGTACTATCAAGAGCTAGTACTATGTATTCTGAGAAGTGAAATGAGTGCCTTAGTCTCTCTATCAATGTGCAGAACTTCAAAGAAGGTAAAGAGTGCTATGGTGAGACATTGTACTGTGGCTTTAATATGTGCAGAAGATGTGTGACCTTGATTTCTATTTTGGGTATCCGTGAGGCAAGAGGTTCTATGAGTTCTTTACCCCAAATGAGGCAACCTTGGAGAAGGAATTGTTTTCATTGGCCAGAGCAGATGGTCAGACCACTGGCAGTGGCCCAAAGATCTATAAAAATGTGCGGATGAGGCCAATTGTTGGCCAAGACATGGCCAAGTGCTAAGATAACTGCGTAAAGTTTGGCCAACTGAGCTGACCCTGTGTCCTGTCCTTTATCAGGAACATTCTGATTAAGAGATGGAAAGAAGCAAGAGTCAAGCAAGCTCCATTAAGTGTGATAGTGACAATGCCATTGGTTAAGTGAATGAACTCCCTTTGGTATTCACTGTGTTGAGCCTAAGGGGCTCCCCAGCTATCCACGTGTTCTAAGAGATGACCTCCTCTAGCACTGTGGCATCCGGCAAGGGACCCAGCACAGGGGACGTTACCCTCTCCTGAAAGTAGGGTATGCAGAGGGCCCGGGTTCAGCTCCATCCTGTAGCAAGGAGGCCTCACTAGCTGTGCTGGGCTTGCAGGGTGCTGTTTCCATGATCAAAGGCCTAACGGGCAGCTGTACACTGAGGGTCACAGGTTCAGGACCTGAGATAGTCTATATTTCCAGGAAAGTCCAGTATGTACCCACCAATTGCTACACTAATGGCATACAGCGTTGGGCCAAGGAAGGTAGTTCCTTGTATCAGAAGCCCATGCAACTAACGGCCATCACTGATGGTAGAGGGACCCCGAGATATATGAGAGAAGGTTGCTAAAGCTCCCACAGTAAAGGAATCTCGGGGTGGGGGGGGAGGGGGGGCGTAACAGGAATGCCTGTTCTATGGCAATTCAGGCAGATTCTAGTATCTTTTTACAGGGGGTCTCATTCAAGTTGGGCCTATTTGCAAGTTACAGAACAAAAAAGCTTTGTAAATGAGGAATGTTGCCTCCAGAATCTAAAAATGTCAAAAACATGTTGGGCTTGTTTTAACAATGTGGGTCCTAAGAGGACTAAAAGCTGTTTCTTGACACTGTCAGGACTGGAGCAGCCCTCAACTTACTAAATAATTTTCAGGAACTTAACTGAAGTGCTGGGGCCCTGTACTATGTGTCTCATGTGAACCTCCTCAAAGGAGGATGTCATTAGTGAGATGTCATAACTGTGTACCCGAAAAAAGTTAGAGCTGGTTAAAATATTGCCTGTGAAGACTATGTGAGATAGCAGGCGTGGAGACTGAGCCCATTGAGTACCCAGGTGAAGGTGTATTGTGTCCCTTTAAAGGTGAAGGTTAACTGCAGCTGAGAGGTTGTTGAAATAGGCACTGAATAGAACATGCTAGCCAAATACTTTGCTATAATGACAAAGTATTTACCAGTTACTTATTATTATTGGGTGGAATCAGTCATTTCAATAATATATATGGAGCCCTAGTGGGTGGGGCCATGACGCCAAGGGTACGAATTCACACTGAGGCACCGGTCCTGTTTTCCCGGGTTTAAGAACAAGTAAAACTTGGCTGTTAAATGCAGCAGAAGTGGGGATAACCACACCTTCTCTAAATAGGTCTTATATAATGGGTTTCAATCTGTGAAAACCGTGCTTTCATTTAGATTGAACCTTTTCTTAAACACTGAGGTGAAAGGTATTGTTTTAACTAGGGGGAAAGGTCCATAGGGTCCCACAGTTTTCAAGCTGATTATAAGGGCCAGAGACTTAACTTTATTACTTATTGGGTCAGGTTCTCCACGTGCACTAGAGGATATTTTAGGGTAATGGATGTCTTGGCTATGGAAAAGTCAGGCACGGAAATAATTCGGATGGTTCAGGTTAGGCATATCTGTTTCTAGTTCATGTTCACCTACTCCCTGGCTGGGAGTAGGTGGACATAAAGTGTGGGCCAGATGTGGGCCAGAAGGGGAAGGGGAATTAATGAGGCTTCAAAACTGTCAATTGTCAAACATCAAAAGTGGAATCAGATTATGACACACACTGCCACCACCCATACAGCGCCCCTCTCCCCATCTGGGACCTCCGAAACACACACGGAAATACCAAGTCCTTTTCCTCCTCACCAGCAGGATAAAGTGTTCAGGAAGAAATCTGTCTTCAGAGCTCAGTCCTCACCCAGTCCTTATTCCCGGTGTCTGGCTAACTATGGACTGGCTGGTCTGGGCCCCAAACTGGCAGGATACTACCTCCCTCCCTTCTCACACGCCTGCCCCTTCCTGCCTTCCTTCAGTCCCCATCACCGAAGAACAGACAGAGATACACACACATCTTTCTACAACAGCTTGTACATCAATAGCTGAGGGCTTTTTTATTTGGTCTCTACACAGGTGACCATTTCTCCAGTGCTTTCTCTGGAGAGACCACAGAGACAGCAAGGTCTCAGTCACCTGATAGACCCAGGGCAGCACTTTATGAACTGCCGGAAGAGCCCTCTGGGACGTTTTCATCCTCCTCTGGCTCTTTAGTCATTGTTGTACTCCGCCGGTAGTAGAATGCTAGCATCTTTGACTTCTTCTGTGTAGGACCTCTTCCCGAATTCTGACGACGGACTGATTTTGTTAACTCGACCACCTCCTGAATCTGGTCGGAAAACAAAGTGATACAGAAAGATATTGATTTGGGGAAAGAGGATGGGAAGGAGAACTTTGAGAGAATGGGTGTGGATTGAGAAGGGGTTTGTGCCAGGGAAGGGCTGGGTAAGTCTTGGGTGGGGGATGAAGAGGAGGCACGTGAGTCGGGTAATCTGACCTCCTCCATCTTATAGCCCTGGAGTGGAGAATTCATCCTCTCCCTTCTGCGTTGGCCCCCTGGTGTTTGTTGCTCTGACCTCTCGGTGTTTGTCCGTGCATGGCAGTTAGGCCCCTGGGGGATTGTACTTTCCTCCGCCATGTCAGTAGCAACAGTGTGCTCTACTCCAAGGCTCCTGGCCTCTCTCTATATACCCTGCCAGGACAATGAAGAGCCACACCCATCAGCTTTGATTGGTCAGCCAATGGTAGCGCCTGGGTGTCTGTGACATCACAAAGCACTACCCTTGAAGATACGTGGGGGGAGGGGAGGGGTGCAGAGGATTCTAGGTGCTCTGGTTAGAGAAAGGGAGTGCTTCCTCAACACCCAGTAAAGAGCCTTCCCAAATTGACCTTCCACTCTTCCTCATCTTCTCTGGTTCAATCCTTGTGGTGCACATGTTAGGGAGAAGGTGTTCCCTCCAAACCATTCCACATGGCCACCCCCATTCAGTGTTTAATTCTGTTGTCTCCCAGATCTCATCACCTAGTATTGTG
This sequence comes from Mesoplodon mirus, assembly GCF_964341445.2. Lineage (NCBI taxonomy): Eukaryota > Metazoa > Chordata > Mammalia > Artiodactyla > Ziphiidae > Mesoplodon > Mesoplodon mirus. Next base: position 130,196,875 of record NC_138981.1, on the reverse strand, counting down.
TGGTTTTTAAAAACTTTTTATTTTAGAACAGTTTTAGATTTACAGAGTAATTGTGAAGATCATATTCATACACGCCACAACAAATTTCCCTTCTTAACATTGTACATTAGTATGGTACAATTGTTCAACTTAGTGAACCAACACTGAAACAGTATTATTAACTAAAGTCTGTACTTCATCAGATTTCCTTTTGTTTTTAAATGTTGAGCCTTCTTTTAATTAATTTATTTTTATTTTTGGCTGTGTTGGGTCTTCGTTTCTGTGCGTGGGCTTTCCCTAGTTGTGGCAAGCAGGGGCCACTCTTCATCGTGGTGCGCGGGCCTCTCACTGTCGCGGCCTCTCTTGTTGCGGAGCACAGGCTCCAGACGCGCAGGCTCAGTGGCTGTGGCTCACGGGCCTAGTTGCTCTGCGGCATGTGGGATCTTCCCAGATCAGGGCTCGAACCCATGTCCCCTGCATTAGCAGGCAGATTCTCAACCACTGTGCCACCGTGGAAGCCCCAGATTGCCTTATTTTTTACCTAATGTTCTTTTTCTGTCCCAGGATCCCAACCAAGATTCTACATTAAATTTAGTCATTCCATGTTATAACTTCTTAGGCTCCTCTTGGCTGTGACAGTTTTTTAGACTTCTTGTTTTTGAAGACTTTGACAGTTTGGGGTTTTGTGTTTTGTCTTTTACATTAGATCTGCAGATGTTATTGCTCTTATAGGTCAAAGTTTTTATAAGTTTCTTCTTCCAGAGAGCCTCAAATCAAGTCAGTACCACCAGTGTTATGGACTTCCCCATGGCAATGGTTGAACTAATCTCTTGGCTTTGTCACAGAGGTGACACAGATGTTTTTCTCTAGAGGTCTGAGGATCAGGATCATTTTTTATTTATGACAGAGGCACAGGGGCAGCAGCAGAAGCATTCTGTAAGGTACTAGTGAGTCATTTACTTTTAGAAGTATGACCTCAGCATCCCACATAGTTAACGGCTCTTCCTCCACACAAGTGACCATCCCATGGACCTGTATATTGAACAGACTGTCAGTCTTTCTCCTGAGCTCTATATAGAAAGGGGGCCAACATGTGGTTGAGACACAACCAGTGTTCACAAGGTAAGAGTCATTTCTTTGAGGTTAGTGTCAGTCACACCTTAGTTTGGAATTGAAACACATGATTCAACCTGAGAATCACAAATAGGTCCAGGTTGAGACACAGGATTCAGGACTGCTTTAAGCAAGGTCCCAATCCAATAATCCTTTCACTATATGCCAAGTGGCTAAACTGACTTATGTTGGTCAAAGCTTTAGCAGACACTCAGTAGGACTAACAAATGCAGCACAAAGAAGCAAGTTCAAAGCACAAGCTAGCCAGCAGGCAGTAGCCCAAGTGCCTGTTCACCAGCATACAGCAGAGCCAGTTGGAAAGCCAAAGCAAGAGAAGAAAGACCCCTGGTGGTAAGGGATAGCACCTTGATGTCCTGCTCACAGGACCAGTTGTTGTAATCACACCACAGAGACAGGATGGATCCTTCAACCCAAATTCGGTTTGCATGTCGAGACTGATAACACATACACCTAGAGAGTATGAAAAACTTTACTACATAAGAAGGAGGCTTTCTGGGGAGAGCAGGGCAGGCTCTCAAGCAGGTTCAAGAATGGCTTAAGAGAGCAGAAGAAGGAGATTGGCTTGGCTTTTATGGTGGTGAGGGGATGACGCTGGAGTGTTCCCACACACAGGTCAGGTTTTGCACAGTCTGAACTTCCTCCTGGCCCACAGAAGAGAGAGCACCTGAGCTTTCTTATCAGATATAGGTAAGCAGGGGAAGAGGCAGCGGTAGGGCTCTTTTATAGAATAATGTTGTGTAAATGCAAGGTGTTTAGCACAGTTTAGAATTCTCATAACCATTATAACCACACTTATATTGTTTTCAGTTAAACTACGTTTCACTAGATTCGTATTTCCCAAATTATGGTCCTTTACATATTATTTAAGGTGGCTTAGAATTATCTTGGTTCATCACAGAGAAACTGTGTAGAAAGAGAAAAGACTGCTAGCCTCAGGAGGTCTGACACACTGGTCACAAAAGAGCAGACTTCATTGTACTATCTGCTGAATTATGAGGGGTTTCTAACATGTTTCCCATCCTGGGTGACTACTGTAGCATCCAAAGACTGTAATAATAATTACAGAAACTAACATTTATTGACTACTAACTCTATGTAGGAATTATGCTAAATATCCATATACATAGTTCATCCTCGTCACAACCCTATTGAGATAAGTGGCAAAAGAGCGGTTTCTGTCATTTCTGCCAGGACATCTCCATTCCAATTGCAGAAGCAGAAAAGAGCATATAGGAGGGCACATGGGAATATTTATGGGCCAGGCTCAAAAGGGGTATGCATTACTCCTGCTCACATTTCATTGGGAAAAACTCACATAGCCACATCTAACTACAAGAGAAAATGAGAAACGTAGTCTACCTAGTAGAAGAGGAGAACTTAAATGTTGGAGATAAGCTAGCAATCTCTGTCTCCACCATCTTGTTCATCACTCTCCCCAGTATTTACAGTAGAGCCTGGCACATGGTAGGTGGCCAAGAATATTTCTGTTGAATGAATGGGTTTCAACTTTTTTGGTCAGTTATGGGGATCAAAAACATATAGAACTTGGTTAAGCAATGGTCTCCTAGATATGACACAAAAAGCAGAAGCAACAAAGAAAGAGTAAATTGGACTACATCAAAATTTTAAAATGTTTTCTTCTGCAAAAGAATACCATGAAGAAAGCAAAAAGGCACACCAAAGAAAGATCCTGGCAAATCATATATTTAATAAAAGTGTAGTATCCAGAATACAGAAAGAACTCTTACAACTCAACAACAAAAATACAAACAACCCAACTGAAAATCAGGTAAAGGACTTAAATAGACATTGTGCTAATGAAGATATACAAATAGCCAACAAACATATGAAAATATGCTCAATACCATTAGTCGTTAGGGAAATGCAAATCAAAACCACGATGAGATGCCACTTCATACCCACTAGGAAGGCTATAACTTTTTTAAAAGGAAAATAACAAGTATTGACGAGGATGTAGAGAAATTGAAACACTCATACACGTCTGGTGGGAACATAAAATGATACAGCCTCTGTGGAAAACATTTTGGCAGTTACTCAACAAGTTAAACATAGACTTGCCATATTACCCAATAACTCTATTCCTAGGTATATAATGAAAAGTGTTGAAAAGGAGGGAACAACGACAACAAAAAACAGGTGAACTGAGCAACACAAAAGCAAAGGGCAAATAACGTTTCAAGAAGTAAAACATGGTCAACTTTATTAAATACCTTTTACAGGTAATATAGGGACAGACAAATGACGATTGAACTAGTTAGTATAGAGGTCATTGGTAAATTTGATAAGAAGGAAATTGAAAGAGTGGAAAATATTTTAATATAAACCTGGATGTGTATTAAGGGGAAAATGTGAGATCAGAAAGTGAGGGGCGGATAGACAATTTCTTTTGAGAGTTTTGGTGCTAAGGGGAGGAGAAATATGGGACTACAGCTGGAGGGGGGTTTGGTATTAAGAGAGTGTATTTTTAAGAGGGTAGATTCTAGAACGCATCTAGCCAATATAAATGACTGAATGAAACTGATAATATAAAACACCAAAGGGATAATTGCAGAAGAAAAAATATTGAGAAAGCAAGAAGGGTATTCAGAGCAGTAGTAGATGGGATCCGTAGCAAATGTGGAAATGTTGGCTTTCCATGAGAACGAGTAATATTTATAGATTTTGCAGTGGAGAAGGAAACAACTATGGTATGATTACAAATGCAGGCAAGATGGTAGATTTGGTGGGGTAGACATAAAAGAATTTTCTCTTGACTCTTCAGTTTTCTCAGTGAAGGATGAGATAAGGGCATAAAATAACAAGAGTGAGGGTCGGGTTTTGAGAAATTGAGGGGAAGATAAAGTATTGGATATTCATTTTGTATAATGGAAATGGGTGTATAATATGGAAGGATTGATAATTTAAGATATGTGGTCAAGAATTTAAGGTGAGATCAGTTAGCTTTGTCTTGTAAATTTCTACAGCAACATCCATCACTTGTATATAGGAACAAAGTAGGCAGATAGCTAAATTTAACAAGGGTTGTGGTTTTGCCAGGGAAGTACTAGGGTGGGAAAGTGAGTAGGGAGATGAAGGTTTATGAAAGTAAGTGATACTAATGATAAATTGGTAAGCAATGAGGAAATGCAAAAAGAGAAATGTGGCTGATGCTGAAAAGTAGTAGAATTCACAGACTGGAGTTCAAAATTGAAGAATTTTTAGAGTTGGGTGTGTGTAGGTGTGTATACCTGCATGAGAGAGAGGTATTTTGCTAGGAAGAATAATCAGTTGTAGCCCAAGAGATGTATGTTTTAAAATCAGGATTTCAGAGTCACTGTAATTTTTGAGAATGTCAATGTCTAGTGCATGAGCATTAGAGTGAGTGGCTTAAGTATGATGGAAGAAAAATACCATTGGAATTGAGGGCATGAAATGTTTGCAAAGCCAAAAATGCTGGATGAATATCCACATAGATGACAAATGTTGAAGTTGCCAAGATGGTGGCAGTACTAAAAGTGGAGAAGAAGATAAGGAAGGTGTCTAATGAATGAAGGTAAAGGAATAAGATGGGGTAGCACATGATATTATCTAATAGCAAGAACTACAAATGAGCTCTGAATTTTGAAAGAGAAAGGAGCAGAAATGGTTTGAAAGTGACAATGAGTTGACTCCTTGGGGTATGTGAGGAAAACTAACATTTGCTCAAGAGGACTGCAGGGGAAGTGATTTCCTCAAGGCACAGCCATATTCCAGTCATAAAACAGAGATTAAGGGAACACTGAGAGAACAACTTGAAGCTACTGGGGAGTTTCTTAATGATAGACTATGAGTTACAAAGGGCAGGAAAGAAGCGCTCATGAAGTTGGGGAGAGAGTTGGGTCCAATTCTGTCAAGTGCAGAGCAATACGTGAATAAGGGTCTAGTTAATGATGGATAATCTGCAGGGTGGTGACTTAAGTAAAAGTGATAAGACAAGATGGACCTTGTGACTGCATGGCAGATTGGGAAGTGAGTAAAGCCCTGCAGACTAGAGATTGCTTAATCTAGGCTGACCTAGAAGTAAGAAGAATCCAGAAACACCATTGAAACCTGTTTCCTCTAAGTATCATGTATCCTGTATGATGATCCAGCATTTCAAAGATAGACTAGTAAGGACATCTAAGAGGGTAGGTCTGAAAGGAAAGGAGTGTGTTTGCTTAAGAGTGTGAGTGTGTATGAAAAATGTCAACAGCAAATTCTAATGTCAGAGGGTTGCTACTATAGGCTTATGGAGCCATGCACTATTCTTGGACAACCCAAGATGCCTGCACAGATGTGGCCCAGATGCAAGCACCAACACTTACTGGGCAACTGCAAAGCCAAAGCTGGGGAAGATGGAAGGCCAAGGGGAAGTGGTATTATCCCAATACAGGAATGTATTTACTTAGGCTTCCTAAATGGCAGGTGGACAAAAAAATGGAAGAAAGGAAATTAAGCTTCTTTTTGCCTAACATCTCTCCTCAGGAAGAAGTACTTGGAGCTGTATTTCCTACATAAATTCACCTGCTAAAACTCCAGGGAGCACATCAGTGGGCAGATGTTCCCACCTAAGTATGGTTACCAGCAAACATTTAATCAAAATCATGGCTGCATCTGGCTCACATTAAAAGGGTTCTCTTTGTCATTGTCTTCTAAAGGAACAATTCCCCATGCTTATAAATCCAGACTCAGAACATCAATTCAAACAACCTCAGGAGCCTTGTGGCTACACCTTCTTGCTGGGAATCAGCATGGTCCCCAGAGAATCAATTTGAGGAGTATTGCCAAAGTGTTTTCATTTTCAGTGTTTATCCCCTGGAATGTCTAGGAGTGAAGAATAGACAGGGCAATACAATCCTAAGATTCAATTTCTTTCATCAAATACAAACCGTATATATGAGCATCAAGGCAAGAGGATGGAGGACTTCAACTGAAATTCCAATAGAGTTCTAAGTGCAAATCCTGGAACCATCCCATGCTAGCATTGTGAGTTAGGATAGGTACTTAACCACTCTGAGCCTGTTTTTTGATCTCTAAAAAAAAGTAGAAGGATAATATCTCATACAGCTGTTGCAAAGATCAACTCAAATAATTCATGTACAGAATATAGCACAACAACCTACAGAATGGGAGAAAATATTTGTAAATCGTGTATCTGATAAGGGATTTTTATCCAGAATATATAAAGAACTCTTACATGCCTGTGATAAGAAGGTAAATAACCCAACTTTTAAAATGGGCAGAAGATCTAAATAGACATTTCTGCAAGGAAGATATACCAATGGCCAGCAAGCACATTAGCGACGCTTGACATCATTATTCATCAGGAAAACACAAATCAAAAGCACAGAAAGATACCATTTCATAGCCATTCGGATGGCTAGAATCAAAAAGTCAGATAATCATAACTGTTGGTGGGGATTTAGAGAAATCAGAACCATCATACACTGTTAGTGAGAATGTAAAATGGTATAGCTGCTTTGGAAAAGTTTGTTGTTTCTCAGAGGGTGAAACAGTGTTACTGTATGACCTACTTGTAGGTATATCCCCAAGATAAATGAAAATAGATGTCCATACAAAAACTTGTATATAAATATTCATAGCAGCAATATTCATAATACCCAAAGATGGAAACAACCCAAATGCCCATCAACTGACCAGTGGACAAACAAAATGTGGCAAATCCATACAACAGAATATTATTCAGACATCAAAAGGAATGAAGAACTCATATATGCTACAATATGGCTGAACCTTAAAAACATTATGCTAAGTGAAAGAAGTCAGTCACAAAAGACCACATATTATGTGACTCTATTCATATGAAATGCTCAGAACAGGCAAATCTATAGATACAAAATAGATCAATAATTGCTTAAGGCTGAGGCAGAAGTTGTTGGGAGCACAGGGGATTAATAGCTAAAAGATACAAGGGCTTCTTTTTGAGGTGTTGAGAACGTTCTAAAATAGACTGGAGGGAACTTCAAGACGTCGGAAGAGTAAGACGTGGACATCACCTTCCTCCCACAGATACATCAGAAATACATCTACACGTGGAACTGCTCCTATAGAACACCCACTGAACGCTGGAAGAAGACCTCAGACCTCCCAAAGGGAAGAAACTCCCCACGTAGCTGGGTAGGGCAAAAGAAAAAAGAAAAAGCAGAGACAAGAGAATAGGAACGGGACCTGCACAATGGGAGGGAGCCGTGAAGGAGGAAACGTTTCCACACCCTAGAAGCCCCTTCACTGGCGGAGACTGCAGGTGGCAGAGGGGGGCAGCTTCGGAGCCACGGAGGAGAGCGCAGCAACAGGGGTGCGGAGCGCAAAGCAGAGAGACTCCGGCACAGAGGATCGCTGCCGACTGGCACTCACCAGCCCGAGACGCTTGTCTGCTCACCTGCCGGGACGGGCGGGGGCTGGGAGCTGAGGCTCGGGCTTCGGTCTGAGGGCAGTGAGAGGTCTGGCAGTGTGAACACAGCCTGAAGGGGTTAGTACGCCACGCCTAGCCAGGAGGGAGTCCAGGAAAAGTCTGGAGCTGCCGAAAAGGCAAGAGAATTTTTCTTACCTCTTTGTTTCCTGGTGCACGAGGAGAGGGGATTAACAGCGCTGCTTAAAGGAGCTCCAGAGACAGGCGCGAGCCGCAGCTATCAGCACGGATCCCAGAGACGGGCATGAGACGCTAAGGCTGCTGCTGCCACCACCAAGAAGCCTGTGTGGGAGCACAGGTCACTCTCCACACCTCCCCTCCCGGGAGCCTGTGCAGCCCGCCACTGCCAGGGTCCCGTGATCCAGGGACAACTTCCCTGGGAGAACGCACAGCGTGCCTCGGGCTGGTGCAACGTCACGCCGGCCTCTGCGGCTGCAGGCTCGCCCCGCCTCCGTGCCCCTCCCTCCCCCCCGGCCTGAGTAAGCCAGAGCCCCTGAAGCAGCTGCTCCTTTAACCCCATCCTGTCTGAGTGAAGAACAGACGCCCTCTGGCGACCTATACTTAGAGGCGGGGCCAAATCCAAAGATGAACCCCAGGAGCTGTGAGAACAAAGAAGAGAAAGGGAAATCTCTCCCAGCAGCCTCAGGAGCAGCGGATTAAATCTCCAATATCAACTGGATGTACACTGCATCTGTGGAATACCTGAATACAGAACGAATCATCCCAAATTGAGGAGGTGGACTTTGAGAGCAAGATTTATTATTTTTTTCCCATTTTCCTCTTTTTGTGAGTGTGTATGTTTATGCTTCTGTGTGAAATTTTGTCTGTATAGCTTTGCTTTCACCATTTGTCCTAGGGTTCTATCCGTCCGTTTTCGTTTCACTTTAAAAATTTTTTTTCTTAATAATAATTTTTTTATTTTAATGAGTTTATTTTATTTTACCTTAATTTTATTTTCTTTTATCCTCTTTCTTTCTATCTTCTTCCTTCCTCTCTCTCTTTCTTCCTTTCTTCCTTCCTTCCTTCCTCCCTCCCTCCCTCTCTCTCTCTCTCCCTGTTTCTCTCTTCCTCTCCTTCTCTCTGCCTCTCTTTCTCTCTTTCATTCTACTTTTTCTCCCTTTTATTCTGAGCCGTGTCGATGAAAGGCTCTTGGTGCTGCAGCCAGGAGTCCATGCTGTGCCTCTGAAGTGGGAGAGCCAACTTCAGGACACTGGTCCACAAGAGACCTCCCACCTCCATGTAATATCAAACGGCGAAAATCTCCCAGAGATCTCCATCTCAACAACAAGACCCAGCTCCACTAAATGACCAGCAAGCTACAGTGCTGGATACCTTATGCCAAACAACTACCAAGAAAGGAACGCAACCCCACCCATTAGCAGAGAACTTGCCGAAATATCATAATAAGGCCATAGACACCCCAAAACACGCCACCAGACGTGGACCTGCCCACCAGAAAGACAAGATCCAGCCTCATCCACCAAAACACAGGCAGTAGTCCCCTCCACCAGGAAGCCTACACAACCCACTGAACCAACTTTAGTCACTGGGGACAGACACCAAAAACAACAGGAACTACGAACCTGCAGCCTGCAAAAAGGAGACCCCAAACACAGTAAGATAAGCAAAATGAGAAGACAGAAAAACACACAGCAGGTGAAGGAGCAAGATAAAAACCCACCAGAACTAACAAACGAAGAGGAAATAGGCAGTCTACCTGAAAAAGAATTCAGAATAAACATAGTAAAGATGATCCAAAATCTTGGAAATAGAGTAGAGAAAATGCAAGAAACATTTAACAAGGACCTAGAAGAACTAAAGATGAAACAAGCAACAATGAACAACACAATAAATGAAATTAAAAATACTCTTGAAGGGATCAATAGCAGAATAACTGAGGCAGAAGAACGGATAAGTGACCTGGAAGATAAAATAGTGGAAATAACTACTGCAGAGCAGAATAAAGAAAAAAGAATGAAAAGAATTGAGGACAGTCTCAGAGACCTCTGGGACATGATTAAACGTACCAACATTCAAATTATAGGGGTTCCCAAAGAAAAAGAGAAAAAGAAAGGGACTGAGAAAATATTTGAAGAGATTATAGTTGAAAACTTCCCTAATATGGGAAAGAAAATAGTTAATCAAGTCCAGGAAGCACAGAGACTCCCATACAGGATAAATCCAAGGAGAAACACACCAAGACACATATTAGTCAAACTATCAAAAATTAAATACAAAGAAAAAATATTAAAAGCAGCAAGGGAAAAACAACAAATAACATAGTAGGGAATCCCCATAAGGTTAACAGCTGATCTTTGAGCAGAAATTCTGCAAACCAGAAGGGAGTGGCAGGACATATTTAACATGATGAAAGGGAAAAACCTACAACCAAGATTACTCTACCCAGCAAGGATCTCATTCAGATTTGACAGAGAAATTAAAAACTTTACAGACAAGCAAAAGCTAAGAGAATTCAGCAGAACCAAACCAGCTTTACAGCAAATGCTAAACCAACTTCTCCAGGAAGGAAACACAAGAGAAGGAAAAGACTTACAATAACAAATGCAAACCAATTAAGAAAATGATAATAGGAGCATACATATCGATCATTACCTTAAATGTAAAAGGATTAAATGCTCCCACCGAAAGACACAGACTGGGTGAATGGATACAAAAACAAGACCCATATATGTGCTGTCTACAAGAGACCCACTTCAGACCTAGGGACACATACAGATTGAAAGTGAGGGGATGGAAAAAGATATTCCATGCAAATGAAAATCAAAAGAAAGCTGGAGTAGCAATTCTCATATCAGACAAAATAGACTTTAAAATAAAGACTTACAAGAGACAAAGAAGGACACTACATAATGATCAAGGGATCGATCCAAGAAGAAAATATAACAATTTTAAATATTTATGCACCCAACATAGGAGCACCTCAATACGTAAGACAAATACTAAGAGCCATAAAAGGGGAAATCAACAGTAACACAATCATAGTAGGCGACTTTAACACCCCACTTTCAACAATGGACAGATCATCCAAAATGAAAAAAAATAAGGAAACACAAGCTTTAAATGATACATTAAACAAGACGGACTTAATTGATATTTATAGGATGTTCTATTCAAAAACGTCCAGAGATAAACCCATGTACATACGGTAACCTTATCTTGATAAAGGAGACTACAGTATACAATGGGGAAAAGACAGCCTCTTCAATAAGTGGTGCTGGGAAAACTGGACAGATACATGGAGAAGAATGAAATTAGAACACTCTCTAATGCCATACACAAAAATAAACTCAAAATGGATTAAAGACCTTAATGTAAGGCCAGACACACTAAAACTCTTAGAGGAAATAAAAGAAGAACACTCTTTTGAGATAAATCACAGTAAGATCTTTTTTGACCCACCTCCTAAAGAAATGGAAACAAAACCAAAAATAAACAAATGGGACCGAATGAAACTTAAAAGCTTTTGCACAGCAAAGGAAACCATAAACAAGACTAAAAGACAACCCTCAGAATGGGAGAAAATATTTGCAAACAAAGCAACTGACAAAGGATTAATCTCCAAAATTTACAGGCAGCTCATGCAGCTCAATATCAAAAAAACAAACAACCCAATCCAAAAATGGGCAGAAGACCTAAATAGACATTTTTCCAAAGAAGATATACAGATTGCAACAAACACATGAAAGAGTGCTCAACATCATTAATCATGAGAGAAATGCAAATCAAAACCACAATGCGGTATCATCTCACACCGGTCAGAATGGCCATCATCAAAAAATCGACAAACAATAAATGGACAACCTGGAAGAAATGGACAAATTCTTAGAGAGGGTGTGGAGAAAAGGGAACCCTCATACACTGTTGGTCGGAATGTAAATTGATACAGTCACTAAGGAGAACAGTATGGAGGTTCCTTAACAAACTAAAAATAGAACTACCATACGACCCAGCAATCCCACTACGGGGCATATATCCTGAGAAAACCATAATTCAAAAAGAGTCATGTACCACAATGTTCATCGCAGCTCTATTTACAATAGCCAGGACTTGGAAGGAACCTAAGTGTCCATCAACAGATGAATGGATAAAGAAGATGGGGCACATATATACAATGGAATATTACTCAGCCATAAAAAGGAACGAAACTCAGTTATTTGTAGTGAGGTGGATGGACCTAGAGTCTGTCATACAGAGTGAAGTAAGTCAGAAAGAGAAAAACAAATACCGTATGCTAACACATATATATGGAATCTTAAAAAAAAATGGTCATGAGGAACCTAGGGGCAAGACGGGAATAAAGACGCAGACCTACTAGAGGATGGACTTGAGGACACGGGGAGGGGGAAGGGTAAGCTGGGACAAAGTGAGAGAGTGGCATGGACATATATACACTACCAAATGTAAAATAGATAGCTAGTGGGAAGCAGCCGCAGAGCACAGGGAGACCAGCTCAGTGCTTTGTGACCACCTAGAGGGGTGGGATAGGGAGGGTGGGAGGGAGGGAGACGCAAGAGGGAGGGGATATGGGTATATACGTATATGTATAGCTGATTCACTTTGTTACAGAGCAGAAACTAATACACCATTGTAAAGCAATTATACTCCAGTAAAGATGTTAAAAAAAAAAGAAAAGTGTGTTTGTTCAAAATAAACAAATAACTTTCCTAACTGCTCAGGAAAGTTATTTCTCCTTCCCATGAAATGAAAAATGATCTATAAGGGCACTTAGTATTGACTATAAATTCCAGTTCTGTCAGTGATGGTATCTGGCGCATGAGGGGCACCCAAGTTAGGGAGCTTTTGGTTAATTTCCCCGGGCCATATACAGCAACGTGTTCTCTCAAATACTCTCTGGAAATTCGGAGCCTCAAATATGTTTGCCACCTTCCCCCAAGTCATCACATTTATTAACATCCTTGTCTTATTCTTCTAGAAGCAGGAGCTTCTAGCAGATCTTTTCCCTTTGTGAAAGGATGTATTTCTGTGTAAGGTGGGTCTAGGCCACCTTAGTCTGTCCTCTAATGTTCACCTCAGTAGCACTCTACCTGGTTGATAATAGCTTTGAGGCCAACTTCCTGTAATGTTTTTCTTTTTTTTTTTTTTTTACTTTAGGAGCATTGCATAATAAAAACTCCATTAAAGATGCAAAACCAAAGTGAGCCATGAAGCAAGACACGATGGGGCCTATCAGCATTCCTAAGTGTGTTCAAGGCAAAAGCATTTCAGAGGGAGGTAAACAACAGTCATTATAGCTATCTTTGTTGACCTCTGACTATATATTCCAGTCACTGTGTTTGACATACATTAATTCTCATAAAACTTCTGTCATGTTGACATTATTATCTCCCTTTTACAAATGAGGAAAGAGGCTCACATAAATTAAATGACTTTCTCAGGGCAACAGCTAGTAAGTTTCAGAGCTGGATTTGTATCCAAAATAAAGTGGGCTTTTTTTTGGTTTTTTGACTCTATTTTCTCCTTTGTAATGCTGCATACATTTATTATTTATATGTATTAAAAAGGATAAAATAAGTTTGGACTCCAAGCTCACACAACATGAAGTTCTGTATGATCTAAAGATAAAAATGTTGAAGTAAAAAATAAATATTTTTGAAAACTTATGTATAATCTAGGAGTCAAAAAAATTTCTGTGCAAGCTGGAAAACCTAGACACTCTAGAGAAATGACTGACATATTTGAGTGCTTAAAACTTAAAATGTAATCATATGGCAAATGTAAAGGTAAATAAAACCAAAAGACAAATAATAGAGGAACATATATTTGTAATACACATGACAGATAAAGGATTCAATACCGAACATATAAAAAATTTCCTACACATTAATAAGAAAGGACAAACACCCTAATTGAAAGTGGTTAAAAAGGGTAAAAATGGCTGTTCAAGGAGGCAGAAAACCACCTTGCCAATAAACAAGTGAAATTACTCAACTTTACTAGCAATCAGGCATATTGAAATTAAATTAACAAGGAAATATCACTTTAAGACCATTAAACATGGTATCACATATTCCTGGAGTGTTGTGGAGGTTAATATGTTATCTCATACATTTGCCGAGGGAAGTGTGCAGTATATTAAAGCCATTTGGAATTCAACCTGGCAACCTCTATTAAAATTAAGAATTTACATAAACTTTAACTTAGCAATTCCATTTCCGGGGCCTTCTTCCATAGAAAATAAAAGCACAGGTATATAACAGTGAATACGAACAAAATAAATTATACGTATATATTCAGATTAACTGCAACATTTTTTCTAGTAGCCAAAAAACTGGAATCAACTTGAATGTCCTCAATAGAGGAATGGTTTAATAAGTTGTTTTTCACTCAAACCATTGCATTTTACATAACTAGTTTAAAAAGTGTGTTAAGTCTATACCAGATGATGTGGAAAACATTTCTCTGAAATGTTTCTAAGTGAGAAAAACTACGTGCAGTAAAGAGTAAAATAGTGCCCCTATATGTTTTTATGCATACGTATGTATGTTACCTTATTTATGAACATAGACAAAGATATGCAAAGATTCACACCAGGCTTTTAACATTGCTTATCCAGTGGAGGAGTGGCTAATGAAATGTAAAAATCCTATAGATGTACAGGTTTTCTCAACATTTATGTATATGTATGTGTATATATATATATATATATATATATATATATATATATATATATAATTCTCAACATTTATATGTAATTACTTTATGTAAATGCACATGTAAATTACATATGTGTAGAGCCATGTACAAAGAGATACTTGCTGAAAGTGTGCATATCATAGAGAGTGTTTTGAGTTTTTAGGGTTCTTTTTTTTTAACTTTCTTTCTTGTACTTTGAGTTTTTCAAAATAAAAATTTTACATGATTTTAAGTTTCACATTTTCTAAAGCAAACATTATAGAGCAGGTTAAGGAAATGATCCAGTATCTACAGAATGATCTGATTGTTCAGTCCTCCAGTAGTTCATCAAACTACATTGAGCAGCAACCATGACATTGTATCAGGTGTGTTAAAGTGGTTGGGATTACAGAGATGAATGAAATATGCTCCTTCTTGTTGTATATTACAACAAGACAAACATATAAATGAACAACTCTAACACAATATGGCTATTGCTTTAATATAAGAATTTGTAGGACAATAGGGGCAATGAACTCTGCAGGCATTGGTGGTAGAGAGGCTTCAGAGGGAAAGAACCATTTGAGCTTAGCCTTAAAGACTGAGGATGCTTTCATCACTCACCAGCCTTAGGTGGGGAAGGGAAAGCAATCCCTTCAAAGAGGAAGGAATCAACATCTAGTCCTATTTCATTCATCAGGAATGTGGAGGAGGAAGTAAACAGTTTATTATTTATCGTCTCAAATGATGGTAATGTGGAAGATGGGCAAATGGAACAAGAGACTTTGGAAGAGTCCTGATCAGGAACTAATAAAATGAGAACCTGCTTTGAAACATGCAAGCAGGTTTTTCTGAGGGAAGAAGAACTCAAAGCTGCGTTTAATGAAAGGAAGCAACTGTCAAAGCAATCTGACTAAGTTCAGTACATTAGGTTTGCAGTTGGGGAAGAAATATGGGTTGCTGTTCATTTAGGACCTGTGGAAGAGGTTGGAGAAAAGGGGATAGGTATTCAAGCAATGATTCATTAGGTAGAAAGAAGAGAATGTTAGAAATCAGACACCACTGCCACTTACTGAATAAATTCATCATAAGCCATATACAGACACATCATAAAGTATCTAAAGGTACCAGAATGCTTGACCATTGAGGTAAGGTGCCCCAAAATACTGTGTCTTCAAGGAAAACACAAGGGTACAGTACTCATGGGTTAGCAGCAGTTAACAGAAGACACACTAGCTTTTTGGGAGTAGGGGAGAAAGAAGCAAGGATTATGCATGCACGTATTTGTATCATAGATGGTAACAACAGAAGCCATTTAATCAAATGCTTATTATTGGCCTAATATAATGTCAGGTGTTTTACATAAATTACCTCATTTAATCCCAGAATGGCTCTAAGATATAGATACATGTTACTATCATTCCCTTTTTACAGATGAGGAAACTAAGTCTTACAGGAGTTAAAAAACGTACTCAAGGTCAAAGAGCTTTTAGGTGGTGAAGCTGTAAATTGAGATCGGACTTTAAATCCTATGCTCCCAACTGCTCAACTAGACACTAAGTTATATTCCCCCTGCTAAACCCTAGTCCCAGCCATCATCATATCACACCTGTATTGTCCCAACAGCCTGTCACCCCTCTGGTCCTACACAGTTCACAACATCCAGTGAACTTTCTAAAACATACATCAGACGACATCACTTTCCTTTATCAAACCATCCAGTGGCCCTCCACTGCACGTAAGATAAAATCCAAGTTCTTACCCTGCAAGTCCCTATGTGACCACTTCTCTGCCAGCCTCTCCATTCTCGGTCATCAATCTCCGCTCTGCCCCTCTCTGACTGCACTCCAGTCACTCACCCTTCTGCTCTTCCTCAACACACTGTTCTCGTTCTGGCCTCATGGCATTGTTACTTGCTAGTCTACCTAAAATGCTCTTCTTCAAAGTCTTCACACAGCTGACTCGACCTCATTATTCAGATCTTGATTCAAATATCAGCTCCTTAGAAAAGGTTCCCCACACCAACAAGAACGACCCCTTTGCCCATGAAAACAGAAGTTACTTGGTGACAGGAACTATTGATTTCATGTTCTTCACTCTAATTCCAGAACCAAGAGTAATATCTGACACCTACTAGGCACTCAGGACATATTTGTTTCCTGAAATACTGGTATCTTTTTTAAAGTGTCATACTCATATGCCTATGAGTATATCTACATATATATATTTATGGATATGTGAGCTTGTTGTCACCTCACAGAAGTGGAATGTACATCCCCCACCCCAAATTTGGTTTGAATGTCAAGACTAATGATGCCACACATATACCAAGAAGGTATGAAAAGGATTATTACTCACATAATGAGTTATGCATCAAAAATGCAGTTAGACCAAACAAAAAAAAAAAGAAAAAGAAAAGACTGGTAACTGTGAAGTGATGGGTAATTAGACGGTTGTGATTCTTTCATTCTATAGATATAGGTATAGATATAGAAATAATCAAAACATCAAGTTCTACACCTTAAGTATATACAATTTTTATTTATCCATTATACCTCAATAAAACTGACAAAAATGGGATCAGTCTCAATGACAACTTACCCATGGTGTTTGTCTGATAACTAAAACATTGAGTGGTTTATTTAATTTAATTTGGACTTGTTTATGTAAGCCACTATGGCACCTGCAGCATGAGACCAATAAGAAAGGTGAATGTTCCATTGAATATCTAGTACTATCAAGAGCTAGTACTATATATTCTGAGAAGTGAAATGAGTGCCTTAGTCTCTCTATCAATGTGCAGAACTTCAAAGAAGGTAAAGAGTGCTATGGTGAGACATTGTACTGTGGCTTTAATATGTGCAGAAGATGTGTGACCTTGATTTCTATTTTGGGTATCCGTGAGGCAAGAGGTTCTATGAGTTCTTTACCCCAAATGAGGCAACCTTGGAGAAGGAATTGTTTTCATTGGCCAGAGCAGATGGTCAGACCACTGGCAGTGGCCCAAAGATCTATAAAAATGTGCGGATGAGGCCAATTGTTGGCCAAGACATGGCCAAGTGCTAAGATAACTGCCTAAAGTTTGGCCAACTGAGCTGACCCTGTGTCCTGTCCTTTATCAGGAACATTCTGATTAAGAGATGGAAAGAAGCAAGAGTCAAGCAAGCTCCATTAAGTGTGATAGTGACAATGCCATTGGTTAAGTGAATGAACTCCCTTTGGTATTCACTGTGTTGAGCCTAAGGGGCTCCCCAGCTATCCACGTGTTCTAAGAGATGACCTCCTCTAGCACTGTGGCATCCGGCAAGGGACCCAGCACAGGGGACGTTACCCTCTCCTGAAAGTAGGGTATGCAGAGGGCCCGGGTTCAGCTCCATCCTGTAGCAAGGAGGCCTCACTAGCTGTGCTGGGCTTGCAGGGTGCTGTTTCCATGATCAAAGGCCTAACGGGCAGCTGTACACTGAGGGTCACAGGTTCAGGACCTGAGATAGTCTATATTTCCAGGAAAGTCCAGTATGTACCCACCAATTGCTACACTAATGGCATACAGCGTTGGGCCAAGGAAGGTAGTTCCTTGTATCAGAAGCCCATGCAACTAACGGCCATCACTGATGGTAGAGGGACCCCGAGATATATGAGAGAAGGTTGCTAAAGCTCCCACAGTAAAGGAATCTCGGGGTGGGGGGGGAGGGGGGGCGTAACAGGAATGCCTGTTCTATGGCAATTCAGGCAGATTCTAGTATCTTTTTACAGGGGGTCTCATTCAAGTTGGGCCTATTTGCAAGTTACAGAACAAAAAAGCTTTGTAAATGAGGAATGTTGCCTCCAGAATCTAAAAATGTCAAAAACATGTTGGGCTTGTTTTAACAATGTGGGTCCTAAGAGGACTAAAAGCTGTTTCTTGACACTGTCAGGACTGGAGCAGCCCTCAACTTACTAAATAATTTTCAGGAACTTAACTGAAGTGCTGGGGCCCTGTACTATGTGTCTCATGTGAACCTCCTCAAAGGAGGATGTCATTAGTGAGATGTCATAACTGTGTACCCGAAAAAAGTTAGAGCTGGTTAAAATATTGCCTGTGAAGACTATGTGAGATAGCAGGCGTGGAGACTGAGCCCATTGAGTACCCAGGTGAAGGTGTATTGTGTCCCTTTAAAGGTGAAGGTTAACTGCAGCTGAGAGGTTGTTGAAATAGGCACTGAATAGAACATGCTAGCCAAATACTTTGCTATAATGACAAAGTATTTACCAGTTACTTATTATTATTGGGTGGAATCAGTCATTTCAATAATATATATGGAGCCCTAGTGGGTGGGGCCATGACGCCAAGGGTACGAATTCACACTGAGGCACCGGTCCTGTTTTCCCGGGTTTAAGAACAAGTAAAACTTGGCTGTTAAATGCAGCAGAAGTGGGGATAACCACACCTTCTCTAAATAGGTCTTATATAATGGGTTTCAATCTGTGAAAACCGTGCTTTCATTTAGATTGAACCTTTTCTTAAACACTGAGGTGAAAGGTATTGTTTTAACTAGGGGGAAAGGTCCATAGGGTCCCACAGTTTTCAAGCTGATTATAAGGGCCAGAGACTTAACTTTATTACTTATTGGGTCAGGTTCTCCACGTGCACTAGAGGATATTTTAGGGTAATGGATGTCTTGGCTATGGAAAAGTCAGGCACGGAAATAATTCGGATGGTTCAGGTTAGGCATATCTGTTTCTAGTTCATGTTCACCTACTCCCTGGCTGGGAGTAGGTGGACATAAAGTGTGGGCCAGATGTGGGCCAGAAGGGGAAGGGGAATTAATGAGGCTTCAAAACTGTCAATTGTCAAACATCAAAAGTGGAATCAGATTATGACACACACTGCCACCACCCATACAGCGCCCCTCTCCCCATCTGGGACCTCCGAAACACACACGGAAATACCAAGTCCTTTTCCTCCTCACCAGCAGGATAAAGTGTTCAGGAAGAAATCTGTCTTCAGAGCTCAGTCCTCACCCAGTCCTTATTCCCGGTGTCTGGCTAACTATGGACTGGCTGGTCTGGGCCCCAAACTGGCAGGATACTACCTCCCTCCCTTCTCACACGCCTGCCCCTTCCTGCCTTCCTTCAGTCCCCATCACCGAAGAACAGACAGAGATACACACACATCTTTCTACAACAGCTTGTACATCAATAGCTGAGGGCTTTTTTATTTGGTCTCTACACAGGTGACCATTTCTCCAGTGCTTTCTCTGGAGAGACCACAGAGACAGCAAGGTCTCAGTCACCTGATAGACCCAGGGCAGCACTTTATGAACTGCCGGAAGAGCCCTCTGGGACGTTTTCATCCTCCTCTGGCTCTTTAGTCATTGTTGTACTCCGCCGGTAGTAGAATGCTAGCATCTTTGACTTCTTCTGTGTAGGACCTCTTCCCGAATTCTGACGACGGACTGATTTTGTTAACTCGACCACCTCCTGAATCTGGTCGGAAAACAAAGTGATACAGAAAGATATTGATTTGGGGAAAGAGGATGGGAAGGAGAACTTTGAGAGAATGGGTGTGGATTGAGAAGGGGTTTGTGCCAGGGAAGGGCTGGGTAAGTCTTGGGTGGGGGATGAAGAGGAGGCACGTGAGTCGGGTAATCTGACCTCCTCCATCTTATAGCCCTGGAGTGGAGAATTCATCCTCTCCCTTCTGCGTTGGCCCCCTGGTGTTTGTTGCTCTGACCTCTCGGTGTTTGTCCGTGCATGGCAGTTAGGCCCCTGGGGGATTGTACTTTCCTCCGCCATGTCAGTAGCAACAGTGTGCTCTACTCCAAGGCTCCTGGCCTCTCTCTATATACCCTGCCAGGACAATGAAGAGCCACACCCATCAGCTTTGATTGGTCAGCCAATGGTAGCGCCTGGGTGTCTGTGACATCACAAAGCACTACCCTTGAAGATACGTGGGGGGAGGGGAGGGGTGCAGAGGATTCTAGGTGCTCTGGTTAGAGAAAGGGAGTGCTTCCTCAACACCCAGTAAAGAGCCTTCCCAAATTGACCTTCCACTCTTCCTCATCTTCTCTGGTTCAATCCTTGTGGTGCACATGTTAGGGAGAAGGTGTTCCCTCCAAACCATTCCACATGGCCACCCCCATTCAGTGTTTAATTCTGTTGTCTCCCAGATCTCATCACCTAGTATTGTGTGGTTTTTAAAAACTTTTTATTTTAGAACAGTTTTAGATTTACAGAGTAATTGTGAAGATCATATTCATACACGCCACAACAAATTTCCCTTCTTAACATTGTACATTAGTATGGTACAATTGTTCAACTTAGTGAACCAACACTGAAACAGTATTATTAACTAAAGTCTGTACTTCATCAGATTTCCTTTTGTTTTTAAATGTTGAGCCTTCTTTTAATTAATTTATTTTTATTTTTGGCTGTGTTGGGTCTTCGTTTCTGTGCGTGGGCTTTCCCTAGTTGTGGCAAGCAGGGGCCACTCTTCATCGTGGTGCGCGGGCCTCTCACTGTCGCGGCCTCTCTTGTTGCGGAGCACAGGCTCCAGACGCGCAGGCTCAGTGGCTGTGGCTCACGGGCCTAGTTGCTCTGCGGCATGTGGGATCTTCCCAGATCAGGGCTCGAACCCATGTCCCCTGCATTAGCAGGCAGATTCTCAACCACTGTGCCACCGTGGAAGCCCCAGATTGCCTTATTTTTTACCTAATGTTCTTTTTCTGTCCCAGGATCCCAACCAAGATTCTACATTAAATTTAGTCATTCCATGTTATAACTTCTTAGGCTCCTCTTGGCTGTGACAGTTTTTTAGACTTCTTGTTTTTGAAGACTTTGACAGTTTGGGGTTTTGTGTTTTGTCTTTTACATTAGATCTGCAGATGTTATTGCTCTTATAGGTCAAAGTTTTTATAAGTTTCTTCTTCCAGAGAGCCTCAAATCAAGTCAGTACCACCAGTGTTATGGACTTCCCCATGGCAATGGTTGAACTAATCTCTTGGCTTTGTCACAGAGGTGACACAGATGTTTTTCTCTAGAGGTCTGAGGATCAGGATCATTTTTTATTTATGACAGAGGCACAGGGGCAGCAGCAGAAGCATTCTGTAAGGTACTAGTGAGTCATTTACTTTTAGAAGTATGACCTCAGCATCCCACATAGTTAACGGCTCTTCCTCCACACAAGTGACCATCCCATGGACCTGTATATTGAACAGACTGTCAGTCTTTCTCCTGAGCTCTATATAGAAAGGGGGCCAACATGTGGTTGAGACACAACCAGTGTTCACAAGGTAAGAGTCATTTCTTTGAGGTTAGTGTCAGTCACACCTTAGTTTGGAATTGAAACACATGATTCAACCTGAGAATCACAAATAGGTCCAGGTTGAGATACAGGATTCAGGACTGCTTTAAGCAAGGTCCCAATCCAATAATCCTTTCACTATATGCCAAGTGGCTAAACTGACTTATGTTGGTCAAAGCTTTAGCAGACACTCAGTAGGACTAACAAATGCAGCACAAAGAAGCAAGTTCAAAGCACAAGCTAGCCAGCAGGCAGTAGCCCAAGTGCCTGTTCACCAGCATACAGCAGAGCCAGTTAGAAAGCCAAAGCAAGAGAAGAAAGACCCCTGGTGGTAAGGGATAGCACCTTGATGTCCTGCTCACAGGACCAGTTGTTGTAATCACACCACAGAGACAGGATGGATCCTTCAACCCAAATTCGGTTTGCATGTCGAGACTGATAACACATACACCTAGAGAGTATGAAAAACTTTACTACATAAGAAGGAGGCTTTCTGGGGAGAGCAGGGCAGGCTCTCAAGCAGGTTCAAGAATGGCTTAAGAGAGCAGAAGAAGGAGATTGGCTTGGCTTTTATGGTGGTGAGGGGATGACGCTGGAGTGTTCCCACACACAGGTCAGGTTTTGCACAGTCTGAACTTCCTCCTGGCCCACAGAAGAGAGAGCACCTGAGCTTTCTTATCAGATATAGGTAAGCAGGGGAAGAGGCAGCGGTAGGGCTCTTTTATAGAATAATGTTGTGTAAATGCAAGGTGTTTAGCACAGTTTAGAATTCTCATAACCATTATAACCACACTTATATTGTTTTCAGTTAAACTACGTTTCACTAGATTCGTATTTCCCAAATTATGGTCCTTTAAATATTATTTAAGGTGGCTTAGAATTATCTTGGTTCATCACAGAGAAACTGTGTAGAAAGAGAAAAGACTGCTAGCCTCAGGAGGTCTGACACACTGGTCACAAAAGAGCAGACTTCATTGTACTATCTGCTGAATTATGAGGGGTTTCTAACATGTTTCCCATCCTGGGTGACTACTGTAGCATCCAAAGACTGTAATAATAATTACAGAAACTAACATTTATTGACTACTAACTCTATGTAGGAATTATGCTAAATATCCATATACATAGTTCATCCTCGTCACAACCCTATTGAGATAAGTGGCAAAAGAGCGGTTTCTGTCATTTCTGCCAGGACATCTCCATTCCAATTGCAGAAGCAGAAAAGAGCATATAGGAGGGCACATGGGAATATTTATGGGCCAGGCTCAAAAGGGGTATGCATTACTCCTGCTCACATTTCATTGGGAAAAACTCACATAGCCACATCTAACTACAAGAGAAAATGAGAAACGTAGTCTACCTAGTAGAAGAGGAGAACTTAAATGTTGGAGATAAGCTAGCAATCTCTGTCTCCACCATCTTGTTCATCACTCTCCCCAGTATTTACAGTAGAGCCTGGCACATGGTAGGTGGCCAAGAATATTTCTGTTGAATGAATGGGTTTCAACTTTTTTGGTCAGTTATGGGGATCAAAAACATATAGAACTTGGTTAAGCAATGGTTTCCTAGATATGACACAAAAAGCAGAAGCAACAAAGAAAGAGTAAATTGGACTACATCAAAATTTTAAAATGTTTTCTTCTGCAAAAGAATACCATGAAGAAAGCAAAAAGGCACACCAAAGAAAGATCCTGGCAAATCATATATTTAATAAAAGTGTAGTATCCAGAATACAGAAAGAACTCTTACAACTCAACAACAAAAATACAAACAACCCAACTGAAAATCAGGTAAAGGACTTAAATAGACATTGTGCTAATGAAGATATACAAATAGCCAACAAACATATGAAAATATGCTCAATACCATTAGTCGTTAGGGAAATGCAAATCAAAACCACGATGAGATGCCACTTCATACCCACTAGGAAGGCTATAACTTTTTTAAAAGGAAAATAACAAGTATTGACGAGGATGTAGAGAAATTGAAACACTCATACACGTCTGGTGGGAACATAAAATGATACAGCCTCTGTGGAAAACATTTTGGCAGTTACTCAACAAGTTAAACATAGACTTGCCATATTACCCAATAACTCTATTCCTAGGTATATAATGAAAAGTGTTGAAAAGGAGGGAACAACGACAACAAAAAACAGGTGAACTGAGCAACACAAAAGCAAAGGGCAAATAACGTTTCAAGAAGTAAAACATGGTCAACTTTATTAAATACCTTTTACAGGTAATATAGGGACAGACAAATGACGATTGAACTAGTTAGTATAGAGGTCATTGGTAAATTTGATAAGAAGGAAATTGAAAGAGTGGAAAATATTTTAATATAAACCTGGATGTGTATTAAGGGGAAAATGTGAGATCAGAAAGTGAGGGGCGGATAGACAATTTCTTTTGAGAGTTTTGGTGCTAAGGGGAGGAGAAATATGGGACTACAGCTGGAGGGGGGTTTGGTATTAAGAGAGTGTATTTTTAAGAGGGTAGATTCTAGAACGCATCTAGCCAATATAAATGACTGAATGAAACTGATAATATAAAACACCAAAGGGATAATTGCAGAAGAAAAAATATTGAGAAAGCAAGAAGGGTATTCAGAGCAGTAGTAGATGGGATCCGTAGCAAATGTGGAAATGTTGGCTTTCCATGAGAACGAGTAATATTTATAGATTTTGCAGTGGAGAAGGAAACAACTATGGTATGATTACAAATGCAGGCAAGATGGTAGATTTGGTGGGGTAGACATAAAAGAATTTTCTCTTGACTCTTCAGTTTTCTCAGTGAAGGATGAGATAAGGGCATAAAATAACAAGAGTGAGGGTCGGGTTTTGAGAAATTGAGGGGAAGATAAAGTATTGGATATTCATTTTGTATAATGGAAATGGGTGTATAATATGGAAGGATTGATAATTTAAGATATGTGGTCAAGAATTTAAGGTGAGATCAGTTAGCTTTGTCTTGTAAATTTCTACAGCAACATCCATCACTTGTATATAGGAACAAAGTAGGCAGATAGCTAAATTTAACAAGGGTTGTGGTTTTGCCAGGGAAGTACTAGGGTGGGAAAGTGAGTAGGGAGATGAAGGTTTATGAAAGTAAGTGATACTAATGATAAATTGGTAAGCAATGAGGAAATGCAAAAAGAGAAATGTGGCTGATGCTGAAAAGTAGTAGAATTCACAGACTGGAGTTCAAAATTGAAGAATTTTTAGAGTTGGGTGTGTGTAGGTGTGTATACCTGCATGAGAGAGAGGTATTTTGCTAGGAAGAATAATCAGTTGTAGCCCAAGAGATGTATGTTTTAAAATCAGGATTTCAGAGTCACTGTAATTTTTGAGAATGTCAATGTCTAGTGCATGAGCATTAGAGTGAGTGGCTTAAGTATGATGGAAGAAAAATACCATTGGAATTGAGGGCATGAAATGTTTGCAAAGCCAAAAATGCTGGATGAATATCCACATAGATGACAAATGTTGAAGTTGCCAAGATGGTGGCAGTACTAAAAGTGGAGAAGAAGATAAGGAAGGTGTCTAATGAATGAAGGTAAAGGAATAAGATGGGGTAGCACATGATATTATCTAATAGCAAGAACTACAAATGAGCTCTGAATTTTGAAAGAGAAAGGAGCAGAAATGGTTTGAAAGTGACAATGAGTTGACTCCTTGGGGTATGTGAGGAAAACTAACATTTGCTCAAGAGGACTGCAGGGGAAGTGATTTCCTCAAGGCACAGCCATATTCCAGTCATAAAACAGAGATTAAGGGAACACTGAGAGAACAACTTGAAGCTACTGGGGAGTTTCTTAATGATAGACTATGAGTTACAAAGGGCAGGAAAGAAGCGCTCATGAAGTTGGGGAGAGAGTTGGGTCCAATTCTGTCAAGTGCAGAGCAATACGTGAATAAGGGTCTAGTTAATGATGGATAATCTGCAGGGTGGTGACTTAAGTAAAAGTGATAAGACAAGATGGACCTTGTGACTGCATGGCAGATTGGGAAGTGAGTAAAGCCCTGCAGACTAGAGATTGCTTAATCTAGGCTGACCTAGAAGTAAGAAGAATCCAGAAACACCATTGAAACCTGTTTCCTCTAAGTATCATGTATCCTGTATGATGATCCAGCATTTCAAAGATAGACTAGTAAGGACATCTAAGAGGGTAGGTCTGAAAGGAAAGGAGTGTGTTTGCTTAAGAGTGTGAGTGTGTATGAAAAATGTCAACAGCAAATTCTAATGTCAGAGGGTTGCTACTATAGGCTTATGGAGCCATGCACTATTCTTGGACAACCCAAGATGCCTGCACAGATGTGGCCCAGATGCAAGCACCAACACTTACTGGGCAACTGCAAAGCCAAAGCTGGGGAAGATGGAAGGCCAAGGGGAAGTGGTATTATCCCAATACAGGAATGTATTTACTTAGGCTTCCTAAATGGCAGGTGGACAAAAAAATGGAAGAAAGGAAATTAAGCTTCTTTTTGCCTAACATCTCTCCTCAGGAAGAAGTACTTGGAGCTGTATTTCCTACATAAATTCACCTGCTAAAACTCCAGGGAGCACATCAGTGGGCAGATGTTCCCACCTAAGTATGGTTACCAGCAAACATTTAATCAAAATCATGGCTGCATCTGGCTCACATTAAAAGGGTTCTCTTTGTCATTGTCTTCTAAAGGAACAATTCCCCATGCTTATAAATCCAGACTCAGAACATCAATTCAAACAACCTCAGGAGCCTTGTGGCTACACCTTCTTGCTGGGAATCAGCATGGTCCCCAGAGAATCAATTTGAGGAGTATTGCCAAAGTGTTTTCATTTTCAGTGTTTATCCCCTGGAATGTCTAGGAGTGAAGAATAGACAGGGCAATACAATCCTAAGATTCAATTTCTTTCATCAAATACAAACCGTATATATGAGCATCAAGGCAAGAGGATGGAGGACTTCAACTGAAATTCCAATAGAGTTCTAAGTGCAAATCCTGGAACCATCCCATGCTAGCATTGTGAGTTAGGATAGGTACTTAACCACTCTGAGCCTGTTTTTTGATCTCTAAAAAAAAGTAGAAGGATAATATCTCATACAGCTGTTGCAAAGATCAACTCAAATAATTCATGTACAGAATATAGCACAACAACCTACAGAATGGGAGAAAATATTTGTAAATCGTGTATCTGATAAGGGATTTTTATCCAGAATATATAAAGAACTCTTACATGCCTGTGATAAGAAGGTAAATAACCCAACTTTTAAAATGGGCAGAAGATCTAAATAGACATTTCTGCAAGGAAGATATACCAATGGCCAGCAAGCACATTAGCGACGCTTGACATCATTATTCATCAGGAAAACACAAATCAAAAGCACAGAAAGATACCATTTCATAGCCATTCGGATGGCTAGAATCAAAAAGTCAGATAATCATAACTGTTGGTGGGGATTTAGAGAAATCAGAACCATCATACACTGTTAGTGAGAATGTAAAATGGTATAGCTGCTTTGGAAAAGTTTGTTGTTTCTCAGAGGGTGAAACAGTGTTACTGTATGACCTACTTGTAGGTATATCCCCAAGATAAATGAAAATAGATGTCCATACAAAAACTTGTATATAAATATTCATAGCAGCAATATTCATAATACCCAAAGATGGAAACAACCCAAATGCCCATCAACTGACCAGTGGACAAACAAAATGTGGCAAATCCATACAACAGAATATTATTCAGACATCAAAAGGAATGAAGAACTCATATATGCTACAATATGGCTGAACCTTAAAAACATTATGCTAAGTGAAAGAAGTCAGTCACAAAAGACCACATATTATGTGACTCTATTCATATGAAATGCTCAGAACAGGCAAATCTATAGATACAAAATAGATCAATAATTGCTTAAGGCTGAGGCAGAAGTTGTTGGGAGCACAGGGGATTAATAGCTAAAAGATACAAGGGCTTCTTTTTGAGGTGTTGAGAACGTTCTAAAATAGACTGGAGGGAACTTCAAGACGTCGGAAGAGTAAGACGTGGACATCACCTTCCTCCCACAGATACATCAGAAATACATCTACACGTGGAACTGCTCCTATAGAACACCCACTGAACGCTGGAAGAAGACCTCAGACCTCCCAAAGGGAAGAAACTCCCCACGTAGCTGGGTAGGGCAAAAGAAAAAAGAAAAAGCAGAGACAAGAGAATAGGAACGGGACCTGCACAATGGGAGGGAGCCGTGAAGGAGGAAACGTTTCCACACCCTAGAAGCCCCTTCACTGGCGGAGACTGCAGGTGGCAGAGGGGGGCAGCTTCGGAGCCACGGAGGAGAGCGCAGCAACAGGGGTGCGGAGCGCAAAGCAGAGAGACTCCGGCACAGAGGATCGCTGCCGACTGGCACTCACCAGCCCGAGACGCTTGTCTGCTCACCTGCCGGGACGGGCGGGGGCTGGGAGCTGAGGCTCGGGCTTCGGTCTGAGGGCAGTGAGAGGTCTGGCAGTGTGAACACAGCCTGAAGGGGTTAGTACGCCACGCCTAGCCAGGAGGGAGTCCAGGAAAAGTCTGGAGCTGCCGAAAAGGCAAGAGAATTTTTCTTACCTCTTTGTTTCCTGGTGCACGAGGAGAGGGGATTAACAGCGCTGCTTAAAGGAGCTCCAGAGACAGGCGCGAGCCGCAGCTATCAGCACGGATCCCAGAGACGGGCATGAGACGCTAAGGCTGCTGCTGCCACCACCAAGAAGCCTGTGTGGGAGCACAGGTCACTCTCCACACCTCCCCTCCCGGGAGCCTGTGCAGCCCGCCACTGCCAGGGTCCCGTGATCCAGGGACAACTTCCCTGGGAGAACGCACAGCGTGCCTCGGGCTGGTGCAACGTCACGCCGGCCTCTGCGGC
This sequence comes from Mesoplodon mirus, assembly GCF_964341445.2. Taxonomy (NCBI): domain Eukaryota; kingdom Metazoa; phylum Chordata; class Mammalia; order Artiodactyla; family Ziphiidae; genus Mesoplodon; species Mesoplodon mirus. The sequence continues at coordinate 130,168,496 of NC_138981.1, read as the reverse complement.
TGCAGGCTCGCCCCGCCTCCGTGCCCCTCCCTCCCCCCCGGCCTGAGTAAGCCAGAGCCCCTGAAGCAGCTGCTCCTTTAACCCCATCCTGTCTGAGTGAAGAACAGACGCCCTCTGGCGACCTATACTTAGAGGCGGGGCCAAATCCAAAGATGAACCCCAGGAGCTGTGAGAACAAAGAAGAGAAAGGGAAATCTCTCCCAGCAGCCTCAGGAGCAGCGGATTAAATCTCCAATATCAACTGGATGTACACTGCATCTGTGGAATACCTGAATACAGAACGAATCATCCCAAATTGAGGAGGTGGACTTTGAGAGCAAGATTTATTATTTTTTTCCCATTTTCCTCTTTTTGTGAGTGTGTATGTTTATGCTTCTGTGTGAAATTTTGTCTGTATAGCTTTGCTTTCACCATTTGTCCTAGGGTTCTATCCGTCCGTTTTCGTTTCACTTTAAAAATTTTTTTTCTTAATAATAATTTTTTTATTTTAATGAGTTTATTTTATTTTACCTTAATTTTATTTTCTTTTATCCTCTTTCTTTCTATCTTCTTCCTTCCTCTCTCTCTTTCTTCCTTTCTTCCTTCCTTCCTTCCTCCCTCCCTCCCTCTCTCTCTCTCTCCCTGTTTCTCTCTTCCTCTCCTTCTCTCTGCCTCTCTTTCTCTCTTTCATTCTACTTTTTCTCCCTTTTATTCTGAGCCGTGTCGATGAAAGGCTCTTGGTGCTGCAGCCAGGAGTCCATGCTGTGCCTCTGAAGTGGGAGAGCCAACTTCAGGACACTGGTCCACAAGAGACCTCCCACCTCCATGTAATATCAAACGGCGAAAATCTCCCAGAGATCTCCATCTCAACAACAAGACCCAGCTCCACTAAATGACCAGCAAGCTACAGTGCTGGATACCTTATGCCAAACAACTACCAAGAAAGGAACGCAACCCCACCCATTAGCAGAGAACTTGCCGAAATATCATAATAAGGCCATAGACACCCCAAAACACGCCACCAGACGTGGACCTGCCCACCAGAAAGACAAGATCCAGCCTCATCCACCAAAACACAGGCAGTAGTCCCCTCCACCAGGAAGCCTACACAACCCACTGAACCAACTTTAGTCACTGGGGACAGACACCAAAAACAACAGGAACTACGAACCTGCAGCCTGCAAAAAGGAGACCCCAAACACAGTAAGATAAGCAAAATGAGAAGACAGAAAAACACACAGCAGGTGAAGGAGCAAGATAAAAACCCACCAGAACTAACAAACGAAGAGGAAATAGGCAGTCTACCTGAAAAAGAATTCAGAATAAACATAGTAAAGATGATCCAAAATCTTGGAAATAGAGTAGAGAAAATGCAAGAAACATTTAACAAGGACCTAGAAGAACTAAAGATGAAACAAGCAACAATGAACAACACAATAAATGAAATTAAAAATACTCTTGAAGGGATCAATAGCAGAATAACTGAGGCAGAAGAACGGATAAGTGACCTGGAAGATAAAATAGTGGAAATAACTACTGCAGAGCAGAATAAAGAAAAAAGAATGAAAAGAATTGAGGACAGTCTCAGAGACCTCTGGGACATGATTAAACGTACCAACATTCAAATTATAGGGGTTCCCAAAGAAAAAGAGAAAAAGAAAGGGACTGAGAAAATATTTGAAGAGATTATAGTTGAAAACTTCCCTAATATGGGAAAGAAAATAGTTAATCAAGTCCAGGAAGCACAGAGACTCCCATACAGGATAAATCCAAGGAGAAACACACCAAGACACATATTAGTCAAACTATCAAAAATTAAATACAAAGAAAAAATATTAAAAGCAGCAAGGGAAAAACAACAAATAACATAGTAGGGAATCCCCATAAGGTTAACAGCTGATCTTTGAGCAGAAATTCTGCAAACCAGAAGGGAGTGGCAGGACATATTTAACATGATGAAAGGGAAAAACCTACAACCAAGATTACTCTACCCAGCAAGGATCTCATTCAGATTTGACAGAGAAATTAAAAACTTTACAGACAAGCAAAAGCTAAGAGAATTCAGCAGAACCAAACCAGCTTTACAGCAAATGCTAAACCAACTTCTCCAGGAAGGAAACACAAGAGAAGGAAAAGACTTACAATAACAAATGCAAACCAATTAAGAAAATGATAATAGGAGCATACATATCGATCATTACCTTAAATGTAAAAGGATTAAATGCTCCCACCGAAAGACACAGACTGGGTGAATGGATACAAAAACAAGACCCATATATGTGCTGTCTACAAGAGACCCACTTCAGACCTAGGGACACATACAGATTGAAAGTGAGGGGATGGAAAAAGATATTCCATGCAAATGAAAATCAAAAGAAAGCTGGAGTAGCAATTCTCATATCAGACAAAATAGACTTTAAAATAAAGACTTACAAGAGACAAAGAAGGACACTACATAATGATCAAGGGATCGATCCAAGAAGAAAATATAACAATTTTAAATATTTATGCACCCAACATAGGAGCACCTCAATACGTAAGACAAATACTAAGAGCCATAAAAGGGGAAATCAACAGTAACACAATCATAGTAGGCGACTTTAACACCCCACTTTCAACAATGGACAGATCATCCAAAATGAAAAAAAATAAGGAAACACAAGCTTTAAATGATACATTAAACAAGACGGACTTAATTGATATTTATAGGATGTTCTATTCAAAAACGTCCAGAGATAAACCCATGTACATACGGTAACCTTATCTTGATAAAGGAGACTACAGTATACAATGGGGAAAAGACAGCCTCTTCAATAAGTGGTGCTGGGAAAACTGGACAGATACATGGAGAAGAATGAAATTAGAACACTCTCTAATGCCATACACAAAAATAAACTCAAAATGGATTAAAGACCTTAATGTAAGGCCAGACACACTAAAACTCTTAGAGGAAATAAAAGAAGAACACTCTTTTGAGATAAATCACAGTAAGATCTTTTTTGACCCACCTCCTAAAGAAATGGAAACAAAACCAAAAATAAACAAATGGGACCGAATGAAACTTAAAAGCTTTTGCACAGCAAAGGAAACCATAAACAAGACTAAAAGACAACCCTCAGAATGGGAGAAAATATTTGCAAACAAAGCAACTGACAAAGGATTAATCTCCAAAATTTACAGGCAGCTCATGCAGCTCAATATCAAAAAAACAAACAACCCAATCCAAAAATGGGCAGAAGACCTAAATAGACATTTTTCCAAAGAAGATATACAGATTGCAACAAACACATGAAAGAGTGCTCAACATCATTAATCATGAGAGAAATGCAAATCAAAACCACAATGCGGTATCATCTCACACCGGTCAGAATGGCCATCATCAAAAAATCGACAAACAATAAATGGACAACCTGGAAGAAATGGACAAATTCTTAGAGAGGGTGTGGAGAAAAGGGAACCCTCATACACTGTTGGTCGGAATGTAAATTGATACAGTCACTAAGGAGAACAGTATGGAGGTTCCTTAACAAACTAAAAATAGAACTACCATACGACCCAGCAATCCCACTACGGGGCATATATCCTGAGAAAACCATAATTCAAAAAGAGTCATGTACCACAATGTTCATCGCAGCTCTATTTACAATAGCCAGGACTTGGAAGGAACCTAAGTGTCCATCAACAGATGAATGGATAAAGAAGATGGGGCACATATATACAATGGAATATTACTCAGCCATAAAAAGGAACGAAACTCAGTTATTTGTAGTGAGGTGGATGGACCTAGAGTCTGTCATACAGAGTGAAGTAAGTCAGAAAGAGAAAAACAAATACCGTATGCTAACACATATATATGGAATCTTAAAAAAAAATGGTCATGAGGAACCTAGGGGCAAGACGGGAATAAAGACGCAGACCTACTAGAGGATGGACTTGAGGACACGGGGAGGGGGAAGGGTAAGCTGGGACAAAGTGAGAGAGTGGCATGGACATATATACACTACCAAATGTAAAATAGATAGCTAGTGGGAAGCAGCCGCAGAGCACAGGGAGACCAGCTCAGTGCTTTGTGACCACCTAGAGGGGTGGGATAGGGAGGGTGGGAGGGAGGGAGACGCAAGAGGGAGGGGATATGGGTATATACGTATATGTATAGCTGATTCACTTTGTTACAGAGCAGAAACTAATACACCATTGTAAAGCAATTATACTCCAGTAAAGATGTTAAAAAAAAAAGAAAAGTGTGTTTGTTCAAAATAAACAAATAACTTTCCTAACTGCTCAGGAAAGTTATTTCTCCTTCCCATGAAATGAAAAATGATCTATAAGGGCACTTAGTATTGACTATAAATTCCAGTTCTGTCAGTGATGGTATCTGGCGCATGAGGGGCACCCAAGTTAGGGAGCTTTTGGTTAATTTCCCCGGGCCATATACAGCAACGTGTTCTCTCAAATACTCTCTGGAAATTCGGAGCCTCAAATATGTTTGCCACCTTCCCCCAAGTCATCACATTTATTAACATCCTTGTCTTATTCTTCTAGAAGCAGGAGCTTCTAGCAGATCTTTTCCCTTTGTGAAAGGATGTATTTCTGTGTAAGGTGGGTCTAGGCCACCTTAGTCTGTCCTCTAATGTTCACCTCAGTAGCACTCTACCTGGTTGATAATAGCTTTGAGGCCAACTTCCTGTAATGTTTTTCTTTTTTTTTTTTTTTTACTTTAGGAGCATTGCATAATAAAAACTCCATTAAAGATGCAAAACCAAAGTGAGCCATGAAGCAAGACACGATGGGGCCTATCAGCATTCCTAAGTGTGTTCAAGGCAAAAGCATTTCAGAGGGAGGTAAACAACAGTCATTATAGCTATCTTTGTTGACCTCTGACTATATATTCCAGTCACTGTGTTTGACATACATTAATTCTCATAAAACTTCTGTCATGTTGACATTATTATCTCCCTTTTACAAATGAGGAAAGAGGCTCACATAAATTAAATGACTTTCTCAGGGCAACAGCTAGTAAGTTTCAGAGCTGGATTTGTATCCAAAATAAAGTGGGCTTTTTTTTGGTTTTTTGACTCTATTTTCTCCTTTGTAATGCTGCATACATTTATTATTTATATGTATTAAAAAGGATAAAATAAGTTTGGACTCCAAGCTCACACAACATGAAGTTCTGTATGATCTAAAGATAAAAATGTTGAAGTAAAAAATAAATATTTTTGAAAACTTATGTATAATCTAGGAGTCAAAAAAATTTCTGTGCAAGCTGGAAAACCTAGACACTCTAGAGAAATGACTGACATATTTGAGTGCTTAAAACTTAAAATGTAATCATATGGCAAATGTAAAGGTAAATAAAACCAAAAGACAAATAATAGAGGAACATATATTTGTAATACACATGACAGATAAAGGATTCAATACCGAACATATAAAAAATTTCCTACACATTAATAAGAAAGGACAAACACCCTAATTGAAAGTGGTTAAAAAGGGTAAAAATGGCTGTTCAAGGAGGCAGAAAACCACCTTGCCAATAAACAAGTGAAATTACTCAACTTTACTAGCAATCAGGCATATTGAAATTAAATTAACAAGGAAATATCACTTTAAGACCATTAAACATGGTATCACATATTCCTGGAGTGTTGTGGAGGTTAATATGTTATCTCATACATTTGCCGAGGGAAGTGTGCAGTATATTAAAGCCATTTGGAATTCAACCTGGCAACCTCTATTAAAATTAAGAATTTACATAAACTTTAACTTAGCAATTCCATTTCCGGGGCCTTCTTCCATAGAAAATAAAAGCACAGGTATATAACAGTGAATACGAACAAAATAAATTATACGTATATATTCAGATTAACTGCAACATTTTTTCTAGTAGCCAAAAAACTGGAATCAACTTGAATGTCCTCAATAGAGGAATGGTTTAATAAGTTGTTTTTCACTCAAACCATTGCATTTTACATAACTAGTTTAAAAAGTGTGTTAAGTCTATACCAGATGATGTGGAAAACATTTCTCTGAAATGTTTCTAAGTGAGAAAAACTACGTGCAGTAAAGAGTAAAATAGTGCCCCTATATGTTTTTATGCATACGTATGTATGTTACCTTATTTATGAACATAGACAAAGATATGCAAAGATTCACACCAGGCTTTTAACATTGCTTATCCAGTGGAGGAGTGGCTAATGAAATGTAAAAATCCTATAGATGTACAGGTTTTCTCAACATTTATGTATATGTATGTGTATATATATATATATATATATATATATATATATATATATATATAATTCTCAACATTTATATGTAATTACTTTATGTAAATGCACATGTAAATTACATATGTGTAGAGCCATGTACAAAGAGATACTTGCTGAAAGTGTGCATATCATAGAGAGTGTTTTGAGTTTTTAGGGTTCTTTTTTTTTAACTTTCTTTCTTGTACTTTGAGTTTTTCAAAATAAAAATTTTACATGATTTTAAGTTTCACATTTTCTAAAGCAAACATTATAGAGCAGGTTAAGGAAATGATCCAGTATCTACAGAATGATCTGATTGTTCAGTCCTCCAGTAGTTCATCAAACTACATTGAGCAGCAACCATGACATTGTATCAGGTGTGTTAAAGTGGTTGGGATTACAGAGATGAATGAAATATGCTCCTTCTTGTTGTATATTACAACAAGACAAACATATAAATGAACAACTCTAACACAATATGGCTATTGCTTTAATATAAGAATTTGTAGGACAATAGGGGCAATGAACTCTGCAGGCATTGGTGGTAGAGAGGCTTCAGAGGGAAAGAACCATTTGAGCTTAGCCTTAAAGACTGAGGATGCTTTCATCACTCACCAGCCTTAGGTGGGGAAGGGAAAGCAATCCCTTCAAAGAGGAAGGAATCAACATCTAGTCCTATTTCATTCATCAGGAATGTGGAGGAGGAAGTAAACAGTTTATTATTTATCGTCTCAAATGATGGTAATGTGGAAGATGGGCAAATGGAACAAGAGACTTTGGAAGAGTCCTGATCAGGAACTAATAAAATGAGAACCTGCTTTGAAACATGCAAGCAGGTTTTTCTGAGGGAAGAAGAACTCAAAGCTGCGTTTAATGAAAGGAAGCAACTGTCAAAGCAATCTGACTAAGTTCAGTACATTAGGTTTGCAGTTGGGGAAGAAATATGGGTTGCTGTTCATTTAGGACCTGTGGAAGAGGTTGGAGAAAAGGGGATAGGTATTCAAGCAATGATTCATTAGGTAGAAAGAAGAGAATGTTAGAAATCAGACACCACTGCCACTTACTGAATAAATTCATCATAAGCCATATACAGACACATCATAAAGTATCTAAAGGTACCAGAATGCTTGACCATTGAGGTAAGGTGCCCCAAAATACTGTGTCTTCAAGGAAAACACAAGGGTACAGTACTCATGGGTTAGCAGCAGTTAACAGAAGACACACTAGCTTTTTGGGAGTAGGGGAGAAAGAAGCAAGGATTATGCATGCACGTATTTGTATCATAGATGGTAACAACAGAAGCCATTTAATCAAATGCTTATTATTGGCCTAATATAATGTCAGGTGTTTTACATAAATTACCTCATTTAATCCCAGAATGGCTCTAAGATATAGATACATGTTACTATCATTCCCTTTTTACAGATGAGGAAACTAAGTCTTACAGGAGTTAAAAAACGTACTCAAGGTCAAAGAGCTTTTAGGTGGTGAAGCTGTAAATTGAGATCGGACTTTAAATCCTATGCTCCCAACTGCTCAACTAGACACTAAGTTATATTCCCCCTGCTAAACCCTAGTCCCAGCCATCATCATATCACACCTGTATTGTCCCAACAGCCTGTCACCCCTCTGGTCCTACACAGTTCACAACATCCAGTGAACTTTCTAAAACATACATCAGACGACATCACTTTCCTTTATCAAACCATCCAGTGGCCCTCCACTGCACGTAAGATAAAATCCAAGTTCTTACCCTGCAAGTCCCTATGTGACCACTTCTCTGCCAGCCTCTCCATTCTCGGTCATCAATCTCCGCTCTGCCCCTCTCTGACTGCACTCCAGTCACTCACCCTTCTGCTCTTCCTCAACACACTGTTCTCGTTCTGGCCTCATGGCATTGTTACTTGCTAGTCTACCTAAAATGCTCTTCTTCAAAGTCTTCACACAGCTGACTCGACCTCATTATTCAGATCTTGATTCAAATATCAGCTCCTTAGAAAAGGTTCCCCACACCAACAAGAACGACCCCTTTGCCCATGAAAACAGAAGTTACTTGGTGACAGGAACTATTGATTTCATGTTCTTCACTCTAATTCCAGAACCAAGAGTAATATCTGACACCTACTAGGCACTCAGGACATATTTGTTTCCTGAAATACTGGTATCTTTTTTAAAGTGTCATACTCATATGCCTATGAGTATATCTACATATATATATTTATGGATATGTGAGCTTGTTGTCACCTCACAGAAGTGGAATGTACATCCCCCACCCCAAATTTGGTTTGAATGTCAAGACTAATGATGCCACACATATACCAAGAAGGTATGAAAAGGATTATTACTCACATAATGAGTTATGCATCAAAAATGCAGTTAGACCAAACAAAAAAAAAAAGAAAAAGAAAAGACTGGTAACTGTGAAGTGATGGGTAATTAGACGGTTGTGATTCTTTCATTCTATAGATATAGGTATAGATATAGAAATAATCAAAACATCAAGTTCTACACCTTAAGTATATACAATTTTTATTTATCCATTATACCTCAATAAAACTGACAAAAATGGGATCAGTCTCAATGACAACTTACCCATGGTGTTTGTCTGATAACTAAAACATTGAGTGGTTTATTTAATTTAATTTGGACTTGTTTATGTAAGCCACTATGGCACCTGCAGCATGAGACCAATAAGAAAGGTGAATGTTCCATTGAATATCTAGTACTATCAAGAGCTAGTACTATATATTCTGAGAAGTGAAATGAGTGCCTTAGTCTCTCTATCAATGTGCAGAACTTCAAAGAAGGTAAAGAGTGCTATGGTGAGACATTGTACTGTGGCTTTAATATGTGCAGAAGATGTGTGACCTTGATTTCTATTTTGGGTATCCGTGAGGCAAGAGGTTCTATGAGTTCTTTACCCCAAATGAGGCAACCTTGGAGAAGGAATTGTTTTCATTGGCCAGAGCAGATGGTCAGACCACTGGCAGTGGCCCAAAGATCTATAAAAATGTGCGGATGAGGCCAATTGTTGGCCAAGACATGGCCAAGTGCTAAGATAACTGCCTAAAGTTTGGCCAACTGAGCTGACCCTGTGTCCTGTCCTTTATCAGGAACATTCTGATTAAGAGATGGAAAGAAGCAAGAGTCAAGCAAGCTCCATTAAGTGTGATAGTGACAATGCCATTGGTTAAGTGAATGAACTCCCTTTGGTATTCACTGTGTTGAGCCTAAGGGGCTCCCCAGCTATCCACGTGTTCTAAGAGATGACCTCCTCTAGCACTGTGGCATCCGGCAAGGGACCCAGCACAGGGGACGTTACCCTCTCCTGAAAGTAGGGTATGCAGAGGGCCCGGGTTCAGCTCCATCCTGTAGCAAGGAGGCCTCACTAGCTGTGCTGGGCTTGCAGGGTGCTGTTTCCATGATCAAAGGCCTAACGGGCAGCTGTACACTGAGGGTCACAGGTTCAGGACCTGAGATAGTCTATATTTCCAGGAAAGTCCAGTATGTACCCACCAATTGCTACACTAATGGCATACAGCGTTGGGCCAAGGAAGGTAGTTCCTTGTATCAGAAGCCCATGCAACTAACGGCCATCACTGATGGTAGAGGGACCCCGAGATATATGAGAGAAGGTTGCTAAAGCTCCCACAGTAAAGGAATCTCGGGGTGGGGGGGGAGGGGGGGCGTAACAGGAATGCCTGTTCTATGGCAATTCAGGCAGATTCTAGTATCTTTTTACAGGGGGTCTCATTCAAGTTGGGCCTATTTGCAAGTTACAGAACAAAAAAGCTTTGTAAATGAGGAATGTTGCCTCCAGAATCTAAAAATGTCAAAAACATGTTGGGCTTGTTTTAACAATGTGGGTCCTAAGAGGACTAAAAGCTGTTTCTTGACACTGTCAGGACTGGAGCAGCCCTCAACTTACTAAATAATTTTCAGGAACTTAACTGAAGTGCTGGGGCCCTGTACTATGTGTCTCATGTGAACCTCCTCAAAGGAGGATGTCATTAGTGAGATGTCATAACTGTGTACCCGAAAAAAGTTAGAGCTGGTTAAAATATTGCCTGTGAAGACTATGTGAGATAGCAGGCGTGGAGACTGAGCCCATTGAGTACCCAGGTGAAGGTGTATTGTGTCCCTTTAAAGGTGAAGGTTAACTGCAGCTGAGAGGTTGTTGAAATAGGCACTGAATAGAACATGCTAGCCAAATACTTTGCTATAATGACAAAGTATTTACCAGTTACTTATTATTATTGGGTGGAATCAGTCATTTCAATAATATATATGGAGCCCTAGTGGGTGGGGCCATGACGCCAAGGGTACGAATTCACACTGAGGCACCGGTCCTGTTTTCCCGGGTTTAAGAACAAGTAAAACTTGGCTGTTAAATGCAGCAGAAGTGGGGATAACCACACCTTCTCTAAATAGGTCTTATATAATGGGTTTCAATCTGTGAAAACCGTGCTTTCATTTAGATTGAACCTTTTCTTAAACACTGAGGTGAAAGGTATTGTTTTAACTAGGGGGAAAGGTCCATAGGGTCCCACAGTTTTCAAGCTGATTATAAGGGCCAGAGACTTAACTTTATTACTTATTGGGTCAGGTTCTCCACGTGCACTAGAGGATATTTTAGGGTAATGGATGTCTTGGCTATGGAAAAGTCAGGCACGGAAATAATTCGGATGGTTCAGGTTAGGCATATCTGTTTCTAGTTCATGTTCACCTACTCCCTGGCTGGGAGTAGGTGGACATAAAGTGTGGGCCAGATGTGGGCCAGAAGGGGAAGGGGAATTAATGAGGCTTCAAAACTGTCAATTGTCAAACATCAAAAGTGGAATCAGATTATGACACACACTGCCACCACCCATACAGCGCCCCTCTCCCCATCTGGGACCTCCGAAACACACACGGAAATACCAAGTCCTTTTCCTCCTCACCAGCAGGATAAAGTGTTCAGGAAGAAATCTGTCTTCAGAGCTCAGTCCTCACCCAGTCCTTATTCCCGGTGTCTGGCTAACTATGGACTGGCTGGTCTGGGCCCCAAACTGGCAGGATACTACCTCCCTCCCTTCTCACACGCCTGCCCCTTCCTGCCTTCCTTCAGTCCCCATCACCGAAGAACAGACAGAGATACACACACATCTTTCTACAACAGCTTGTACATCAATAGCTGAGGGCTTTTTTATTTGGTCTCTACACAGGTGACCATTTCTCCAGTGCTTTCTCTGGAGAGACCACAGAGACAGCAAGGTCTCAGTCACCTGATAGACCCAGGGCAGCACTTTATGAACTGCCGGAAGAGCCCTCTGGGACGTTTTCATCCTCCTCTGGCTCTTTAGTCATTGTTGTACTCCGCCGGTAGTAGAATGCTAGCATCTTTGACTTCTTCTGTGTAGGACCTCTTCCCGAATTCTGACGACGGACTGATTTTGTTAACTCGACCACCTCCTGAATCTGGTCGGAAAACAAAGTGATACAGAAAGATATTGATTTGGGGAAAGAGGATGGGAAGGAGAACTTTGAGAGAATGGGTGTGGATTGAGAAGGGGTTTGTGCCAGGGAAGGGCTGGGTAAGTCTTGGGTGGGGGATGAAGAGGAGGCACGTGAGTCGGGTAATCTGACCTCCTCCATCTTATAGCCCTGGAGTGGAGAATTCATCCTCTCCCTTCTGCGTTGGCCCCCTGGTGTTTGTTGCTCTGACCTCTCGGTGTTTGTCCGTGCATGGCAGTTAGGCCCCTGGGGGATTGTACTTTCCTCCGCCATGTCAGTAGCAACAGTGTGCTCTACTCCAAGGCTCCTGGCCTCTCTCTATATACCCTGCCAGGACAATGAAGAGCCACACCCATCAGCTTTGATTGGTCAGCCAATGGTAGCGCCTGGGTGTCTGTGACATCACAAAGCACTACCCTTGAAGATACGTGGGGGGAGGGGAGGGGTGCAGAGGATTCTAGGTGCTCTGGTTAGAGAAAGGGAGTGCTTCCTCAACACCCAGTAAAGAGCCTTCCCAAATTGACCTTCCACTCTTCCTCATCTTCTCTGGTTCAATCCTTGTGGTGCACATGTTAGGGAGAAGGTGTTCCCTCCAAACCATTCCACATGGCCACCCCCATTCAGTGTTTAATTCTGTTGTCTCCCAGATCTCATCACCTAGTATTGTGTGGTTTTTAAAAACTTTTTATTTTAGAACAGTTTTAGATTTACAGAGTAATTGTGAAGATCATATTCATACACGCCACAACAAATTTCCCTTCTTAACATTGTACATTAGTATGGTACAATTGTTCAACTTAGTGAACCAACACTGAAACAGTATTATTAACTAAAGTCTGTACTTCATCAGATTTCCTTTTGTTTTTAAATGTTGAGCCTTCTTTTAATTAATTTATTTTTATTTTTGGCTGTGTTGGGTCTTCGTTTCTGTGCGTGGGCTTTCCCTAGTTGTGGCAAGCAGGGGCCACTCTTCATCGTGGTGCGCGGGCCTCTCACTGTCGCGGCCTCTCTTGTTGCGGAGCACAGGCTCCAGACGCGCAGGCTCAGTGGCTGTGGCTCACGGGCCTAGTTGCTCTGCGGCATGTGGGATCTTCCCAGATCAGGGCTCGAACCCATGTCCCCTGCATTAGCAGGCAGATTCTCAACCACTGTGCCACCGTGGAAGCCCCAGATTGCCTTATTTTTTACCTAATGTTCTTTTTCTGTCCCAGGATCCCAACCAAGATTCTACATTAAATTTAGTCATTCCATGTTATAACTTCTTAGGCTCCTCTTGGCTGTGACAGTTTTTTAGACTTCTTGTTTTTGAAGACTTTGACAGTTTGGGGTTTTGTGTTTTGTCTTTTACATTAGATCTGCAGATGTTATTGCTCTTATAGGTCAAAGTTTTTATAAGTTTCTTCTTCCAGAGAGCCTCAAATCAAGTCAGTACCACCAGTGTTATGGACTTCCCCATGGCAATGGTTGAACTAATCTCTTGGCTTTGTCACAGAGGTGACACAGATGTTTTTCTCTAGAGGTCTGAGGATCAGGATCATTTTTTATTTATGACAGAGGCACAGGGGCAGCAGCAGAAGCATTCTGTAAGGTACTAGTGAGTCATTTACTTTTAGAAGTATGACCTCAGCATCCCACATAGTTAACGGCTCTTCCTCCACACAAGTGACCATCCCATGGACCTGTATATTGAACAGACTGTCAGTCTTTCTCCTGAGCTCTATATAGAAAGGGGGCCAACATGTGGTTGAGACACAACCAGTGTTCACAAGGTAAGAGTCATTTCTTTGAGGTTAGTGTCAGTCACACCTTAGTTTGGAATTGAAACACATGATTCAACCTGAGAATCACAAATAGGTCCAGGTTGAGATACAGGATTCAGGACTGCTTTAAGCAAGGTCCCAATCCAATAATCCTTTCACTATATGCCAAGTGGCTAAACTGACTTATGTTGGTCAAAGCTTTAGCAGACACTCAGTAGGACTAACAAATGCAGCACAAAGAAGCAAGTTCAAAGCACAAGCTAGCCAGCAGGCAGTAGCCCAAGTGCCTGTTCACCAGCATACAGCAGAGCCAGTTAGAAAGCCAAAGCAAGAGAAGAAAGACCCCTGGTGGTAAGGGATAGCACCTTGATGTCCTGCTCACAGGACCAGTTGTTGTAATCACACCACAGAGACAGGATGGATCCTTCAACCCAAATTCGGTTTGCATGTCGAGACTGATAACACATACACCTAGAGAGTATGAAAAACTTTACTACATAAGAAGGAGGCTTTCTGGGGAGAGCAGGGCAGGCTCTCAAGCAGGTTCAAGAATGGCTTAAGAGAGCAGAAGAAGGAGATTGGCTTGGCTTTTATGGTGGTGAGGGGATGACGCTGGAGTGTTCCCACACACAGGTCAGGTTTTGCACAGTCTGAACTTCCTCCTGGCCCACAGAAGAGAGAGCACCTGAGCTTTCTTATCAGATATAGGTAAGCAGGGGAAGAGGCAGCGGTAGGGCTCTTTTATAGAATAATGTTGTGTAAATGCAAGGTGTTTAGCACAGTTTAGAATTCTCATAACCATTATAACCACACTTATATTGTTTTCAGTTAAACTACGTTTCACTAGATTCGTATTTCCCAAATTATGGTCCTTTAAATATTATTTAAGGTGGCTTAGAATTATCTTGGTTCATCACAGAGAAACTGTGTAGAAAGAGAAAAGACTGCTAGCCTCAGGAGGTCTGACACACTGGTCACAAAAGAGCAGACTTCATTGTACTATCTGCTGAATTATGAGGGGTTTCTAACATGTTTCCCATCCTGGGTGACTACTGTAGCATCCAAAGACTGTAATAATAATTACAGAAACTAACATTTATTGACTACTAACTCTATGTAGGAATTATGCTAAATATCCATATACATAGTTCATCCTCGTCACAACCCTATTGAGATAAGTGGCAAAAGAGCGGTTTCTGTCATTTCTGCCAGGACATCTCCATTCCAATTGCAGAAGCAGAAAAGAGCATATAGGAGGGCACATGGGAATATTTATGGGCCAGGCTCAAAAGGGGTATGCATTACTCCTGCTCACATTTCATTGGGAAAAACTCACATAGCCACATCTAACTACAAGAGAAAATGAGAAACGTAGTCTACCTAGTAGAAGAGGAGAACTTAAATGTTGGAGATAAGCTAGCAATCTCTGTCTCCACCATCTTGTTCATCACTCTCCCCAGTATTTACAGTAGAGCCTGGCACATGGTAGGTGGCCAAGAATATTTCTGTTGAATGAATGGGTTTCAACTTTTTTGGTCAGTTATGGGGATCAAAAACATATAGAACTTGGTTAAGCAATGGTTTCCTAGATATGACACAAAAAGCAGAAGCAACAAAGAAAGAGTAAATTGGACTACATCAAAATTTTAAAATGTTTTCTTCTGCAAAAGAATACCATGAAGAAAGCAAAAAGGCACACCAAAGAAAGATCCTGGCAAATCATATATTTAATAAAAGTGTAGTATCCAGAATACAGAAAGAACTCTTACAACTCAACAACAAAAATACAAACAACCCAACTGAAAATCAGGTAAAGGACTTAAATAGACATTGTGCTAATGAAGATATACAAATAGCCAACAAACATATGAAAATATGCTCAATACCATTAGTCGTTAGGGAAATGCAAATCAAAACCACGATGAGATGCCACTTCATACCCACTAGGAAGGCTATAACTTTTTTAAAAGGAAAATAACAAGTATTGACGAGGATGTAGAGAAATTGAAACACTCATACACGTCTGGTGGGAACATAAAATGATACAGCCTCTGTGGAAAACATTTTGGCAGTTACTCAACAAGTTAAACATAGACTTGCCATATTACCCAATAACTCTATTCCTAGGTATATAATGAAAAGTGTTGAAAAGGAGGGAACAACGACAACAAAAAACAGGTGAACTGAGCAACACAAAAGCAAAGGGCAAATAACGTTTCAAGAAGTAAAACATGGTCAACTTTATTAAATACCTTTTACAGGTAATATAGGGACAGACAAATGACGATTGAACTAGTTAGTATAGAGGTCATTGGTAAATTTGATAAGAAGGAAATTGAAAGAGTGGAAAATATTTTAATATAAACCTGGATGTGTATTAAGGGGAAAATGTGAGATCAGAAAGTGAGGGGCGGATAGACAATTTCTTTTGAGAGTTTTGGTGCTAAGGGGAGGAGAAATATGGGACTACAGCTGGAGGGGGGTTTGGTATTAAGAGAGTGTATTTTTAAGAGGGTAGATTCTAGAACGCATCTAGCCAATATAAATGACTGAATGAAACTGATAATATAAAACACCAAAGGGATAATTGCAGAAGAAAAAATATTGAGAAAGCAAGAAGGGTATTCAGAGCAGTAGTAGATGGGATCCGTAGCAAATGTGGAAATGTTGGCTTTCCATGAGAACGAGTAATATTTATAGATTTTGCAGTGGAGAAGGAAACAACTATGGTATGATTACAAATGCAGGCAAGATGGTAGATTTGGTGGGGTAGACATAAAAGAATTTTCTCTTGACTCTTCAGTTTTCTCAGTGAAGGATGAGATAAGGGCATAAAATAACAAGAGTGAGGGTCGGGTTTTGAGAAATTGAGGGGAAGATAAAGTATTGGATATTCATTTTGTATAATGGAAATGGGTGTATAATATGGAAGGATTGATAATTTAAGATATGTGGTCAAGAATTTAAGGTGAGATCAGTTAGCTTTGTCTTGTAAATTTCTACAGCAACATCCATCACTTGTATATAGGAACAAAGTAGGCAGATAGCTAAATTTAACAAGGGTTGTGGTTTTGCCAGGGAAGTACTAGGGTGGGAAAGTGAGTAGGGAGATGAAGGTTTATGAAAGTAAGTGATACTAATGATAAATTGGTAAGCAATGAGGAAATGCAAAAAGAGAAATGTGGCTGATGCTGAAAAGTAGTAGAATTCACAGACTGGAGTTCAAAATTGAAGAATTTTTAGAGTTGGGTGTGTGTAGGTGTGTATACCTGCATGAGAGAGAGGTATTTTGCTAGGAAGAATAATCAGTTGTAGCCCAAGAGATGTATGTTTTAAAATCAGGATTTCAGAGTCACTGTAATTTTTGAGAATGTCAATGTCTAGTGCATGAGCATTAGAGTGAGTGGCTTAAGTATGATGGAAGAAAAATACCATTGGAATTGAGGGCATGAAATGTTTGCAAAGCCAAAAATGCTGGATGAATATCCACATAGATGACAAATGTTGAAGTTGCCAAGATGGTGGCAGTACTAAAAGTGGAGAAGAAGATAAGGAAGGTGTCTAATGAATGAAGGTAAAGGAATAAGATGGGGTAGCACATGATATTATCTAATAGCAAGAACTACAAATGAGCTCTGAATTTTGAAAGAGAAAGGAGCAGAAATGGTTTGAAAGTGACAATGAGTTGACTCCTTGGGGTATGTGAGGAAAACTAACATTTGCTCAAGAGGACTGCAGGGGAAGTGATTTCCTCAAGGCACAGCCATATTCCAGTCATAAAACAGAGATTAAGGGAACACTGAGAGAACAACTTGAAGCTACTGGGGAGTTTCTTAATGATAGACTATGAGTTACAAAGGGCAGGAAAGAAGCGCTCATGAAGTTGGGGAGAGAGTTGGGTCCAATTCTGTCAAGTGCAGAGCAATACGTGAATAAGGGTCTAGTTAATGATGGATAATCTGCAGGGTGGTGACTTAAGTAAAAGTGATAAGACAAGATGGACCTTGTGACTGCATGGCAGATTGGGAAGTGAGTAAAGCCCTGCAGACTAGAGATTGCTTAATCTAGGCTGACCTAGAAGTAAGAAGAATCCAGAAACACCATTGAAACCTGTTTCCTCTAAGTATCATGTATCCTGTATGATGATCCAGCATTTCAAAGATAGACTAGTAAGGACATCTAAGAGGGTAGGTCTGAAAGGAAAGGAGTGTGTTTGCTTAAGAGTGTGAGTGTGTATGAAAAATGTCAACAGCAAATTCTAATGTCAGAGGGTTGCTACTATAGGCTTATGGAGCCATGCACTATTCTTGGACAACCCAAGATGCCTGCACAGATGTGGCCCAGATGCAAGCACCAACACTTACTGGGCAACTGCAAAGCCAAAGCTGGGGAAGATGGAAGGCCAAGGGGAAGTGGTATTATCCCAATACAGGAATGTATTTACTTAGGCTTCCTAAATGGCAGGTGGACAAAAAAATGGAAGAAAGGAAATTAAGCTTCTTTTTGCCTAACATCTCTCCTCAGGAAGAAGTACTTGGAGCTGTATTTCCTACATAAATTCACCTGCTAAAACTCCAGGGAGCACATCAGTGGGCAGATGTTCCCACCTAAGTATGGTTACCAGCAAACATTTAATCAAAATCATGGCTGCATCTGGCTCACATTAAAAGGGTTCTCTTTGTCATTGTCTTCTAAAGGAACAATTCCCCATGCTTATAAATCCAGACTCAGAACATCAATTCAAACAACCTCAGGAGCCTTGTGGCTACACCTTCTTGCTGGGAATCAGCATGGTCCCCAGAGAATCAATTTGAGGAGTATTGCCAAAGTGTTTTCATTTTCAGTGTTTATCCCCTGGAATGTCTAGGAGTGAAGAATAGACAGGGCAATACAATCCTAAGATTCAATTTCTTTCATCAAATACAAACCGTATATATGAGCATCAAGGCAAGAGGATGGAGGACTTCAACTGAAATTCCAATAGAGTTCTAAGTGCAAATCCTGGAACCATCCCATGCTAGCATTGTGAGTTAGGATAGGTACTTAACCACTCTGAGCCTGTTTTTTGATCTCTAAAAAAAAGTAGAAGGATAATATCTCATACAGCTGTTGCAAAGATCAACTCAAATAATTCATGTACAGAATATAGCACAACAACCTACAGAATGGGAGAAAATATTTGTAAATCGTGTATCTGATAAGGGATTTTTATCCAGAATATATAAAGAACTCTTACATGCCTGTGATAAGAAGGTAAATAACCCAACTTTTAAAATGGGCAGAAGATCTAAATAGACATTTCTGCAAGGAAGATATACCAATGGCCAGCAAGCACATTAGCGACGCTTGACATCATTATTCATCAGGAAAACACAAATCAAAAGCACAGAAAGATACCATTTCATAGCCATTCGGATGGCTAGAATCAAAAAGTCAGATAATCATAACTGTTGGTGGGGATTTAGAGAAATCAGAACCATCATACACTGTTAGTGAGAATGTAAAATGGTATAGCTGCTTTGGAAAAGTTTGTTGTTTCTCAGAGGGTGAAACAGTGTTACTGTATGACCTACTTGTAGGTATATCCCCAAGATAAATGAAAATAGATGTCCATACAAAAACTTGTATATAAATATTCATAGCAGCAATATTCATAATACCCAAAGATGGAAACAACCCAAATGCCCATCAACTGACCAGTGGACAAACAAAATGTGGCAAATCCATACAACAGAATATTATTCAGACATCAAAAGGAATGAAGAACTCATATATGCTACAATATGGCTGAACCTTAAAAACATTATGCTAAGTGAAAGAAGTCAGTCACAAAAGACCACATATTATGTGACTCTATTCATATGAAATGCTCAGAACAGGCAAATCTATAGATACAAAATAGATCAATAATTGCTTAAGGCTGAGGCAGAAGTTGTTGGGAGCACAGGGGATTAATAGCTAAAAGATACAAGGGCTTCTTTTTGAGGTGTTGAGAACGTTCTAAAATAGACTGGAGGGAACTTCAAGACGTCGGAAGAGTAAGACGTGGACATCACCTTCCTCCCACAGATACATCAGAAATACATCTACACGTGGAACTGCTCCTATAGAACACCCACTGAACGCTGGAAGAAGACCTCAGACCTCCCAAAGGGAAGAAACTCCCCACGTAGCTGGGTAGGGCAAAAGAAAAAAGAAAAAGCAGAGACAGGAGAATAGGAACGGGAGCTGCACCAGTGGGAGGGAGCCGTGAAGGAGGAAATGTTTCCACACACTAGAAGCCCCTTCACTGGCGGAGACTGCAGGTGGTGGAGGAGGGCAGCTTCGGAGCCACGGAGGAGAGCGCAGCAACAGGGGTGTGGAGGGCAAAGCGGAGAGATTCCGGCACAGAGGATCAGTGCCGACCGGCACTCACCAGCCCGAGAGGCTTGTCTGCTCACCCGCTGGGGCGGGCGTGGGCAGGGGACTGAGGCTCGGGCTTCGGTTTGAGCGCAGGGAGAGGACTGGGGTTGGCAGTGTGAACAAAGCCTGAAGGGGTTAGTACGCCACGTATAGCCAGGAGGAAGTTCAGGAAAAGTCTGGAGCTGCCGAAAAGGCAAGAGAATTTTTATTACCTCTTTGTTTCCTGGTGTGCAAGGAGGGGGATTAACAGTGCTGCTTAAAGGTACTCCAGAGACAGGCGTGAGCCGCGGCTAACAGGACGGATCCCAGAGACAGGCATGAGACGCTAAGGCTGCTGCTGCCACCACCAAGAAGCCTGTGTGCGAGCACAGGTCACTCTCCACACCTCCCTTCCGGGGAGCCTGTGCAGCCCGCCACTGCCAGGGTCCCGTGATCCAGGGACAACTTCCCCAGGAGAACGCACTGCACGCCTCGGGCTGGTGCAACGTCACGCTGGCCTCTGCAGCCGCAGGCTCGCCCCACCTCCGTCCCCCTCCCTCCCCCGTCCTGATTGAGCCAGAGCCCACAAAGCAGCTGCTCCTTTAACCCCGTCCTGTCTGAGTAAAGAACAGACGCCCTCTGGCGACCTATATGCAGAGGCTGGGCCAAATCCACAGCTGAACCCCAGGAGCTGTGAGAACAAAGAACAGAAAGGGAAATCTCTCCCAGCAGCCTCAGGAGCAGCGGATTAAATCTCCAATATCAACTGGATGTACACTGCATCTGTGGAATACCTGAATACAGAACGAATCATCCCAAATTGAGGAGGTGGACTTTGAGAGCAAGATTTATTATTTTTTCCCCTTTTCCTCTTTTTGTGAGTGTGTATGTGTATGCTTCTGTGTGAAATTTTGTCTCTATAGCTTTGCTTTCACCATTTGTCCTAGGGTTCTATTCATCCGTATTTGTTTCTTTTTTAACTTTTAAAAAAATTTTCTTAATAATTATGTTTTATTTTAATAACTTTATTTTATTTTACCTTACTTTATTTTATTTTCTTTTATCCTCTTTCTTTCTATATTCCTTCCTTCCTCTCTCTCTCTTTCTTCCTTTCTTCCTTCCTTCCTTCCTCCCTCCCTCCCTCTCTCTCTCTCTCTCTCTCTGTTCCTCTCTTCATCTCCTTCTCTCTTTCTCTTTCTCTCTTTCATTCTACTTCTTCTCCCTTCTATTCTGAGCCGTGTCGATGAAAGGCTCTTGTTGCTGCAGCCAGAAGTCCGTGCTGTGCCTCTGAAGTGGGAGAGCCAACTTCAGGACACTGGTCCACAAGAGACCTCCCACCTCCATGTAATATCAAACGGCGAAAATCTCCCAGAGATTTCCATCTCAACACCAACACCCAGCTTCACTCAACGACCAGCAAGCTACAGTGCTGGATACCTTATGCCAAACAACTACCAAGAAAGGAACACAACCCCACCCATTAGCAGAGAGGCTGCTGAAAATCATAATAAGGGCACAGACACCCCAAAACACACCACCAGAGGTGGACCTGCCCACCAGAAACACAAGATCCAGCCTCATCCACCAAAACACAGGCAGTAGTCCCCTCCACCAGGAAGCCTTCAGAACGCACTGAACCAACTTTAGCCACTGGGGACAGACACCAAAAACAACGGGAAATACGAACCTGCAGCCTGCAAAAAGGAGACCCCAAACACAGTAAGATAAGCAAAATGAAAAGACAGAAAAACACACAGCAGGTGAAGGAGCAAGATAAAACCCCACCAGACCTAACAAATGAAGAGGAAATAGGCAGTCTACCTGAAAAAGAATTCAGAATAAAGATGCAAAGATGATCCAAAATCTTGGAAATAGAAGAGAGAAAATGCAAGAAACATTTAACAAGGACGTAGAAGAACTAAAGATGAAACAAGCAACGATGAACAACACAATAAATGAAATTAAAAATACTCTAGAAGGCATCAATAGCAGAATAACTGAGGCAGAAGAACGGATAAGTGACCTGGAAGATAAAATAGTGGAAATAACTACTGCAGAGCAGAATAAAGAAAAAAGAATGAAAAGAACTGAGGACAGTCTCAGAGACCTCTGGGACAATATTAAATGCACCAACATTCGAATTATAGGGGTTCCAGAAGAAGAAGAGAAAAAGAAAGGGACTGAGAAAATATTTGAAGAGATTATAGTTGAAAACTTCCCTAATATGGGAAAGGAAATAGTTAATCAAGTCCAGGAAGCACAGAGAGTCCCATACAGGATAAATCCAAGGAGAAACAGGCAAAGGCACATATTAATCAAACTGTCAAAAATTACATACAAAGAAAACATATTAAAAGCAGCAAGGGAAAAACAACAAATAACACACAAGGGAATCCCCATACGGTTAACAGCTGATCTTTCAGCAGAAACTCTGCAAGCCAGAAGGGACTGGCAGGACATATTTAAAGTGATGAAGGAGAAAAACCTACAACTAAGATTACTCTACCCAGCAAGAATCTCATTCAGATTTCATGGAGGAATTAAAACCTTACAGACAAGCAAAAGCTGAGAGAGTTCAGCACCACCAAACCAGCTTTACAACAAATGCTAAAGGATCTTCTCTAGGCAAGAAACACAAGAGAAGAAAAAGACCTACAATAACAAACCAAAAACAATTAAGAAAATGGGAATAGGAACATACATATCGATAATTACCTTAAATGTAAATGGATTAAATGTTCCCACCAAAAGACACAGACTGGGTGAATGGATACAAAAACAAGACCTATATATATGCTGTCTACAAGAGACCCACTTCAGACCTAGGGACACATAGAGAATGAAAGTGAGGGGATGGAAAAAGATATTCCATGCAAATGGAAACCAAAAGAAAGCTGGAGTCACAATTCTCATATCAGACAAAATAGACTTTAAAATAAAGATTATTAGAAGAGACAAAGAAGGACACTATATAATGATAAAGGGATCGATCCAAGAAGAAGATATAACAATTGTAAATATTTATGCACCCAACATAGGAGCACCTCAATACATAAGGCAAATACTAACAGCCATAAAAGGGGAAATTGACAGTAACACATTCATAGTAGGGGACTTTAACACCCCACTTTCACCAATGGACAGATCATCCATAATGAAAATAAATAAGGAAAGAAAAGCTTTAAATGATAAATTAAACAAGATGGACTTAACTGATATTTATAGGACATTCCATCCAAAAACAACAGAATACACATTTTTCTCTACTGCTCATGGAAAATTCTCCAGGATAGATCATATCTTGGGTCACAAATCAAGCCTTGGTAAATTTAAGAAAATTGTAATTGTATGAAGTATCTTTTACAACCACAACACTATGAGACTAGATACCAATTACAGGAGAAGATCTGTAAAAAATACAAACACATGGAGGCTAAAAAATACACTACTTAATAATGAAGTGATCACTGAAGAAATCAAAGAGGAAATCAAAAAATAAAAAAAATACCTAGAAAGAAATGACATTGGAGACACGACGACCCAAAACCTATGGGATGCGGCAAAAGCACTTCTAAGAGGAAAGTTTATAGCAATACAATCCTACCTTAAGAAACAGGAAACATCTCGAATAAACAACCTAACCTTGCACCTAAAGCAATTAGAGAAAGAAGAACAAGAAAACCCCAAAGTTAGCAGAAGGAAAGAAATCATAAAGATCAGATTAAAAATAAATGAAAAAGAAATGAAGGAAACGATAGCAAAGATCAATAAAACTAAAAGCTGGTTCTTTGAGAAGATAAACAAAATTGATAAACCATGAGGCAGACTCATCAAGAAAAACAAGGAGAAGACTCAAATCAATAGAATTAGAAATGAAAAAGGAGAAGTAACAAGTGACACTACAGAAATACAAAAGATTGTGAGAGATTACTACAAGCAACTCTATGCCAATAAAATGGACAACCTGGAAAAAATGTACAAATTCTTAGAAATGCACAACCTGCCAAGACTGAATCAGGAAGAAATAGAAAATACGAACAGACCAATCACAAGCACTGAAATTGAAACTGTGATTAAAAATCTTCCAACAAACAAAAGCCCAGGACCAGATGGCTTCAAAGGCGAATTCTATCAAACATTTAGGGAAGAGCTAACACCTATCCTGCTCAAACACTTCCAAATTATAGCAGAGGGAGGAACACTCCCAAACTCATTCTACGAGGCCACCATCACCCTGATATCAAAATCAGACAAGGATGTCACAAAGAAAGAAAACTACAGGCCAATATCACTGATGAACATAGATGCAAAAATCCTCAACAAAATACTAGCAAACAGAATTCAACAGCACTTTAAAAGGATGGTACACCAAGATCAAGTGGGGTTTATTCCAGGAATGCAACGATTCTTCAATATACGCAAATCAATCAATGTGATACACCATATTAACAAGTTGAAGGAGAAAAACCATACGGTCATCTCAATAGATGCAGAGAAGGCTTTCGACAAAATTCAACACCCATTTATGATAAAAACCCTCCAGAAAGTAGGCATAGAGGGAACTTTCCTCAACATAATAAAGGCCATAAATGACAAACCCACAGCCAACATCATCCTCAATGGTGAAAAACTGAAAGCAATTCCACTAAGATCAGGAACAAGACAAGGTTGCCCACTCTCACCACTCTTATTCAACATAGTTTTGGAAGTTTTAGCCACAGCAATCAGAGAAGAAAAGGAAATAAAAGGAATCCAAATTGGAAAAGAAGTAAAGCTGTCACTGTTTGCACATGATATGATACTATACATACAGAATCCTAAAGATGCTACCAGAAAACTACTAGAGCTAATCAATGAATTTGGTAAAGTAGAAGGATACAAAATTAATGCACAGAAATCTCTGGCATTCCTATACACTAATGATGAAATATCTGAATGTGAAATCAAGAAAACACTCCCATTTACCATTGCAACAAAAAGAATAAAATATCTAGGAATAAACCTACCTAAGGAGACAAAAGACCTGTATGCAGAAAATTATAAGACACTGATGAAAGAAATTAAAGATGATACAAATAGATGGAGAGATATACCATGTTCTTGGATTGGAAGAATCAACATTGTTAAAATGACTATACTACCCAAAGCAATCTACAGATTCAATGCAATCCCTATCAAACTACCAATGGCATTTTTCACAGAACTAGAACAAAAATTTCACAATTTGTATGGAAACACAAAACACCCCGAGTAGCCAAAGCAATCTTGAGAACGAAAAACGGAGCAGGAGGAATCAGGCTCCCTGACTTCAGACTATACTACAAAGCTACTGTAATCAAGACAGTATGGTACTGGCACAAAAGCAGAAATATAGATCAATGGAACAGGATAGAAAGCCCAGAGATAAACCCATGCACATATGGTCACCTTATCTTTGATAAAGGAGGCAGGAATGTACAGTGGAGAAAGGACAGTCTCTTCAATAAGTGGTGCTGGGAAAACTGGATAGGGACATGTAAAAGTATGAGATTAGATCACTCCCTAACACCATACACAAAAATAAGCTCAAAATTGATTAACGACCTAAATGTAAGGCCAGACACTATCAAACTCTTAGAGGAAAACATAGGCAGAACACTCTATGACATAAATCACAGCAAGATCCTTTTTGACCCACCTCCTAGAGAAATGGAAATAAAGACAAAAATAAACAAATGGGACCTAATGAAACTTCAAAGCTTTTGCACAGCAAAGGAAACCATAAACAAGACCAAAAGACAACCCACAGAATGGGAGAAAATATTTGCAAATGAAGCAACTGACAAAGGATTAATCTCCAAAATTTATAAGCAGCTCATGCAGCTCAATAACAAAAGAAAACAAACAACCCAATCCAAAAATGGGCAGAAGACCTAAATAGACATTTCTCCACAAAAGATATACAGACTGCCAACAAACACATGAAAGGATGCTCAACATCTTTAATCATTAGAGAAATGCAAATCAAAAATAAAATGAGATATCATCTCACACCAGTCAGAATGGCCATCATCAAAAAATCTAGAAACAATAAATGCTGGAGAGGGTGTGGAAAAAAGGGAACACTCTTGCACTGCTGGTGGGAATGTGAATTTGTACAGCCACTATGGAGAACTGTATGGAGGTTCCTTAAAAAACTACAAATAGAACTACCATATGACCCAGCAATCCCACTACTGGGCATATACCCTGAGGAAACCATAACTCAAAAAGAGTCATGGACCAAAATATTCATTGCAGCTCTATTTACATTAGCCAGGAGATGGAAACAACCTAAGTGTCCATCATCGGATGAATGGATAAAGAAGATGTGGCACGTATATACAATGGAATATTACTCAGCCATAAAAAGAAATGAAATTGAGATATCTGTAATGAGGTGGATGGACCGAGAGTCTGTCATACAGAGTGAAGTAAGTCAGAAAGAGAAAGACAAATACCATATGCTAACACATATATATGGAATCTAAGAAAAAGGAATGGCATGAAGAACCTAGGGGTAAGACGGGAATAAAGACACAGACCTACCAGAGAATGGACTTGAGGATATGGGGAGGGGGAAGTGTAAGCTGTGACCAAGTGAGAGAGTGGCATGGACATATATACACTACCAAACGTAAAATAGATAGCTAGTGGGAAGCAGCCACATAGCACAGGGAGATCAGCTCGGTGCTTTGTGACCACCTAGAGGGGTGGGATAGGGAGGGTGGGATAGGGAGGGTGGGAGGGAGGGAGACGCAAGAGGGAAGAGATATGGGAACATATGTATATGTATAACGGATTCACTTTGTTATAAAGCAGAAACTAAGACACCACTGTAAAGCAATTATACTCCAATGAAGATATAAATAAATAAATAAATAAATAAATGATTTAATCCATTTAAAAAAAGGGCATAAACAAGGTAACAAAGGGCCTGATGGTATAATTGAAGCATACAATGCATCAACAGCTCTGAATCAGTCTGATGACACATGGACACACTTTGCAATATACACTTTTCCCACAATCATCACCTCATTTCATTCTCATTCTCTCTCTCTCTCTCTCTCTCTCTCACACACACACACACACACACACACGCACGCTCGCACACACACACACACACACACACACAGATTTATAAAACAGGCAGTTATGCAGGACAGGCATTATTGTTTCTGTCCCCTGGATGACAAATGAGAAGGCAGAATACTGTACTAGAAAAAAGAATAGACTTCAGAGTCAGACCTGAAGTTAAATCCTGGCTTGTTATGATCTTGAGCAGGTAACCTAAACTGTCTGAGCTGCCGTTTTGTAATCTGTAAAATGGGTACTATAATACTGCCTATCCTAAAAAGTTGTTTGAGGTATAGAATGAGATGAAGGCGTTTAAAACATGGTCACAGTTATCATTATCAAATCCCAGCAAAGTAAAAGGACTTGTCTCAGTTCATCTTCTTAAAAGCAGGACCTAGAGTAGAATCTAGGGGGCCTGACTCCTAATGTAGTAGATCTTCTAGAAATAGCTAATGTTGGGCTTTCATAGTTAAAAGACATGTCTCTGCTAGTTTCCTATAGTAACTAAATATCTACTGGATTTTCTTCATTTGTTCAGATCCTTAGAAATTCATATTTACACAATACCAAACCAATCAGTATAACAGTGACAAATTCAATCAATCAATGTGTGGTATTATTCTCATGGCATCAATTTAAATTTTTTGTCATGGAGTTGCTTTTACATTCATCAACTATAATGCCAACAGAACAGCACCACCCACATGAAAGATCTGCCCACAAAGAAATTCTTTGTCCTTAAGGGAACTATACTAACATTGTCTCAGGCAGCACAATATTACAAACTAAAAGCTGAATTGAGAATTTGGATATATTTATAAATGCCTAAGTATATTAACTGTTCAAATATTCTCTATAAAAGGGAAATAAAACATCAGAAAACCTAATGGCACTGCTTACCACTATTTGAAAAGTAAACTGGTATACTGCACACTTGAAAAGAGTAAGCATGCATGGGAAATACTACACGCAAAACAGCCTGCTTAAAAACGAAATGTATGTGTTAGACCTCGACAGTAATTCTTATTATCAAAGATCCATCATTTAGAATAATGTTACTAATCTTAAGAAAACGCTCATGGCTTTTGCCTATGAGCTCATGGTTACATCTCTTTAGATGCATATCAAGATTTAGCAAATTTTATAAAATATTAAGGTTTTAAAACAAATTTATTTGTATTTCATTGAATTATCCATAAATTTCATTAAATTCATTATAAAGATTTCTCAATAATCGTAAGAAATCAGTGGTAGTAATCACCCCCCACTCCCCGCCCTCACCACAGAATTCTCAGATTTATCCATGTGGCTAACTAACCAAAGTAAAAATCTTTAGAAGAAAGCTGAAAATTTGCTGAAGCAATACAAGTGGAATTTTAGGAAATCCTATTCGTAACCTCATGGTACCTAACTCTTCTACTTTACTTACACTGATTTAGAATCAGCTACAATAATTTTCCTTAAGAAGTCTTCAATTGGAGCAAATTCTAAAAATCTTATATAAAAATTATCCTAGGGCTTCCCTGGTGGCGCAGTGGTTGAGAGTCCGCCTGCCGATGCAGGGGACACGGGTTCGTGCCCCAGTCTGGGAAGATCCCACATGCCGCGGAGCGGCTGGGCCCATGAGCCATGGCTGTTGAGCCTGCGCGTCCGGAGCCCGTGCTCTGCAATGGGAGAGGCCACAACAGTGAGAGGCCCGTGTACCGCAAAAAAAAAAAAAAAAAAAAAAAATCCTACTACTCACCCTAAGCCAATTAAACACCCTGTTCACTTACATGTCCTTCTGACTCTATGCTGAAATTTAATATCCCAGACTAAAAACATTCAGTGGTATCATGGGGGCCTCGGGTATTTTTCACTTGATAAACGCTCTGCCAGGTGTGGATGACACGGTGAAGAAGTAGATGCTCCCTGCTTACAAGCGGCACAGAATCTAAATGGGGGAAGACCTACATAAAACGGTGCAAATACTATATATTTGGGGGTACTGAAAGAAAAGAGAGGATGAAGGAAGCTTTGACATGTGTCAGGGTGCCTGTGAAGCAGATTCAGATACAGAGATTAGCAATAAATTTGTTCGGAGTGCTCTCAGAAGCAACACCTATGGGGGAGTAATGAAGCAGGGTTAAGAGGAGGAAGCTGGTCTGTGATACAGGCACAGCAAAAGCCTCAGCTCATCTCTCAGGGAGCACTGGGGATGGAATGGCCCTTAAGAGCTTTCCCAAATTGAGGTAAGGAGTCTGGGTTCATGAATCCCTGCCTCAGCCAGTTGGATACAGGCTCCCTCTCCCTGCAGCCATGCAGAGAAGGTAAAGCCTTAGGAAAAGCAGCTCTCTTCAGCCAAGGACAACCCCTGAAGAGAAACTCAGCTGAGAGCTGCCAGCCACCTATACTCTCAAGAGCTGGGGTAATGAGTATTTCAATTTTGGAGGTGTTGAGGGGAAGGGGAATTGAGCAGTTCACCAAAGCATCCATTACCATCCACTCTTTGTTCTGCTAAGATCTATGTCTTTCGTATCACTTCTGGAAGCAGATCCTTCAGGAATCTGGTGGGCTTTTCCTGAGGGAAACATCTATGAGGAAAATTACCAGGATGAACCACTGTCACCAAGCTGAAGCCGGTCTCCAGGCCCCATCTGATACTCATCATCTTCCTCCTACTCTATCCATTCTAGATAAATTTTGCCCTCAACTATCGCCTCTCCTAGTCTCAGTGGATTATCTGGGCGGGTAACCCAGACCATCATCCTTGAGCAGATCCCAGTTATCAGGCTCTTCTCAGGCCATGGCCTCTGCACGTGTTCATTCAGTGTCAAAACTGGGCTAGGAAGTAACAAGAGAAATCAAGTGGATCACCTGAGCGCCAAACATACCCTCTCAGTCCCACTGTGAAACATCAGCTCTGTCTCCTCTTGATGATCAGGGCCACTGATTCCTGCCAGGATCGTGACTCCTTTCTGCACCTGCTGGGCATTCATGTTGGATGAGACTTTTGCTATGTCCCCTGGTGGAAGCATCTGCCCTCTGGGAACACACACAGCTAAATCTACAGGATCCAGAATTGTGGGAAGAGGAAGGACAAGTGATGATGAGTAAGGCCACTCATACTTATATGTCTTGTTTCCTGTACTCATGTATTCTAATTTTGGGGAACATAGCACAATATACTGGCTGCTATAGTTTGAATATTTGTAATTTCCAAAAAAATTCGTATGTTGAAATCCTAATGCCTGATGAGATGGTATTAGTAGGTGGGGCCTTTGGGAGGTACTTATGTCATGAGGTCAGGGCCCCCATAAATGGATTAGTGCTCTTATAAAAGAGACCCCAAAGAGATCCCTTGCCCTTTCCAACATGTGAGGACACAGTGAGAAGATGCTGACTATGAACCAAGAAGTAGACCCTCACTTGAAGACAACCATGCTGGTGCCTTGATCATGGACTTCCAGTCTCCAGAATGGTGAGAAATAAAATTCTGTCATTTATAAGCTACCCAGTCTGTGGCACTATGTTATAGCAGCCTGAATGGACAAAGCCACTGGCACTTAATGTACAGGGCATTCTGTGTCCTTGAGGATGATGCCCTACCCCAGCAGAGTATCATTGCTGAGCTGCTACCTCAGCTGATGTTTATTTCATCACTCTCAAGCTGGGAGCATCTTGGTCATGTAGTATGTGATAGGACCAGTAGATCTCATGATTGTGTACCCACTGCTGTACCTCCTTTAGTGTAAAATAAGTCTCTTGGCCTGATGCTCTTACCTCACAGGCCGAAGAACTAACAAGAAGGTTCTGCTAATGGTCAGGTGAGTTTATCCCAATTACACATTCAGTGATTTAGGAAATAACCATCCTAGGGTAGGGAGGAGGATATTTCAAAGAGAAGGGAAAGTATGAAAAAATGTATGATTTCCTGATGCACCTGTTAGGCTTAAGGTAATTACAAGTACGTCAGTAGAGTTGGAGTATAGGATTTGGGGGAAGAGGAGGACTGAAGTGAGAGGTAAGGGGGGGGCACGCCATGTAGCCCATTGAATGGCATGTTAAAGAATGGAGACATTATTTTCAACAGCAAAATACTGTGATGAAATTTATATTTTCTAAAACTTTACTCTGCCACAGTGTGGATGTTAGGCTGAAGAGGGTAAGACTAGTTAGGAAGATTTGTAAAAGATATTATGTGCAGTGGGAGAAAAAGAGAGTGTTAAAAAATCACTACAGGTTTTTGGCCTGAGAAACTA
Organism: Mesoplodon mirus; assembly: GCF_964341445.2. Taxonomy (NCBI): domain Eukaryota; kingdom Metazoa; phylum Chordata; class Mammalia; order Artiodactyla; family Ziphiidae; genus Mesoplodon; species Mesoplodon mirus. Next base: position 130,137,293 of record NC_138981.1, on the reverse strand, counting down.
GAAAGATTCGCCATTAACTCAGATGGAGAAAACCACAGGAGGAGCTTGTCTAGGGGAGAAGATCAGCAGTTCAGTTGGGCATATTAGATATCTAAGTGGAGATGTCAAGGAGGCAGTTGGATATATTAATATGGAGTTTGGGAGAGAGCTCCAGCCTGGCGGTATAAATCTAGGAAACAGCAGTGAATAGACAGAATTTAAAATTAAGTTACTGAGAGAGATCTCCAGTGGAATGAGTATAAATAACAACAGAGGTCCAAGAGTGAACCTGGTACTTTCCACAATTTAGAAGTCAGGAGAGTGAGGAGGAATCAGGAGACTGATGTTGCGGAGCTAAGTTCAGTCTATAATACACAATCGAGAACTTTTCAGGGGAATTAGAATTACCCTTCTCGATTTGGAGCTTTACATAAAGTATGATATTTGATCCAGTTCCATGACATTTCTCCTTCTACCTTGCTCTGCTAGCTTCACTGCAGTATTCATGGCTTTGGCTGTAAGAGTCTTTCCAGTTCTGAGGGTCCACATTAAAGAAGATCCTACACTGACTGCTTTCATCTTCAAGATAAGAGAAATAGTATCATAAAAGCAGTGGATATAAAACCTTAGAGCAGTGGTTCTCAAACTTGGCTGATCTCTGGACTCATCTGAACCACTTTTCTAAAAATATACATTCCAGGGCCTCTCTCTTAAGCATGGATTAAAGCAGGCCCGAGTAGGGCCTGGATATGATACTACTTAAACTCAGGCAACCTTGGTGGATTCATCAGTAACAGTGGAGATAAAACACCTTTTTATTTCTAGTACAGCACCTCGAATGCTGCAGAAATGCAAAGAATGCTTAAAACAAGATGTCTTATTCCCCTTACTATTCCTCTCCCCCAGCATGCCTACTTCTCTCATTTTCTTTTATTGTGGTAAAATACACGTAATATAAAATTTACCATTTTAACCATTTTTAAGTGTTCTGTGACATCGAGTATATTCACACTGGTGTGCAACCTCTCCCTATTTTTTAAACATAAGTCTTTTCTTGGAATACATTTAGATTCACAAAAAGTTGCAAAGATAGTACAGACTTCCACATACTCCTTATCTAGTTCCCTTATTGTTAACATCTTACAATATGATGGAACATTTGTTAAAACTATGACACCAACATTGTCTCTAGACTTCATTCAGATTTCACCAGTGTTTTTTTTTTACTTAAAGTGATTTTATACTCCTGGTTTCAATCCAGGATACTCCCCTTCCTATCAAAAAAAAAATTATGTGTAACTTTTTAGCATGGGTTTTCTAAAATCATTACACTTTAAACACCTGAGACCATGCTTTATTTTGCTATCATCAACAAATTGATTGTTCCCCTTTTTGAAGTATTAAGGTAGAAGCAACTTGTACTTTCTAGGCACCAAGGAAAAAATATTCTTCCTGTGGGCAAATAGTGTATCCTCCAGATGCCACAGCAGCTGTGCTGCTAGCTGTTGATACAGCTTTAGAAGCAATTTCCACACCCTGACTTCAGTTTACAGAGAAGGAGCAAGGAATGGTATCTATGAAGCTACACTACATAAAAGACACTAAGCATTATGGGCAAGATGGTCCTACTCCTCAGCATGGAAAATCAAGCTCAGGCTCATCAAGTGATTGTGTATTCATTCAACATTTATTGTGATCCTACTGTACACTGACATTATGGAAAGCACTTGAAATACAAAGATAAACAAGGCAAAGTCTGTGCCCTCAATTTGCTCAGTTGAATGGAAGATACAGACATGTAAGAAAGCAATTATAATACACTGAAATAAAGGCTAGGATTGAGATAAATGTAGATTACAATGAGTGTGATGAGGTCAAATAAGGCTTTTCCTAGAAGAGACAATGGCTAGGTTGAAATAAGACAAATCTCACCACAGATGGGCATAGAGAACGTTACAAGTAGCGTGAACATGAATAAAAGGAACACAGACATGAGAAAATGTGGCAAATCTGTTCCTTTACGTAGTTTGATATGGCTGAAGTGTTAGTGTATGGGAGTAGACGGTGACTGGTTAAAAAAGGATGAGACTGCTTACATGGGAAAGCCTGAACATGATATGAGATGTTCATGCATTCAGACTTAATTCTGAATGGGATGTAGATTCACTGAAGACGTGATCAATTCATATTTCTACTTATCTATACTTATATTAATGCAAAACTAAACCAATACCAAGAATTGCCTACCTCCATGCTTCTTATTTTGTGAAAAAAACTAACTGCTATTTGTTTAAGCTACTGTAAATAGTTTCTACTAATAGTAGCCTTATGAATTCTTTACTTATAACACACATCTTCCACTATTGCCTTATATTCCAGTCTCTCATTGAGGTTATGTCTTCCTGACACCTAGGAATACTATACGTTCCCAGAGTTATCCCCGGTAGAGCCAATGTCGCCAGGTAAAGACAAAGTAGGCACTTGTGGAGAATACACTTTAGTGCTACAGAAAGCATACAGCCATTAAAATCCTGTAAGAAGAAAGATAAGTGAGAGTAAGGGATGCATAATAATCAGCTGACACCAGTCCCACAACAGCCTTGTGGGTAAGACATGCTCAATGACTTGCTGACAGTTCTGCCTCTGAAACAACACTCACTGGAAAAGTTAGAATCAGAGGTACATGCTTTTAGAGTCAGAGTACCAACATCTCTCTGCATTGGGTAAATTGATCACAGATCGTATTTGGCCAGTTAGTCAGAATGTGACTACAGCTGACCCTTGAGCAAGGGTTTGAACCACACGAGTCCATTTTTTTTCCATAGTAAATACTACAGTACCACAAACTTTGCAGTTAGTTAAATCCATGGTTGGTTGCATCCTTGGATGCAGAACCACAGTTGTGAAGGAACCTCAAATATGGAGGAACCAAGGATACAGAAGACTGACTATAAACTATACGTGGATTTTTGACTGCTCAGAGGGTCAGCACCCCTAACCCCCACGTTGTTCAAGTGTCAACTGAACTGACTGAGGTAGGAGGGTGTAAGTATATGAGAGGTGTGAGCAGGGGTCTAATCTTCTGTTTAGGTGCAAAAGTTGGTCAGTGTGAACACTTTACACATACTCATTTAACAATTCAGCTCTATTAATTCTATAGCATAAGAGGAAAAGGAGTTAAACCAGAAAAACTAACCTCACTGTAATGAAGTGCTGTGTTTTCAATTACTGAACTGCTATATTTCACCAAAATGTTTAAAAGTGTAATAACAAGCATGTCTTATGTTTTTTACTGTTCAACTAAAAGATAAAAAAGATAATCAAGGTTATATTCAATGCCACCATTCTAGATGAAATAGTATCAATAAATTTTGAATTATTGAGTACATTTTCTTCATTCCATTAATTACACTCTTCAGTGCAATCTTGGGCTATTAGAAAGGAAGTATGCTTAGTAATACCAAAGAGACAAATAAAAATCTTTTGAAAGGATTATCAGTATAGGTGTTTAGACCACAAAAACTAATGAGTTTTAGTGAATACTTGTTCCAAATCATGGTATTATTAATCAATTGCTGAAGTGTTTTAAGAGTATACTTTCTAAAGCTGTGTTATCTGCTTCTTTTTGCATTTAACAATACAACTTCTCTTGCTAACACAGTGATAATAGTATTATCTCTGAGCCTTACTTTTGCTAGCTGTTAAGTGGTTAGAATTCTTGCTATATTAGGTGTTATGAGGGTTAATGAGAAATTTATCATTAAGTGCTTAGAGCTCCTGGGAACAATGATCTCTGTATAGGGTGTTCTTTCTTTAGGGAGGCATCATGGTGCAGGGAAAAACCACAGGTTTTGAAAGAAGAGAGACTTTGGTGCAAATATTAACTCTTCTTGGACAAGTCACTAAATCTCTCTGACTCTCAGTTTTCTCACTTTTAAAATGGAAACAAATACTCACTGTTAGATTGGTTTTTACATAAAATGAAATAAGCTTATTTTGATATCATTTAAATATTAGGTTCCATGTTGCAAAATAGGTGTGCACAGGATTTGGTAATTTACATCCCCCAAAAAGGCAAAACCAGAAAATACTCAAAATGAGCATGAGAGAAGCTGAGCAAGACATTCAGGAACACACTGGACCAAGATCAGCTTAGGATCACAGCAGGCCAAGGAGCTTCAGGATATGGAAACAAAAAATATCCTATTCCTTATCCCCATCAAGAGGCAGTATGAACCTGATACACTCTACTTTCTAGAAGCAGGGGAGCTGAAACAGAAGAGGCTCAAATTTGGACTTAAAAATCATACACCCCACATTTAGCATCACTGTTCTGGGAGCGTTTCAACCACGATACTGATGTCAGTCTCCTCGGATGCATTCTTTTTAAAAAACATTTTATTGGGGTATAGTTGATTTACAACGTCATGTTAGTTTCTGCTGTACAGCAAAGTGAATCAGTTATACATATACATATATCCACTCTTTTTTAGATTCTTTTCCCATATGGGCCATTCCAGAATATTGAGTAGAGCTCGCTGTGCTATACAGTAGGTCCTTATTAGTTACCTATTTTATATATAGTAGTGTGTATGTGTCAATCCCAATCTTCCAATTTATCCCTCCCCCCCTTCCACCCCCGTAACCATAAATTTATTTTCTACATCTGTAACTCTATTTCTGTTTTGTAGATAAGTTCATTTGTAGCCTTTTTTTAGATTCCACATATAAGCAATATCATATGATATTTGTCTTTCTCTGCTTGACTGACTTCACTCTGTATGACAATCTCCAGGTCCATCCATGTTGCTGCAAATGGCATTAATTTGTTCTTTTTTATGGCCGAATAATATTCCATTGCATATATGTACCACATCTTCCTTATCCATTCCTCCATTGATGGACATTTAGGTTGCTTCCACGTCCTGGCTATTATTAATAGTGCTGCAATGAACATTGGGGCACATGTATCTTTTCGAATTATGGTTTTCTCTGGATATATGCCCAGGAGTGGGATTGCTGGATCATATGGTAGCTCTATTTTTAGGTTTTAAGAAACCTCCATACTGTTCTCCATAGTGGCTGTACCAGTTTGCATTCCCATCAACAGAGTAGGAGGGTTCCCTTTTCTCTACACCCTCTCTGCATACCTTTCAAAAACTAAGGTCATTTTTATTTTCTAATTCAAGGTGACTGAGGAGCCTGGGAGTGAGCATTTTAACTGTTAATACTGACTTTGAAAGAAGTTGCCAGATGTTTTCTGAAGGAAAAAAAAACTTGAAAAAACTGGAAAGCTTACCTCTGGCTCTGTGTGACCTTATCTAGGCTGTAGGACTGTCTCAAAGGAAAACTATTCCATAAGTGCCCCTAGTACTAATATTTGAGATGCTCCAAAAATATATCTTGAGAAGTATCAGGTTTTAAATTATGAGGACTTAAGAATCTGTACTCTTCACATATTTTTAGTTTACTTTCTTCTTTTAACATCTTCAAACTGGCTTATAAAAGATGTTCACTAATTTCCATATTTCAGCACGGTAGTGTTTAAAATGTTTAATTTGACACCTAAAGCACAAGGAACAAAAGGAAGAATAAACAAGTGGGACTATCTAAAACTAAAAAGCTTCTACACAGCAAAAGAAACCATCAGCAATTACTCAGCCATAAAAAGAAACGAAATTGAGTTATTTGTAATGAGGTGGATAGACCTAGAGTCTGTCATACAGAGTGAAGTAAGTCAGAAAGAGAAAGACAAATACCGTATGCTAACACATATATATGGAATTTAAGAAAAAAAATGTCATGAAGAACCTAGGGGTAAGACAGGAATAAAGACACAGACCTACTAGAGAATGGACTTAACGATATGGGGAGGGGGAAGGGTAAGCTGTGACAAAGTGAGAGAGAGGCATGGACATATATACACTACCAAACGTAAAATAGATAGCTAGTGGGAAGCAGCTGCATAGCACAGGGAGATCAGCTCGGTGTTTTGTGACCACCTAGAGGGGTGGGATAGGGAGGGTGGGAGGGAGGGAGACGCAAGAGGGAAGAGATACGGGAACATATGTATATGTATAACTGATTCACTTTGTTATAAAGCAGAAACTAAGACACCATTGTAAAGCAATTATACTCCAATAAAGATGTAAAAAAAAAAAGTAAAAAGACAACCAATGGAATGGAAAAATATTTGCAAACCATGTATCTCATAAGGGTTTAATATCCAAATATATAAAGAAATCATACAACTCCATAGCAAAAATACATAACCCAATTTTTTAAATGGGCAAAAGACCTCAACAGACATTTCTCCAAAGAAGATAAATGAAAGGCCAACAGGAACATGAAAAGATGCTCAACATCATTAATCATCGGAGAAATGCAAATTAAAACCACAATGAGATATCACTTCACACCTGTTAGAATGGCCATCATCAAAAAGACAAGAGATAACAAATGCTGGCATGGATGTGGAGAGAAGGGAATCCTTGTGCACTGTTGGTGGAACTGTAGATTGGTACAGCCACTGTGGAAAACAGTATGGAGGATTCTCAAAAAATTAAAAATGGAACCAGCATATGATCTAGCAATTCTACTTCTGGAATATCCAAAGGAAATGAAAACACTAACTTGAAAAGATATCTACACCCCCATGTTCATAGCAGCATTATTTCTAAATAATAGCCAAGACATGGAAACAAAGTATCCACTGACAAATGAACAGATAAAGAAGTTGTGGTGTATATATATATATGTGTGTGTGTGTGTGTGTGTGTGTATCTATATACACACACACACACACACATATATAGTAGAATATTATTCTGCCATAAAAAATGAGGAAATCCTACCATTTGTGACAACATGAATGGACCCTGAAGTCATTATGCTATGTGACATAAGTCAGACAAAGAGACCAAATACTGTATAATCTCACTCATATGTGCAATCAAAAACAAAAACCAGAAAACAAAAAAAAACCCAAACTCATAGAAAAAGAGATCAGACTTTTGGTTACCAGAGGTGGAGGGTGAGGGGAGGGGGAAATTTATTTTTTTAAAGAATAATAAAGGAAAGAAAAAAAGAAAATGTTTAATTCTGTAATATTACTGTGATTTACAAATACATAATTTAGATAAATAATGAATGTTGCAGACTAATGCAATACAAATAAAATAGAAATAAATTTATCCTGAATCAAACCATCTTTCATACACACAAATCCTGGTTTATAAAGATTAGAAATGTGTTCCAAATATTCTCTCCTTACCCTTATTTCACTCAACATTCCTACCCTTAAACATTTGGTCATAGCTTCTGGGACATCATCAAAAAATATGTATAGGATATTTGAAGACTGGGTCTTCCTTGTTCCCTTTTCTATGGTAACCATCATTTGTGTTAAACAACAGTATTCTGTAAGATGTATTTAATTCAGAAAATCACACACACACAGACACACACGCACACAGACACACACACACACATCCTGGTACAAACCTGTAGATTGTTCAGTCTAAACAAATAATTACATGTTGGGCTGGTTACTCAAATTTATGTCCCTGCTCATAGGTAAAGAATTCTAATACTTATTCTAAGTGAAATAAGTCAGACACAGAAAGAAAGACAAATACTGTATGATATCACTTATATGTGGAATCTAAAAAATACAATAAACTAGTGAATATAACAAAGAAGATACAGACTCACAGATACAGAGAACAAACTAGTGATTACTATCAGGGAGAGGAAAGGCGGGAGGGGCAATAGAGGGATGCGGGAGAGGGAGGTACAAACTATTAGGTATAAAATAAGCCACAAGGGTATATTGGACAACATGGGGAATATAGCTAATATTTTATAATAACTATAAATGGAGTATAACCTTTAAAAATTGTGAATCATTATACTGTACTCCTGTAACTTATGTAATATTGTACATCAACTATACTTTGATAAAAAAGAATGCTGATACAGTGTAACTGTATGAGTATATGATTTTGGAGAGTGTGTGTGAATGTACAAACTAGCCATAGCAAAACTAGAACTTTGTTCAGGTTTAGACTGGATGGCCTTTTGAAGAGCTGTGCGGTAAGTCTTAGGGCTCTTCACAAGATTATGCCTATCCTTGTGAGCACAGATTGCTTGCACTTCTCCACCCATTAGAAATTAGGTGTGGCCATGTGATTTGCTTTGGCCTGTGCCATGTGAGCAAAAGTGACACACTTCATTGCTGAGCTGAATGGAAGCTTTGAGAGCCTTTACACACACTTTTCCCCTTTGCCACAGCACTCGACAACATTCCAGATAGTGGCTGTTTCAACAGCCAGGATTCTAGAGGGAAGACAATGTAGGAGCAGAACCCTGAGCCATCCCATGGAGGATCTGTAGGGTGAGTGAGGCATGAACTTTCTTGCTTTAAGTCACTAAGATGTGGGGGCCGTTTGTTCCTGCAGCATACTCTAGCTCATCCTGACGGAGACAGTTGTTTCTTGAGATTCTATGATTCCATATTATTTGGAGCTTTGCATTCAGAGTCTGAAATACTATAAAAATGAAATCACTGCTCACAAAAGTTGTCACTACTGGCTATCTCGTGAAACTATGTTAATCAATGCCTGTTAAATGAACAATCTCTAAATCCCATCTTCTGAGTCCTTGAAAACATCTAAGTCAGTTATCAAAATACTTGTGCACCTTTCCTAACCTGACAGCATTCAGCAAAAGACTGAAAATACTTACAGTTCAACATTTTCTTTTTCAATTCTGTCTTTTGACTGAGATGATAGAAAACCTGTATTTCTTTCTTCCAACAGTGTCCAAGCTTTGAATTCAAAGGATTACACAGTATCTGGATTAAACTGTCAGCTTGTACAAGCTCGACTTAAGAAAAGGAAAAGTGTTGTTCAGTGTCTGAAAAAGTATAGTCCACTAAATATAGAGTCATGGTGATCCTTGAAAATTGTAGGGGGTGGCGGTGTGGAAGAAGGAAAAGATAAACTTAAATCTCAAAAATCTATCAACACTGGCACCAAAAATGTACAAGGAATATTTGACAGAGGTATTATCAAGATGGCAATATCTAGCACTCACCAAATCAAAAGAATATGCATGAGAAGAACAGAAATTCCTATATCATAATTTCCAAACAATTTGGGGGTATTAAATAACGGTAAACAATGTGACAAGGTACCTTAATTGTGTAATTAATAAAGACACAGAACCAAGGAGTCATTATAATGTATCTACCAGAGGGCAATATCAATACATTCACATTAAACATGACTGAAGCAGCATTTCCAAAACTGTCCTACAGAATATTCCCATATTTCCCATGTCCTCCATAATTACCCCCTCTTCAATAACTTGAGGCCTTTAGAATACTTCATGTTCTTCACTTTTTCTAGCTATTCCCACAGCACTACCACCACCACAACTGCAAAAAGAACTTTGAAAGATATTTATTTTGTCCTTTCCCTATTCCCAGGTTTTAAGTTTTGTTAAGATAGTTTAGCAATTATTCAAATTTCCCTTATATTATATCCTACCTCTAGAGCCCTTATTTTGCCCTTAAGGCACATATTCCAAACTTTCTGTCTAACCTATTCTATTTGTTCCTATAAAGCCTTACTCAGCATGGTGTTCTCTCCCTTTCCTCTCTTCTCTCTTGAGGTTTCTCTTTTGGTTTCTTTAGTATTCGGTTAGAAATTTTTTTTTCATTCAAGTATTGTCCTCATATCATGTTCATGGATAACATAATCTCGAAATTCTCACATATTTCCAAATACCTTTGTTTTATTACATCTTTGACATATCATTGATACCATGGCTGGAGTATGATTCTTGGGTTATGGTCAGGCATTCTTCTAACATTTGTGGGTGTGGGAATAAGGATAAAAACAGAGGTTTACACACCATATATCTAAATATTTAAAAGCTGTAAACCAAGCTAATAAATCATTAAACATGTTCTTGTATCCTACCTTAATAAGCATACCTTTCTAATGGCCTGTAAAGACACACCGCAAAATAATTTGTTGACTCCAGTTCTATACCAGAAAGTGGTGGCACAGCATGGGCACTTGACTAATTAGAATCACTGCCCTGTGCAGAGGGTCATAGCTATAGGAAGGCCAGAGTGGCCACTTTAAAGACCAACGTTTGGGCTTCCCTGGTGGCGCAGTGGTTGAGAGTCCGCCTGCCGATGCAGGGGACACGGGTTCGTGCCCTGGTCTGGGAAGATCCCACATGCCGCAGAGCGGCTGGGCCCATGAGCCATGGCCGCTGAGCCTGCGCATCCGGAGCCTGTGCTCCACAACGGGAGAGGACACAACAGTGAGAGGCCAGCGTAGCGCAAAAAAATAAAAAATAAATAAAGACCAAGGTCTGTGGCAAAGGATCCTTTTGCTTTAGTTTAAGAGTACTACTTGTTGTGGTGCTTTTTGATCAGTAGTCTGTAGATGCTTTTCAAGAGCTTTCCAGTTTCAGCATTGCAAATGAGAAATCCAATTCCAATCTGATTATTTTTTCCTTTCTAGGTAATTTATTCTTTCTGCATTCATGTTTCTTAGAATTTCTCTTTATCTTTACAGAGCTGGCAAACTACATCCCACAAATCCTATTTTTGCACACTCTGTTAACTATTAATGGTTTTTAACTATTTTAAAGGGTTGTCAAAAATAAAGAATATGCAACTACAAAGCCTAGAATATTTACTCTCTGACTCTTTACAGAAAATTTTTACTGACTCCTGGAGCAGAGGAATGTTACCAGAAAATGCTAAGGTGTGTGTATTTCTCATCAATCCAACCGTAAACTCAGTGTCTGCTGAGGACCATCTTCCTGGCTCATAGATGACCACCTTATTGCTACACTCTCACATGGCAGAAGGGTGAGGAATCTCTCTGGGGTCTTTTTTACAGAGGCACTAATCTCACTCATGAGGGGTCCACCTTCATGACTGAACCACTTCTCAAAGGTCCCACCTCCAAATATCACATTTGGAATGAGGTTCCAACATATGAACTTTTAGAGGACACAAATATTAAGTCTATAGCACATTCTATGGTCTGTGTAGCTAATATAAATGCCTGTTAGGAAAAGGACCTTTAAGAAACTTTTCAAAATTTATTCTGAATATAAACTTAGTGCTAACTAATGTTCCTAAGTTGACACATGAATCTAGGTCTTTTGAACTCCAGAATCCAAATTCTTAACTATACAAATGAACAAACAAACTAATGATACTTCATTTGTTTTTCAGTTATACAGGTTTAATCACAATAGTTCTATCACTATTCCTACAGGTTCTAAAAACCAGAGAGCTATTGCAACTATCATACGTGCTAGGCAGCTTTCCCTCACTAGTCCAAATAATCCTAAACAGAATGCTAGTGACTAAGGCCCAAAGCTGAATATGAACCATTTCTAAGTGACTAGGTAACAACTGGTGGCAGATACCTCACTCCTCCTCAGGTCTATATAAGGAGTGTGAAGGGGAGAATCACTAGTTTTGTGAGTTGTACAGTGTTTCTAGTTGGAAATTACTTCTTCCTCTCCTTATGGGAGAGTGACTGGTGTGCTTTCTGTCATTAACACAGGCTGAGCGAGGCCAAGGGACAGCTTCAAGAGAATCATTCAGAGAGACCAGGGCTGCCTGCAAGAAGATGAGATGTTTCTCACTTCCTGGATGAGCCTGCAATGTCAACGTGATAATGCCATGAGTCAGGAGAACGGTGAGACAGTTCTTGGGAGAGCCTGATACGTTTTAGGAAGCATACGAAAACATGGAAACATATCCTTTTCTGGTATAGATGTTTCTAAAGGGAGAAGGCCTGCTGGAGTTGCCTACACCAGCAGGGCAAAAAGAGATTATGGCAAGGTATGCCTTGGAAGAATATGGGAGAAACCCTCTCAGTGATGGGCCCTGGAGGACTTAGAAGAGAACCTCAACACAAAGGGTAGAAGTTGTAGGGCTATCTAGAGAGATGCGCAAATAAGATGCCTCTCCACCTGGAGAAGCTGAAGAATGACACAACCGCTCCTTTCTGAGGTAATATTCAGTGATAGAAGTAGCTGGGATGAAGGTGAACAGTACCTCAAGAAAGCCACACACTTCACTTATGCAAAGATCACACAGCAGCAGAGGCTACCAAACTGGACAAACTGCGGTCCCCAGCCACAGACGGTGACCAGTAAATAATGTGAGAAGGGCTCTGTGCCCACTATTCCCGCTTCCCTGTCCCCAACACCAAAGGAATTGCTTTGGGGAAAGGAATGAGGTAGAATGAATGCATTTCAGAACCAGGTGACACTGAGCCCCCCACCCCGAGGCACTTGCTACCACCCAGACTAGTCTCCAAGCAGCCAGGGTCGCAGCTTCGGTCTGCACTGGAACAGAAGATGGGAAAGGTTTTTGAATTTTTACAATGAATTGAACAAAACTGGAGTAAATGAAAATGGCCACAAATTAATGGAATCTACTAAAGGTGTTGCTAAGGGACGGAATGGGGGATGGAAAGAGCATAGTTAAAAGCAGTGCTCGGAAAACAAAAAAGCTGTTTTATGTTTATATTTCTTAGAATCCTCCCACCATTGGCAAAGATGGTTATGGTTCTATCTTGAAACATTTCTTGTGGCAAATAAAACATTCTGTCTTGAATTTATCATTATTTGAGTACTTCTCTTATCCTTTATGAATGGGAGCCCTCTGCTGTCAATATCTACATTTGATCGCATTTCTATATTTAATATAATTAACAGAGCTTTGTGATAACAGCTGTTCTCATATAAGGGTATGGTGGAGTGTGCACAGGTTTTGGAATCAGAAAGACCTAGGTTCAAACCCTGTTTTTGCCATTTATTAGACATACCTAACTTATGAAACATAGCTCATATATAATATCAGCCTCGTAGTTTTGTTCAGGCTTAAATAAGATACTTTGTGTAAAGTGCTTAGCATAATGCCAGTTACACAGTAGGTACTTAGACAATATTAGCTCCCTTTTGTCCCTTCCCTGTGCAATAAAAAATATTTATTCACCTAGCTAATTTATCTGTTCTGGATTTCAGAGGTAGGTCACAGTAAAGTTAAAGAAGCTTCTTAAATTTCAGGGCTCCTCACTTACATAGGCCCTTTAGAATATTCTTTCTTGCCCTTAATTTTGTATTTTGATACCCCAGTTGTATGAACTTTAGGCCCACAAAACCTAGATTCCCCTCTGATAGTACTTAAAGCTTTTTTCTTTTGTCACATCTTCATAACTCATGAAAACTAGAAAAGCTTCAAGTAGGAACAAACCAAAAGAATATGTAAATTAAACAGAAACTCACTGTCCATTAAACTAGTAATTTCTATTGCTAATTGAACCCTAAGTACTACTGTCATTTAAAATGTTATAAATGCAATTTAAAAATATAGAACATGACAGGTTGCAATTGAAGTCCAATCAGATAATGAACAAATGTCAAAACTGGAAGAACCCAAGTGATCGTGTAGGCCAGGAATGTGAAATCTTTCTTCATGCCTTTCTGCAAGTAGAGAAGGAAGGAAGCTTCTAGACATACTAGTTTAGTGTTCCAGTTATGCACAATTCAGGAAAATGTGACCTTGAAAAAGTTGCTTTCCCTTCTTGGGTCCTCAGTTTTCCCATTAGTAAAATGAGGAGATTGGACTAGGTGATCTGTGACAGACCTTCTGGTTCCAACATTCTATGTATGATTTTAGTCATCAATACTCTATGATTCTATGAATTAACTAGCAATAAAATATTTCATTATCTCATCACATGACAAATCAATTTGGATATTGTCATTTATACTTCCCCCTTACTACTCACTACTACAAGTGTCAATAAGCAGTGAAACAGACATTAAACAATGGGGAAAAAGAAACAATGACCATCAATGTTCAAGAGAAGAATGAAGTCAACTGTGGTTATTTTTCTAACAGTTTTATTAATTACAAGTTTAGATTTCCCATTGCTTCTAGTTTAGACTAAACATCTTCAATTAAAGGCTAGAGCTCATTTTAACCCAGTTCCTTCATCATCCACCATGACATATCTGTCACTTTCTATGAGTACCAGTTTCAAGGCACAGTTTTAATTTTTGGCTATTTTGAATTTTAAGAGTCAAATGTACAGTGGTTTAATACATCATAAGATTCCATTCTAATGCTTTGGAAGCCAAAATACAGAGCAACTTGCTTCATCTCTGATTGAAATTAAAGAACTTAGAAAATATTCACTCTCTTAAACACATTAAGTCCTTTAACACAACGTTGTAAATCAACTATACTGCAATAAAATAAATTTTAAAAAGTCTTAAAAAATATATCTATTTGGAAAGAAAGACGGATATATGGATAGATATGTGACAAATCGGGTATAGTAAAATGTTAGTATTAGAATCGAAGTGATGGGTATGTACATGTTGATTATACACGTTTTTTCAACTTTCTTATATATTTAAAATTTTTCATAATGAAATGGCAAATTTTCAAAAAAATCTCTTTATTAACAAGCATAGCCAGTACTCAATAGTGTGTATGTGTATGTGTGTGTGTGTAGTCATACAGCAACCTGTGTTATTCAGACAAAATGTAAAGCAAGCAAACAACATAGGCAGTTGCTCTGTAACACTGAAATTATATCAACAAAATGTTAACTAACCATCTGTGAAGCATTTAAAAAAACATATTACTTTTGAACAGATAAAATGAACAAATGCAGACCACATTTTGGGAAATATTTTAACATATAGCATCAAATTTACATCAAACTGTGAGATATCTGGCGTTCAGTTATACTTCTTCATAAAAAAGGAAAAACTCAAATAGCTTGAAAATCATGCAAAATTAAATCATCTAACAAATACTGTGCAGCTACTTTAGCCAGACACTGTTCTAGGTCAAGGGATATAGTGATATCCTCTTCTCATGGAGCTTAGTGGGTTTTGATAGAGCATTTTAGAAAATATACAAATAGCTAAGATAACTTCAGAGATGAGTGCCAGGAAGATTTTTTTTTTAAGTAACAGCATAATATGATAGAGAGTAACAGGTAAGAGAGATGCAACTTCACAAGGTGCTGAGGCTAAGAGGGAAGAAGTAAGCCTATTAAAATCTTAAGGAAAATAATTCCCAGAAGAGCATACAGGAAGTACAAAAATCCAAGGTAGAAAGTAGCTTGGTATATTGGAGAAATGAAAGGAAGGCCAGCATGGCAAAGTAAGCAATAGGGAATGCTTAAGAGAGGCAGACAAGAGCTAGATCATACAAGGCTTTGTCGGCCATGGTAAGAAGTTTGGATTTTATCCTAAGAGTCATGGGAAGCCACCAGAGAGTTTTAAGCAGAAAAGCAGCATTATCTGCCTTATGTTCTACCAAGATCACTTTCACTGTGAAAAGAAACAAGGGGACTAGTTAAGCTCAAGATATAAACGACGGTGTTTTGGACTAGAGTGACATATAGTAGAAATGGAGAGAAAGGCACAAGTTTGAAAGATTACATAGATAGATCGATATATAGAGACAGAAAGAGAAACAGAGATACAGAAACACAGAGAGACAGAGACAAGAGAGAACCTGCAGGACTTGCTATGGATTGGATATAGAGGATGAGGGAAAGAGAGGAACCAAGGATGACACCTAATATTTTGGTTTGAGCAACTGCATGAATGGTCATGCTTATTACTGAAATGGCTAAGAATAGGCGAGGAGTAGTTGTGGGGTGACAGTGAAAGGTAAGGGATCAAAACTTCCCTTTTGGCCATGTTAAATATAAGAAAGTTCTCCAAGTAGAGATGACATGTAGGCAGCTTAAAATATAAGAATGGAACTTGGGAAGAATTCAAGTTAAAAATATAAATTAGGAAATGGCAACAATATAGGTAGAATGTAGTCATAGAACTGAAGAGTGAGTGTAGCTGGGGTGTGAGGGCGAAGCCCAAGGATGAAGCCCTGCACACTCCAAAATGTACAAATTAGAAAGAGGAAGAAGAGCACATAAAGGAGACAGAAACAGTGGCCAGCGAGGTAGGGGTAAAAGCTGGATAGTCTGATGTCACAGGAGGCAAGAGGAGATGAGTTTTACAGAGGGCTTGGCCAGCTCTATGGAATAACTGAACGTTAATCATTGCATTCAGCACCATGGAGGCTGTTGAGGACCTTGAGCAGAGGGAACACAAGCCTAAATGTGTGGCAGCTGAAGAGATAATGGTGATTGTGGAGATAAATACAAACATGCAAATTTTGATATTAAGGAAAGACAGGACTTAGAAGCAAGGGATGAAAAGTTTAATTTTAAAATGGAAGATGTCAGAGCATATTTGTTTGCTGCTGAGAGCAATCCAGCAGAGAATGAGAAAATTATGATGCAGGAGAGAGGAGTTGGTTGAGGGTCAAACCATTCTTGAATATGCAAGAAGCAATGGGATACAGGGTATAAGTGGAAAAGAGGTCCTTTTATAGGAATGATGGTATTTCTATTGTACTTGGACAGACGATAGGGAATATGTGCATACAGACAAGTTACCTGGGTGATTAGGTGGTGAGAAGACACAGGAGTTCCCTTCTGAATGCTTTTGTTTATTCAGCTGATATTAAAAATAAACTTAATTGTGAATGGTCAAATCCTAATGTTTATTAGACAAACTAGAAATGAAATGGTTACAAAAGTAAATTTCAGGTCTGCTATAGCCAGAGGACATGGAATTGCATTTATATAAAGTACTACAGTGTCTATGCCTCTTTCCACTGTAAGATACTTTTGTAGATCAGATCCCAATCTAGATTTCGGGCTACTCACAAAAATTCAAGGAATATAATCATCCTACCACCCTCCAATCAACTGCCTCAGCAGGGAGAACTCACTAGCAGTAGAGGGAAAGGTTCAGAGAAGGAGAAATGTGCAGACCCACACATATACAGAGATAAGCCATTTCCTGCGTAATGAGAAGTCATCTTGCCGATCCAATTTAGAGTAAAACAGCATTCTTTAGAATCAATTGAGGAAGAATTCTTAATTAAAAATCTGAACTTTAAACAATTCCAGATGCTAAAGAGACCAAGACTCCTCTGTAATTACTAATTAAGGTTCTACTACAAGAAAGAGATCATTCCAGGATAGCCAATGAGACTATCCCCAAAGTGTGAGATCCAAAAAGATGCTAAGCAGTACCCTGGATAAAGAATCTGAGAAAGATTTAAGGAGCAAAGAAGGGAGCCTTATCTTCCTCAGGGTTTCAGTACTTGGGGAATGGGAATTATAAGCTAATACCTGAACATTGCTTTATTCTCATTTTATTGGCTTTATAAGTTACAAGTTTAAGAGCCCCTTCAAATTTTCCTGTTACACATATATCTAGACTAGTAATATGTAACTAGTGATTATAATCCAGGTTAGAAGGCTGGATTGTCAAGGTCATGTAAGCAGTGCCTCTTACAAAATGGTGTTATAATAATGTTTACTTTTATAAATGTGTGATACACATTGCACACATATCAGCAATTTAAAGCTTGTTTATGGGTCAATTTCCACATCAGAAAGGAGGGAGTTAGAGTAAGTGAACTTTATGATCTATAACAGGTCTAACAATGTATCATTCTAAGCACTGATAAGTATTTTACAACATTTATCAATATTGGTTACCTTAAGCCCCCATGATCTTCAGGGATTTGCAATCACCATTAATGAATCTTAATTCCTAATTTAATCCATTCTGCACACATTATAATTGTATGTAATCTTTGGTAATGTAAAGGCATAAATGAAGGCAGAGCTCAGTTTGTTTGCTTATTTTTTTTAATAAAAAGAACTGCAAGTGCTTATCCTCTCAGATGTCCCTAGCGTTCTTCTGTGAAGTAGATAAGGCAGGATGTGCAATGAACTGATCATAGGATAGTAAAGGCCAAATATTAATTCCTTGCTTCTTTAGCCAAAAATGTTCTTTACATGTCTTTCTAATATGACTTAACGAAATCTAGCCTGCACAACCAGAACCTATGCTGTGAGGCCAGAACTGTTTTAGGAGTTGGGCAAGGTAGCCTCTTAAAATTCATTAGATGTGATTTTTAGCAAGAAAGAGAAAATACTCAAGTGGTAAAATTGTCCTTCTCAAAGAAAAACTGAGCATCTTTTAAATTAACTGCTGTGGCACTAAAACAGACACACAGAATGGGATCATAAAATCTGTTTCCAACTGGTATTTATTACTTCTTGAACAAAGTATGTGTTATGTAGGGTATAGGCATATAGGTTACCATAATAAAAAGAACATGTGTATTTGAATCCTCATGAGCCATTTGCTAGCTGGCAGTCATTGTGTAAATTACTGAGATTCAATTTCCTTATCTGTAAAAATAAGATTTTATGACAAAGTTAAATGAGGTTTAATATACAAAACTCCTAGCACAGTGCCTGCTATTGAGTAACACTCAATAAACAGCTTCTGTTACCACCATTTCAGTATATCAGCTGCTTAAGTATATAGCCATAATGGTATGCTAACGGCTTCTTATCTCTCTGGCTGTCTATGGGATATGTGTATGTGTGAGCCTGCCTGTTCATGTTTACACATAGGAAAGGTTCATTTGAAATACAGAGAATTTTTTTTTAACAAGTCTTTAGAGGACCACATTGTCTGGGTTAAAATCATAAAAGGATTGCAGATGAGAACACTGAAATATGGCAGGAAAGCCGTTATTAGCCTCCATATGAGGATTCAAATGGACACTCTGGATCCTACATCTAAAGAGCCATCTCAGAATGATATAACTTACGCAGTGAAATCCTGGTTGGCTTCATAAAATCCATCATTTCCCTCTGGCTTTGATAATTACATTAAATATAAACTGCAACTAGGTAAGGCCTTATCATTTCTTATTTTACACTGCCCCCTGGAGTCAAAAATGACTATAACATGGGGTTGGCTTTTTTTCTCTAAAATAATGGGGTTTCCTCAAGGGTGAGAATGCACATTGATACTCTACATTTTACCCTTTGGTCAGAGACACATATAGATCACATACATAACTTACATGTGTTGACTACAATAAATACAGGACGGCCTCAACTGAAATGACAAAATAAGGAAAGACCCTAAACTCCAGAATGGTGCCACTTTAAAACTCTTTATCAAATGGTTTCTTAAATTTTGCACAAACTCTTCAACTTGTGATCACATTGCTGTAAAATAATAGTGCAGCCTTTAACTTAAAATATAATAACAGATAGAGAAAGAGAAGTGGAATATCTTTAACAAAATATAAAAGAGAAATTCTGATGTGAAAACCACTTAAAAATAGGCAAGGTCCACTGCATGACATTGGCATTAAGCAGAGAAAGAATACAAATTATGAGCAATTAAACCTAATCAGCAAATTGATAATCAACCGCATACAAGCAAGCCTTCAATGATTTTTTTAGGTCAGAAAATAACATTAACTACTATATAATAAAGACTTTCATTTGAAAGGCATTTCTTTGAAATATTCCCTTTAACAGCCTCTCAATTATGTCCTCAGTGCTAATCACTTCACTTGAAACTCTTCTGAGACTTCTCTAACTTTTCACGCAATTTTTCTGTGTACAAGGGTTCTCAAGTAAATGGGTACAAATTGTATTTAGATAAAATGTATGTACAATTATTAATTATAATCACTGTTATTATACTAAAGGAAGAGTCTTGACCCTAATTAAGTTTCTTTAAGAGTCTGTCAGAATACTCCTTATTGGAAGAACGCATTTTAGGTCAATTCTCATTAACCAAGTAGCAAGAAAGTAAGAGTCTATAAATATCTTTTAAGGTTCTCTACTTCACAGTTAACAGTGTATAATATTGGAAGGTGAGAAACCTTTTTAAATCAAGTATTTTGACTAAATTTTATTGTTTTCTTTAAATTTACATTCCTCTAAAACGCATAATGAAAAATATACCAAATGGTCCAGCAAATGTTTTGCTAGTACTAGGCATACAGAAATAATACACAGACCCTGTTCCCAAGGAATTAAAAACATCCTAGAAAAAAATGTGTTTAATTCCTCCCCCGACCTCTCTCCCCTGCCAGAAACAGAGTATAATATATTCAATGACAGAATTATATATAACATAAATAGTCTAGAGGAAAGGGGTATCACCTCTTTTGTCAGGGTGAGATATCACAGAAATCACATGACTTTGGACTGGAGTAGAGGCCTCTGTGACTGGGTGGAGCCAATTGTTGGGGAAAAAAAGGTTCCCCTTAAAGAGAAACCAAAATCTAAAATACACAGAGACATATATTGCTAAGACTAATCAATAAAATCAACCATCTGAACAGGAATTTACTCCAGATGAAATTAGTTGTAGAGCACAGTCATTCCAGTGGCCCTCATGCTAAATCCAGCTTAATGCCTGTTGTTGTAAATAAAGTTTTATTGGAACACAGCCATGCCCATTCATGTACGTATGGTCTCTGGCTCCTATTGCACTACTATGGCAGGGTTCAGTACTTGTAACAGAGTCTGACCCACAAATCCTACAATATTTACTGTCTGGTCTTTTACAGAAAAAGTTTGCTGATCTCTGAATTAGAGAAAGACTTTAACGTAAGTATTTTTAGGGTGATCAAAAAGACAAAGCAATTACATTCATTTAAAAAAAGAAATTACTGACAATAGGATGAGTGAAATAAGAGTAGATGGATATAAAAAAGCGAAACTTTAAAAATCTTGTAAAATAAACAGAAAAATGGGCAAGGGATAGGAATAGAAGAATAGGTACAGTATAAACAGAATAGGTACAGTATATGTTCACTGGAGTATTCTAAAAATGAACAG
Source organism: Mesoplodon mirus (assembly GCF_964341445.2). Classification (NCBI taxonomy): domain Eukaryota; kingdom Metazoa; phylum Chordata; class Mammalia; order Artiodactyla; family Ziphiidae; genus Mesoplodon; species Mesoplodon mirus. The sequence continues at coordinate 130,116,492 of NC_138981.1, read as the reverse complement.
CCTCCAACTCTATATATCAATAAGGCTACATCTCAAAAATGTTAAGAGTAAAAAACAAACTATAAAAAGTCTGCAAAATAATTTATGTATTCTTTGTGCATAAATATATATATAGAAAACTTGTAGAATCATCCATGGAATTGATAAACACTGAATTCAAGATAGTGGTTACCTTTGGGAAGACAAAAAAGGAGGAAATGGGTAGGAGTACTTGACAAGGGAACTTGAACTTTATTCTGTAATTTTTTTCCATAAGAAAGATCTGAAGCAAATATGCAAGATGTTAAGACTTGTTAAAGATGACACATGAAAAGCAGTATAGTGTAAGCAGTTAAGCCTACTAGCTGTGCGATCCTGGATAAATTACATATTTGTTTACATATTTATCTCTCTGAGACTGTTTTTTTATCTACAAAATAGGAATAATAGTAACAACCTATCTCGTAGCATTGTTTTATAGATTAAATGAGTTGATACATGTTAAGCACATAGAACAGTGCCTGGTACAAAGTCAACACTAGGAGGAGTATTAGCTATTAATATTCTCCTCTATACTTTTCTCCATCTTTGTTATATTTCATAATTAAAAAGAAATAAAAAGTATTTAAAGATAGAGGAAGGAGATGGTAGATAAGGCTAAGAGTTTAGGGGTTTAGGTCATACAGCTCAAACCTGACACTGGAGGGAGATTTTTCTATTCTATTTGATTTAATTCTAAGCTGAGAATATCTTTCAAAATTAGTGGATTTGCTGCTTCTTATTCTCCATCAGACACTGTAGCAGAACTCAGGGTTTTCACAGAAGGATATCAAAAGTGAGTAATATATACTCCTAATAATGCTAGGATCTAGCAGAGCTATCAATACTAAGCACATAGAAAGCGTTCAAGAAATATTTTTTGGAATTGAAGCACTCCACTTCCCGAGACTAAGGGAACTACGTATTTGCACTACTTCCTTTGGAAACAGAATCAACACATGATAGATCTCAGAAGTTCTTCACTTCTGTGGCTTAGAACCCCAGTGAATCCTTGTGAAGAAAACAATTCTACTTAGCCATAACCACAGAATAATAATAGAACATATTTTAAATGGCAATTAATTAATCTTTCTTCATACTCCCTAAGTCTTCACCTAGATATGACTTCAACTAGGAGAAAAGCCAGTGAACCAGACTGGCAGCTCTGGCATGTCCACTGATGCCCCATCACCATTCTCCAAAGTGCTGGCCTAAGAATCTCATACTAGACCACGATGCAAACATCCCCAGGCTTCTAATTATAACTTAGAACTGAAGTCAGTTAATGCCACTAGGCCTCATGTCTCTATTATCTTTGGCCATCTCCTTATTGATCCTTATAATAATAATAATAATAATAACTGATCCTTATAATAACTTTTATTTACCACTTACTACATGCTAAGCAGTAAACATGCATTAATCTGTTACTCTTTACAATAATCCTATGAGCTGCATATATTATAACTCCATTTTACAAACAAGGAACTCAGGTTAATAACTTGTTTACGATTACAGGGCTTTTAACTGGTGGAGCTAGGATTTAAGCCAAGTCATTGTGATAATAGAGTCCACATACATCCCTATTACTCTTCTTTCCATACTACTCTGTACTTCTCTCAATGACACAAGAACTCCCTCCCACTCAAAAAAAAAAATAAAAAAACTTTCCACCAAGTCCTCTATGAGCCTCATTCAGTGGTATGGTCCTACATCCCCTACATACTCAAATTCTTCACTGAAGTCAACTGAAACCTGACTTTCCTTGGAGGACACCATTCCTCTGAAGCTTTCTTAATCAGAGCCTGCTTATTATCCAACATTCCACATATTTTTACACTCATATTTTTTTTTACAAAAAGGCTTTGCTTCTTTGAAACTCATGCTACATCACTGAATCATGCTCTAACCCCACTCATTACTGTCATCTACAGGCCTCCTCCTGAGGCACTAATATTCACCAGCCATTTGGAATGAGGATTACAATATGTGCAATCCAATCCATCCATCATCTTAGGGCAATTCACGGTTTGTGTGGACTTACCATGCAGCCACTGAGCTTCTCAGTTCCTTCATCTTTTACACTTCATTGACTTTCACTGCTATACATCCACAGCCATCTGCATCTAGGACTTCACTCAGAAACAATCTGGAACAGACTCATCTGCTGAAAAGAATACAAATAAATCACTGGTGTTCTCAGATCTTATACACCCAACCCGACTCCAGCCACCTCTCTCTTCTTCAGCTTCACTGAGACCATTATTGTCTCCCTTGATCTTACTATTTTCTCGCAGTCAATTATCACCCTACTGGCCTCTCCTGTCTCTACAAAATACCTGGTTCCCAAGGTTTATCACCTGAACTCCTCTCTCACCAGCACCTTTTACTCCTATCCACCATCATACTCACTTTGTAAAACCTCTTCCCTGGACTGACCTCCTCCCTGGACTGGTGCTATATCATGCCTCTGCCATTCATGAACCCAGGCAGCTATACACAAGTGGACATAATCAGTGGTACAGACTGATTTTCAGTCTTAACAAAGGCCTGCATGTTGAGTACCCCTCCTCCTTTGTCAACATGCTCTAAATATGCACGGCTCTCACACTCCATACTCATTTTAAGCTGCTGACTTCGTTTCCTAGTTCATCATCATGAAACATGAGACCATCCAATCTATTCTCCCTTAACTTCTTGTACACTATTCCATTATCTGCATACATCTCCATTCCCACGTCGTTATTCCAGTCTCAGAGGATGACATATCCTTGCTCTTTCTCAGGGCCAGCACCTCCTCTCTGCTTTCACTCTCAGGCCCTTCAGCAGGACAAGGACTAGGATAAGGCAAGAGAGGTGCGCTGGGCACAAGACTTAAGCAGCACTCACTTTCAGATACCAACCCTTTACTTGAACGATGCTGAGAATGAGTGTGTCCCTAAACTCTCTGCCCTGGACCCTTCGCGCTTCTCACACTAGTCCAGTCCCTGTCCACCTGCCTCCTCCAGAACTTTGGTTCATCATTCATCCCCATTTCTATTATCTTCAACCTTTCCCTTCTACATACTCTTTCCACTCACCCTACACAATGTTCAAGTCATGCTCTGTTTCTTCGTGTTGTAAATATCCTAAAAGGCTTCTCTTCTGTGGAGACCATAAGTAGTCTACAATCTTTTTTAACTAGGCAAGTAAATCTGACTAATCCTGGTATTCAATAACAGGAAGTGAATTTGACTCTCACACATATGCAACATTCTCCAATAACAACTTTGTCATTAATAAAGATGATACTTTATGTCCGACTCCTTTACCTTTTCTTTCTCTCCTGAATTTACTCTAAACCTAGACAGTGAAAGGGCTGCTATATATTGGGTTCTTCTCAAAGACTCCAATGGCTACATTCCCTCCTAAATATGTTATTTCTTCTGCCTGGAATCAGTCTATGGCCCAACCTAAACCAATCAACTCCTATTCATCCTTTAGATCTCAGTTACTCTATGAGGGAAGACTTCCCCCAACCGAACTTGAAACTAAAACAAAAATGCCTATTACAAGGTCTCCTAGTACTAGGTACCTCTCCTTTGCATCAATTACCATGGTTGTGATTTTATATTTATTTGAGCGATTATCAGACTGTCTGTCTCTCCTGATAGAATATAAGTGCTAAAGGCAGGAACGATCCCAATTTTGCTTACCATATATCTCAAGCGCTTAGAACTGTATTTGATACATACACAGTAGATGAAGTTCAGATCTTACCTCCTCCAGGAAGATTTCCCTAACCAGCCTAGGTTGAGTGGCCTAGGCCTCTGTTTTCCCATAGCAACAGTGTGGTTTACTTTCATTTTCCTGAACTCAATGCACTGAAATTGTTTATGACTTTATCTCCATGACTATATCCTGACCTTTTTGAAAACAATATTTCATTACGTTCACCTTTGAAACTTTAGCACCTAGCACATTCTTTCACAGGATAGGTGAGCGATAAATTTGTATTGAATGAGTAAAAGTATGTAGGCTTTGTTCCATAGCAAAAGTAGTACACTTTAAAAGCTAGGTAGCAATGAAAGTTGGTGAAAACAAGTCAGTAGGTCTGGTGCACAGCTGTGGGAAGTTGGCAAAGCTACTCCTTGGGAAAGTCTCTTGCAAATTTGCAAGTCTATTACCACATCCAAAGAAAGGCTAAATACTATTATCAGAGCACTGAAAACGTATAGATGTGTAGTACTTTACAGAACTGTTGCATATACATCTTATCATTTATGTTACAAAATACCTAGAGAAGAATCATTATTGTTCCCATTTTATAATCAACAAAACTAACTAATCAAAAACAATGCTGAAGTGATGTAAGATAACACTGGTTACTAACTTTCAGATTCAACACTTGTTATACTGTATCATGCTGTCTCCCTAGCAAACTCAAAGGACCTTCATCTCAGTCCTGAAATTTGTAAGGCCACAGTGCAAACTCCAATAGCTAACACATTTGAATATGACACCTCCATTAATCTGATACAGTATTTCAGATAAAATGGTTAGAAATGGTCTTTGTGTGTTTGGTGAGACTTGGAAAATCTCTACTATGATTTACAGCAGGGATTCTGTTGATGGCGTTTTATGGCCAAAGAATTTTCTTTCAGTCTTGGATATCTGTATCCTTGTTGTTAGTATCAGTTGCACAAGAAAATCTACTCTGTAATAACACTTTCTCTTTTCAACTCCAAATATCAATTTTGCTTAAAATTGAAAAAATCTGATATCTGATCCTTTTTTTAATGCTTTAGAATCAATAAATTATCCTTGGCAAACAATCCTTCAAAATTGGGATACTGTCTTAAACATATCATTTTGACTTTTTATATAAAATGAGATGGTGTTAAGCACTCTTTCCTTTATAAAAATGCCTATTTGCTAGTGCTAAGAAAGGCTTTAAAATGGCTTACTTCAAAACATAAACATGTTATATCCAGTCTAGTCATTTATGAATTAAGGTAGATGGTAGAAAAAGTAAGGAGAGAGAAATCATAGATCCCATTAGTAAATGAAATAGGCAGGATGCCACGCCATCCAGTTTATTTGAAAAGAAAAACATTCCACCCCAAATATCTCCCTGTTGGTTTGTTACGCTACTTTTTTATAGTTATATGCCTTTGTATATATTATATATAGTACGTATTCATATTCTAAAACCATAGCTAGCACAACAAAACTGCGATATCTAGGTAGTACTGCCTAGAACAAAATAAAAGTAAGTGGAGATATTAGTCATGGGCTGATTCAAAGAAAAATGTGAAGTAAATGATGGTAGAGGTGATACAACAGGTATGAACAAAACCGTGAAGATGGTAAACAAATGCCTGGCATTAGGGGAAAACTAGGTCAAGAAACTATGTCTTCTGGTAGTCTCTTTTGTAGGCTAAGTAAGTTCTAAAGGGACAAGGGTTAAACACAACATACACTGCCAAACAGAAGTGCTATGCAGAATGCACAAATAACAACTTAATGTAGCAAAAACTATGCATACCTTTTCAAAGAAATGCAATTAATGAAGTGACAAGGATTTAAAAGAGATGAAATAAAAACTAGAGGAGTATGCTGCCTCTTACTTATGTGTAAAACTCTTTCTCTTAGGACTGTATCTTTGGAAGACATATGGGGGCCAAAAAATTAAATGTGAAAAGTGATAAAATGACACTATAACAGTAAATATAGATGGACATTACAAAAACATACATATACATTTGCAGGGTTATTTTAATGAGTAATGATTTTCACTGAAATTATGAATGAAACAAAAACAAAAACATTAAATCCCATTTCCAAAACAGGTGCATATGATGTTTTTGATAAATTTCTTGAGTATTTTCAATATTGTATAGTCCTATATGTTTTGACAAGTGATGGGAATAACATCAGCTACCTAGCCTCTACCTGCAAATTTATTTACATATGAAGTTATCTTTCCCTTTTTCCTTGTAAGCACAATGCTTACTCCTCCTCCTCTGGTCAGAATCCTACCCCTTGTGACCTCTTCACAGACCTCTCTTTGTTAATTACTCAACCTTCTAATATCATTTGACCATCTCTATTTTTACTGAGGTCTCCCTATCAACATTTAAGCAGGTTCAATTAAAAATAAACATCATTATTTGATCCTGTGTTGCCCTACATCTACCACTCTCTCTTATTCCTCTCCTTCACAGAAAAAGTTATTGCAAGAACTGTCTATACCTGCGTTCTCCAATGTGAAAAGCTTTCTAGGTTCCCAGAGTTAACAAATGGCCTGGTTTCCCTAGAAGAGTCCCATTTATCCCTGCTGTCCCCAGTGTTAAAATTAATAGTGTTCCCTTTCACTCTCAATAGTGAAATGGTTTGGGGAATTCCCTGGCAGTCCAGTGGTTAGGACTCCACACTCTCACTGCTGAGGGCCCAGGTTCAATCCATGGTCAGGGAACTAAGACCCCACAGCCAAATAATAATAATAATAATGATAATGATAATAATAATGATGATGATGAAATGGTTTGGATGATAAAATTATATAGTCACCCTATACCTGCAAATACACATATACAGTGCCTAGGATTAAGTAACATTAACCATCTTTAAGACTCATTTTCAAAATCCTACCAAGAGACATAAAGATGACAAAAGCTATATACACTGAGAATCAGAACACCATCTAAAGATGTCAAAGGAAAAAATATATATAAATTGAGTGAAACTACAGTACAATTATAGTCCAAATGGGATTTTTCAGGAAATTTACAAAATGATACACATGTTTATGTGTAAGTGAATGTCAAATAAATGTTTGAAGAAAGAATAATCCTGAGGGAGAAACTAGATATAGGGAAATAAAAGTCTGTTATTAAGCTAAAATAATAGAAATCATATGATAAGTAGTTTGTAGCATGCAAAAAAAATTCACCAGGGGTGGGATAAAAAAAATTAGAAAGTATGTTTTCACTTGATTTCAAGATACAAATTAATATAAGTGTTACTTAACATATGGATTGACAGTAGTGCAAGTATGTAATAAAAAAATACAGCTTTCCCCCACTATCCAAAAATGGAGTGTTCCTAGGAAACCTTTCATAAGCCAGAATGGCATAAAGCGAAGAAGGAATTACGTTAGGACACATCTCGCTAAAGGATGCACGAAATAAATGGAGATAAAGCACAGGTGCTCACCCACACAATTCAAAGCTATGATGGCTGGATGCTGAGATGTGTGTGGTTCCCGGGAAGGAACTTGGTGATGCTAAGAGTGCATGTCGCCTCTATAACAGCTCACTGCAAAATAAACACTGAGCACTATTTTCACTTTTCACCTCTTTTCTTGAAAGCAAAAATCCTCTTAGAACTTCTTTTGGTTAGTGCAAACAGGTCCTAGTGTAGGTCTTCATAAAAGCAAAGTCATATATTGATGGTGCATGCACAAATTGTGCATGCTAGGCATGTGTGCTCAAAAATTTGAGGAGACCTCTCTACTAGATGATTCAAAAAAAGATCTTGTCATATATAACATGTAATATATGATGAAGAACATCATAAAGCACTGGGGAAGGGATAAATGATGCTCATGCTATTTTTTAGCTAATGGGAAAATAAATTTATATATTCATCTTATTTCATGCAGCAAAATAAATTCCAGCTGGATTACAGAAATAAATATAAAATTAATTAATCAATAAAATCCTAGAGGAACAAAGAGATGAATAATTTTTCAAGTATGGGGAGGGGGGCTTCCTACGTTTCAAAGCAGAAAAAAATCATTAAATGATGTTGATATAAATGACTGGAATAAATCACAAAATTTCTGAATTTCAAAATATAACTAGGAAAATTAAAAGGCAAACAATAAATTTAGAAATGTAATAAAGATGGCAACTTATTTTAAAAGCTCAATATAAATGTTTAAGAAAAATGTTAAAACCCTTTGTATAAAACTGAGCAATTGACATAACAAATAATGCACAATTATGAAAATCAAATTGCTAATAATTTTGAAGAAAAAAAAGGTTCAACATTAGTAGAAATCAAAGAAATAAAAATGTTAAAAATAGAGTCATATTTTTCTCATCAAAGTAACAATATATGGTTCTACATTCTACCTACTAAAATAGTCAATTTTTAAAATGAAAGAGCTAATGATGTCCCTTTCATCCAGCATGAATATGAATCTAACCTAAGAAAATAATCCTGAGTGTAGGAAAATCTTGATATGGGTAAATATTTTATTGTATCATAATTTACACAGTGAAAAATATATATATAATACTGTATGATTCCAACTATAAGACATTCTGGCCAAGACAAAACTATGGCGATAATAAAAAGATCAGTGGTTGCCAAGTAGAGCACAGAGGATTTTTAGGGCAGTGAAAATACTCTATATGATACTGTAATAATGAATATGTGTCATCATACGTTTGCCCAAATGCATAGAATGTACAACATCAACAGTGAACTCTAATGTAAACTATAGACTTCGGGTGGTAATGATGTGTCAATGCAGGTTCATTAAGTGTACCACTCTGGTGGGGGATATTGATAGCAGGGGAGGCTATGCTGTGTGGAGGCAGGGAGTATACATGAAATCTCTCCACCTTCCTCTCATTTTTCTGTGAACCTAAAACTGCTCTAAAAACATTTGTCTTTAAAAAACAGACACACCCAAACTTTGAAAAAAGGGGAATGGTATCTCATTTTTCACTGAGCTATCCAGCAGTGATTAAAAAGATGATTCAAAATCATTTTATAATGAGAAATACTAATTGTATAGTGTTAAAGTAAAACCAATCAAGAGTATAAGATTATGTAGTCTCTGTAATCTCAACTACATAAATAATTTTCCACTTAGGCACAATCCTGAGCTAAGGAAATATTAGATTCTGAACGCTTCATGCTGTACCAAAGAAGCTCGTATTCCTATTTTCACTACACAAATAACTAGTTTGGATGATGTTTTTCTCAGAATATACCAGTATATCTGCTATTGAGAACGTCAAATCTAAATCTCTATTTGCAAAGTAAAGCAGAGAATAGAGCGTGGTATGCAGATAATTGTGGACAATATCCTATGTCTAACTGATTTTGTTGGTAGGTTAAAAATGTACCTTTCATATTTGTCTCAAATTTCTATCTACTAGTTCCAGTTGGATGGCAGATGTTAGTTTGGTACAGTGCTTAATATAATGCCTTGGCCACAGTAAATACTCAAAATATGGAGGTTGATTAAGGCACTAGACTTATAAGTAGTAAAACCAACCCAAATTTTTTAGATGACACTTGGAAAAATGTTACACTTTTGAAACAATTTTTAAATTATTCAAAACATTTTGAAAATGAGAAGAACACTGTTTCATAAAAGCAAGGAACAAGGCAAATGGTAATCAAATTTATGGGCCATTAAAGGGGAAATATACCTTAATTATTTATGTACTGTGGTGGACAGGAAATTATAAGCAAAGAGAAGCATTGAACATGCAAAAAGCATTCGTTTGTCTCTCATTTTAATGTGGCAATGGTCATGTGTCCAAATGCTATTAGTGTTTGGCAGAAAAGCCAGATAAGTAAGTGAAAAGTCATGTGGCGGAGACAAAAATGACACAGACTCCTTAATGGAGAAATATTCCCCTGTTTACTATATATTTTAACAGGAACATAAATACATAGACTGAAGGGAGGTGACACCTGCAGACAAAATTGTATCAGCAGTGTTTATGAAGGTTAGTTATAGGAGACTAGGACTTGGTATTCAGCATTTGGATGACAGAGTGTCGTACTAGTAAACAGAGTCCTGCAAAGAGCAATGAGTGTGGCCTATTTATAAATCCCAGACTTCCCTTCTCATTCCTTTAAAAATCTATTTTCTTTACCTTTTTGTTTTTTGGGTTTTTTTGGCTTGATCTCAACCCATTGAAGATTAAGAATAGGAAAAGGAGACATCACAGATGCTTTAATTCCACCTGCGATGGTTCTTTTCTAATTTGCCGGTTTATGTAAATAAATATTTATTGGAACACAGCTACATCCATTCACTTACTGCCTGGGGCTGCAACAGACTCAGACTGTGTGGCCCACAAGGTCTAAAATATTTGTTACCTGGCCTTTTATGGAAAGAGTTTGCAGAACCCAAGGTTAAATAAATACGCGATTCCAATAACAGTCTATCAACCGTGGAAAAATGTGAAAATATTCTCAGGCAGAAGGAAACACAAGCCTCAAACCCAGCAAGCCGGGCATCTACCTCCTCTGATGGCTTCAGGTGCCCAGAGCCAGGTGGGGTCTCCCAAGACCTTTGAAGCGGCAAGAGGCACAGAAGTCCTCCCACAAAATGCAAGGACTTCCTACTGTTGTTTAGAATTTTTCATGATGCCTAGTTTTCCAAGTTACTTTGTAGGAAACATGACGACAGAGAGGACCCGCCAACAGCTTCCGTATCAAAAATGTCCTAAATACAAGGCTAGGATCCCAGAATAAGAAAATATATGCTTTAGCATGTCAAACCCTGAAGTTAAAGTGACAATTCACAGAAGTCTGAGGTTCACATTGGTATTTACTTAGTTTACATAAGCGTATTGGGTCTAATGATGACAGAGCCAATGTAGAGTATTTGAAAGGTTTTCTGGAGAACCCAGTGAATTATTTCTTAGCAATATTCCCTTTTTGGGAAATAGAACAGTAAGAAAGGAGTACAAGGACTTGTCAGGTTGCATTCTGAAACACATCTTTCAAAGAATTTGTATTGTTATGCTGTCACTGCCTGAGATCATCTTAGCTTTGGAAAATTCTCATTTTCTTTGTAATTAAATGGATTCTATTTCAAATTTAAAAAAAGACTGGAGCACATAAAATATTGCCTTTTCTGTATAGACCTGAGGGAATTCAATATATATAAAGACTTTTTTATAACTTCATTCAAAAAACTTATGTTCAACTGTTTGTGGCTTTAATATCTAAGCAATAAAAATAATACCTCAGTGTTATGGAGAAAAGAATGGACACATTTTCCCTTGGTTAAACTAACACATTCTGTATGTATAAGGGTTAAGGAGTCAAGTGTCCTAGGATTCAGTTACATGATCACTTCCAGTAAATAGTATGATGATTCTAGGGAAGTCATTTTAAGACTCCTCACTGTTTCCATTCTAAAAACTGGAAGTGTTACCTTGCTCTGCCTGTACTTCTCACTGGGTATGTGATGGTTAAGTGCATAGTGGATGATATCATACTGCTTCCTGGAGAAAATCAGAGGATTAGAACCCAGCCTAATTAATGCCTACTCCCAAATGCTTCGAGACCTCTGTTTTTCTCATGAAAAATTATTGTTGGATTTTTCCATGACTTAGTCACTGAAAATGATAAAGCTTCTTTCAAACAGGTTAGGTATAACCTTGTGCACTCTTATTTCACAATCTTTAAGTTTCACAGTACATTATGATATAATTATAAAAATGTCATACAAAAGAGATAACATATTTCTTGACCTCCCCATCCCAATTTATCAGTGGGGTGTAAATCCTTATAGAATTTTAAACAAATTAATTTATATACTTGTGAACCCTGTAGAACTTGTAAATAATTCTGATTTTACATTTGGAAAATATTCAAGGTGATCATTTTTGCCATTTTTTTACATGTAAAATAATTTTTCACAGATTTGGAATCTATTCCCACCAATTAATTTGATTTGACTAATGCTGCATTGATTTGGACTTTATGAAAAAAATAAAACAATTTCTGAAAACAGATCTATTGCCTTAGGCTTTTTATAGACTTAAACACATGTTCCAAATTTTGTTTGTCTTAAAAATTATTGTTGTTTAATTTTATGATGAACTTTATTTGGACTACTGGCTACTCAGCACTGAAGGAGGAAGAAGCTGCAGAATAAGAGGGTGAGGAGGAGAAAACAATCAGGACAACAAAAAGAATTAGAATAGAAAAGAAATTGTAAGAAACATTAAAATTAGCAAGCTTAAAACAAGATAATAGAAGCAAGACAGTATGAAAATGGGTGAAACCTACCTATTAAAAGAAAAATAATAGAGTGAGCTAATGGAAAACCCTACCTAAAACAAAATTAATCCAAACGGTTGAAAGAGACTTGACAAAGGAATACCAGATGTAATAACATATGCAAAGGAAAACATTTTCAGTGACTCAAGAGTCTTTCAGGGACTCACTCTGTTGATAAAAGGCAAAAATCCATGCTGAGTAACTAACCATTTGTTAATATTGCAAGGAAAAATGAAAATAAACCAAATCTGGTGTATGTTTTCATTACATATCTATAAGAGGTCAATTAGATTTCTAACAAAAATAAGTATATAATTAATACAGTAGGGATATAAAACATGAGTGACATATTAAAATAAAAACACATTATAAACTTCTATATGCAATATGATAGTATTAAAATCCATGTTTATATATTTCTGAGAAGTGGGGTTATAGATGATTTTAATTTCCTTTTGTGCTTTCGTATGTTTTTAAAATTGTTTTAAAAGCACAGGATTTCTTAAAAACAGTAAAATATTTGGCATACAGTTAAAAAAAAAGTTCTTTGCCTTTTTTTTTTTTTTACTTCCCTTATGTGTTCGTTCATACCTCCCTGCCTTTGGTCTCACTGTTCCCCCTTAAAAAAAAAATACTGTCCTCTCTTCTTTTTATCTATTCAAGTTCTACCTTCAAGACTTTTAATGAAAACTTTCTTCTATAGCAGATTTAATCTGGCTCACAGATGTTTACCCCCCAGAAATATAGCACAGATAGTAAAAGTTTAAAACTGGTGGCATCACAGAGACCTTGGTTTGAACGCTGGCTCTGGCTTTTATCAACTGCGTGAATTTGGACATGTTAATTAACAACTTTAAGCATCATTTTACCCAGCTGTTAAACGGATAATAATAGTAGCTATTTCATACAGTTGCTATAGGAGGATTAAAAGCTGACATATAAATTTACCACAGAACCTGGCACATAATAAGCACTCAGTGTTATTGCATTCTGCTTGAGCAAATTTTATAATCCTCTTTTATCTCGTCTATGCCCAGCAAAATATACCTTAGGCACTTTCTCCTTGTTGATTAATTTATCTGTTAGAATCCATCTTTCAGTCTAATGAAAGCAAGATTCAATGGGAAAAAATCTGTGAAATACTGGGCCTTACACCTCACCTAAAAAACACTGAATTCCACAGAAACAGGTAATCTGTTTCCCTGCAGAAACAGGGAAATTTGACTAATACTGCATTTGACTAATACTAATATCATGTTTCCCTGCATTTATGGAGTTATCAACCAAGTTAGCTGGTCATTTTGAAATCTCTCAAGTAATTTCCTTTATAAGCAATATTTTATTTGCAATTCATTACCTACATTCTCATACACTTTAAAAGAGCTGGAGATGAAGAAATAGTCTTAAAAGTTTCTTGAGGCTAACTTGTTGGTTTCTTAGTCACCAAAATTGAATGGCTGCAGGTTCCAAGTTCTTTTTGTAGTTTCATATTTTGTGCCAGTTTAGGAAGAGTCCAGATAATACCAGCTATGTTTAAGAAATGCTAATTAGGTTGTAGGACTTTGAAATGATTAGCCTATGCACCATGATGTTTTCTAAGAAAAAAATGTATTTTTAATAACCTGATTTTTCACATATGCTGCGATAATACTTGACCCTATGAAGAAATTGGGTTTCCCCTGAAACATGTTAAATTTAAATGAATATTTACTGTATACCTAAAGAATGCTTCATGTGAAGTTTCTAGTATGGCTCATATTATATGAGTGATTTTTTAAAAAATCAAACCATAAAAAAATACAAGTGATTATCAAATTGCTGATGGTGATACTTTTAAAGCTTCAAAGCAATGGAAGAAATTACAAATGAAAATATGGATGTTTGCTTATACAAAAATCTTAAAACTTGAGCAGAATATAAACAAAACTAAAATGCCAGTCACATCACCTTCCTATATATGTGTGTATGCAGGTCACATGCATATATGTGTATGTATATATATATAAACACATACGTGGATAACTGAAAGGATGGAAATTTAAATGAAATACATTTCCATCCTTCAATTTAGTAAAAACATAAACAATATTATTCAGTTTTGGTGAGGGTTTAGTGAGATGTATAACTTTATATCCTACCAGTAGGGATATAAAAGAGTATAAACTTTCTGGAAGCTATCTTAAGATTTATCATGTACCATAAAAACATAATGAGACATGTTTAACTATACATTAATTTGAATAAATATTTTAAGAGGTTAAAATTATATTTACAAGGGACATTTAATACAAAGAGGAAATGCTTATATATATATTCCTATATATTCAGCAACTGTTTACTAATTGCTTACTTTGTACAACAATGGTAAATATGTTTAGAAAAATAACTTGTAATAAAAGAACTGAAAGATTCAATAGTGGTTGTTGGAAATATTGGTGATTTTTCTTTGTACCTTTCTATATATATTTTTTCTTTAATCAACCTGTATTTCAGAGTCAGAACACACTGATTTCCTCAAAAACATGATAATGGATAATTTTTCAACTAGTGATTTTTATTTTATACACAGTCTAAATAAGCATTGGCAGGGTTGGAGACTATAAACATTTAGATTTTACAGAAATCTTCAAGACTGGATCTCTCTCAGAAAAAATTTTAGAAATCCCTGAAGAACCCTGAGTTGAAGTTGTGCAGAAAAAAACATTTGTTTTAAATAGGGTAATAAAATTAAAAATTATAACAAAATATTCTGCAATATAGAGTGGACTTTGGGTTCTTACAGAGACAATTTTAACCTCTTCAGGGCTGAGGGTACCTGTTTTGCATGGGATGCATGACACATTGCTGTACTACACCAAACTTTCCACAAGGGAGCAGAAGAACAATAGTTTTTTGTTTTTAAATCCCATGCTAGAAATCTTGCTCTGCAGCTTAACTTTACCAGTTACTATCAATACTCTTAAGCTGTAACATCACAATGTGTTCATTCAGCTCTTCCAGATTTCACTCTAAAATATTTATCCTGAACTACTGGTAAAAATGGAAAAACAAATGACAACAATAGAGAGGTAGGATCATCTATTCATCTGTATTATTTGCTTTCACTTGGACTTTTGAAAGCCACAGCTTTGATATGCCATAGTTTTGGTTTTTGTTTTGTTTTATTTATTCATTCAATAGTCTTGAGAATGAGTCCTTCACCAACATATCTCAGAAAGGTACCATAAGAGGAGATGAAATCAGCTGGAATCACAGAAGTTTAGCATGTCTGGCTTCTGAGAAGGCTTTAGAGATAACCTGGTCCAAATCTTTCATGTTATCAATGGAGAAACTGAGGTCCTGAAAATAACATGCCCAAACGCACATAGTATGTTAAAGTCAGAGGCAGGACTAGAAGGCATATCTCCTGACAACCAGATCAATGTAGTAACAATCAGAAAACACCTAAGGTTTGATGGTTTGAAGATGCCATCTAAAAGGGGTAATTATTCTGACCTCTCTCTGGGCCAAATCTCAGAGGCCCAACTCTGTAGTTGCAGTGTCAGTGTCATGTCAGGCATGGTATAGGATGGAGAAGGATTAATATCTTAACTCTGACATACATGTCTTTTTGTCATTTCAGAGCCGAGATTCTCCAGATGGCCTTACAGAAATCAGTCGTGATCCTTCCTGACTCGATTGCAGAAGGAGCATCTCTCCTAAGCCAAGACTGGCATAAAAGTGACCGTTTCCTACTAACTGCTGTTAAACAGAGAGATACAGGGGCTCAGAATGATAAAGGGCCTTAGAAATATTCTAGATCAAGATTTCACTAACCCAGCCATTAACTGGTGAACAGGCTGTTATCCAGTTTCTTCTCACTGGATTTGGGGCAGCAAGCTTAGCGTGAATACTAGCAGTCAGTAAAAATATCCATTTAGTCAAAGTTCTTTTCCTCCGTAGCTAAAAATAAAAATGTGCTGAGGAAGTTGGTCATGGACACATAATGTGATTTACAGGGCTTTTTCAATCATTAAATCATTTTTAAGAAAAATTTATTTCTTATTTATTTCTTTCAACCTTTGTCATCAGTTCCCGATCCTCACTTCAATATAGCCTTTGCTAACATTTAAATATGCTTCACTGACTTTTGTTTGAGGGACAGATTTTATGCCAAAAAGTGAGCTCATAAGTAAAATGCTGCTTTCTTGGGTCTTTGGACTCTTTTAGCATCAACTTGCAGAGCCCGCTCCTGCGCATAACTCCCCTTCCCCCGCCAGTCACTTGTCTGCACATCCAATCCTGGGTTTTCTCAAATACGCAGGCCACCAATTCCCTGTACTCTCTAAGGAGTCCAAGAGAAAAATCATCCCATTCTGGCATCCCCTAGTGATGATGCTAATGCTCATCTTTGAGTGCTATATATTCTTTTGTTTTTCCTTTTGGGTTACTTTTCCTAACTAGGTAGTAGATGCACTTATCAGCCCCTTACTTTTCTTCATTTAGTTTTATTATATATTTGTATCCCTAAACATTATATTGTTTGTCTGTTTGTGAACGTTTTATAGAGACACACACTGAATGTGGTTTTTTTTTGTCTTTTCTTAACTCATAGTTATCTTCCTGATATGCAACCATGTAGTTTTGTGGCTATAATTTATTGTTTTCATTACCACTTAACATTTTATTTTGTGACTATACCAGAATATATTTATTCATTCTTCTATTGACAGATACTTGGACTGTTTCCAGGTTTTTGCAATTAGAAACAATGAAATTATGAAAATTCTTATATACAACTGCTTGTTCACCAGCACAAGAGACTGGGATAATAATGTCAGAGGTCTTGCTGGGTCATAGGGGATGAGCACCTTCACTTTTTGGAAATAATGGCAAATTATTTTTCAACCAATTTGCTGTCCCATGTATAGCAATGACAAGTTTGGGGTTTCAGATTTTATTTGCCATTTGTGTTTCTTCTGTAAAGCGCCTGTGAATTACTTTTTTCTTTTCTTTTTTTAATACTAGTATATCTGACATACAATATTATTAGTTTCAGGCCTACAACATAGTGATGCAACATTTATATACATTATGAATTGATCACCGTGATAAGTCTACTAACCATCTGTCACCATACAAAGTTCTTACAACACTACTGACTATATTTCCTATGCTGTACATTACATCCCATGACTTATTTATTTTACAACTGGAAGTTTGTACTTCTTAATCCTCTTCGTCTATTTTGCCCAACCACCCAACCCTACTCCCCTCTGGCAACCACCAGTTTATTTTCTGTATTTATGAGCCTGTTTCTGTTCTGTTTGTTCACTTGTTTTTTAGATTCCACATTAAAATTTGAAATCACATGGTATTTGTCTTTCACTGACTTGTTTCACTAAGGATAATACCCTTTAGGTCCATCCATGTTGTTACAAATGGCAAGATTTCATTCTTTTTTATGGCTGAGTAATAGTCCATTGTGTGTGTGTGTGTGTGTGTGTGTGTGTATTTATGTATATATATATACCACATCTTCTTTATCCATTCATCTATTGATGGACACTTAGGTTGCTCCCATATCTGGGCTATTGTAAATAATGCTGCAATGAACATAGGGGTGCATATATCTTTTTGAACTAGTGTTTTCATTTTCTTCAGATAAATACCCATGAGTGGAATAGCTGGATCAAATGGTAGTTCTATGTTTAAGTTTTTGAGGAATCTCCATACTATTTTCCACAGTGGCTGCACCAATTTACATTCCCACCAACAGTGCACAAGGATTCCCTTTTCTCCACATCCTCACCAACACTTGTTGTTTCTTATCTTTTTGATGATAGCCATTCTGACAGGTGTGAGGTAATATCTCATTGTAGTTTTGATTTGCATTTCTCTGATGATTAGTGACGTTGAGCATCTTTTCATGCGATTATTGGCCATCTGTATGTCTTCCTTGGAAAAATGTCTATTTGGGTCCTCTGCCCATTTTTTTTAAGATTGTTCCTTTTTTGATATTGAGTTGTGTGTGTTCCTTAAATATTTTGGATATTAACCCCTCATTGAATATATCATTCGCAAATTATCTTCTCCCATTCAGTAGGTTGCCTTTTTGCTTTGTTGGTGATTTCCTTTGCTGTGCAAAAGCATTTTAGTGTTTTTTTTTTAATTTTTATTGGGGTATAGTTGATTTACAATGTTGTATTACTAAAACTTTTTAGTGTGAGGTAGTCCCATTTATTGTTGCTTTTCTTGCCCTTGCCTGAGGAGACATACCCAAAAAAATACTGCTAACGCTGATGTCAAAGAAGCTACTGACACCGTTTTCTTCTCGGAGTTTTATGGTTTCAGGTCCTACATTTAAGTTTTCAATCCATTTTGAGTTTATTTTTATATATGGTGTAAGAAAGTGGTCCAGTTTCATTCTTTTATATGTAGCAGTCCAGTTTTCCCAACACCATCTATTGAAGAGGCTATCATTTCCCCCATTGTATATTCTTGCCTCCTTTGTCATAGATTCACAGTATGAGTGTGGGTTTATTTCTGGGCTCTCTATTCTGGTCCATTGATCTATGTGTCTGTTTCTGTTCCACTACCATACAGTTTTGATTACTATAGCTTTGTAGTACAGTCTGAAGTCCGGGTACACTTTGAAATCAGGGAGTATGATACCTCCAGCTTTGCTCTTCTTTCTTAAGATTGCTTTGGCTATTTGAGCTCTTTTGTGGTTCCATACAAACTTTAGGATTATTTGTTCCACTTCTGTAAAAAATGTCATTGGTATTTTGACAGTGATTGCACTGAATCTGTTGATTTCTTTGGGTAGTATGGACATTTTAACAGTATTAATTCTTCCAATCCATGAGCACAGTATAGCTTTCCATTAATTTGTGTCATCTTCAATTTCTTTCATCAGTGTCTTATAATTTTCAGAATACAGGTCTTTCACTTTCTTGGTTAATTTTATTCCTCAGTATTTTATCATCCCTTTAATATTATGTAATGCCCCTTTTCTCTTGTTACAGTCTCTATTTTAAAGTCTATTTTGTCTGAAATAAATATTGCTACATCAGCTTTCTTTTTCTTTCCAGTTGCATGGAATAACATTTTATATCCCTCCACTTTTTTTTTTTTAACAGAACTGAAGTGAGTCTCTCATAGGCAGCATATAGATGGGTCTTGCTTTTGTATCCATTCAGGAACCCTCTGTCTTTTGATTGTTGCATTTAGTCCATTTACATTTAAAGTAGCTATTGATAGGTATGTACTTATTGCCATTTTCTTAATTGTTTTCTGGTTGTTTTTGTTCTTGTCTGTTCCTTTCTTCTTCTCTGGTTCTCTTCCCTTGTGATTTGATGACTTTCTTTAGTATTATGTTTGTATTCCTTTCTCTGTATCTTTTGTGTATCTGTTATAGGTTCTTGGTTTGTTGCTACCATGAGGTTCATATATAACAGCCTATGTATATAGCAGTCTATTTTAAGTTACTGGTCACTTAAGTTCAAGCACATTCTAAAAGCACTACATTTCTACTCCCCACCCCTCAATGTTTTCTGCTTTTGATGTCATAATTTACATCTCTTTATTTTGTGTATCACTTAGTTATTTTAGATATAGATGATTTTACTATTTTTGTCTTTTAATCTTCTTATCAGCTTTATACGTGGTTGATCCACTACCTTTACTGTATGCTTGCCTTTACCTGTGAGATTTTTTCTTTCATAATTTTCTTATTTCTAGGTATGGCCTTTCCCATTTTAAGGAATCCCTTTAATATTTCTCATAAGGCTGATTTAGTGGTGATGAACTTCTTTATAGCTTTTCCTTGTCTGGGAAACTGTATCTCCTTTCATTCTGAATGATAACTTTGCTGGTTAGAGTATTTTGGGTGGAAGTTTCTGCTGAAAAGCCAGCTGATAGTCTTATGGGGGTTCCCTTGTAGTAACTAGTTGTTTTTCTCTTGCTGCTTTTAAGAATCTCTCTTTATCTTTAACCTTTAACTATTCAATTATAATGTGTATTGGTGTGGGTCTCTTTGGGTTCATCTTGTTTGGGACTCTGTGACTCCTGGACTTGGATGTCTTTTTCCTTCACCAGGCTAGGAAAGGTTTCAGGCATTATTTTTTTGAATATGTTGTCTGTCCCTTTCTCTATCTTCTCCTTCATGGACCCCTATAATGTACATGTTATTATGCTTGATGTTGTCCCAGAAGTCCCTCAAACTATCCTCATTTTGTAAACTTCTTTTTTTCTTTTTGTTTCAATGGGTGATTTCTACTACTCTGTCTCCCAAATCACTGATCCTTTCTTCTGCATCCTTTAATCTGCTGTCCCCTCTAGTGTATTTTTCATTTCAGTTATTGTATTCTTCGGTTCTGATTGGTTCTTTTTATATTTTCTATCTCTTAAAGTTCTCACTGCATTCATCCATTCTTCTCCTGAGTTTGGCGAGCATCTTTATGATTATTACTTTGAACTCTTTACCTGGTAAATTGCCTATCTCCATTTTATTTAGTTCTTCTTCTGAGGTTTTTGTCTTGTTCTTTCATTTGGAAGGTATTCCTTTGTTTCTTCATTTTTCCTAACTCTCTGTTTGTTTCTGTATATTACGTATATCAGCTACATCTCCCAGTCTTGAAAGAACAGCCTTATGTAGAATCTATCCTGTAGGACCCAGTAGTGCAGTCCCTCCTGGTCACCAGAACCAAGTGCTCCAGGGGTATCCCCTGTGGGGGCTGCATGCCACCTCTGGTTGTGACTGGGCTGCAACTGCTGCAGGCATGCTGGTGGGAAGGGTTAGCCCCCAGGCCAGCTGGCTGAGAGGTCCTGCCACAAGTGCTATGGGCATGCTGATGTGCAGGGCTGGCCCCCAATGCAACTGGCTGTGAGGCCCAGCCATGACTGCTGCAAACACACTGGTGTACAGGGCTGTCCTCTGGAGCAGGAGCCCCTTTGAAGGGGCCGACCAGTGTGGGCATGTTGGGTGAGGCTGGTCCTTGGGGGAACCTTGGGTCAGGGCACATGGTGTTATCTAGGTTGATGGAGAAATGGTGCCTCTCAGCACCAGACCAGCTAGGTGGAAGGGAAGTTAAACAAAAAAATGACACCCACCAACACTTTCATACCCAGAGAAAGTTCCACCAGATCCCTGCCCCTTCAGCACACACCCTAAAATTAGTCAATGAACCTCCTTTTTGTGTGACCCAGGCACTTTTCAAGCTGCTGCCTCTGCACTGGGACTCAGAGTAATTGAGTTTGTGTATGAGCCCTTCAAAAACAAAATCTCAGTTTCCCATATCCTCCAGTTCTCCCAGATAAAAGCCCCACTGATTTTCAAAGCCAGACATTGTGGGTCTCATCTTCCCAGTGCATGTTCCCTTGGCTTGGGAGCCCAACATGGAGCTCAAACCTCTCACTCCTCAGGGTGAACCACCACAGTTGTGATATCCCTTCCACTTGTGGGTCACTGTACCAAGGGTGTGTGTTTTGACTAGACCACATTTCTGCCCCTCCTACCTGTATTGATGTGCCACTTGCTTTATATCCCTAGTTGTAGAAAATCTGTTCTGCTAGTTCATGTCATTCTCAGAGATAGTTCTATATTTAGTTGTAGTTTTGGCACGTCTATGGGAGGAAGTGAGCTCAGGATCTTCCTACTCTTCTATCTTGATCCAGGCACTGACTGTGAATTATTTTGCCCGATTTTCTATTGGATTGCTTGTGTATTTTTAAAATATATTCTTCATATGTTGTAGGCACTAATCCACTGTCACTTACACATGTTGCAATTTTTCCTCCTAGTTTATGCTTTGTCTTAATTTTACTTATGGGTCTTTAAAGAACACTGCTCTTAACCTTAATATGGTTGAATTTAAAACATTTTCTTTGTAGCTTGTTCTTTCTATGTATTAAGATAGTTTTCTACCCCAAGGACCTAATATTATTACCTTTCCTTCTAATAGTTTTCCTAGCCACATTAAATATAAATTTATCTGGAATTGATTTGTGTTTCTCGCTTGAAGTAGGGCTCCAATTTTATTTTTTTATATGAATAAGCACTTGCCCCATCCATCAGCATTTATTGAATTTTTCTCCTTTCCCAGGTTATCTGCAGTGTTCCCTTTGTCATAATTCAAGTTTCCAAATACATGTGACTCCATCTCTGGTCTCTCTTTTCTGTACTGCTTGTCTATTTGTCTCTTTCTCTGAAAAATGTCCCAGTGTTTTAATTGCCATAGCTTCATAAAAGTTCTTGAAATCTAATAAGGCAACACCTTCCCACATCTTGGACTATTTTAGGGCTCTTGACTTTCAAAATAAATTTTTAGGAATTAGCTTCTTAAGTTCCCCAAAAAGAAAAGGTGTGGATTTTGACTTTAATTTTATTGTCTTTATATATCAACTTGGGAACGACTTATATCTTTATAATACACAGCCTTCTAATCCATAATGTGGTGTTTCTCTCCATTTATTTAGATTTCTTTAAGGCTTTCAGTAAAATTAATACAACTTTCTCCTCAAAGGTCTTGTATATTTTGGGGTGAGATTTATTCCTGGGTAATTTATAATTGTTGATGCTTTTATAACTGGTACCATTTTTATTTTCTAACTCTGCATAGCTGGAGGACAGAAATACATTTTATGTGTGTTGATCATGCATCCCAACACTTTGCAAAATCATCTTATTAATTCTAATAATTTATATGTATATATTTTGGATTGTATACATAAATGATTATCATATTGCAAATAATGAGTAGCATTTTTCTAATCCTTAGATTTTTTTTTATTGCCTTACTGTACTCAGATATTAGGCACAGTGTTTAACAGAAGCAGTGGCAGTGGGAAACATTTTGCCATTCCAGATTTTAAATGGAAAGTTTTCATGACTTCACCATTAAGTATGATGCTTTCTGTCAATGTTTTACAGGTACCCTTTATCAGGCTAATAAAGATTTCTCCTATTCTTGCTTTGCTGATGGTTTTTTTTTAAATAAAGAGTAGATATTGAATTTTATCAAACTTTTTGTCTGTAGTATGGAGATGGTCATCTTATGCTCCCCTTTAATAAGTAAACATGGTAAGTTAATTGATTTTTGAGTGTAAGACCATCCTTACATTGCTGAGGTAAACCGAGTTTTGTCATTTTAAAATACTGCTGGATTCGTTTTGCTACCATTCTGTTAATGATCACTGCATCTATGTTCATGAGAATGCTGTCCTCTAATTTTCTTTATTATACTGTCCTTGCTCACTTTTGGTTTTAACGTTTTGCTGGTTTGATTAAATGAATTGAGAATTTTTTTTCTATAACTGAGGGTTTCATGTGAGATTGGAATTTATTCCTTGTTTCTTTGGGAGAAGTGTTGATAACACTAATGCTGGTACACGTGTCCAAGAGTTACCCTATGACATTTTCCTAGAGAAGCCATTGAGGTTTAATTGTAATGATTATATATTTCATTTCCAGAAGTTCTGTTGATCTTTCTTCAGTATGACTGATCTGTTTTTAATATCTTATCCTTTCCCCATATTTTAGATTGATATATTTTTTTAAACATACCCATTTTATGGTCTTTTATGTTTGTATTTTATTGTTTGAAGTTCTTGGAAATACAATCCTGCTTGCTATTTCTCATGTCAGTTGACTCTCATGTTAGATTGTTTCTTCGTGGTTTTGGAAATTTGGATTGAAATTCATCCTCAGCTTTATACTTGACAGTTGTGATGTTCACAAGTTGGTAGCATGTCCCTCCAAGGAGATCTTGTGTTTGTTGCTGCACATACCAGCTGGTTACAGTTTTTTAATACTTTCACATCTTGAGAGCTTCTATGCTTTGCAGATAGTGTCAATTTAACCTGAAAAGTCACTGAGGGTAGACCTGAGGGAAGTTCCCTCCCCTCAACAAAGCTCAGTAGAGACTGACAAATTTATTTTTCATGTCCCTGTGTTTTGCCAGTAGATTTTTGCTCTTCATCTATTTCATTTATACAGAGGCCAAATTTCCAGCTCAAAGACTCATGTGGGCTCAGGCTGAAACTGAACAGGGCCCTACAGTATCCTCCTTGGTACAAAAGCCTTTCCATGACCCCCATATTTCTTGTTGTAGACCTCCCCTGACTTCCAAAACGCAGATTCAAACAGTTACTAATTAGGGAAGTGAGAGAAAGCAGAAACAAAGGAAAAGCAGTCAAGAAGTAATGGTACAGCTATAAAGCAGAGTCCTAGTTCCTCCTGAAGGGATATAAATAACAATGTGACATACATCTTTGAGTTGTTCTAAAGGAAAGAAGGCCCCTATCCAGGTGGAGGATGGTAACTTCAGGCTGAGCACAAGCACTAGATTCCACACTGGTTGGAACCATAAGGTTGATAATTGAGATTCCAGGAAAGCCATCCTGTTAACTCACCACCAATCAATCAGAGGAAGGTCACACACCCCGCAGCCCTCATCCCAAACTTGCTTTTAAAAACTCTTCCTTGAAGAAAAAAAAAAAAAACTCTTCCCTGCAAACCACTGGATGGTTTGGGTCTTTTGAGCATGAGCCACCTGTACTCCTTGCTTGGCCCTTGCAATAAACCTTTCTCTGTCCAAAACTCCGATGTTTCATTTTATTTGGCCTCACTGAGCATTGGGCATGTGAACCTGGGTTCGACGACAATGTGAGACCATTAAAACCCAAGCTTCTTGTTTAAGGATATTAGCCATCATCTCTTTTTCTCTTTGGCCTGTAGATGTCCCTTACTTTTTTCCAAGCTCAACTGTACCTTTAAAAGGATGTTTTCTTTGCTTTTGTGTGCTTTTCTGTAGAAGCATTATCAGGTTACCTAATGAATATCTTTAGGAGACAATCTGTGTGCCTTTCCTCAATTTGTGCTATACATTCAGGAAAAACAAACATAAAAAAGAAAAAAAAAAGGACACTCCTAAATGCATTTTACCTTATACACTCCTTTTCCCCACAATGATAGAGGGTCTATTATCATTGCTAAGAATTCAAGAAAGTGAGACTGCACAATGTCTGAAATTTCCAAAAGTTAACTGTGACATACAGATATAGATACAGAAGCAAAGAAAGCAGAGTGATTCTACCTTATTTTTAGCCCTATTGGGATAAGTTCAGACCTTCCCAAAAGTCTCCTGTTTCAATCATTTCTCTCTTATATATATCAAGTGGGGGATGGTTGTGGAGAATCATAATATGAGACAGGAAAGAGAATAATCTAAGGTGGACACATTTCCAAAAATAAGATTTAAACTTCTATAACAAAAAGTACAACAAATATTTCTAACAAATCCTCTGTGTTGCTTTTAGAAGATCAGTGCCGACTACTTACTATTGCTTTATAATGTTCCTTAATTACTTATAATTATCTACTCAATAGAGACGCACTGTGCATTTTCTCATTCTGAAAGCAATCTGTTTTTGCCTTAAGTCATATATAGTATTTTTCAGATACCTAGTAAATATGTTAGGTGCTGCAAATTAATGTTATTAGAATCCATTCTGTGGGGATATTTCCTAAAATATGGTGGCAGGGGGTGGGGAGCAGTTGTACTTATTTCTCACTGGCATATATTTGAAATTTAAAATCATATTTCACAATGATAGCCCTTCAGATGTTTATTTGTTTTACTGCTTTTTAGCAAAACTTAGTTCCCCATAATTGTCACTGACTCGATTACTACTGTATATTTTGAAAATTGTGTGTTCATTATTCCCATTGTGAAAAAGTCTGGGTGGGTAAAGGAAGACAGAAGAGGAAATGAGAGGCATATTGAGAGTAAGGGGAAGATTTACAGACCGTGAACAAGGTCAGGAATTGTGCTTTGTGCTTTCACATATGTTTTATCCTTTGATTTCCATAGCAATCTTGTGAATCAAGTTACTCTTGTTTTACAGATGATGAAAACAAGGCCAAAATAATATGTGACATACTTCAGTTCACATTTTTAATAGGCAGCATGTTCTCTGTCTTTGAGAATACAATGAGGTTTTTTTCATGACACCATAGCTGTCCTCCATTCCACCAAACACTGGACTCAGTGCAGACACACAGTACTTTGTACCAAGTATATACAGTTCAGCAACAAACTCTAATAAGTGGGAAGGGACTGGGGATGACTGGTAATACTTACAGCACAGGCTGCATATTTGAAGCCAGAGCCCAGGCCTGGCCTGGCCTTCACATTATTCAACAAGATACATTAAGTATCCCAAGACATTCTTTATCCACTGAACAATGTATACTGTTGAAAATAAGTAAACCTATTGTATCAGTTTCCTAAGATGGTTGCACCAAATTATCACAACTGGGTGGCTTACAACAACAACAATTTATTGTCTCACAATTCTGGAGGCTAGAAGTGTGAAATTAAGATGCACGCAGAGCCATGTTCCCTCTGAAGGCTCTAGGGGAGAATTCTCCCTTGCCTTTTTCTAGCTTTCAGTGGCACCCAGCAGTCCTTGGCACTCATTGGCTTAGAGCTACATTACTCTAGTCTCTGCTTCCATTTTTACATGCTTTTTCTTCCCTGTGTCTCTAGGTCCAAGTCTCCCTCTCTTACAAAGCCACCAGTCACTGGATTTAGGGTTATATTCCGAGGTTCTGGGGAAACATGAATTTTGAAGGGACACTAACCCCTATACCTATCAACAAAGTATTGTAATATTAACTATAAGTTCAACATACTGTTACTGTCCACTATTATTACTACCTCTATTATATCACCTTTCATTTGTATGTATATTTTTGTTCACAGTACATAGAAAAATGTGTATGTACATCATCTCACCTAATTCTCATAACAACTCTACCAAAATGTAGGGTAAGTAACATTATTACACATTGTGTAGATAAAAACCCTTAAATGTGGAAAAGGAACTAAACTTGCTAAAGGTTAAACATGTGGTAATTCAGCAAAAGAGACTTTAATCCAAGCAGAACAGGAAAAAAGGGTAAATATGAGCAGATATGTAATGAATATTATTGAGTTGTAAGAGTTCAGTGTGAAAGCCATGTTAAAACAGCCAGCAAGGCAGGGCCAGAAGCATCACACACTTCAGCTAGGCCCAGGGTCTGTATCTATCAAGGCAGAGATCAATTTGAAGACTGCCTGAGGCCACCTTAACCTTCTCTGGGCTAACCATTTGGGTAGCTGGATATCTGTATAGGCACTAACAAATATATTTTCTTTCTCATCAATTCTTGCGGTACTACTCATTTGACATTTAGCATGCAAAGAGAAGAGGAAGGTATTAAATCCCATTCCAGAATTATTTTTGCCAGAATTATTGTTTTCTATATCTTATCTTCCCTCTTAGATTGTAAGTTGATTGAGGACATAGGCATAGTCTTAAAATTATATCTTCTACAATATTTAACCTACTTGTCATTTATTCACTCAAATATATAGTGCTCGGCCATTAGTAAACAGTCAGTTATTATGTTTGATTAATTCTATATGCAGTTGTAAACCTCACTTGTGTATCTTACAGAGCAGAATCTGCATTATTCATTTATTAATTCATTCAATTTATTTATTTAAATAGGTGGGGAGGAATGGGATTTAATACCTTTCCCTTCTCTTAGCAAGATTTCTCCTCACTTGATGGTCATTAAAATGGTTTCCTATAGGAACTGCCTCTGAAAATAAAAAAATGATCTTATAGGTGATGGATGGAAGTCACAAAATGGAACTAAAATGATAATACGGATATGCAAACTAAAACATCTCATAGCCTGCAGTAGATTTTGACTGCTTATTTATGAAGCCCTGAAATGTGGGGTCTATAATGAAACTGCTGCTAGACCCTAAGCTGTACCATCTATCACAGAGGGTGATGGTACGAGACTAAATGATAAATTGTTAAGGTCAAGCTACAATCAATATGCAAACACTCAATATAGAAATGTGTGACTTATGCACACCAACAGCAATAGATTAAAATATTATGGATTCAATCTTTTTTTTCTCCCAAAGGAGGCCATCTTTAAGATAAATGGTGTACATAACTTTATAATAAGGTCACACCTGATTTTATTTTTTTAGCCTC
Source organism: Mesoplodon mirus (assembly GCF_964341445.2). Lineage (NCBI taxonomy): Eukaryota > Metazoa > Chordata > Mammalia > Artiodactyla > Ziphiidae > Mesoplodon > Mesoplodon mirus. The sequence goes on along the minus strand of NC_138981.1, from coordinate 130,088,403 downwards.
AAAGGTAGTACAAGCAACTTACTTCTTTAAAAAAGGAAAAACCCTTGTTTTTTTTGTCTCAGTCATTACGCATACCCAATTTAGCATGTGGAGAAGTCTGATAACTCAGAATTATACACACTTAAACTATAAATTATGCTTTTCACACACTTTTCATCATGTTTCTCCTGTGAAGTCTTTCCCTTCCAACTGCACCCATTTAGACTGTCATCAGTTCTTTTTACAGTAACATTCTAGATTGCTTTCTCTATTTTCAATCCCTTTTGGTCCGTGTTGCACCCCCAAATGCACACATTGCATGTATCCCTTCAGGTCCAATGTGAGAACTGGCCAGTCTGATGGCAGAGCTTGGCTGATCTGTTTTCCCAGGTAATAGCTATATTAGTCAGGGTTCTCCAGAGAAACAGAGCCAATATAGATTCATTATAGAAATTGGCTCACACTGTTATAGAGGCTGAGAAGTCCCACTGTCTGCCATCTGCAAGCCGGAGAACCAGGAAGCCAGTGGTATAATTCAGTCTGAGTCCAAAGGCCTGAGAACCAGGGGAGACAATGGTAAGACTCCCAGTCCAAGGCCAAAGGCCTGACAATGGAGGGGAGATGGGGGGAACCACTGGTGTAAGTCCCAGAGTCTGAAGACCTGAGAACCAGGAGCTCTGGTGTCTGATGGTTAAAGAAGATAGATGTTCCAGCTCAAGAAGAGGGCAAATTCATCCTTCCTCTACCTTTTTGTTCTATTCAGGCCCTCAATAGATTGGATGGTGCTGGCTCACATTGGCGAGGCAGATCTTCTTTACTCAGTCTACTTATTCAAACGCTAATCTCTTCTGGCAACACCTTCAGAGATACACCCAGAAATAATGTTTTACCAGCTCTTTGGGCATAATTTAGCTCAGTCAAGTTGCACACAAAATTAACCAGCACAGCACTCAAGCATTTAACCTGGAGTGTTCTATAGATAAAGCATCCTCATGTGTCTTGTAAGCAGCTAGAAATTGTGGGAATTTCAGTAAATGTAGAAGTGGTGCCCCTGGTAATGGAGACTATTGAAAGCGAATTTAGGGAAACATTGTGGGCATGTAGGCAATGGCCTAGTTTACTAAATCATTCTGTGGTCTAGAGGTGTCCAACATGACCTTTAGCCTCAGACACATCTGGCTTATTTCTCAGCTCTTCCATTTATTATCTGAGTGACTAAGAATGTTTCTTAATCTCTCTGAGCCTCAGTTCCATCGTGTGTAAAATGGAGCTAATAATCCCAACCTAACGGAGTTGTAAAATTTATAATAGATTATTGGCTTACCAAGCTACTTGACCTTGGGCAAGTGCCTTCATCTCTCTGAACACAGTGGGCTGATCTGGAAAATGCTGATAGCAATATCTTTATTAATATACTGTTACAATGATCATATTTGTGTTCTTTCAGGTGGTTTAAATACAGTACTTATTCAATTCAACAAATATTTGCTGAGCACCCACCATAGATTCATACAAAGCATTTAGCAGGAACCTTACCATGGTCAATGTTCAGTGAATGTTAGCTATGTGACCGTGGTTATTCCTAGGATACACTGCAGCTCTGCTCCCTCCCACACTGGCATGTGGTTAAAATACCAGAGAGCCACCTTTTACTAGCAGGCCTCCCTGAGCTCACCTGTTTTAACAGCTTCCTGTAGGGATTTTTGTGCTTCTGAGAAGTTGTTTGCAAAAGGAAATAACTTACTTTTAGAAGTTATTTCCTGGTAAGGTAGCTAATAGAACATTGAGGAAATGTTATTTTCCTTTTCTTCAATCTATTACAGATTTACATAAGTTGTTGAGTCTCCAGAAATGTGTTGTTTGCACTAAATCCATGCCAGAGGGAAGCTGATCTTTTCCTAGTGTCTTGAATGTTAATACATGACATATGTCCAGTGCCAGCAACTCTTACATTTCCAAGATTTGTTCCAATTTTTAATAAGCCCTGAGATTAAAAGATATGCAGTTTTTAAAATGTCTTCTCCATATGGTCACCTGCCTTTAAACTACAAAGAAATTGAGAGAGAAAGGCAGATAGAATGTCTTTTTCTTTTATATGTTTAAAACACAAAAACTGCACACGGGTCACTGGAGCCGTCATGAAGGCCTGGATGTCAGAATGATCCATTCCTTACATGTCAGGGAAATACAGCCTTGCTCCAGGTTTGGTGTCTTAGGTGTGCTGCTTTGCCATTACTTCCATTGTAAAGAAGCAATTTGATACTTTTATTTTTAGAATTCCAGCAATGAAATTCGCACTGCCATTCATTAGGGTCTGTGAGAATTTGCTTTCATTGAGTGAGGTTTGTGGATTAGGGAGTCAACTGGTTCCCTCTGCTACTGAGTAGTCACCTATGCTGCTTTTCTCTTGTGCTAGAGGATGCAAACAAATGTAAACATGAGCTGAAGAAAAACAAAATTAGATAAAGGAAATCATTTAACTAAAATAAAAACATTCTATGATTCATAAAGTAATTTCTAGAAGAACTGCTCTTTAGAATTATCCATAGAACAAATTTGCAAGACACTGCCTGCGTGTGTGTGTCTGTCTGTCTATCATCTACCTGTCTATTCATTTTAACTTAATGAATAAACAAAAATAAGCAGAGGAGAGTGCAAGACTGTTGAACCTCAATCAAATTTAATGATTAGGATGTCATTTTCCTTGGGCAACTTTAGTTTTTAAAGTACCTCTTTCAGGTGACCAGTAAGACTCTGTGAAGATTAGATTTCTGAGATGAGAGGAAAATTAAGTTAAAACTATTTAGAAGGAAATGATTTTGGAGACAGGGATCCCCCAAGGCATTATGATCTCTATGGATTTATAACCCCATGTCTCCTCTCCTTTCTCCATTGCCATTATTTTTTGGATGTCAATCTTTTTGCATAAACAAATAATGAACTTTTATCCCATATCAATTCTATGCAATAAACATGCAGTGGACACCTACTATGTGCTAGCCATTTGTAAGCTGAAGGTGAAAAAGACAGTTTCTCATGCTCATGATCTAAGGGTACAGATTACAAACACATGGCATGTTTCAAGAAAACGAGTAACATGGTCAGAGGTTTAGAAAGATTACTAAAATGACAGCATGGAGAAGAGATTTGAAGGGGGAAATATTGGAGGCAGGTTACCTATTAGGCCTCTGTGCTTGCTCTCCTAGAACAGCATTTCCTGATCCATTTTGTCCTATGATCACTTTGATAACAATACAGAGACTCTCAGAGCAAATTATTTTGTCCATCTCCCACACATTAAAAAACTTGAACAAACATTAACATAGTACCTAACAGCCTAAGGCCACATCCTTAGCATGACACAGCCCTCCTAAAAGTACCTGCCTGAAAAAAGTCAAGGCTGCCAAAAGAATGTACCCTTTGTTCCAGCCAGCACCTGAAGATACAGCCTCTGTCTCCCAGCCTCTGTGGGAGGAGAGGAGCCTAACTTTGATAAGCACCAGTTAGCAAACCCAGGTACGTTGCGCAGGGACCAACCATTTCTTCCTGCTTTTTGTACATTCCCACTTCTCTGAGTCTCCACAAGCCCCTGCCATCCCTTCTCTCTCTTCACTTCTCCCTTTGAAACACCCTGTCATCTCTGTACAAATCAAAGTTGAATTCTGTTTACACTGGACCTTCTTCCCTATTGCAATAGTATATTACTGCTTAAAAATCTGTCCTTACCACTTTAATTAGTGTCTGGCTTTGTTTTATCTTTGAAACCAATTTGAAATACATTTCTAGTAAAAGCCATCCTTGCTGGCACATATGTCATTCTTTTATCTTTTATCCTCTCTCAGTTACTTTTACAGATTCAGCTCAAATTAAAACTTAATGCACCAACAGAATAGTGGGACAGGAACCTGTGGTTGAAGATTTTGTAACAGATGGTGGCATGCAAGAGTGGGGCAACAGTATCAGTAAAGTTCATCTTTATAATGGAAAACTTTAATTTATATTATTCTTTAATCTAATAACAAAAGAGACAGATGATATGTAACCAAAGTCCCACCTTGCCAATTCAAGTTTAGATTGCTAGCAGCAGCCCTCCTTATACAGAATTAGAACATACCACACAGATAAACTATGCAACATGTAGCTATGAAAGCCAGTGTGGGAACCCCAGCAATGGGAAAACAACTCCTGTTGCTCAGGAACACTGTGGCACTGGCACTGTGCTGTATAGTGACATCGAGCCCAACCCCTGAAGTAAGATTCCAATTCCTCACCTATGGAAGATCATTATATATATATTTCCCCTCCTAAGTTCTGCTTTAGCTTTGTTCACTACATTTTGACATGTAGCATTTTTTATTATCATTCCCATTTAAGTATCTCACTATTTCCCTTATCTATACTTATAAATTCAAGTGTTACTTATTAGTATATTTTTCCAGACAAGGCCTTTTTCTGTCATCTCTTCTGACTGATATCTGATTTCATTTCATTGTGGTCAGGGGAACATATCCTGTTTGACGCTGATTCTTTAGAATTTATTTAGACTTCTTTTGTGTCAGTCGAATTTTGTGAATGTTTCATTTGTGTTAAAAAATAATGTATATTCTTGTACACCTAAAGCTAATACAATGTCATATGTCAATTACATCTCAATTAAAAAATAATGTGTATGCTGTTAGCTATAAATTTATATACATTTGTTGATAATAATTCATTGCATCTGATACTAAGCACTTTAAATATAATAATTTATTCATTCCTCACCAAAACCTTGTGAGGTATGTATTATCATTTCCATTTTACAAAGGAAAAACACTGCTGCAAAGAAATGTTAAATAATTTTACCGAAGTCACACAGCTGGCCAAGAATAAAGGTAGAATGTGAATGCAGCCAGTCTGCTGTCAGAGTCCGTGCTCTTATTGTGTTATTTATGTCTTCCAGTTCATTGGGGTTTTTTGGTAGCTGTATCCTTGTCTATCAATTTCCAATAGAACTGTGTTAATACTACCAACTAAAATTTCTGAACTGTCTTTTCTCTGTGGTTCTGCCATTTACAGCTTTATAGTGCTTTTCTCATGATCCTTGTATCTTCTTGATCCATTTTTCTTGTTACCAGTAAATAACACCCCATTTGTCTTTTATGATGTTTTCACTTCAAATTCTACTTTATGTGACATAAAATTGCTATAATATCTTTCCTTTAGCTTACCTGTGTCTCATAATTTGCCATCCCTTTATTTTTATTTTATGTGCACTTTTGTTTTAAGTGTTTCAGCAATAGGGTAACCATATAATTTACTGTTGCAATTGCCTAACCTGTAGAGTAAGGTGGTGGCAGGATGAGGAGAGGAAGTTTAGGAGCTGGCCCCCTTGCCTGCACATGTTATTGGTTCTCCACTGCAGTCAGGTTGCAGGTCCCAGTAGCAATCGGTGGTATCCCACCGCCTTTGGCTGGAATTGCATTGGTGCTGGGCTAGGTGTAGCTTTCCCTCCTTGCAGTAGGAATGGGGTGGATGATGATATTCTCCCAACAATATGATGGTGCAGGACTGGGGGATGGGGTTAAGCGCCAAGTCAAGAAGCTCTTCCCCAAATTTGCATCCATCTATGATCTCTGTGTACATTTGCTTTCTAAGTGATTTTATCTTTTCTCATGACATTAAATTCACCTATGGTCTCATAAATCCCAATTACATGGCTCTAGGCCAGATCCAACATCCCCCTTCAGCTCTAGAATTAAATATTCAATTAAATTCGACTTGGATATCTAACAGGTACCTTGGATTTGCCAAATCCATAACATGTCCCTGAACACACACCATCACCCTAGCTTATCTCCCTTAATGGTAATTCCTTTCTACCAAATGATCAGGCAAAAACATTGGAGTTAACTCTGACACAGCCAATTTTGTTCACAAAACCAATCTAGTCCATTAGCACTTCAAAAGATATCTAGAAACAAGTCAGTTCTCACCACATTCCAGTAACATTATGGTCCAAATATTATCTCTTAACTGGATTATCGCAATAGCCTTCAAACCGATCTCCCTGCTTCTGCCCTTTTGAGCCAGGCCTCAATTTGATCATAATACATTGGCCAGAGATATTCGGTTATTTGGTTAAAACATGTCAGACTGCACCTCTGCTTAAAACTTTGAAATAGCTTCTTACTTTTTTCTGAATAAAATTCAAAATCCATACTCTATTACATGATCATCCTGCACGATCAACCTTCTGGCTACTTCTCTGAACTCATCTTCTACCACGCATCCCTGTACTGACTGGTTGGTATCCTTAATCCTAACCCAACCCTAACTTAACTCAAACACATCATGCATGGTATTTTGGTGCGTTTGGAGCTTTCCCTGACTAGAGCATTCTGTTCTGTCTCCAAATATCTGCATGGCTTGTTCCCTCACTTCCTTCAGATCTTTGCTCAAATATCACCCTATAAGAAAAAGATCACTGCATACAAAATGGCAACCACTCTCCTTCTACTATGCCCTATGCCCCTTACCATAAATTACTTTTCCAGAGTGTTTATCACATAAATTAACTCCTTTATTAATTAAGCATATTAGAAAAAATCTTTTAATCCATTTTGTTTAATAGGTGACCTAATAATGTTAATTGCTCACATTTTGGGTGTTTTCTAATAGCCAGACATAATGCTAAGCACCTTACATACATATCATTCACTGTGAAAAGTGGATCAGATAAACAGACACAGTCACTTACATATGTGCATATAAGCTTCCGCACCCAACTCTCCCACCTCCACATCTGCCTCGCCTGGGCTGACCTGCTCTTCCACCTCAACCTGCCTAGATGCCACTGTAATCTTTAAGAATTGTTTTCTTGGGCTTCCCTGGGGGCACAGTGGTTAGGAATCTGCCAGCCCATGCAGGGGACACAGGTTCGAGCCCTAGTTCAGGAAGATCCCACATGCTGCAGAGCAGCTAGGCCCGTGTGCCACAACTACTGAGCCTGCGCTCTACAGCCCGCGCACCTAGAGCCGGTGCTCCATGACGAGAGAGGCCACCACAATGAGAGTCCCACACACGGCAATGAACAGTAGCCCCCGCTCACCGCAACTAAAAAAAGAAAGCCCACGTGCAGCAACGAAGACCCAACGCAGCCAAAAATTAATTAATTAATTAATTAATTTAAGAAAAGAATTGTTTTCTTTTAGAAACAGGGGTCATGCTATGCATTTAAACTTTTCTAATTTGTTCTCACTTAAAATATGCCATAAAAGTCCTTCAAGATCAATAGCTGTATCTTGTATTACATTTTAAAATTCAATGTTCTAACCCGTGAAAATATATTGAGTGTAAATTGGGAAGTACTGATTTAACAGTTTAATTTTTCCACAAATATCTAATTTTCCCACAGCATTTAATCTTAGTACTGTTTTCAATTCTGTCAGTTCTTGATCCAAAACCAGGCAGCGGGAGGGGGGAACGGACAAGTTAATCCCCATGTCTCACCAAAATTCTCAGAAAAAAATCCGAAAAGTGTTTTGAGACGTCTGAAAAGATTTGGCACAAGATCAGGAGTTGCACTTTACAACATGAAGCATAAACGTGTGGTGCACGGGGTTCTCCTCAGTGATCAGAACAAGTCATAGAGCAGCCTGCAGACTAGGACGCGACGCCCAGCGTGACTCAGGCCTTGCCCATCCGCGCTCCCAGTGGGAGATCCCCGCTTCCAGCTGGAGACCATGGAGCTGCCCAGCAGGGAAGGCCAGGCCGGAGCAGCAGATCACACTGGGTGTGAGGGATGGGCAGCTTTAATTTTTAATTTGTTTTTATTTGGTAGTCTTATAATTCCATTTTAATATCCAGTAAGAGAAATATCTCTCATTACTCTTTAATTTCATTTTGTGAATGAATTCCCCAAAGCTGACACAGGTGACTGTTTAAGTTTGAATTTATTTTAAACTAAACGAAATGTACTTCCATCCGGAGATGGTTCAAAGCCAGCCACCTGTGGCTAGTGGTTGCCATCTTGGGCAGCACAGAGGTAAAATATTCCTAACGCAAATGAAATAAAAATCAACATCATAAATGCATAATCTTGCTGTACAGAAATGGAGATACATCCATTGATTCAAAGCTTTGCTAAATTCCTCAGCAACACTGTAAAGCTTTATTTTATAGCTTCTCGAAGGTACTTTGTCGTTGTTATTCAAAGAGCGGGTGTTATCTGATTTTTAGAGGTGGGAGAATTTGAGATCTGGAGAAACTGAGGGGCTCGGTAGGAACACACATGTGCATTCACATTTATCTTGCTGCGTATTTTCCTTGATATTTTACTTACGTAAGTATCACTTGCTCATCCTAAGGGATGCAGTGCTGCAAAGATGCAGGAGCAGACATATGGTGGTCTCCCCAACCCTGGTCGTCCATGGCTGCCCATCCCTCACACCCACTGTGATCTGCTGCTCCGGCCTGGCCTTCCCTGCTGGGCAGCTCCATGGTCTCCAGCTGGAAGCGGGGATCTCCCACTGGGAGCGCGGATGGGCAAGGCCTGAGTCACGCTGGGCGTCGCGTCCTAGTCTGCAGGCTGCTCTATGACTTGTTCTGATCACTGAGGAGAACCCCGTGCACCACACGTTTATGCTTCATGTTGTAAGGTGCAACTCCTGATCTTGTGCCAAATCTTTTCAGACGTCTCAAAACACTTTTCGGATTTTTTTCTGAGAATTTTGGTGAGACATGGGGATTAACTTGTCCGTCCCCCCCTCCCCCTGCCTCAGCCACAAATATTCCATATGATTCCATATGCCTGTTGTCCACTGGGCTCCATTCTGATCCGTTGTCCGTGTCAAAACCCATGTCTCCCCAGTACTATCTTCATTGTAGAGCACAATTTGCCACGGCCAGTGCCCCTCATTCCTTTGCTTTTGTGGCCAGTTTCATGAATCTTCTCACCACCTTATTGTGGCAGGCAGGGTTTAATACCGTATGGCACATAAATCATTTGGAATGTCCTGCCTCCAAGAGCAGAATTCCAGTTGAGAGCCGTGGGCGCTGGGCTGCCTGGACCCACGCCAGGCAGCGGGGCCACGTGTGTTTCTTCCCTCCTTTCAAGCCCTCGTGCAAGTTCGAGGGTGTCTTCATTCTTGTTCTGGACACATCGGAGCCGGCTTCTCACTGGGGTTTTACATCCTTTCTTCCTGTTGTGAAGGGCTGCTCTCCACGCTCTTTGCTGAGTCTTCTCCTGTCGGCCCGCCTTGCTGGACCATCTTTTGAGTTCTCAGGGAGTTTCACTTGAAGTTCTTGAGTTTTCAGGGGGGTAATTTTATCCTTTCCATGGGGGGCATTTGGAGACCTGAACCTGGAAAAAGGGGGTCCCCAGCCCCCAGCACTGCCCCCTTTCTGTGCACCTGGGTTTGCAGCTCCTTGGCTGACATGATTGGGACCTTCCCCTATGGAATTGGCACTTGGAGGGGATGGTGGTGGCCCCTGGCCCCCCAGGTACTCAGGGCAGCAGCGGGAGACCCCAATGTACTAGTGACCTGTTGGTGAAAAGAACTGTCACTAGACCCTGGGGGTGAAATGGAGCCTGTAAGGGGCTCATCTCTGGTGCTCAGAGCCTGGCAGGTGGGCTCTTAGTGAGAAAACATGTATGTAAAGTGGTTAGTTAGGCCCCAAAACAACACTATAATCATCCCTCACTTTTTTTTTTTTTTTTTTTGCGGTACGCGGGCCTCTCACTGTTGTGGCCTCTCCCAAACTGGAGCACAGGCTCCGGACGCGCAGGCTCAGCGGCCATGGCTCATGGGCCCAGCCGCTCCACAGCATGTGGGATCTTCCCAGACTGGGGCATGAACCCGTATCCCCTGCATCGGCAGGCGGACTCTCAACCACTGCACCACCAGGGAAGCCCCATCCCTCACTTTTTTAGGTCAGTTCCCAATTTACAGAACTGTTTTCACATTTGTTGGCTCACTTTGTCCTCACAATGAAAATTGTTAGAAGTAATAACAGAATTCACTTATCCACGTGTACATTAGAGTACAGTGCACAGTGTTCAGGTGTATTCAGTGAGCAACAGATGAGATCATCCTGGTCAAAGCGCTTCATGCAAAGTCTGATACTTCAGCAAACATGGGACAAATGCCTCATCTTATGGTTATTTCTCCACTTCTCCTCCAGCCCCCTCCCCTCCTCTCCTAATGTCCTCCTCCTTTCTCTCTCCCTTCCTTCCATCCTCTCCTCTCTTCTCTCCCCTGCTCTCCCCTCTCCTCCTTCCCTCCCTCTTCCTTCCTTCTTTCTTCCCTTCCTTACCCCTCCTCTTCCCTCCCCTTCCCTCCTCTCTCCCTCTCTTCTCGAGTCCTCTCCTTCTTTCCCCTCCCTTCTCCCCTCTCCTACCTTTTCACGCTCCTCCCCTTCTTTCCTCCTCTTTTGTGAACCTTCCTTCCCTCCTTCTCTTTCCTCTTCACTCCTCCCCTCCCCTCCCCTCTCCTCTCCTCTCCCTTCTCTGGTTTCTTCTTCACTCTGATCTCCTCTCCTTCCCTCCCCTCTTCTCTCCTGTCTCCTGTCCTCTTTCCTCTCCCCTCTGCATTCCTCTCCTCCTGTCTCCCCTTCCCTGCTTTCTCTTTTCTTCTTTCCTTCCTTCCTCCAACCTCTTCCCCCCTTCTTTCTGCTACTCATTCTCCTCTCCTCCCACTGTCATTCCTCTCTTCCTCTTCAGCATATTCAAACATATCGATGATTTTATTTTGTCCTGCTATGAGGTTCAACATGTTGTTCATAATGATCTCTCACTTAATATCACTCCAAAGCTATTACCCTTGGAAAATACTCTTTCATGTTTTAACATTCAGTTGATTAACCTAGGAGGAATGCATTTGAGTATATTTTCTGGCCTTTTCTCCACAAATCTAGTATTTCCCTTATTCCATTTTAACTACTAGTTCTGTTCCAATGATATCTCTGAATTCTTTAGTCGACATTTTTTTTAACTTTGTGATAAGCACACTTAACATGAGATTTACCCCCTTAAAGGTTTATGTACACAATACTGTTCATTATAGGCACAGTGTTGTAGAGCCAATCTCTAAAACTTCTTCATGTTGCGTAACTGAAAATCTATACCTTTTGAACAGCAATTCCCTATTTCCCCCATTCCCAGTCCCTGGTAACAATACCTTATATAGTGCCTTGATTCAGAATTTACTGTCTGGTATTGAAAATGCTCATCCATTGACTCAAAATATCTTTTTAATTTTTTTGTAAAGTTTTGATTTTTTCAATATTGTCACTGAAGTCTTAATGACAAATTTATTCTGAGTGGAGTTTTCCCCCTTGTGTATTCTAGTTGATTACTGCTGGTATATAAGAAAACTATAGATCTAAGTGTATATTTTTAATTTTTCTGTCCAACTTTAAGAAATGGCTTGCTAGTAGTTCTCATTGTTTTTCAATGAGTGCTACTGAATGTTCTATATTGTTAATGTTACCTATGTCTTAGACACATAGCCGGGAAACATACTGATGATGATCAGTATGATCACATTACTGATGTGATGATCATCACATTCAGTAAATGCTGTTTATGAGTTCTGAAACTGAAAATTTTTTCAATCTCCTTGCTTTAGGGTTTATACCACATTTCTCATCCCACCACCCCAACCATTTCCTTTACTCCAGATTGTTTCAACTGTGTTCTGAGAAGGGCCTCAGGTAAGTATGTTTTGGGAGGATTTAGGTGCCAACTGATCAAGGAATGTTCTAGTAACCACATGAAAACCAATCTCACTAGGAACAATTCTGTATAAAGTGTCACTGTCTAATAGAAACATGTAGAGACACATACATAATTTTAAATTTTCTAGCAGCCACATTTTAAAAGTACAAAAGGAGCAGGTTGAAACAACCTTAGTAATCTATTTTTATTTACCTGGATACATCCAAAATATAATTTCAATTGGTAATCAATATAAGCAGCATAACAATGAAATATTTTCCTTTCTTTTTTCACACAAAGTGCTTAAAATCTGGTATTTTACACTTGCATCATATCTCCCCTTGGACTGGCCACGTTTTAAGTGCTGATAGACACGTGGCTAGTGGCTACCATACTGAACAACATGGTGACACTTTAGTGGTGATTAAGCTTGCTAATGGGTTGGATTGTTCACAGTGCTCATAAGCTAAGAGCCAAGTATATTAGTTCTCAAGGACTAAACAAACTACTATCAATACATTTGCTTTGTTAGATGTGTTACTGCATATTAAAATTATGTCTAGATTGTGTTCGGTTTATAGCAGTATCTTCATGTGTGTTGGCTCTTATTTAATCCTCTTAACAGATCATTGAGGCAGAAGTAATAACATTATCTGTCATGACTTTTATTATGCAGATTAAATGAGCAGAACCACATAAAAGCTCTTAGCACAGTGCCTGAAATGTCAGTGAGAACTTGGTAAATGTTAACAATTGTCATCTTAATTGTCATTATCAGTCATAAGGCCAGAAATTATCCCTTTTTACAGACTGGGAAGCTTGAGAGTTGAAGACTTTAATTTGTTTAATGTGGTAGAAGGTAAGTTTAATTTTTTAAAATGCATGAAATTTTAATTAAAAGACACTACTTGCTTATTCTAATATTTGAAACAATTCACAAATATATAAAGAAAAAATATTAGTAATCAATTCCTATACCCAGCCTCAGCCATTACCAAAATCCCTGTACTCATCTGCCCACACTGTTTTCCTCGCTCACACAACCATCTACTAACTCATATGTACACATTTAAGGCTTTTTTTATCCACCTCATCTTTGTCTGTGCAAGTATGAGCTCATTCTATAAGAACATTTTTCTGCAACTTGCTTTCTTTCCTTAACAAGAGATAGTGCATGTCCTTTTTGGGATCAATGGGATTTTATGGCTCATATTTTATACTCTATCTCTTTAACCCATATGGATTTTATTTGGGTAAATACTACGAATGTGAGATTTTTTAACTTTACTTGTGTGTGTGTGCGCACACTAATATGCAACTGGGCTTTGTAATATTTGAGCTTTCAATTTTGTTATATTTATCCTTCAGTCACTTCTTTTTTCTCCAGTTTCATTAAGATATAATTGACAGGGCTTCTGTGGTGGCGCAGTGGTTGAGAGTCCAGCTGCCAATGCAGGGGACATGGGTTGGTGCACCTGTCCAGGAAGATCTCACATGCCGCGGAGCGGCTGGGCCCGTGAGCCATGGCCGCTGAGCCTGCGCGTCCGGAGCCTGTGCTCCGCAACGGGAGAGGCCACAACAATGTGAGGCCCGCGTACCGCAAAAAAAAAAAAAAAAGATATAATTGACATACAACACTGTATAAGTTTAAGGTGTACAGCATACTGATTTGACTTACATATATCATGAAATGACTACTGCAATAAGTTTAGTGACCATCCATCATGTTATATACATACAAAATTAAAGAAATAGAAAAAAATTTTCCTTGTGACGAGGACCCTTAGGATTTACTTTCTGAACAACTTTCATATATAATGTACAGCAGTGCTAATTATATTGATCATATTGTACATTACAGCCCTAGTACTTATTTATCTTGTAACTGGAAGTTTGTACCTTTTGACTGTCTTCCTCCAGTTCCCCCTCCCCTTCAGTCACTTCTTGAACCAGATACTCAATTGTTTTAATTATGATAGCTACACCCTGCCACTTGGTATTCATTCAACAAATATTTGTTGGTGCCAATTACATGCCATCATTAAACAAAAGAACCAAGAATACTTGTCCTCAGAGAACTTGCATTCTAGGAGGGTGGAGGTGGCACAGATATAAGTAAATTATCTACCATTAGAAAGTGATAAAGGTCAAGGGGAAAAAATACGCATCCACGTTAAAGGGGATGTGGAGTTCTGGTATGGGGACTGGTTGTAAAATGAAGGAAAGTGATCAAGGGAAGTCTTGAAGGGTAAGAGAATATGCCACTCCAAACTATGCCACTTTGATATTTTGATTATTTTGAGCTGTAGGCTTTTGAAAACAATAGCAACTTTAGGAAGAGGCTTTTTCTGAACTCCCCTTATCTGCCTATTGACAGATCCTCCAAAAGGAACTCAACTGTCATAGACCCTCTCCCTCAGAGTTTCATCAACCAGGTAAGACGGACTTTTATCACAGGATAGGAGGCTAGAAGTCAACACTACAGCCAGACACACGTTCTCACAAACCATCATACTTCCCATCTATTCTTCTAAAGGTCCCTTCACCTTTCTTAAAAATTATTTACTCTCCCCTAAGAGGCCTACATACCATCTCCGCCTTCCCTATTAAGATGGTATTTAAGTCTGAATTCTAAGCACCTCTGAGTTACTCTCCCTGAGTATCTCCCATGTGTACAGGTGGTATACATGTTAATAAACTTGCTTGTTTTTCTCTTGTTAATCTGTCTTTTATGACTTGGGTCTCCACCAAGAACTCAGATGGGTAGAGAAAAAATTATTTGTCCTCCTCTACAGTCTCAATGAGAAGGTGATTTCTGAGCAAATATCTAGAACATGTGAATGAAGGATGTGAGAGGAGAATAACATGAGCCAGCATAGAAGAGAGCACCTAAGGAACATCCTATGCAAATGCCCTGAGGAGAGTGGCTGCTCGGCTCTAAGAACATCAAGGCCAGTGTGGCTAGAGTGCACACTGGGAGAGTCTTTAGGGATGAAGTTCAGGAAAATAAAGGGAAGCTCGTTAAACAGGGCTCTGTAAGCCACTGCACTGACTGGCTTTTAATCCTAGTTCAATAGGGGAGCCACTGCAGGTTTGGTGCTGCAAAGTATTTATCTGACTTACCAGTTAAAACAATTATTTTGTATATATTTTTAAAAGGAGTGCCTACATGTTTTACTAATGAATAGAATGTCCAGTATTTGAGATAGAGAGATCTCCAGTTCAAGAAGAATATGGGCCTGGTCAGGAGATGAGTTAAATTTAATATGACTGTTAGCCATGCACACAGACATGCTGAATAGGCAAGTGTGTCCTCTGGAGTTCAGGAGGAAAGCTTAAGCTGGAAATATAAAATTAGGTGTCATTAGCATACAGATGGCATTTAAAGCCATGAGACTGGAAACATTCATTCAGGGTGAGTACGGAGAGAGAAAAGAGGTGGGATCCCAGAGCTGAACCCAAAGGCATTCCAACCTTATGACAACAAGGAAGAGAGAATCCAGCGAAAGAGGCTAAGAAGGAAAAGCCAGTGACTTAAGCAGAAGACTAAGAGAAAATAAGTGCCTTGGAGGCCAAGTGAATCAAGTGTTACCAGGGGGGATACAACTGAGCATTAGGTTTCTTTCTGAGTTGAAGGCAATGCTGTAAATTTGATTGTGGTGATGGGTGTACACCTCTAAACTGACTAAAACTCACTGAATTGTACTACATGAAACCAGTGAATTTTATGGTATGTAATTTATACCTCTAATTTTTTTTAAAGACCAGGGCTGCCATGCTCAGCCACACTACCTGCAGTGCTCTACTCAGGAAGGTGGCCTTGCATTGATGACAATGTGAACTGCAACTTTCTGAGTGGAGAAATGCTCAACAAAGTAACACTGGGGGTGGCCTTGGGAACACAGTGGGGGTAAAGCACAGAGCTGCTCTGGCTTGAGTCCCTGGTAGAAAAATTAATAATACAAATGAGTGAATGAACGCATTGGGGTGAAACATATTTTCCTTTGCCTCAGGCTATGCTATGGCTCCACAGAAGGCTGGCTGACCCCAATTTTTTAAATTAATTTCCCGTCTCTATGTGTTTCCCTCTGTCTGAAACTGTATTGGGATTTCTCCCCAGAAACAATCCTGAATCCGTAAAAAATGACAGAGGATGCTATGAATTTGACCCTTAAACCCTTCAGTGGGGCTTCCCTGGTGGTGCAGTGGTTGAGAATCTGCCTACCAATGTAGGGGACACGGGTTCGAGCCCTGGTCTGGGAAGATCCCACATGCCGCGGAGCAACTAGCCCCGTGAGCCACAATTACTGAGCCTGCACGTCTGGAGCCTATGCTCCACAACAAGAGAGGCCGCGATAGTGAGAGGCCCGCAAACCGCGATGAGGAGTGGACCCCACTTGCTGCAACTAGAGAAAGCCCTCGCACGGAAACGAAGACCCAACACAGCCATAAATAAATAAATAAAAATTAAAAAAATATATTCACAGCTTTTTGGAGGTATAAAGGATATATAATAAACTGCACATATTAAAATGTGAACTATGATAATTTTTGACATTTATATACACGAGAACCTATCCATCATCTCCAAATTTTCCTCATGCAACTTTGTAACCCCGTCTTCCCTGTTAATCCCTGCTGCCTTTCTCCAACCTCAAACCAAGGCAAATACTGATATGCTTTCTGTGACAATAGATCAGTTTAAATATTCTGGAAATTTATATAGATGGAATCAAACAATACACATTCTTTTCTGTCTTCTTTCTTTCACTCAGCATAATTATTTTTCGATTAATCCATGTAGCTGTGTGTATCTTTGCTTATTCATTTCTATGGCTGAATCGTATTCCACTGTATGGAGATACCAAATTTTGTTTATCCATACCCTTGTTGGTGTACATTTCGGTTGTTTCTATTTTTTTTGCCATTATGAGTAAATCTGTTATGAACATTTGTGTATAGTTCTTTGCATCACATATGTTTTCATGTCTCTTGGATAAATACCAAGGTTTAGAACGGACTGATCATGTGGTAGTAAATGTTTAGCTTTTTACGAATCTGCTAAATTGTTTCCCAAAATGATTGTGCCATTTACATTCTGACCAGAAGTGTAATAGTGTTCCAGTGAGCTACATCCTCACGGACACAATATCAGCAGTATTTTCAATTTTAGACCTTCTAATAAGTACCCAGTAGAATCTAATTGTGATATAGCATTTCCCTAATGACTAAGCATCTTTTCATGTGCTTATTTGCCACCCCTATATCTTCTTTGATGAAGTGTCTGTTCAAATCTTTTGCTTGTTTTTTTACTGGATTGTTTGATTTCTTATTATTGAGTTTTGAGAATTCTTTATATATTCTTGACACAAGTCCTTTATCAGGTATGTGATTGGCAAACCTTTTCTCACAATCTGTGATTTGTCTTTTCATTCTCTTTACAGTGTTTTTCAAAGATTGTAATTTGAATTAAATCCAATATATCTTTTTTTTCATTAATAGACTGGGTTTTTTGTACATAAGAAATGGTTTCAAGGCAACAAATATTTTCCCTGGGTTTTCATATAGAAGCATTATTAAGGTCTATGATCTATTCTGAGTTCATTTTTATGTGGTGAGATGTAGAGATCAAAATTAATTTTTTTGCATGTGGATATGCAATTGCTCCAGACTCAGATTTTGCAAAGACTATCCTCTCTAATCTACCTCAGATCTCTGTTGATAATTGATTTGTCTATATATGCATATACATGTATGGTTCTATTATTGGAATCTCTATCACATTCCAGTTATATATTTTTATCATTATACCAATACAACACTGTGTTGATTATTGCTCGCTGCAACTAGAGAAAGCCCACACGCAACAACGAAGACGCAACGCAGCCAAAAATAAATAAATAGATTGTAAAAATAAATAAATAAAATAAAAGTTCTTTTGGCTATTCCAGGTCTTTTGCATTTCCATATAAATATTAGAAGCAGCCATCAGCTTGTATTATAACAAACCTTTGGGTTTTCAGAATGATCACCACAATAAGTCTAGTTAATATCCATCACCATACACGGTTACCAAAATATTTTTTTCTTGTAATGAGGACTTTTATGATTTACTCTTCTTAGCGACTTTCCAATATGCAATACAGTATTATTAACTATAGTCACCATGCTGTACATTACCTCCCCATGACTTATTTATTTTATAACTGGAAGTTTATACCTTTTGGCCCCTTTCACACATTTTGCCCACACCCCACCCACCACCTCTGTATCTATGACCTGCTTCTGCTCCTCCTTCTCCTCCTCCATCTCCTCCTGCTCCTCCTCCTCCTGCTCCTCCTCCTCCTCCTGCTTCTCCTCCTTCTCCTCCTCCTCCTGCTCCTCCTCTGGGGTGCCCAGTAGCAGAGGAAAGGAAGGGGGGGAAGTTGAGGGGTAGGAGAAAGCAAAAGAGGAAGAGGAAACAGGTGGTCTCCTCCTCATCCTCAGCTGGGGGAACCTGTACTATCAGCAGGTCTTGCATGTCACTTAGGGTCTGAAAGCCTGGCTCAAATGTGAGGCACAGATGCTTTGGAGAGTGAGGCATGATGACTCTTGTTGGAGGCAGCGGGTAGAAGTGTAAGCAGGATGGTGGGAGATGGGATCTGAGGGCCTGGGGTAGAGAGGGAGTGGTTCAGCAGCCTCAGCAGAGAAATGCACCCTTGGCAGCTCTGACAAAGGCTGGCTTTCAGATGCCCTCTTTAGGGGGTGCTCTAGGGCCTCACAGGGCTCCGGTCTCCCTGGACAGTTTGTCCCCTAGGGACCTGTAGGAAGATGCAAGAAAGCTCCTCAGGGTGCAGCCAACCAGTACAAACCGAGGCTTCCAGGGCTGACTGTGGGCAGGTGCGTCAGGCACTGTGGGGTCCTTGGCAGACATTCAGGGTGCGCACCTCACCTTGTCTCCCAGTACTGTCTGGGCTTCCTATGATCTGCTGACCTGAGGACATGTGCCTCACACCCAGGCCCTCACCTCATGGCTCCTGAAGCCCCTGACAGGCAAGGAGGGGCCGAGTTCTGTGAGGTCCCCACTGTTCTGGAGTGATGATCCCCTCCACGCTAAGGTTCTTACCTTTCCTCTAAGGAGGCTTGTGCCCTCTCCTCCTGCACCTCTGCTAGCCTAAGGGAAGAGGTCACATTCCTTAAACAGATGAGAAGGAAGTGAAGGGGTAACACTTTCGACCACACCTGCCCAGGGCCTCCCGGGGGTAACGGAAAGAGGTGAATGAAGTTTGTGGGGTCCCCCTCTCTCCTAGCTGAGTGTTACCCTCATTCCTCACATTGATGCCTGGTAGGTTCTGGGACTCCTCCCTCTGCTGTCCTGAGTCTGGCCCCTTCAGAACAAGCCCTGAGACCACCAAGAGGGAAGTGAGGGTACACCATATCTGACCACTGTGCCCAGGGCCTCCCAGAGCTGACAACAGGGGAAGGGCCGAGCTGGGTGTGCCTTCAGTCCTCGGGTGAGGGTGTGCCCTCAGGCCTCACTCAGGGTCCCCACCTTAAACTCTGGCAGAGTCTAGGACTCTTCCCTCTGCTGACCTGATGTGGCTTCCCCTCAGACTGCCACTTCCTCAGAACGAGGACCGCACCTCCCTGAGAACCCATGGACCAAAATGGGGCACCACATCTTACCACCCCTGCTATGTCCTCCCACTGCCAAAAGCAAGACCTGGTCCCCATGTGTCCTGTGGTGGGGCTATCCTCAATCCTCCGTCACGTTATCCATCTTTACTCCTGACAGGGCCTAGGCTACCCCCTACTGACTGGACCTCACCTTTCAGAGACACCTCTCTCACCCTTGGAGAAAGTGAGGGCATACCTGTACAGCCAACCCTGCCTGAGTCTTTCCAGGCCTGAGGACAGGAGATAGCCAGACTCAATGGGGTCTCTTCTTTCTGGGGTTGGAAGTACCTCTGGTCCTCACTGAGGGTCCTTACCTTGACTCTGGTAGAGCTTGAGACTCTTCCTTCTTCTGACGGGATGTGACTCCTTCAGTTGACCTGTCTTCTCACTCACACCAAGGCCTTCACTTCCCTGAGACCCTTAAGGCAAAAGTGAAGAGACATCACATCCAGCCACCCCAGCCTGGGGTCTCCCATGGCTGACAGCAGGGGCTGGGTTCCCTCTGTTCTGGGGTAAGGAGTTGCCTCTGTCTTCCCTCAATGTATTCTTTACTCCTGGAGGGTCTGGGCCCACCTTATCTGGTGACCTGAAATCATCCTTCTCAGACCAAGGCTTTACCTCCCAGGGACACCTCCACGCACTCCTTGCAGGGAGTGAGGGTACACCACATCTGGGCTTTCCTGCCAGGATCCTCCCAGGGTGGACAGTGGGGACAGGGTGGAATTTCTGTGACACCTCTTCTGTCTGTCTTAGGGGGTAACCTTAGTCCTCCTTCAAGGCCTTTACCTTACCTTGACTCCTCAGATTCTGGGACTCCCCCCTTTGCTGGTGTCATCAGCTCAGACCAAGGCCTTCACCTCTCTGGGACACCCCAGACAAAGTAAAAAGACACCAAATCCAGCCACACCTGCCTGGGGTCTGTTCTAGCATGGGGAATGCACTCAATCCTCGTTCAAGGTATTCATCTATACTCCTGGCAAGGCTTGTCCTACCCTCTGCTGACCTGAAGTTTTCTGCTCCAACCCAGCCCTTACCTCCCTGAGACACTCCACCCCCTTGACTCCTGGTAGAGCTTGCAGAGAAGTGAGAGTTCCTCCCATCTGCTTACTGCTACTCTGATCCTCCCAGCGCTGAGATTCTGTGGCATCCTTCTTTTCAGGGAAAGGGGGCCTTCAGGCCTCCCAACGGTCCTTCCCTTGACTTCTGATACAGCCTGCGATGCCTCCCTCTTCTGAACTGATGTGGCTTACCCTCAGACCGACGCTGTGACCTGTCTGAGACCCTCCCCCCAGCAAAACTCAGGAAACGCCACATCCGGCCAACCTTGCCTGTGGTCTCCTGGGGCTGACAAGAGGGGCAGGGCTAGGTTGGGGCCCCTTCTCTCTAAAACGGGTATTTTCAGGGCAGACAAAGGCCAAATCTACCTGGGAGGGAGGTCCTCTCAATCCTCCCTCACAGTCCTCTCTATTACCCTGAGGTCCACCCCTCATAAAAAGTCTCACTTCCCTGAGACTCCCAGAGTGGAAGTCAATAAACGCCACATTTGGCAAGCCTGTTATGTGGTCTCCCAGGGCTGACAGCAGGGGCAGGTTGCTGTGAGACCCCTCTCTACAGGGTGGGAGGCCCAGCAAATCTTCCCTCAGGGTCCTTATCTTGACGCCTGGCAGCATGTGGTAGTTCTCCCGGGGCTGAACTCAGGCACGCCCACCAGACCAAGGTCTTCACCACCCTGGGAAACCCCCAGAAAAAGAGTGAGCCGGGGCCCACATCCAGTAACGATCCTTGGCTCTCCCGTGTCGACAGCAAGGGCAGAGAACTGCTGGGCCCCATCTGTTCTGGTGTTCGCGGTGCCCTCAGTCCTTAATCTGAGCCCGGGGAAAGCCTGGGACTCCTCCCTCTGCCGAGCTGTCCCTGCCCCTTCAGGTCTAGGGCCTCGCTGCCCTGAGAAGGTCCAGATAAAAGTAACGAGAGGGCTTCCCTGGTGGTGCAGTGGTTGAGAGTCCGCCTGCTGATGCAGGGGACGCGGGTTCGTGCCCCGGTCCAGGAAGATCCCACATGCCACGGAACGGCTGGGCCCCTGAGCCATGGCCGCTGAACCTGCGCGTCCGGAGCCTGCGCGTCCGGAGCCTGTGCTCCACAACGGGAGAGGCCACAGCAGTGAGAGGCCCGCGTGCCACAAAAAAAAAAAAAAAAAAAGAGTAACAAGAGGCCACATCCTGCCACCCCTGCCCAGGACCTCCTAGGGCTGACAGCAGGGGCTGAACGCCATCTCTTCGGTGGCGGGGGGAGCTCCCGTCCCCCCTCAAGGTGCCGCCGTCGGCCCTCAGGCAAAGGCGTCTCTCCCGGAGACCAGCCCCATGGCGTCCTGAGGGAACGAGGGGGCATCGCTGAGCCCTCCCGGGGGCGCTCGTGGGGCTCCGCGTCCGCGGAAGGTGCCCTCGTCCATCCTCACGGCTTCCCACGCAGTCCCCATGAGGCCCTGCCCCCTCCCTTCTTCTGACCCGAGGCCGCTGCCTCAGCCCACGGCCACCACGGCCCCGGGTCGCCAGGCAGAGACGTCAGGAGACGGAGAGGGACCCCGCGGCCCACAGCCCCGCCCGAGTCGGCTCAGGGCGCACAGCCAGCCGGACTGGGCGGGGCGGGCGCCCACGGGACCCCCTGTGTGGACTGCGAGGCTCCCTCGGCCCTCCACGAGGGCCCCCCTTAACAGCTGGCAGAGCCGGGACCCCCGCTTTTCTAACCCGAGTCCAGCCCCGACGCTCCTGACACGGAGACCCAGGGAGAACACCTCCGAGGGCCCGGCCTGGGCTGCCCGGGGTGCCACGCAGGGCGGGCCGGGGGCTGTGGAGAGCGGTCCCCGGGCCTTCCTCCCCGTCCTCACCTCTGCTGGCCAGCGAGGGCCTCCGTCTCCGCCAACCCAAGTCCGCGCCACCAGCCCCAGCAGACGACGCGGTCTCTCAGCCCCCGGCCGGAAATCAGGACACGTCATATCCGGGACCCCTGCCCCGGGCCTCTCGCGAGAAAGACGGCAGGGGCAGAGCGGGCGGGGGGGGCCCGTCTAGGGCAGCTGAGAGGGCCGCTCTCCTCCCTGTGGACCCTCGCCTTGCCGCCCGGCGGGGCCTGGGCTCGTTCCTCTGCTGCCCAGTCCAGTCCCCACTAACAAGCCTCACCACATGTCCAGGAAGCCTGACTGCGTGTCCTCAGAGCGGCCAGCAAGCGTGCGGCGGAACCCCCCTGCAGTGGGCTTCTCATCCCTCTGGGTCCTCCCCTTACACCAGACAATGCCTGGGGCTCCTCCCTCCCGCGAGCCCTCAGCCTAGCCTCGTGTCCCTGAGACTCCCGGCAGCGCCCGAAGCGCCACAGCTGACGGCCTGTGCTGGCGGCTTTCCAGGACTGCCGGCACAGCGGGGGGCGAAGCCTCTGCGGTGGGGGCCTCTCCCTCCTTCCTCAGGGGCCTCACCCAGAAGCTTGGCAGAGCGTAGGAATCCTCTCTCTTCTGGTCTAAGTCTGCACGTCTCAGAGACAACCTCCTGTCCTGCAGACTCCTGAGGTGCTAGTCCCCACACGCTGCGTCCAGGGACCCTGCCTGGGGTGACCCAGGGATGGCAGCAGGGGCAGGGCGGGGCCCGGGGTTCCTGCTCTTTCTGCGGGGCACTGACGGGATTCTCACTCTTTCTGCAGGGCGCTGACAGGATCCCTGCTCTGGGGTGGAAAAGCCACTCAGTCCTGGCTCAGAGTCCTCACCTTGACTCCGGCACTGCCTGGGCTGCTTCCCTCGTGGGCTCCAGAACAAGCCGATGCTCCCCGAGAACATCAAGGCAGAAGTGAGCGAACGTTATGTCAGCTACAACATGCCACGGCTGCGGAGGGTTGATAGTAGAGGCAGGCAAGCTACCCTCCCGCTCTGAGATTGTAGGCATACCCGCAGACTTGTCCGAGGTAGTATTTATATTTACTCCCGACAGGGCTTGTATGGGCCCTCCCTCTTGCTGACCTGATGATGCGTCCCTCGGTCCAAGGTCCCCATTTCCCTGAGACCGCCCCCTCCAAAGAGGACGTGGGGGAGGGGTGCTCTGCCCGACTGGGCGGCCCCGGACGGCCTGTGCTGGTTGCGTGGGCGGCTTCCTGTGGGTCCTGCACTGTCTGGGAAGGGGGTCGCCCCAGTCTTGCCTCAAGATCCTTCTCTGGATGCCTGGCAGGGCCTGGGCCCCCTCCCCTCTCCTCACATGAAACAGGGCCCCTCAGAGCAAGGTCCTCACCTCTCTCTGATGCCCGAATGGGAAGTCAGCGGACCCCACATCTAGCCACCATGCTTTAGGACCTCCCAGGGCTGAAAGCAAGTAAAGGGCTGTATTCCGTGGTACCTCTTCTGTCTGCAGCAGGCTTCTTTTTTTTTAAATGAATTTATTTATTTATTTATTTATTTATTTATTTATTTATTTGTGGGCTGCACTGGTTCTTCGTTGCTGTACGTGGGCTTTCTGTAGTTGCGGCGAGCGGGGGCTTCTCTTCATTGCGGTGCG
Source organism: Mesoplodon mirus (assembly GCF_964341445.2). Lineage (NCBI taxonomy): Eukaryota > Metazoa > Chordata > Mammalia > Artiodactyla > Ziphiidae > Mesoplodon > Mesoplodon mirus. Next base: position 130,064,547 of record NC_138981.1, on the reverse strand, counting down.
TGGGCTTCTCATTGCGGTGGCTTCTCTTGTTGCAGAGCACGGGCTCTGGGCACACGGACTTCAGTAGTTGAGGCACTCGGGCTCAGCAGTTGTGGTTCGTGGGCTCTAGAGTGCAGGCTCAATAGTTGTGGCTCACGGGCTTAGTTGCTCTGTGGCATGTGGGATCTTCCTGGACCAGGGCACGAACCCGTGTCCCCTGCATTGGCAGGCGGATTCTTAACCACCGCACCACCACGGAAACCCCTGACTTTTTTTTTTTTAAGATGACATAATTTTATTTTTCCTCTTGTACCCACAGGATGATCCAGGTAAGTGAGAATCTGAACAATGTCCTAATGTGAGCATCTTATCAAAGATCGGATGCTAGATAGAACAGAATTAAGTGCTATAATTTTTCTACTCATTTGGAGAGTAAGCCAAATGGAGGCATATTAGGGTGCAGGGTGTGATAGTTTTGGAGGGTTAACAGAAAACGGTGATTTCTCCAGTGTTGCCTTTTCCCCAGTGCACTCCACTCTTAAGGGCAGAGCATTCTTTCTAAAAAAGGCACCTCTTACCAGCTCTAACCTTGACTCAAAAATCAACCTTCTTACTCTGGTGAGATAAGCCTCAGGAAGCCATAATGCCAAACAAAATGAGCTTCTCACCAGACCCTGAGTGCACATTGTCCTTCAAGGATCAGCTCAGATGCCACTACCTCCCTCTCCATTCTCCAAACCATATTCCCTCTTTACCCACATGTACTGGCAGTACTTTGCCCTTCTATTGCCAACTACAGTTTGCCCAGGATTGGCATGATTTAAGTATATGTGAGTCTTCCCTTCTAGACTGTACATTCCAGAATTAAGTGCACATACTGACACATGAAATGTACTCAAGAGTAGAAGTAAACTGAGATGGGGGCACCAAAGATTGCCTTCAGCATCAGAATACCCATGCCCCTCTTCACCATAGGAATCATAATGCTAGAAGTCTGGATGGCACAATGGTAGCCAAAGGTGACTGACTACTGCAGGCCAACTGAGGACAAGATGACTTGAGGATGACCATATCCTGGCTTCTGTCACTAACTGGTATTTTATTAGAAACAAGTAATTCTTAAAAGTTGCATCCATTTGTTGTTCCAGCTTTTGAACACTTCATTCCTAAATTTCTCTCTATACAAATGTGTCATCTTCTTTTCCACTTGGAGCATCTTGTGAAAAAATATGCTCTTTTCTCTCTCAAGTTCACTTTCTGTAGTATACTTACATAATTATACTCAATACATTTCACTTGAGTGTACTTCTCTCTCCTCTTATTTATTTCTGATATTTTGTGGAAAATTACTTAACTGATGAAACACTCTATTTCCAAGTATATCTTTAGGCAAAAGAGGAAGGAATGGATTTACAGACAGTGCATAAACCCAACATTATGAATATCTCCCAGCAAACTGATATTTACAACAAGCAGGCAATTTTTGCCATACTTACAAGAAGACATAAAATTTTCTGGCATCCATAACACATCATATAGACAACAGAAAGGAACTTCAGGCAGTTATTTCCTCATGGCAAAAGGACAAAACAACAAACCAAAAAACCTGCTGGGATATCAAAGTAGTTACACCAGGATAGGATATTAATTTCAAGTATAGTTTAAATGTTACAATTGTCAAAATAATAGAAGGATTCTTGCAGTAAATACTAAAGAATTACCCTGTAGTCTAGGCTACTTTTACTCTTCCACATTATTTTCACTATTTTAAAGATAACCCTTTAAATTGTAAATGTTTATTATAGAAAATATGGAAAATGAAAACAACATGTAAAGAAAATAAACTCACCTGTAATATACCACCCAGGGATAAGGGACTTGAAAATACTGATAAACAGTTGCACCTTGAAATGGGTTGAACTGCATGGGTCACTTATATGTGGATTTTTTTTCATTAAATATGTATAGTACTAACCATCCACTGTTGGTTGAATCTGCAGATGTGGACATGTAGATACAGAGGTGGACTATAAAGTTATAAGCAGATTTTCAACTGAGTGGAGGGTCAGTCCCTTTAACTCCCATGTTATTCAAGAGTCAACTGTACTTCTTCTCAGTCTTTTTTAATGCAAATACAGAAGACCTCTCATTTATTGTAAGCAGTCTAAAAAGTCAGTTAAAACAGGAATTAAAAATTATACTAAATATTTTTAATAGACTTTATTTTTTAGAGCATACAGTATGTAGTCTTTTCTGATTGGCTTCTCTCACTTAGTAATGTGCACTTCCAGCAAGATTCCACCATCTCTTTTCATGGCTTGATAGGTCAGTCCTTTTAAGCTCTGAATAGTATTCCACTGTCTGGAAGTGCCACCGTTTATTTATCCATTCACTTACTGAAGGACATCTTGGTTGATTGCAGGTTTTGGCAATTATGAATAGAGCTGCTATAAACATCCATGTGCAGGTTTTTTTGTTTGTTTGTTTTTTTTTGCAGTACGCGGGACTCTCTCTGCTGTGGCCTCTCCCGTTGCAGAGCACAGGCTCCGGACGTGCAGGCTCAGTGGCCATGGCTCACGGGCCCAGCTGCTCTGCGGCATGTGGGATCTTCCCGGACCGGGGCACGAACCCGTGTCCCCTGCATCGGCAGGCGGACTCTCAACCACTGCGCCACCAGGGAAGCCCCATGTGCAGGTTTTTGCATGCACATCAGTTTTCAACTTTTTTGGAAAATACTAAGGATTATGATTCCTGGATCGTATATTTAGTTTGGTAAGAAACTGCCAAACAATCTTCCCAAGTAGCCATACTATGTTGCTTTCCCACCGGCAATGAATGAGAGTTCCTATTACTCCACATCCTCATCAGCATTTGGCATTGTCAATGTTCTGGATTTTGGCTATTCTAATACTTGTGTAGTGGTATCTCATTGTGGTTTTAATTTGCGATTCCCTAATGATATATGTTGTTGAGCATCTTTTCATATGCTTATTCGCCATCTATATATCTTCTTTCATGAGGTGTCTCTTCAGGTCTCTTGCCCATTTTTTAATTGGGGTGTTGTTTTCTTACTGTTGCGTTTTAAGAGTTCTTTGTATATTTTGAGTTATATATTGGGTTACAGTCCTTTATCAGATATGTCTTTTGCAGTATTTTCTGCCAGTCTGTGGTTTGTCTTATTTTCTTGACAGCATCTTTTGCAGGGCAGAAGTTTATAATTTTAATGAAGTTCAAGTTATCAATTATTTCTTTCATGGATCACGCCTTTGGTGTAGTATCTAAAATGTCATTGTCATATCCAAGGTCTTCTAGGTTTTCTATGTTGACAAACTGATTCTAAAGTCAATGTCCACAAAATAATTTCCTGGGATTTTAACTGGGACTGCTTTGAATCTATAAAACAAGTTGGAAAGAACTGACATCTTGACAATATTGATTCTTCCTATCCATGCATATGGAATATCTCCATTTACATAAACCTTTGATTTCTTTCATTAGAGTTTTGTAGTTGTTTTCCATATTTTGAACATAAAACATGAAAGTGTACATTCCTTAACCAGTCCTGTCGTGTGAAGCCAAGGTCTTCTCTTGAGATGTATCCAGAGTTCTGTTCATCTTTCTTATGAAATACATACTCATAGTGAATACACTATAATTTCTAGTTACATTTTGTTTGAATTGGAGCAATAACTTTAAAAAATGCCTGCCAAACAGTCTGAGGGAGGCCTTCTAATTTTTATAATATTTTTACAAATCTTTTAATTTTCTTGCTCATACCTAATTAATACAGGTTTATTTTAGAGGCTCACCTTTATTGTGTCTTTCCAAGGCTTTTATCTGGGCATTCCTACAAGAAAAAAATCTTTCTTTTACAGGTATATCTCATTGGTTTTCTTGACATTTCATTTAATAGTTACGATACCAAGCTTAATTAGCATATAAAAAGATTGTGAGCATACAAATGATTCTTGATAAGCATACACCTCAGTCAGTAGGAAAAGGGCCACATAGGCGCATAGGGAGATGCTTACCAGCTATGAACTTTACATGTGCTGTAAGTATTACATGTATCATAGAGGAACCAGAAACCACTCAGCGGTCAGCTTACAGAACTCCTACTGTTTGGGAGTTTTCCTGTTTGTTTGTTTGTTTTATGAAACAGAAAAATCCCAAAGGAAAAAGGAACAAAACCCAACTTAATCATACTTTAGAAACTGTCAATAGAATAGGTTTAAAAAATAGAATTTTAAAGGTTTTTTGGGGGGAGGGCATTGTGATGTTTACAGTGTGTTTGACATAAATTTTGCAGTTTGTTCTTTAATTATGAAATATTTTATATAGGCTTTTTGATGATGGCCATTTTCACCAGAGTGAAGTGATAACCTCATGGTAGTTTTGATTTGCATTTCTCTAATAATTAGCTATGTTGAGTGTTTTTTCATGTGCCTGTTGGCCATCTGTATGTCTTCTTTGGAGAAATGACTATTTAGATCTTCTGCCCATTTTTTGATTGGGTATAAGAGAGCTACAATGGACAGTGCAGAAACTTGCAACTAGTAGCAACTAAACTGTTACCACCGTTAGGCCCAAAGGGATAAGAAAAGGAGAGATGCCTGGAATCCAAAGAATAATCATGTAGAATTGGCCTCTTTGAAAGTAGCAGAGACCTCTGGTCAAGGGACATAGTCAGTTTGAGGTGACCTCATGGAGAGGGAGCCAGAAGAATACTCTCTAGTCTCTTTCTGATCTCCCACTGGCTTTCCCATTGTCCAAACCCATCCTGAAGTCACAGAACATGGAGAACCCACTGATGAGGTCGATACAGGTCAGACTCCCCTGGCAGAGAGCAGAGTGGAGAAAAGAGTTAACTGAAGAGGTAGGTACCAGTTATTCAGCTTTCTCATCCCATCCCACTCTCCTCCTTCCCTCCCTCCACAGAGGTATCACTAATCTGAATTTGGAGTTCAATAGTTCCATTCAAATCTGTGTACTTTTACTATACTTGTATATATCCATATGCACTACAGAGTATTGTTTAGTCTGGTAGTTATTAGAGTTATTCACCAAATACTTGGGGTGATCTTACCCTCAAAGCACATGGTAAGATTATCCTTCCCAGTCCCCTTAAAGTTCAGTGTAGCTATGTGACTTGTTCTGGACAATGAAATATGAGTGAAAGTGAAATGTGCCACTTTCAGGAGAAGCTTTAAGAACTACCATGCAAGTCACTTTATCTGCTTCCCATTGGTAAAGTGATCAGTGAAGCATGTGATAAAATGAAGCTTATATCAGCCTGCGACTCTGAATTACTCATGAACAGAGGCCCAAAGTAATCTATGCCAGCCATATCATGGCTGTAAGTCACTAAGATTTGGGAGTGTTTCTTAAAGCAGCATAACCTAGCTTATCCAAACAGATACATTTTGCATAGTTTTAAACTTTGTATAAATGGTATCCTACCATATTTATCATTCAGCATTTTTTTAACATCTTTATTGGAGTATAATTGCTTTACGATGTTGTGTTAGTTTCTGCTGTATAACAAAGTGAATCAGCTATACGTAGACATATATCCCCATATCCCCTCCCTCTTGCATCTCCCTCCCACCCTCCCTACCACACCCCTCTAGGTGGTCACAAAGCACTGAGCTGATTTCCCTGTGCTATGCGGCTGCTTCCCACTAGCTATGTATTTTACATTTGGTAGTGTATATACATCAATACTACTCTCTCACTTCGTCCCAGCTTACCCTTCCCCCTCCCCGTGTCCTCAAGTCCATTCTCTACGTCTGCATCTTTATTCCTGTCCTGCCCCTAGGTTCATCAGCAACTTTTTTGCTTGACAGTTTTGAGATGCACCCATGCTGATGGGTGGAGCATATACCAATATATATAATTTATTTATCTGTGCTCCCATTGATAGAACACTTAAGATACTTACATTTTTTGCTGTCACTAATAATGAACATCCTGGTACATGCCATCTGTGCAGATGTGCAAGAATTTCTCTAGGGGATACACTCGGGGGAGGAACAATGTGCTTTTAAGCTTTTCTAAAAAAGTAACAGGTTCTGAGGAGACTTTGATCATTATGAACCGTAGTTTCCATCAAAACAGTTTTCAGAAATGTTTGTCCCTCAGGAGTGTGAAAACTGCCTTTCTCAAAACACTAAAATATAATATTCAGGAAAATTCTGTTTTAAAATTGGCCTGACCTTGAAAAGACCAAAGTCATCCTTAAAAATGAAAGAGACCCACCTTAGAGAACAAATGGTTACACAAAATAACACCAATTACACTTTAAAAAATCTCTCAGGATAAAAGGCAAATTGAGATAAAGGAAAAAAATAGTATAATTTGGAGTCGGTTCTTGAAGAATTTCCTTTTTATAGATGTAATGAGAAATAAAAGAACATAATCAGTCACTAACTGATTAAAAGTATTATCAGCAAAGGCAACTGGTGAATAAACAATGAGCTGCCAGTCATAGGTCAGAGACTGATAATCCAGAATTATCCATATTATCTTTTCCATTCTCAGTCTAGGTTACTAATATCAAACAATCAATCACTGTAAAAAAAGAACAATCTGAACAACGGGATTGGTACCCCCACCCCCACCCCCACCCCACTCCTGACCAAAGGTGCTGAGAAACAGAGAAACTAGTGACAGTCTAGTTTGTTTTTTAAAATCTGCAGTCTGTAACAATATGAAACTATTAAGAGCTGTTCTCTAAGCAGTTGGATTGTGGATGCTTTTAATTTGCTTTTTATGTATACATATATCTAATTTTCTACAAAATTAAATATTAAAAACACATTAAGGACTTCCCTGGTAGTCCAGTGGTGAAGAATTTGCCTTCCAATGCAGGGGACGCAGGTTCAATCCCTGGTCAGGGAACTGAGATCCCACGTGCCGCGGGGCAACTAAACCCGTGTGCCGCAACTAAAGAGAAGCCCACAACAAAGAGCCCACGCACGCAATGAAGACCCAGCACAGCCAAAAAAATATGCACATTATATATTATATTTACATTACTTACATTAAAAATTTGTTAATGGCTGGAGAAAAACAAAAACTTGTTTTTACCTCCACATCAGCACTGCTCAACCGCCAGTTTCTTGACTTTCAGTGTAGGGCTTTTGAGTTGTCTTCATGCCTTCAGATCCAGGCCATTGGGATGTGCTCACCTCCAGAGGCTAGTGTGCTAATAAGAGGAGAATCCAAAAAAGAACCTTCGATAGACAGTGGGAAGCAGCCGCATAGCACAGGGAGATCAGCTCGGTGCTTTGTGACTCCCTGGAGGGGTGGGATAGGGAGGGTGGGAGGGAGGGAGGCGCAAGAGGGAAGGGATGTGGGAACAGTTGTATATGTATGACTGATTCACATTGTTATAAAGCAGAAGCTAATAATAATAAAAAATAATAATAATACAAGGAGCATTGGCCTAAAGATACATATAAATCTGCAATAGTGGAGTATTAACTGGTGTTCATAAAAAAAAAAAGAACCTTCTTTCCTAATGTCCAGAAACTCTTCTCCCTCCCTCTAGGCCTTTCTGAAGCCCAGAATAACAAAGCTTGTTGAGAAAGGTACAAACTGGCCCAGAGCAGAGGAGTGGCTCGTATCACAGAGCAAGAGTGCCCATCCAAGCTCTAAGGTCCTGTTTCACCTGCACACCATTTTCATACCAGTTCCCCGTACTCCTCCACAACACTTCACCCCATCCAAAGATCTTGTACCCATTCATTCTTAAAAGACTTTAGAGATAGGAAAACTCACAGTCAAGTTCCTTCATTTTACAGATGGAGATATTTTGAGCGAGGGAAAGCATCTTCTCCAAGGTCACACAACAGTACAGTAAATGTTAGATCTGACACAAGACCAATGTAATAGGTAAAGGGTTAGAAAACTGGGTTCTGTAATGTGACAGACACGGGTTAAAATCCCAGCTTTTCACTCCCTGAACGCTTGCTCAGTTGTAAATGGAGCAACCTAAGGTTGAACTGAGGACAAATGAGATTGTACGGGTACATGCTTTAGTGTACAGTGCCTGGCACACGGTACACACCGAACAAATGACAGTTGCATTATTATTATTATTTCCATTAGAGCTTACAGAAAAGCCAGAACGGACTTTTTGGCCAACCCAATACTAGCACCTATGCTAACACTAATACACCAGTACTATTACATTGTGATGTACATTTGCTGCTGTTAAAGCTACATCAGCTTCCTCTAGACTCTTGCTTTAAGTAGCCCTTTTCTAAGATGACCTCACATCGTTGAAGTTTTTTGGTCACTCTGGCCAAATTAAATATCACTCATTAACCTTAAGTGCCTTGTGCAAGACCTGTCAATTTGCAGCTGACATACTGACACTTGCTCTAATTTCAGTTGTGATGCACCCACTGCAGTTCTTCTTTTTTAAAGCGTTTCATTTGTAGTCACTTGAGTACATTGTGACACCCTGTGATTTTTAAAATCAAATAAATAGATGCTCAATTTCCTCCTGAGCTTTGAGGAAATGTAAAAATCACTACAGAAATTGATGAGAATTTGTGAAGGTCTGGTCAATAGCCCACTGCATCACAATTACTATCATTCCTAGTCAAACTCTAGGTGATTTAAAGAGCACATTTTGACCCAAATTCAGGTTTTAATTATAATAATTGGGATACAATGATACATTGACTGTTTATTTTTGTTTGGGATTAATTTGGATGGCACAGTCAGTACTAAATTAGGACCAGGAGAACGTGGAGGGGGCAAATACCCAGATAATTTTAAAATGAGTGCTTGTCCAATAACTTTGACCTCTTCTCTAAAGTATTCTGTGCAGAGTGATGAAAAAGTATCACATTTTAGGACTGAAATTGGTCACCCTCTTTTCCCCTTGCTGGATTTCCTTCTGATCAGAATTCTAGCTCACCATGACGTGTACAAAAATTGGGCCATAGCAGAAAGGGAAAAGACCAGCCCAACAGAGACCCTGGAAAATCCACAATTTCAAAAATTAAGAATTGGCTTCATTGAAATGGAGAAATCCCAAACCACACATCACTCTGGGCAGCTGCCATACTCTAACTACACTCGCTGTTATACTGAAAGATAAAATAATGCTGTCAAAGGTGCAGATGGAACCGGCTGTAAAGTAGAGAATCAATAATGTCACTCCCAGAAGACTTACGTAGTTTACAAAGTCAAATCTCTTCTACAACCAGAACTGCATGAACTACCTAAAGTACCTTTTTGATAGTGCCCAGATTACAAAAGGTCTAATCACACAGTGAAAAGAGCCACAGACTGCAAACCTGCAGACTTGTGTAATAGTTGCAACAACTCCACTAACTGTATGGCCTTGGGAAAGTCACTGTTCCTCCCGAAATCTCAGTCCTGTGGCAATATAAAAATGCAGGTACACCATGGATAATAATGTATGTGAAAATGTTTTAGCAACTATGAAGCACTATGTTAATGTAATTGATAATTATAAAAACAATAACTGCTCTAAATATTTATTATACACGCAGCACTGTAAGGAGATAAGAAAAAACTTTAAAGTTGATCTTTATCCTCAAGGTGCTTACAATCACATTGGGGAGACAAAAGTGCTAATGTCAATGGAACAACTAAACTTCAATACTAGACAGCGTGTAGCTGCTCAGTGCCTTGAGTTTCCAAAACACATTTGTAAGAATCATCTCATTTAACCCTCCTAACAACCGTATGAGGCAGGTAGAATTATTACTACCATACCCATTTAACAGACAGGAATCAGAGTAAGTGAGTTACTTGGCCAGTGGGGCCACATGGGCACAAACCAAAATCTATGTCTTTGAACTCCTGATAAAGTACACTTTCTTGAGTCATACCATTCAGTCTGCTTATTAAGCTAGGTTAAGTAGTGTGGGCCCTATAACTTCTGTAGAAGTTCAGAGAAGGGATGAATGGTCCATGAATAAGAAATAACAAAGGTCTGAGAAGTTTTTATGGAGGCACTCCCAAAAGCTAGGTAGGATTTCAGTAGGCTGAGAAGCTATGAGAAAGCATTCATATTAAATTCCGGGCTTTTCAAGCTACACACCTGAGGCCCTTCAGAATTTTATATGGCTCCATTTCCACACTGACTCTGAGAATCACTGCATTGTGAACCATCATTACTAAGAGGAATCTTCTACCTCAGGTCTGTTAAAGTACAAAAAGGCAAACCACCTAATCAGAGTCTAACTCCCTTGTCTGTCTCTCTCACACATTTATCCTTCCCCACAAAATAGGTTCAATGCCCTTTTCCTGTAAGCCTGAACTTGTACATTTTACAACAGTAAAAACAACTTTATTTCATTGAAAAAATATTAATATAAAGACAAATAAGCATTAGTGACAGATCCTTCTGAGAATTTATTTATGCAGTTACTAAGTTAATGAAACCAAATGACCTAATTTAATCACATAGCCTTCAACTCTTGACATTCCAGAATCTCTCCTTACAGATTGATGATAAGCTAACTGGAAAGGGAAAGAATATTAACAACACTATAAAAATTCAAATATTCCTTCAGTTCCCCAACTAAATTTTGATGAACACAGCAATTGCATTTCAACTGGAGAGCAAAAGGCTATAGCTTTGTTTCCAGGGGCTGTGCCCGAGATAGTTGGCAAAATGCACATCCATGTCATGAACATTGCAAGAAAATTCCCATAATGCCTCATTGCCAGAGCTATCCAGGCCATACCTGCCTACACCACCAGAAAGTCAGCCCACCTAAATGTGAGGTCGTTTAGGGTGAAGCATAGTGCTAGAGGGCTTGGATTACCAACAGAGTTTTATAGAACCCTTGGACTGCTTTGAAGTGCTTCAAGAGTACAAATATCTTGGATTGAATTTAATTTTAGAAAAGCACTCTAAATTCCTTGTTAAACTATAGTAAACATAATAAGCTCACTCAAATGTACCATGTTTGAGCACATTGAAAGCCATAGATGTGTTTCCTTATGTAGTACAGAACAGGTTTTGGGGGCAGATCTCAGAATATAACTCTTCCTGTCACATCTAGCATGGATTTGAACTGCTTGGACATATATCACTGATTGAAGAAATTATAGGTTTCCACTCACCATTTTATTTCAGGCCTGTGTGGGTTCACTCACACAAAATTGTACAAATAAGAAGCGGATCATAGAACACATGTACTGGACCCAATGAAATGCAAGACAAGGCACAGTCACGTCATCGGTGCTTGGTCTCACTTTCCGCGTGGTAGTCAGTTGTGCAACTACAAAGGTACACATAACATGTTACATTATGAAAGTATTATCATACTATAAAGTGCTGCAGCAGGTTTTCCATAGGGGCTTCTTGTCAGACTTTTATATTAACGGTACGGCATGGCAGTTAACAGTTAGATGTTGTTAGTGATTCAAATTTAAAATAAAGATATCCTTTCCTAATCCTCAGGATCCGTTGAGTTTAAGCATACTGAGATGGCTGGCACACAATTTAACACCTGTTACCATTTTCAACTATTACACTTCTTAGGATTCATCTGGATTTTCTCAATACTGGGCATTCAAAACAAAATTCCTTAATAAATTGGATGGTGAGACTGTCGTATGATGGCCACTATCATCCAGGCACATGATGTCTAATTTCTGTGTCCATCCAAACAACTGTCATCATTCTCCGTGACTGACAATAATAAATCCTATAACATTGAATTTATAAAATATTTATAATGTGTTGATAACTGAAGTTTTGGTTTCCATATCCAAGTGAAAAAATTTTGTTTGAAAACAAAGCGTTCTGCTGCTTGAAGGAAGGAAAGAGAAAAGGAAGGAGGAAAAGGAGGAAAAAAGGCAGAAGAGGGGTGGGGGGTAGGGAAGAGACTGAAAATCACTGGCCAAGTTATAATATTGGCCCAGAAGACGAGAGCCATGAATTCTAGATGATTCTGTCATGGACATGCTGTGTTCCCTTGAGCATTTAAGTCCTTTCCCCTCAAAGCCTGAGTTTCCAATCTGTTAAACCCATGCATTCAACAAAGATTTACTTAGTACTTCTCTGAACTCAAAGCTCTGCCTGATGCTGGGGGTGCAGTGGTAGGAGAACAGGTATGGCCCTGCCCTCATAGCTCTTATCATCAGGGGAAAGAGAGAAAATAACCAGGTTAAATAAGAACAGTAGCAATAAGAGTACCTGCCTCATCGGGCTATTATTGTGAGGACCAAATAAGGTGATTCTTGCAAATGTGATTTGAAAACTCAAAGTGCTGGTCAACTACATACTGTCTAGTATTGAATTTTAGTTGTTTCATTGACATTAGCATGTTTGTCTCCCTGATATGATTATAAATACCTTGAGGATAGAGATCAACTTTAATGCTTTTTCCTTATCTCATATTTAGAGCATTTATTGTTTTAGTATAAATTGACCAGTTTCCCCATTTTGGTCTCCTTGCATTTCCTGGAAAACACCATACTCTTTCCTGCCTTTGAGTTTCTGGTCATGGTGTTTCCAAAGCCTGGAATTCTGTTTCTCACTTCCCCCACCCTCGCCTTCACATGGCTTGCTCCTCCTTATCCTTTAGATTTCAGCATAAATGTTGCCTCTTTAGTAAGGACTGCCGTCTCATCCATAAGTAGGTGTTCCCCTTGATTGTCCACCAAGTCTGTCTCTTGGACTATAGTTCAAGTCTCATTTAATTTCTTCTCTATTCTTTTAACCTTTAGCTCAGCTGCTTTGAGTCTACCCTGCACACATGTGATTCAGCCAGAGGTGCAGAGGCTGTAATTGTCCAGACTCTGTACTCTAATTATTTAGGCTGGAAAGACTACAGGTTTTCAGTCAGAGTTCTAGCCACTTTATGGTGCTGCATTCAGCCTGCTCTTGGGCTGAAACCTGAGAATGGGACTCTCACCCCCCTGCCATTGCTTCTTCCAAGTGTCAACCCCTCCAACATGTCCCCCAGCACCCCCCCTTTTGTTCACTTTCCTGTGCATTCAATATTTTCCAGAGTTTATAGTTGTTATGGAGAGCCAGGTCCAGTAGGAAGTACTCAGACTTACTAGAAATAGAACTCCCAGAGTGATCCTTTTAGACACAAATCAAGCCATGTAATACCTCTGCTCAAAACCCTGCAATAGCTCCCCAAATTATTCAGAATAAAAGCCAAGTGACCTATATAACTCTATATAATCTGGCCCTCTCGATTACTACTCTGCCTTCATCTCCTTTTACTCCCCCCTTTATTCAATCCATTTCATCCTCATTGATTTTTGTTGTTCCTTCATGATATCAGGCATTTTCTTTATTTCTTTTCCCCTGCCTATAGCAGTTACCCCAGATATCCAGAAGGCAGACTCTCTCACTACTTTAAACCTTAGCTCAAATTGTCACCTTTTCATTACTTTCCACCCCTAACCTTCATTGCTCCCATTCCCCTTCCCCTCTTCACCTTTTGTTTTCTTTGTAGCACGATATCACCTCCTGACATACTATTTATTATTTATTATGTTTATCGTCTATTGTTTGTCTCACCTCACCTTTCTATAAGCTACATGAAGGCAGAAATCTTTGTCTTTTTTCTTGACTCCTGCATCTCCAGCATCTAGAGGAAATCTACCTGGAAAATAGCTATCAGTATACATTTGTCAAGTAACTAAGTGGGTGAATAAATGAATAAATAATACATTTTTTTTTACATGGGGAAGCTACACACATTTCAGGGAGGCAACTATTGCACAAAGTATTTGGGGGGATCTTCATTAGGATCTTCAAACACTGGGGACATAGTTTGACCTTCTTTTGTTCTTAAGGATGAATTTACCTTTTGGAAACTACCAAAAGTCTTTCAGAGCCAAGCGTAGTCAAAGAGAAGGTGAATAAACCAGACATTATCTTCCTAGGTTAAAAAAATAAATTAGGATATTACAAGACTACGTTTAATTCTTTAGCTCATAGGCATTCTATGAAGCAGTTCTCAGGAAGGAATTCCAAAAATATTTCATTTGCCTGCTGCATATTTTGAATTAGAACAGTTTTGAAGTTAACCTTTCTGATTTTTTAATTTAAGTACCATATTTGTCCATTGCAACACCGCTGAGATAAATGTTTTCACCGAATTTAGATAGTCTATCAAAATCCAGCTCTTGATTTCCATCAGATGTAAGCACCCATTTATGATAAAAACCCTCCAGAAAGTAGGCATAAATAGAGCACTTTCACCTTAGTGTGCTTTCAGAAAGTGTAGGGCTACTGAGGCTGGTGGAGCTGGAAAAGACAGCTGGATCGGAAAAGTCTTGATGTTGATGGTTAGTGACATAGTTGTTGTAGCTCAGTAATGGGTAAGTAAAGCTTATTTAACATTAAAGGAAATTGTTGAGTTTGGATTTTTTCTTGCTTCTGGTATACTCTTTTTTTTTTCTTTTTTGCATCGTGGCTTGTGGTATCTTAATTCCCTGACCAGGAAACGAACCTGGGTCCACGGCCGTGAAAAACACAGAGTCCTAACCACTGAACCGCCAGGGAATTCGCTGGCTTCTGGTATTCTTTTTTTTTTTTTAACATCTTTATTGGAGTATAATTGCTTTACAATGGTGTGTTAGTTTCTGCTGTATAACAAAGTGAATCAGCTATACATATACATATATCCCCATATCTCCTCCCTCTTGTGTCTCCCTCCCACACTCCCTATCCCACCCCTCTAGATGGTCACAAAGCACGGAGCTGATCTCCCTGTGCTATGTGCCTGCTTCCCACTACCTATCTATTTGACATTTGGTAGTGTATATATTTCCATGCCACTCTCTCACTTCATCCCAGCTTACCCTTCACCCTCCCCATGTCCTCAAGTCCATTCTCTACATCTGTGTCTTTATTCCTGTCCTGCCCCTAGGTTCTTCAGAACCTTTTTTTCTTTTTTTAGATTCCATATATATATGTGTTAGCATACGGTATTTGTTTTTCTCTTTCTGACTCACTTCACTCTGTATGACAGACACTAGGTCCATCCACCTCACTACAAATAACTCAATTTCATGTTTTTTTTATGGATGAGTGATATTCCATTGTATATATGTGCCACATCTTCTTTATCCATTCATCTGTCGATGTACACTTAGGTTGCTTCCATGTCCTGGATTGTAAATAGAGCTTCAGTGAACATTCTGGTACATGACTCTTTTTAATTAATTATTTTTTTTTTGCTGTGTTGGGTCTTCGTTTCTGTGCGAGGGCTTTCTCTACTTGTGGCAAGCGGGGGCCACTCTTCATCGCGGTGCACAGGCCTCTCACTATCACGGCCTCTCTTGTCGCGGAGCACAGGCTCCAGATGCACAGGCTCAGTAGTTGTGGCTCACGGGCCTAGTTGCTCCACGGCATGTGGGGTCCTCCCAGACCAGGGCTCGAACCCGTGTCCCCTGCATTGGCAGGTGGATTCTCAACCACTGCACCACCAGGGAAGCCCACATGACTCTTTTTGAATTATGGTTTTCTCAGGGTATATGCCCAGTAGTGGGATTGCTGGGTCATATGGTAGTTCTATTTTTAGATTTTTAAGGAACCTCCGTACTGTTCTCCATAGTGGCTGTATCAATTTACATTCCCACCAACAGTGCAAGAGGGTTCCCTTTTCTCCACACCCTCTCCAGCATTTATTGTTTGTAGATTTTTTGATGATGGCCATTCTGACTAGTGTGAGATTATATCTCATTGTAGTTTTGATTTGCATATCTCTAATGATTAATGATGAGCATTCTTGCATGTGTTTGTTGGCAATCTGTATATCTTCTGTGGAGAAATGTCTATTTAGGTCTTTTGCCCATTTTTGGATGCTTTCTTTGTTTTTTGCATATTGAGCTGCAAGAGCTGCTTGTAAATTTTGGAGATTAATCCATTGTCAGTTGCTCCGTCTGCAAATATTTTCTCCCATTCTGAGGATTTTCTTTTCATTTTCTTTACGGTTTCCTTTGCTGTGCAAAAGGTTTTAAGTTTCATTAGGTCCCATTTGTTTATTTTTGTCTTTATTTCCATTTCTCTACGAGGTGGGTCAAAAAGGGTCTTGCTGTGATTTATGTCAAAGTGTGCTCTGCCTATGTTTTCCTCTAAGATTTTTATAGGGTCTGCCCTTACATTTAGGTCTTGAATCCATTTTGAGTTTATTTTTGTGTATGGTGTTAGGGGGAATTCTAATTTCATTTTTTACATGTAGCTGTCCAGTTTTCCCAGCACCAATTATTGAAGAGGCTGTCTTTTCACCATTGTATACTCTTCCCTCCTTTATCAAAGATAAGGTGACCATATGTACATGGGTTTATCTCTGGGCTTTCTATCCTGTTCCATTGATCTATATTTCTGTTTTTGTGCCAGTACCATACTGTCTTGATTACTGTAGCTTTGTAGTATAGTCTGAAGTCAGGGAGCCTGATTCCTCCAGCTCCATTTTTCTTTCTCAAGATTGCTTTGGCTATTCGGGGTCTTTTGTGTTTCCATACAAATTGTGAAATTTTTTGTTCTAGTTCTGTGAAAAATGCCAGTGGTAGTTTGATAGGGATTGCATTGAATCTGTAGATTGCTTTCGGTACTAGAGTCATTTTCACAATGTTGATTCTTCCAATCCAAGAACATGGTATATCTCTCCATCTATTTGTATCATCTTTAATATCTTTCATCAGTGTCTTATAATTTTCTGCACACAGGTCTTTTGTTTCCTTAGGTAGGTTTATTCCTAGATATTTTATTCTTTTTGTTGCAGTGGTAAATGGGAGTGTTTTCTTGATTTCACATTCAGATTTTTCATCATTAGTGTATAGGTATGCCAGAGATGTCTGTGCATTAATTTTGTATCCTGCTACTTTACCAAATTCATTGATTACCTCTAGTAGATTTCTGGTAGCATTTTAACGATTCTCTATGTATAATATGTCATCTGCAAGCAGTGACAGTTTTACTTCTTCTTTTCTGATTTGGATTCCTTTTCTGTCTTTTTCTTCTCTGATTGCTGTGGCTAAAACTTCCAAAACTATGTTGAATAATAGCGGTGACAGTGCAAAACCTTGTCTTGTTCCTGACCTTAGTGGAAATGGTTTCAGGTTTTCACCATTGAGAACGATGTTGGCTGTGGGTTTGTCATATATGGTCTTTATTATGTTGAGGTAAGTTCCCTGTATGCCTACTTTCTGGAGGGTTTTTATCATAAATGGGTGTTGAAGTTTGTCGAAAGCTTTTTCTGCATCTATTGAGATGATCATATGGTTTTTCTTCTTCAATTTGTTAATATGGTGTATCACATTCATTGATTTGCATATATTGAAGAATATTCCTGGGATAAACCCCACTTGATCATGGGGTATGATCCTTTTAATGTGCTGTTGGATTCTGTTTGCTAGTATTTTGTTGAGGATTTTTGCATCTATGTTCATCAGTGATATTGGCCTGTAGTCTTCTTTCTTTGTGACATTCCTGTCTGGTTTTGGTATCAGGGTGATGGTGGCCTCATAGAATGAGTTTGGGAGTGTTTCTCCCTCTGCTGTATTTTGGAAGAGTTTGAGAAGGACAGGTGTTAGCTCTTCTCTAAATGTTTGATAGAATCCGCCTGTGAAGCCATCTGGTCCTGGGCTTTTGTTTGTTGGAAGATTTTTAATCACAGTTTCAATTTCAGTGCTTGTGATTAGTCTGTTTATATTTTCTATTTCTTCCTGGTTCAGTCTCGGAAGATTGTGCTTTTCTAAGAATTTGTGCGTTTCTTCCAGGTTGTCCATTTTATTGGTATATATTTGCTTGTAGTAATCTTGCATGATTCTTTGTATTTCTGCAGTGTCAGGTGTTACTTCTCCTTTTTCATTTCTAATTCTATTGATTTGAGTCTTCTCCCTTTTTTTCTTGATGAATCTGGCTAATAGTTTATCAATTTTGTTTATCTTCTCAAAGAACCAGCTTTTAGTTTTATTGATCTTTTTTGTCTTTTCCTTCATTTCTTTTTCATTTATTTCTAGGCTGATCTTTATGATTTCTTTCCTTCTGCTAACTTTGGAGTTTTCTTCTTCTTCTTTCTCTAATTGCTTTAGGTGTAAGATTAGCTTGTTTATTTGAGATGTTTCTTGTTTCTTGAGGTAGGATTGTATTGCTGTAAACTTCCGTCTTAGAACTGCTTTTGCTGCGTCCCATAGGTTTTGGGTTTTCATGTTTTCCTTCTCATTCATTTGTTTCTAGGTATCTTTTGATTTCCTCTTTGATTTCTTCAGTGATCTCTTGGTTATTTAGTAGTGTATTGTTTAGCCTCCATGTGTTTGTATTAGAATGTGCCTCCATGTGTACAGATTTTTTCCTGTAATTGATATCTAGTCTCATAGCATTGTGGTCACAAAAGATACTTGATACTATTTCAATTTTCTTAAATTTACCAAGGCTTGATTTGTGACCCAAGATATGATCTATCCTGGAGAGTGTTCCATGAGCACTTGAGAGGAAAGTGTATTCTGTTGTTTTTGGAAGGAATGTCCTATAAATATCAATTAAGTCCATCTTGTTTAATGTATCATTTAAAGCTTGTGTTTTCTTTTTTATTTTCATTTTGAATGATGTGTCCATTGGTGAAAGTGGGGTGTTAAAGTCCCCTACTATGATTGTGTTGCTGTCAATTTCCCCTTTTATGGCTGTTAGCATTTGCCTTATGTATTGAGGTGCTCCTATGTTGGGTTCATAAATATTTACAATTGTTATATCTTCTTCGTGGATTGATCCCTTGATCATTATGTAGTGTCCTTTTTTGTCTCTTGTAATAGTCTTTATTTTAAAGTCTACTTTGATATGAGAATTGCTACTCCAGCTTTCTTTTGATTTCCATTTGCATGGAACATCTTTTTCAATCCCCTCACTTTCAGTCCGTATGTGTCCCTATGTCTGAAGTGGGCCTCTTGAGGACAGCATACATATGGGTCTTGTTTTTGTATCCATTCACCCAGTCTGTGTCTTTTTGTTGGAGCATTTAATCCATTTACATTTAAGGTAGTTCTTGATATGTATGTTCCTATTACCATTTTCTTAATTATTTTGGATTTGTTGTTGTAGGTTTTTTCCTTCTCTTGTGTTTCCTGCCTAGAGAAGTTCCTTTAGCATTTGTTGTAGAGCTGGTTTGGTGGTGCTGAATTCTCTTAGCATTTGCTTGTCTGTAAAGGTTTTAATTTCTCTGTCGAATCTGAATGAGATCCTTGCTGGGTAGAATAATCTTGGTTGTAGTTTTTCCCCTTTCATCACTTTAAATATGTCCTGCCACTCCCTTCTGACTTGCAGAGTTTCTGCTCAAAGACCAGCTGTTAACCTTATGGTGATTCCCTTGTGCATTATATGTTGTTTTTCCCTTGCTGCTTTTAATATTTTTTCTTTGTATTTAATTTTTGATAGTTTGATTAATATGTGTCTTGCTGTGTTTCTCCTGGACTTATCCTGTATGGGACACTCTGTGCTTCCTCGACTTGATTGACTGTTTCCTTTTCCGTATTAGGGAAGTTTTCAACTATAATCTCTTCAAGTATTTTCTCAGTCCCTTTTTTCTTCTATTCTTCTAGGACCCCTATAATTCGAATGTTGGTGCATTTAATGTTGTCCCAGAGGTCTCTGAGACTGTCCTCAATTCTTTTCATTCTTTTTTCTTTATTCCACTCTGTGGTAGTAATTTCCACTATTTTATGTTCCAGGTCACTAATCCGTTCTTCTGCCTCAGTTATTCTGCTCTTGATTCCTTCTAGAGAATTTTTGTTTCGTTTTTTTTGTTTGTTTTTGTTTTTGTTTTTGTTTTTGTTTTGCGGTACGTGGTCCTCTTACCGTTGTGGCCTCTCCCGTTGCGGAGCACAGGCTCCGATGCGCAGGCTCAGCGGCCATGGCTCATGGGCCCAGCCGCTCCGCGGCATGTGGGATCTTCCCAGACCGGGGCACGAACCCGTGTCCCCTGCATCGGCAGGCGGACTCTCAATCACTGCACCACCAGGGAAGCCCTAGAGAATTTTTAATTTCATTTATTTTATTGTTTGTCATTGTTTGTTTGCTCTTTAGTTCTTCTAGGTCCTTGTTAAACATTTCTTGTATTTTTTCCATTCTGTTTCCATGATTTTGGATCATCTTTCCTATCATTACTCTCAATTCTTTTTCAGGTAGACTGCCTATTTCCTCTTCATTTGTTTGGTCTGGTGAGGTTTTACCTTGCTCCTTCATCTGCTATGTATTTCTCCGTCTTTTCATTTTGCTTAACTTACTGTGTTTGGGGTCTCCCTTCCACAGGCTGCAGGTTCCTAGTTCCCATTGTATTTGGTGTCTGCCCCCAGTGGGTAAGGTTGGTTCAGTGGTTTGTGTGGGCTTCCTGGTGGAGGGGACTTGTGCCTGTGTTCTGGTGTGTGAGGCTTGATCTTGTCTTTCTGGTGGGCAGGACCACGTCTGGTGGTGTATTTTGGGGTGTCTGTGCCCTTATTATGATTTTAGGCAGCCTCTCTGCTAATGGGTGGGGTTGTGTTCCTGTCTTGCTAGTTGTTTGGCATAGGGTGTCCAGCACTGTAGCTTGCTGGTCATTGAGTGGAGCTGGGTCTCAGCATTGAGATGGAGATGTCTGGGAGAGCTTTCACCGTTTGATATTACGTGGCGCCAGAGGTCTCTGATGGAGCACTGTCTTGAGCTCGGCTCTCCCACCTCAGAGGCTCAAGCCTGACATCCAGCCAGAGCACCAAAACCCTGTCAGCCACACAGCTCAGAAAATAGGAAGAAAAATAAAGAAGGAAAAAAGGAAAAAAATAAAATAAAATAGAATAAAATTATTAAAATAAAAAATTATTAAAAGTAAAAAAGTAATTAAAAGCAAAAAGAAAGAAAGAAGTGAGCAACCAAACCAAAAATCCAATCCACCAATGATAACAAGCGCTACAAACTATACTAAAAAAAAAAAAAAAAGGACAGAGAAGCCTAGGACAAATGGTAAAACCAAAGCTATACAGACAAAATCACACAAAGAAGCATACACATACACACGCACAGAAAGAGAAAAAGAAAAAAAAATATATATGTAAAATAAAGGAAGAGAGCAACCAAACAACTAAACAAATCTACCAGTAATAATAAGCTCTAAATACTAAACTAAGATAAACATAAAACCAGAAACAAATTAGATGCAGAAAGCAAACCCCAAGTCTACAGTTGCTTCCAAAGTCCACCACATCAATTTTGGGATGATTCATTGTCTATTCAATTATTCCAGAGATGCAGAGTACACCAAGTTGATTGTGGAGATTTAATCTACTGCTCCTGAGGATGCTGGGAAAAGTTTCCCTTTCTCTTCTTTTTTCAGACAGCACCTGGGTTTCAGCTTTGGCTTTGTCCCTGTCTCTGCGTGTAGGTCGCCTGAGGGCGTCTTTTGGGACGTCTGAGGTCTTCTTCCAGCATTCAGTAAGTGTTCTGTAAGATTTGTTCCACATGTAGATGCATTTTTGATGTATTTGTGGGGAGGAAGGTGATCTCCATATCTTACTCCTCCGCCATCTTGAACGTCCCCCTGGTATTCTTAATAGGATATTTTTATTGTCAATTATTTGTATTGTAAGCCCATAGTGTAATAGGCTTTCTAAGCATGCTGTAGTATGTTTTATTTTATGCTTGTAATCACCCTACCTTTCCTCTAGGTGTTGAGTGGCCATATAATTGCACTTTCTTGCACTTCTTAACTGGTCACTTTTTATCAAATGGGATAATAACCTATTGATTTAATACTATGGGTGCTTATTCAGCAGTACTTCCTAGTACTGGGTGAATTAGAAAAACCCTGCCCTCGTTTAGTAAATAGCTTATTTTGCTCTCTGGTCTACTGCCTTCACCCCGCGTGTACTTTTTTGTCTCCTAGCATTAGATTATATAGACACCACTGTTTACCCTTATACTTTTGCTGTCAGCCTACTAAGAAATGAGTGAGCAGGTGATCAGGCCTTCCTATAGTTGTTTCTAATTGTTTTTTCTGATACTATAGACCCAAGATATCAAATAGATTTCATCTCAACTTCCAACCCAAACAATTTGTAGTAGCTATGTAACCGGTCTAGCTCAGTAGGAAATCATGTCATAATTGATTAGTGATGTCTTCCATCAGCATATGATAGGAGAAATTCAGGACACAGGCTAACCTCATTACAGGCCATGGGAGCAAGAACAATAGACCTCAGGAGAGGAATAGAAGGTGGGAATTAAGGGGTGAGAATAACTATATTTCCTTAACCTGAGCATTCTGTGTTTGTAGACTTTTAGATGACTCTATTCTTTCTCCAACACACCACAAGGTTCTGAACACAGTGACAGGAGGTGGGAGTGGGGTAGAGGCAGGGAGGAAACAGGAATTTATGTCCTCTTTGGCTGAAAGTCTCTTCGTACTTGGAATCCAAATTTAAAAGAGTTTCCTTTTGTAAAGTGCTCTGATACCTCCTGGGTAACACAATGAAATATAGACCACCACCATCCAAGGCAAAGTAGTTTGGGATATTACTATTTAAATACTTCATGCTCAACCTTGTTTGCATTAAATATGCATAAAATGTATAATTCATAAGACTTTATAAACACTATTTTCTGGTACCTATCAATACTGCTGGTAGGCAACTATTTACTATTTAGGATGTTTACCTGGGTGGTATGATCCAATTTTCATTCCTGAGGGATCTGAACTCTCAGTTGCCCTACCTGCATAGTTTCATTAATGGACCATTATGCTTTACCTGTGAGCATACTTGTAGAACAACAGAACACCCCAGGAGATTTCCCCAAGTTCCCTTCATGGTCATCTCTGCTGCACCATGTTTCAGTACCTTTACTCTTCTACATAATATCAATCACCCAGCAAACACCATAAACTAATTTTTTGCTTGGTTGCCTAGTGGGCCCCAGATGGCCAAGTGTGAAACTTAACTTCCAGCCACTGACGGCACAAGTAAATTGCATGAGCAGAGTGGTAAGTGTCTTGTTTGGCCTCTTATCATACTACTATGTATCCTTCAACCTGCACCTATGATCTCTTGTGGATTTTCCTATGAGTAGGTGAGTAAAGGGAAAATTTAAGCCTAAGTTATAGATGCTGGTCCCAATCAAAGTGGTCTCTTACAGTATTATGGCCTCACTTGGACCTGCTCCCCCTCTTCCTGAGACCTCTTTGGTATTATCTGCATCTCACATGTTGCCTCTCCCTATGGATTTTAGTCTCTGGAGTACTGTTCTCAAGGCCTGCTTTTTTCATTTTTCTTCTGTCTCTGATTCTGACTCCCACCGCTTTCTGGCTTGATTCTTTGTATATCATTGAAATTTGATTGTAATCATGTTACCCCTGGTCCTGGGTTAGCCAACAAAGCACTCTAAAAACTAACCACAGGGTTGGAAAGGCTCCTTGCTATACTCTCCTGGCTCCTGAAAACTATATCACAACTAATTTGATTACCTGTTTAATGATATCATGGTGTATCTTTTATTTTCTGCTAACCATTCATCATTTAGGAAGAAAAATTTCAGGTTACCAGACACTAAATACTTAAGAGTTATTCATCATTTATTATCAGTAAGCAATTTACTCTCAAGATGATTTGATAAGGCCCAGACTAGCTATGGAACCAGGCCTGCCAAGAATTTACATGTTAAATTAGAAGTCTAAAAGTGTTCTTGTCCTCTTTCCAAATATAAACATTCGTGATAATATGGGCATACATTCTAATTAATTAGTCAAAAGTTGTATTGTATACAAACAGCAATACTTTTTATCCCAGAAAAAGTACGGATGGTAGTTAATAAATAAGAATTATATTTTCATTTTCAGTAATCAGAAAAATTTCTTGAATAGAACAGATGAATGATTTTCCACAGCTGAATAAAAATCAAAATAATTAACATAATGTTATAAAAGTTCACTTCAGAAACTAGCTATTTTTAGGATTCTGTCCTTGCAATTAATTATCCCAAGATATCCTACACAAAATAAATAAATAGAAGAATGAAAGAAAACTGCCATTAACAGCTCCAACTACTTATTCTGAATAAGAATGAAAGAGGCATGGGCTTGGGGCTTCCCTGGTGGCACAGTGGTTACGAATCTGCCTGCCAATGCAGGGGACACAGGTTCGAGCCCTGGTCCTAGAAGATCCCACATGCCGCGGAGCGGCTGGGCCCGTGAGCCATGGCCGCTGAGCCTGCACATCGGGAGCCTGTGCTCCACAATGAGAGAGGCCACAACAATGAGAGGCCCATGTACTGCAAAAAAACAAAAAAGATATAATTGACATACAACACTGTATAAGTTTAAGGTGTACAGCATACTGATTTGACTTACATATATCATGAAATGACTACTGCAATAAGTTTAGTGAACACCCATCATGTTATATACATACAAAATTTAAGAAATAGAAAAAAAATTTTCCTTGTGATGAGGACCCTTAGAATTTACTTTCTGAACAACTTTCATATATAATGTACAGCAGTGCTAATTATATTGATCATATTGTACATTACAGCCCTAGTACTTATTTATCTTGTAACTGGAAGTTTGTACCTTTTGACTGTCTTCCTCCAGTTCCCCCTCCCCTTCAGTCACTTCTTGAACCAGATACTCAATTGTTTTAATTATGATAGCTACACCCTGCCACTTGGTATTCATTCAACAAATATTTGTTGGTGCCAATTACATGCCATCATTAAACAAAAGAACCAAGAATACTTGTCCTCAGAGAACTTGCATTCTAGGAGGGTGGAGGTGGCACAGATATAAGTAAATTGTCTACCATTAGAAAGTGATAAAGGTCAAGGGGAAAAAATACGCATCCATGTTAAAGGGGATGTGGAGTTCTGGTATGCGGACTGGTTGTAAAATGAAGGAAAGTGGTCAAGGGAAGTCTTGAAGGGTAAGAGAATATGCCACTCCAAACTATGCCACTTTGATATTTTGATTATTTTGAGCTGTAGGCTTTTGAAAACAATAGCAACTTTAGGAAGAGGCTTTTTCTGAACTCCCCTTATCTGCCTATTGACAGATCCTCCAAAAGGAGCTCAACTGTCATAGACCCTCTCCCTCAGAGTTTCATCAACCAGGTAAGACGGACTTTTATCACAGGATAGGAGGCTAGAAGTCAACACTACAGCCAGACACACGTTCTCACAAACCATCATACTTCCCATCTATTCTTCTAAAGGTCCCTTCACCTTTCTTAAAAATTATTTACTCTCCCCTAAGAGGCCTACATACCATCTCCGCCTTCCCTATTAAGATGGTATTTAAGTCTGAATTCTAAGCACCTCTGAGTCACTCTCCCTGAGTATCTCCCATGTGTACAGGAGGTATACATGTTAATAAACTTGCCTGTTTTTCTCTTGTTAATCTGTCTTTTATGACTTGGGTCTCCACCAAGAACTCAGATGGGTAGAGAAAAAATTATTTGTCCTCCTCTATAGTCTCAATGAGAAGGTGATTTCTGAGCAAATATCTAGAACATGTGAAGGATGTGAGAGAGGAATAACATGAGCCAGCATAGAAGAGAGCACCTAAGGAACATCCTATGCAAATGCCCTGAGGAGAGTGGCTGCTCGGCTCTAAGAACATCAAGGCCAGTGTGGCTGGAGTGCACACTGGGAGAGTCTTTAGGGATGAAGTTCAGGAAACTAAAGGGAAGCTCGTTAAACAGGGCTCTGTAAGCCACTGCACCGACTGGCTTTTAATTCTAGTTCAATAGGGGAGCCACTGCAGGTTTGGTGCTGCAAAGTATTTATCTGACTTACCAGTTAAAACAATTATTTTGTATATATTTTTAAAAGGAGTGCCTACAGGTTTTACTAATGAATAGAATGTCCAGTATTTGAGATAGAGAGGTCTCCAGTTCAAGGAGAATATGGGGCTGGTTAGGAGATGAGTTAAATTTAATATGACTGTTAGCCATGCACACAGACATGCTGAATAGGCAAGTGTGTCCTCTGGAGTTCAGGAGGAAAGCTTAAGCTGGAAATATAAAATTAGGTGTCATTAGCATTTGGATGGTATTTAAAGCCATGAGACTGGAAACATTCATTCAGGGTGAGTACGGAGAGAGAAAAGAGGTGGGATCCCAGAGCTGAACCCAAAGGCATTCCAACCTTATGACAACAAGGAAGAGAGAATCCAGCGAAAGAGGCTAAGAAAGAAAAGCCAGTGACTTAAGCAGAAGACTAAGAGAAAATAAGTGCCTTGGAGGCCAAGTGAATCAAGTGTTACCAGAGGGGATACAACTGAGCATTAGGTTTCTTTCTGAGTTGAAGGCAATGCTGTAAATTTGATTGTGGTGATGGGTGTACACCTCTAAACTGACTAAAACTCACTGAATTGTACTACATGAAACCAGTGAATTTTATGGTATGCAATTTATACCTCTAATTTTTTTTAAAGACCAGGGCTGCCATGCTCAGCCACACTACCTGCAGTGCTCTACTCAGGAAGGTGGCCTTGCATTGATGACAATGTGAACTGCAACTTTCTGAGTGGAGAAATGCTCAACAAAGTAACACTGGGGGTGGCCTTGGGAACACAGTGGGGGTAAAGCACAGAGCTGCTCTGGCTTGAGTCCCTGGTAGAAAAATTAATAATACAAATGAGTGAATGAACGCATTGGGGTGAAACATATTTTCCTTTGCCTCAGGCTATGCTATGGCTCCACAGAAGGCTGGCTGACCCCAATTTTTTAATATTAATTTCCCGTCTCTATATGTTTCCCTCTGTCTGAAACTGTATCGGGATTTCTCCCCAGAAACAATCCTGAATCCGTAAAAAATGACAGAGGATGCTATGAATTTGACCCTTAAACCCTTCAGTGGGGCTTCCCTGGTGGTGCAGTGGTTGAGAATCTGCCTGCCAATGCAGGGGACACGGGTTCGAGCCCTGGTCTTGGAAGATCCCACATGCCGCGGAGCAACTAGCCCCGTGAGCCACAATTACTGAGCCTGCGCGTCTGGAGCCTGTGCTCCGCGACAAGAGAGGCCGTGATAGTGAGAGGCCCGTGCACCACTTGCCGCAACTAGAGAAAGCCCTCGCACAGAAACGAAGACCCAACACAGCCATAAATAAATAAATAAAAATTAAAAAAAATCACAGCTTTTTGGAGGTATAAAGGATATATAATAAACTGCACATATTAAAATGTGAACTATGATAATTTTTGACATTTATATACACATGATAACCTATCCATCATCTCCAAATTTTCCTCATGCAACTTTATAACCCCGTCTTTCCTGTTAATCCCTGCTGCCTTTCTCCAACCTCAAACCAAGGCAAATACTGATATGCTTTCTGTGACAATAGATCAGTTTAAATATTCTGGAAATTTATATAGATGGAATCAAACAATACACATTCTTTTCTGTCTTCTTTCTTTCACTCAGCATAATTATTTTGCGATTAATCCATGTAGCTGTGTGTATCTTTGCTTATTCATTTCTGTGGCTGAATCGTATTCCACTGTATGGAGATACCAAATTTTGTTTAGCCATACCCTTGTTGGTGTACATTTCGGTTTTGTCTATTTTTTTTGGCCATTATGAGTAAATCTGTTATGAACATTTGTGTATAGTTCTTTGCATCACATATGTTTTCATGTCTCTTGGATAAATACCAAGGTTTAGAATGGACTGATCATGTGGTAGTAAATGTTTAGCTTTTTACGAATCTGCTAAATTGTTTCCCAAAATTATTGTGCCATTTACATTCTGACCAGAGGTGTAATAGTGTTCCAGTGAGCTACATCCTCACGGACACAGTATCAACAGTATTTTCAATTTTAGACCTTCTAATAAGTACCCAATAGATTCTAATTGTGATATAGCATTTCCCTAATGACTAAGCATCTTTTAATGTGCTTATTTGCCACCCCTATATCTTCTTTGATGAAGTGTCTGTTCAAATCTTTCGCTTGTTTTTTTATTGGATTGTTTGATTTCTTATTATTGAGTTTTGAGAATTCTTTATATATTCTTGACACAAGTCCTTTATTAGATATGTGATTGGCAAAGCTTTTCTCACAATCTGTGATTTGTCTTTTCATTCTCTTTACAGTGTTTTTCAAAGATTGTAATTTGAATTAAATCCAATACATCTTTTTTTTTCCTTAATAGACTGGGTTTTTTGTACATCAGAAATGGTTTCAAAGCAACAAATATTTTCCCTGGGTTTTCATATAGAAGCATTATTAAGGTCTATGATCTATTCTGAGTTCATTTTTATGTGGTGAGATGTAGGGATCAAAATTAAATTTTTTGCATGTGGATATGCAATTGCTCCAGACTCAGATTTTGCAAAGACTATCCTCTCTAATCTACCTCAGATCTCTGTTGATAATTGATTTGTCTATATATGCATATATATGTATGGTTCTATTATTGGAATCTCTATCACATTCCAGTTATATATTTTTATCATTATACCAATACAACAGTGTGTTGATTATTGCTTGCTGCAACTAGAGAAAGCCCACATGCAACAACGAAGACGCCACGCAGCCAAAAATAAATAAATAAATTTTAAAAATAAATAAATAAAATAAAAGTTATTTTGGCTATTCCAGGTCTTTTGCATTTCCATATAAATATTGGAAGCAGCCATCAGCTTGTATTATAACAAACCTTTGGGTTTTCAGAATGATCACCACAATAAGTCTAGTTAATATCTATCACCATACACAGTTAGCAAAAATTATTTTTCTTGTAATGAGGACTTTTATGATTTACTCTTCTTAGCGACTTTCCAATATGCAATACAGTATTATTAACTATAGTCACCATGCTGTACATTACCTCCCCATGACTTATTTATTTTATAACTGGAAGTTTGTCCCTTTTGGCCCCTTTCACACATTTTGCCCACACCCCACCCACCACCTCTGTATCTATGACCTGCTTCTGCTCCTCCTTCTCCTCCTCCATCTCCTCCTGCTCCTCCTCCTCCTCCTCCTCCTCCTCCTTCTCCTCCTCCTCCTCCTACTCCTCCTCCTGATCCTCCTCCTGGGATCCCCATAAATGAAGTGCTTCCTCCCAGCATACACGCCTATCATATTAAAGAAATCCCAGATGTTTTTCTCCGGGGTGCAGTTGCCCTCTATGAAAATCACACCGAGGATGATTACCAGGAGGCCATTTTTAGGCATGCTCTGGTCATCACTATGCATCTCATCATGGGTGAGGTCCAATGAGTTGACAAGGACATAGGAGTGGATTTTGGGATCCATTTCCTTCACATCATGCCAGAGATCACCTCTAGGCACTTAGAAGCTTTCTTGAAGATCACAGGGAATTGGTTTTTGTACTTTCTGATGACAACCTTCAGCATTTCTGCCTCTGTTAAGGGCTCCTTCAGTCTATATTTGAGGACCATGAAATGCAACAAATCAGCCACCTTTTCATCCATCAGGTCTCTGAACAAGGATTTGGTGTGTGCTGAGGCCTGGAGAGAGCGTGTGCCCTCTTCTCCTTGGATGCTGGAGCTTCCATCTGATGTGCTCCATGGCGTGGCAGAGAAGGAGCTCTGAGGACTCTGGGGAGGACCCAATAGCACAGTGGCATGCTCCTCCTGCTCCTCCTTCTCCTTCTCCTGCTCCTCCTCCTCCTCCTCCTTCCACTGACTACTAATATTACTCCTCCTTGCCCCCCCCACTGCCATGAATGAGGTCCTACTGTGAGCCAGGCTTTGTGAAGCATTCCTCAAGAATGATCCCAGTCACACGATTACTAACTCCATTTTTTTTTTTTTTTTGCGCTACGCGGGCTTCTCACTGTTGTGGACTCTCCCGTTGTGGAGCACAGGCTCCGGACGTGCAGGCTCAGCGGCCATGGCTCACGGGCCCAGCCGCTCCGCGGCATATGGGATCTTCCTGGACCGGGGCACAAACTTGTGTCCCCTGCATCGGCAGGCAGACTCTCAACCACTGCGCCACCAGGGAAGCCCTGGATGGATCTTTTGATTTGAACTTCCTTATGCAGCTCCTCTTGGGTTGGTTTCACAGTTATCTTCTCTACTGGGTACCCAGTCAAAGACTAGCTGGTGACAGTGGCCCCATGAGGCTGCAATGACAAAGACCAGCAGAAGGTCCTTGGGATGTGGCAGTCCTGTTTGCAGAGCAAAAGGAGAGGGCCAAAGAGCTGTAGTGGACTAGGTACAGCACCTGTCCCACTTCATCAACACATTGCTATGCTCCACCCTAGACCACATCCTCACCTAGACCCTGGACCTCGTCATCACCCACACTGCCAACCTGAAATAACAAACTCAAACTCTCCTCTCTGGCCTGGTCAAAGCAGAGAGAAGCAGAGAGTAAAACCAGACTTACCAAAGCTGTACCACTTCTTAGCTGTGTGACCTTACACACATGATTTAACCACTTAGTGCCTCAGTTTCCTCTTATACAAAATGTGGAAAATAATAGCCTATGTCTCTTCAGGTTATTTCAACTTGATGGCTTAGAACAATGGCTGGCTTTTCGTAAGTGCTTGCTCTTACTACTCTTCTCTCTCTCTCCTTCAACACTGCCTTTAAAAAACCCATTTGGTAGCTCCCAACTTTAAACTCTTCCATTTTCTCCCAAACCATCTGTTTTCTTTGGTTATCGGCCCCTCTTCTCTTTTAATCTAGATGCTAGATCTATCTCCTCAATTAGTCAGTGGCTGACCCCTTTACCTGCTTTGAGTCTTCACTGTCCTGTGTATCATCTGGAAAAGCCATAACCCTGGATCAGTCCAACTGTCCTTCCATTTCTGACTTCCTTCTCTAACCTCTCCTTTTTCCAACCACAGTTACGTCATTGTACTTTTTAAAAAAAATTTACATAATAAGTTTTTTTTCTATGCTGCTTCATGAAGGCAAGGTTTTTATAAATTTATTTATTTTTATTTTTGGCTGCATTGGGTCTTCATTACTGCACGTGAGCTTTCTCTAGTTGCGGCGAGCGGGAGCTACTCTTCGTCGCGGTGCATGGGCTTCTCATTGTGGTGGCTTCTCTTGTAGAGAAGGTAGAGCAATAGGCACACAGGCAGATTCTGTAGGCACACCGGCGGATTCTTAATCACTGTGCCACCAGGGAAGTCCGTCCAACCACAGTTAAAGACATACTCTTCCTTCCGTCTGAAGCAAATCCCATTTCTCACCCATTTTCAGATGCAGGAGCCTATCTCCTCTATTTCCAATCTTGTCTACTGGCTTCCTTGTTCCTTCTCATTAGCACTTAAACATGCTCAGTTTCTCCCACTATAGAACGAAACACAAAACAAAGAAAAAAAAACACACCCTCCCACTACACTGTGTCTCCATTTAGCTACCCACTAGACCAGCAATGCTTCTAGATTCCAGATTTCTAGAATCTAGAAAAAACACTTTACACAATGTTGTCTTCACATGCTCATTAACCCTGGCTCCTCAGTTAACTGCTCTGCATCTTGCCTCTCTTTTGTCACTGACATCATCCCAGCAAAGTCATATGTGCCTTATGGAGGCAGTAATCACAGGGGGAAAGATAGAGAAAAAAGTTTGTCTTCCTCACAGGGTATAATATGATACCTGACACAGGATAGGAGTTCAGTAACTGCTTCTGGGAAGAAGGAAAGATGTACAAAGGATCAGTCTCGTTATAACAAAAGAGTGACTTACAATATTTCTGTCTTGAGCCCAAGCTGATACAAATTCATGGGAATGTAGTCAGTAAAACCTCTCCTTGGAAAGAATGGAGAGACTTGAGCTAACTTTGATTAGGTAGCAACAAATGGTGTCAGTTGGCTTTTTAATTTTATTTTCATTAAATATTCATGAGGAAATTGCTAACTCATTTCAGAAACAAAAGTATAAAGTGGCATGTTATCAAGTTTAATGCATTAAGAGACCAGCATGGGAAAGTCTGTGAACCACAGTTTGAGAAACACTCCTGGTATGTAGAGGGCATGCCCCTCCCCTTTGCCCAGTTGCTCCTGGCTATCTTCTGTATCTTAGCTCCATCCCAGCTTTGTTTGCATCCTTTCCGCTCACTGATATTCATGGCAGCTTTCGATTTTAAGTTGAGAAGGAAGGAGTCATTTTCCCTGGGGGCTGGGATGGAAGGAGGGCAGAAATGTGGAAGATCCATGGCTAGTTTCCCATCAGTGGAGTGGATACCTTGGTCCAGATCCCCCATGCTGGCACCATCCTTAGCTCCTGGGAATTTGGCTGCTGAAAGGTCACAGTTGCTTCTTCTCACTGGGAATCACTTTAGGCCTCAGAGAACTGTTTTGCTCCAGGTTACATCTCCTGCCTAGGGCTGGATAACTGACTAATTCAAGGACAGAAAGGCTGGGGGTCCTTCCTTGAATTTGGGACAGCTCTGAAGGACCACGTCAGCTCTGGAGCCCCTATGGGATCAGCTGAGGCCCCATTTGCAACTACACTGTCCTTTGGCATCTTCTACCGCTCAGCCGTTCCTCCCTAACCTCCTCACAGCCCTGTCTCTGGTCAAAGACAGAATTAATGGCACAAGGCACTTAAGGAGATGCAATAGGTAGAATATTCATTAATAAGGAACTTCTCAAAGAAAAAGAAGGGGGCTCGAATTTTATAAAAGCAGGAGACAAGAGAGTCATTTGCTTCATCCAAGAGTATTACAGAGGCCAAGTAGATGGATAGAGATGGTCTTATCTGGGCTTATGCAAATATGCCAGTGTTGGATGGTCCTTTGTGGTTAGCCATTTCCAGAACAAAACAGAGTGGTCGTGGTGGATGAGTTCTTAACTGCTACTGCCTTCTGGGAACCCAGGGCTCAGGTAAACTTCAACACTGCCACTCTCAAGAGCTTTCCCCAGTTCACCTCTGGTAAGCAACTTTCTGCCTCAGAATCTGTTTCCAGACAACCACCAGAAAACCATCAGCCATCTGGTCTTTTGGCCTGGGTTTGAGCTCCTCTGGTTTGAGCTCCTCCTGGGCCCCAGGAATCTAGAGAATCATATTTTTACAAGATAAGTGATGAAATTCTAAGCAAGTAAGGGGTGAGATTCCAGCCCAAAGCTTTCAAAACTCTCCATGTGCAACAACATGGACTGCAAGCTGAGCTGCTTCAGGGCTAAGGTGAGACCCTGAACTGGAGTTCTTGGAGTCTTTTCTCCCAGCAATGCCTTATACCCTGAAGATGGGAACCTGAGACAGCATCTGGATATAGCACTCTTGGTGTTGACCTTGGGCCTTGCAAGATGGGCAGTGAAAATGGTGAAGCCTCTTCTCACTTACTTGGAAGGCAGCAACCTGGGGGAGAATAAAGCAAAGAACAGAGTGGACCCTGTGTGATGCCTGCAACTGAAAGTACCCCAAGATACACCAAGGGGATATTTTGGAAATAGAAGCCTGATTTCCAGCAATCAGGTTGGTGGAGGCTTGAGTTTCATGCTTTGGTTATGAAAAATAAATGTCATCTTTCAGGCTGGTGAGTTCTGGGATATCTGGATTACTTGAAGGTATCTTTAAGTTGGTCTCATTAAAATAAGAATGTTTTCTCTGCAAGTTGGGTCACACTTAAATAAAATTACAGATCAAAAAATTCTTTGAAAACCATACAGTACTTTAGTAATGTGAGATTTAAAAACAGATATTATTGTTCCTGTAAAGGGAGGTCACCTTTGTGGCTAGGCACTTTGGTTTTAGAGTCTGGCCAATCTGTGTGACTCTGGACTAGATTTTAATCAATGGGGGAGCAAGAGAGGAGAGAGGGATTTATTTCTAAGTACTTTAGCCTTCCACATGCGATGGTTCAACAGCCCTATGCTCCACAATCTACCCCAAAGGAACACATACCTAAACACTGATAAAGACAGATTGCATCAGATACAAATGAAGCTTCAAGACAAGTACCCTAATCTTGAGTAACTTCCACAAACCATGCAAAACATTTTAAACAAAAACAAACAAAAAACACTAAGTAAAAAAAATGTTTTGTAGGCAAATTTAACTTCAAAACAAGTCAGTCCTTTAGCCAACTCCCACTCCTGGCTCTTCACTTCTGTGTTCTTTCTTTCATTCTCTCTCTCTCTCTCTCTCTCTCTCTCTCTCTCTCTCTCTCTCTCACACACACACACACACACACACACACACACACACACACACTCACATACTAATGGAGACTGCAGGCCTAAACTCTTCCATACAGAAATTTCATCTCCTCAACTCATGATATATAACTTTTCTGAGCTTCCGTTTCCTCATCTGTAAGATGTAAGAAACAATCAGTATTTAATGAGATCTTGCACATATGGGGCTGCGCAGTGGGTGGCCCATTGTCAACATGCATCTCTATGGAAAAACAGAATTGGAATGACATTTGTATAGGTGTTATATCTGGTAATTTATGTTACCTATAATTAAACATTTATTGCATTTTTTCACCCACTTACGGGTAGAGTGAAGAGAGGGCCATGTTTCTCTGTGTCTGTCTCTGCACCACGCCGCTCATCAGAATCCAAGATCACTGGACTGCAAGGAACAATAAATAAAAACCTTTCAAAAGAGTTCAAGTGAAAAGGCGGTTTACTACTACGAGGACTCTCTTGGAACCCAATTTCGAATGTACCTACTTTATTTGCATTAATTAATTTGATCCCCTAAAACAATTAAGTAAATAGTATTTCCAATTTACACATAAGGAAACAGACTCAGAAGGGTAGCAGGACTTAACGCTTTAAAGAGAATTTCCCTGGCTGGGCGCGCATGCGCCCCCTCCCCACCAAGTGATCGGCGTTCCCGGCCAGTCCCGCGCGCTTTAAAGAGAATTTCCCTGGCTGGGCGCGCATGCGCCCCCTCCCCACCAAGTGATCGGCCGTTCCCGGCAAGTCCCGCGCGGAGCTCCCCTCACCCCACCACACCCTGGCCTGCGGCGGGACATTCCCTCCCTCCTCTGCCGGGGGGTCACCTCAGGGTGACCTCCTCACGTCTGGGACACCAACATGGATCTCACCCTCAGTCTCTGTCGGAGAAAAGGGGAAAACCACCCAGGACGGCGGGGCGTGCCCTCAAGGCCTGACTCAGGTTCTCGGTGAGAGGGGCGCGCGGGGCAGCGGGGAAGTGGCCGGAAGTGCGGGGCTGGGCGGGGTTTGCACGGACCGAGGGTGCACCTCCGACCTGGGAAGAGGGCTCGCCGCCTGAGTTGACATTGGGGAAGTCACTCAAACCCTCAGGGCCTGTGCCCTGCTCTCTAAGATGGTAGCAGTGAGAGAAGCGACCTCCTAAGGGCTTTTGGTGGTTTGATTGAGAGAATTTATGGAACTTTCTTACTACAGAGCCTGGTCTGTAGCATTTGATGCATGGTGGGTGTAAACGTAGAAGTCGGGCGAGAAGAGCAGGTCTGATGGTGGAGACCCTGCTCCCAAGGGAGGGTCTGTGTGTCGGGAATAGGAAGAAATGAGACTGCAGAGGCCAAGTTTTTATGGACGCTGAGGATTTGGGACAAAATATCATTATAAAGCTGACAGTTCTGAAGGACCGATTATACACTTCACGGTTCACCTGAATTATCCTCACAACCCTATGATGTGGAAGTGATCTAATTAAATAATCATGGAGTGCCTCTGGGAAAAAAATTATTTCCCTATTCTTGGACATTTAAAGTGTTTCCATATGTTTTCTATTATTAAAGAACAGTAAATATTTTTGTGCTTATTGGGTTTTGTTCCTTTGGAAATGATTTTGTGAGGATAAATTTTGAGAATTCATATTATTTAGACAAAAGGTATGAACTTTTCAGTGACTCTGTATGCATTGCTCTGGGTTTTATTTCAGGAGGTATTTGCATTAACTAAGAAATATACAATCATTTTGTAAAGGTAAAGATCCTTTGGCTGCACTTAGTAATTATTGGACACTGGAAGATGTGTTAGATGATGAACATCAGAATTGAATCAACTGTGGGCACTTCCTCTTGTGTGTTTCTTGACTCTTTCTCATAATATTGAGCACCTGCTGAATGTGGGCCTTGTCCTGGAGTGTCCATGGCCATCAGCTCTGTAGTCAGGCAGCTTTGATTTCTAAAGGCAGGGATCCGCACCCTCGCTATGATGAATCCTCTTCTGAAGTCATTCCACACATAATTTTAGGAAGGGGAATTGGACTGAAAAAATTGGAATTTTTCACTTGCTTTCCCAGGTGGTTTTGATTAATCATAAGATAGAACTATTGTAAGGGTAATTAGGTGCTTTGTTCTCTTTGGAATAAAGGTTCCATAGGAAGAAGAGTGCAGTAAGAAGAAAGAAATGGTGGTGGTGGTGGTGACAATGATAAAGATGGTGAATGCTGGACTGGAATTGAGGGGTGATGACATATTTTTTCTTTCTCTAGCTTAGCTTCCTCCTGTGATCAGAATACAAATATTTAATGGAATGAATCAGCTCAACTAAAAAGCGTTCATTAAGAATATACTAATTTTTCATTAATTCAACAAATAGTTATTGAGTACCTCTATTGTGCCTATAGATGTATAATATATATGCATATATACACATATATGAGACAGAGAGAGAGCATGCTCGCACACAGACCATGCTGGGGAAGAACAAGGGAAATCATATTTAAGTGCTTATATCATACCAGTAACTTCTGTTTTAAGGAAATGCAGGCATAGAGAGGTTAGATAACACGCCCAAAGTCAGACTCCTAAAAAGTAGTAGGCCTGGGATTTTAAACAAAACTTATTTGACTCCACCTTTTCTCCTAAAGTACACTACCTCCTAGTGTCATAAGAAAAAAAAATAAAATGAAAGACTTACAGAGGTTTTGAGACGTTATTAATTCTTTCCCGGAGGAAGCGAAGGTCTCTGATGGTTGAGGAGGCGTTGATAGGCAGGGGGTAAGATGTAACTGAGGAGGTGAAAAGGCTGTTAAAGGTTGAAAAAGCAGCGAGAGCGAAAGCAGTGACCAAGGAGTTTGTCTGAGGTTTCAGAGAAAGGGACGTGGATGGCCCTTGTGGGTGGAGCAGAGTTCGGGTGCGGAGTGGTGAGAAACAGCCTGGAAACAGAGCTTGGCGCGCCGGTGTAGAGCGCCTCTGAATGGCGTGCCGGGGACTTCGGATTTCCTTATATCTGTGGTGCCAAAGGGGGGCGAAGGACAAATGTGAGCCATGAGAGCCTGACACAAGGCTGAGGCAATGAACAAGAACAGGCTAACAGGATTCCACAGAGTTTCATGGCGAAATGGGTGAAAGTTCATGACCAGTGGATGCGGTGCTGAGAGAGGAAGGAAGGCGGTGAAATGCTTGCTGTCAGGGTGCCAGTCTGTGAGGAGCTGTCTAACTCAGCTTTGTTCAGTTCCACCAGCATCTCCTGAGAGCGTCTGTGTGCGGCTCCAGAGCACAGTGAGGCTGGTTTGTTTTTGCCAAGACATTCCTCGTGCTCCAAGTGTTAGGTGGTGTCCTTCCTCCAGGGGCTAAACTTCTGCTTTAATGAAGCAAACGCCCCAGAGCTCACCTGACCAGACTTTGTGGACCTGAAGAAAAGAGCTTCTTGTTGTCTATCCTCAGTGAAATCAAGAATTGTTTCAACACATGATGACAAGCTATGAATGCCCCCCACCCTATACACACATTCTCTTACCCTTGGTCTGACATCTGCATTAACCTAAAGGGATGATTGATGTCCATTCAAAACCTTAGGCAGACTGGACTTGCCTTTTAAGTATCTTTTCTGTGGCACATATTCTAAGGTGGGCTGTTGGATTTTTCAGTGTCTCAAAACCATGAGGCAAAAAACTCACCTGTGAGAAGAGTGGGATGAGGTACGGACATGGCAGAAATTTACCTGTCACTTTCCTAGGTTCCTTGTTGTCATGGAAACGATTGCCCCGGTCTATACTGCCTGTGTGTGTTTGGGAGAACCCCTCTTGTATTATGGATCTCAAAGCA
This sequence comes from Mesoplodon mirus, assembly GCF_964341445.2. Taxonomy (NCBI): domain Eukaryota; kingdom Metazoa; phylum Chordata; class Mammalia; order Artiodactyla; family Ziphiidae; genus Mesoplodon; species Mesoplodon mirus. The sequence continues at coordinate 130,026,663 of NC_138981.1, read as the reverse complement.
AGCCTTCTATGAAACGAGGAATCTTAACACATTAAACTCCAGCAATGGGAGTGGGCTAGCATTTCGGCCTCCAGAGGATGCTAAGTGAAGCAAGAGGCCACCTGGTTATCACTTCTAAATCCAGTGAACCAGGAAGAATGAGTACTTACCTCACACCTGGCCACGCTTTACATCTTTTTAAGCTAACATTTATGGACCACTTACTATTTGTCAGGCACTGTGATGTACATTTAGCTTCGTATCTTGCTTAATCTTTAGAATGAGCCAGTGGGCTGTACTATTGTTCTCATCTGCACTTTACTGATGGGAAATTGAGGCTGAGAGAGGTGAGGAGACTTTCCCAGGTTCGGCCTGGCTCCTTCTGTTGCTCTACCTGGTCGTGGGCTTCCTGTGACCTGTTCTGTTTGGCAGCAGTGGACGTCTTGCTTATTCTGAGATCCCTGTGACTCACGCTATTGGTAAGTGAGTAACCCTAAGTCAGCCGAGCAGCCAAGGCAGGGATGGATCTGTTCTAGGGAAGCATTTGTAGATGAGGCTGAAGTTCCAGAACTCCTTTGGTTTTGTGTTTGTGCATGTGTTCAAATGGGTCTACACCAATGTTTCTGTTTTTCTTTCACATAAAATGGAAAGGATTTGAGGCCTGGACCTCCACATAGGGTATCATCATTCACTAGTTTTCTGTTCTGTTTATGGGTAATAAGGAGAAGACCAGCCCTTAGAAAACGGGTTCAGCTTGGACATCGTTAAGAGTTGAATGGTATCCTGCAAAATACGCATGTTGAATCCTAATTCCCAGGCCCTCAGAATGTGACTGTATTTGGAAACAGGGTCTTTACAGAGGTAACCAAGTAAACACCATGAGATCCCATATGACTGGTGTCTTATGAAAACGGGAAATGTGGACACAGAGGCACAGATAGAGGGGAGATGATGTGAGAGACAGGGGAGAAGACGGCCATCCACAAGCCAAGGAGAGAGGCCTGGAGCAGATCCTTCCCTCACAGGCAACTGATACTCGTGTGGTGTGTGCGCCTGTAAAAACACATGCACAGGAAAGGAATGGGGTGGGGGTGAGCTGTGTGTGTGTGTGTTAGGATGCAGGGCCAGACTGACAGGGTTATTCTCTAAGTCCCCATTTGTTTCCCTTGTCTTGACTTTCTCAGCAACCTTTGCCCATCCCCAATCTCCTGGCATCTGTCTCCTGTTCTACAAGTGATGACAAAATTTACTGACAGTGACTGAGATGATACCTGTGTGGTCCTTCAGCAGCAGGAACATCGGTCGTTAGGCTGACCGGAGGGCCTGTATGTGCTGTAAATGGTTAAATAATCTCCTGCTGTCTGCCGATGAACCTGTGGCTGCCATTCCCTCCTTGAACTGTCTGCTCTGTCATTTCGAATCAGAAGAACATTATCTTTCCTGGGTAAAATGGGTGCACAATAGAAAATTAGTGGTCTGGACTTTTTCAAATAATCCATGAACAAGATACTTTCCTTTTCCCCATTTTCTCTTCCTATAGGAATGTTTGCAGTCGTTGGCATTGTGACCACCCTCTTCTCGATCTGCTTTCTTCACATGAAACCATTCTCTCCTGATTTTCTCTCTGAGTGCAATCCTTCTTCAGACTCTGCCAGATAATCCTCTTTCCCTACTCACGCTTTAAAAGTTTATGTTTCCTGAACCTCTGCCCTGAGTGCACTGGGCATTCCTGCTCTTCAGATGTGGTCAGGGGCCCTCATTCATCCTCACCCTCACTGCCGACACCCTCACACCCGGATCCACCGTGCACACCTATCTTCTAGAGGTGCAGCTTCCTCTTCGGCGTCTCCACTTGGATTTCCCCATAGATCCCGGAACCTCATCCTGTCAGACACTGACTGAGTCACCTATTCCTTCTTCTGTGAGGCACTCACATTGCTGCTAGGGGTCCACATGAGTTCAAGCTGCTGTAACAAAGATGCCGCAGACTGGGTGCCTCAGCAACAGCAGACATTTATTTCTTACAGTTCTGGAGGTGGGAAGTCCAAGATCAAGGTGCCAGCAGGTCTAGTGTCTGGTGAGAGCCCTCTTCCTGGTTTTCAGAAGGCCATCTTCCCATCTTGGGAGAGAGAGGGAGCCATGTCCCTCTTGTTTCTCTTCTTATAAGGACACTAATCCCATCCTGAGGGCTCCACCCTCATGATCTAATTGCCTCCCAAAGGCCTCACCTCCTAATACCATCACATTGGGATTAGGGTTTCAACATACGAATTTTGAGAGGACAAAAACATTCAGTCCATAGCACTAGGGTTGGGGAATTTACATCAAATTTTGCTGTCTGAGAGGTTAAAGCGATTTATATCTGCTTTAATGTGGTTTCTGGCCTCCATATTTGAGATGGGTTTAGCAATAACACCGAACGTCTCATAATACCTAGAGAAGGAATAAAAGCATCCATAGTAGACTCGGATCTCAAGTACAGTTGAGACTGCCAACTTTAGGACTGGAATTTACACAATTGGCTCTCCTAGTTCTCAGGCTTTTGGACTCACACTGGATCTCCACATCAGACCTCCTGGGTCTCCAGCTTGCTGACTGCTGGTCTTGGGACTTCTCATCCTCCGTAACCACGTGAGCCAATTCTTTATAATAAATGTATCTATCTGTGTATCTATATATCTATGTATCTGTCATCTATCTATCTCTCTACCTGTCCATCCATCCATCCATCCATCCTTCCATTCTGTTGGTTTCTTTCTCTGGAGAATCCTGACTAATACCACTATTTTTTCACATACTTAACTCTCCCCAACTCCAGTGTTGTCTTTGTGATTGTTTTTAATTAACATACTATAAAATTAATTTTTTTTGGTGTGTACAGTTCTATGAATTTTAACACATGCATAAATTCACATAACTACCAACACAGTCAGGATGCAAAACAGTTCTATCACCCCCTAAAATTCTCTCATGTTGCCCCTTTATTGTCAAACTCTCCCACAGCCAGAAAATGTGACAGTCACTGATCTGTACTTCTTTCTATAGTTTTGCCTTTTTAAGAATGTCATCCTAGAGTGTATAATCTTTTGAGATTATCTTTTTTTTTCTCTCAGCATAATTCTCTGGAAGATCATCCAGGTTGCTTATATTAGTAGTTTGTTCCTTTTTATCACTGAGTAGTATTCCATATATAGATGTACCACTTCGGGTTATCCATTCTCCCACAGAAACTCATTCCTGTTATTTACAGTTTTTGATGATTATAAATAAAGGTGCTATTAAGCATTCAGTTACAGGTTTTCATGTAAACATAATTCACTTGGGTAAATGACTAGGGCAAATACATTAGGAGTAGGATTGCTGGGTCATATGGTGAATATATGTTTAACTTTATAGGAAACTGCAAAATAATTCTCAAAATATATCATACCTTTTTGCATCCCAATCAGTAGTTTATGAAAGATTTAGTCGTTCTGAATCCTTGTCAGGACTTGGTATTGCCAGATTGTTATTTTCCCATCCTAACAGGTGTAGTGGTAGCTCAGTGTGGCATTAATTTGCATTTTCCTAATGGCACCTTTTTAATGTGTTTATTTGCCTTCTATATCTCTTTGGTGAAGGGTCTATTCACAGCTTTGCCAATTTTTAAAAATTGGTTTTTAGTTGAGCTTTAAATGTTCTTTACTCTGTATACAAGTTCTTTGTCAGGTATAAGATTAGCAAATATGTTGCAGGGCAAGAATAGGGACACACACATAGAGAATGGACGTGTGGACACGGTTGGTGGGGGGAAGAGAGATGGAACGAATTGGGAGATTGGGATTGACGTATATACACTACCATGTGTAAAACAGATAGCTAGTGGGAACATGCTATATCGTGCAGGGAGCTCAGCTTGGTGCTCTGTGGTGACCTAGATGGGTGGGATGGGGTGGGGGAGGTCCAAGAGGGATGGGATATATGTATACATATAGCTGATTCGCTTCATTGCACAGCAGAAACTAATACAACTTTGTAAAGAAACTGTACCCCAATTAAAAAATAAAAGATATATGCACACCAAAGAAAAAAAAAGATTAGCAAATATTTTCTCCAAGTTTGTAGCTTGTCATTTAATTCTCTTAATAGTGACTTTCTCAGAGTAAAGATTTTTTTTTACACATTTTGATTAAGTTCTGTTCATTCATTTTTTTCTTTTATGGGCCATGGTTTTGGTGTCATATCTAAGAACTCTTCACCAAGCCCTAAGTTCTAAATATTTCCTCCTATGGTTTCTTATAAAAGCCTTATAGTTTTAAAGTTTACTTTTAAGTCCATGTACAAATTTTAGTTAATTTTTAATAAGGTATGAAGTTTAGGTTGAGGTTTAATTTTGTTTTCCATATGGATGTCCAGTTGCTCCAACAACATGTGTTGAAAAGTCTATTCTTTCTCCATTGATTTGCCTTTGTTGAAAATCTGTTGTCTATGTATGATAATCTATTTCTGGACCATCTGTTCTCCTGAGTGATTTTTAACTTTGCTAGTAATGCCAGTCTGAAGGTGGGTTCTACTGACTGGTGAGATGTGGGGTGCCCTTATTCTGCCAGAGGGTGGCCTAACAGATGGAGCTGATTTTCATTGGATGTACAGTTCTCTAATCTGATGTGGGGCTGGGATTTGAACTAAAAGAGGATTCAAGAACAGACGTTTGGTTGGCATTGAGCCATGAGGGATTAAATTCTTCACTCCATCTGCAACTCCAGGTATATGACTTGAGTTGTTTGGACCTGTTTTTGCAAGCATATAGATCTGCCAGGGAAAATTGACTTCCTGTATTGTTACATGCTATGAAGAATTTTAAGGAAAAAGATGATTGACTCTCTTTGTCCAGAGTAACTTTTCCCCCTTTATGTGCCCCCACTGACTTTCCACTGGGCAAAGGCGTAGTTCCCTCCATCTTACCAGCCTCTCCCTGCTGTCTCCTGGCTCCTCAGGAGGTTGAGGGGCTCCTTTCTCCGTCCTCCCACAGACTTTTACAGAGTTTCTTTGAGCAGGAAGGGGTCCTGTCTGCTCCATCTCTACTCCACCAGCACTCAGGGCAGTGTCTGGCCATCTGGAGATACTATGTGTTTGCTGTTCTTGAATTTGTTCCTGATTATTTTTGAACAAAATAAACAGTATGAGACATTTGTAAAACCTTTTCTAGAGTGAGGGGGAAACTGGACGATGCGGTATGGGATTTGGACTGAGAGTCAGAGACCTGAGTTTTAACCCCACCCACCACAAAGCAGTTGTGTGACTTAAGTAAGTCCTTTCATTTCCTTCTGAGTTGCTATGTTCTTATCTGGAAAAGGAGGAGATTGAATGAGAACAGGCGTTGCAAAGTCAAGGCCTACGGGGGTCAGACAGGTAACATAAATTAATGAAATATAATGGGTATAAGAAAAAGTAGCTTCAGAAACTCATTGATACGTGACAGTTGGCAGCCCCTGGTAACCACCAGCCTACTCTCTGTTTCTACGAGTTTCGCTTTTTTAGATTCCACATATAAGTGAGATCATACATATTTGTCTTTCTCTGACTTGTTTCACTTAGCTTAATGCTCTCAAGACTCATCCATCTTGTTGCAAATGGCAGGATTTTCTTTTTTCTCATGTCTGAATAGTATTCCATTGTGTGTGTGTGTGTGTGTGTGTGTATCTTCTTTATTCATTCATTCATTGATGGACACAGGTTGTTTCCACATCATGGCCATTGTGAATATATGATCTGTCCCTCTTTGAGCCCTGAGAATGTCCCCTACCCCTCTTTAACTGTCTCTCTTGCTCATGCCATATCACATGCTATTTCCCATGGAGGCTACATGTCCAATTCATCGCGGTGTCCCTCACAGCTCAGTGCCTGGCCCAGGGAAGGAGCTCAGGAGATGATCAGGGATTTCAGTGGGGAACATGCTGAGAAGTGGATGCTGGCGTCCCCATGAGCTTCTCTGGTGTGGGCATCCAATGCTGGGCTCCTAGGGGTAGAATGCATTCTGGCTGCATGTCCATCTGGATGTTCAGTAATATGACACGATGTCTTCATGACTTTGGCTGTTTCTGGGGGTGACCTCATGGGATTCTGTCACCATTTGTAGTCCTTGTTATCTGTCAGCAGTGCACCCACAATTCTTCTCATGATCAGATTGATCCTGGCGAAATGTAAGCATCTTCCCATGTAAGGACAAAATAAATTTAACTGCAGACTTTTGTTGAAACAAACCATTATTAGTGAGAATCATATTTTCCTCTATCGTTGCCAGTGGGTAATTGTCATTGATCCTAGAGCCAAGATCACCCCGAGTGAGAACTTTGCTAATTCTAGGTCCAGTTTTTGGAAAACCGGACGTCTCTCTGCCCTTACTTTCCTCCTTGTCCTGGAATCCCCCCCAGCAGAGCATGTGGAATCCATGTTCTCCTCTGTGACATCCTGACAGCTTCACAGATGACAGCTCTTGATTCTGATTGAACCGAAAGGGCTTCAGAGGGAGTGTGTGAACCTTAGGTGAAAGGTGGATTGTGTCCCCTGTGTAAGGAGCAGAAGGGGTCTGTTAGAAATGGAGGTCTGTGTGTGTTCATCCAGTGGCCCATTGGAGCCCGCTGTTCTGGTGAATGTAAATGAGAAAGAACCGCCACCCATCCTACCTATACTTATATGTTCCTGTGTTAGAAATGTATGCTTTATAAGGTGCAAATGTTCTATTAAATGTAAAGTGCTATACAACAGAAAAGTAAATAGCAGGAAAAAGTTGCTTATTGTTTAATGATTGGAAAGGCAATTCTAAAACAAAGTTTTCAATGCACCTTAAATGTTTATGTTCCTGGGGTAGTGAACTCAATAGTCTCTAACTGAGGTCAGTATGCCTGGCAAATATGTTGATATCTGCCAAGTGCACCCATTCAGAATAGCCATCAGCTGGAGAGGAAAGTAAACCAGGGTGAATGAGAAGAGCTGACTTCAAGCTGAATGTGGGCTGCACAGTAGTGACGTGGGTTATGCGTGGAGCCATGGGGATCATCTTTTATGCCAGCGAGGCTATTATTGGCTTTATGACATTTCTGCTTTGTACTATAATTTCCTGAAACTTATAATTTCATTAAGTCTATAGAAATTGATAAAATGATTTTTAAATATCAAACAGTTTAATCTTTATAGTAATAAAACCCCTTCTTGGTGGAGTCACATGGGTTAGAGGGACAAGACACCTTGGGGTTCACCTTGGAGACATGTGTGGACCACAGACCTAAGTGCCTCTGTCTTTGACCTTCAGGTGGTGCTTTTCTGCTTGGAGTTCAGAAGGTCTTGGAAAGATGATTGAATCTAAAATATGAGTAAAACAGGAAGCTCTTCTCATCAGGATACATGTGGGGGTAAAGAAAAATGTGGGGCAAATTTCAATTCTGTACTATTCTAGGTTTTTATCTACATTGTCACTGGTAACATGACAAAATTAACATAGGGGCTTCCCTGGTGGTGCAGTGGTTAAGAATCTGCCTGCCAGTGCAGGGGACACGGTTTTGAGCCCTGGTGCAAGAAGATCCCACATGCCACGGAACAGCTAAGCCCGTGTGCCACAACTACTGAGCCTGCGCTCTAGAGCCCGTGCTCCGCAACAAAGAGAAGCCACTGCAATGAGAAGCCCGCGCACGGCAAAGAAGAGTAGCCCCTGCTCACTGCAACTAAAAGAAAGCCCGCCCACAGCAATGAGGACCCAACACAGCCAAAAATAAAATTAATTAATTAATTAATTAAAAAATAAAATAGGAAATATTCTAAATATTGATAGGCGGAAACGTTTTTTTTTTGTTTCGCCCTCTACTCAGATTTAATAAATGTTGACATTTAGCCACATTTTTTAAAGTTGTTTTTTTTTTTTTTTTGCAGAAAATGTTGCAGTTAAAGCCTCTTTTCTACCTCACCCTGATCCCATTCCCCTGCACCCCTGCAGCTTTCCTAGAGGCAGCCAGTCTTCCAAAGTTGTGTTGTTACATGCATGTTGTTGCATTTGGCTCCTGGCTATGTGTCATGAATAATAACTGGTGTTATTTTGTGAGTTTAAAACATTTACGGTAATGTTCTTACTCAGTAATCCATCTTTCTTCAGCTTGCTTTATCACTCAAAGTTACGTTTTTAGGATTTATCCTAATTAATTGATGTAGAGCTAGTTTCCTTACCTGCTGTATTAATTCCTTTCAGTGAATATATCATAATATATCCATTCTCTAATTGATGGGAGTTTAGATTGTTTCCACCTTTTCATTTTACAGACAGTTGTTGTGTACTTCTTTTTTTTTCTTTAATAAATTTATTTATTTATTTATTTATTTATTTTTGGCTGCATTGGGTCTTCATTGCTGTGCGCGGACTTCCTCTCATTGTGGTCAGCGGGGCCATTCTTCGTTGCGGTGCATGGGCTTCTCATTGCAGTGGCTTCTCTTATTGCAGTGGCTTCTCTTGTTGCAGAGCACAGGCTCTAGGCTCGCGGGCTTCAGTAGCTGTGGCTCGAAGACTCTAGAGCGCAGTCTTAGTAGCTGTGGCACACGGGCTTAGTTGCTCCGCGGCATGTGGGATCTTCCCAGACCAGGGCTCGAACCCGTGTCTCCTGCATTGGCAGGCAGACTGTTAACCACTGCACCACCAGGGAAGCCCCTGTTGTGTACTTCTTTGGGCTTGTTTCCATGTGGACATGTGAGCTTCTCAAAGGTATAGATGCAGATGTGGATTTCTGGGTCTTAGGGGACAAACATCATCCACTTTGGTAGATGTTGCTGAATTGCTCTCAATTTGCACTTCCAGAGCCGTGTATGAGAGTTCTAGTTGCTCTGCATCTTCTCCAACTCTTGGCATAATCAGGCTTTTACATTTTGCTAATCTGATAGATTGAAAGGTATCTCATTGTGGTATTGATTTATACTTCTCTGGATTTCTGGTGATTTATGCTTTTCTTTCTCATGATTGTTGGTCATTTGGGTTTCTTTTTCTATGCATTGCCAGTTTATAGATTTTGCTCATTTTTTGTAGTGGGTTACTTGTGTTTTTCCTTACAGTTACCAAACATTCACTATATATCCTGGATACTTAATAAACAAAAACAAAACTACTCTCTCCATTTCTGTTTTGTTTTGGTTTGGTTTGGTTTAAAACAGAACTAATTAATTTTCCTACAGTTCTGGAGGTCAGAAGTCCAAATTGAGTCTTAAAGAGCTAAAATCAAGGTGTCAGCAAGGCTGGCCTCTTACAGCTTCCAGCTCTGTCCATTTCTTGCCTTTCACCTGTGTTTTCTGGTGTCTTGTCACAAAAGTTTTAAAATCATATTGGTCAATTTTTTTTTTTTTTTTTTGCTTCATGGTTTGTGCTATTGTGTCATTGCCTAGTCTGGGATTATAAAAATAGTGTCTGTATTTTTTCCTAAATCTTTTAAAGTTAACTGTAATTCTCTTGGAATTCATTTTTGGATACAGCATGAGTTAGAGATCTATTTTTTTCCCCTGTAAATAACCAGTTGTCCCAGAACCATTTAATATATAGTTCAGTCATTTCCCGCAGTTCTATAATGCTACCTCTGTCACATCACAAGTTCCTATACACAGAGGGGCTCTCCCTATTACATTGGTCTAACTCTGTACCAATCCTATTGTGTCTTAATCATAAGGCTTTAATAAATGTTTTGATATCTGGTAAGACAAGTGTCCATCTTACACTTTTTCAATATCGTCTTGGCTGTTTTTTGACTTTAATTCTTCCATATGAATTTTAAAACCAGCTAAAAATGTTCATGAAAAACCTTTCTAAGGGGCTTCCCTGGTGGCGCAGTGGTTGAGAGTCTGCCTGCTGATGCAGGGAACACGGGTTCGTGCCCCGGTCCGGGAAGATCCCACATGCCACGGAGCGGCTAGGCCCGTGAGCCATGGCCACTGAGCCTGCACGTCCAGAGCCTGTGCTCTGCAACGGGAGAGGCCACAACAGTGAGAGGCCCGCGTACCGCAAAACAAAGACAAAAACAAAAACAAAAACAAAAAAACAAACCTTTCTAGGACTTTAATATGAATTACATTCAATTTATGTATTAACTTAGGAGGAACTGATGTTGATGTTGAATCCTCTCATCTCTGAGCATGAGATATATCTCTGTTTATTTAGGTCTTAGGACTTTCAGTGAAGTTTTATAATTTGCTTTCATTTAACTCTTGCACCTCTTTCTTTAGATTCATTCCTAGGTTTGTCATAGTTTATTGTTATTGCTAATGGGATCTTTTAAAAATTACATTTTCTAATTCATTGTTGCTGATAAGGACGCCATGGATGTCTGTATATTAATCTTGTCTTCAGCATTCTTGCCAAACTCTCTTATGACTTTTAATTGTTTGTAGTTTCTCATGGATACTCTATGTAGACAGTCCTTTGTGCACATGATTCTTTTTTTTTCTCCATTTCAAATCCTTATTTCTCTTACTCCTTTTCCTTTGTTTATTGTGTCAGCCCAATATGTCACACAATGATGAGTGGAGTGTTGTTAGAAAAAACATATTTTTCTAGTTCCTGACTTTAAAGGAAATATGTTCCTAAAGTTTATTGTAGGTTTTTAGTAGAAACTGCTGAGTAAAAACTTCCTTCTATTCTTGGTTGGTTAGGTATTTTACTGTACTCTTAAATTGTGAATGGGTACTAAATTTTATAAATGTCTTTTTCTGCATCTATTGTGATGATTAGTCTTTCCTTCTTAATCTGTCCGTGTGGTGAATTACAGTATGATTTTCTAATGTTGAATCTTCCTTGAGCTTCTGGGATAAACCTTACTGGTCATCACAAACACTCACGCACACCATATATTTACCATGTGATAAATATGATATATATGTGATCATGATATATATGATACATGATGTATATCATATCAAAAAACATATATTTTAGGGCTTCCCTGGTGGCACAGTGGTTGAGAGTCTGCCTGCCGAGGCAGGGGACGCGGGTTTGTGCCCTGGTCCGGGAGGGTCCCACATGCTGTGGAGCAGCTGGGCCCATGAGCTGTGGCCGCTGAGCTTATGCGTCCGGAGCCTGTGCTCTGCAACGGGAGAGGCCACAACAGTGAGAGGCCCACGTACTGCAAAAAAAAATCAAAACAAAAAAGCAAAAAAAACCATATATTTTAAAATAAATATACATTTATATACACACCACACTGCTGGATATGTTTGCTAATGTCTTATTTAGGATTTTTGCTTTGATGTTTTTAACTGAGATTGACCTATTGCTTTCCTGTTTTTGTACTGTCTACTTCTGAATTAGAGCTTTAGACTGAACTTATAAAGATACATTCAACAGCTTTTGTTCTTTTTCTATTTTTTGGTGTCAATTTTGGTAACATATTTTTCTAGGAGATTTTTCCATTTCTTCTTTTTTTTATTTTACTGCTTTAAAGTAGAGAATCGAATTCTCATACTTAAAAAAAACATCTTTACTGTATTTATAGTTATGGCTCCTTTTCATGCTTAATAGTGTTTATTTTTGCCTTCTTTTGTTTCTCTTGCTCATTCTTGTTGAATATCTACCTGTTTTCTTAGTCTTTTTAAAGAATCCACATTTGTTTTGTTCCTATGTGTATTGTGTCTTTGTTTTTATTTTATTGATTTGTTATTATGATAGGCAAAAACTTTTAACAGCACGATCTTCTGTTCACTCTCAAAATACCTAAATACCTAGCATTGATTTCCAGAAAAGTGCCCCCAAATAGCCTCTTTGGAATAAAAGAATATTCTTTCAAGTTGTCAGGCCACGGGGTAAAAAGAAATCAGAATGCTTTTTTCTCTCTCTTTGATATGTACAATTGAAGGTATTTCTTACTGCAAACTGATATTCCATCCATCATGTGGCTTTAAAGCATTTTTCATATTAGGCTTAGTAATAAAGGGTCACACTCCATAGCCTTAGGCATTTCAGAGGAAAAAAAAACAAAGTGTTGAGCATTGTAGAAAATGTCTGAATATTCAGAACGTTTGATTTTAAGAATTCAGGTTTATTTTCTATTAGCATGGAAATGACTTTGAGACATCTGTTCAGGATGCCATATGGGGAAGTACCCATTCGGGAAGGCATGGAGCAGATACATTTTCTTCAGAAAGCGTGTGACGAGAACCATGTCTTATTGGTCTCTGTATCTCTGTGCTCGACAAAGAACACATGCTTCTTCAAGGGTTGTTGAGTGGCTTAACAGTCTTTGTTCTATGGTTTACCTCTGTCTAAAGCGCCCTCTTTCCAGGATAATCCCCCAGATTCAACCAGAGACCTTGTTCTTAGGGGCCGACTGGGTCTGGTGTCCGTCCAGGGATGACTGAATTAGAAAGAGCAAGAGGGCAGCTCCAGCCGGGATGGCCCCTCGCTTGTCATTTTATACTTCCGGGTTGTAAGACTGGTTGGCTAGAATCATAGTGATGAAAATTTAGAGGAATCATAATGTTATTAAAAGTGAGAATTATAGAATCATAGCACATTTTCTAAGGTTAGCATCAGTTATCCCAATTCCCTCATCCCATGGATGGGGAACTGGAGCCTAGAGAGGGCATGCGGTTTATCCAGATGACCAGAGAGAACACAAGACGCAGGGCCTGGAGAACTGGAGTCTCGGTCGTCCCTCACAGTGTAGCACAAGTTATTTGGCTTCTCTGAGCCTCGATTCCCTGAATTGTCAGTGGGAATGGTAAATGGTGCCCACCTCCTGGGTTTGCTGTGCGTTTTGTATCTCTGCTGGGCATCTTCCCTCTGCGCATCCAGATCCACTCTCTGCCCTTCTCGACTCCCTCTCTATCTTGGGAGGCAGTGTCCTGTGGATTATATCAAGGGGCCCCCAGGACCTCCATTGGGTTTGGTGGCTGGGGAGCCCCAAGGAGAGTTGGGGGGAGGAGAGTGGGGGTGGGGTGCTTCATCTCCTGGCTCCCTCCCTGCTAGTCATCGAGGACTGGCTCAGTCTCTTGGAGAGGTCACTGCTCTTCCCAAGATGGCCTTGTCCTCATGATAAGTGATCTTTCCAGGTTTGGGTGACCACTCCCTCTTCCCGTATCTTTAGGTCTGAGGTGACAGTGGATGGGCTGCTGCGAGCTCTGCATTATTGCCCTCTCCCTGATGGTCTCCATGTGCCCAGCTCCTTGTCTCTCTATGTGTCCTGTTTCCTGCACTCTGACTGGTACTGGATGCTTGGACAGAGCCTGTACGTGGTCGGGTCTTGGTGCAGGAATCTGCTCCTAGCAGTAGGCGTGTTAAGTGGCAGGGAGCTTGCAGTGGAGGTGCAGGCTCTGGTGTTGTCCAAAGCCATGTGGCGAATCCTGGCAAAGTGTGTGGGAAGTACCCCTCCCATCGTCCTCACACAGCTCTTTCCTGTCTTTTGTGCTTGGACTCGAGAATGGATGGCTGACCTCCAACACCTGCCCTTTGTGGCCAGAGTGAAGCAAACGCTCAAGCAGATTCCATCCTGTATCTGGTGCCCTGTGGAGTGTTTAAACCTGCCTTCTATAGTTAAAACATACAAGACGGTGAAGGAAATCATTGCAAAAGTAGTTGAGGGTTATTATAATGACATGAGTGTCACTTTATATCACCACTTGTACAGCAGCCCAGAAAGCAAGAACTGAACAAGGAAGTAGGCGCCCCTGGTTCTGGACCTGGATGTGTCTCTGATGTGCAGTGTGACACGGGAGAGTCACCTTGAGTGTGCTCTTCAACCTGGCAGGAGGAAAAATATTCTTGAAAACTGCACATGTCGGAAATGGAAAATTTCAGTAAAAACGAACTCAGTGCACGCTGAGGACCTTTAACTTTTTCTCATTCATTTTGGTGGAAAATGTAAAAGAATCACTAAAGATATCAATGAGAGTTACTTTATAAAGTCAATTGCAACATTTTAATACAAAATATGCACTGAATGTGTTCCTAATACTTCGATAAATTTGCATTGAGTAGCAGCAGACCCTTCAAGACATTTTTGGTAAACAAATACATTTATTTATTTATTTATTTATTTAATTGAAGTATAATTGCTGTATAAGATTATATGTTACAGGTGTAAAATATAGTGATTCCCAATTTTTAAAGGTTATACTCCATTTATAGTTATTATAAAATATTGGCTATGTTCCCCGTGGTGTGCAATATATCCTTGTAGCTTATTTTATACATAATAGTACCTCTTACTCGCCTACCCCTATATTGCCCCTCCCCCCTTCTGTCTCCCCACTGGTAACCACTAGTTTGTCCTCTGTATTTGTGAGTCTGCTTCCTTTTTCTTATATTTACAAGTTTGTTGTATTTTTTAGATTCACATATAAGTGATATCATGCAGTATTTGTCTTTGTCTGACTTATTTCACTTAGCATAATGCCCTCCAGCTCCATCCATGTGGCCGCAAATGGCAAAATTTCATTGTTTTTTTTTTTTTACGGCTGAGTGGTATTCCATTGTGTGTTTGTGTGTGTGTCTGTATATATATATATATATATATATATATATATATATATATATATATACATACACACACCACATCTTCTTCATCCGTTCATCTGTGGATGGACACTTAGATTGCTTCCATATCTTGGCAATTGTAAGTAATGCTGCTATGAACATTAAGGTGCATGTATCTTTTCAAATTAGTGTTTTTATTTTTTTCAGATATATACCCAGGAGTGTAATTGCTGGGTCATACGGTAGTTCTATTTTTAGTTTTATGTGAAACCTCCACACTGTTTTCCACAGTGGCTGCACAAATTTACATTCCTACCAACAGTGTACCAGGGTTCCCTTTTCTCCACATCCTCACCAGCATTTGTTATTTGTGTTCTTTTTGATGATAGCCATTCTGACAGGTGTGAGGTTAAGATATTAGGAAGAAATAGAAAATATGAACAGACAAACTCAGTAATGAAATTGAATCAGTAACTTAAAAACTCCTAACCAACAAAAGTCCAGGTAAATAAATTTAGAAAACAATCATATAAGGGAAGGGAAGTCTGCTATTTACAGCAATTTAAATCATTTTTTGACTTGTCCTATTTGATACAGTCTGCTGACTTTTTTTTCTAATATCATCACATAAAAGATATTCTCTACTCATTGCAGACAGGAGTCCAAAAAAAAAACCTCTTAGAAATTAGCTTATGAGCATTTAATAAATGAAAGTAATGCCCAAAAGACACCATCTGGGATTCACTAAGAAAAATGTAGGTATGCCTTAGTAACAGGATAAGCATACCTCAATAACAGCATTAGGTGTACCTTTGTAACAGCATTAGGCAGACCTTAGTAACAGCATTCTCTCTGTTTACGAGTGTTTAGACTGTGGTCATGGGAATGCTATAAATTTGTTGCATCTGGAAGTCAGCAGGGCATCGTGATAGGCCTTTCTTGATGTTCTGGTGTATGAGATGAAGATGTGTGAGCTGGACAAACGCTGAGCCAAGAATCAGGGCTCTAGTCTAGTTTTTGTCTCATTATTAAGTTGTGGGAACTCCTGTTGGAGGACACTAGAGGCATACTGCTTCTACCCTTGTCTCCCTCCTTTCTTTTAATTTTTTAACTTTTATTTTGAAATAATTATAGATTTGAAAGAAATTTCAAGGTTATTTACAGGGGCATCCTGTGGCCCTCAGGCCTACCACTGGCTGGTTAGCCAGACATTAGGGATAAAGACTAGTTCAGGACTGAGCCCTGAAGATCAGTTTCCTTCCTTAACGCTTTATCTCAGGGTCAAGGAGTAAAAGGACTTGGTATTTCTTGGAGGGTGCGTGGGGTGGGAGTGGGGTGAATGGGAAGAGCTGTAATGTGTGTGGGGTGGCAATGACACACTCCCAACAAAAAGGCAACAAACGCAACATAATTGCCTTCGGGCCACCTACCTCACAGTGGTGTGCGTTGTAACCCACCCTAGGCTATAAGCAACTGAAGCCCTGAAAAGGACCAAAAACTCATTCTACTCAAAGTAACCAACAGCACCTGCACACACTAAAATAATGTGTTTGGAAACCACAAGTTCAACACTGATTAGTGCACTTTCTTGTTAGCAGTGGCCTGACAAAGGTGGGGCAGTGGAAGTGGTCCACCACGCCCCCCAAACCATAGGCAATAAACGGGAGCATTGTCTACAGAGAATTTTAATAAAAGGATAAAACCGAGTAAAAACTGGTCTTCATGTTATCACCTCCATACTTCTGTATGTCTAAGCCAATCAGTGATTAAGTATTCTTCTCCTGGTAAAAAAAAAATCTGTTTTTGTGTGTGGCGGGGGTGGGGGGTGGAGTGATTTCAACATCAAATCTAGAGGCTTGAGTTAATCACATTCCTAGAGTTAATTGTTCAGGGCCCTCTCCTGTTTATTTACTCATTTGTTCCTCTTCTTTCTACCCCCCAATCCCATTCACCTTCTCATAGGCAATCATTCTAAAACATTTGATGCATATACTTTTCTTTTCATGAGTGTTAATAAAATGTATATTATTGTTTGTGGGCGTTTGTTTTAAATTTATGTATCTGTTGTTAATATTACACATCATTTCCAAATGTGTCACTGAGCCCCATTTTGAAGATCCATCTATGTTCCTTATGCGTGTGTCTAGTCTGTTGTTCCCTTTAAATGGATATGTCAGATACATTATTTTTTATTTGTAAGTTTTAGAAGGGTATTTGCACGTTTAATATTTGTACCTACCCCTTGGTACATGTTTTGTTTGATTTATACCTCAAAGTTTCATTTTCTTTGAAGTGACAGTAAACAGTATCATGTGTTTAATTTTGGTTTCCACATATTCTGTGTTAGTATATAGAAGTGTGATTGATTTTTAAAATTAGGCTTTTCATTTTGAGATAATTATTTAATATTGTGACCAGGAAATTGACATTAATGCAATCCATCTACCTTATTCAGATTTCACCAGTTTTGTACCTGCTCATTTGTGTGTGTATTTATGCAGTTTTATCACATGTGGGGATTCCTGTGAGGACCACCACAGTAAAGATATAGAAGAGTTCCATCAACAGAAGGATCTCTCCTATTGCCCTTTAATAGCCACGCCCACTTCCCCCTAGAGGAAAGCAAGAAACCAAGGTGATGATAGAACTTGAAACTGTGTGATAGAACAAATGATAAAGGAACTGTATCAGGCAGGGTCCTGATGGGAAACAGATTATACACTCAAACAGGATAATGAGCACTGATTGCAAAGGAATGGGAGAGTGTAGGGAAGTCATAAGAAATAGTGACATAACCTGAGGCTGGAAACAGGAGGGAAACCACTCCGAACCCTAAGCTGGACAGGGAGAAGGAGGAGATAGTTACTGGAACATGGAAAGAACTGTCAGAAAAAAATGTGATGATCTAGGTAAAAGAATAAAACAAGACCACACAAACCTTGCAAGGAGGGAGCCAGGTGAATGTGTACTCCGTCTGCATTCTCATCCTTCCCTCCAATAATCCGGAGGGGCTTCCCACTGATCAAAAATAAACAGAGAGCAAGAGAGCCCATGAATATAGCCCAAGGTTCACACGAGTCAGAGCACAGGGCAGGGTGGAGAAGAGTGGAAAATGGGTCTGGTGATGCAGATGGACGATATACTAACATTGAACTCAGAGAAGCCAACACCTCAGGAGCGGTCACAGTATCTTTCTTTAGCTCTCTGATGTACAATCATGTGGAAGCAGATTGGACTTGGACTTGTTGAGTGTTATAACTCTGATTAGTAGTATCACAATAAGAAACTTACAGGAAAGTGACATAAACTCCATCAGGCAGTTGATCTGGTTGAGTTCACCCTGGAAAGCTATTTACAAAATGTTCCGTTGTCATTTAAGGACATTTTGCTCTTTCCTGTGGGCATGAATGTCTCACCATGCCTATCACTGTCTACAACAAAATGTCCAACACTTGCAACTATATTTCCCCTGGCAAGAAAAAAAAAGAAAGTTGTGTTTTTTAAGCTTGATAGCACTTAAAAAAGAAAAGAGTTACTAAATGTAGAAATCTGAACAGTGGCAATGATGTGGGGTGGCCTGACCACTAATTCCCAGTAGGTCAGGACTCAATCTTGTTTGCTGAGGCATCATCGGGACTTAACATGGAGCCTGACACACAGTAGGCAACCAGTAGATATTTGCTGAATGATTGCACAGCCATGGGAAGTGAAGGGTAGCAGGGTAAAGGAGAAAAAATAGTGACTGAAGTTACATGTGGTTCTAGTCCCAGCTCTGGCTATAACTAAATATATCGTCTTTGGCTAGTTATATAAATGACCTTGAAGATGATTTCCAGATATCTAATTCTTTGAGTCTAGATTTAGTCATTACAAGTTTGAGTTTTCAGCTCCTTCTATGCAGCGTATTGATCTGGGATCAGAAATATCCAAGACATCCAAGATAATGGATGAGTCTCTCCAGCTGAGGTTTCAATAGAATGCAGAGGCGGGTCTCTACCCAAAGAAAGGGTAGACAGTAGATATACTTATTTTAATTTATATTATTATTTTTGTATTAAACCAGCTTAATATTAAAAAGACCCTGAATAATTATGTTATTTTAATAAACTGCAAACCAGTGCCCATTTAAGCTAAGAATAATTCCTTTGGATTGAAATGCTTCACAAACAGTGAATACCACTAATACCAATACTATCTAACATTTTAAACTAATTATGTCTATATATCCAGCATTCACTTAGCACTTATTAAATATCAAGCACTTCACATGCATAATGTAATTTCACTCTCACAACCAACTAATGAGCCTAATACTTTTACTATCACCATCCTTAGGGAATGAGAAACAGAGGCCACATAGGAAGTGATGAAGTGGGGATTCAGATTCAGGCAGCCTTACGTAAAGAGTATGAGCTCTTATCTACTCATTTTAAAGGTTATCATCTCTTGACTTTTCATCAGAGTGATAAGGGAAAATATGCATATTTGCTGTAATATAAATTCAAAGATGTTATGATTGCATAGTTAGTTTTACAGACTGCATTCTGGAATTTTCCCTTTTGGGGCACTGACACCTAAATAAACACACTTGAGTTCCTGCATTTCAGGTATTGCTTAGAAAAATATATACACATTTGCAAAATTTCTTTGCAGAATGCTGCAGCTGGGGTAATTGAGAACAATTACCGTGAACCAATGGAGATGACCTTAAAGTACTTGAGCACCAGATCTCAGCTCTGTCAACTAACAGCTCTGTCAACTAACAATGTGCACCTGGGCGAATGTGTCATATGCTCTCTAATCTGTGACGTCCTACACAGTGCTTAATTCATTGCAGGGATTGTCTGTCTTCCAGTCTGTGTGTCCTCACACACAGGACTTATCTCCTCCTGATTGTTGCTCTGAAGAGGGGATTTTTCTTTCTTTAAGGAATCTCATACTTTTCCCATGCATTTTGAAATTTTGGAGTTTTGGAGAACCCACTTTTAGTGGGGCCTTTGCTCTGTTTCATATTATTTTGTTTTTGCTTTTCACAATCCTAGTAACCAGCTAGGCAAAGGAAAACAAAGTAGTGAATTCAGTCAGCACTCCTAACACTTGAAGGATTAGCATTAAGTCAAATATTTCTTAATTTATAATAATAATAATGGTAGTAAATTTTCATGGTCTATTTTTAATGACCTGTGATAACATTTTAGGGCCCAAATGTATTACCTCTACATAAACTTAATAGAAAACACAAGGCAGACCAGATTAGACACAGGAGGCTGGCTATCTAGTCTTTGGATCTCAGACATATACAGAGGAAAGGATACTGAAAAATCATAGAACATTTCCTTCTCCTTAAAGTTTCTTTGGTCCTGCAATATTCTCTAGTAAGTAAAAATATTTTTTTACAAAGTATATTACATATAGTATGGTACAATATATACTAAGTAAAGTTTTGGAGCTTGACATACCTGGGGTCAAGACTTTGGGCAAATGATTTCGCCTCTGTGAGACTTAGTGTTCTTTTCTATAAAATGGGGCTACTGCATCTTATTATCCCCCTCCCACTTGCTGACCCTGAGAATTAAATCAGAAAATGCCTGTCAGTCTCTTAGATTAATGCTTGACAATTGGTATGCCAGGGGTGGCTAGAGGTGTCTTTCTTGCATGTCAGTTTTGCAAAGAGGAATCAAAGTTGTTTGGGGTCCAATTAAAAATTATTGTAAGCAAAGGACACTTTAGGGAATTGTAACTGAGGGAATCAGGGAATCACCTTCAGAGTAGCTGTATGACTGCTATAGATTTAAAGACCCCCAAATGGCTCATGGTTAGAGAGGGGAGCTACCTCTCCCTAGTCAACTTTCCTGACATAATCAAGATTTTCATAGCAGTCAGAGTTACCCACCCACAAGACAAAAAGGGCAGGAAAAAAATGGCCCTAAAAATAGGCATTCCTTCCCCAGGGTAGGAAAGCCTAAACTGTAGTAGATGATTTGCTGGAGGCTCAGTGTGAACAAGTATGAGAGTAAAAAATGACTCCAGCGATACACAGTCTTGAGGGGGCCTCTCTATTGTGAGTTTTCCCTCTAGGAGCTCCACCAGGTTCTCACAGTGAAGACTGGAGAAAAATCTCCTGCTTTGGTCAGGGAAAGGGAGAAGCAGCCATTCTGAAATATGCCCAGAGCATTCCGTTCTTAACAAGGCCTTCCCTCAAAAGAAATTATTTTACCTGAGTCTAACATACTTGAGTTTCATGAGAGCATAACTGACCTGGGGGATGGGAAATATACTTCTCCATTCCTCTCCAGTCTTTTTTGGTTTCCCCTAAAGGATGTGGGACTGAGAAGCATTTGTAAAGGTCACAGCCTATGGGTAGGCTTATTAAAAGACTGAGACCTAACCATAGAAATATAGAATACTTGCCTCTCCCCATCAGTAGAAGTCTATTTGCCATGGGTCTTTTTACCCAATACATTATGTCCAGCTTTCACCAAAAAAAATTTACAAGGCATACAAAAGGGAAATTAACAAAACACAGTTTGAAGGGACAGAGCAAGCATCAGAACCAGACTCATGGCGGCAATGCTAGAATTATTAGACCAGGAATTTAAAACTATGATTAATATGCTAAGAGCTGTAGTGGAAAAAATAGACAGCATGCAAGAATAGAGGGGTAGTGTAATCAGGGAGATAGACATTCTAAGAAACAATAAAGAAGAAATGCTAGAAATTAGAAACTCTGTAACACAAACGGAGAATGCCTTTGATGGACTCCTTAGTAGATTAGGCATGTCTTGAGGAAAGAATCAGTGAGCTTGAGAATATATCAATAGAAACTTCCAAAAGTGAAAAACAAAGAGAAAAAAGAATGCAAAAACACTAAATGGAATATCTAAGAACTGTGGGGCAACTACAAAAGGTGTGCCTTACAGATAATGGGAATGCCAGTAGCTGAAGAAAGAGAGAAAGGAACAGAAGAAATACTTGAAGCAATAATGACTGAGAATTTCCCTGAATTAATGTCAGACACACCAAACCACACATCCAAGAAGCTCAAAGAACACCAAAAGATTCTAAAAAAGAGTGGATATATATGTGTGTGTGTATATATATATATATGTATAACTGATTCAGTTTGCTGTACACCATTAACACAACATTGTAAATCAACTATACTCCAATAAAAATTAAAAAAAGAACACCAAGTAGGATACACGCTTTAAAACAAACAGACAGACAAACAAAAGCTACATTTAGCCACATCAAATTAAAACTGCACAAAGTCAAAGATAAAGAAAAAATCTTGAAAGAAGCTAGAGAAAAAAACAGCTTACCTGTAGAGGAGCAAAGATAAGAATTACATTTGACTTTTCTTCAGAAACCATATAAACAAGAAGAGAGTGAAGTGAAATATTTAGCATTGATCGAAAACCCCACTAGCCTAGACTCCTGTATCCATTGAAATTATCCTTCAAAAGTGAAGGAGAAAGACTTTCTTAGATAAACACAGCTTGAGGGAATTTGCTGTTAATAGATCTACCTTGGCAAGAAACGTTGAAAGAAGTTCTTCAGAGAGAAGGAAAATTATGTAGGTCAGAAACTTGTACCCACATAAAGATAGGAGGAGCATTAGAAAAAGGAGTAAGTGAAGGTAAAATAACTTTTACTTGTATTATTCTTAATTGAGCTAACAGATAACAGTTTGTTTAAAATAATAATAGCAACAGTAGATTCCATGGTTATAGTTTATGGGTAAGTGAAGTGAATGACAGCAGTGATACAAGGGATGGGAAGGGTGAATTAGGAGTACTTTGTTTAAGGTAATTGCTCTACTCATGAAGAAGTATAGAGTTATTTGAAAATGGGTTTGGATTGGGTTTGTGAACGTATATTGCAGAGTCTAGGGCAACCACTAAAAAAAGTTTAAAAAGAAGTGTAATTGATAGGTTAAACGGCATCACATAAAATGTTCAACTAAAACCACAGAAAGCATAAATACAGAAGACAAAATAGAAACAAAACACAACTGCAATGAATAGAAAATAGTAGCAAATATGGTAGATAGTAATCTAATTATGTCAATAACCACTTAAACCTTAATTGCCTAAAGACACCAATTAAAAGACAGACTGTCAGAAGGGATCAAAAAACAAGACCCAATTATATGTTGTCAACCAGAAACCCACTTTAAATATGGAAACACATATAGATTAAAACGAAACTTCTGAAGAAACATATACCATGCTAACAGTAGTTAAAAGAAAGCTGGAGCAGCTATATTAATTTCAGACAAAGTTGACTTCAGAACAAGGGTAATTATCAGGGATAAAGAGGGGTATTATGTAATGATAATGGAGTCAGTTATCTAAGAAGACATAGCAATCCTGAATAGATAAATCCATAGAAACGGAAAGCAGATTAGTGGTTGCCAGGGGCTGGGGTGGGGGTGGGGAGGGGAGTGACTGCTTAATGCCTTTTAATTAATTAATTAATTAATTAATTTTGGGCTGTGTTAGGTCTTCGTTTCTGTGAGAGGGCTTTCTCTAGTTGTGGCAAGTGGGGGCCACTCTTCATCGCAGTGCGTGGTTCTCTCACTATCGCGGCCTGTCTTGTTGCCGAGCACAGGCTCCAGACGCGCAGACTCAGTAGTTGTGGCTCGCGGGCTTAGTTGCTCCGCGGCCTGTGGGATCCTCCCAGACCAGGGCTTGAACCTGTGTCCCCTGCATTAGCAGGCAGATTCTCAACCACTGCGCCACCAGGGAAGGCCCTGCTTAATGCCTTTGAGGTTTCCTTTTGGGGTGGTGAAATGTCTTGGAATTAGGTAGTAGTTGAACATTGTGACTGTATTTAATTATATTCATTGTATACTATAAAAAGGTTAGCATTTCATTTTATGGTATGGGAATTTTACCTCAATAATAAAAAGCATAAAGATGCAACAAAATTATGTATTTTTAAAATACTATCTATTGAGTAATTATTACTAGATCAGTAATTGCTTGACATGTGTTCTTTCTCAGCCCATCTCTTGTCCAAGGTACACAATAATTGACTGATTGTAGGATATTTCCTCCCCCAAGCACTGATTTTGCCTCAGGATCCTTCTCAGTACATACTCCAGGAAGTCACTATCCAAAAAATAAATTAAAAATTCTGACTTTGGGCCAGGACGACCTTTCCCATTTCACCCTCAATCCCACTTCCTCTGCTAGGTAATACATGACATTCCACAATTAAGGCTTCACTCTTTTTGGTCTTTGACCTTTGTTAAATATTCCACTGGGGATGTGTGGCAGGTTGGGTTCCCAGGAATCAGACTCAAAGACAAAGATTTGGGTATAGGTGGTCTAATGGGAATGACCTGGAAGGGAGGAGAGAAGTGGGATTGGACAGAGTGATAAGCTGATCTATGATGCACTTGCAGCGGAGGCTGCAGCTGAGCCCACAGAGCGCTCTGGAGCTGGGATGATACCTTGGAGGTACCCTAAAATGAGGCAAAGACCTTGTATCCTCCCATGAAACAGTCACTGGAGGCACTGGGTTGCCTCTAGGCAAGAATTGTTACCTTGAACTTGGATAGGTAATTCACACAGATGGATTGTGCTGAGCTGGCAGTTGGGGAAGTAAGTGTATTGGTTCTAAAAGGAAGATCTGGGTGGCAAGCTACCACAGAGATGCACCAATTTTAGTTGCCAGCTAAATTTATACATCAGCATGAATGAATTTAACCTCATTATGGAAGCAGGGAAAGCAAGCGAGCACACCAAGGGCCCAGGAGTGGGATGGAGGGTTACGGAGAAATACTAAGGATGCCGAGGAGAATTTGAACGTTGCTCTAACATGAGGTAGCAATGTTCTCCAAATTCATTTTCAACTCTTTTGTCCTAATAAAAACAATCTGTATAATACTGCTTTGGGATGGATCATGAGAGTGAACTTTGAGATTGTTATTTGTAGGAGAATCTGAATCTAATTTTATACTTGTGGGGCTTCACTTGCCTGTTAGTTTCAAAAGTTTGCCCCTCTGGAAAATGGTCTTCCCAAGAGTCAAGAAGGCCAATTGCCAGTTTTCGCAACCAGTCTATAGCCAGCTCGTGTGCTGGTGAAAAGAGCTCCTCCCAGTAGGCAGGGTGTACTTAAAGGAGGATTATCGAGGAGTTGGAGAGTTTTTCACTGCAATCTACTTTAACTTCTTGTTGCAGTTACTGTATAACAAACTCAGTGGTGAAAAACAGCCATTTATTATATTCACAGTATCTGTGGTTTGGGTATACAGACAGGGCCCAGTGGGTATAGCTTGTCTATGCTGTGTGATGTTTGGAGCCTTGCTTATTAGCTGGAAGACTCAAACAGATTGAGACTGGAACCACCTGAAAACTTGCTCCCCCTCATGTCTGGCAATGGATTCTGCACGTAGGCTTAGACCTTTGCAGGACTTTTTGCCAGAACACCTACATGTGCTTTCTTCATGTAGCCCAAGATTATACATAACATTGTGGCTGGGATCCAAAGGTGCGAGTCCTCAAAGAGAGAGCGAAGTAGAAGCTTCATGCATATTACACCTAGTTTCCAAAGTTCTGGCATCACTTCGGCCATGAAATAGCTTGGGCGGTCACAGGCTCCTGCTCTGATGCAAGGGGAGGGAGTACAGACCCCTCCTCAGTGGGAGGAATGTCATTCCCACTGTAAGATGTGGATGAGATAAATATATTGGTGTAGCCATCTTTGAAAAAGCCTGTCACTTTCCCTTTTTCCTATAGACTCATTCTTTCAGTTTCCACAGAGGAAGACATTTGGTCTAATATTCACTTCCAGAGAAATGTAATTTGAGACTGGAGCCCCTGGGATGATAGGGGGATAATACACTTATTTTTGTAAACTAGAATCTTATTCTGGTGACTCTCATATATTTTTTTCTTTTTTTTATAGCTGTCCTGGAAATGCAAATCCTAGATTCTACTGAGAAAAATTATTTCACTTTCATATTTATTTTGACTTTCAAAATTGCTGATCTTAAGTGTGACCAAACAGAAAGCTGGGATATTCTTCTTAACGCTTTCTCAAAAGTTAGGAAGATCACCAGGAAGTTGAGTGTCTAAAATGCCTTCACCACACTATTGCTTATGAACTCCAGATGGCCTGGATACAACACTTTTCTATTTGGACAGGGTATACATGTCTCTTGGGAGTGCCACACTGAAGACATTCATTAAGTAATAGTCAATAACATACATTCATTTTTGAGGTTCTGGAAAATTTAGCTTCTGAAGGTAAGAGTGTATGCGTTGTTTAATTGGACAGTATAGACTATGAAAACCAAGGTGATGACATTTATACCTTCCTTGGCAGAAAAACTAGAGCTAACATCAGTATTCACTTGTAATTATCTTGTTTCAGGTACATGTATCGTCAATCCTTTCTTCTCTCATAAGATTATATTCTCTTCTTTTTTTAAAAAATTTAGTCGTTGTCCTATTTTCAATAAGTTGAATCTTGAAAGCTACATTCTGTCCATTTAGAATTAAGTAGTGGTATCAATCTTGATGACTGCATAGTTTCCTTGATGCATTTCAGCTAAGGTGTGGAATAATATAAATAACACTAGCACTTACTGAACATCTCCTACATTCTAGGTATTATGCTAAGCACTTCACATTATTTCATTTAATCTTCACAACAATCCTGAGTTCTGCATTATTACTCTTTGCACTTTACAGATGAGAATGTTGAAGTTGACGAAAGGGAAGTAACCTGTCCTGGTGAAGCTGTTTCAACTCAGGTTGAATCCAGAGCTTTCACTTTTTACCATTATACTATAGAATGAATAAAAAAATAATTTGGTTTTGAACTTTTTTCATGACCAAAGAGATTATGTTAGTTATGTGAGGAGCTATTGTGTGTGTGGGGGGGGGGGGCGGAATGTCATTGCCATGTCATCTTTTTTCTTTTTTTAAAAATTTTTATTGGAGTATAGTTGATTTACAATGCTGTGTTAGTTTCTGCTGTACAGCAAAGTGAATCAGTTACACACACACACATATATATATATATATATATATACACTCTTTTTTAGATTCTTTTCCCATACAGGTCATTACAGAGTATTTTTTTAATGTATTTTAAATTTTTTATTGAAGTGTAGTTGATTTACAATGTTGTATTAGTTTCTGGTGTACAGCAAAGTGATTCACTTATATATATATTTTTTCAGATTCTTTTCCATTATACTTTATTACAAGATATTGAATATAGTTCCCTGTGCTACACAGTCGGACCTTTTGTTTATTTTATATACAGTAGTTTGTATCTTCTAATTCCAAACTCTTAATTTATCCCTTCCCTCACCTTTCCCCTTTGGTAACCATAAGTTTGTTTTCTATGTCTGTGAATCTGTTTCCATTTTATAAATCATTACAGAGTATTGAGTAGAGTTCCCTGTGCTATACAGCAGGTTATTATTAGTTACCTATTTTATATATAGTAGTGTGTGTAAGTCAATCTGAATCTCCCAATTTATCCCTCCCCCCATCCCCTGGTAACCATAAGTTTGTTTTCTACATCCGTGACTCTGCTTCCATTTTGTAAATAAGTTCATTTGTACCCTTTTTTTAGACTCCACATATAAGCGATATCATGTGATATTTGTCTTTCTGTGTCTGACTTACTTCACTCAGTATGACAATCTCTAAGTCAATCCATATTGCTGCAAATGGCATTATTTTTTTCTTTTTTATGGCTGAGTAATATTCCATTGTATATATGTACCACATCTTCTTTATCCATTCCTCTCTCTATTGGTGGACATTTAGGTGTTTCCATGTCCTGGCTATTGTAAATAGTGCTGCAATGAACATTGGGGTGCATGTATATTTTCAAATTATGGTTTTCTCTGGGTATATGGCCAGGAGTGGGATTGCTGGGTTGTATGGTAGTTCTATTTTTACTTTTTTAAGGAACCTCCATACTGTTCTCAATAGTGGTTGAACCAATTTACATTCCTACCAACAGTGTAGGAGGGTTCCCTTTTCTCCACACTCTCTCCAGCATTTATTGTTTGTAGATTTTTTGATGATGGCCATTCTGACCAGTGTGAGATGATATCTCATTGTAGTTTTGATTTGCATTTCTCTGATGATTAATGATGTTGAGCATTCTTTCATGTGTTTGTTGGCAATCTGTATAGCTTCTTTGGAGAAATGTCTATTTAGGACTTCTTTGTTTTTCTTGATATTGAGCTGGATGAGCTGCCTGAAAAGTTTGGAGATTAATCCCTTGTCAGTTGCTTCATTTGCAAATATTTTCTCCCATTCTGAGGGTTGTCTTTTCTTCTAGTTTATGTGTTCCTTTGCTGTGCAAAAGCTTTGAAGTTTCATTAGGTCCCATGTGTTTATCTTTGTTTTTAATTTCCATTTCTCTAGGAGGTGGGTCCAAAAGGATCTTGCTGTGATTTATGTCATAGAGTGTTCTGCCTATGTTTTCATCTAAGAGTTTGATAGTGTCCGGCCTTACATTTAGGTCTTTAATCCATTTTGAGTTTATTTTTGTGTATGGTGTTAGGGAGTGTTCTAATTTTATTCTTTTACATGTAGCTGTCCAGTTTTCCTAGCACCACTTATTGAAGAGGCTGTCTTTTCTCCACTGTGTATTCTTGCCTCGTTTATCAAAGATAAGGTAACCATTTGTGTGTGGGTTTATCTCTGGGCTTTCTATCCTGTTCCATTGATCTATATTTCTGTTTTTGTGCCAGTACCATACTGTCTTGATTACTGTAGCTTTGTAGTGTAGTCTGAAGTCAGGGAGCCTGATTCCTCCAGCTCCATTTTTCTTTCTCAAGATTGCTTTGGCTATTCGGGGTCTTTTGTGTTTCCATACAAATTGTGAAATTTTTTGTTCTAGTTCTGTGAAAAATGCCATTGGTAGTTTGATAGGGATTGCATTGAATTTATAGATTGCTTTGGGTAGTAGAGTCATTTTCACAGTGTTGATTCTTCCAATCCAAGAACATGGTATATGTCTCCATCTATTTGTATCATCTTTAATTTCTTTCATCAGTGTCTTATAATTTTCTGCATACAGGTCTTTTGTCTCCTTAGGTAGGTTTATTCCTAGATATATTCATTTTGTTGCAATGGTAAATGGGAGTGTTTTCTTAATTTCACTTTCAGATTTTTCATCATTAGTGTATAGGAATGCAAGAGATTTCTGTGCATTAATTTTGTATCCTGCTAGTTTACCAAATTCATTGATTAGCTTTAGTAGTTTTCTGGTAGCATCTTTAGCATTCTATATATATAGTATCATGTCATCTGCAAACAGTGACAGCTTTACTTCTTCTTTTCCGATTTGGATTCCTTTTATTTCCTTTTCTTCTCTGATTGCTGTGGCTAAGACTTCCAGAACTATGTTGAATAATAGTGGTGAGAGTGGGCAACCTTGTCTTGCTCCTGATCTTAGTGGAAATGGTTTCAGTTTTTCACCATTGAGGACAGTGTTGGCTGTGGGTTTGTCGTATATGGCCTTTATTACGTTGAGGAAAGTTCCCTCTATGCTTACTTTCTGGAGGGTTTTTATCATAAATGGGAGTTGAATTTTGTCGAAAGCTTTCTCTGCATCTATTGAGATGATCATATGGTTTTTCTCCTTCAATTTGTTAATATGGTGTATCACACTGATTGATTTGCATATATTGAAGAATCCTTGCATTCCTGGGATAAACCCCAATTGATCATGGTATATGATCCTTTTAGTGTGCTGTTGGATTCTGTTTGCTAGTATTTTGTTGAGGATTTTTGCATCTATGTTCATCAGTGATATTGGCCTGTAGTTTTCTTTCTTTGTGATACCTTTTTCTGATTTTGGTATCAGGGTGATGGTGGCCTCATAGAATGAGTTTGGAAGTATTCCTCCTTCTGCTATATTTTGGAAGAGTTTGAGAAGGATAGGTGTTAGCTCTTCTCTAAATGTTTGATAGAATTCGCCTGTGAATCCCAGATTATTTTCTTAAAGATTGTGCCACAGTTTTATACTGCCATCCTTAGAGTATGGATGTATTGTGTTCCCAGTTTTGTTTTGTTTTTTTAAAGATTTTTGTTTGGTGCGGACCATGTATTTTAAAGTCTTTCTTGAATTTATTACAATATTGCTTCTGTTTTATGTTTTGGCTTTTTGGCCGTGAGGCATTTGGGATCTTAGCTCCCCGGCCAGGAATCGAACTCGCATCCCCTGCATTGGAAGGCAAAGTCTTAACCACTGGACTGCCAGGGAAGTGCCCTGTTACCACTTTTGAATATGATCATTATATTTTAAATATGGTTGGCAGTATACTGCTTTCATAAGACACTGCCAGAACAGTTTTGAAGCTTTGTTTTGGATATTTTCAGAACAGTTTGGGAGTTTACCACTATTTTGGGGAACTCAATGAATATGCTCCATCTTTCTTGAGGCAGGATGTTTGGGGTTGATGGAGAAGCCTAGGACTGAGGTTCTGAACTCTGAAAGCTCATACAAATAGTTAAAGTCAAATAGGGTCTCTAGATCTTACGTACCTAAAAATGGTTATGGGACTTAGGAGAAGTAGACTGGATGACTGTCTGAAGTGTTTTCCATTTTAAGGCAGATATCTTGTATTCACTAGAGTCATTTAGGACATTTAAAGTATTTGCATAGCTGACAAAGTGAGAGCATGACTGACTGATGTAAAAACTTCCAGTCAGCTCAGTCAGAAATCATGTTTCCTTCAGTGTTGATTGAACTGACTTCATATTCCAATATCAGGTGGTTCAGAGACAGCAATACATTTATAGATGTAAACAATATATATATATATATATATATTTTTTTTTTTTTTTTCTGTATGCGGGCCTCTCACTGTTGTTGCCTCTCCCATTGTGGAGCACAGGCTCTGGACGTGCAGGCTCAGTGGCCATGGCTCACGGGCCCAGCCGCTCCGCGGTATGTGGAATCTTCCCAGATCGGGGCACGAACCCATGTCCCCTGCATCAGCAGGCGGACTCTCAACCACTGCGCCACCAGGGAAGGCCAACAATAATTTTTAATGTTTACTGAGTACTCAGTATATGTCAAGCATGATTCTATGTACTTTGTATCCATTTAGCTTATTTAATTCTCACAATAAGCCTTATGAGTTGGGCACTATTATCACTCTCATTTTAGAGAAAATGAGGCACACTGAGCATAAGTAATCTGTTTAAGGTCACACAGCTAGTGGAGGATAAGGCCTTTAAATTTAGGCAGGAGGAATCAGGAGCTTTTGTTCTTAGAAACCACTTTCTGCCATTTAGATTAAGAATAGAGATAAGGCTGATAATGATGAGGAGGAGGGTGAGTAGGATAAGAATTTTTATGATGAAAATTTTTATCATTAGCTGCTATTGTTGACTACTTATCTTTTCCAGACACAATACTTGAAGATTTACCTATATTTATCTTTTTCTTGTGTAATCCTTATATAAACTCTGTGAGATAGATAAATGTTTTCATTTTAGAGGTGAGAGATCTGAGTTAATTGACCTTTCCAGTTCACACAGGTAAGTTGTGGGTGAGTTGGAATTCACTAAGAGTACATAGATGGAGGGCTACTTACTCCAGAGCTCATGCTGCTGCCTTAAGTAGGATGACTCTCCCTCTCTGAAACACCACCTGAAGCTGAAGCTTTAAACATATGTGCTTCTTATAAATTCTTGTAAAAATTATAATAACGATATTGATACTCAGTCACACTCTGTTTGTACTGAGGACAGAGATTTGAATGTAAGAACCAAATTCACTAAATGGATTGTCTGTCACAGAGAAAATCTTAGATCTTGAAGTTAAAATGTCAGGTTCTGTCTCTGAAGATTTAATGTAATGATGAAGACCGAAAGTGTGTATCAAGTGCCTTGGAATCATCACTTATTCTATTTCTATAATGCACTTAGAATCCTAGATTGCCAGAGCTGGGAAGATATCAGAGGTCATCCGGTTCAACTTTCTCATTTTATAGGTAAAAATCAAACAACTAAGCAAACCTATAATGACTTTAGAGCTTAAATGCTTCTTTTAAGATTCTTCTGTGTTTCTTCTAAGATTCTTTTAAAATTCTTACTTAGAAAAATAAATTTACTCTACATTGAACCTGGTTACGCAAAATATATATTCATTCATATGATAAAATTAGATTCTGAGTGACTACTTCCAGTTCCACCAAGATGGAGTAGCCTTATTCCTCCTGGTCTTGCCTCTTACAACTAAAAATCCCTAACATAACACAATGATCAAGAGTAGGAAGATTCTGAAAGGTGGAAAGGAGGCAGATTGCATGGGGATCTGGGGACTGGAGGAACAGCACGGCAGTGAGTACTCTGGATTTCTTTATTGTCTCCTGCATATCTTGGAGAGGGTGGTACAGAGAACTCTAGCCAAGAACAGACAGTAGGCACAATAAAAAAAAAAAAAGCTCCATGAAGATCCTGTTTCCCATAGTGAAAGGACTGTAAAAACAGTGACCTAACACAATGGAAAACTTTGACTGTACCCACCCTACTCTAGTCAAACACCAGTGGAAAAACCTATCCCCTATGGTTTCAATGAAGCTGAGTAGGGAGCTGATATTCTCCTCAGCTGCCTCTCTGCTGAAGTGGGTGGTGCACTCCCATTCCTCTGCTGTGCACTGTCATCTGGGACAAACGGGATGCTGATCTTTCATTTCTCTCACAGCAGACATAGTTGGCTTTGCTTTGATTCTGCTGCAGAGTAGTGTCAGCAGTACTTATCAATTTTCCATACTCCACCCAGCAGAGGCAGTTGGAGCCCTGATTCTCCTGCCAGCACAGCATTAGTAGAGGTTAGCCGAGCTGAGCCTCCAGCCTCACCAGCATCAGAAAGACTTAATGAGGCAGTGTGAAGTGGAACTAGATACCACTAGGCTTCAGTCCCACTGGTGTCGGTAGGGGTTCAGTGGGAAGATACCTGGCATCAGCAAGACTGAACAAGGTGAGGCAAGCCAGGGCTAGTCAACACTCCACTTTCCTGCCACTTCTGATGTCAGCTGAGCCCAGTTGGAAACTGAATCTCTGCACCCAACATTAATGGGGTTGAATGATGTGATGGGAGGTGAGACTGATTGGTATTCTGTTTCCCTCTCTCAACCTGCCATGGCATCGATGTGGCCCAGTGAAAGCTGAGCTTCAATTTCTACCCTGAAGCCAACAAAACTATGTGACTCATCCTTTATCAAGGAGCTAAACTTACATCCCCAGTAAAAAGCAATGCGATTGTGTAAATTTGTTCCCCACTTTCTTTTGAGAAGATGTCAGAGTTGCTGAAGGGGAAACTGAACTTACATCTAAAAAGCAATCAGAAGCAAGGAAATAATAAAAATAAAAACAAAAACCAAGGAAATTGAAAGCAGGAAGCAATAGAGAAAACCAATAAATTAAATAATGATTTTTTGAAAAAATCTGTAAAAATGGTAAACCTCTAGCAAGACTGACAAAGTTAAAAAGAGACAGTATGCACATCACCAATATCAGGAGTGAAATAGAAAATATCACTACAGATCTTGTGGCCATTAGAAAATAATAAGGGAATATGATGAAAAACTGTATACAGATAAATGCAGACTTAGAAGAAATGGACCACATCCTCAAAAACCAGAAATGATCAAAACTCGACCAACATGAAACAGATATCATAAGTAGTCCTATGACCACTAAAGAAAATGAATTTGTGATTAAAACCTCCAAAAAAAGGAATCTCCAGGCCCAGATGGTTTCACTGGAAAATTCTGCTATAGCATTGGAAGTTCTTACCAGAGAAATAAAGAAAAAGAATGGAAGGAAGGAAGAAAGGAAGGAACTAAATAAAGGCATAAAGATAGAAATGGGGAAAAAAGCCTGACCCTTTATGCAGATGATATGATTGTCTACCTACAGAATTGCAAGTTATATACACAAAAACTTCTGGAACGAATAAATGAATTCAGAAAAGTCACAGGATACACACAAAATATCAACACACAAAAATTAGATATATTTCCGTATGCCAACAATGAACATGTTGAAAAAAATTAAAAACACACAATTTACCATAGCTCCAAAGAAAATGAAGTATGTAGGTTTAACTGAATGAAATATGTACAGGATCTGGTGCTGAAAATTACAAAATGATAATAAAAGAAATCAAAGACCTAAATAAATGGAGAGGTATACCATATTTGTACATTGGAATCTTCAGCATACTAAGAATATCAATTCTCCCCAAATTTCTATAAAAATCTCAGCAAGCTTTCTTTGTGGATACAAACATTCTAAAATTTATATGGAAAGGAACAGACCTCAGAATAGCTAAAACAATCCTGACAAAATAAAGTTGGAGGAATTACTCTAGTCGATATGAAGGCTTACTACATAGCTACAGTGATAAAGACAGTGTGGTATTGGCTGAAGGATAGGCACAAAGATGGACAGAACAGAATGGAGAACCTAGAAACAGAAATACAAAAATATGCCCCAATGATTTTTGACAGAGATGCACAAGCAATTCTGTGGAGGTAAGAGAGTCTTTTCAACAAATGGTCCTAGAGTAATGGGACATCCACATGCCAAAAAAGGAAAGAAAAAAAAAAAAAGAAGAAACATCAACCCCTACCTCACACCTTGTTAAAAATTAACTCAAAATGAATAATGGACTTAAATGATAAATACAAATTTCAGAACTATAAAATTTTTAGAAAGTGAAAGAAAATATTCAGAACCTTGAACTATGCAAAGAGATCTTAGATTTAACAAGAAAAGCATGGTCCATAAATCAAAAAAAGTTATAATCTGGACTTCATCAAAATTAGAACTTTTGCAGTACAAAAAAAAAAACCCTTGTATGACCTTGTAATGACAAGGTAGAGGCTGGGAGATATTTGCAAACATACTGGACAAATGATTATTATCTAGAAAATATAATGAAATCTCAAAACTCAATAGCAAAAAACAAATAATCTCACTTCTGGTTCTGGCCCAGCATTTAAGGAGCTTAGAAGTTGCCCCTTCATCTTGACAAATGACAAGATGAAGAAACTGAAAAATCAACAGCTCTTCTTAAATCCTTCAGAGAGGGAGGTCACAGGCCAAAATGCAACATCCAAAGTTGTAAAGACAGACAGGAAGATACAGACCATCATATCATACAGAAGCAGAAACTCACAGGCAGAAACCTCTGCAGGAACCAGTACAGAGGTAGGAAAATCTGAACTGCAACTGACAAATTGCTGGAGAGTCAGTGTGGACAAGTTTGAGAGTTAAAATTTCCAGGGGGACCCAGTCAGTGAGGAGCCCCCAAGCTTTTGTCAGTTTTACCTCCGGGAGCTCTACCAAGTCTTCACAGTGAATGTCAGATAAAAATCCCCTCCTGCTTCCAGAAGAGGAACCATTTAGAAATATAACAGAGCATTCTGTTCTTCTTAACAAGGCTGCCCTCAGGAGAAGCTATTAACCAGAGCCTAATCTGGTGGACTTTTATCAGAGACTAACCTATCTGACGGAAGGGAAATAAATACCTAACTCTAGTCAGCTCTAGCCGTTCATGTAGGGGAAGGGAAATGCTCAACTCCAGCCCCCTCTAGTCACCACGTCCCACCTAAGGGGGCAGGGGAAACTGAGAAGTGCTGTGAAATTCACAGCCCAGAGGCGCAGGCTCACTAAAAGACTGAGACCTAATTACAGGACTGTGGAAACCATCCCCTCCCCCAGAGGCCTTTTTACCCTGTATGTTCTGCCTGCCTTTCAACCAAAAATCACAAGGCACCCTAAAAGGCAAAAGCAAAGTTTGAAGAGACTTAAAAAGCATCAGAACCAGAGTCAGATATGGCAGTAATGTTGGAATTATCAGACTAGGAATTAAAAAAAAAGAAGCTATGATTAATATGTTATGGAATTTAATGGAAAAAGACAACATTTAAGAACAGATGGATTGGGGCTTCCCTGGTGGCGCAGTGGTTGGGAGTCTGCCTGCTAATGCAGGGGACACGGGTTCGAGCCCTGGTCTGGGAGGATCCCACATGCCGCGGAGCAACTGGGCCCGTGGGCCACGGCTGCTGAGCCTGCGCATCTGGAGCCTGTGCTCCGCAACAAGAGGCCACGATAGTGAGAGGCCCGCGCACCGCGATGAAGAGTGGCCCCCGCTTGCCACAACTAGAGAAAGCCCTCACACAGAAACGAAGACGCAACACAGCAAAAATAAATAAATTAATTAATAAAAACTCCTACCCCCAACATCTTTTTTAAAAAAAAAAAGAACAGATGGATAATATAAGCAGAGAGGTGGAAATTCTAAAAAGAATCAAAAAGAAAGGCTAGAGATCAAAAATACTTTAACAGAGGTAAAGAATGCCTTTGATGGGCTTATTAGTAGACTGGACATGGCTGAGGAAAGAATATCTGAGCTTAAGAACATGACAGTAAACACTTCTAAAACTGAAAAGCAAAGAGAAAACAAACAAAAAAAGCAGACTATTCAAGAACCCTGAGACAACTACAAAAGATGCATAAATGCATAATAGGAATATCAGAAGAAGAAAGGAACAGAAGAGATATTTGAAGCATGCTGTAAGACAATGTTTATGTTCTCCCCACATTCATATATTGAAATCCTAACCCACGATATCATGCTGTTTGGAGCTAGGGACTGTGGTATACTGTTAATAGTTCTTTCAGCCTTCCCCAAAGGGACCTACAGCCTTTTACCAAGGTCACAGTACACTGGGGGAAAAAAAATCAAGCCTTTCAGGGACTACTGGACACAGGCTCTGAGCCAACATTGATTCCGGGAGATCCAAATCATCATTCTGGCTCACCAGCCACAGAAGGGGCTTATGGAGGTCAGGTGATCAATGGAGCTTTAGCTGGGTCAGTCTCACAGTGGATCCAGTGGGTCCTTGAACCCACTCTGTGGTTGTTTTCCAGCTCCAAAATGCATAATTGGAATAGGCATACTTAACATTTGGTAGAATCCCCACAATGTTCCCTGACGTGTGGAATGAGGACTATTATGCTAGGAAAGGCCAAGTGAAAGCAATTACAACTGCCTCTATCTAGGAAAATACTAAAGCAAAAGCAGTACTGCATCCCTGAAGAGATTGCAGGGATTAGTGCCATCATTAGGACTTGAAAGGTGTAGAGGTAGTGATTCTCACCACATCCCAATTCGAGACTCCTACTTGGCCTGTGCAGAAGACAGATCTTGGTGAATGACAGTGGATTATCATAAGCTTAACCAGGGGATGACTAACTGCAGCTGCTGTGCCAGATGTTGCTTCATTGCTTGAGCAAATTAACACATCCCCTGGTACATGGTATGCAGCTGCTGATCTGGCAAGTGCTTTTTCTCCATCCTTGTCCCTAAGACCCACCAGGACATCATATGACATTAGGGAATTGCAAATTAAGACAACAGTGAGGCCTTCCCTGGTGGCGCAGTGGTTGAGAGTCCGCCAGCCGATGCAGGGGACACGGGTTCGTGCCCCAGTCCGGGAAGATCCCACATGCCGCAGAGCGGCTGGGCCTGTGAGCCATGACTGCTGAGCCTGCGCGTCTGGAGCCTGTGCTCCGCAACGGGAGAGGCCACAACAGTGAGAGGCCTGCATACAGAAAAAAAACAAAAAAAAAAACAAAGAAAAAAAACAACAACAGTGAGATACCACTACACATCTATTAGAATGGCCAAAATCCCAGACACTGACAATGCCAAGTGCTGGTGAGAATATGGAGTAACAGGACCTCTCATTCTTTGCTGGGAGTGCAAAATGGTACAGACACATTGGAAGACAGTTTGGTGGTTTCTTACAAAACTGAGCATACTCTTACTATATGATCCAGCAATCACTCCTTGGTATTTACCCAAAGGAGCTGAAAACTTATGTCCACACATAAACCTACACGTGGATGTTTACAGCAACTTTATTCATAATTTCCAAAACTTGTTAGCAACCAAGATATTCTTCAGTAGATGAGTGAACAAATAAACTGTGGTGCATCCAGACAATGTAATATTATCCAGTGCTAAAAAGAAATGAGCTATTAAGGCATGAAAAAACATGGACGAAACTTGAATGCACATTAGTGAAAGAAGTCAGTCTGGCAAGGTTACATACTATGTAATTTCAACTGCATGGCATTCTGGAAATGGTGAAACTATGGAGACTGTAAAAAGATCAGTGTTTGCCAGGGATTGGGTGAGGGGGATA
This sequence comes from Mesoplodon mirus, assembly GCF_964341445.2. Taxonomy (NCBI): domain Eukaryota; kingdom Metazoa; phylum Chordata; class Mammalia; order Artiodactyla; family Ziphiidae; genus Mesoplodon; species Mesoplodon mirus. The sequence continues at coordinate 129,988,993 of NC_138981.1, read as the reverse complement.
AATAGGCAGAGCACAGAGAATTTTTAGGGCAGTGAATTATTCTACATGATGCTACAATGGTGGACAAATGTCATTATGCATTTGTTCAAACCCATAGAATGTACAACACCAAGAATGAACCCTAATGTAAACTATGGACTTTGGTGATAATGATATGTCAGTGTAGGTTCACTGGTTTGTAATAGATGTACCATTGTGGTGGGAGATGTTGATAGTGGGGAAGGGAGTGTACATACAGGGCATACGTATGTGAGAACTCTGTACTTTTTGCTCAATTTTGCTGTGAACCTAAAACTTCTCTAAAAAATAAAGTATATTAAAGAAATCTGAACAACTAATTAGATAATGGGCAAAATGCATGAACAGATGTTCCACTAACAGGATATACAAATGACATGTGAGCACGTGAAAATTGTACAACATTAGCCATTAGGGAAATAAAAATTAAAAACAATGAGATTTCAGAATGGCTGAAATAAAAAACTGTGACAGCAGCAAATACCAATGAGGATGTGAATAAACTAAACCACTCATACACAGGTGGTGGGATAGACCACTCAGATAGCTGGTGGGAATGTATAATGGTAAAGTTGCTTTAGGAAACAATTTGACAGTGTCTTTAAAACACTAAACATGCAACACAATCATAAGAACACAGCAGCGACATTTCTGGGCATTTATCCTCAAGAAAGGAAAGTGTACTTTCACACAAAAACCTGTACACAAATGTTTAAAGCAGCTTTCTTCATAACAGCCCCAAACTGGAAACAACCTAAATGTCCTTCAGTGAGTCAATAGTTAAACAAACTATGCTGCGTCCATACTTTGGAATACTACTTAGCAGCAAAAAAAGGAATAATATATTGATACATACAGCAATCTAGATAGATCACCAGAGTGAAAAAGCCATTCTCAAAGGTTACAAATCATATTATTATATAAAATTTTTGAAATGGCAAAATTATAGAAAAGGAGAAAAGGTTAGTGGCTTTCAGGGGTTCATGAAGGGGTGATAGCAGGAGAAGGGTTGATGTGGCTATCTAAGGGCAACATGAGATATTGTTGTGGTGATGAACTGTTCTGTACTTAGACTGTAGCAGTCTCAGTGTCCTGGTTGTGATAGTGTAGAATAGATTTGCAAGATGTCACCACTGGAGGAACTGGGTATAGGATATAAAGGAATTTCTCTGTATTATTTATTACAACTGCATGTGAATAGAATATTATATCAAAATAAGACATTTAACTAAAAACATGGTATGTAACAGTATTATTCCCAATTGCCAAAAGGTGGAAGCAACTCAAAGTCTCATCAAGCAATGAATGGATAAACCCAATGTGGTATATTCACAAAGTGGAATATTGTTCAGTCATCAAAAGAAATGAAGTACTGATACCTGCTACAACATGGATGAACTTTGAAAACATTATGCGAAATGAAAGAAGCCAGACACAAAAGACCAAATACTATATGAATGTGCATTTATATGAAATATCCAGAATAGGCAAATCCATAGAGACAGAAGGAGGATTTGTGGTTGCCAGGGACTTGGGGGAATGATGCTTAAAGAGTTTGAAATTTCCTTTTGCAGTGATGAAAAGGTTCTGGAACTACACGGTGGTGATGCTCACACAACACTGTGAATAATACTTAATATCACTGAACTGGTCACTTTAAAACGGTATATTTTATGTGCATTTTATACCACACTAACAAGAAAAATTTGGTAGAAAGTGAGATATCAATATATTAAAATACTTGGGGGGCTTCCCTGGTGGTGCAGTGGTTGGGAGTCCGCCTGCCGATGCAGGGGACACAGGTTCATGCCCCGGTCCGGGAAGATCCCACATGCCGCGGAACGACTGGGCCCGTGAGCCATGGCCGCTGAGCCTGCGCGTCCAGAGCCTGTGCTCCGCAATGGGAGGGGCCACAACAGTGAGAGGCCCGCATACCGCAAAAAAAAAAAAAAAAAAAAAAAAAAAATTGGGGGGTGAGTGAATTATAAAGAATTTTTATGTTCTACTTTTTATGCTTGTGCTTGATGAATCTTTTAAATGAGCATGTATTAATTTTGTTAGCATAAAAACTTAAAGAAATAAATAGCAATGCATGTACTCTAATACTTAAACCTAGCATTCAAGGAAAGTTGGAGTTAGTGGAGTGGAAAGAAGAGAAGGGGATTTAAAACATACTTTTATTATGGAAAGTGACAAAAGCAAAAATCACATAGAATAGTATAATGAACCTCCACTTACCCACTGTCCAGCTTCAATATTCATCAACTCATGAACAATAGTAATTTTATCTGTACCCCCCCTCAGAAAGGATTAGTAACAATTGCTGTGGGGCGGGTGAAAAGAGCATGGGCTCTGAAGTGAGACATCTCTGTATTTTAATCTCAACTCTGGGAGTTCGGACACTTGGGTTAGAATCCTAGTTCTCTTGACTGATCATAAGGGGCCTTGGGCTGGTTACATAACCTCAGTTTCCTCATCCGTCAAAAATGATAATCAAATGTGAGTCATAAATAAAATGACGTGAAAAAAGAAACATAAATATATGATACAGGTTACTGAGTTTATTGTATTGGCTATCTACTTTTTTTAAACAACCTGTATGTAACCTATATGTGTTTCCAGACAACCAGAAATCTGGATTTTTAAACTGAATTTATCTACATATGAGCTTATCAACATATATTTGAACAGAAACCCCATGTCTCAGATGGCCCGAGACAGTCTCCGTTTGCCCCTATGGTGAGTGCAAATAATTGCTAGAGCGTCCTTTCACTCTCAGAGGGTTCCAGTTTGAATAACACATTTCATAGTCAGCATTATATATAGGAAATATTGAAGTTTAAGAAAATGATATTCAAGGAATTAAAAACAAATTGCAATAAAGAAATCTAATAAATGAGTATTATATGCTCTTTAAAAGTGTGGGCTTTTCAGTGTTGAATAAGTTTTAAAAAATAAGCATTTTTGTATGTTCACAAAATTTCTCCGATACTCAGACCTAATTTCATTTTGTTTTAGAATAGGTTTTATGATTCTGGGTCATTCCCAGATGACTCTGGTTTGGCGTAAATATAAGGCTTTACAGGCCTTAACTCTTAAGCAGTGCTGTGATTTCATCTGTAATACCTCTGTCTTCCTATTCTGCAAAGGCAGCAGGTTAATTCCCTCATAAGGGAAGGGCTGTTAGAGCCACATGAAGGAGCCCTTGTGGACAAATCAGTTCACTGAATTAACCACAGTGCTAATGGCTTCTCCATTCAAATAAAAATCCAATTGCCACCAGGCATGGCCCTGGTGCCCGACAATTGTAAAGTGTTGTACAATCACTTTTAACAAGCCTGTCTCACATCAACCCAGGGGGCACAAGCTGAACTAGCTAAGCTTTCTTTCTCATAGTAAAATAGATTCATTCATTCAGCATTTTTTGAGTACCTTACATGTCCCACGTTCTATGTGAGGCATTAGAGATACAAAAATGTGTAAGGCAGAGTCAGTGGTCTAGTTGGTCGCAAAGTTAGATGAGGAGTGCAGTTGAACTTACAGACGCTGAGATTTAGAGTTGGTTTCACCAGCTACAAGTATAAATTACAGTTTATCATTTGCTTTCTAGACTCTGCCCTGTATTAATCCATTTTTTTTCAAGAAATACTCGTTGGGCGCCCACTCTGTTCCAGTCACTGTTCCAGGTACTGAAAATACAAGTAGTCCCTGCTCTCCTGGTGGTTATAGCCTAGAAGGGGGGCAGTAAGACACAACACATGAATATATATGTCAGGTGGTGATAAGTGCTATGACAATAAAATAATTCCCAGTGAAAGGGGATAGAACTTGATAGGGGTGAGATGTGAGCTACTTTATATTGGGTGGTCAGGGAAGGCTTCATTCAAAAGAAGTCTTTGAGAAGAGACCTGAAGGGAATGGGACTCGAAGTCAGAGCAGTCCAAGGAACAAAAACGTGGTTGGTATATTCCCCCAAACAGCAAAGAGGCCAGTGCAGCTGGAACACAGTGAGCGGTGGGGAGAGTGAGTGGCTTGGGGCAGGAAGTCAGAAGGGTGGAGGCAGGGCAGGCCAGGGAGGGCCTGGAAAGGATTGTACAGAAATTGGACTTTATTTTAAAAGTGTGCTTGGAAGCCACTGGATGGTTTTGAGCGGAAAAGTGATATTATCTGCTTTTGGTTTTTAAGGGATCATCCTGGATGCTTGGTTAATGATTGTAGGCAGACCAGTGAGGAGGTTTATGCAATAATTGAGTCAAGAGATTGATGGTGGCTTATTTGGTTTCTGGACTCAATTCCAATGTGTGGTTTGGACGTTTCCTCCCCCACCAATGAGCAACGCTCAGGATACCAGCTGAGTGTCCTACAATTCAACTCAATTCTGACACTATCCACCAGAGATGGCATCAGATTCCCCAGGTTAAGGGCTCAGTCCTCCAAGACTGCCCTTCGCTTTAGGTGCCAAGAGCAGGCACAGGTGATGACCTGTGCTTCTGACCGACTGGCTATACATCAGAGGTCCCCAGGACCCTTTCCTTGGGTTCGATTAATTTGCTCGAGTGGCTCACAAAACTCACAAAACCTGTTTACTCACTAGATTACTGGTTTATTACGAAAGACATTAAAGGATGCTAGCCAACAGACAGATGAAGAGATACATAGGGCGAGGTCCTGAACAAAGGAGCTTCTGTCCTTGTGGAGTTTGGGGCCTGGCATGGTGGCACATGGAAGTGTTCTGGTTTCTCAACCCGAACCCTCTCTGAGCCCTTTCCTTTTGGATTTTTTGGAAGCTTCATGACATAGGCATGCTTGGTTAAATCATTGGCCATTAGTGACTGATTCAAATTCCTCTCCCCTCCCCAGAAATCAGGATGAGGGACTGAAAGTTCCACCCTCTATATGTGGTTGGTTCCCTGGCACCCCCCCATCCTCAGGTGCTTTCCAAAAGTCACCTCATTAACACAAAGCCAGTAGTGGTGGAAAGGGGCTTGTTAGGAATAACAAGACACCATTCCACCTTTATGGCTCTGATGCATTTGCAGGAGTTGAGAGAGCAGATATAACAAAAGGTGCTCCCACTGCTCTTATCACTCAGGACATTCCAGGGGTTTGGGAGCTGTGAGCCAGGAACCATGGAAGAAGACCAAATTTATATGAGAACTATATTTTGGTCATCTGAATGACCAAATGCATATTTCTTATAAATCACAATATTGCAGGCTTCACCTAGGATGGTAGCAATGCAGCTGGTGAAAAATGGTTGAATTAGGGGAAAGAATCTGGAAGTAGAGACAATAGGACTTGCTTGACAGATTGGACATTGTTAGAAAACACCTTTTTTTGCCTTGAGCTATTGGAAAAATGAAGTTGCCACTTACTAAGATGGGAGAGACCATAAGGATAGAAGGTTAAGAAATAAAAATCAAGGGGCTTCCCTGGTGGCGCAGTGGTTGAGAGTCCGCCTGCCGATGCAGGGGACACGGGTTCGTGCCCAGGTCTGGGAAGATCCCACATGCCGCGGAGCGGCTGGGCCCATGAGCCGTGGCCACTGAGTCTGCGCATCCGGAGCCTGTGCTCTGTAATGGGAGAGGCCACAACAGTGAGAGACCCGCGTACTGCAAAAAAAAAAAAAAAGAAAGAAAAATCAAGAGTTAGACATTGGTTATATTAGGTTTGTGTTTAGACATCTCATTGGAAGTGCAGAGTAGGCTGTTGACTATATGAATCTAGAGTTAAGGTGAGTGATCTGGGCTAAAGATAAAGATTTTAGAATTGTTAATTTACAGGTGGCATTTAAAGTCATGAGACCAGATATTCAGCAAAGGAGTGAAAGCAGAACCTTGGGAGACTGAAAAAGCATAGCCAGTAAGTGTAGGAGAGAAGCCAGGAGAGAATAGCATCTTAGATGTTAAGTAAAAAAGCCATTTAGGTTGGGAGGAGTGATTAGCTATATCAAATGCCACTTCATGTTTCCATTAACGGTTTACGGAGGGCTCACTCTTCTCTAAACACTGTGCTAGGTGCTTGTGATCCAAAGCTGTACAAAATATGATTCTTGCCCTGGAGGAGTTTATAGTCCAGTGGAGGAAATGGCCAAGTAAGCAGACTATGGTGATGTAGAGTGGTCAGTGCTGAAAGAGTCGTGCACAGGGTACCATGTGAACCTTTGCCTTCCTCTCAAACCTTTAGAGGCAAGTGACTGGCGTGAATAGATATTTTTTGTTAGCATAGTGCATTGACTGATCGCTGCCAGAGATGTAGTGAATGATGTTCCAGGTTTTATTTCCTAAGAGGTGAGTTAAGTATAAGCCAAGTCTCTTGGGAGATATTTTTCTGAATAAGCAAGGTATTGTTACAGTTGTGAAAGAGATTGGTATTCATACTCTTCTACTTCTTATTCAGACTAGAATTATACATTGAGAAAAAGTGTAAAAATATATACTGGTCTAAATATATGGAAACATCAGACAAATGTTCTTTATCTAAAGCAATTGGGGTTCCTTAAGGACACTTTTCTGAGGATATAGGAATGGACCAGCATAATTAGCAATGCACACAATTTCCAAGGGCCGCTGCCTGTTTCCTTAAGCAACTTGACCATTTTGATTCAGTTGACTCAAATGATCAATTCAGTTAAAAATAATCATTTGCTTGACTTTGTTTACTTGTCTGTAAACAAAAACAACCACATCATTGACTTAGTGGATTTGTTAATTTTAATGCCCCTTTTCCCGACCTTCAGGTCACAGTGCATACTTCTTAGTGTGACACAGGAAACCTTTCGTAGATGATGTAGAGCAGAGGAGTTCAGATCATTTACTATAGAGTCAGTTTGCCTCTGTTTGAATCCTGGATCCACTGTTCACTAGCTGGGTGACTTTGGGCAAGTTACTTGGCTTCTCTGGTCATTAGTGTCCTCATCTGTAAAGTGGGGGTAATAATAGTATGTGACTCAGCGGGTTATTGTGAGTATTAAATGTTATTCTGAGCAAGGGATGTAGAAAGTGGTCTAGAGCATAGTGATTGCAATGTAAGTGTTTGCTGTTATCATCTGGCTCAACTCCTCTGGTCTGGCCTCACTGGCTGCCATTTGCAGACATGCCGCCTCCCTCCAGACAACCAGAACTGCTCAAAGAGGAGAGTAGGGAGGGAGAAAACAGCCAGAAGGCTGTTGCAGTGATCCAAGCCAGAGCTGAGGGTGCCAGAGGAGACAGAGAGAACTAGACTGACTCAGATTATCTAGTTTGAAAGTTGAGCTGACAGTATTTCCTAATGGATCACATGTGTATGGAGGGTCAGGAAAAGAAAAGTAAAAAAAAAATGACTCCTACCCTTTTCTGTACAGAAGAAATTAACACAACATTGTAAATCAACTATACTTCAAAAAAAAAAAAAACTCCTAGCTTTTTATCTAGAGCAATTGGAAAGAAACAACTTGGTTGGGAGAGGGGCAGGTATTCTGATTAGGACATGTTATGGACTTTGAACATCTCCAAGTGGAGATGTCAAGTAGGCAGTTGGATAATGCACCTGGAATTCAGGGGAGAAGTTAAAGCTGCAGATATAAATTTGAGAATTATCCATATAGAGATAATAATTAAAATGCAAAGCCCTGGGATTAGTGGTGGTTACCTAGAGGCTAATAATAGCATGTACCTTTTAAGACTGTTATGAAGATTCTATGAAAAAACCATGTAAAGTACTTGACACCATTCCTGGCACATAATACGTGTGCAATAAATGATAACTCGTGTTATTGTTATACTTATTATTAAGAATAATCTATTGCTAATGGGAGTTTTGGTACACCTCCATTATTTCTTACAGATGTGCCTCCAAACCTTTCCCCTATCACAGGCATACATAGAAAATGATAACATTTGCATAGCACTCTAGGATAAACTTCACTGTCAGAGGCTCTGATTCAGTTCTTGACCAGCTGCCCCAAGGGATGTGGATATCAACCCGGAGTACAATACTGCAACATACTGGCTGGGAAATTCTAGCCTGTAGCCTTAATACTTAAAGTATGGTGTGTGGACCAGAAGCCTAGGCCTCAACTGGGAGCTTGTTTTCTAATGCAGAATCTCTGGCCCACTGAATCTGAAGCTGCATTTTTACAAGCTTCCCAGATGATTCTGTATACCTTAAAGTTTGGGAAACACTGATTTATAGGATGGTTGTGCAACTCAAACAATATTCATTAAAACTGATTACATTAATTGTCAAACTTGAGATGATTATTTCTTTTTTTCTCCTTGCTTTCCACACAATGTATATATTGTGTCTATGATGCAGTGTGCACACGGAGAGATTTGCAGTAGGTTTGTTTTGGCATTGGAGGACTTCTCTGTAATATGGGAAAAGCTCTAGGATTCACTGTTTGCTTAATTAAGTGTTTTCCATTTTACAAGGGCACTTTATACCCACACTGTAGCCATGTCTATACATGATGACTGGCCTGGGACCATCACTTACCCTTACAGCGGTGACACTTTATGTCAGTGTTGGAGTTCATGGTGGGAAACTTGACACCTCACTTGGAGCTACATTAATGGCTGCTGCTGAATTGAGCAAGTTTCATCTGGCCTGGGAGAATGAGTCCGAAGCACAGTGAAGAAACAAGGCACTCTCTCTCACTCACTCATGGGTCTGGCCTGAATCACAATAGTGCATATTGAGGCAAGGAAATTTGGCCATAAGACATTGCAGAACCAAAAGAGGCAGGTCAGTAATCAAAGAGAAAGATCAAAGGAAATGTTAGGCCAGAAAGAGAGGCAGAACCTGAATGGAAGTTTCCTTTCCTATCTTCAACTGTAAACACCCTGAGAGGCAAGTAGGAAAGGTGTGTCTCTGTCTGGGGTGGGGCAGATCCTGGACACATCCTTATGCATTCAACCTTAGAAGAAAAGAGCTTATTATGGTACCCATAGCCTTGCCCATAAGTGGTCAAGTAGTTTTCAGAGGGCAGAGAAGTTGTTTACCTAAGGTAGGATTAGTGCATCTTTGAGTTCAGTCACCGTGAGGTCCACAAAGTCTTTTGGCTGTTTGCCCCGCTTGGGTCAATATGGCTTTTGAAAGGTTTTCCACAGGCTGCATGGGAAAGAAACAAGGAATCATATGTTTGGTCCTTGTCATGTTGGTATGTGATATATTTGTGTGGGACTGCAGAGGCAAAACTTCCCCAGTGGCAAAAGTTGATGAAGGAGGCTCACTGAGCAAAGGTATTCCAGCCAAAGAGGGCTCTGGACATGGGGGAAGCCAGCCATCGGTTTACTGTGTGACTGTGGACAAGGTCCTTCCTCTCCTGGAGGCTCAGTTGGGCTATTTGCCAAACAGTTTGGACTAAATGAACTCAAAGGGCTCTATTGACTCTGATATTTAGTAATCCTAGGCAAGCTGGCAATGTCAATCTGAATTTCAGGAAGTGACATGTCTAAGATTCCTAAAAATAGCCCTAAAACTAAAATCTCAACTGGTATTATCCTCAAAATGTTTCTGTTCTAACAACCACTATAGGGAAAGAAATCCATGGTACCGAGGTAATAGAACTCTGAATTGGGGAACTTTTAGGAGGAGAAACCAAATAAAGTCCTTGGTTCTGTGCTCCATCCATCCCAAAGCACTCCAGGATGTAACCCCTCGAGAATGCTTGTGGGCCAGGGCAATGTATGGAAGAGAGATGATTCTTCTTTCTTTTTTTAATTTTTATTTTATATTGGAGTATAGTAGATTTACAATGTTGTGTTAGTTTCAGGTGTACAGCAAAGTGATTTGGCTATACATATACATATATCTATTCTTTCTCAGGTTCTTTTCCCATATAGGTTATTACAGAGTATTGAGTAGAGTTCCCTGTGCCATACGGTAGGTCCTTGTTGATTACCCGTTTTATATATGGTAGTGTATGATATATATATTAATCCCAACCTCCTAATTTATCTCTCTCCCCCCCTTTCCCTTTAGGTAACCATAAGTTTGTTTTCTAGGTCTGTGAGTCTGTTTTTGTTTTGTAAATAAGTTCATTTGTATCTTTTTTTTTTAGATTCCACATATAAGTGATATCATCTGATATTTGTCTTTCTTTGACTTTCTTCACTTAGTATGATAATCTCTAGGTCCATACATGTTGCTTCAAATGGCATTATTTCATTCTTTTTATGGCTGAGTAGTATTCCATTGTATATATGTACCACATCTTCTTTATCCATTCATCTGTCGATGGGCATTTTAAGTTGCTTCCATGTCTTGGCTATTGTGAATAGTGCTGCTATGAACATTGGGGTGCGTGTATCTTTTTGAGTTATGGTTTGGAAGAGAGGATTCTTGATGCTCACTTTACAGTGCTCTGTAGACAAACTTCAGTTGCCATGGCCAATCAGAAACAAGCAGTAGTCAGAATCATCAGGAGGAAAAAAACAAGCATTTTGTATGTTGAAAATATACAGGGTGAAATAAAAGCACATTTTTAATCACCTGCAGGAATTTCAAGAGAGCAGATATGCTCTTTAATGGGTGATCTTTTTTCACTCTGCATTTTCAGAGAACACAATGGCATGGCAGTAATTTTCACTTTTGTAGAAAGGTTATTTTTTCATAACGTATCACCCTAATTAGACTTTTCCCCAAATACTTAAAAATACATGTGTTTAAATCACTGAGTACATTTCCCATTTTGATTAATATTCATGCAAGTGAGAAATCATAAAACTACAATGTGAAATTGAGTAACAATAAAACGACTAAGATCTACTAAAATGAAATGTAAATATTGAACATGCTTCAGTTTTTCATTTCAAATAGTTATAAACCACACGAACTCATAATTATGGTGCAAACTATGGAAATCCATCAGTCAAACACCGGGCAAAATTTGAAGTAAATCACATCTGCTTATACAATCTCAGTTTACAAAAGGTTTTTGGAACTCAAGGAAGGGCTGCACCATCATCAATTTTTATATCACTCTTCTCGAAGTACTTTACTGTTAGGTGGGTGAGATGGATAGACTGACTTTTTGGCTTGAAATTGGAGGATCTGTGTTTGTATACCTGCTTTGCCATTACTCTTGGCTGTGTGGCCTCTGGGAAAATCACTTAACTTCTCAGATCTTCCATTTCCTCAGCCATAAAAGAGATGGTAATATCTATTTTCATGAGACATTTGTGTCAAATAAGATATAGTAAGATATAATAAAGGATCTTTCCACCCAGTAAAGCACAATAAAACCATGGCATAGTGAATCTATTATCTAAAACTACATAACAAACCACTGCTAAGCTTAGTGACTGAAGATAATAACCATTTTACTACTTCTTATTGTTTTTGAACTTCTGGAATTTGGGAAGGGCTTTGCTAGGCCATTCTGGCTTGGAGCTTATCACATAGTCTTAGGGCCCCTCCATATGTTCTCTCCCCATGGGAGAGAACATGGTGGCTGGCATCCCCCAGAAGGATTGTCACCACATGGTGGCTGGCATCCTCCAGAAGGATTGTCACCCACAAATTACACAGAAGTGCATGGCTTTTCATGATTTAGCTTTGGAAGTCATATAGCATCTCTAGTGGTCAAGGTAGCTACAAAGACCCAAGTTCAAGGGGAAGGGACATATACCCCACCTCTACATTCAGAATATGTCAAAGTCTTAGAGTAAGGCGAGCATGTGGCCTAGGGCTATTGCTGTGATCATCCTGGAAAAATGCAATCTACACATATAGTATTAAAACCAAAATTTTATGCTGGTCTCATTTAAAAGATACCTTGAAGGCCTCATTCTTCAACAAATCCACTCCCTCAAAGCCACTATCCTATTGATTAGTTTGGAATAACATTTATACCTCCCACAATCCCCTTTTAATTTGCAAAGAATAATATTTGACACAACATGAAGCATCTGTCCTGCATCATATAATATTACAGACACTTTACATATGATGTTAGCAGTCCTTATCTGACTTGGGAAAGTAGAGACTATTTCCATTTTACTAAGGAGTCTGAGATTCAGAGAAATTAGGTAACTTGCCCAGGTCACAGAAATCAAATTTGGACCTGTCACTTCTTTTTCTATATCGTATGACCTGTCTCTTTAATAGCAAATACTTAAATAACACTAAGTTCCAGGCACTCTGATACACACACACACACACAGAATCTTCACTCAACACTGTGAATTAAGTACTATTAATAACTTCATTCTATAGATGAGAAAGAGGAAGTAAAGAGAAATGATGTAACTTGTCCAAAGGCAGACAGCTAGTAAGTGGTGGAGCCTGACTTTGCACTAAGATCTGAATCCAAAATTACTATGGAATCATTAAGATTTTAACAACTTAGTATAAATTAGCATTTCAACTTATTTTTCTTTCTTGAGTGGAGGGATGGGTCCACATTGGGCATTTGGCAGGGGGGGAGGTCATGAGCAGGTCAAAGGGACTTTTTAAGAAGCCTGTTGTTGCCTGAGAGTGCTGTGGCATGGAAGGCCAGGCAACACACAAAAGCCAAGGTCTGCCTACTCCCCAGTTTCTCCAGGGCGGGGCTTAATAAGATGCTGACTACTTAAACTCACCTTAAATCATTGTATTAGCAAAACACATTTTCTGTGGTGTAGAGAAAAAATGCAGATCTCAATCGGACATGCTGCTGTTACTCTCTGTCAGATGGAAGTCAGGCTTTTTTAGTTGTTTACCATGCATTGTTATTATACAGGTATTTATAAATCAAGCTCCAAATCTTTTTGCTTTATCTGTACAAAAGCAATATCATACAGCAGGTGTTCATTCTTTGCCCTTAACCTTTGTAATGCAAGGTGAGAAAAAGTCAGTATTTGCATACTGTCATTAATACAAAAAACTTGAAATTCAAGTAGAAAGTGAGCAATTCATTTAATGACAGATCCAAATGGAACACTGCTATTTTGCATATTCAAAGTGACTTCTGCACTTGTGACACTGCAACTGTAGTTGCTTCTTCTAGAATCAGGTTTCAGTGAGGGAATCACGTATGAGCTGTGTGATAGGTCACACACATAACTTGTCTGAGTTTCAATTTACTTGACCGCAAAGTAGAGTTATCACTTTCTCTAGCCTTGTTATAGGAACTGTGAGCTGAAAATGGTTAAACTGTAAAGTGCATGTAGAGTGCATGAAAGTTTTGTTATTATATTAATTCATAGTAGAAGCCGTATCTCTGTTTGGTAAGTGTACACAGATATTTTTGTTCATTTAAAAGTACATATTTATTGGTGTCCACTATGTGCCAGGTGTAGTTTTAGGTGTCAAGCATAAGTCAGTGAACAAAACACAGAAACCTCAACTATACTTTGATTAAAAACACACACACATACAACAAAACAGTTCTGCTCTCCTTGAATTTTCATTCTAGCGGGGAAAGTAATTACCCAGCATGTCAGATGTTGGTGATAGTTGCTATGGAGAATAAAGGATAGAGAGGGGGCGAGGAAAGCTGTGGTGGTGGAATTAGGTCCCTGCTTTGGATGAAGGAAGGGATACTCTTTTATACAGGATAATCTGAGACAAATTCTCTCAAGTACCATTTGAAAGAAGGTAAATTTCAGGATTCTATATCATGGCATTAAGATGATCCACAGTAATGAAAACAATTATTTTTACATTGCTGCGTTATAACTTAAAACTCGAAAAAGAAACTTTTATTTTTACTTTTTAAAAATTGAAGTATAATTGTTTTACAATGTTGCATTAATTTCTGCTGTACCGCAAAGTGATTCAGTTATACAAATATGTATACATTCTTTTTTTCATATTCTTTTCCTTTATGGTTTATCATAGGATATTGAATATAGTTCCCTGTGCTGTACAGTAGGACCTTGTTGTTAAGAAATTTCGAAAAACTGCATGCAATATTGGTTTGAAAAAAAGTGCAAGTTCATCAAAGGGGTAGTAATCGTTTTTCAGTTTTATTTAAATAATGAGAACTTTTCTAAATCAAGGATTTTTCCAATTTTGTTTATGTAGAGCAGGCACAGGGTTTCCCTTCCTCTTAATAGCACTGATCCATTGGGTGTCTTACATGTGCCATTTTACATCTATTAGCTTATCTTTCAATCCAACAAGGATGCTGAAAGGTAGGTACTGTTGTACTCATTATGGGTGTTCGAGGAAACTATGTTTAATTATCTAATTGAATCCTTACAATAATCTGTGACTCAAGTATTTCTAACTGAATCTTAAATGAAAGAAAATACTTGCAGAAATAATGTGCTCCAAGGTCACACCCCCACTCCGTGGCAGAACCAAGATTTTCACTTAGCTTTGCCTGAATCCCCTGCCAGTCACCATCGCATTCCTACTGCCGAGCACGAGGCTCAGCACATAGCAGATGCTCTGTCAACAGTTCTGGAATGAATGGACATACTTTCTTTTCCTTACAAGGTATGCATTCGCCATGTCTGTCAACCTGGTGGTCACTCTGGGCACTGCCTTCCTGACAGCTGAGAAAAATGTAGAAAAGAACAAATTGAACAATTTGTAGAATGGTATAAGGCAGGTGCAAATATCTGGATCAAGACACCTTTAAAAATCCCAATTTTGTCCATTAAATATTTCTTCCAGACATTTTCTAGGTAGCACTCTACTCCATCTTTGGAAAGATGTGCTTAGGTCAGGTTGCATCTGGAGGGGTATTTTTATACACGGTTCAAATTAGATTTGTGAGGGTGCTGCCAGATATTATTGGAAACTGGTCAGACTTTTTCCCCACCCTAGATAACTTAACCCGTGTACTCAGTCTATTGCCAGCAGTCTTACCTCTAGGATTTGTCTAGGGCACCTTCCTTTGCCAGTCATGACTCGCAGTCTCTTGCTGTAATCTTCGTGGGCTATCTAAAACCTTTGGCTCCATGCTGTGGTTCTGACTTTGGCTTCCAGCCTTCCTTGTCCTCATGACCCCATTAGAGACGTACTCTTCTGTGGTTGCCTGGGAAGGCTCTCCTGGAGGCTGTTTGGCCACTGCCTTCTGGCTCCACACACGACAGCTGTGGGAAACACTGTGCCCTGCTCGTGGCAACCTGGCCCTTTGGACCAGCTCTACTGAGCCCAGCAGTTCTGCCCTGGGAAGGGGGATGGATAGACAGCTCTTTACAGCCTTCACGGTTCTGCCTAACTGAACTCATGATTGTGAAGATAAAAATGGTCTTGATTAAACAGTGCATCTGATGATATAATCACCGAATCAGAATGAGTAGTCCAGTCAATGTAATGTTATTTAATAAAATAGTTCACACCTACTCTTCAATTTATTTGGAAATCGACTTAAATTAGCCAGATATAAGAACTGCCACTGAACGTCCTTACAATTTGACTTGCAAAAATAGCTAAGATTTCCGAGAGTGTGGCTCCAAGAGTGTCTCTGGCTTTAAGGGTCTTATTCAATACCCCAAATTTATCACTTTTCCTATGTGCCTGGAACCCATGTGTACCAATATCTCAGGCTCCTGTTTCACCACGTCCTACATCATTCTCCAGGGAGCTGTCATGGTCCCAGATCCAGCTTGTGCACCTATTCTTGAAATGGGCCACTGTCACCCATTGCACTTGTGATCCTTTGGGGAGAGATTCCTTAGGTCAGAAATATACTATGGAATCTACTGGAAGATGGATCACATCTAGGACATCTACTCCTTGTTGCCATTTCCAACCTTAAGATGATTTCTTCAGCAATCTAAGGGATATTCTGACAGCAAACCTGTGGCATGGCATTTCATTTTAATGGTTCAGCATCCATCCCTAGACTTTTGGGAACACAAATTGGAATTTCCTTTGGGCCATCAGTTTCCCCTTCTACGAGTTCATGTGCACATGCCAGCTTAGACATGTCCAGTCAGAATATTGCAGTCTTCTGGCAAATGGTTTTTGGTTTAGGGATGGTTGCATAGTTCATGCTGAGCAAACGAAATGTACTCTTTAGACTTTTGCTTCTATTGTTGAGAGAGGCATGCTCTCACTTCTCCTGAGTTTGGACCTATGGGGATATAAACAGGGAGGTATAGAGAGCCTTGCAACTAGGAAGGGAAAGCCTGAATGAGAACAGAGCCAATGCAAAAGAAAGCAGAACCAGGAGATGGAAAATCTGGGTGCAGATAACTAGGATCAAGCTAGGTTTACCCCTAGACTTTTCATTTATGGAAACCAATACTGTCCCTTCATTTGCTTAAGCCAGTCTGGGGTGATTTTCTTTCACCCAGAATTGCAAGAATTCTGACTAAATCAAAACTATTTCATTTCTTTGAATGCCTCCAATGCATCTTAAAGTGTGTTCTCTGAGTAAGAGTCCATGTTAGGTTATCCACCATGAAAGTGGATACCAGCATTCACCCATGCATACACCAAACCTATTATGAGGCATCTATCCCCAATCTCACTGACTTACTAGCTTCATAAGTTTGTTGCAAATCTCAAATGCCCAACATTTTATTATGAAAGTTTTCAAGCATACACCCAAGAGTTGCAAGTATTTACAGTGAACAGTCATGAACTTGCCACCTACATCCTATCATCAACACTTGGTTTATCACATTTATCCCTCCCTCAATCTCTCAATCCATCTTATTTTAAACTAAGTTACAGACGTAATTACACTTCTTGTTAAGTACTTCACATACAGCTCTGTTCTTAACTTGAAACTTTTGGCAACTCATCATCCCTGGGCCATGGTTTCCTCACATAAAAAAATGAGGGAGTTGTTTTAGATGACCTCCAAGTGTACTTTCCAGTTCTGAAATTCTACAGTTATCTGATATTTGCCTTTTTAGTTGATTGGCATGCTTTTGCAAAATGCTCTCCGGTTGGATTCAAAAAGGATTAACATGGAAAATATATTTATCTATGGGATATTGACCTAAGTAAAGCAAGTTTGGTTTAGAATACCCTGCTAACCACTCCATTGTGATTTGGAGCCAAAGCAGATGTTTTTGAGGGTCTAGGGAAAAACAAAATAAGGCATCAGGTGAATATTTTCAAAATTATGGGAGGAGTAGGGTCTTATCCAGGAAAAGAGCATGCCAGAGAAAATGAATTCTCATGAAAATTAAACTCTGCCCATCCTGAGGAGGAGGAAAATCAAAGTATGATGGGCAGACAGTAGAACAGCAGAAGTCTGAAGTCTGAGGCCACTGAACCTGACAGCATTATCCCTTGTTTAGTTCATGATGGGGCATCTCTGTCAGATAGTCTTTTACATTCATGGTCTTTAGGAGCAAAGAAAATGACTTAAACAAACCAAAAAAGAAAAAAAATATCACGAAAGCCAGTCTTACAAAGAAGTGGCTATTTCTAGGAACACGGGGGAAAAGGGAGAATACTAATACCTAACTTATTGCAGAAAACAACCAAACCAAATGGAGACCCAACCCTGCCTCATTGGGGACAGCCCGCTTGACTCCAGGTGTACTGAAGCGGGCTCAACTTCTGATTTCCTTGGGGTCCCTGAAATGGCTTCTTCAGCAAGGATGCAAATCAGTCACAATGGCTCTGGGGCGGAGCTCTTGGCATCTCATGTGCAGCAGACTGAGCCACCTCCCAGATTCCATTCTTTTTTTTTTTTTTTTTGCGGTACGCGGGCCTCTCACTGCTGTGGCCTCTCCCATTGCGGAACACAGGCTCCGGACGCGCAGGCCCAGCGGCCACGGCCCACGGACCCAGTCGCTCCGTGGCATGTGGGATCCTCCCGGACCGGGGCACAAACCCGTGTCCCCTGCATCAGCAGGCGGACTCCCAACCACCGCGCCACCAGGGAAGCCCCAAATTCCATTCTTTTGATTGCAAAGACTCTTCTGGATTATTTTGAATAATTCAAGTTATAACAAAAATATCACTGAAGTTCTTCATAACTGTCATCAGCTTCCATGAAAAGGCCTCTTTCACTTAACTTTCAGTATTTACTTACATGTGTGAAATAAGAGGGCCACAGAGCTTCTTGGAATGGCCTTTATGCATGCCAGATAATCAGTCCCATTAAATATAGACAATTATTACAATTCTTATGTGTATCGGGGATCAAGGAATGTGAATAAAAAGTGATGTCTGGTTATTTGGTCACAGGACATCAGTTTCAGATCTAAACTAGGAAGAAGTAGTCATTCACATGCCATTTGCATTAGGGAAATAATACTGTGGAAAAATCTAAAAATAATCAGGAAGACTGCATCTCAAATAGTATTTTTCTTTTTCCATGTTAACACTCTATTTTTGATGATGATGGCTCATTAGGCCCTGTCAGACACTTCAGATCAAAATTCTCAAGTTTATTTGAAAATGGCTACATTAATTTGGCATTCAAGTACCCAGTTATTGTAGGCATGCCTACATTTGTTAACCTTGTATAGACTTTGATTAGACAGTCATTCCTTTTTGATAATCCATATTGGTCCAAGGCTGTATCTGTGTGTTTATTCCATTTTCGCCTTAACAATATTGCTGGAAAGTGGAGACAGAAATGGAAGGTTGTGTGAAGCCACCATGATATGGGATTTTGGAATAGAGCTGAAATATGCCATATAGATTATGGAAATTAGCAGCTGTGTGGTCTCTTCATTTGATTGTTTCTTATTAGTAACATGCTTGATTAGCTCTCTACCCTTTTAAATGGAATCACAAAATAACTATGTGTTCTGCCTCCAAAGCCCTTCATTGAGGATAACAATAAATTGCCCAATGTTCAAATCAATGTATGATACATTTATATGATTATTAAATGCTGATAAATTGCCAGTTAACACTGCATATGTTTACTACCTAGTAAAACAAGTGTTGACCCATCAACTTAAACAACTGGGGAGCATTCATCTCGGCTTAAGTCATTGTTTCATTTTGGGAAAACTCTGCTAACATGCCAGCCAGCCAGCATATCATTTTTTGTCTGCATTTATTAACAGCTTAGAATGTCCATCTTTTGTCCTTAGTAAATGGAACACTAAGAAAAAAAAGCATCCATTGAGTCTATCTATATATAACTGTTCTCTTTATGGAGAAAAGCTCCTTGGAATGTTCTTCATAAATCAGAAACAAGGGACAAGTGTTGGTCAGAGAGAAATCATCCAAGTTGCTGAACTTTTAAATGACACGTAGCAGATTCCTCTCATCCTGGGAGAAGATAACTATATTAGTTTCAGATAAAATGGAAACCATCAAGAGAACATTTTTCCAAAATGTCTCAAATCACATTTCTTTAGATTTTGGTGACGGCTTGATGAGTGGTATAAAATACAAGAGAAAAAATTAACAGATCTTTCATGTGTATTTGTGTTTACGTAGCCTCATGCACTGATTCAATTTTGTCTGTGGTCGGAGTTCATTTGAAATTCAGGAAAACTATGAGGGCATCAGTGCTCTATAGTTTCTATTCCAAAAATTTTAGCAGATTTGCTTGTGGCCCTGCCAAAGTAAAACTGCATTCGGAGTGGGACCATTTGATGATATTCTAGTGAAGAGAACTGCGGGAAAGTATGAGGTCTCCAAGCACATACAAGTGCATCAAAGTGGGTTAACTTTGGATGAAGGAAGTATAATAACACATTCAGAGGAAGATTTAACTTCTGTTGGAGTTAAATAACTCTATGTGAAATTAGGGTTAAGAATTAAGGTTAGTCGAATGGTACAATTTTACTTGAGCATATTCTTTTGATATACAGTATATAGAAAGAAGAAAACTATAAAAGTCATTGCTTGGAAGCCATAATTACATCACCTCAGTCTGATGCCATGGAGTCTAACAGCAATATAATTAGTATAATCATGTTGATCATGGTGGTGACATTTAGGGCCAGATTGCTGGGAACGTAAACTGTTGACATGCAATGCAATATATAAACAGAAAAAATAGCATCTAGATGTAGATAATATGAAAAAATAACTATTAGATAAAAATACATCATTTCTGGTAGAAAAGAGGCAAATTTGATTTGGAGACATCAGTTACAAATGTACAATAATAAGATTCTCTGTTCACGCTAAGTACAATAATTAAGTCTGAAGTATCCTTGACAAATTAGCAGTGCCACTTTCTGGTTGCTTATTTCACTTGAAAAGAGAATTTGGTAAGTGTGAGCTTTTAATATAAATGAACAAGGCTTGATGTCTGCGACTTGCCTACGAGTTGTCTTCATCTGTTTAATTTCTTTCAAGTCTACCTCCATTCATTTCCTCCTCTGAGAGGTGAATAAAAGGGGAAAATAGGTCAAGGTAAAGAGGGTATTTTACTTCACTTTAAGTCAGCTTTGCAAAATCTTCCAGTTTTAGATAGACATTTTTTTCCCTGACAGTGGCTTTACAATTGATAGTAAATAACGATGAAAATGCAAATCAGGATTCATCTTCCTATGATAAAGAATTGAGGCTCTTTATTTACATCTAGTTTGAGGACATTTAAATCACAATCTTGATAAATATTTATTTAAACTTCTGTAATCACTGTGAATGCTTTTCTTCCCTGAACTATATATTATTGTGTGTGTGGAAAGAAGAAATGACTTAATAGTAATTTCATTTGCCTTAATCTCTCATCTTCCCTGCAGGATAACATTCATTACCCCTGGCAGACTTAGCTAACATAGAAGAAAATGGAATTAATTTATGTGTCAGCTCTTCATAGTCATCTTTTAATAAACATCTACAGGCATCTTATAGCTAGTATAAAGATTCTTCTTTAGTGAACTATGAATAACGGGAGTAATGGGATGGATTTGTGTTCTCACTTTATCCTTGTTCATCTTGTTCTCATTCACTTTGCTTTTGAAATCTGTATGTTCATGTTGGCCACAATGTGACCATATAGCAGAAACGATTATTATGCCTCCAATTGTACCGGAAGTCAGGTTTTGTTTTCTGAAATTTATTTTCTGGAGTATCTTGGGTTATTTTTCCATATAGTCCATGACTCACTATGCAGCACCTAATTTTCGCTCAGAAAATAATGAATATATTGAAATTCAGGAAAGGAATTTGTGTTTTTCAGCCAGCTTCTTCTTCTGTATTTTTAATATAAACCTAGATACTCATGGCAAGAAAGTCTGAGAGTCAGTCATCCTTGACTTTGTTTTGCCCTGCCCTCTGCATCCTTCTCCCACTCCCAACCAATTGCTAAGCTCTGTTGGTTTAGCTTCTTTTTTTTTTTTTTTTTTTTTTTCGGTACGTGGGCCTCTCACTGTTGTGGCCTCTCCCGTTGAGGAGCACAGGCTCTGGACGTGCAGGCTCAGCGGCCATGGCTCACGGGCCCAGCTGCTCCATGGCATGTGGGATCTTCCTGGACCGGGGCACGAACCCGTGTCCCTGCATCGGCAGACGGACTCTCAACCACTGCGCCACCAGGGAAGCCCCGGTTTAGCTTCTTAAACACCTCTGGAAGCTGCCCTCTCCTTTCCATTGGGACCACCCATCTTAGCTCAGGTCTCCTCCTTGCTCAGGTTTAAGACTGCCATGGTTTCCGAACTGGTCACCCTATCTTTGATCTTGCCTCTTTCCAGTTCATGCTCAATGTTGCCATCAGTTTCATCGATCTTTAAAAAATGCTCATGACACTTCCCATTTGAAACATTTCAAGGGACTTTACATGACCTACAGAAAAAGAAACAATATCAAATGTCTACAGGGGTTAACAGGCAATAGAAATGAATGCAGCTGCTCCGAGGAGGAGAAGGTATCTAAATGGAGGGTCCACAGCCCATCAAAAGGATGCAAGCACCACTCAGCTCTCGCCCACTGTTGTCATGCAGAATTATGGGCAACTTTTGCCTAATTTCCTTTTTTTTTTACCTCCTCAAAAGAAATTAGAAATCCAGATTTTTACATTAAATCTCTTGATTTTTAAATGTTCTTAACTAATTATTTTTCTTAATCCCTTAAGAAAGGGATTGGGGAAAATGACACAGGTCTACTGGCTACTGGGTTTGTGAATCATCAGGCCTCAACTTCTATCCTCTAGGATAAAGTCTGAGCCCCTTAATGTGGGAGACAAAGCTCTCTTAGGCCTACATCTTGCGTCTCATTTCTCACAGCTCCTTCAAAAATAGCTCTCAAAATCCTTCTATTTCTCTCCATCCCCAGTGCCACTCCTGGACTTCAGGCCATCATAACCTCTCCCCTGGATTACTACAATAGCCTCTTAACTGGTCTCTCTGTTCCAAATCTCTCCTTGTTCCAAACCATTTTTCAAACTGTGATTTTCATAAATGTAACAGTGTGATTTACTGAGAATTTCATGTAGCACAATAACCTATTGAGAAATTACCTAGTGCTTTGTTTTCCTCTTCTGCAACTCATCAGGAAGAGACGAAAGGCATTTTTCCATTTGTCAGGAGAAGCATCTAGCGCTGTGCCTTCTAAAGAGAAATGCTATGGAGTGGCTGTCAGCAGATTGTCTCTGCTGGCCTGGCTAGGGAGCTGGGCTAGGGGACTCCACACAACTCCAGGACTCTCTTACCTCATGGAGTATAGCAATGGTAGGCTAGTGGGGAGTCATTGCTGCAGAGCAGAGTTGGACATCTGTGAACTGCATTAGGCTGGCAATTGCTTTGTAATCATCTTTGTACCTAGATTTGGGTATGGTGCCTAGGATTCAATAGCTACTCAGTAAATGTTGCTGGGCTTCATGTGGGATTGAGCCAAAAACCTTATCTGGCTTTTTGGGAAGTGTAGACCTTCTCCTTAGAAATATAGAAAATTTTAACATAGTTTTGAAGCATTTCTGGACTATACCTCCAAAATCGATAGATGCATTGTGGGCTTAGCTTTCATCCACAAAGTTACCTCTTAAACCTCACAAATCCCTGTACAAAAGTAGGGGCATGTACTTCTTGGTGACAAGCCATTTTTCAATGTCCAAAATACACAAAACCTAGAAAGAGACCAGACTACCCAAACAGAAAGTACTCACATGCTTTGTGCAAGAAGACAAGGACTTAAGAACAAGTATTACTTAAAAGAAAGAATCCAATTCTCTTTCTTCTTAAGGTGTTATTTCAGTTCTATCTCCATAAATAAGGACAAGTTACCTAAAAACTCTGGAATAAAACACTGTTACTTAGAAACATGTGCCTTGCTTATGTCAACTTTCAGTTTTTTGTAAGGGACTGGAATTAGTTTCGTCTGACACGCTAACTCTGAGAAGAGAGCCCTATACTTGGTAGTCCTATACATAATATATAAATAAATCAACAGTAGCTCTTACTTGGAGAGCTACAATCTTTCTTAAGTTTAGAAGGATTTTGAGGTTAAGGCCAGAGTCTGTGGGAAATTTTTCATGGTCACAGTAGACTTTTGTCCATGGACTTGGGACTAGGTTGGCTGATGGCACTAGGGCCCATCTTCTCCCATGTTATCTTGATTAAGGATTCATGCCTCTTCAGTTTATTTCCTCCCCAAGTGTCTGGGAAGCAGGTACCATTCTATTTGATCTTTAGTAAACTTACCTCAATTTACAGACAGAATCAAAAATCTACTTGAGACATGAGGAACTTGCTATTTATTTAAGGGCTGTAGATTACGGGCAAGCCCACTCATTAATTCTAAGTGAGCCTGAGATAGTATAGTCTAGTAGCTAATTGGGGGGTTCTAGAATCTTCTAGAATAGGATTTAGGTCTATTTGCCACTTGCTGGTAGAGTGACTTTTGGCTAAAGTACCTTACTTTAAACATCCTGCTTTTTATCTGGAAAATGTGGATAGTAGTCCATGCCTAGAAAGTTGTTTACTGTCTTAGAAAGGTACCTGGCACATAGTAAGTACTCTATTACCAGGCATAATTATAATAACGACTATTAGCCTAAAAGATATAGGGGAAACAGAGCATAATTTGTACTGCAACTTTTCTCTAACAAGATTATCACATTTCTCAAACAAATCAGAGATTTAATAGACGCAATAGTGTACTGCTTTCCAAAGTGAATGTTGAAAATAATTTTATAACAATAAAACCATATTAAAAAACATATTGTATCTTCATTTTTCATGTAACTGCTTAACTAAGTAGAATCTGCTTTTACTTCATTATGAAGATATTATTTTCACGATTTATTCTAAGAAGTCAGCCAGATCTTGGATTTGTTTAAAAAACATAGAGGCATTTTAGATAGGTCATTTTGGATGAATTCATGGCTGCCTCGCTGAAATGAATGACTTTCCTTTCTTGTTTTTCAACACTTAGGAGACTAATGAATTTCATATACGTTCTCTAATTTCGACGTTACAGCTGCCCTGTGAGGTGGGCGTCAGTAGCCTCATTTACAGATGAGGAGAGCAGGTCTGTCCCTATTCTTTACATTCTCTCCATTGACAACAAGCTCAGCAAATCCTGAGTGCTGAGGGAGGGTGCTGGGCACACCAGAGCTGTGAGCATGCAGGCAGCTCAGTGGTCTGGAGAAGGCGACTGTAAGTCTGCCAAGGAGGACCTTTCATCCATTCTCTGGTCTTTGGTTGGGGCCCTACTTCAATCTGTACCAAATGAGGAGAATCTCTGCTGCTTTGGGAAACTACAAGAGAAGATATTTTTTTACTATTTCCTTTAATAATGCCTCCAAAAATATAATGGCTTTTAAGGTTAGGAACAGCATCTGATGTAAGGAGAGAGGAACAGAGCAGTTTTTCTATAAAAAGCAAAAATAAATATAAATTTACTATTAGTCATGGGGAATGTCTAATCACCTGTTTTGAAACTGTCCTGGCTCCACAGGCTCATGGATGGATTTAAATAATGTACATAAAAGGCATTTAGCATGTAGTTCTTTATAACATGATAAGAACTCAATCAATGGTAATGTACCTTTCTTGACATCTCCTTTGGCAAAGTCAAGGTGGCAGATGGATCTTAGGGAGAAAAAAAATCAAAGAAAAATCACATTCAGTGATGGGGAAAATTTAAATCCATGAACATTTTCTAAGTAGTTTAACCTTAAAACCTAAAAACCTAAAGACACAATAGAGCAGAAAACAAAGATGAATAGCCAAATGACGTGTATTTGAAATAAAACTGTACCCTTAATAAACGGTATCCGTTATTGACAGTCAGCAAGGCCTTCAAAGCCTTGCTTCTCCCATTTCTCTGATGGAATTGATCAGTGTAAATTGCACGACTACTGCATTTCAGTTGGATTTGGAATCTAAACAGTATTAAAATGGGCATGCACAGACATACGGGGGCACAGACACACACACACACATAACCAGCTGTTAGGAATTACTCAGTTAACTCAGATAGACTGTAAATATTTAATTTGCAAATTCAAGTCTTTCCCATAGACCCTTCCATGATCATACGTTACAGTAGAAGGGCTTTCATGATACTCAGTCTTTTGGCAGCAGCTACTTCCAGTCTTTAGAGGCTGCCGGATCCCTGGCAGTATGAGAAGAGTTCTGGCCTCCCATACAAGAAATACAAGGTCTTCATTATACCAGAGTTTAGTACTCACAGCCAGAAGGCTTTATATACAATGTACACACAGAATCTCTGTCTTGCCTTCAGACTGAACAACTGTTTTTTTTCTGTGGTTTGTTGCAAAACTGCCGTAATTACATGGACAGCTACAGAGACTCACACTCAAAATCAAAACAGACAAACCAATTAAATACATTTCACAAACAACTTTCGAAATGAGTCTAATCTACCTTTTGCCCTACTAATTGACTCAGATACCTACATGGTGACATTGATACTTTTGCTAATTAAGAGAGCCTGCCTTTCTGTGTTAGTTTAGTTGAAACAGAAATTTTGCTTTAAGGAAATGTAGTGTAAACATTCAGATTTATAGCTCAGAAAAATGGGATGTTGGTGTTTTGAGTATTTTTTTTTTATTATGAAAGCATCCTTTACATAAATTCACCCCAGAAGTCTGTTGATAAGGATACAGAGGGTGGTTACTAATTATCTTTAAGCACTTTAGGATTTCTGAAGCACTTTGATCAGACCTCATTTGATTCTTACAAGGAAGAAGTAGGGTGGGATGTATAATCTTTTTTTCTATGCATGAGGCTCAGGTAGGGCCCTGGGTCATTGGTTTCATAAATGGCTAAGCCAGGACAAGGGGAGCCCTAGTTAAGTGTCATGCTTCCTTGGCCAGTGCATTTGGCAAGGATTCAGTTGAAAAAAATGTAAAGCCTATTGACTTTTACAGGAATCCCTACAGGCATAAAATCAAATATCCCTGAACTGCCTGGGTCCTGTCAGCCCTCACAGGATGGAGAGAGATGAGGAACATCATTTTATCCATTTGGTATGCAACGTACAGAACCTAGGACCTATGTGTTTTGCATGTGACTATGAAAATGGTTGAGACTTGGAAAAAATATTGGTTCCAGAGTAGGAAAAAAATCAAAACATTGAAATGAATAAATGTGTAATTGAATGACTACTTAACATTAGGTCACCTAGTCACTTGCAAGTGAACTCAACTCCTATACATAGAGACAAAGATATTATCTGGATACATTTTATTATGTTTGGTATGACATGAGATGAAATTTTCAGAAGTAAACATGCCTAGAGCATACCAGGTCTCAAAGTGGTCTTATTAAAAGGGGTAGGGGAAGACTCAGCGGTAAGTGAAGGGTATCTTGGGAAAATGTTAATTTCTTCTTGCCTGGGAGATGCCAGTGGTTAGCTTTTTCATGTGTCTCAGCAGCTTAATATACAGTAGGTCAGGCTACTCAAAAGGCAAAGATGAGGATGGGAGTGATATAGAATTAGTTAATTATCAGCCCATTTTCCCTGGAGTCCAGGGTTGCTAGATTTAGCAAATTCAAGTACAGAATGCCCAGTTGAATATGAATTTCAGATAAATGAGTAATTTTTAGTTTAAGTACTTCAGCATAAATATACGCATTTTTAGTTCAAGTTTATCCCATGCAATATTTGAGATATATTTATGCTGAAAATATTCGTTGTTTATTACAATTTCAGATTTTACGAGGTATCCTGTATTTTATCTGACAACTTGACGGGAGGCAGTCTGATTCACTTATGCTTTAGACCTTTGGGTTGAGAGTCCTGCAGTATGGATTCTTCACTTTATTTCTCATGTATTTGTAAATACTACATATTTAAGTGGCATGATTTATGAGGACTATTCGCCCAAGTGTTTAATTGTTTTCCTAACCACTGTCCGTTTGCCCCCATACACTGCCTCACCTGAGCCTAAGGAACTCTAAGCCTTCAAATCTGTGAGGAAGGTAGGTGCGCTCATAATGTGCAGATTGGCCTGTGTTGCCAAGGGTTGGGCTGACAGACGCCTGGTAGTCCTTGGCACGTAAGAGGTATTTATAAAGATCTGCTGGACCATAAGCTTCTCAAAGCCAGGCTTATTTCTTATTCGTCTTTATATACTCAAAGCCGTGCAAAGTGCCCAGAGTTCTGAGAACATGGACTTTGAAATCACACAGACCTGGATTTGAATCCTGGTTTGTATTTTCTAGCTGCATCACCTTCGTGGGTAATTTTGTTTCTCTGAACCTTCTTTTCCTTATGTGGAAAATGGTGGGTGATACGAATTCCTATAAAGCAGGCAGAATTTTGTCAGGGTTAAATGAAATGAATGAATATACATATAAAAGTAAATGTAAATATAAATATATGTATGGCACCTGATAAATTGTAATCAGTCAGTAAATGTCTGTGACTAAATGGTAGCATTCATTAGGCCCCTAATGAACGGGTATTTCCCTTTAAACATTTATTGGCAAAAGCCAGCCTGATGGTAAATATAACAGGGAAATGGTCATTGAATTAATTTCCCATAAGTTCATGCTTCAGTTGTGGAGAATTGTTCAATCATATTGTAAGAAATTTGATTCCACATCCCTTTTGCACGTGGGAGGCAGCTTGAGAAATTCAGAGGCAGCATTTGCCTGCCCAGGTTGTAAGTGCAAGGACCATCCAGACTTGAGTCTGCTTCTGAAATGGAGAGATTAGGGGAGTCTGGAAAACAGCCTGGTGCCATCCCTGCCCTTCTGTACTGATGGTGGGTCAGGAAGCGTGTAGATCACTTTTCCCACATAAACAAGTTAGATACAGAGGAGGTAAACGTTATTCTGCGAAGGGTTCAGGATCAGTTATTCGAAACATAATTGGTTAGCGGAGAAAATCACCCAGTGTTAATATCAGTATTAAAATACAAAGGACTGGGACTTCCCTGGTGGCGCAGTGGTTAAGAATCCGCCTGCCGATGCAGGGGACACAGGTTTGATCCCTGGTCTGGGAAGATCCCACGTGCCGCGGAGAAACTAAGCCCATGTGCCACAACTGCTGAGCCTGCGCTCTAGAGCCCACATGCCACAACTACTGAGCCCACGTGCCACAACTACTGAAGCCTGCGTGCCACAGCTGCTGAAGCCCACATGCCTAGAGGCTGTGCTCCACTAGAGAAGACACCACAATGAGGAGTCTGCGCACCACAATGAAGGGTAGCCCCTGCTCACTGCAACTAGAGGAAGCCTGCATGCAGCAATGAAGACCCAATGCAGCCAAAAATAAATAAATAAAATAAAATAAATTAATTTAAAAAAATGCAAAGGACTGAGGCCCTTGTATTGGGAAGTCCTTATAACGAAGATTCAGAATCTTCACTCAAAAATTCACAATATATAAACAGCAAGGATTGACTGTATAGCACAGGGAAGTATATTCAGTATCTTGTATATAATGGAAAAGAATAAAAAAAGAATATGGATATATATATATATATGTGTGTGTATAACCAAATCACTTTGCTGTACACCTGAAACTAACACAATATTGTAAAGCAACGTACTTCAATAAAAAATTCAAAATAAATCTGAAAACAGCTCTGGCTTATATTTCTTAAAAAGTCCTCAGTGCCTTTAACAGGTCAGCTGGTCTCCATAGCTTTCTGTCAGGGGTTTGCTGGAACTCATTTAAACAGGATCGCAGGAGAACTGATGGTTGAATTCTCAGCAATTTTGCAAGCCGGTTGTGAAAGCTCTGATGGCTTAAAATCTGCTCTGGTGGTAGTACTTACATTCACCAAGGAAATCCACACAGGCCACAAAAGAGCCCCTTCCCTCCCACCCCCATCTCTTTAATGATATGCGGCTTCTTTCTGCATCCTCAGTTATGAAGAAAATTGTCCTGGGAGTCTTCCTCATTTGAGGACTTTCTATAAGTTTATCAGAGAAAACAATCTCATCTCATTCTCCCAGATGGGGAGGAAAATGTGTCAGGACAAGAGGAAACGAGATAAAAGTACTTCCTGTAGGTATGAATGGATAAAGAAAACGTATGTATATGTATGTGTGTGTATATATATATATATATATATACACACACATACATGTATATAAAATAGTACTTGCCATAAAAAAAGAATAAAATCTTGCCATATGAGACAACATGGATGGACCTAGAGTGTATTATGCTAAGTTAAATTAGTCAGAGAGAGACAAATACAATATTATTTCACTTAGTGGAATCTAAACAACAAATGAACAAACATAACAAAACAGAAACAGACTCATAGATACAGAGAACAAACTAGTGGTTGCCAGAGTGGGATGAGGAGATGGAAGAAATAGGTAAAGGGGATGTAGAGATACAAACATCCATTTAAAAATAAGTAAGTCATGGGGATGTAATGTACAGCCTATAGAATATAGTTTCACTAATATTGTAATAACTTTGATGATAGATGGTTACTAGACTTATTGTAGTGATTATTTTGTAATGTATAAAAATATCAAATCACTATGTTTGTACACCTGAAACTAATGTAATATTATAAGTCAATTAAAGTTCAGTTAAAAAATTAGTTTACATTTTATAGAAACCTTAATAAATAAAATAATACACACAAAAGTAATTCCTCTATACAGGAAGCCTCAGAGTACACAGCTTGTTGGTGTATTCCAACATTTCTATTAGTCCTAATAATAATGAGTGACATTTTTTTTTGCATTCTTAAAACATGCCAGGTCTTGTTCTAAGCAGTATGCAGTATGTCATGTTATCCTCACGACAATTACAGGAGGAAATTATTATTATCTTCATTTGTAGATAAAAGTAAATGAGGCTCAGAAAGGTTGGGAACTTGCAAATGGTCACACAGCCAGTAAGAAGTAGATTTGAAAGCTAATCTCTCTGTCTCTACCAGGGCTGTGTTTTTCTGACTGTACTAGGTATTGATATGTTTGTCAGTGTCTAATGCAGTTCTTTGCATATTGTAGAATCTCAACACATATTGGTACAATTGAATCATAAGTTGTAATGCCTATGTTATTTAACCTCACACTTAATTTAGATTCTGTGAGCTCCTAGTACCAGTGTTGGTCTTATTTCCATAACCTTAACACCTGGCAGAATCCTGAGCACATAGTTGGTGCTCAACAAGCGTTTGTTGAATGGAAATGAGCTTGTCAGTTTCCATACCAAGCAGGCTGACTTACAAAAAGAGTGGGAGCTGGTCTCTGGACTGAGCTTAGCTAGCGTGTAAGCTTTCATGGGATTTCTGAAACTTTGTCCTTCTAAACCTGGCTTAAAAGAGCAGTAGCTGGGAAGGGGCATAATGGTGAATGCAGTTCCTTTGGTGATACTAGACTGTTTTTTCGATTTCAAATCTTCTATAAGAGAAGCAAGAGAGTAAGGAAATGTATTTATTGATAACCAGTCATTTTGTTAGGAGATTTCACACATTAAGTGCACACAAAGCAACCCTAAGAGGTCAGCACTCTGTGTTTTATAGATGAGGAAATTTAGGCTTAGGGATTCAACACAACTGGTATTCAAAGCAGCAGATTCGGGAGTCAAACTCAAGACTCTTGAACTCAGATTCTGGCTATGGCAATACCAGCTTTCTTTACTGTTGACCAGTTTTTTTCCTAACACATTTTAAATTAACCAAGAATTTAGTTCTGTTTAATCTGAATGTTCTCTGCCAGCTGCCATCCTCTTTTTTTTTTAACATCTTTATTGGAGTATAATTGCTTTACAATGGTGTGTTAGTTTCTGCTTTATAACAAAGTGAATCAGCTATACATATACATACATCCTCTTTTTTTAAAAAAAACTATTTAGCAATTTCCCTACTGAATACATAGGTTGTTTTCTGTTTGTTTTTTAAAGATTTTTTTGATGTGGACTTTTTTTTTTTAAGTCTTTATTGAATTTGTTAGAATATTGTTTCTGTTCTATGTTTTGGTTTTTTGGCTGTGAGGCATGTGGGATCTTAGCTCCCCGACCAGGAGTCGAACCTGCACCCCCTGCATTGGAAGGCGAAGTCTCAACCACTGGACCACCAGGGAAGTCCCCCATACATCCTCTTTAATTCAAGAGACTGAGTGAGGGGAGGTGGGGGGTGGGGGTGTCTGTGTTACCTAATGAAAAGGTCTCCATCTAGTGGTTACAAATCAAACTGCGTTCATATACCCCAAAGGTGCTTCAGGATGAAGCTAGGGATTAAAATTTATACTGACTGGTGCAGGGCTAGCACTAGGGTGAAGTGCATGAGGCAACTGCTTCTGGTGCAAAATTTAAGGGAGTGCCAAAGAACTCAGGCATCGAGACAAATAATATTTTAATCAAATGTTTCCAGAAATCAAAATTAAAGCAAAAAATCTGCTATGAACAAAACATCAAAATTTTAAATAAAGATAGGATCAGTATTACTGATTTTTCCTTTTGCCTAAGGCTTTAATATGGCACTACATGGCACTGGACTGGTGTGAAAATATGAAGTGTTCATAAAAACTTGCTTGCAATGTAACCATTCTGAGTCCAAATCTTAATGTATTCGCTGAAATGTAATATCAGACTACAGCAATCACAAGCCAGAGGAAAATCTCGTTTACTACAGATTTCAGACATTATTGAAAATTAAGATGACAGTGACTAAGAGGCATCATATTCAGTGACTTAACTGGTCATAGAAGAAATGACTAACCTTCTTATTTGTGAAGGCACAACTTTAAAATGACCATTTGATTTGACTGTTTTGCTGCTGTGACAGCATAAACAAAATATCTTTTCCATTATATTCAATTCAACCAACTGTTGTAGTTTACGAATTATTATAAAATTGGAAGTGTTTTAGTAAAAACATGTCAACAGTAAATAACTCAAAAAAGGTTTGATTAGCATTTGAGCAGTTTCATTAAATTTGAACTAGCAGTGATTCAGTGGATTCTAGTTAACTGGTTATTAGGACAGCAAAGTCAGTATTTTTAAAAGAAGAAATAAAAAGTACTCTTTCTGGAACTTGATTGGTGAGTTACAGAATTGGTGAGCATCTATGCAAATTATCAGTTTATACACTGCGCCACGTCAGGAAAAAAAAGTAGGAAAATTCAGCCGCATCTAGATGTTTGTTTCCTTCAGCTCTCAGCTCTCAGCTATCCTATTTGGAACGAGCCAGTGTGTCTAGGCTCTAAATATTTCCTGACAGTCTCAGAATACTACTAAATGTAACTGTCTATTCACTGAGCACAGTTTTAAGCCAGTTTATTTATTTATTTATTTATTTATTTATTTATTTTTATTAGTTTCTGCTTTATAACAAAGTGAATCAGTCATACATATACATCTGTTCCCACATCCCTTCCCTCTTGCCTCTCCCTCCCTCCCACCCTCCCTATCCCACCCCTCCAGGCGGTCACAAAGCACCGAGCTGATCTCCCTGTGCTCTGTGGCTGCTTCCCACTATCTATCTACCTTACGTTTGGTACTGTATATATGTCCATGCCTCTCTTTCGCTTTGTCACAGCTTAACCTTCCCCCTCCCCATATCCTCAAGTCCATTCTCAGTAGGACTGTGTCTTTATTCCTGTCTTACCCCTAGGTTCTTCATGACATTTTTTTCCCTTAAATTCCATATATATGTGTTAGCATATGGTATTTGTCTTTCTCTTTCTGACTTACTTCACTGTGTATGACAGACTCTAGGTCTATCCACCTCATTACAAATAGCTCAGTTTCGTTTCGTTTTATGGCTGAGTAATATTCCATTGTATATATGTGCCACATCTTCTTTATCCATTCATCCGATGATGGACACTTAGGTTGTTTCCATCTCCGGGCTATTGTGAATAGAGCTGCAATGAACATTTTGGTACCTGTCTCTTTTTGAATTATGGTTTCCTCAGGGTATATGCCTAGTAGTGGGATTGCTGGGTCATATGGTAGTTCTATTTGTAGTTTTTTAAGGAACCTCCATACTGTTCTCCATAGTGGCTGTACCAATTCACATTCCCACCAGCAGTGCAAGAGTGTTCCCTTTTCTCCACACCCTCTCCAGCATTTATTGTTTTTAGATTTCTTGATGATGGCCATTCTGACTGGTGTGAGATGATATCTCATTGTAGTTTTGATTTGCATTTCTCTAATGATTAATGATGTTGAGCATTCTTTCATGTGTTTGTTGGCAGTCTGTATATCTTCTTTGGAGAAATGCCTATTTAAGTCTTCTGCCCATTTTTGGATTGGGTTGTTTGTTCTTTTGCTATTGAGCTGCATGAGCTGTTTATAAATTTTGGAGATTAATCCTTTGTCAGTTGCTTCATTTGCAAATATTTTCTCTCATTCTGAGGGTTGTCTTTTGGTCCTGATTATGGTTTCCTTTGCTGTGCAAAAGCTTTGAAGTTTCTTTAGGTCCCATTTGTTTATCTTTGTTTTTATTTCCAT
Source organism: Mesoplodon mirus (assembly GCF_964341445.2). Taxonomy (NCBI): domain Eukaryota; kingdom Metazoa; phylum Chordata; class Mammalia; order Artiodactyla; family Ziphiidae; genus Mesoplodon; species Mesoplodon mirus. The sequence goes on along the minus strand of NC_138981.1, from coordinate 129,955,336 downwards.
TTCTCTAGGAGGTGGGTCCAAAAGGATCTTGCTGTGATTTATGTCATAGAGTGTTCTGCCAATGTTTTCCTCTAAGAGTTTGATAGTTTCTGGCCTTACATTTAGGTCTTTAATCCATTTTGAGCTTATTTTTGTGTATGGTGTTAGGGAATGATCTAATCTCATACTTTTACATGTCCCTGTCCAGTTTTCCCAGCACCACTTATTGAAGAGGCTGTCCTTTCTCCACTGTACATTCCTGCCTCCTTTATCAAAGATAAGTTGACCATATGTGCGTGGGTTTATCTCTGGGCTTTCTATCCTGTTCCATTGATCTATCTTTCTGTTTTTGTGCCAGTACCACACTGTCTTGATTACTGTAGCTTTGTAGTATAGTCTGAAGTCAGGGAGCCTGATTCCTCCAGCTCCGTTTTTCGTTCTCAAGATTGCTTTGGCTATTCGGGGTCTTTTGCATTTCCAAACAAATTTTGAAATTTTTTGTTCTAGTTCTGTGAAAAATGCCAGTGGTAGTTTGATAGGGATTTCATTGAATCTGTAGATTGCTTTGGGTAGTAGAGTCATTTTCACAATATTGATTCTTCCAATCCACGAACATGGTATATCTCTCCATCTATTTGTATCATCTTTAATTTCTTTCATCAGTCTCTTATAATTTTCTGCATAAAGGTCTTTTTTCTCCTTAGGTAGGTTTATTCCTAGACATTTTATTCTTTTTGTTGCAATGGTAAATGGGAGTTTTTTCTTGATTTCATTTTCAGATTTTTCATCATTAGTGTACAGGAATGCCAGAGATGTCTGTGCATTAATTTTGTATCCTGCTACTTTACCAAATTCATTGATTAGCTATAGTAGTTTTCTGGTAGCCTCTTTAGGATTCTCTATGTATAGTATCATGTCATCTGCAAACAGTGACAGCTTTACTTCTTCTTTTCCGATTTGGATTCCTTTTATTTCCTTTTCTTCTCTGATTGCTGTGGCTAAAACTTCCAAAACTAGGTTGAATAAGAGTGGTGAGAGTGGGCAGCCTTGTCTTGTTCCTGATCTTAGTGGAAATGGTTTCAGTTTTTCACCATTGAGGACAATGTTGGCTGTGGGTTTGTCATATATGGCCTTTTTTATGTTGAGGAAAGTTCCCTCTATGCCTACTTTCTGCAGGGTTTTTATCATAAATGGGTGTTGAATTTTGTCGAAAGCTTTCTCTGCATCTATTGAGATGATCATATGGTTTTTCTCCTTCAATTTGTTAATATGGTGTATCACATTGATTGATTTGCGTATATTGAAGAATCCTTGCATTCCTGGAATAAACCCCACTTGATCATGGTGTATGATCCTTTTAATGTGCTGTTGGATTCTGTTTGCTAGTATTTTGTTGACGATTTTTGCATCTATGTTCATCAGTGATATTGGCCTGTAGTTTTCTTTCTTTGTGACATCCTTGCCTGGTTTTGGTATCAAGGTGATGGTGGCCTCGTAGAATGAGTTTGGGAGTGTTCCTTCCTCTGAAATTGTTTGGAAGAGTTTGAGAAGGATAGGTGTTAGCTCTTCTCTAAATGTTTGATAGAATTCGCCTGTGAAGCCATCTGGTCCTGGGCTTTTGTTTGATGGAAGATTTTTAATCACAGTTTCAATTTCAGTGCTTGTGATTGGTCTATTCATATTTTCTATTTCTTCCTGAGTCAGTCTTGGCAGGTTGTGCATTTCTAAGAATTTGTCCATTTCTTCCAGGTTGTCCATTTTATTGGCATAGAGTTGCTTGTAGTAATCTCTCATGATCTTTTGTATTTCTGCAGTGTCAGTTGTTACTTCTCCTTTTTCATTTCTAATTCTACTGATTTGAGTCTTCTCCCTTTTTTTCCTGATGAGTCTGGCTAATGGTTTGTCAATTTTGTTTATCTTCTCAAAGAACCAGCTTTTAGTTTTATTGATCTTTGCTATTGTTTCCTTCATTTCTTTTTCATTTATTTCTGATCTGATCTTTATGATTTCTTTCCTTCTGCTAATTTTGGGGTTTTTTTGTTCTTCTTTCTCTAATTGCTTTAGGTGCAGGGTCAGGTTGTATACTCGAGATGTTTCCTGTTTCTTAAGGTGGGATTGTATTGCTATAAACTTCCCCCTTAGAACTGCTTTTGCTGCGTCCCATAGGTTTTGGGTCATCGTGTCTCCATTGTCATTTGTTTCTAGGTATTTTTTGATTTCCTCTTTGATTTCTTCAGTGATCACTTCGTTATTGAGTAGTGTATTGTTTAGCCTCCATGTGTTTGTATTTTTAACAGATCTTTTCCTGTAATTGATGTCTAGTCTCATAGCATTGTGGTCGGAAAAGATACTTGATACAATTTCAATTTTCTTAAATTTACCAAGGCTTGATTTGTGACCCAAGATATGATCTATCCTGGAGAATGTTCCATGAGCACTTGAGGAAAATGTGTATTCTGTTGTTTTTGGATGGAATGTCCTATAAATATCAATTAAGTCCATCTTGTTTAATGTATCATTTAAAGCTTGTGTTTCCTTATTTATTTTCATTTTGGATGATCTGTCCATTGGTGAAAGTGGGGTGTTAAAGTCCCCTACTATGAGTGTGTTACTGTCGATTTCCCCTTTTATGGCTGTTAGTTTTTGCCTTATGTATTGAGGTGCTCCTATGTTGGGTGCATAAATATTTACAATTGTTATATCTTCTTCTTGGATCAATCCCTTTATCATTATGTAGTGTCCTTCTTTGTCTCTTCTAATAGTCTTTATTTTAAAGTCTATTTTGTCTGATATGAGAATTGCTACTCCAGCTTTCTTTTGATTTCCATTTGCATGGAATATCTTTTTCCATCCCCTTACTTTCAATCTGTATGTGTCTCTAGGTCTGAAGTGGGTCTCTTGTAGACAGCATATATATGGGTCTTGTTTTTGTATCCATTCAGCCAATCTGTGTCTTTTGGTGGGAGCATTTAGTCCATTTACATTTAAGGTAATTATTGATATGTATGTTCCTATTCCCATTTCCTTAATTGCTTTGGGTTCGTTATTGTAGGTATATTGCTTCTGTTGTGTTTCTTGCCTAGAGAAGTTCCTTTAGCCTTTGTTGTAAAGCTGGTTTGGTGGTGCTGAACTCTCTCAGCTTTTGCTTGTCTGTAAAGGTTTTAATTTCTCCATCAAATCTGAATGAGATCCTTGCTGGGTAGAGTAATCTTGGTTGCAGGTTTCTCTCCTTCATCACTTTAGTTATGTCCTGCCACACCCTTCTGGCTTGTAGAGTTTCTGCTGAGAGATCAGCTGTTAGCCTGATGGGGATTCCCTTGTGTGTTATTTGTTGTTTTTGCCTTGCTGCTTTTAATATGATTTCTTTGTGTTTAGTTTTTGACAGTTTGATTAATATGTGTCTTGGCGTATTTCTCCTTGGATTTATTCTGTATGGGACTCTCTGTGCTTCCTGGACTTGATTAACTATTTCCTTTCCCATATTAGGGAAGTTTTCAACTATAATCTCTTCAAATATTTTCTCAGTCCCTCTCTTTTTCTCTTCTTCTTCTGGAACCCCTATAATTCGAATGTTGGTGCGTTTAATGTTGTCCCAGAGGTCTCTGAGACTGTCCTCTGTTCTTTTCATTCTTTTTTCTTTATTTTGCTGTGCATCAGTTATTTCCACTATTTTATCTTCCACCTCACTTATCCATTTTTCTGCCTCAGTTATTCTGCTATTGATCCCATCTAGAGTATTTTTCATTTCATTTATTGTGTTTTTAATCGATGCTTGATTCATCTTTAGTTCTTCTAGGTCCTTGTTAACTGTTTCTTGCATTTTGTCTATTCTATTTACAAGATTTTGGATCTTGGAAATAGAATCTTGGATCATCTTTACTATCATTATTCTGAATTCTTTTTCAGGTAGACTGCCTATTCCCTCTTCATTTGTTAGGTCTGGTAGGTTTTTGTCTTGCTCCTTCACCTGCTGTGTGTTTTTCTGTCTTCTCATTTTTCTTATCTTATTGTATTTGGGGTCTCCTTTTTGCAGGCTGCAGGTTCGTAGTTCCCGTTGTTTTTGGTGTCTGTCCCCAGTGGCTAAGGTTGTTTCAGTACGTTGTTTAGGCTTCCTGGTGGGGGGGACTAGTGCCTGTGTTCTGGTGGTTGAGGCTGGATCTTTTCTTTCTGGTGGACAGGTCCACGTCTGGTGGTGTGTTTTGGGGTGCCTATGGCCTTATTATGTTTTTAGGCAGCCTCTCTGCTAATGGGTGGGGTTGTGTTCCTGCCTTGCTAGTTGCTTGGCATAGGGTGACCAGCACTGTAGCTTGCTGGTCGTTGACTGAAGCTGGGTGCTGGTGTTGAGATGGAGATCTCTGGGAGATTTTCGCTGCTTGATATTATGTGGAGCTGGGAGGTCTCTTGTGGACCCGTGTCCTGAAGTTTGCTCTCCCACTTCAGAGGCACAGCGCTGACTCCTGGCTGCAGCACCAAGAGCCTTTCATCTACCCGGCTCAGAAGAAAAGGGAGAAAAAGTAGAAAGAAAGAATTAGTAGAAGAAAGAAAGAGAGAAAGAAAAGAAGAAGGAAAGAAAGGAAGGAAGGAAGGAAGAAAGAAAGAAAGGGAGGGATGGAGGAAGGACGGAAAGAAAGAAAGAAATAAAGGAGGGAGGGAGGGAGGAAGGACAGAAAAAGAAAGAGTGAATGGAAGAAGGGAGGGAGGGAGGAAGAAAGAAAGAAAGAAAAAGAAAGAAAGAAAGAAAGAAAGAAAGACAGGAGGGAGGGAGGAAGGAAGGAAAGAAAAAGAGTGAAAGGAAGCAGGGAGGGAGGGAGGGCTGAAGGAAAGAGAGAGAAAGACAGAAAGGAGGGGCGGAGGGTGGGAGGGAGGAAGGGAAGGTAGGAAAAAATGAGCAGGTAAAATAAAATAGAATAAAGTGTAAAATATAGTAGCGTTATTAAAATTAAAAAGTAATTATTGGAAAAAAAACGGACAGATAGAACCCTGGGACTTATGGTGGAAGCAAAGCTATACAGAGGAAATCTCACACAGAAGCATACACATGCACATTCACAAAAAGAGAGCAGGTGGAAAAATCGAAAATCTTGCTCTCAAAGTCCACCTCCTCAATTTGGGATGATTCGCTGTCCATTCATGCACTCCACAGACGCAGGGCACATCAAGTGGACCGTGGAGCTTTAATCCGCTGCCTCCGAGGCTGCACAGAGAGATTTCCCTGTCTCTTCTCTGCTCTCACAGCTCCTGGGTCTCAGCCTTGGACCTGGCCCCGCCTCTGTGCATAGGTCGCCGGAGGGCGTCCGTTCTTCGCTCAGACAGGACGGGTTTAAAGGAGCCGCTGATACGGGGGCTCTGATTCACTCAGGCAGAGGGGAGGGAGGGGCGCGCAGTGTGGGGCGGGCCTGCAGCGGCAGAGGCCAGCGTGACGTTGCACCAGACCGAGGCGCTCCGTGCACTTTCCCGGGAAAGCCGTCTCTGGGTCCCGGGACCCCGGCAGTGGCGGGGTGCACAGGCTCCCCGGAAGGCGGGGTGGACAGTGACCTGCTCTCGCACACAGGCCTTGTGGCAGAGGCAGCAGCAGCCCCAGCGTCCCACGCCCGTCTCCGGGGTCCGCGCCTTTAGCCGCGGCTCGCACCCGTCTCTGATGCTTCTTTAAGCAGCTCTCTTAATGCCCTCTCCTCGCGCACCAGGAAACAAAAGGGAAGAAAAAGTCTCTTGCCTCTTCGGTAGCTCCAGACATTTTCCCCTGACTCCCTCCGGGCTAGCCGTGGTGCACTAACCCCTTCAGGCTCTCTTCCTGCCTCCAGCCCCAGTCCTCTCCCTGCGCTCCGACTGAAACCCGTTACCCGAGCCTCAGCTCCCAGCCCCGCCCGCCCCGGCGGCCGAGCAGACAAGCCTCTCGGGCTGGTGTGTGCCTGAGGGCACCGATCCTCTGTGCCAGGATCTCTCTGCTTTGCCCTTCCCACCCCTGTTGCTGTGCTCTCCTCCGCTACTCCGAAGCTTCCCCCTCCGCCACCTGCAGTCTCCACCCGCGAAGGGGCGTATAGTGTTTGGAAACCTTTCCTCCTTCACGGCTCCCTCCCACTGGTGCAGGTCCCGTCCCTATCCTTTTGTCTCTGTTTATTCTTTTTTCTTTTGTCCTACCCAGGTATGTGGGGAGTTTCTTGCCTTTTGTGGGGTCTGAGGTCTTCTGTCAGCATTCAGTAGGTGTTCTGTAGGAGTTGTTCCACGTGTAGATGAATTTCTGATGTATCTGTGGGGAGGAAGGTGATCTCCGCGTCTTACTCTTCCGCCATCTTCCTCCGGGCCCCTAGTGGAGAAAATTTTAAATCTGTTCAATAGACCCAAGTAATACTTTTCCTAGTAGAATAAGGGTGTTTTCAAATGAATTAATCTTATGGATCAAGAATTTCAGAAAATATACCTTACAGTAATTATTGTCATTTTATGAGAAGTTGTAGAGTTAGAAATAGTCTTTGAAATTAAGATTACCATTCATCTTGCCTTCTTTTTGCAAAAAAATGCTTTTTAGAAATAATTTTGTATTTTCAATTCACATAACTTATTTTTCTGGGATCAAAAAGCTATTATCCTTTTAACCCATTTGTTAGAAGATGACTTCTGTAATTTCCAGTATTTTAGGAGCTACTTCAGTGTGGAGACAAAATAAGAATGGGTCTCTGGTCCCAGGTTTCCATAGAATCAGAGCATAGAGATGAATCAACTAGGAAACAGATAGTTACAAATAGTTATTATTTTTCAGCTGAGATGAAGAAGGGATAATTGCTTGATATGTAATTATTTGCATAGTTATAAAATATTTTTATAAATACAATTTCATTTAATTCACAAAAATGCTTTCAAATATGTTAATGTTCTCCCACATAAACCTTTGAATAAAGATGTAAAACAAACAAAAAACAAACAAAAAAGAAAAATAAGGCCTCAAAATATCTGTTGTTGAGGTAAAACATAGACTTCTTGGATGTCTGGTTGGTCAGCTTAGTTTTATATGGGCAGGCAATCAGGAGCATCCATAAAAATGTGTCTACAAAAATCTGAGTGCCTGTTTAACATTTCTACCCTCACTAAGCAAAGGTCATGTCTAGGTGAGCAACCTATCCCAGATTACCTGAAACTGTCCCAATTTTAAAGCTGAAAGATCCACGTTCTGGGATCCCCCTCAATTTCAGGCAAACCAGGATGGTTTGTCATCCTACATTTTTGTTTGCTTTCAAAATAAAACAGGACCCAATTCTACTCACTCACTTCCTCACAGATTCATTCATTTATTCAGAATTTCAATAAGTATTCGCCGAGAGGCAATGATGTGCCAATCTCTGTGCTAGTTGATAAAGACACAGTGGTAATTCAAACAGCATTTCTGTCCTTATAGAAGTTACACTTTAGCAGAGATGGACGTTAAACAAATGTGCTAACATTACCACAGGGTAAGATTAAAATCATATAGATTTTAATTATATGAGTCAGAATTCTGAAGATTCTAAGAATGGCTTCTCTGTGGATGTAAGTGGATGGAGGGGCAGGGGGATGACTGAAAATGAGGCTTCAGAGTGGAGCAGAGGCCAGCTAGACATTACAGGGCCCGTAAGTCATGGGAAAGAGAGTGGATTTTATAATAAGATCAATGGAAAGTCAGATATTTCTTTTGTAAAAATACTTCACCATTAAAATATTTGGTTTCTATCATTCTACCCTTAAGAAGAGAGCTACATGAATGGTAAAAGCAGACATTTCTGAGTTCCTGGCTACACCTAACTGAAGCGGACCCAGCTATTCTTTTGTCGGACCAAGTCAGCCGTAATACACCGACATCCATTCAGAATCAATAAAGCTGTTCCTAAGTGTGTCAGATGACTTACCAAAAAAATTTATATATATATATTGCCTAGAGGAAGAAACTGCCTGGCTGCCTTCTGTTTCTGACGGTATCTTCAAATTCTGTTGTCCTAATCAATTTATTTCAGGTTCTCAGAGTGGAACCTCTGTGGTAAAGGTGCGGATTTCAGAACTAAGGCTACTGGCTAAGACAATTTGATGTTTACTATGCAAATAGGCTTTCCATCTGAGAGAAATACAAACTGTATTGCTCATCTGTCACGTGTTGACCCCTATATGGAGATAAATAGCTGCCTTTCTTTACTGGGTATTGTCTAACCGATAATCCTCCTAGAGGAATTCTGTGTGTATCGACAATAGGAGGGTGTCTTTAAGTGATCCTGGGCAACCAAACTGAGACACTGCCCTTCCCTTGTGTTAATATGGATCACTGAATTCAGTTGACTGATAATATAAGCAATAAAAAGTTTTCTGAATTTTGGAATGCTGATACTATATAGACAATCTCTGAATACTTTTCAAAATTTTCAACTTTTATTCAGAATTTGGTATCATAGACATAGCCTACAGGTAGCCATGTAGGCAGATCTCCCAAGCCTTTGCAACTGTTCTCACAATGTCAATATCTATTGTCATATTAATCTAGCAGTGATGCCCACTCATCACTCAGAAAGGAGGAGTCTTTTGCTTGGCTTCACCATCTTATGGTTATTTTGAACACACAGATCTAGTTTGAGGAACAATTGGTGGTATTAACGCCATGCTTATTGGATCATTACTCAATCTCTTTATGAAACATGATGATAGAAGGACAAAGTAAACTGCTTTTAGGGAGAGTTCCAAGAAATATACAACCCCTTTTGCATTTTTGGTGAATATGCTAAAAATTTTAGCCAGCAAGGCTATCAATCTTTCATAATTCCCAGATGCCATCTTCCAAAAGGAAAGACACAGTTTTCCACAAAAACCTGTTCTGCAGGCAGCTATCAATGTCCATCTAATTTTTTCTTCTGCTTCAGTGACTTCTTAATGGTGAACAAATGGAATAGGGGAGTATATGCATTTTAGATACATAAATAATTGCATGAGAGTCATAGGTTTCTGTACAGGAGAAAGCTTTTCTTTATTATTTGCCAAGCATGTATTGTTGCTTAGCTCCACTTGTTTTCTAGCTTGAAAATTATGAGTATCTCTATATATATTTATTTTCATTAGGATCCCCCCAAAAGTTTCTAAGTGGAGAAAAAAAGGCTGCAAGAGATAAGTGTGTTTGTAGTTAAGCTAGAGGACACTTAATTAACACTTTGGACCTCAGTTCTCTCATCTGTAACATGACACATAGAGTTGCCATGATATTGAATATGTAAAGACACTTTGTATACTGCTTGGCACATAGTAGGTACTCAAAAATGGTACTTAACTCAGTGCATTTAAAGATCACTCAGGTTGTTTCTAGACATCTCTGATTGATCATCCCACTTATCTTCACCATAGCTCATTAAAACTGTCTTCTGGGATTTCTTGCTACCTAGTATTTGAGCTTCCCTGGTACGTGGGAAGCCATATTGAACTGTGTTGGCTGGAGCAGATCATTCATTCATGAGTACAATAAAGTAGTTCCTGCATATCCTAAGCTCCCTAAATGTTGAGATAAACTTGTCTGGTGTTATAAATGATAATGATATCTGATTGGTCAGCTTAGTCTTATATGGGCAAGTAATCAAGAGCATCCATACAAATGTGTCTACAAAAATCTGAGTGCCTGTTTAATACTAGATCTAATATCACTAATCCAAGTCATAATACTATTACATATTTTATTACAATGAATTGCTTACAGTTATCACTCAGTTGTCATTCAGTTAATGTAAGTTTTTATAAATGAATGATTAAGTAATTATTTTTTAAAGATTTTTTGATGTGGACCATTTTTTTTTTTTTTTTTTTTTTTGCGGTACGCTGGCCTCTCACTGTTGTGGCCTCTCCCGTTGCGGAGCACAGGCTCCAGACACGCAGGCTCAGTGGCCATGGCTCACGGGCCCAGCCACTCTGCGGCATGTGGGATCTTCCCGGACCGGGGCACAAACCCGTGTCCCCTGCATCGGCAGGTGGACTCTCAACCACTGTGCCACCAGGGAAGCCCGATGTGGACCATTTTTCAAGTCTTTATTGAATTTGCTTCTGATTTATGTTTTGGTTTTTTGGCCGCAAGGCCTGTGGGATCTTAGCTCCCTGACCAGGGATCAAACTCGCAACCCCTGCATTGGAAGGCGAAGTCTTAACTGCTGGACTGCCAGGGAGGTCCCAGATTAAGTAATTATAAGCAGTGTAATCCAAATAGTTTATTCAGTGCCAAGATCTTGCCTCTATTGGACTATTCATTTCATGTGGCTCCATCAGAGTAGCCAACAATTTGTTGGATGTGTATAAATAAACTTGTTTGAACCAGTTGTTTTATTGTTTGTTTTTAAATACACTTTCTATTTTAATGTAGTAGTAGATTTATATACAGTTGTAAGAAATGATATAGATACTGTGTACCCTTACGCAGTGGTAATCTTGACTAATTATAGTACAGTATCACAGTCAGGATATTGACATTGATACAGTCAAGACACAAATCATTATCACCACCAGGATCCCTCATGTTGCCCTGTCATACCCACACCAAGTTCCCTCCTGCCCCCATCCCTTCCTTAAGTCCAATAACCGTAACATATTCCCTGTTCCTATAATTTTGTCATTTCAAGAATGTTCTATAAATGGGATCATACACTATGTCACCTTTCAGGATTGTCTTTTTTCATTCATCTTAATTCCCTAAAGATTCATCCAGGTTGCTTCATGTATCAGTAGCTAATTCCTTTATGTTGCTGAGAAGTATTCTATAGTATGGTTGTACCAGTTTGTTTAACCATTCACTTGCGGAAGGATTTCTGAGTTGTTTCCAGTTTTCGGTTATTATGAATAAAGCTGCTGTAAATATTTGTGTTCAGGATTTTGTGTGACTGTACCTCTGGGATAAATACCCAGGAATGCAATTGCTGTATCATATGGTAGGTGCGTGTTTAGTTTTTTAAGAATCTGACAAATTGTTTTCCAGAGTGGTTGTACCATTTTATGTTCCTATCAGCAAGATGAGTGATCCAGTTTCTCTGCATCCTAACCAACATTTGGTTTTGTCATTTTAAAAAGTTTAATCATTTTGGTAGTTGATAGTTGTGAAGCGATATCTCATTGTGGTTTTAATTTGCATTTCATTCATGGCTAATGATGTTGAACATCGTTCATGTGTTTATTTTCCATCTGTATATCTTCTTTGGTGAATGAACCAATTCCCTGAAAAATACAGACTAACACAACTCACCCAATAAGAAATGCATACTTTGGATATCCTTACAACTACAAAAGAAATTACTATTTTAATTAAAATAGTAAAAATCTCCAGGCCCAGATGGTTTCCCCGGACAATTCTACCAGATATTTGAAGAAGAATTAACACCAGTTCTACACAATCTCTTCTAGAAAATAGAAAAAGAGGGAACATTTCCCAAATCATTTTACGAAGCTTGTATTATGGTGCTATAAAAACCAGGCAAAAATAGTACCAAAACAAACTACAAATGAATATACCTCATGAATTAGATGTAAAAATCCTTAAAAATATTAGTAAATAGAATTCAGCAATACATAAAAAGAATTATACACTATGACCAACTGAAGTTTCTTCCAGGGATGCAAGTCTGGTTCAATATTGGAGAGGCAATCAATGTAATCCACCATATTAAGAAACTAAAGAAAAAAATCATCTGGTCATACCAATTTATTCAGAAGCATTTGACAAAATTCAACACCCATTCATAATAAAAGCACTCATAAAAATAGGAATAGAGGGAACTTCATTGACTTGATAAAAATCATGTACAAAAACCTATTGCTAGCTTCCATTATATTTGCTGGTGACTTTCCTCCTAAGATTGGGAACAAGGCAAAAACATCCACTTTGACTATTCTTACTGAACCAGTTGTTTTTAAGTGGAAATATCATTTAACATTTCTGGTATACAGGAAAGAATGTATCTTGGTAATTTTTAAAGAAAGACTTCACTCAGAAGGTCTCTATCTTAAAGATGAAAACCAAATGAATAGAAATTAAAGTTGCATATCAGATCATTTTTTTCTCCTTTGGAACCAAAGTCCAGCAAACTCTGAAACTCTGAAATTGGCTTGCCAACATAATTTAAAATCTTTCTAAGCATTTTTTAAAAAAATCATGTACTCCCAGTAATAAAAAGCAAAAGTAGACTTTTATCTATTTTTTAATTTATACTCCACAGAGATGGAGTGAATATTTTCTTTTTTAACCATTTGCTGTTGGAAAACTATGGAGACATATGCTTGGTTTGGTTACAGAGTTCATTTTCAGATATTCATTCTTTTAAAAAGTTTCTTATGATCATTTATACCTTTGATTACAGTGGTTCTCATGTCCAGTTGTCAACTCTTACAGTTGGAGAAAGGATACAGAAAATTAGGAGAGCTACTCTCTAAGTGACACCCTTGGCTAGTGCATTTTATTTGATCTTTAGTGTTTTAAAATCATTTATATTTTATAGCAAAACAGTCAACAGAAATAAGTAGTGGCAAATACTCTAGTAGCTATGTGTTCTAGTTGGAAGATGGACTTCTGGTTTAAGTGTATATATGTCAGTACAGTACTCAAACTATGCTCTCAGCTCAAACTATATACATACACATTTTAGATTATCCCCACAAGCAGAGTACAAGAAGCTGATCCCCATTGCTATGAAATAATATTCAATAATAGAAGTGTGGGTCAACTGATGTGTAATAAACCAAACCAAAATTTAGTGGCTTAAGACAACAAATATTTACTTGGAATAGTATTCTGTGGGTTCATAGTATTTGGGGAATGGTTCAGCTCAGTGGTTCTCTTCTTATCTGAGCTCTCTCATAAATCTGCAGCCAGCTGTCAAGTAGCTAGGTGGCTCTGCTCTAGAGATTGATGAGCTGGTGGTTGGAGCAATGGGAGTACAGGTTTCCCCCGCTACCTGAACATAGAAAGTAGTTCCCAGGAAACCTTTTGTAAGCAAAGATGGCATAAAGTGAAGAAGCAATTACCTCAGGCTTCATCTTGCTAAGGGATGCACAGAACAAATCAAGATAAAGCAGAGATGCTCACAGACATAGTTCAAAGCTGTGGCGGCTGGATGCCAAGATGCTGAGTGTGGTTCCTGTGGAAGGAGTTTGGCTGTGACACTCACTGCTTGGGATGCGTGGCCTCTATAATAGCTCACTGCAGAACAAACACTGAATGCTATTTTCGCTTTTCACTTTATCTAGTAAAAGCTAAAATCCTCTTTGGATTTCTTTTCACTAGCGAAAACAGGTACTAATGTGAGTCTTTCATAAAAGTGAAGTGGTGGTAAGCAAACTTTTGAAAAATGTAGGATACCTGTAATTGGGTCAGCTGTCTCTCTTCCTCTAGGAGGCTTTCCCTGGCTTGTTCACATGACAGATGGGCAGGGTTCCAAGGCACTGAGCCTTTGAAGGCAATACCTCTTCAGGCTCAGAGTCAGAGTGGAACACAACATCTCCACAATGTTCTATTGCATTGGCATGCTGAATCCAACTTATACCAACTCCTGAGAGCTGATACGTAATCTACCATATTAACAAGCTAAAGAAAAAAATCATATGATTATATCAATCACTGCAGAAACAGTGAGGACATGTGGATACCTTGAAATTGGTCCTAGGGCAATATTTACACTTCAGAAATCGCAAATGCTACAAATCAGGGCTTCTTTTTCCCAGTAGAGTGGATTATTAACCATTTATCAGCACATCTGTATTAGCCAAAGCAAATTACAAGGGCAGCCTAGATTCAAGAAGTAGAGAGAGAGACTTTGCCTCTTGATTAGAAGAGCTGGAAAGTCACATCGCAAGGGATGTGGTTACAGGGAATGTAGTAATAGTGGCCATTTTTTTCCCCAAATAATCCACCGTGCATGGCACCTAACGTTCTTCATGTTGTTTCGAAATTCCATAAATACCCCTGAGTAAAGTAAATGTAGCACAATCTGATACCACAGCTGATAATCATCATATATTTGAACAGAACTTTTCATTCATCAAAGTGTTTTCACATTCATGACTTTATATGTAAACTCCGGTGACTACAGGGGTATTATTACTCCAATTTTACTGATGAGGAAATTGAGATACAGATTTTATATGACTTTTTTTTTTTTTTTTTTTTTCTGTACGCGGGCCTCTCACTGTTGTGGCCTCTCCCGTTGCGGAGCACAGGCTCCGGACGCACAGGCTCAGCGGCCATGGCTCACGGGCCCAGCCGCTCCGCGGCATATGGGATCCTCCCAGACCGGGGCACGAACCCGTATCCCCTGCATCGGCAGGCGGACTCTCAACCACTGCGCCACCAGGGAGGCCCCTTATATGACTTTTTGCAAGCCATGCAAAGCAAGTAATAAACACATTCAGAACCTGAATATAGATCTTCTCACTTGAAATTCCCATGTCTCCACCTTACCCACCTTGATTAAGTCAAATACAAAATTCTGAAAATATATTGGTTAAGAAATGTGAGTGGTAAATGTCTATTATCTATTCATGATATTGTGCTAATGGGGTTATTATGCTGACTAGCTACAGATGCCGTAATACCCATATTAACAACTCCTCCAAAAGCAGATTCTGAAATCTAACACAACACCTTAAATAAGGCACGGCTCAGGAAATCTGTATATATTGAACTCCAAATATGTAACTCAATGGGATGGAAATTAACTTCTTACATGTTAGTATTTTTCTTTTTATTTAGCAATTTCTATAAGATAAAATTGTTTATGAGGCAACACAGTTTCTGGATTAATGTTGCCTCAGGGTCATCTTTTAATTTATAAACTCTGTCTACCTTGGTTTGTTTTTACAGCCTGAGAATGGAACACAACTGCCTAAAGAACTAAACTCTTTTCTAACTAGAATCAAGTAATGATCCCTTTAAATGACAAGTTTGAAATTTTCAAGCTTCAAAATGAAATGAATTGTGATTTTAATGTTTTGAAAATTTAAGCATATTTTTCTTATATTAGGCTATTTTTAAAATATACAATCTGTGATTTCAGAGTGTTGTGTGTGTGTGTGTTTCATAGAAGCAATCAGCCTGTTAAGTACCTCGATGTTCACTTAATTCTCTCTTCTGAGATCAACTTTGAGGAATAATTAATAATGTCATATTTACTTATGTGTGTCTACACTCACTAATTAGTTTTAAGTAAAATATAGGCTTTTTGAGCAAGTGACTATCAATTGATTAATGCAGTTCAATGAATTGTTTTCAGAATTATAATTTGAGTTCTTTCATTTTTAAACTCAGATTCTTTTGTGTTGATAGATATAATCTCAGTATTTTTTTTTTTTATGGTACGCGGGCCTCTCACTGTCGCGGCCTCTCCCGTTGCAGAGCCCAGGCTCCAGACGCGCAGGCTCAGTGGCCATGGCTCACGGGCCCAGCCGCTCCACGGCATGTGGGATCTTCCCAGACCAGGGCATGAACCCGTGTCCCCTGCATCGGCAGGCGGACTGTTAACCACTGCGCCACCAGTGAAGCCCTCAGCTTCTTTTAAAGCAAAGATTCTGGAGGTGATTTAAGAATTTTCACAAACTTAAGAAACTTGCTTTGTCCCTGACTTCTCAAAATGCCTTTGATTTATCAGGTGGGGGAGTAGGAGTGTTGTTTTCAAAGCTAATTTTAATGAAAAATCACTATTAAACGCCATCACTAATAAAGCAAACAAACAAAAACCCCAAAGTTGCTTCTTAGTAGAGAAGCACAAAATAAAGTTACGTAAGTAGGAGCTAGACTGTCAAGGTTCCATAATGTTACATTGAATCTAACTGTCATTCACTAGATGTGTGATTACAAATGGAAGAGGTGCAGGTAAACACTTAAGTGAATTAAGAATGAAAAAAATGTATAAAAGTGGGTACTAAGTTCTTTGTAAATCACATTCTTTTGCTTTGTTTTTTATAACAATGATTCTACATTTTTTTCTTCAGACTTTCTAATGGTATCTTTATTAGATTGTAATTGATTCACCACAACCCATTAATTCTTAGTCAAAGCAGAATAACATTCAAAGCAGAGATATAGTTGATATAGTATGGATGTGTCAGCACATTTAACATAATTTACTTTAATAGGGTCTCCTACTTGGCTATAATAGAGCTTCTGGATGGAGAATTTGAGTGTCAGATTTTAGCCAGATTGACTATCTTTCCGTTTAGTCAGTTTTAAGATGTGTTTATTGGAAATTAAAATATAGATATAGAAGGCAAAGAATTATCTCTTTCACATCACATCTCTCTGGGAGGCAGTGCCTTTTAATGGAAAAAAAACACTGCACAAGAAGTCTGAATACTTGGTTCTAGATCCACCTCCCTATTTACCCAATATATGACATTGGAAAAGTCAATTTGTCTCAGTTTCCCTACTGGAAAGTGAGAAAAACTTGCCTCAGAGGGGTATAATAGTCAAATTAAATGATGTATGGGAAAGAATTTAAACTTATTTTTGTTGTGTACTTTTTGATAGTGCAGAGTACTGATAATATATAAAATTATGAAGCATAACCATGAACCCACGATCCAACTCAAAACTAGATCATTAGCAATTTGTTGCAGTTACTTATGTGCTCCTTCCATATTCCATCCCACTGCCTCCTTCTTTTTACTCTTAGACTGTAAGATTAAAGAATTGCTTTTAAGATCCTCCTCCTGTCTTAGAGTTTTTGAAATTTTACTATGATGTTTCAAAATATGTGGATTTCTTTTAATGTATCTTGCTTTACATCCATTTTCCCCCCTATCAGTGTATATAGACATATATTAACCTTCCTTATTCTGTTTATCTTTTACTTCTTCTTTATTGTTTTTCATCTACTTCTCTTTCCATAATTTCTTCAGCTTTATTTCCAGAGCAGTGTTTCAGATCTGGGCTGTGTCTAATCTGCTCTTCAACCAGTCTCAGTTTTTGAGTTTGACAATTACACATATTTTAATTAAGCTTCTAAAATTGGTTTGTTATTTTACTCATTTTGGAATTTGGAGTGCTTTGTATATTTGTATATTTTTGTATGCAAGTCCTTTGTCAGATATGTATTTTACAAATATTTTCTCCAAGTCAGTGACTTGTCTTTTCATTCTCTTAATGGTGTCTTTTGTAGAGCAAATGCTTTTAATTTTAATGTAGTCTAGGTTATTAATTTTTTTATTCTTTGAATCACATTTTAGTGTTGGATCTAAAAAGTCATCACCAAACAAAAGGTCACCTAGATTTTCCTGTGTTATTTTTTAGAAATTTTATATTTAGGTCTATGACCCATTTTGAGTTATTTTGTTGTGAAAGGCATAAAATTATATTTAGATTCATTATTTTTGGGATGTGGGTATCCAGTTCTAGCACCATTTGTTGAAAAGTTTATCTTTTCCTCATTGAATTACCTTTGCTTCTGTGTCAAAGATCAGTGGACTGTATTTTGTGGGTCTCTTTGGGAGCATTCTTTTTTATTTCATTGATCTGTGTGTGTATTCTTTTGCCAATACCATATTGTCTTGATTACGATAGCTTTGTAGCAAGTCTTGAAGTTGCATAGTGTCAGTCTACTGACTTTGCTCTTCCTGAGTATTCACTTGGCTCTTCTGAGTCTTCTGACTTTTGGTATAAACTTTAGAATTAGTTTGTTAACATCCACAAAATTACTTGCTGGGATTTTGAATGAGATTGCATTGAATTTACAGATGAAGTTGGAAAAAGCTGACATCTTAACAATATTAAGTCTTCCTATCCATGAACATGGACTTCATCTTCATTTATTTAGACCTTTGATTTTTTCCCCATAGTTTGTAGTTTTCTTCATATAGGAATTGTACATATCTTATTATACCTAAGTATTTCTTTTTTGTTGTTGCTAATAAAAACGGTATTGAGCTTGTAATTTAAATTTTCAATTATTTACTGCTGATAAATGAGAAAGCAATTGAGTTTTATTTATTAATTTTGTATCCTGCAACCTTACTATAATTGTTTATTAGTTTCAGGAGGTTTTTTAATTTTATGGTTATTTGAGATTTTCTCATATAAACAATCATGTCATTTTCAAACAGAGACAGTTTTATTTCTTCCTTCCCAATCTGTATACATTTAATTTCTTTTCCTTGTCTTATTGCATTAGCTAGAAGTTGCAGTACAATGTTGAATAGGAGTAATGATGGGAGACATACTTATCTTCTTTCTAACCTTAGGGAGAAATTATATAGCTTCTCACTGTTAAGTATGCTGTTAGCTGTAGGGTTCTTTTGTAGATGTTCTTTCTTAAGTTGAGGATGTTCCCTTCATTCCTAGTTTGCTTTGAGCTTTTAATCAGGGATAGAGGTTGAATTTTGTCTAGTTCTTTTTATGAAACTACTGATATGATCATATGAATTTTCTTCTTTAGCCTGTTAACGTGATAGATTTCATTATTTGATTTTTGAATGTTAAACTAGCCTTGCATACCAGGAAAAGACCCCATTTGGTCCTGATGTATAATTCTTTTTATACATTGTTGGATTTAATTTGCTAATATTTTTGAAGATTTTTGCCTTTATGTTTAGGAAAGATATTGGTCTATAGCTTTCCTTTATTATAATGTTTTATCTGTTTCTGGTATAATTGTAATGCCGGCCTCATAGAATGAGTTAGAACAAGGTCCTTCGGGGTTCTATTTTCTGGAAGATATTGTAGAGAATTGCTGTCATTTCTTGCTTAAATGATAAAATTCACCAGTGAAATCTTCTAAGAGTGGTGCTTTCCGTTTTTGGAAGGTTATTAGTTATTGATTCAATTTATTTAATAAATAGAGGCTTATTGAGATTATCTAATTCTCCTTTTGTGAGTTTTGTTAGATTGTGATAGATAAGCCAAGGAATTGGCCTATTTCATCTAAGTTATCAAATTTGTGGGTATAGAGTTGTTCATAATATTCTATAACTATTCTTTTAATGTCCCTGGGATCATTGGTGATGATCCTTCTTTCAATTCTGATATTAGTAACTGTGTATTCTCTTTTTAACTTGGTTAGCCTGGCTGGAGGTTTATGAATTTCATTTATCTTTTCAAAGAACCAGCTTTTGGTTTGGTTGGTTTCCTTTACTGTTTTCCCATTTTCAATTTCATTGATTTCTGCTTTGTTATTTTTTTCTTTTGCCTGCTGTTGGTTTACATTGCTCTTCTTTCTCTAGTTTCCTGTGGTGAAAGTTTAGGTTAATGATTTTATATATTTCTTCTTTTCTAATATATGAATTCAGTGCTATACAATGCCCTCAGTGACCCAATAGTTTGGTCCCACTAAGCACTGCTTTTCTGCATCCCACAATTGTAAATAGTTGTATTTTCATTTAGTTCAATACATTTAAAAAATTTCCCTTGCAACTTCTTTTTTGACCCATGTATTATTTAGAAGTGGATTGTTTAACCTCCAAATATCTTGACGTTTCCCAGCTATCTTTCTGTTACTGGTTTCTAGTTTAAATTCCATTGCTGTCTGAGAGCATACTTTATAAGATTTTTATTCTTTTAAGTTTGTCAAGATGTGTTTTATGGCCTACAATGTGGTATATCTGGGTGAATGTCCCACATGAGTTTCAAAAAAATGTGTGTTCTGCTGTTGGATGAAGTAGTCTGTAAGTGTCAATTAGAAATTTGATTTATGATACTCTTCCGTTCAACTATATCCTTACTTATTTTCTCCTTCCTGGAATTGTGAATTACTGATAGAGGGGTGTAAAGTCTCCACTGAAAATAATGGATTTGTCTATTTCTCTTTGCATTTCTATTAGTTTATACCCCACATATTTTAACACTTTTTTGTTAGTCACATACATATTATGAATTGTCATGTCTTCTTGGAGCATTGATTATATTGTCAACATTATTATGTAATATCACTCTTAATCCCTGAAAATATTCCTTTTACTGCAGTATGCTTTGTCTGGAATTAATATAGGTACTCCAGTTTTCTTTTGATTACTGTTAGCACAGTACACCTTTATCCATTCCTTTACTTTTTTTTAACATCTTTATTGGAGTATAATTGCTTTACAATGGTGTGATAGTTTCTGCTTTATAACAAAGTGAATCAGTTATACATATACATATGTTCCCATATCTCTTCCCTCTTGAGTCTCCCTCCCTCCCACACTCACTATTACACCGCTGTAGGTGGTCACAAAGCACCGAGCTGAACTCCCTGTGCTATGAGGCTGCTTCCCATTAGCTATCTATTTTACATTTGGTAGTGTATATATCTCCATGCCACTCTCTCACTTTGGCCCAGCTTACCCTCCCCCTACCTGTATCCTCAACTCCACCTCGAGTCCATTCTCTAGTAGGTCTGCTTCTTTATTCCCTTTCTTACCCCTAGTTTCTTCATGACTTTTTTTCTTTAAATTCCATATATATGTGTTAGCATACGGTATTTATTTTTCTCTTTCTGACTTACTTCACTCTGTATGACAGACTCTAGGTCCATCCACCTCACTACAAATAACTCAATTTCATTTCTTTTTATGACTGAGTAATATTCCATTGTATATATGTGCCACATCTTCTTTATCCATTCATCTGTTGATGGACACTTAGGTTCCTTCCAAGTCCTGGCTATTGTAAATAGAGCTGCAATGAACATTGTGGTACATGACTCTTTTTGAATTATGGTTTTCTCAGGATATATGCCCCGTAGTGGGATTGCTGGGTCATATGGTAGTTCTATTTTTAGTTTGTTAAGGAACCTCCATACTGTTCTCTTTAGAGATTGTATCAATTTACATTCCCACCAACAGTGTATGAGGGTTCCCTTTTCTCCACACCTTCTCTAAGAATTTGTCCATTTCTTCCAGGTTGTCCATTTATTGTTTGTCGATTTTTTGATGATGGCCATTCTGACCGGTGTGAGATGATACCGCATTGTGGTTTTGATTTGCATTTCTCTAATGATTAATGACGTTGAGCATTCTTTCATGTGTTTGTTGGCAATCTGTGTATCTTCTTTGGAAAAATGTCTATTTAGGTCTTCTGCCCATTTTTGGATTGGGTTGTTTGTTTTTTTGATATTGAGCTGCATGAGCTGCTTGTAAATATTGGAGACTAATCCTTTGTCAGTTGCTCCGTTTGCAAATATTTTCTCCCATTCTGAGGGTTGTCTTTTCATCTTGTTTATGGTTTCCTTTGCTGTGCAAAAGCTTTTAAGTTTCATTCGGTCCCATTTGTTTATTTTTGGTTTTGTTTCCATTTCTTTAGGAGGTGGGTCAAAAAAGATCTTACTGTGATTTATCTCAAAAGAGTGTTCTTCTTTTATTTCCTCTAAGAGTTTTAGTGTGTCTGGCCTTACATTAAGGTCTTTAATCCATTTTGAGTTTATTTTTGTGTATGGCATTAGAGAGTGTTCTAATTTCATTCTTTTCCATGTATCTGTCCAGTTTTCCCAGCACCACTTATTGAAGAGGCTGTCTTTCCTCCATTGTATACTCTAGCCTCCTTTATCAAGATAAGGTGACCATGTGTACATGGGTTTATCTCTGGACGTTTTTGGATGGAACGTCCTATAAATATCAATTAAGTCCGTCTTGTTTAATGTATCATTTAAAGCTTGTGTTTCCTTATTTTTTTTCATTTTGGATGATCTGTCCATTGGTGAAAGTGGGGTGTTAAAGTCGCCTACTATGATTGTGTTACTGTCGATTTCCCCTTTTATGGCTGGTAGTATTTGTCTTATGTATTGAGGTGGTCCTATATTGGGTGCATAAATATTTACAAGTGTTATATCTTCTTCTTGGTTCGATCATTTGATCATTATGTAGTGTCCTGCTTTGTCTCTTGTAAGTCATTATTTTAAAGTCTATTTTGTCTGATATGAGAATTGCTACTGCAGCTTTTTTTTGATTTTCATTTGCATGGAATATCTTTTTCCATCCCCTCACTTTCAGTCTGTATGTGTCCCTAGGTCTGAAGTGGGTCTCTTGTTGACAGCATATATACGGGTCTTGTTTTTGTATCCATTCAGGCAGTCTGTGTCTTTCGGTGGGAGCATTTAATCCATTTACGTTTAAGGTAATTATCGATATGTATGCTCCTATTACCATTTTCTTAATTGTTTTGCATTTGTTATTGTAAGTCTTTTCCTTCTCTTGTGTTTCCTGCCTGGAGAAGTTGGTTTAGCATTTGCTGTAAAGCTGGTTTGGTTCTGCTGAATTCTCTTAGCTTTTGCTTGTCTGTAAAGTTTTTAATTTCTCTGTCAAATCTGAATGAGATCCTTGCTGGGTAGAGTAATCTTGGTTGTAGGTTTTTCCCTTTCATCACGTT
This sequence comes from Mesoplodon mirus, assembly GCF_964341445.2. Lineage (NCBI taxonomy): Eukaryota > Metazoa > Chordata > Mammalia > Artiodactyla > Ziphiidae > Mesoplodon > Mesoplodon mirus. The sequence goes on along the minus strand of NC_138981.1, from coordinate 129,933,060 downwards.
AAAGATGTCCTGCCACTCCCTTCTGGTTTGCAGAATTTCTGCTCAAAGATCAGCTGTTAACCTTATGGGGATTCCCTTCTATGTTATTTGTTGTTTTTCCCTTGCTGCTTTTAATATTTTTTCTTTGTATTTACTTTTTGATAGTTTGACTAATATGTGTCTTGGCGTGTTTCTCCTTGGATTTATCCTGTATGGGACTCTCTGTGCTTCCTGGACTTGATTAACTATTCCCTTTCCCATATTAGGGAAGTTTTCAACTATAATCTCTTCAAATATTTTCTCAGTCCCTTTCTTTTTCTCTTTTTCTTTGGGAACCCCTATAATTTGAATGTTGGTATGTTTAATCGTGTCCCAGAGGTCTCTGAGACTGTCCTCAATTGTTTTCATTCTTTTTTCTTTATTCTGCTCTCCAGTAGTTATTCCCACTATTTTATCTTCCAGGTCACTTATCCATTCTTCTGCCTCATTTATTCTGCTACTGATCCCTTCTAGAGAATGTTTAATTTCATTTATTGTGTTGTTCATGATTGTTTGTTTGCTCTTTAGTTCTTCTAGGTCCTTGTTAAACTTTTCTTGTATTTTCTCCATTCTATTTCCAAGATTTTGGATCATCTTTACTATCATTATTCTGAATTCTTTTTCAGGTAGACTGCCTATTTCCTCTTCATTTGTTAGGTCTGGTGCGTTTTTACCTTGCTCCTTCATCTGCTGTGTGTTTTTCTGTCTTTTCATTTTGCTTATCTTTCTGTGTTTGGGGTCTCCTTTTCACAGGCTGCAGGTTCGTAGTTCCCGTTGTTTTTGGTGTCTGTCCCCAGTGGCTAAGGTTGGTTCAGTGGGTTGTGTAGGCTTCCTGGTGGAGGGGACTAGTGCCTGTGTTCTGGTCAATGAGGCTGGATCTTTTCTTTTTAGTAGGCATGTCCATGTCTGGTGGTGTGTTTTGGGGTGTCTGTGACCTTATTATGATTTTAGGCAGCCTCTCTGCTAATGGGTGGAGTTGTGTTCCTTTCTTGGTAGTTGTTTGGCATAAGGTATCCAGCACTGTAGCTTGCTGGTCATTTAGTGGAGCTGGGACTTGGTGTTGAGATGGAGATCTCAGGGAGATTTTCACCGTTTGATATTACGTGGAGCTGGGAGGTCTCTGGTTGACTAATATCCTGAACTTGCCTCTGCCACGTCAGAGGAACAGCCCTGACGCTTGGCTGGAGCACCAAGAGTCTGTCATGCACACGGCTCAGAATAAAAGGGAGAAAGAAAGAAAGAAAGAAAGAAAAATGTAAAATTAAATTAAATTAAATTATTAAAATGTTATTAAAATAAAGAACAAAAATTTATTATTAAAATTTTTTAAGTAATCAAAAAAAAGAGAAAGAAGAGTAAAACCAGACGATGAAACAAATTCACCAATGATAACAAGCGCTTAAAAGTATAGTAAAAAAAAAAAAAAAAAAACGGACAGACAGAACCCTAGGACAAATGGTAAATGCCAAACTATACAGACAAAATCACACACAGAAGCATACGCATACACACTCACAAAAAGAGAAAAAGGGAAAAAATGTATAAATATCGTTGCTCCCAAAGTCCACCTCCTCCATTTGGGATGATTCGTTGTCTATTCAGGTGTTCCACTGATGCAGGGTACATCAAGTTGATTGTGGATATTTAATCCGCTGCTCCTGAGGCTGCTGGGAGAGATTTCCCTTTCTCTTCTTTGTTCTCACAGCTCCTGGGTTTCATCTTTGGATTTGGCCCCGCCTCTAAGTATAGGTCGCCAGAGGGCGTCTGTTCTTCACTCAGACAGGACGGGGTTAAAGGAGCAGCTGCTTCGGGGGCTCCGGCTTACTCAGGCCGGGGGGGAGGGAGGGGCACGGAGGCGGGGCGAGCCTGCGGCCGCAGAGGCCGGCGTGACGTTGCACCAGCCCGAGGCGCGCTGTGCATTCTCCCGGGGAAGTTGTCCCTGGATCACGGGACCCTGGCAGTGGCGGGCTGCACAGGCTCCCGGGAGGGGAGGTGTGGAGAGTGACCTGTGCTCGCACACAGGCTTCTTGGTGGTGGCAGCAGCAGCCTTAGCGTCTCATGCCCGTCTCTGGGATCCGTGCTGATAGCTGCGGCTCGCGCCTGTCTCTGGAGCTCCTTTAAGCAGCGCTGTTAATCCCCTCTCCTCGTGCACCAGGAAACAAAGAGGTAAGAAAAATTCTCTTGCCTTTTCGGCAGCTCCAGACTTTTCCTGGACTCCCTCCTGGCTAGGCGTGGCGTACTAACCCCTTCAGGCTGTGTTCACACTGCCAGACCTCTCCCTGCCCTCAGACCGAAGCCCGAGCCTCAGCTCCCATCCCCCGCCCGTCCCGGGAGGTGAGCAGACAAGCGTCTCGGGCTGGTGAGTGCCAGTCGGCAGCGATCCTCTGTGCCGGAGTCTCTCTGCTTTGCGCTCCACACCCCTGTTGCTGCGCTCTCCTCCGTGGCTCCGAAGCTGCCCCCCTCTGCCACCTGCAGTCTCCGCCAGTGAAGGGGCTTCTAGGGTGTTGAAACGTTTCCTCCTTCACGGCTCCCTCCCATTGTGCAGGTCCCATTCCTATTCTCTTGTCTCTGCTTTTTCTTTTTTCTTTTGCCCTACCCAGCTACGTTGGGAGTTTCTTCCCTGGGAGGTCTGAGGTCTTCTGCCAGCGTTCAGTGTGTGTTCTATAGGAGCAGTTCCACGTGTAGATGTATTTCTGATGTATCTGTGGGAGGAAGGTGATCTCCACGTCTTACTCTTCCGACGTCTTGAAGTTCCCTCCAGTCTATTTTAGAACGTTTTCAACACCTCCAAAAGAAACCCTCGTATCCTTTAGCTATTAATCCCCTGTGCTCCCAACAACTTCTGCCTCAGCCTTAAGTAATTATTGATCTATTTTGTATCTATAGATTTGCCTGTTCTGAGCATTTCATATGAATAGAGTCACATAATATGTGGTCTTTTGTGACTGACTTCTTTCACTTAGCATAATGTTTTTAAGGTTCAGCCATATTGTAGCATATATGAGTTCTTCATTCCTTTTGATGTCTGAATAATATTCTGTTGTATGGATTTGCCACATTTTGTTTGTCCACTGGTCAGTTGATGGGCATTTGGGTTGTTTCCATCTTTGGGTATTATGAATATTGCTGCTATGAATATTTATGTACAAGTTTTTGTATGGACATCTATTTTCATTTATCTTGGGGATATACCTACAAGTAGGTCATACAGTAACACTGTTTCACCCTCTGAGAAACAACAAACTTTTCCAAAGCAGCTATACCATTTTACATTCTCACTAACAGTGTATGATGGTTCTGATTTCTCTAAACCCTACCAACAGTTATGATTATCTGACTTTTTGATTCTAGCCATCCGAATGGGTATGAAATGGTATCTTTCTGTGGTTTTGATTTGTGTTTTCCTGATGAATAATGATGTCAAGCGTCTCTAATGTGCTTGCTGGCCATTTGTATATCTTCCTTGCAGAAATGTCTATTTAGATCTTCTGCCCATTTTAAAAGTTGGGTTATTTACCTTCTTATCACAGGCATGTAAGAGTTCTTTATATATTCTGGATAAAAATCCCTTATCAGATACACGATTTACAAATATTTTCTCCCATTCTGTAGGTTGTTGTGCTATATTCTGTACATGAATTATTTGAGTTGATCTTTGCAACAGCTGTATGAGATATTACCCTTCTATTTTTTTTTTTAGAGATCAGAAAACAGGCTCAGAGTGGTTAAGTACCTATCCTAACTCACAATGCTAGCATGGGATGGTTCCAGGATTTGCGCTTAGATCTCTATTGGAATTTCAGTTAAAGTCCTCCATCCTCTTGCCTTGATGCTCATATATACGGTTTGTATTTGATGAAAGAAATTGAATCTTAGGATTGTATTGCCCTGTCTATTCTTCACTCCTAGACATTCCAGGGGATAAACACTGAAAATGAAAACACTTTGGCCATACTCCTCAAATTGATTCTCCGGGGACCATGCTGATTCCCAGCAGGAAGGTGTAGCCACACGGCTCCTGAGGTTGGTTGAATTGATGTTCTGAGCCTGGATTTATAAGCATGGGGAATTGTTCTTTTAAAAGACAATGACAAGGAGAACCCTTCTAATGTGATGAGCTCCCTGGAGTTTTAGCAGATGAATTTACGAAGGAAATACAACTCCAAGTACTTCCTCCTGTGGAGAGATGTTAGGCAAAAGAAGCTTAATTTCCTTTCTTCCGTTTTTTGTCCACCTGCCATTTAGGAAGCCTAAGTAAATACATTCCTGTATTGGGATAATACCACTTCCCCTTGGCCTTCCATCTTCCCCAGCTTTGGCTTTGCAGGTGCCCAGTAAGTGTTGGTGCTTGCATCTGGGCCACATCTGTGCAGGCATCTTGGGTTGTCCAAGAATAGTGCATGGCTCCATAAGCCTATAGTAGCAACCCTCTGACGTTAGAATTTGCTGTTGACATTTTTCATATACACTCACACTCTTAAGCAAACACACTCCTTTCCTTTCAGACCTACCCTCTTAGATGTCCTTACTAGTCTATCTTTGAAATGCTGGATCATCATACAGGATACATGATATTTAGAGGAAACAGGTTTCAATGGTGTTTCTGGATTCTTCTTACTTCTAGGTCAGCCTAGGTTAAGCAATCTCTAGTCTGGAGGGCTTTACTCACCTCCCAATCTGCCGTGCAGTCACAAGGTCCATCTTGTCTTATCACTTTTACTTAAGTCACCACCCTGCAGATTATCCATCATTAACTAGACCCTTATTCACGTATTGCTCTGCACTTGACAGAATTGGACCCAACTCTCTCCCCAACTTCATGAGCGCTTCTCTCCTGCCCTCTGTAACTCATAGTCTATCATTAAGAAACTCCCCAGTAGCTTTAAGTTCTTCTCTCAGTGTTCCCTTAATCTCTGTTTTATGACTGGAATATGGCTGTGCCTTGAGGAAATCACTTCCCCTGCAGTCCTCTTGAGCAAACGTTAATTTTCCTCACATACCCCAAGGAGTCGACTCATTGTCACTTTCAAACCATTTCTGCTCCTTCCTCTTTCAAAATTCAGAGCTCATTTGTAGTTCTTGCTATTAGATAATATCATGTGCTACGCCATCTATTTCTTTACCTTCATTCGTTAGACACTTTCCTGATCTTCTTCTCCACTTTTAGTACTGCCACCATCTTGGCAACTTCAACATCTGTCATCTATGTGGATATTCATCCAGCATTTTTGGCTTTGCAAATCTTTCATGCCCTCAATTCCAATGGTATTTTTCTTCCATCATACTTAAGCCACTCACTCTAATGCTCATGCACTAGACATTGACATTCTCAAAAATTACAGCAACTCTGAAATCCTGATTTTAAAACATACATCTCTTGGGCTACAACTGATTATTCTTCCTAGCAAAATACCTCTCTCTCATGCAGGTATACACACCTACACACACCGAACTCTAACAATTCTTCAATTTTGAACTCCAGTCTGTGAATTCTACTACTTTTCAGCATCAGCCACATTTCCCTTTTCGCATTTCCTCATTGCTTACCAATTTATCATTAGTATCACTTACTTTCATAAACCTTCATCTCCCTACTCACTTTCCCACCCTAGTACTTCCCTGGCAAAACCACAACCCTTGTTAAATTTAGCTATCTACCTACTTTGTTCCTATATACAAGTGATGGATGTTGCTGTAGAAATTTACAAGACAAAGCTAACTGATCTCACCTTAAATTCTTGACCACATATCTTAAATGATCAATCCTTCCATATTATACACCCATTTCCATTATACAAAATGAATATCCAATACTTTATCTTCCCCTCAATTTCTCAAAACCCGACCCTCACTCTTGTTATTTTATGCCCTTATCTCATCCTTCACTGAGAAAACTGCAGAGTCGAGAGAAAATTCTTTTATGTCTTCCCCACCAAATCTACCATCTTACCTGCATTTGTAATCATACCATAATCGTTTCCTTCTCCACTGTAAAATCTATAAATATTACTCGTTCTCATGGAAAGCCAATATTTCCACATTTGCTACCGATCCCATCTACTAGTGCTCTGAATACCCCTCTTGCTTTCTCAATATTTTTTCTTCTGCAATTATCCCTTTGGTTTTTTATGTCGTCAGTTTCATTCAGTCATTTATGTTGGCTAGATGCGTTCTAGAATCTACCCTCTTAAAAATACACTCTCTTAATACCAAATCCCCCTCCAGCTATAGTCCCATATTTCTCCTCCCCTTAGCACCAAAACTCTCAAAAGAAATTGTCTATCCGCCCCTCCCTTTCTGATCTCACATTTTCTCCTTAATACACATCCAGGTTTATATTAAAATATTTTCCACTCTTTCAATTTCCTTCTTATCAAATTTACCAATGACCTCTCTACTAACAAGTTCAATCGTCGTTTGTCTGTCCCTATATTACCTGTAAAAGGTATTTAATAAAGTTGACCATGTTTTACTTCTTGAAACGTTATTTGCCCTTTGCTTTTGTGTTGCTCAATTCACCTGTTTTTTGTTGTTGTTGTTCCCTCCTTTTCAACTCTTTTCATTATATACCTAGGAGTAGAGTTACTGGGTAATATGGCAAGTCTATGTTTAACTTGTTGAGTAACTGCCAAAATGTTTTCCACAGAGGCTGTATCATTTTATGTTCCCACCAGACGTGTATGAGTGTTTCAATTTCTCTACATCCTCGTCAATACTTGTTATTTTCTTTTTAAAATAGTTATAGCCTTCCTAGTGGGTATGAAGTGGCATCTCATCGTGGTTTTGATTTGCATTTCCCTAACGACTAATGGTATTGAGCATATTTTCATGTTTGTTGGCTATTTGTATATCTTCATTAGCACAATGTCTATTTAAGTCCTTTACCTGATTTTCAGTTGGGTTGTTTGTATTTTTGTTGTTGAGTTGTAAGAGTTCTTTCTGTATTCTGGATACTACACTTTTATTAAATATATGATTTGCCAGGATCTTTCTTTGGTGTGCCTTTTTGCTTTCTTCATGGTATTCTTTTGCAGAAGAAAACATTTTAAAATTTTGATGTAGTCCAATTTACTCTTTCTTTGTTGCTTCTGCTTTTTGTGTCATATCTAGGAGACCATTGCTTAACCAAGTTCTATATGTTTTTGATCCCCATAACTGACCAAAAAAGTTGAAACCCATTCATTCAACAGAAATATTCTTGGCCACCTACTATGTGCCAGGCTCTACTGTAAATACTGGGGAGAGTGATGAACAAGATGGTGGAGACAGAGATTGCTAGCTTATCTCCAACATTTAAGTTCTCCTCTTCTACTAGGTAGACTACATTTCTCATTGTCTCTTGTAGTTAGATGTGGCTATGTGAGTTTTTCCCAATGAAATGTGAGCAGGAGTAATGCATACCCCTTTTGAGCCTGGCCCATAAATATTCCCATGTGCCCTCCTATATGCTCTTTTCTGCTTCTGCAATTGGAATGGAGATGTCCTGGCAGAAATGACAGAAACCGCTCTTTTGCCACTTATCTCAATAGGGTTGTGACGAGGATGAACTATGTATATGGATATTTAGCATAATTCCTACATAGAGTTAGTAGTCAATAAATGTTAGTTTCTGTAATTATTATTACAGTCTTTGGATGCTACAGTAGTCACCCAGGATGGGAAACATGTTAGAAACCCCTCATAATTCAGCAGATAGTACAATGAAGTCTGCTCTTTTGTGACCAGTGTGTCAGACCTCCTGAGGCTAGCAGTCTTTTCTCTTTCTACACAGTTTCTCTGTGATGAACCAAGATAATTCTAAGCCACCTTAAATAATATTTAAAGGACCATAATTTGGGAAATACGAATCTAGTGAAACGTAGTTTAACTGAAAACAATATAAGTGTGGTTATAATGGTTATGAGAATTCTAAACTGTGCTAAACACCTTGCATTTACACAACATTATTCTATAAAAGAGCCCTACCGCTGCCTCTTCCCCTGCTTACCTATATCTGATAAGAAAGCTCAGGTGCTCTCTCTTCTGTGGGCCAGGAGGAAGTTCAGACTGTGCAAAACCTGACCTGTGTGTGGGAACACTCCAGCGTCATCCCCTCACCACCATAAAAGCCAAGCCAATCTCCTTCTTCTGCTCTCTTAAGCCATTCTTGAACCTGCTTGAGAGCCTGCCCTGCTCTCCCCAGAAAGCCTCCTTCTTATGTAGTAAAGTTTTTCATACTCTCTAGGTGTATGTGTTATCAGTCTCGACATGCAAACCGAATTTGGGTTGAAGGATCCATCCTGTCTCTGTGGTGTGATTACAACAACTGGCCCTGTGAGCAGGACATCAAGGTGCTATCCCTTACCACCAGGGGTCTTTCTTCTCTTGCTTTGGCTTTCCAACTGGCTCTGCTGTATGCTGGTGAACAGGCACTTGGGCTACTGCCTGCTGGCTAGCTTGTGCTTTGAACTTGCTTCTTTGTGCTGCATTTGTTAGTCCTACTGAGTGTCTGCTAAAGCTTTGACCAACATAAGTCAGTTTAGCCACTTGGCATATAGTGAAAGGATTATTGGATTGGGACCTTGCTTAAAGCAGTCCTGAATCCTGTGTCTCAACCTGGACCTATTTGTGATTCTCAGGTTGAATCATGTGTTTCAATTCCAAACTAAGGTGTGACTGACACTAACCTCAAAGAAATGACTCTTGCCTTGTGAACACTGGTTGTGTCTCAACCACATGTTGGCCCCCTTTCTATATAGAGCTCAGGAGAAAGACTGACAGTCTGTTCAATATACAGGTCCATGGGATGGTCACTCGTGTGGAGGAAGAGCCGTTAACTATGTGGGATGCTGAGGTCATACTTCTAAAAGTAAATGACTCACTAGTACCTTACAGAATGCTTCTGCTGCTGCCCCTGTGCCTCTGTCATAAATAAAAAATGATCCTGATCCTCAGACCTCTAGAGAAAAACATCTGTGTCACCTCTGTGACAAAGCCAAGAGATTAGTTCAACCATTGCCATGGGGAAGTCCATAACACTGGTGGTACTGACTTGATTTGAGGCTCTCTGGAAGAAGAAACTTATAAAAACTTTGACCTATAAGAGCAATAACATCTGCAGATCTAATGTAAAAGACAAAACACAAAACCCCAAACTGTCAAAGTCTTCAAAAACAAGAAGTCTAAAAAACTGTCACAGCCAAGAGGAGCCTAAGAAGTTATAACATGGAACGACTAAATTTAATGTAGAATCTTGGTTGGGATCCTGGGACAGAAAAAGAACATTAGGTAAACAATAAGGCAATCTGGGGCTTCCACGGTGGCACAGTGGTTGAGAATCTGCCTGCTAATGCAGGGGACATGGGTTCGAGCCCTGATCTGGGAAGATCCCACATGCCGCAGAGCAACTAGGCCCGTGAGCCACAGCCACTGAGCCTGCGCGTCTGGAGCCTGTGCTCCGCAACAAGAGAGGCCGCGACAGTGAGAGGCCCGCGCACCACGATGAAGAGTGGCCCCTGCTTGCCACACCTAGGGAAAGCCCACGCACAGAAACGAAGACCCAACACAGCCAAAAATAAAAATAAATTAATTAAAAGAAGGCTCAACATTTAAAAAAAGAAGGAAATCTGATGAAGTACAGACTTTAGTGAATAATACTGTTTCAGTGTTGGTTCACTAAGTTGAACAATTGTACCATACTAATGTACAATGTTAAGAAGGGAAATTTGTTGTGGCGTGTATGAATATGATCTTCACAATTACTCTGTAAATCTAAAACTGTTCTAAAATAAAAAGTTTTTAAAAACCACACAATACTAGGTGATGAGATCTGGGAGACAACAGAATTAAACACTGAATGGGGGTGGCCATGTGGAATGGTTTGGAGGGAACACCTTCTCCCTAACATGTGCACCACAAGGATTGAACCAGAGAAGATGAGGAAGAGTGGAAGGTCAATTTGGGAAGGCTCTTTACTGGGTGTTGAGGAAGCACTCCCTTTCTCTAACCAGAGCACCTAGAATGCTCTGCACCCCTCCCCTCCCCCCACGTATCTTCAAGGGTAGTGCTTTGTGATGTCACAGCCACCCCAGCGCTACCATTGGCTGACCAATCAAAGCTGATGGGTGTGGCTCTTCATTGTCCTGGCAGGGTATATAGAGAGAGGCCAGGAGCCTTGGAGTAGAGCACACTGTTGCTACTGACATGGCGGAGGAAAGTACAATCCCCCAGGGGCCTAACTGCCATGCACGGACAAACACCGAGAGGTCAGAGCAACAAACACGAGGGGGCCAACGCAGAAGGGAGAGGATGAATTCTCCACTCCAGGGCTATAAGATGGAGGAGGTCAGATTACCCGACTCACGTGCCTCCTCTTCATCCCCCACCCAAGACTTACCCAGCCCTTCCCTGGCACAAACCCCTTCTCAATCCACACCCATTCTCTCAAAGTTCTCCTTCCCATCCTCTTTCCCCAAATCAATATCTTTCTGTATCACTTTGTTTTCCGACCAGATTCAGGAGGTGGTCGAGTTAACAAAATCAGTCCGTCGTCAGAATTCGGGAAGAGGTCCTACACAGAAGAAGTCAAAGATGCTAGCATTCTACTACCGGCGGAGTACAACAATGACTAAAGAGCCAGAGGAGGATGAAAACGTCCCAGAGGGCTCTTCCGGCAGTTCATAAAGTGCTGCCCTGGGTCTATCAGGTGACTGAGACCTTGCTGTCTCTGTGGTCTCTCCAGAGAAAGCACTGGAGAAATGGTCACCTGTGTAGAGACCGAATAAAAAAGCCCTCAGCTATTGATGTACAAGCTGTTGTAGAAAGATGTGTGTGTATCTCTGTCTGTTCTTTGGTGATGGGGACTGAAGGAAGGCAGGAAGGGGCAGGCGTGTGAGAAGGGAGGGAGGTAGTATCCTGCCAGTTTGGGGCCCAGACCAGCCAGTCCATAGTTAGCCAGACACCGGGAATAAGGACTGAGTGAGGACTGAGCTCTGAAGACAGATTTCTTCCTGAACACTTTATCCTGCTGGTGAGGAGGAAAAGGACTTGGTATTTCCGTGTGTGTTTCGGAGGTCCCAGATGGGGAGAGGGGTGCTGTATGGGTGGTGGCAGTGTGTGTCATAATCTGATTCCACTTTTGATGTTTGACAATTGACAGTTTTGAAGCCTCATTAATTCCCCTTCCCCTTCTGGCCCACATCTGGCCCACACTTTATGTCCACCTACTCCCAGCCAGGGAGTAGGTGAACATGAACTAGAAACAGATATGCCTAAGCTGAACCATCCGAATTATTTCCGTGCCTGACTTTTCCATAGCCAAGACATCCATTACCCTAAAATATCCTCTAGTGCACGTGGAGAACCTGACCCAATAAGTAATAAAGTTAAGTCTCTGGCCCTTATAATCAGCTTGAAAACTATGGGACCCTATGGACCTTTCCCCCTAGTTAAAACAATACCTTTCACCTCAGTGTTTAAGAAAAGGTTCAATCTAAATGAAAGCACGGTTTTCACAGATTGAAACCCATTATATAAGACCTATTTAGAGAAGGTGTGGTTATCCCCACTTCTGCTGCATTTAACAGCCAAGTTTTACTTGTTCTTAAACCCGGGAAAACAGGACCGGTGCCTCAGTGTGAATTCGTACCCTTGGCGTCATGGCCCCACCCACTAGGGCTCCATATATATTATTGAAATGACTGATTCCACCCAATAATAATAAGTAACTGGTAAATACTTTGTCGTTATAGCAAAGTATTTGGCTAGCATGTTCTATTCAGTGCCTATTTCAACAACCTCTCAGCTGCAGTTAACCTTCACCTTTAAAGGGACACAATACACCTTCACCTGGGTACTCAATGGGCTCAGTCTCCACGCCTGCCATCTCACATAGTCTTCACAGGCAATATTTTAACCAGCTCTAACTTTTTTCGGGTACACAGTTATGACATCTCACTAATGACATCCTCCTTTGAGGAGGTTCACATGAGACACATAGTACAGGGCCCCAGCACTTCAGTTAAGTTCCTGAAAATTATTTAGTAAGTTGAGGGCTGCTCCAGTCCTGACAGTGTCAAGAAACAGCTTTTAGTCTTCTTAGGACCCACATTGTTAAAACAAGCCCAACATGTTTTTGACATTTTTAGATTCTGGAGGCAACATTCCTCATTTACAAAGCTTTTTTGTTCTGTAACTTGCAAATAGGCCCAACTTGAATGAGACCCCCTGTAAAAAGATACTAGAATCTGCCTGAATTGCCATAGAACAGGCATTCCTGTTACGCCCCCCTCCCCCCCCCACCCCGAGATTCCTTCACTGTGGGAGCTTTAGCAACCTTCTCTCATATATCTCGGAGTCCCTCTACCATCAGTGATGGCCGTTAGTTGCATGGGCTTCTGATACAAGGAACTACCTTCCTTGGCCCAACGCTGTATGCCATTAGTGTAGCAATTGGTGGGTACATACTGGACTTTCCTGGAAATATAGACTATCTCAGGTCCTGAACCTGTGACCCTCAGTGTACAGCTGCCCGTTAGGCCTTTGATCATGGAAACAGCACCCTGCAAGCCCAGCACAGCTAGTGAGGCCTCCTTGCTACAGGATGGAGCTGAACCCGGGCCCTCTGCATACCCTACTTTCAGGAGAGGGTAACGTCCCCTGTGCTGGGTCCCTTGCCGGATGCCACAGTGCTAGAGGAGGTCATCTCTTAGAACACGTGGATAGCTGGGGAGCCCCTTAGGCTCAACACAGTGAATACCAAAGGGAGTTCATTCACTTAACCAATGGCATTGTCACTATCACACTTAATGGAGCTTGCTTGACTCTTGCTTCTTTCCATCTCTTAATCAGAATGTTCCTGATAAAGGACAGGACACAGGGTCAGCTCAGTTGGCCAAACTTTAGGCAGTTATCTTAGCACTTGGCCATGTCTTGGCCAACAATTGGCCTCATCCGCACATTTTTATAGATCTTTGGGCCACTGCCAGTGGTCTGACCATCTGCTCTGGCCAATGAAAACAATTCCTTCTCCAAGGTTGCCTCATTTGGGGTAAAGAACTCATAGAACCTCTTGCCTCACGGATACCCAAAATAGAAATCAAGGTCACACATCTTCTGCACATATTAAAGCCACAATACAATGTCTCACCATAGCACTCTTTATCTTCTTTGAAGTTCTGCACATTGATAGAGAGACTAAGGCACTCATTTCACTTCTCAGAATATATAGTACTAGCTCTTGATAGTACTAGATATTCAATGGAACATTCACCTTTCTTATTGGTCTCATGCTGCAGGTGCCATAATGGCTTACATAAACAAGTCCAAATTAAATTAAATAAACCACTCAATGTTTTAGTTATCAGACAAACACCATGGGTAAGTTGTCATTGAGACGGATCCCATTTTTTTCAGTTTTATTGAGGTATAATGGATAAATAAAAATTGTATATACTTAAGGTGTAGAACTTGATGTTTCGATTATTTCTATATCTATACCTATATCTATAGAATGAAAGAATCACAACCGTCTAATTACCCATCACTTCACAGTTACCAGTTTTTTCTTTTTTTTTTTGTTTGTTTGGTCTAACTGCATTTTTGATGCATAACTCATTATGTGAGTAATAATCCTTTTCATACCTTCTTGGTATATCAGTGGCATCATTAGTCTTGACATTCAAACCAAATTTGGGGTGGGGGATGTACATTCCACTTCTGTGAGGTGACAACAAGCTCACATATCCATAAATATATATATGTAGATATACTCATAGGCATATGAGTATGACACTTTAAAAAAGATACCAGTATTTCAGGAAACAAATATGTCCTGAGTGCCCAGTAGGTGTCAGATATTACTCTTGGTTCTGGAATTAGAGTGAAGAACATGAAATCAATAGTTCCTGTCACCAAGTAACTTCTGTTTTCATGGGCAAAGGGGTCGTTCTTGTTGGTGTGGGGAACCTTCTCTAAGGAGCTGATATTTGAATCAAGATCTGAATAATGAGGTCGAGTCAGCTGTGTGAAGACTTTGAAGAAGAGCATTTTAGGTAGACTAGCAAGTAACAATGCCATGAGGCCAGAACGAGAACAGTGTGTTGAGGAAGAGCAGAAGGGTGAGTGACTGGAGTGCAGTCAGAGAGGGGCAGAGCGGAGATTGATGACCGAGACTGGAGAGGCTGGCAGAGAAGTGGTCACATAGGGACTTGCAGGGTAAGAACTTGGATTTTATCTTACGTGCAGTGGAGGGCCACTGGATGGTTTGATAAAGGAAAGTGATGTCGTCTGATGTATGTTTTAGAAAGTTCACTGGATGTTGTGAACTGTGTAGGAGGGGTGACAGGCTGTTGGGACAATACAGGTGTGATATGATGATGGCTGGGACTAGGGTTTAGCAGGGGGAATATAACTTAGTGTCTAGTTGAGCAGTTGGGAGCATAGGATTTAAAGTCCGATCTCAATTTACAGCTTCAGCACCTAAAAGCTCTTTGACCTTGAGTACGTTTTTTAACTCCTGTAAGACTTAGTTTCCTCATCTGTAAAAAGGGAATGATAGTAACATGTATCTATATCTTAGAGCCATTCTGGGATTAAATGAGGTAATTTATGTAAAACACCTGACATTATATTAGGCCAATAATAAGCATTTGATTAAATGGCTTCTGTTGTTACCATCTATGATACAAATACGTGCATGCATAATCCTTGCTTCTTTCTCCCCTACTCCCCAAAAGCTAGTGTGTCTTCTGTTAACTGCTGCTAACCCATGAGTACTTAACCCTTGTGTTTTCCTTGAAGACACAGTATTTTGGGGCACCTTACCTCAATGGTCAAGCATTCTGGTACCTTTAGATACTTTATGATGTGTCTGTATATGGCTTATGATGAATTTATTCAGTAAGTGGCAGTAGTGTCTGATTTCTAACATTCTCTTCTTTCTACCTAATGAATCATTGCTTGAATACCTATCCCCTTTTCTCCAACCTCTTCCACAGGTCCTAAATGAACAGCAACCCATATTTCTTCCCCAACTGCAAACCTAATGTACTGAACTTAGTCAGATTGCTTTGACAGTTGCTTCCTTTCATTAAACGCAGCTTTGAGTTCTTCTTCCCTCAGAAAAACCTGCTTGCATGTTTCAAAGCAGGTTCTCATTTTATTAGTTCCTGATCAGGACTCTTCCAAAGTCTCTTGTTCCATTTGCCCATCTTCCACATTACCATCATTTGAGACGATAAATAATAAACTGTTTACTTCCTCCTCCACATTCTTGATGAATGAAATAGGACTAGATGTTGATTCCTTCCTCTTTGAAGGGATTGCTTTCCCTTCCCCACCTAAGGCTGGTGAGTGATGAAAGCATCCTCAGTCTTTAAGGCTAAGCTCAAATGGTTCTTTCCCTCTGAAGCCTCTCTACCACCAATGCCTGCAGAGTTCATTGCCCCTATTGTCCTACAAATTCTTATATTAAAGCAATAGCCATATTGTGTTAGAGTTGTTCATTTATATGTTTGTCTTGTTGTAATATACAACAAGAAGGAGCATATTTCATTCATCTCTGTAATCCCAACCACTTTAACACACCTGATACAATGTCATGGTTGCTGCTCAATGTAGTTTGATGAACTACTGGAGGACTGAACAATCAGATCATTCTGTAGATACTGGATCATTTCCTTAACCTGCTCTATAATGTTTGCTTTAGAAAATGTGAAACTTAAAATCATGTAAAATTTTTATTTTGAAAAACTCAAAGTACAAGAAAGAAAGTTAAAAAAAAAAGAACCCTAAAAACTCAAAACACTCTCTATGATATGCACACTTTCAGCAACTATCTCTTTGTACATGGCTTTACACATATGTAATTTACACGTGCATTTACATAAAGCAATTATATATAAATGTTGAGAAATATATATATATATATATATATATATATATACATACATTCATACACATACATAAATGTTGAGAATACCTGTACATCTATAGGATTTTTACACTTCATTAGCCACTCCTCCACTGGATAAGCAGTGTTAAAAGCCTGGTGTGAATCTTTGCATATCTTTGTCTATGTTCATAAATAAGGTAACATACATATGTATGCATAAAAACATATAGGGGCACTATTTTACTCTTTACTGCACATAGATTTTCTCACTTAGAAACATTTCAGAGAAATGTTTTCCACATCGTCTGGTTTAGACTTAACACACTTTTTAAACTAGTTATGTAAAATGCAATGGTTTGAGTGAAAGACAACTTATGAAACCATTCCTCTATTGAGGACATTCAAGTTGATTCCAGTTTTTTGGCTACTAGAAAAAATGTTGCAGTTAATCTGAATATATACGTATAATTTATTTTGTTCATATTCACTGTTATATACCTGTGCTTTTATTTTCTATGGAAGAAGGCCCCGGAAATGGAATTGCTAAGTTAAAATTTATGTAAATTCTTAATTTTAATAGAGGTTGCCAGATTGAATTCTAAATGGCTTTAATATACTGCACATTTCCCTCGGCAAATGTATGAGATAACATATTAACCTCCACAACACTCCAGCAATATGTGATACCATGTTTAATGGTCTTAAAGTGATATTTCCTTGTTAATTTAATTTCAATATGCCTGATGGCTAGTAAAGTTGAGTAATTTCACTTGTTTATTGGCAAGGTGGTTTTCTGCCTCCTTGAACAGCCCTTTTTACCCTTTTTAACCACTTTCAATTAGGGTGTTTGTCTTTTCTTATTAATGTGTAGGAAATTTTTTATATGTTCGGTATTGAATCCTTTATCTGTCATGTGTATTACAAATATATGTTCCTCTATTATTTGTCTTTTGGTTTTATTTACCTTTACATTTGCCATATGATTACATTTTAAGTTTTAAGCACTCAAATATGTCAGTCATTTCTCTAGAGTGTCTAGGTTTTCCAGCTTGCACAGAAATTTTTCTTGACTCCTAGATTATACATAAGTTTTCAAAAATATATATATTTTACCTCAACATTTTTATCTTTAGATCATACAGAACTTCATGTTGTGTGAGAGAGGAGTCCAAACTTATTTTATCCTTTTTAATACATATAAATAATAAATGTATGCAGCATTACTGAGAAGAAAATTGAGTCAAAAAGCAAAAAAAGCCCACTTTATTTTGGATACAAATCCAGCTCTGAAACTTACTAGCTGTTGCCCTGAGAAAGTCATTTAATTTATGTGAACTCTTTCCTCATTTGTAAAAGGGAGATAATAATGTCAACATGACAGAAGTTTTATGAGAATTAATGTATGTCAAACACAGTGACTAGAATATATAGTCAGAGGTCAAGAAAGATAGCTATAATGACTGTTGTTTACCTCCCTCTGAAATGCTTTTGCCTTGAACACACTTAGGAATGCTGATAGGCCCCATCATGTGTTGCTTCATGGCTCACTTTGGTTTTGCATCTTTAATGGAGTTTTTATTATGCAATGCTCCTAAAGTAAAAAGAAAAAAAGAAGACCATTACAGGAAGTTGGCCTCAAAGCTATTATCAACCAGGTAGAGTGCTACTGAGGTGAACATTAGAGGACAGACTAAGGTGGCCTAGATCCACCTCACACAGAAATACATCCTTTCACAAAGGGAAAAGATCTGCTAGAAGCTCCTGCTTCTAGAAAAATAAGACAAGGATGTTAATAAATGTGATGACTTGGGGGAAGGTGGCAAACATATTTGAGGCTCCGAATTTCCAGAGAGTATTTGAGAGAACACGTTGCTGTATATGGCCCGGGGAAATTAACCAAAAGCTCCCTAACTTGGGTGCCCCTCATGCGCCAGATACCATCACTGACAGAACTGGAATTTATAGTCAATACTAAGTGCCCTTATAGATCATTTTTCATTTCATAGGAAGGAGAAATAACTTTCCTAAGCAGTTAGGAAAGTTAAATATTTATTTATTTTGAACAAGCACACTTTTCTCTTTTTTTTTTTAACATCTTTACTGGAGTATAATTGCTTTACAATGGTGTATTAGTTTCTGCTCTATAACAAAGTGAATCAGCTATACATATACGTATATACCCATATCCCCTCCCTCTTGCGTCTCCCTCCCTCCCACCCACCCTATCCCACCCCTCTAGGTGGTCAAAAAGCACTGAGCTGATCTCCCTGTGCTATGTGGCTGCTTCCCACTAGCTATTTATTTTACATTTGGTAGTGTATATATGTCCATGCCACTCTCTCACTTTGTCCCAGCTTACCCTTCCCCCTCCCCATGTCCTCAAGTCCATTCTCTAGTAGGTCTGCGTCTTTATTGCCGTCTTACCCCTAGGTTCCTCATGACCATTTTGGTTAAAGATTCCACATATATGTGTTAGCATATGGTATTTGTCTTTCTCTTTCTGACTTACTTCACTCTGTATGACAGACTCTGGGTCCATCCACCTCACTACAAATAACTCAGTTTCATTCCTTTTTATGGCTGAGTAATATTCCATTGTATATATGTGCCACATCTTTATCCATTCATCTGTTGATGGACGCTTAGGTTCCTTCCAAGTCCTGGCTATTGTAAATAGAGCTGCGATGAACATTGTGGTACATGACTCTTTTTGAATTATGGTTTTCTCAGGATATATGCCCCGTAGTGGGATTGCTGGGTCGTATGGTAGTTCTATTTTTAGTTTGTTAAGGAACCTCCATACTGTTCTCAGTGGCTGTATCAATTTACATTCCCACCAACAGTGTATGAGGGTTCCCTTTTCTCCACACCTGCTCTAAGAATTTGTCCATTTCTTCCAGGTTGTCCATTTATTGTTTGTAGATTTTTTGTTGATGGCCATTCTGACCGGTGTGAGATGATACCGCATTGTAGTTTTGATTTGCATTTCTCTAATGATTAATGACATTGAGCATTCTTTCATGTGTTTGTTGGCAATTTGTGTATCTTCTTTGGAAAAATGTCTATTTAGGTCTTCTGCCCATTTTTGGATTGGGTTGTTTGTTTTTTTTGATATTGAGCTGCATGCGCTGCTTGTAAATATTGGAGACTAATCCTTTGTCAGTTGCTCCGTTTGCAAATATTTTCTCCCATTCTGAGGGTTGTCTTTTCATCTTGTTTATGGTTTCGTTTGCTGTGCAAAAGCTTTTAAGTTTCATTCGGTCCCATTTGTTTATTTTCGGTTTTGTTTCCATTTCTTTAGGAGGTGGGTCAAAAAAGGTCTTACTGTGATTTATCTCAAAAGAGTGTTCTTCTTTTATTTCCTCTAAGAGTTTTAGTGTGTCTGGCCTTACATTAAGGTCTTTAATCCATTTTGAGTTTATTTTTGTGTATGGCATTAGAGAGTGTTCTAATTTCATTCTTTTCCATGTATCTGTCCAGTTTTCCCAGCACCACTTATTGAAGAGGCTGTCTTTTCCCCATTGTATACTCTAGTCTCCTTTATCAAGATAAGGTTACCGTATGTACATGGGTTTATCTCTGGACGTTTTTGAATAGAACATCCTATAAATATCAATTAAGTCCGTCTTGTTTAATGTATCATTTAAAGCTTGTGTTTCCTTATTTTTTTTCATTTTGGATGATCTGTCCATTGGTGAAAGTGGGGTGTTAAAGTCGCCTACTATGATTGTGTTACTGTCGATTTCCCCTTTTATGGCTGGTAGTATTTGTCTTATGTATTGAGGTGGTCCTATGTTGGGTGCATAAATATTTACAAGTGTTATATCTTCTTCTTGGATCGATCCCTTGATCATTATGTAGTGTCCTTCTTTGTCTCTTGTAAGTCTTTATTTTAAAGTCTATTTTGTCTGATATGAGAATTGCTACTCCAGCTTTCTTTTGATTTTCATTTGCATGGAATATCTTTTTCCATCCCCTCACTTTCAGTCTGTATGTGTCCCTAGGCCTGAAGTGGGCCTGTTGTTGACAGCATATATACGGGTTTTGTTTTTGTATCCATTCACCCAGTCTGTGTCTTTCGGTGGGAGCATTTAATCCTTTTACATTTAAGGTAATGATCGATATGTATGCTCCTATTACCATTTTCTTAATTGTTTTGCATTTGTTATTGTAAGTCTTTTCCTTCTCTTGTGTTTCCTGCCTGGAGAAGTTGGTTTAGCATTTGCTGTAAAGCTGGTTTGGTTCTGCTGAATTCTCTTAGCTTTTGCTTGTCTGTAAAGGTTTTAATTTCTCTGTCAAATCTGAATGAGATCCTTGCTGGGTAGAGTAATCTTGGTTGTAGGATTTTCCCTTTCATCACGTTAAAGATGTCCTGCCACTCCTTTCTGGTTTGCAGAATTTCTGCTCAAAGATCAGCTGTTAACCTTATGGGGATTCCCTTCTATGTTATTTGTTGTTTTTCCCTTGCTGCTTTTAATATTTTTTCTTTGTATTTACTTTTTGATAGTTTGACTAATATGTGTCTTGGCGTGTTTCTCCTTGGATTTATCCTGTATGGGACTCTCTGTGATTCCTGGACTTGATTAACTATTCCCTTTCCCATATTAGGGAAGTTTTCAACTATAATCTCTTCAAATATTTTCTCAGTCCCTTTCTTTTTCTCTTTTTCTTTGGGAACCCCTATAATTTGAATGTTGGTACGTTTAATCGTGTCCCAGAGGTCTCTGAACTGTCCTCAATTCTTTTCATTCTTGTTTCTTTATTCTGCTCTCCAGTAGTTATTCCCACTATTTTATCTTCCGGGTCACTTATCCGTACTTCTGCCTCATTTATTCTGCTATTGATCCCTTCTAGAGAATGTTTAATTTCATTTATTGTGTTGTTCATGATTGTTTGTTTGCTCTTTAGTTCTTCTAGGTCAATGTTAAACTTTTCTTGTATTTTCTCCGTTCTATTTCCAAGATTTTAGATCATCTTTACTATCATTATTCTGAATTCTTTTTCAGGTAGACTGCCTATTTCCTCTTCATTTGTTAGGTCTGGTGAGTTTTTACCTTGCTCCTTCATTTGCTGTGTGTTTTTCTGTCTTTTCATTTTGCTTATCTTACTGTGTTTGGCGTCTCCCTTTTCACAGGCTGCAGGTTCGTAGTTCCCGTTGTTTTTGGTGTCTGTCCCCAGTGGCTAATGTTGGTTCAGTGGGTTGTGTAGGCTTCCTGGTGGAGGGGACTGGTGCCTGTGTTCTGGTCAGTGAGGCTGGATCTTTTCTTTTTGGTAGGCAGGTCCATGTGTGGTGGTGTGTTTGGGGGTGTCTGTGACCTTATTATGATTTTAGGCAGCCTCTCTGCTAATGGGTGGAGTTGTGTTCCTTTCTTGGTAGTTGTTTGGCATAAGATATCCAGCACTGTAGCTTGCTCGTCGTTTGGTGGAGCTGGGTCTTGGTGTTGAGATGGAGATCTCTGGGAGATTTTCACCGTTTGATATTACATGGAGCTGGGAGGTCTCTGGTTGACTAATATCCTGAACTTGCCTCTGCCACGTCAGAGGAACAGCCCTGACGCTTGGCTGGAGCACCAAGAGTCTGTCACGCACACGGCTCAGAATAAAAGGGAGAAAAAATAAATAAAGAAAGAAAAATATAAAATAAAATAAAATTAAATTTTAAAAAAGTTATTAAAATAAAGAACAAATATTTATTATTAAAATTTTTTTAAGTACTTTAAAAAATAGAAAGAAAGAAGAGAAAAACCAAACAAAAAAGCAAATTCACCAATGATAACAAGTGCTGAAAACTATACTAAAAAAAAGAAAGGACAGACAGAACCCTAGGACAAATGGTAAATACCAAACTATACAGACAAAATCACACACAGAAGCATACGCATACACACTCAGAAAAAGGGAAAAAATGTATAAATATCGTTTCTCCCAAAGTCCACCTCCTCCATTTGGGATGATTCGTTGTGTATTCAGGTGTTCCACCGATGCAGGGTACATCAAGTTGATTGTGGAGCTTTAATCCGCTGCTCCTGAAGCTGCTGGGCGAGATTTCCCTTTCTCTCCTTTTTCGCACAGCTCCTGGGGTTCAGCTTTGGATTTGGCCCCGCCTCTGCGTTAGGTCTCCTGAGGGCGTCTGTTCTCCACTCAGACAGGACGGGGTTAAAGGAGCCACTGCTTCGGGGGCTCTGGCTCACTCAGGCCCTGGGGAGGGATGGGTACGGAGGTGGGGCGAGCCTGCGGTGGCAGAGGCCTGCGTGACATTGCTCCAGCCCAAGGCGCGCCATGCGTTCTCCCGGGGAAGTTGTCCGTGTGTCATGGGACACTGGCAGTGGCGGGCTGCACAGGCTCCCTGAGGTGTGGATAGTGACCTGTGCTCGCACACAGGCTTCTTGGTGGCGGCAGCAGCAGCCTTAGCGTCTCATGCCCGTCTCTGGGGTCTACGCTGATAGCCACGGCTCGCACCCGTCTCTGGAGCTCCTTTAAGCGGCGCTCTGCATCCCCTCTGCTCGCGCACCAGGAAACAAAGAGGGAAGAAAAAGTCTCTTGCCTTTGCGGCAGCTCCAGACTTTTCCTGGACTCCCTCCTGGCTAGACGTGGTGCACTAACCCCTTCAGGCTGTGTTCACACTGCCAGTCCTCTCCCTGCACTCAGACCGAAGCCCGAGCCTCAGCTCCCAGCCCCCGCCCGTCCCGTCAAGTGAGTAGACAAGCCTCTCGGGCTGGTGAGTACTGGTCGGCACCCATCCTCCGTGCGGGAATCTCTCTGCTTTGCCCTTCGCACCCCTGTTGCTGCGCTCTCCTCCGCTACTCCGAAGTTTCCCCTCTCCGCCACCTGCAGTCTCCACCCGCGAAGGGGCTCCTAGTGTGTGGAAACCTTTCCTCCTTCACGGCTCCCTCCCACTGGTGCGGGTACTGTCCCTATCCTTTTGTCTCTGTTTTTTCTTTTGCTCTACCCAGGTACTTGGGGTGTTTCTTGCCTTTTGGGAAGTCTGAGGTCTTCTGCCGTCATTCAGTAGGTGTTCTGTAGGAGTTGTTCCACATGTAGATGGATTTCTGGTGTATTTGTAGGGAGGAAGTTGAAGAAGTTGATCTCCACGTCTTACTCCTCTGTCATCTTGAAGGTCTCTTCTTTCTTATTCAATTAGCTATCTCTCTCCCTCACCTCAAATAAAATTACAGGGTCATCACTGCCAGGAAAAAAATGAATGATAGGCAAGAAAGCAATGGAACTGTAACAGATGATATTCATTATTAGGAATTTAAAAATGAATTACACATACATACACACACACATAAATGTATATGTATATGCATGTGTGTGTTTGATGGAAAGATAATTTCACATATTCCCGTTATTTTCTAATTAGATATTACTGTCCTTGAAGCTAACCACCTGCAGTTTGCTGAAAAAGTCACATACCAAGTCATGTGATCTCATATAATTTCTGCTAGTCCCTTCTCCAACTTGTGGGTTTTACAAATATCTCTGAAAAAATAACCAAATAAAAACCAAAGAAAGAAACAAACAAACAAAAAAGAAACATACTACTTCTCATTGGGTATACATATGAGAATATAATTATGTGCATGTATAATGTAAATTCATTTCCCCTAAATAAGTCAATCCAATATCTGCAAAAAAAGAGATTCCAGTAGAATATGACAGTGTATAGCTGTGTAAACAGAGCAAGCACATTATCTTCTTTAGGGATATATCAGGGTCTTACAATGGTTTGCAGTTCAAGTCAATACAAATTACTGCTTTACCCAGCTATCAATTTATTGTAATTCCAAGGACAATGTGATATTATATTTTGTTATTTCTTTCAAAATATTTATTTTTTTGTTGACAGTCTTAGGCCAACATCAAAAATTGCTTCTCTATCTTTAAATCACTATTTATAACAAAGGTATCTTTGTTTTTGTTTTTATTTTTAAATCTCCTTGTATTCAGTTAACAGAATATTAATAGAAACTGTCAGTTTCTTAGCTCTTTATACCACTGTCTATCTAGTCATTCACCAAAGCATTACATTTAGATATTGTCCTGCTAGATTACCTCCATTAAGTACTTTGGTATTTTTCAGACAACTAATTAACCTTTTGAACCTCATTAAGGAATAGTAAGGAGGAAGACAATTACTGAGTCTGGAATTTGGTCAGACTACTGAGGCTAATACATTATTA
This sequence comes from Mesoplodon mirus, assembly GCF_964341445.2. NCBI lineage: Eukaryota > Metazoa > Chordata > Mammalia > Artiodactyla > Ziphiidae > Mesoplodon > Mesoplodon mirus. Next base: position 129,908,988 of record NC_138981.1, on the reverse strand, counting down.
TTAGGAAAGAAAAAAAACAACCATTAATCTTTTTAATGACTACAGATGACCAGAACATACAGTGTTAAATATTTGTTTAAGAGAACCCATATCTGGAGGAGAGGGCTCCAACCAAGGGCCAGGTCACAGGCTTTGCCTAACCCAGAAGACAATGGCCGCCTCGAATTCACTAACTCCAATCATTGCTACAGTAGGAGTGGCTACAATGACACTTTCTTGCATTGATATAACACTTCACAGTTTTCAGAATGCTGTCACCTACATTATTTCAGTTGATCCTTGAAACAGTTCCTTGAGGTACATGGCTCAATATTATCCTCTTTATTTCAGAGATAAATAAGGTGCCAAAAGAATAAATGATGTCTAAAGTATCACAAAGCTATCGTGTTGGAGCCTAGATTCAAACGATTCCCTCACTGCAGTTTTTCCGACAACGCAACTTGGTGGTTATGTATTATTAACCAAGGATCCTCTCTGAACTGTCTAGTCACTTTTCTTTTGTAAGCCTCAGTCATGTTTTATCTGAATTCACTAAGGGGTGGCATTAGAACAGCTCTGAGGACTGCTTTTAGGTCTGATGGTCTGCAGATCTTTGCAAAGTACACACTCTTGGCCTCTCGAGATTCATCAGGCCCTAGAACATAAGATGTGGCTTGCTTTTTCTTCCAGAAAGTTCCTGATGATTGCCACCCTGAGTGACCTGCTAAACTCCTGTTATGAGAAAAATGTGTTGCCTAAACATATCCCCAGAAAGAACATTATGAGCACACCTATAAAATTTGGCAATCAAATCTTTACTGAGTATTAACTACCTAAAGAGCCATGTGCTCAGAATTGAGGCAGGGAAAAGAGTAGAAATTAAGAAGCTTGTTCTCTAGATGGGGAACCCAGTTAAACTGAGAAGTTGCAGTTTTCTTTTAATCCTCGTAAATTGTAACTTGTTGAGAGATGAGAGAGTGGAAAGGGCTGAGGAAAGAGAGAGGAGGGCATAGGCATAGGAGAGAGGAGGAGGCATACGTGTGTGGTACCAAAATGAGCTGAGATTAAGAGAAAAAATTGTGCTGTACTATGTAAAAGGAGGTAGAAGACCCACTTAGAAGGGACTAGCAAAGCAGAAATAGGAGACAAAAATAGTTACCCACAGCTTACTAGGATAGGAAATGAGGAGTGGACTGTCAGGCCTGTGACAGAGGAAAGGGGAAACTGTCTCCCTACTCCGAACTTTGGGAATTTGGGAAACTAGATTTTGTTTAGTTGCCAGATTTAGCAAATAAAATTACAGGATGCTCAGTTAAATTGGAATTTTGTATAAAAACTACATACGTTTTTAGTGCATCTTCCCTGCAATATTTGAGACATATTTATATTCAACAATCATTTGCTGTTTATCTGAAATTCAAGTTTAACTAGTTGCCTTGTTGTTTTTTTTTTTTTTAATCTGGCGACCCTATTAACAGGAGGAATGTTACCTAAGAGCACTACTGTTGGGAGGAGGTAAAGCAGTCCCCAAATATTGTAGCAGACGGTGGGGCAGGGAGGAGGGTGGTGAGTACCACCCTCTCCAGCCTCCAGTTTTAAGTTCCACCACGTGGAGACCTTGAAGACATTACTTATTTTACCAGGACTTAGTATCCTCCTTTTAATATATTGTGACACTAAATCAGTCTCATTGGGGCATTCTGAGTATTAAATGAGTACACACACATACAGACACATGCACACGTGAATATAGGGATACATAGACATTTCATATAGTTACATATGTAAAATATATGTAAACAGTCCCTGGAATATGGCAGTCGTTCAGTAAATTTTAACCATTGTTATCCAAATATCTCGTGATATGAACTTTCTCCTGGGTAACACTCAGGAATGGTTTCTGGAACACATGATAACTTCCTGATTATCCCATATATTTGAGGGACAAGCCAGAACTTCCAGCAGTCATATGGACAGGTACTATTTTAATTTGGGAATTAAAAGGAAGTGTGAACTGAAAACTTGATGATATCTGAGTTATTCATTCTTTCTGGGCTAACAATATTGATTAATTTATTCCTTCCTTCATCCATCCATTCAACAAACATTCATTTAGCAGTTAGTATAGTACCTGGTACATAATGATTGCTCAGTATATTAGTCCTTACCATGGGATCATTTTTAAGTATTATGAAGGCCATTTGCTAAGAGAGTAGATGACAGGGTTTATATCTGACCTAGTCAGGAGTATCAAGAAAGTGATATTTTAGCTAAGTTTTTGAAGCATGAATAAGAATCAGCCATTCAAAGTTTAGTGGGAAGAATATTCTGAGCAGAAAAAAAAGGGTACGTAAAGACCTAGATGTGGGAAATAAGGTATATTTCTGGTACCCGCAAGAACCCCAGTCTAGGGGAAGTAGAGAAAGCAGATTGAAAATTTCGTATAATGAAGGGAAGACTCAGGTCGTGCAAGGTCTTGTAGGTGTGTTAAGATTTGGGGACATTTTGCCAAAAATCAGAGGGAAAAAATAAGAGTGACAGTCTTTGTTTGCAAAAGATCCCTCTAGTTGCTGGGAGAGTGACTTGCAGTATATCTGTGGCATCTGAATTATATGTATTAAGATGTTAAATATATTAAATATTTGTCATTCTGCTTTCCTTAGCCTGACCTCGAAGAACTTATGCAATGTGCTTCCAACTTAAGTTACCTTCAACCCATTCAAACAAACCTCTCTCTGGAACACCTGTCTCCAAGCTTGATGTGTGTCTGTCTCACCCATGAATTGGAGCTGTGCTCAGAGCCACCTTTGCCATGAGCGCATTCCGGAGCCTCTCAACTACAAGTGATAGCTTGCTTTGGGTTCTCAGAAAACAGGTTTCATCTCTCTTTTCTTTTTTCCTTTTTCTTTCTTATTTATTTATTTATTTATTTTTACATATACATGTATCTATTCTTTTTCAAATTCTTTTCCCACTTAGGTTATTACAGAGTACTGAGCAGAGTTCCCTGTGCTATACAGTAGGTCCTTGTTGGTTATCTATTTTAAATATAGCAATGTGTACATGTCAATCCCAAACTCCCAATCTGTCCCTCCCCTCACACTTCTCCCCTGCTAACCGTAAATTCATTCTCTAAGGCTGTGAGTCTGTTTCTATTTTGTAAATAAGTTCATTTGTAACCTTTTTTTAGATTCCACATATAAGCAATGTCATATGATATTTGTCTTTCTTTGTCTAAATTACTTCTCTTAGTCTGATAATCTCTAAGTCCATCCATGTTGTTGCAAATGGCATATTTCATTCTATTTATGGCCAAGTAATATTCCATTATGTATATGTACCACATCATCTTTATCCATTCCTCTGTTGATGGACATTTAGGTTGCTTCCATGTCTTGGCTACTGTAAATAGTACTGCAATGAACATTGGGTACATGTATCTTTTCAAATTATGGTTTTCTCCAGATATATGCCCAGGAGTGGGATTGCTGGATCATATGGTAGCTTTGTTTGGAGTTTCTTAAAGAACCTCCATACTGTTCTCCATAGTGGTTGTACCACTTTACATGCCCTCCAACAGTGTAGGAGGGTTCCTTTTTCTCCACATCCTCTCCAGTAATTATTGTTTGTAGATTTTTTGATGATAGCCATTCTGACTGGTGTGAGGTGATATCTCATTGTAGTTTTAATTTGCATTTCTCTAATAATTAGCGATGTTGAGCATCTTTTCATGTGCCTCTTGGCCATCTGTATGTCTTCTTTAGAGAAATGTGTATTTAATTCTTCTGCCCATTTTTTGATTGGGTTGTTTGTTTTTTGATATTGAGCCACATGAGCTGTTTGTAAATTTTGGAGACTAATCCCTTGTTGGTTGCATCATTTGCAAATATTTTCTTAAGTAGTATATTCTAGATTTAAAATCCATTCTTAGCTCTCTCACTGGACTGTCAGTTCCTTGAAGGCAATCACTGGTGTCCTCTATCAACCTCCTAGATGTGCTATGCACAGTACAATTTGTGTCAAAAATAAGTGAGTGAATACTTATTCTCTAAGCAAATGAATACAAGTAAATAAATAAATAAAAGGCTGAATTGGCATGATTTATTTCAAATCTCAGTGCCCTCTATTACTGATCATTTTATTTTAGCAAGGCTAAGTTGTGTTACTTTCAATGTAAAATAATTTGTAATAACTCTGAGGCTTTGAGAATAAAATGAATGATTATTTTCTTTTTAAAAAAATTTTAAAATTTTATGCAATTTTTAAAGGTTACTTTCCATTTACAGTTATTACAAAATATTGGCTATGTTCCCCGTGTTGTACAATACATCCTTGAGCCTATCTTAATCTTTTTAAAGGACTATATTGTTTTTGCCTGAAAAGGACCACTTTCTATTCGCAAGTTCTATCCATTTGCTTACTGGACAGAACAAGAGAAATTGTCTAATCTCTCCCACACATGCACAGGTATAATCTTTAAAGCTGCTAAAAGAATGGAATAGTGCAATGTGTAATTATCTATCCTAGATTCAAGTTCCAGATAAGTAGCTATCATGTATAAACTAACTTTTGTTAAGGCTTTAGTAAACCAGATCTATAATTCTACAGGAGAGAGAAAATTTTGATATTCATGAAGTTATGTGCTGTGTGCCCTTTCACTGTCAAAGTCATCCTCCTATCACACACACATACATCATCATCATCATCATCATCCTTTTGCATCATCCACAGCTGAAGTGACAGTTTATTTCCATGCTCAAAATTGTGTGTTCCTTTCTGAGTTTACTGTTATCTTTTGGAGACTACATATCAAAGGATGAAGGAAAGGACATCAGGCCATCCCTCTGGAAGCCTGCACCTCTCAGTAGGACATTTCCAACTATAAGTGTAAGATGCTAGGAAGAATCTTTGAACATCTCCTACTTTCCAGACCTCCTTAATGGGAGCTGATGGAGAGGGGAGATAGAAATGATTATGTGTAACTCCTGTTATCCAGATGCTTAGTATCTAGTCTTCCTGAGATATATTGATATCTATAATTTTAATCTGTAACTTATGAAAGACAGCTGGGACTTACGTTGTTCGTATTATCCTTCTCCCTCCCCATGCCCTTTGGGGATGATAGTGTATAATTCTCACTTCTAAGTCTGGTCCAGCAGATGAAAGTTTTGAGATAGTTTCTCCATGGGATTACCATACCAAGACATGCGTTGAGTTCTCTAAACCAATTTGTCAAAGATTAAAAAAAATAAGTTAACCATCTAAAGTTATCTCCCAAAATGAAGAAGGTCAAAAGACAACATGTCATTCTAACTGGGACCAGCTATTCACAACTGATGTTCCTCTGATATGCCAAAACCATTTTAGCATCTTACCCAGATCATAAATAACTTGATAAGTAATATGATAAAAAGGAAACATAGGGATCATTACTTGGCTGAAAAATTAGGTTCAAGGATAATGTGTCCCAACTTGAAATGAGAATTACCTTTTTCCTCCAACGTAATATCTGGAGCCAGATTTATATTTGAATATGTAACTCAAAATGACAGCAACATTTTTTTAACCTCTTCATATATTGTAAATGAGTTCCACATGTTTGTATCAAATGCAGTAAAATCTACATGTCATATCTCACAACATTTAAAAAAATGCCTAGACGTTTTTCTGACTCAAGTGCAACTCGTTGTCAGTGTAGGGAACTCTACTGGTGATCTGTCCATACACATTGTAGAGGACTTCCCCTCTTCATCTGAGTTGCAATATGTATAAAAACAAAAAGCATTCCTAGACACCATGTGTTTTACCATCTAATAGACAGTGGATAATTAGATATGAAATGTATGGTTATAACATTAACAGGACCAGAAACGTAAAGTGAGGGAAACAGGTAATATTAGGAGATTTTAGCTTAATGTAAAAAGGCTTTCTTGAATTTGGATTTCCTAGATTCTGTTGGAAGAGAGCAGTGGTGAAGGATTATGACTAGAGGCTCTATCATATGTAGAATAGGTTACTGGAGAGCTTGTGCAGAGCCTTGACTGAGAGCAGTGTTACAGGATGTGGTTTAGAGAACACGCTGCGGGAAAGAGAAAAGTAGATCCAACTGCTCAAATATGGCAAGCTGAAGTGGGAGGTCCTTAGACATACAAGCAGAAGAAACATTGTAGTCCTACTGGAGACCTTCCAGAAGTTCAGCAAATATTGGAGAAAACATTTTTTTTTTGCCAGACACTTCATATGCATTGACTCATATTGACTCATTTAGTGTTCTCAAAAACCGCAGGTAGTATTATTGTAATGATTATACAAGTGGAGAGACCAAGGTGCAGAAAATGGTGTAAGATCATAGCAGGGCTGGAATTCAAACCCAAGCTTGTTTTATTCTAACGCCCTTATGCTTTCCAGTCTAACACACTGACTCTCAGCACCTATGGCATGTTATTTTGAATAACTCTTAATGGTTATATTTCTTGGTTAAGGGTAGAATTTTATTTGAAAATCAGTTGTAAAAAATAGGGTAGATGACTATGGCTTTTGGTAAACAATAACAACAAAACAAAATGAGGCATCATCAGAAGGTACTAAACACATGTGCATCCAAAACTGGTTCTAAGGTCTGTAATTTTTTAATTTATTTTATTTTAAATTGAAGTATAGTTAATTTACAATGTTATGTTAGTTTCAAGTGTACAGCAAAGTGATTCAGTTATATGTATATTTTTTGAGATTTTTTTCCATTATTGGTTATTACAAGATATTGAACATAGGAGAATAAGGACCTACTGCATAGAACAGGGAACTATATTGAGGTCTGTAATTTAAGAACTACCATATGACCCAGCAGTCCCACTACTGGGCATATACCCTGAGAAAACCATAATTCAAAAAGAGTCATGTACCAGAATGTTCATTGCAGCTCTATTTACAATAGCCAGGACATGGAAGGAACCTAAGGGTCCATCGATAGATGAATGGATAAAGAAGATGTGGCACATATATATAATGGAATATTACTCAGCCATAGAAATAATCGAAATTGAGTTATTTGTAGTGAGGTGGATGGACCTAGAGTCTGTCATACAGAGTGAAGTAAGTCAGAAAGAGAAGAACAAATACTGTATGGTAACACACATATATGGAATCTACAAAAAGAAATAAAATGGTTCTGAAGAACCTAGGGGGCAGGACAGGAATAATGATACAGACGTAGAGAATGAACTTGAGGACATGGGGAGTGGGAAGGGTAAGCTGGGACCAAGTGAGAGAGAGGCATGGACATATATACACTACCAAATGTTAAATAGATAGCTAGTGCGAAGCAGCCGCATAGCACAGGGAGATCAGCTCAGTGCTTTGTGACCACCTAGAGGGGTGGGATAGGGAGGGTGGGAGGGAGGGAGACTCAAGAGGGAAGAGATATGGGAACATATGTATATGTATAACTGATTCACTTTGTTATAAAGCAGAAACTAACACACCATTGTAAAGCAATTATACTCCAATAAAGATGTTTAAAAAATTAGAAAATAAAAAATAAAGCTGGGCAAGTACAGGGCTTGTAGGCCTGCAGGTGCAGCCCAAAAGGTATCTTTTCAGAAATGCTTATTATGTATCTGCAATCCTATGAGAACATTTAGCAAATTGAGGCTTGTAATGCTCAGTAGTACTAATCAATCACTCAGTCACAATTAGGTGACTGCTAATTAGTTGCAGCAGATAAGCAGGCATAAGCACAAAGAGTAGACCACTTGTTTAGCTACAAAGGGGGAACAAAAACAGAAGAAAAGCTTCTATATACATAGTCCAGATTGATATTGATTAATCAGGCAGCAGGAAAAAAGGCTTTCAACACATAATGGTGAGTACAGGTATGTCTAAATATATGCAACTGTAGGTCCAATATTTAAGTAGGATTATACCTGTCCCTGTGCTCTCTCCAAAGACAGCTTATTTGGATGCCAGGGGGACCTCCATGGGAAAGAGGAACATGATAATCTTTCTGACACTTGCAGGAGGAATGCTTTTTTAAATTATTCAAAATTAAGATAATTCTGGATGTTCTTTTGTTTCTTTCCTCTCCATGTGGTTTCCACGTTGAAGTAGGTTTAATATAATGTCTCATCATCTTTTCACTTTTTACGTTATTCATGCAAGTCAAACAGTTATTCACAACCAGTCTTCTCTTGGGGAAGACTGGGGCAAGAAGGTAGAGCAGGCAGGAAGCTACCACTAGAGTTTCAAGAGCTCTGAGTAAAGTGTGGGTGTGGGTCCTTTATTGAGCAACAAATCCACAAGAGTAAGTGACTTTCTTTCAAGTCTCCATATTTACTCCATAGAGGAAGTGACAATAGTCCTTCAAGGAGCTAGATCCTGGAGCACAACTTCCAAATCTAATCTAGCCTAACAGTTTAAGGAAAAGGAAAATTGTTTTAATAGACATTTCATACAGTGCAATCAATATCCAGTCTGTGTGAAAGCAACAGTTGTTAGCTGGTTTTCAGAGAAGAGCGTGCATCATACTCAGGCTGATTTGCTTGTTTTGACTGACCAGGGCATTCATTCATTTTGATCTTTTTCACTAAATGGTCAAGTCAGTGAAAATGAGAAGACAAATGGTATGGTACGGTATGTAGTGGTACATACCTGGGTTTATTATTCAACTTCCACCACTTACTTGCCAGGTGATATTGAGTAATTGACTTTAGACTCCGAGTCGCAGTTTCCTCACCTTTAAAATCCTAATAATAGAATCTGACTGTAGGGTTAAATTAGATGATGTATACAAAGATCCTACTAGAGTACCTGGCACATACAGATACACTCAATAAAAATCAGCATCCCCATTCTTTCCTCAGCCCACTGGGTGTTTATGGACACAAACAGAAACGGATTAAAGAGTTTCACATTAATTTTTGGCCAGTACACTCATTACTGTTATGCTCAGTTTATAATCTGGTCTTAAAATAATATTTGTGTGGCCAATTGTTCCAAAGAAATCTAGATTAATAGTTGATTTGGGTAACATTATTCTAATTAGAGGGATTTATTCTAAGCATTGTTAGTCTCTGTTTTTCTGGAATCAAGTAGATTATGTTGTTCCAAGTTCAACTGAGTATTTTCAAATAAAACACTTCATAGTGTGTGAATGTAAGTGATATGTTCTAGTATTCTCCCATATGTAGATATATCACAACAATTTACACATTGCCCGTTTCTGGTATTATAATTTCTAGGAAAAATAAGGTCAAGCTGGTATGTGGGGAGTAGGAAGGACATTAACATTGGATGTCATGGATAGAGAAATTTCATGGGATCATAGGCAGCAGGATAAATGAATGAGGAAGGGAAGCAAGAGGAAGAAATGGAGAAGAGGAACCAACAAAAGTAGTAAAAACATCCCCATCCAGAATAAACAAATAATAAAAGTTATCATTTATCAGTAACTCTTTAAACCACACTTTCAAGTGAACACTGTTTTAATTTTGTTTAAAGTGCTATTATTGTCTATATTCCACAGATGATGAAACAGAGGCCCAGGAGGGGATTAAACAAACTGCTGAAGATAGTGGAGCTAGCTAGTAATAGATCTGGGATTTAAATCTGTGACTAGAAAAAGGCCAAGTCTATTTTCTTTTCTCCATGCAATACTTTGCCTTGTGTTCTAAGACAGAGGTCAACAAACTATGACTGCAGGCCAGATCTGGCCCTGTGGACATTTTATTTGTAAATAAAGTTTTATTGGAACATAGCTAGGCCCACTCACTTATGTGTTGCCTATAGCTGCTTTCTTGCTACAATAGCACAGTGGATAAGTTGCATCAGAGACCACAGGGCCCACAAAGCTGACAATATTCACTGTATGATCCAACCAAAAAAATTGCCAACTTCCTGTTCTAAGAGCAAATATATGAGTTTAGCTACCAAGAAGATATTTTTCTGTAAAGATAACTAAAGTAATCATTAGTTACTGAAATGGAAAAAGAAATGGTTTAGAAATCAAATCCCATTAACATTTTAGGGCACTGTAACCTGTCGTTCTCTCATTTCAACCCTCACAATAACCCTGTGTAGTGGGTGTGACTAACTATTTTATACAAAGTTGGAAACTGAAGCTCAAAGATCTGAAGGTATCCATTTGCCCAAAGTTGCAGTTAGGCAGTGAATAAGGCTGATATTTGAACCCAGACCTGTCTTACATCAAGTCTAGTGCTACTTACACCACATTTGAAAATCTAACTAGGAATATAGGTATAGGTGATGAGCAGCAGGGGGAATATGAAGGCAAATTTCCTGATTTCTTTATCTGGAAGGATTTCCTGTTTTCTCAGTACTCAGCAAGAACAAGTAGAAAAGAAAGACTGTGTAAAGTCCCTGTCGGGAAGGGAGCAAAGGGCAGAGTTGTTCTTAAAGAAGAAGCATGGTAAGTATCTGATTTATGCATGAAATCTGTAAATGTTGCCATAGGAAAAACATGGTAGGAACCGTGATTATGAATTCATTAGGAAACCTGTGAAGGAAGGGGTCATGAAGAGTCTTGATCCCAGTGTTGGTGCAGGAAAGGGATTAGGGATCAAAGGAAAGATTTTTTGGAAAGTCGCCTTAGTATAGACCTCTCACACTCAAGATCAGGAGATCGGGGGACACTGCTGCAGGAATGGCTTCTTGGGAATTCCCTGGCGGTCCAGTGGTTAGGATTCCATGCTCTCAGTGCCAAGGGCCCAGGTTCGATCCCTGGTAGGGGAAGTAAGATCCCACAAGCCATGAGGCGCGGCCAAAAAAAAGAGAAAAAAAAAGGAGTGGCTTCTTTGTCATTCATGTTGCTTGCCATGGGTTCAGTCAAGTTCCACTAGGTTAGCTCTCCAAATTCCAGGGCTATTTGGGGCTGGGGTGGAGCCTCAGGTGATTTTTTTTTAAGGTAAGAAGTGGATTTATTTAGAGAAACACACTCCACAGACAGAGTGTGGGCCATGTCAGAAGGTGAGAAAGGCACCAGGGTATGGGGTTGTCAGTTTTTATAGGAGTAGGTAATTTCATAGGCTAATGAGTGGGAGGAATATTCCAGCTATTTCAGGAAGGGGCGGGGATTTCCAAGCATTGGGCCACCACCCACTTTTTGATCCTTATGGTCGGCCTTGGAACTGGCATGGTGCCTGTGGGTGTGTCATTTAGCTTGCTGATGTGTTACAGTGAGCTTGTATACTGAGGCTCAAGGTCTAGGTGGAAGTTGACTTGTTAACCATCATGGACCCATTTGATTCTAATCAGTTTATGTCATGTCCTTGGGCTATGTCATTCTTTCAAAGGTTGTGCCCTGCCCCCTTCCCTCCTGTTTCATTCCCACGTCAGAGATTTTACTCCCATATTCTTATGGGAAGCAGAAGGGCGATGGTCCGTCTTCTGTAACTGCTTCAAGGCTGAGTAAGGGCATCACCCTGCCTGTCAGGGAGTAAAAATCCCTGGGTGCCAGATCTAGGGGCCCCAGGGGCAGGATAGCTCGTTGTTTTAAGTCAGCATAGGCTGGAATCCTCGCATAGCCATCATCTTGGTGTGGAACTGTTGTAACTGCTTCCATAGACTTTCTGTGAATCTCCTTGATGATGAAGCACTTTTTGTAACAGCATCAGAGTAAAAAAAAAACTATAAATAAAAAAAAATCTATAAATGACAAAACTGATTACCGTGTAATTGATAAAGAAACTTGGTTACAATAACCAGAATTACGAATGATTGCATTTAACTTAACATACCAAATAATCCTAGTTAAATATTTCAGTTTTAAGATACCTCAGGGGACCTCTAAAGTACCCCAAAGTTCACTGGAAATCAAAAGAAACTTAATTAAAATTTGATATTTGGGAAGTTTGTTAAAAAGTTTTAAAACACTTGGTCAAATAAGATCCTAGGTCACTGCGAGACAGTACTTATTCTTTAACCAAAGTTACAAAAGATCTCAAAAGCAAATACAGATCACTTAAAGTCAAAGAAACTCATACTATCTGTTATTAAAAGCAGCATTTCAGGGCTTCCCTAGTGGCGCAGTGGTTAAGAATCTGCCTGCCAATGCAGGGGACACAGGTTCAAGCCCTGGTCTGGGAAGATCCCACATGCCGCAGAGCAGCTAAGCCCGTGTGCCACAACTACTGAGCCTGTGCTCTAGAGCCTGCAAGCCACAACTACGGAAGCCCGTGTACCACAGCGACTGAAGCCTGCGTGCCTAGAACCTGTGCTCTGCAACAAGAGAAGCCACCGCAATGAGAAGCCCTCGTACCACAACGAAGAGTAGCCCCTGCTCGCCGCAACTAGAGAAAGCCCGCACAGAGCAATGGAAGACCCAATGCAGCCAATAAATAAATAAATAAATAAATAAAATCTTAAAAAAAAAAAAAAAAAAAAAAAAGCATTTCAAGAAAACTTTGGAGGGAGAAGCAAATCCAGTCTTGTCCCAGCCTACTCCCAACAAAATCCATTTTCCCAACTAAATTTAATCCAATCTTTAAAAATCCTGATCATGCACAACTCTTTTCAGTATGTTTTCTCTCATTCCTCCTACCTTCTTTTACTGAAAACATACAAATTTATAACAGATAGAATAAGGTTTTATTTCATCTCTAGTAAACCTAGGTACAACAGAAGTGTTATACTCAACATTGATGACTCTAAAGACATGTATATATTAATCAAATCAACAAGTGTAAGCCACCTTCAATACCCGATATCAGTTTAGAACTGAATATTTTCCAGATGACATGAACCTGAAATTCATTCTGGCCAGATTACTTTCTGAGTATTTATATAAGCACTTAATTTTTTTAAAAGCCCATTAAGTAGAGCTCTTTTAATTTTTGGCAATACCATACACCTACAACACACATATAGATACATATAAACACACAAACAAACACAAAGCCTTCATAGTCCCCATTCCAAAATTTCAGTCCTGAGTCAGGTACAACATAAAACCCATCAGTTACAAGGGGTTGGATTCAAATTGGGCTTCTGGCAGATGGAACAAATCAAGGTCACCTATCTAGATGGCTAAACCCATTTTACTAGTGTTTACAGAAAAGACACTTAGGATTTCTATTTATGTTGATAAGTTCTAAATTACTTTACACTCTTTTTTCTTAACTTATTTATTTTTATTTATTTAGTTTTGTCTGTACTGGGTCTTTGCTGCTGTGCATGGTCTTCCTCTAGTTGTGGTGAGTGGGGGCTACTCTTCATTGTGGTACGAGGGCTTCTCATTGCGGTGGCTTCTCTTGTTGCAGAGCACAGACTCTAGGTGTGCGGTCTTCAGTAGTTGTGGCATGAGGGCTCAGTAGTTGTGGCTTGCGGGCTCTAGAGCTCAGGCTCGGTAGTTGTGGTGCACGGGCTTAGTTGCTCCACGGCATGTGGGATCTTCCCAGAGCAGGGCTTGAACCCGGATTCTTTTTTTTGTTGTTGTTTTTGTGGTACACGGGCCTCTCACTGTTGTGGCCTCTCCCATTGTGGAGCACAGGCTGTGGACGTGCAGGCTCAGCGGCCATGGCTCATGGGCCCAGCCGCTCCGCAGCATGTGGGATCTTCCCAGACTGGGGCACGAACCCGCGTCCCCTGCATCGGCAGGCGGACTCTCAACCACTACGCCACCAGGGAAGCCTGAACCCGGATTCTTAACCACTGCACCACCAGGGAAGTCCCTACCCTCTAAGGTAGATAGATAGAGGGAAGCAGCCACAGAGCACAGGGAGATCAGCTCGGTGCTTTGTGACCACCTGGAGGGGTGGGAAGGGGAGGGTGGGAGGGAGGGAGATGCATGAGGGAAGGGATGTGGGAACAGATGTATATGTATGACTGATTCACTTTATTATAAAGCAGAAACTAATAAAATAAATAAATAAATAAATAAATAAATACATTGAAAAAAAAAAGAATAAAAAAAAAAATGGCAGAGATAAGCGTTCCTGAGAAGACCAGATAGGATATATTCATCTGAAAGGTACAGGCAAGTTCCTCCTAGGATGACTTTGTTTCCTGTTTGTTTAATATTTACAAGCCTCTTAAGAGAAATAGGGAAGGCTTTGGGAGTGGTAAAAGGATTTGATGGATTTTGGATTATTTTTGGAGCCACACCTCTGGTCCTGTAAAGACTACATTTGTAAAACAAGGACAGTTTTGTTTTCTTTTTCAGAGAATTGGGTGGTTACCTCAATGATATTGAAGGACTGATATAACCCATTCACCTATGTTGGAAAGTTTTACTTTTTCTCATTTAGTTTAGGGGGCCTCAGGTGATTCTACTATGCAGCCGATTGAGATCCACAGTCTCAAGCAGAAAGTATCATTCTGGAGCCTGCATCAGTGATTTTGCACAGGCTCTTGAATGCACTCTCCTCTTCTTCAGTCTGTCAAAACACCCTTATTCTCCCAGACCAAAATCAAATATTGTCCCTGACCTTTCTAGTAGAGTGGATATATTATATATGAGCATGTATGGCCTTTTATCTTATTTTATCCAACAGTTGCTCACCCCAAACTGAATTCTTCGAGGGCAGGGACAGATTCTTACTAAATATTTTTTTAATGTTAACCTCTAGGGCAAGGCTATACACATAGTTAACATTCTATAAATATTTTTAATAACAACCCTTTTTTTTTTTTTTTTTTTTTTTTGCGGTACGCGGGCCTCTCACCTTTGCGGCCTCTCCCGCTGCGGAGCACAGGTTCTGGATGCACAGCCTCAGTGGCCACGGCTTACGGGCCCAGCCACTCTGCGGCACGTGGGATCCTCCCAGACCGGGACACGAACCCGCGGCCCCTGCATCAGCAGGCGGACTCCCAACCACTGCGCCACCTGGGAAGCCCAATGACAACCCTTTTGAAATAGAATTATATGTTTAGGCAGACTAAATATAGGCTCCTTTATTAAATTGGAACTAACACTTTGCCCATCAGTCATGTGAATTTCAGGTGTCCCCTACACCTAACCCCCACCACATGTGTACAGTGCATAAAGCTTTCTCAGGGCCACATCTATTTGGCCAGGATTGGTTGAAGTTAATTTATCCTTATTTTTTAACACAGTGCCTGACAAATACGACAAGTTAAATAAATATTTCATAAGATATTTGTTGAATAAAGGAATCAGCAGAAGTAATTTAAAGATAGGAGGCAAATACCACTGTCTTTGACAATATATAAAAGCAGAATTAGGAATCCAAAGAGTGATTCTTTACTAACTCCTTAATGTTCCCTAACAGACTATCTGAAAGGGAGATAGAGTTTGTGGATACAGAGCAGGTTGCTAATAGGGAATCACAAATCTGGCAGAAATCAAAATGAAGATAGGCTGCAAAGGTAAATGTTTTTGTCTAGCACAGACTCTGGTAATGCAGGCAGTGACTCTATTTGAAGAGTCACTTGACACATTAAGCTTGCTTCTCTGGAAAGTGTCTGAGAAGTATTTGATTAAAGTTCTAGGCTTCATTTTCAACTGAATAAAATGTAACTTACATTTCCACACCCATTTTGCTGCACTGTAATGCTGTAATGACAGTTACTCCTCAGACAGACTATATCGCGGCTTACTGGAAAGAAGACAAAGGCATATCTTCTTAGACACTATTCCAAGAGTGAGCAAGATGTCAACAACATTTATTGAAAATCTTCTGTGTGAGAATCCTTCACCATCAGCCTCATTCAGATCAGGCCATTGATTCTCTCTACCTGAAAACTTAACCTTTGCACAGTGCCTGTATTAGGTTTGAACGGGGCTTATTGAATTGCCACCATACCCGGGATGGGAGTGGTGGTGAATCATTCTGTCTAGTATAAACTAACTACATGGTAGATCTACAACCCTGGTTTTCAACCAGAGTTTTGTATCAGAATTGTCTAGAGAACACTTAAATCAAAGCTTATTGAAAAATCTCTAATCTTTAACCATTCCCTGCCATCACCTCCCAAGGGGAGATTCTAATACACCCTTGTTGAAGAGGGAAGTGAAATTTTAAAACGTAAACTTTTAAATGCTCCTCAGGTGATTAAGGCATGCTTTCTTTGCGCCTCTGCTCTTCGAGAACAATTAGCACAGTGTGAGGATTCTTACAGGGCTCCCATAATCTTGCCTGTGTCACTCACACCCATACCATTACTCTCATAGGCAGTTTTGAATGGTAGGAAAGCGTATGATCTCCATATTTGAATCCATGTTGAGGAATCTATTTGTTGAATGACCCTGGGCAAATCAATTAAGCTTTCTGAGCTCAATTTCTTCATCTCTCAAATGGAAATAACACCATCAATGTCATGGGCTTAACAGGATGATTAAAGTGTCCAAAACTCTTAGGAGATGCCCAGAAGAGTCTTTGTATCAGCAAGAATTTAGTCAGGAAAACCACAAGCAAAAGAATGGCTTTTCTTTCTCTTCATCCTTCTAAGTCTTACACAAAATCCTCCCATTAGTAGATTCTAAATTGGAGCCCTTCTGGCAAGAGGATCTGGGAAATGTTTCCAGCCTTCCTGCCCCAAAGATACAGGGAAGAGCATGGAAAGGAGTGAAGATAGTATTGAGATGCCAAATGCCAATCTAATATAACAATAAATGGTCAATAGAAATGATCATTTATATTTATTGGTCTGCCTGTGGATTAGCGCTAGGTCTTGGTACTCTACCCTAGGTCCAGTCCTGTTTGACTGAGGTGTGATGACTTCTCACTAGCCTGGTGTAGCAGAAAGAACACAAACTATGGAGGCAGGCATAATGGGGTTGGGACCCTTACTCCAGCTGACATGTGATGGACGTCCCTGAACAAGACTGGATTGCTGGTGATCTCTCTAGGGCCCAAACGTTTCTATCTGAGCTCTCTTCCTCTTGGTTTCAGCTTTAAACCCTTTACGACTTCCTTCTACTATTATATTCCTGTACGTCCTCCAGCAAATCCCATCCAATTACAATATCTATAATTTCCTTTTTTAGACTTCATTAATGAGGCTGCTTGGAGAAACAGAAAAAAACGATAGACTGGGAATCAGATCTCAGTTGCAGCACACAGAAGCTGTGCACCGTTTAAAGTTTTACTTAATCTTGTTGCACTTTTGTTTCATTATTTGTAAAATGGCCCCTAGAGAAGTTTATTCAGACAGTCATGACGTATTCATTCACTCTTGTCACTTTGCTATGGCTTTGATTCCCTGTACTATACGGTATATCCTTGCTGCTTATCTATTTTATACATAGTAGTTTGTATCTGTTAATCCCATAACCCTAATCTGTTTCTCCCGCCTTCCTTCTTTCCTTTGGTAATCACAAGTTTGTTTTCTATATCTGTGAGTCTGTTCCTGTTTTGCATACACATGCAAAACACTTCTATTGTTCACTTCTATTGTTTTTTAGATTACACTTATAAGTGATATTTGTTTTTCTCTGTCTAATATCACTAAGCATAATATTCTCTAGGTCCATCCACATTGCTGCAAATGGCACTATTTCATTTTTTATGGCTAAGTAATATCCTACTGTATGTATATCTATCTATCTATCTATCTATCTATACCATCTATAGATAGTTTCTACACTATCTCTTAATCCAATCATTTGTTATTGGGCACTTGGATTTCTTCCATGTCTTGGCTATTATAAATAGTGCTGCTATGAACATTGGGGTGCATGTATCTTTTTGAATTACTGTTTTTGATTTTTCCAGATATATACCCAGGAGTGGAATTGCTGGATCATATGGTAGTTCTATTTTTAGTTTTTTGAGGAACCTCCATACTGTTTTCCATAGTAGCTGCACTGATATGCATTCCCACCAACAATGTATAAAGGTTCCCTTTTCTCCACACCCTCTCCAATATTTGTTATTTGTAGATTTTTTGATAATAGCCATTCTGACAGGCATAACGTGATACCTCATTGTGGTTTTGATTTTCATTTCTCTAATAATTAGAAATGTAGAGCATCTTTTCATGTGCCTGTTAGCCATATGTATGTATTCTTCAGAAAAATGTATATTCAGGTATTCTGCCCATTTTTTAATTGGGTTGTTTGTTTTTTTGATATTGAGTTGTATGAGCTGTTTGCACATTTTGGATAGTAACTCCTTGTCCATTGCATCATTTGCACATATTTTCTCCCAGTCAGTAGGATGTCTTTTTGTTTTGTCGATGGTTTCCTTTGCTGCGCAGAAGTTTTATTTTGTTTCGTTTCGTTTTTATTAACTCCAGACTTTATTTGAATTTTATCAATTTTTCCATTGATATCCTCGTTCTGTTCCAGAATCCAATCTCTGGTACCATTTTGCATTTGGTTGTCTTTTTCATCAGTCTGCTCTGGTCTCTGACAGTGTCTCAGATTTTCCTTGTTTTCCATGATAGTCCCAGCCGGGTATCCTGGAAAATGTCTCCAGATCTGGGATTTTCTGATGTTTATTTCATGAAGGGATCCGTGTTATGTCTAAGTTTTGGAAAGAATACCACAGAGGTGAAGTGCCCTTCTTGCTATATCATATCAGGGTATAATCTCCATTTCTGAGAACACCTGCTCTAGTTTTTTTTTTTTTAATTAATTTTTATTGGAACATAGTTGCTTTTCAATGTTGTGTTAGTTTCTGCTCTACAGCAAAGTGAATCAGCTATATGTATACATATATCCCCTCTTTTTTGGATTTCCTTCCCATTTAGGTCACCACAGAACACTGAGTAGAGTTCCCTGTGCTATACAGTAGCTTCTCATTAGTTATCTGTTTTATACATAGTAGAGTATATATGTCAATCCCAATTTCCCCATTCATCCCACCCCCCCTTCCCCCTTTGGTACCTGTGCAAAAAGTTTTTAAGTTTAATTAGGTCCCATTTGTTTATTTTTGCTTTTATTTCTTTTGCCTTAGGAGATGTGCAAAAAAAATACTGCTGCTATTTATGTCAAGGTGTGTTCTGCCTATGTTCTGTTTTAGCAGTCATGGTCGTTTATCTTAAAGATGGCTGCTCTCAGTTCCTTCCCACCCTATATGTATAAGTCTTGCCTCCAACAAGAAATGGAGCTCTTCCCTCCAGTTTCTTGAATTCGGATTAGCCCAGACTACTTGGACCAATAGAATATGGCAGAACTGATGCTGTGTAACTTCTGAGGCTAAATCATAAGTAGCTATGCAACTTCCTCCTGGGTTTTTGGAACACTCCATCTAGGAAAAGCCAACAGCCATGTAAGAAGTCTGATTTCTCTGAGACAACCATGCTGTGAGGAAACCCATGAGAGCCATATGGAGAAAGAGGTTCCCAACCAGCTCCAGCTGTTCCAACTCTCCCAGCCCAGGCACCAAACATAAGAATGAAGAAGCCACTTTTATGAGACACCCCAGTGAGAACCACTCAGCTGATCCCATTACATAATAGAATTATCAGAGATAAGGATTAATTTTGTTTTATGCCACAGATTTATAAGGTAGTTCGTTATGCAATAATAGATAAACGGAAACAAACTCTTCTTTCCAAGACACATAATTACCACTAAGGTACTGGTTTAGGAATGATTCAAGTATATCATATACTCTTTCAGGAACTATTTTCCCCTTCCTATGAAAGCAAAAGATATTATATTGGAGGAGTGAATTGTATTAGTTTACATAATAAGTACATAGAATGTATTTGGTTAATGGTGATGGCAAGTTATAATTATGTAATTATACATGCTCAGAAATATTTTGTGTGTTCCATTAGCTCAGACAGAATGTGTTATATTGGTGGATTTAGGAGAATTGGCCTTGGCCAGTTAGACAAATGAAAATATATGTAAGATGAAGAATGGAAGAGGGAGGATAAGGAATGTTTACATTTTTGTGATCCAAAGGCAAGCCAAGAACTAAAATTTTACTGAGTAGAGAAGAAGACGCAGGTAATGATAAACTTTCCCCCATACTCCCCTGTTTTGGAAACCCCTCTTCATGATAATGCTATTTTAATTAGGGAAAAAAACATGGAAATGAGATAATTAGTAATCCTGGACAGAAGTATATGTGATTTTGTCAGCACTAGCTTTCAGAGAAAATTAAGATGGATTGTGAGAGGATTAGAAGAAAACATAGAACTTGAAATCATATATGGGGAGTCTTGGGTGGTAGGTAAAAGCGATACACTGAGCCAGGGTGCTCTAGATCCTCGTCACTTTAAGTGTGGTCCCTGGACCAACATCACCTGAAAGCTTGTTAGAAATACAGAATCTTGGGCCCCACTCCAGACACACTGACTCAGAAGCTGCATGTTAACACAACCCCAGGTCATTCATATGACACTAGTATTTGAGAAGCATTTATCTAGAGCACTTTAAGCATGATATCTACCTGCCATTTTTTTCCTACCTCCATGGTCACAAGAAGTATAAATAAATCAAGTATGCCTGAATTCAAGTTGCCCTACCTGCCCTGTTTGTTGTCATTACTGAATGGGAGGAATTTTGGACTAGGAGATAACAGAACTCATTATTTGGGTCGCTTTTGTGAGTTGGCTTAGGTTTCAAGCTATTGTGGCAGACTGCTACTGGAATTGTTTCCCTTGTCTCTTTCTGCTGACACAAAGTACAGTAGTGTCCCCTCCCCAACTCCCCTGGCTTATCTGTGGTTTTGCTTTCTTTGGTTTCAGTTACTGTGGCCAACCATGGTCCAAAAATATTAAATAAGATATTCCAGAAATAAATAATTCAGAGTTTTAAATTGCACAGTGTTCTGAGTAGGGTGACGAAATCTCAAGCCATCCCGCACTGTCCCACCTGGAATGTGAGTTGAATCATCCCTTTGTCCAGCAGATCCTGCCCGTTAGACACTCAGTATCAGATCAACTGCCGAAGTATCACAGTGCTTGTGTCGAAGTAACTCTTATTTTACTTACTAATGGCCCTGAAGCACAGGAGTAGTGAAGCTGGCAATTCAGATATGCCAAAGAGAAGCCATAAAGTGCTTCTTTTAAGTGAAAATGTGAAAGTTCTTGACTTAATAAGCAAAGAGAAAAATTGTATGCTGCATTTGCTAAGATATACAGTAAGAATGAATCTTCTATTTGTAAATTTGTGAAGAAGGAAAAAGAAATTTGTGCTAGTTTTTGCTGTTGTACCTCAAACTGCAAAGTTACAGCCACAGTAAGTGCTAAGTGCTTAGTTAAGATGGAAAAGACATAAAATTTGTACAATAAGATATTTTGAGAGAGACAGAACACGTTCACATAACATGTATTGCAGTATACTGTTAAAGTTGTTCTATTTATTATTAGTTATCGCTGTTAATCTATTACAGTGCTTAATTTATACATTAAACTTTATCATAGGTATGTATGTATAGGAAAAAAACAGTATATGTAGGCTTTGGTACTATCTGCAGTTTCAGGCAGGCAGTAGGGGGCCTTGGAACGTATCCCCTGTGGATAAGGGGGGACTAGTACATAATATTGCACAGAGGGAGAAGGGGGGAGGGTCAACATCCATGTTACATCCATGTCTTTCTGCTGAGTGTAGACCACTTTCCAGTGTCCTTCCAAAGTAAACTACCAGAAACCAAGCAGGGATGGGTATGATAACAAGCAGCAGCCCCCCCCCCCCGTGGTAATGAGATCGCCAGATGCGGCCTTACATACCAAGGTCTCTGGCTGTGGTTCATTAGTCATGGGGTTCCAGAAAATGAAATCAACACATGCCTCATTAAGAAGCTAACTGATTTGTATAACTGGATCTTGTCAACAGAAGCTGAACTTGAGCCACCACAACAGACAGATGTGAACCATGGCTCAGTTCTCAAATCTAAGCTATTTTGTAGATCCAGAGCCCCATGAATGAAGAAATAATCTGGCATTGCGAAGGAAAGACACAAGTACATTGTGAGCTTTCTCCTCACAGTCTTCCCCAAAGAAGGCTTATAGGTATTTATTGGGATAACAGTACTCCGGGGAAAGGTGAGAATCAGAAATTTCAGGCAAGACTGAACATTGACATGAAACTAATTCTAGTTTCTGGGAAGCCAGAACATAATTATAGCCCACTAGTAATAGAAGTTTATAAGGGTCAGGTGATAAATATAATTCTGACCAACATCTATATCATGGCAAGTCCAATTAGACTCTGAATGCATGGTGTGTATGTGTGTATGTGTGTGTACAGGTGTGTGTGCATGTGTACACTCTACCTTTATTATAAATTCACATTTGGGGTTCTATTTTGGCTCTCTATTATTCTATATTTGATCATTTTGACATGATTATTACACTGCTTTATCCACTCTAACCTATTAATAATTTTAATATCTACCATGGCTAGCCCTTGATTTTCAGTTTTGTTCCCCATCTCCACCTCAGTTGCATGTTCACATTTTAATTTTTCCAAAATCAGTTTGCAAAGTTTTTTTAAAGAGTCACATTATCATTTTGATTAGGACGAAATAAAATTTATAGATTAATTTAAGGACATTCACAGCTTTACAATATGGAGTCTTCCTAACCAAGGACAAGATTTGTCTTTCCATTTATTTAAGTACGATTTGCGTCCCTTAGAGTTTCAAAGTTTTCTCTAAATAAGTTCTGCACATTTCTTGTAAAGTTAATTTCTGGTTATTTTGTCCTCTTGCTACTATTACAAATGGTACATTATGTCTTTGATTTTCTGCAATTTGAATATGATAAGACTAGCATTTTAAAAATTTTATTTGCTTTTTTGTTTTGTATTTTTCTTGATTGATGTTCTCCAGGCTTCCTGGATCCGTGGTTTGTTGTCTGAAATTATTTTCGCAAAGTTTTCATCCAGTTTTAATTCAAATATTTTTTCTGTACTATTCTCTTTTGATTCTCTTTCTGGTTTTCCATTTATTCATATTGTATACTTTTTGGAATTTTCTCACAATTCTTCGATGTTCTATTCTTTCATTCCTTTTTTCCCCTTTTAATTCCTGTTTTAGAAGTTTCTATTGACCTATCTTTAAACTCACGGATTCTTTCCTCAACCATGTCAAGTCTATTGATGAGTCTATCGGAGGCATTTCTTATTTTTGTTACAGTGTTTTGATTTCTAGCATTTCTTTTGGGTTCTAGCTTAAGAGTTTCCATTTCTCTGCCTCCATTACCCATCTGTTGTTTCATGTTGTCCTGTTTTTCCATTACAGCCCTTTATATATTAATCATAGTTATTTAAAATTCCCCATCTGATAATAACAAAATCTGTGCCATATCTGACTCTGATAATTTTGTTTCTTCAGACTGTGTTTTTATTAATTTTTTTTTTCCTTTCAGCATGCATTGCAATTTTTAGTTAAATGTCTCACATGATATACTGGGTTATAGGGACTGAAGTAAATAGGCCTTCTGTGTGAGGTTTTATGTTTATCTGGCTAGGAGTTCAGCTTGTGTTTTATATTTGCTGTAGATATAAGGGACAGAGACGTCAGATTCCCCTAGCATACTTGCTTTTATCTCTGCTCCTGACTTTGGATTTCTCTGCCTACTCTTCCTCAAGGAGTCTGTATCTCGCAGCTCTTTCAGCTATTGCACTGGAGCCCCAATGATGAGGTGGTAAGGTGTTGGGGAGAGGGGTGTTCCATAATATTCTGACTATATCTCAGCGCATTGGCTGGCCTGTCTCTGGGCTGTGACCTTCACAAGAATGTCTCCAGGCATACCGATTTTTTTCTCTCCCTGTCTTCTTCTCCATTCCCTGGCTACAGCATTTCCAGTTTATTTCCTTGAAACCCTGAGCCCTCTTGACTATATTTTTTCCTCCCTTAGGTGAGGTAGGAAGATTGGAAGAGGCTGGAGTGGGGAGGAATTATCTTCTGCCTCTAGGCTAAAGCTCTGGCAAAGTGATTTTTCCTGGAAATTTGGTTTTTGTTATGGAAAAGGTGATGGACATATTTCACAATGACTATTCTTCTTCCCAAGCCAGAGCCAAGAGAGGATCTTTCTCAGATCCTCATCTTGAGAATGTGGTAGAATTCCTATGGTGAAAGTCCATGTAAACATGAGAGTTCCCCCTAAGTTTGTGATCCCCCCAGGAATTTCTCACTCCTATTCTAGTCCATACTCAGTTTATAGCAATTTATCCAAACTACCATTTAAATGTTCCTACAGCATATGGATTTCAGTGGCTTTTACTCCAGGTAAGTAAACCTTGGGTCCTGTCTCTCTCTGGATGTTCTTGTCTTTCTGGGTTTTGCAGTGACATCTCATCTTGAGAGCTCAATTCTCTGAAAGTCATTGATTTTAAGTTTGTCCAGCTTTTTCTCACTGTAAAGACAGGAGTGACGAATTTCAAGCACTTTACATGTCAGAACAGAAACTGGAAGTCCTGGTACATTGACTTTTGCTGCCTCTAGGATTTTTCCAAGCAATGCCTACTTTTTAAAGCACTGTTCTTTCTGAATTGCTCAGTTACAATCTTCATGGGTGATTTGATTTTATCCCCTGAATAAGCCATTTACGTTTCCTTTATTTTCCTTTAGTATTCTTGGTTACTACTAATATGAATTGAACTGGCCAATTACAAAACAGCTTGCTTTATATGCTAATTAACCCACATTTTCAAAAGTGAATTCATTTGCATATATGAATATAAACTCTATACAACCTGAGGTAAGAAGATCATCACATTCTTCTATACATTCAACCAAATGGAACGTGGTCAGTTTTGCAGAGCATTTGTATACTAGGTCATTCTCACTTCCCACAACCACAAGCCAAGAGTTCTCCCTTCCAAAAACTTTCTTCTCTTCTTTATCTACTTTCTAGTATAGTTTCATTAAGAATTACCTTTGGACTTGAAAAAAAAAAGAATTACTTTTGATTAAAGTGATATTAATCCTAAGACTTTATTACCATGCTAAACTAATTGAAATATTACTTAGGTTAATAACAACCAGGAGCATTTAAAAACTAGC
Organism: Mesoplodon mirus; assembly: GCF_964341445.2. NCBI lineage: Eukaryota > Metazoa > Chordata > Mammalia > Artiodactyla > Ziphiidae > Mesoplodon > Mesoplodon mirus. The sequence goes on along the minus strand of NC_138981.1, from coordinate 129,884,125 downwards.
AAAATGAAGCATTAATCGAGTGGCTTAGATTTTCAGTCATTTTTTGCTTAATAAAATCTTAAATATGATGATCTTTGCAGATATCATCCTCTATAAAATGCTGCCATACAATTACCTAAAATTGGCTCCTGACACAACAGCACCTAAATATTGGGGAAATAATACACTATGGCAATTAATGGCATGTGTTTTGGAGTCAGCCAAGCCAGAGTTGAAACACAGCTCAAGCACATGGTAAATAAAGACAAACACTTGTAATGTCTATACTACCTCATTTTCCCCACATATTAAGTAGAAACAATACATATCTTTAGGCTTGTCACAAATTAAAGTTTAACACTTAAGGTGCCAAGTACACAATAGATGATCAATAAATGGTATGGTACACAGGATTTCTAAAATCCTGAAGATACTCTACTCTTATTCTGTAACCTGTGAATATGATGAGGTATTACTGCCATGATTGTATGATGTTATATGGCACAACTGACCTTCAAATAGGGATATTACCTCAATGGGCCTTATCTGTTCACATGGGCCCTTAAAAGCAGAGCATCTTCTCTAACTGGTGGTAGAAAGGGAGGTCAGAAAGATTCAAAACCCCAGGGGGTGTTTAATGCACCATTGCTGACTTGAAGCTGGAAGAGGCCAACATTGTGAATGTACTTAATGCCACTGAATTGTACTCTTTAAAATAGTTAAAATGGTGAATTTTATCTTATATGCATTTCATTTCAATAAAAACATGAAAGAAAATAACTATACATGTAACAAAGCAAGAAAATGTGACTTATTATGGTGGTGGTAGGGACAGCAGTCAATGGAAACATTCCCTGAGGTAGCTTAAAGAATTGAATTAGAAGATGGAGACTTTAAAACACCTATTATAAGTATGTTCAAGTGCTTAAAGGAAAAGATGGGCATAATGAGAAAAATGCCTGTGGAATCTCAGCAGGGAAGTGAGAACTATTAAAAAAAGAATAAATGGAAATTCAAGAACTGAAAAATAGAATATTTGAAATAAAAATAAAGCACTGCATAGGATTAACAGAAGAATGGAGTTGGCAGAAGAAAGGATCAATGGAAGGGAAGATAAATCAATACATTTTTTAAAAAATCTGAAGAAGAGAGAAAGAATTGAAAAATAAAACAAAGAGACCCTCAGTGATTTGTGAGGTAATGCCATCTAACATACATATATACATATATGTACATACATATATCTCTCCCAATGGACGAGAGAGAGAATAGGTAAGAAAAAGAAATGTTTGAAAAGAAAATAATGGCTAAAAATTTCCCATATTGGTTGAAAAACATCAAACTACGTTGTTAAACTGTGTAACATGAATTATGAGTAGAACATTTTCAAAGCAGCCAGAGGAAAATGGCAAATTGCATACAGGGGAACAATGGTATGAATTGTTCATATTCATACCAAAAATGGTATGAATATTCAATGGTATGAATATCAGCAGATTTCACATTAGAAATAATGGAGGCCCTAAAACAAGTTGATAGAGAAGCCTCCAGTTGTAGCAACCAAAAATGTCTCTAGAGATTGTCAAATGTCCCCTCAGGGACAAAGTCATCACCTAACTGAAAACCATTTTATTAAATGTTTATGCTAGAATAGGAAAAGGTTTAAAATTGTTGATGTAAACTTTTACCTTAAGAAGCTAGAAAAAGAAAAGCAATTTAAACCCAAAATATATAAAAGGAAGTAAATTATCCAGCATAAATAAATGAAATAGAAAACCAAAATCAGTAAAAGTAATCCATACTTGGTTCTTTGAAAAAAATTAACAAAATAGTTAATCTAGCAATATTGGCCAACAACAGTAAGAGCAAACATAAATTACAAATACCGGAATGAAGGAAGAAACATTACCGTGAATCCTACACTGATTAAAATGATGATAAGGAGATTTTATGCACAACTTCACACTAATAAATGTAGCAATTTAGATAAAATGGACACAGTTCTTGGGAAACACAACTTACCAGAACTGACTCAACATGAAAAGAAAATCCAAATAACACTGTATCTAATACAGAGATTGAATTCATTATTAAAAATCTTCTCAGAAAAAGCAAAACTTCAGGTCCAGATAGTTTTAATGGTGAATACTATGAAACACAGAATGTAGAAACAACATTGGTCTTACACAAAATGTTTGTGAAGATAGAATAATTAAAACATCACAGTTTGTTTTCTGAGGACAACATAATCTTGATACCCAAATCTGATAGACTTGTCATGAAAAAAAAACTATAGATTAATATCTCTCCTGAACATAGATGCAAAAATCCTTAGTAGGGGGCTTCCCTGATGGCGCAGTGGTTGAGAGTCCGCCTGCCGATGCAGGGGACGCGGGTTCATGCCCCGGTCCGGGAAGATCCCACATGCCATGCAGCGGCTGGGCCCGTGAGCCATGGCCGCTGGGCCTGCGCGTCCGGAGCCTGTGCTCTGCAACGGGAAAGGCCACGGCAGTGAGAGGCCCGCGTACCAATAAAAAAAAAAAATCCTTAGTAAAATACAATCAAATTAGAAATGATAATTCTTCATGTCTGAGTGGAATTTGTCCCAGGAATACAATTTCAATTTAATATAAGAAGAGCAATCATTGTAACTCCAAACATTAAAAGAAGAAAGGAGAAAAACTATATTGTTATCTCAAAAGATGGAGAAAAAAACATTGGAAAAATTAAACAACAATCTGTGACAAAAAATACTTAGCAATCTATGAATATAAGGGGACTTCCTTACCCTGATCAAAGGCACTTAAGGAATTTCTAGCACTAACTTCATACTTAATGACTAATAGCTAACACTTTCCCTTTGAGATCAGGGACAAGACAAAAATGCATGCTCTCACCACTTTTGTTCAATATTGTACTGGATATTCTAGCCAATGCAGTATAGCCAGAAACAAAATGTTAAAGAGGACAGATTGAAAAGAGAGAAGTAAAATTATCTTTATTTTCAAATTTATTGATTGAATGGAAAATCCTAAGAAATCTACAAAATATTAAAGCTAAGAAGTAAATATATTACATTTGCAGGATATGAGGTCAGTATAAAAATATTCATATATTTTTATTCTAGCAGAGGACAATTGAAAAAACTACAATAACTAGAATTTATAATAGCATCAAATAATAAAAAGTAAAGTACTTAGAACTAAATCTAGAAGAAGGCACCCAAGACCTCTATCTTGAAAACTACATAACATTGCTGCAAAAAAGAAGAATCAAGTAAATGGAGAGACAAATCCTGTACAAGATTTGGAAGATTCAGTATGGGTAAGATGCCTGCTATTTTCAAATTGATCTATATACCTCTCACCATCTTAATCAAAATCCCAGCTTGTTTTTTGGTACAAATTGGAAAACTGATTCTAAATGTATATGGAAATGCAACAGATCTTGAGTAATGAGAACAATTTTAAAAAGATGGTTTGAAAATTCACACTCTCTGATTTCAATACTTACCATAAAGCTATAGTAATTAAGACAAGATTGCATTGTCCTAAGGATATAGATATGAAACAAGATTAAAGGAACAGTATAGAGTACAGAAATATACTCATGGACATGGTGAATTGATTTTGTTAAAAATTTTCTAGGCAATTTGGCTAGAACCGTAAAGTATGTTCAACAAATGGTGCTAGAAAAGCTAGATATTTATGTATGGAAGAAAAAAACTTTAAATTTTACATATCACCCTAGGCAAAAATTAATTTGAGATTAATCATGGACCTAATTATAAAAACTAAAACTATAGTTTGTAAAAAATATGTAGTAAAACATCTTCACAAGTTAAGCAAAGATTTCTTAGGATACACAAACACTTCATATAAAATAAAAAGTAATAATAAAATGAACTCCATTAAATAAAGAACTTCTCTTTATCAAAAGTCATAATTAAGAAAATGAAAAGATAATCCATGGAGTGGGACAAGATATTTTCAATATATAACTAATAAAGTATTCATACCTATAGTACATAAAGTATTCCTCCATTAAATTAGAAAAGCCAGACAACTCTGGCTTTTTGACAGAATACATAAAGATGCACTTTACCAAAAAAGCCATATAAGTTGGCCATAAGTTCATGAAAAGTTGCTCAATATCGTTAGTCATCAGGGAATGCAAATTCAAAATATAATGAGATAGCACTTCACACCCACTGGAATGGCTAAAATTAAAAAGACTGACAACTCTGAATGTTGGCAAAGATGTGAAGTATCCACATCTTTAATACTTTGCTGATGAGAATGCAGAATGTTATCCTCATTGGGGGAAACTATTTGGCATTTTCTTAGAAAGTTAAACATGTACTTTATACATGATCCTGGAAATCCTCATAATAGTATCTCTCCTAGAGAAATGAAAGTATCTGCCCACAAAGAGACTCTTACAAGTATGATTTATAGAAGCTTTATTCATCATGCTTGAAAACTGAAAAAAAGTCCATCAACAGGATAAACAAGTTGTTATATATTCGTATAATGAAAATAATACTCAGCAATATAGAAAGAGTTAACTACTGATATATACAAAGGCATGAATAAACCTTGAAAATATCTTGTTAGGTAGAGAAGCTGACAATAAAGTATGTATGTGTATATAGATACAGATATCGATATAGATAGATATAGATATATAGTGTGAATACGTTTTTATGGACTTCAAGAACAGAGGACACTAATGTATAGTTATGGAAATCAGAACGGGGATTACTTACGGGGATAGGAATTGGCTAGAATGAGGCATTGGGTAACTTTCTAGTTGATGAAATTATTTCATAAGTTAATTCATATTAGGTTACATGGATGTATATAAGGGTGTGCTGGCACTGGCTCTTACCAGCTTGAGAAAGCCAATTGTGTGCATCCTTTTCCAACTCTCCTTTCAAAGTTATCACATCAGTAGCTTGAAGTAGGCCATTGGTGGGAGTGTTTTCACCATGGAAATCAGCAAATGTTGCATATCATGGCTTTGTTATTCAGAGAGCTGTGTTTCTCAGCACATCACTGGATTCTATAAAGTTGTAAGCTGTTTATCAAACTGTTATGATATTGAACACATAGTGACTATTTACCAACTCAAACATTTCAATACATTCTAAATTCTTTCCACCTTAGTTGGACAAATGATATCTCTGCCCCTCAGTTCTTACATAGTTCATCTTGGGCCAAACATCAAGTTTGTACTCAAACCAGGATTGTGCTTTGTTCAAGGAAAAGAAGTGTGAGATCATATTTTTAAGTTATTTTTTCTCCTCCATATACATAGCTGCATGTGTACTGGAGTTTCTGACTCTCATTGATCAGGGTGTTGACTAAGCTCCCATCTCCTTTCTCCTTCATTTATCTTTATTCTCTTGCTTCATATATTTAAAATAAATAGGTGTTTCATCTTGAATCCTATACAGCAAACACTCTCTTTGCAACATATTAAATCACTGTAAGGGGTGAATGTGTGTGTGTGTGTGTGTGTTCTTAATTGCACAAAGCAGGATGACTAGGAAACATTTAACCAAAGTAGTGTTGCTATTTATATTATCACACTTTGAGCAAGTAACAAGCATAGCTTTGTTTGTTGATTTTTTTAAATTGGATCCAGTATTTTCCAAAGAAGAATTAAAGCCTTTTTAAAATAGTGCCTCTAATTATACTTGAGCCTGGAAAAAGCTCGTATGATTTTACTGCTTTGCTAAAATTATGCTTAAAATTAGTTTGAACAGAGCACTCTGCAAGTGATTGCTCTTACTGTTCACTTCAAGTTCAAAATCAGACAGACTGAAACAAGGAGACCTATGGTCCACAAATGAGATGCTTTCAGAAAATAACTATAGATTGAAATGGGCCAAGATGTGTTTTCAGCCTTAATAAAAATAAAAAGCGTTGGAAGAATATTAAGATTGATAATGGTATTATTAATGAATTTCATATTTTTTATTTCAGATGGACAGGCTTAATTTACTCATTGAAGCAGATGACATATAAATTGTTTGTTGAATTAGAGATAATTTACTTCTGTTACATCCTACAGACAATGCATGTTTGAGCCTAATGTCTCTAAGGAATGCTGTTTGAGAATTGGAATTGGTCAGCAACGTTACTTTTTGTGACTTTGTATGGGAAAAATCAGTAGGGCCCTTTTGTTACACAAAGACATGTTTCCTTGACAAAGATTTCTTCTAGTGCTGCAGTAACTATGGACTGGGTATATATCTTAGTGTTTAGTAACGTGTGATTGGGAGTTTATTAGACCTCGGCTTGAATCTATGCTCACTCACTTTCAAGTTCTATGGCATTATTCAAGTCAGTGAAGTTCTCTGAGCCTCTGTTATGGAGATAACAGGGTCATAATGAGGTTTAAATGAGATCACGTAGTCCTGGCACATACTAAGTGATCTATAAGTATTTTATAACTTACTAGTGTTTTAATTAAATCCACTAAGTTATTAACTCTTTTCACACTAGTATAGTGGCTTATTTAGCTTTTCCTCAGCACCCAGAACAGGGTCTGAGACATTTTAAATGCTCCATAAATGTCATGTGCTCATGTGCTGTAGACTGTGGTTCATTTAGGTTTTGAAATGACTTTATATTTTGGAGAATTTCAAACATATAAAGCTGTAAAGAGAATAGTATAGTGACTTTCCATGTACCCATCATGCAGCTTCACCAATTCTCGACTCACAGTCAGTTTTGTTTCACCTGTACTCCTCCTCTTCCCATCTTTCCTGAAGCAAATTGAGTTCATTTTTAATCCTCTCTGCCATGGACTCCACTGCCCTTCCTCTGCCGGCATGCTCAGGAGATACAAAGACACTTGAAAAAGGCATATAAACAAAACAAAATAGTGAAGTGATATCTACTGCCATGATCACGGAAAGCGTTTCCAAAGCTTAAGAGAAACTATGGATTTTCTGTTGCTGTTTTTGTCCCTTAGGGTAGATATCCAAGGCTCAATCAGGAAACAAGGGACAGCTGGTTAGAGTTTTGTGTCTTTCTGAAAATGACATGTACAGTACAGTGATCAGTTTTTCTCTCTTGGATTGAAAGGAACTAGCTGCTTTCCTTGTACGTGCACATAGAGAATATGGAATTTACCCAGGAGTTGAAGAGCTAAATTAATTTACAGGTATTTATAGCAGATGAAGTAGCTATTCACCATACAGCTGTGAGCTGAGAGAAAGGTTAAGGATGTTCTAGTTGGTGCCAGTCATTTAATATAAAAGCAATAAAAACGTCTCAAATTATTCCTGATGATTATTACCCACCAAGTTCCCTCTTTCTCATGAAATTCATGCTGCTGTTGTTTATTAGGCTCCATTTCTTTTAGCGCCAGTGAATAGATTCCATTAGTTGTATGTAAGAAAGGTGGGACACAGCAGAAGTCCCAGTAGCAATATTATCCTAATCACATGCAATATTCTGATGGCTCCAATTTCCTTGCAGAGAGGCAGGTGGTAATGGCGGTAGCGACTGTGTAATGGTTTATGGAGAAGTTTGACATTATTTCTTGATGTAATAGCATATTTCCTTAAAGGTTATTTGAACTTGCCTTGTGTGATACAAGGAAAAGGCAGAGTAATTTTTGTTGTGGCAGGATTCATTGATTTGGGGTAGCACTATCGATTTCATGTGGATCTGAGATTATTACAAATAGAAACCTTGCAAGCATATCTTGGTTTTATTGGCAGGCTGTCTAACATGCCAACAGGCATCTCCAAGCAACACAGAAAACAAGCTTACTTTATAACTTTAGCAAGGTGTTAAAGTGCCTACCTAGTCTTCATTCTTTTACACATTGATATCCATATTAATATTCATTTTATCATTCAACTATTTCTCTAATAAATAGTTACTGCTGATTTATGCTGTACTTAGTCTTGTAGTAGGCTGTGGGAATGTACATGAATCAAGTGCAGTTCCTATCCTTAAGGATCACACAGCCTAGTCGAGGAGGCAGGTATCTATACGGAAAACAGTCATAGTTTGACAAATAGAGGACCAAACGAACCTTACTTTGAGCTAATGTGGAAATAACCGTATGGTGTCTAATTATTAGTAGAACATTTAATATCCATATAGACTGATTTTGAGAAGAATTGTGTCATAGAATTAAAAAAAAATAAAGGAGATATTGTTAATTAATACTTGACATTTAACAAAGCATTTTCAAATTGGAGCCTCATGGTAAGCCTATAAAATAAATCTTAGTATACTTTGATCTCTATTTTTCTGCCGCCTTTTCCAAACAACAACAACAACAAAAACCTCCTTCAGTTATCTACACCCACTGATTTCCACTTCACTTTTTTTCTTTATATCATTTCAATCAGGATTTCACCAGCACTACTCTGCAAAATATGCTGTTATCATGCCACCAACAACCTCCCTGTCATCCAATCCAATGTTCAATTAATCTTCATCTCACTTTCTCCTCCTTGTTACACTTTATTTAGCTCTCAGGACCCATTCTCGCGGTCCTCTTCCTACCACACTGGTGGTGACTTCTGTCTCCTGTGCTGGATTCTCGTCTTCTCCCCAACCTCTTAATATTGGGGGGGGGCCAAGACTCAGTCATCAGATTCTTTTTCTTTTTTATTCACATTTGATACCTACATGACCTAATCCAATTCTATTACTTTAAGTGTCATGTATATGCTGCTGACAACTCCCTGATATATATCTTCAATACAGACCTCTTCACTGAAATCCCAATTCATATATTTAACTGTTTACTTGATACTCCATTTAAATTTCTAATAGACACTTCAAAGCTAACATGTATAAGGCAGATATCTTAATTTCCAATCCCCCCAAGGTGTGCAATAACCTTAGTGACCCTCATCTTCATAAATGGCAGTTTTATTCTTTTACTTGCTCTAGTCAATAACTACAGTTATATTTGACTCTTCACGTTCACATAAAATTCATATTTCATCAATTAGCATGTTAGTTTGGCTCTTCATTCAACTAACGTATTTATTGAGTGCTTACTAAGTGCCAGGCACTGTTTGACTTACTGGGGATAAGGCAGTACCAAAAAGGACAAATTTCTCAGCTCTCATGGAGCTCACATTCTAGTGGGTAGCTTATATTTGAGTGTCTCTACCTTCAAAATATATTCAGAAACTGACTATATATATTCTCACCACTTCCACCACCATGTCCCTAGTGTGAATCACCATCACCTCTTACTGTAACGACTCTCTAACTGGTCTCCCTGCTTCTGCCCTGGACCTTCTACTATCTGTTCTCAACAGAGCAGTCAGAATGATCCTATAAAAACACGAGTCAGATAATTTCATTTCTATGCTCAAAATCAAGAATATTCTTCCTCCACATATTCACTTGGCTCACCCCCTCACTTCCCTTTGTTTCTGCTCAAATGCCATCTAATCAGAGATGTCTACCTAGATCACACTATAAAAGTAGCACATGGATATATATATACTCATGCACACACAGACACCAGTTACTCATTGTCCCTTTAACTTGATTTAGTTTATCGTCTAAGAACATATCACAGAGCAGTTTGTTTAGTTGTTAACGTTTTTCTTCCCTTCCTGGAATGTAAACTTCATGAAAGCAGGGACCTTTTCTTTTTCGTTTAATCAAGTGTCTACCCCCAAGGAGAAATCCATCTAGTGGAAGAGCTAGTCATATATTTTGTAACACAAGACAGAATGGAATTATAGAAGCAGGAATTCTTTATTCTCACAAAGAGGCTCAAGGAAAACTGTCACTCACTTACTAGGAGGCACCTTGACTTTTAAGGATACTAATCAGTTTTTTTTTTCTTTTTTTTAAATTAATTTTTATTGGAGTATAGTTGCTTTACAAGGTTGTGTTAATTTCTGCAGTACAGCAAATTGAATCAGTTATACGTATACATATACCCACTCTTTTATAGATTTCCTTCCCATTTAGGTAATTTCCTTCCCATTTAGGTCACCACAGAGCATCGAGTAGAGTTCCCTGTGCTATACAGTACGTTCTCATTAGTTATCTATTTTATACATAGTAGTGTGTATATGTCAATCCTAATCTCCCAATTCATCCCACCCCACCTTCCCCCCTTGGTATCCATACATTTGTTCTCTACATCTGTGTCTCTTTCTGCTTTGCAAATAACTTCATCTGTACCATTTTTCTAGATTCCACATATAAGCAATATTATATGATATTTGTTTTTCTCTTTCTGACTTACTTCACTCTGTATGACAGTCTCTGTCATACATCCAAATACTAATCATTTTGATAGCTAGAGAATGATGGCAAAATCATCCCAGGTCAAAGAAAAAACAATAGGGGAAGAGAGTACAAGAATTCATTAACACATCATGCATTCAGGGTTGGTGGACTGGAGAGTCATAAATAAATATGGAAGAACTTAGGGAAAACAATGCTGAAAGTATAGATGAGGTGATACTAAGGAGGGCCCTGTGTGACTTTTTAAAAGTTTGGACATTATTTTGTAGGCAATGAGAATCTATTATTGGGTTTTACAGGAAGGGGATAGGCATAATTTCATTTGTATAATAGGAAGATTAATCTAACAATAAGGCCAAAGCTGAATTAGAGAAGCAAGATGCACGTTATGAGCCTTTGAAATAGTCTAGATGGAAAAAATGAGGATCTCAGTTCCTCTGCTCACTGGCTGTGCGACCTTTGCTTTCCGGTCCTTCCTAACTCAGATGGTCTATATTTTCTTATATTAGCAGTGGGGGATGTGCGTTCAGCTTTGTGCTTGCCTCTTTCTGACCAGGCATGGTATACTTCTGTTTTGCAATATTGGGTGGAAAGGAGGGAGAGGGGAGAAAGATATATTTGGTGTAGAAGAAAGTATATATAATGGGATAATTTTAAAATACATATGTCAGTATCAAGTACAAATCTAAAACAGAGGAATGGTTAGGTAAATTATAATCACTCCATTTATGGAATTTTATGCAACCACTAGAAAGTTTATGAAGAATTATTATAGATGTAAAACATTAATTCATTCAACCATTCATTCAACAAATATGTATTTAGATGCTATTATGTGTCTGGCACTATTATAGATGCTGGGGATGTCCTAATGATTAAAACAAAGTCTCTGCATTCACGGAACTCACTTCCTAGGGGTAGAAAGCTTATGCTTTCTCACTATCTGTGAGAATACAGAATGCAAATTTGCAAATGCACTTTCTAAGATAGACTAAGATAGATATAGACTATGTATAGGAGAAACTCTAAAATTGTACTAAAATGTTTAAAATAATAAATAGTTTCTGCATATCAGAATTATAAATGATTTATTTTCTTATTTAAACATTTCTGAATTTTCAACAAATGCTGTTTTTATAGACAGTGCATTCGTTTTCTATGGTTGTGTAACAAAGTGCCCCCAGATCAGTAGCTTAAATACATTCATTTATTATATCACAATTTGTGAGGATCAGGAGATCAGGTCTGGCATAGCTAGCTCTTCTGCTCAGGGTCTCCCAAGGTTGAAATCAATGTGTCAGGTGGACTGCATTCTTATCTAGGGGCTCAAACAGGGAAGAATCTGTTTCCAAGGTCACTTACATTGTTGGAAGAATTAATTTCCGTACATCTGTAGTATAGAGTGTCCTGGCTTCCTATGGACTCTTGGCTGAGGCCTCTTAACAATTAGAGACCACTTTCAGCTCCTAGTGGCTGCTCGCAGTTTTTAGAAGTTGTCCACTGTTCTTTGCTGCATGGGCTCCCCGAAACTGGTCACTTACTACAGCAGACCAGCAAGCGGGAGTCTCTATGGCTAATCTTACACAATGAAACAATCACGGGAGGGACAATCTATCACATTTCCCATATTCTATTGCATAGCAGCAAGTGACATGTCTTGCCCATGCTCAGGGGATGGAATTACACCAGGATGAGTGATTACGAGTGGCCTTTTTATGTTTTCTGCCACAATCAGAAATACTAAATATTTAAGAAAATTGGGCGGTGATTACAAAATGTTTTGTTATTTAGCTTTTTCTATATTTGCTTAGGTAATCAATGACTCCAAATCTCAAGGATTTAAAAAAAGGAATTATTTCTCCTTCTTTTTACATGTTGGGTACAGGTTAAGCTGACTGTTTCATATCTTCCTTCATTCCAGGATTCGGGGTGCAAGAAGCAGGAACCACCTGAGACATGCCATTCTCTTGCCAAAGGGAAAAACAAGAGAGCTGGCAGAAGCTCGAGATGCCTGTTAAAGCTTCTACTCTGAAGTGGCACACATCATCTTGGCTCACATTTCACTGGCCAAAGCAAGTTTTATGATCAAGTCTGACGGCAAGGGGATGGGAAAGTACACTTCTGCCATCGGTGGACGCTGCAAGTCATATGGCAAAAGGTAGGGTGTATAATTGGAAATATCAAATCTATCTACTGTCTTACCACTGTTTAATGAAGGTTATCATTGAAGGAATAAAATTAGAATTATAACTTTCCAATAATACAATACTATCTTACACAAAATAGTAGTCCAACATATAAAATCAATTGCTTGATTCAAAAAGTTGAAAATATATTGAGGTCTTATTTCATTAAGTAAGAATAGCCGGTTCCCCCTTTTCATGAGTAAAACTTGATGCCTCCCTTGATGCCTTAGTTTGTTCTAATGTTACTTTGGGGTATAAATATTGAAATGTTAACTTTATAATAAAGTTTGCAACAATATTCTATTAATTTAATCTCTAAGAAAGATATCACACACTATTTATTGATTTTCAAAAGAAGAAAAGAAATAAAAAGAAACAGGTGCCTACCCAGTGGGTGCCAATTGAATAAGCAGTAGGAGGTTTATTGTGTTAGAGATGTCATCTAAATAGACTTGGAGAAACACTTTACAGATGCCCCATTGTGTTTTAGTCCAATCAAATAAGATGTTGCTGAGCTTTCCTCATGTGCCCAGGTGTGTGCTTAGTCTGTGATATCGGAAGGGGTAGGGCAAGAAGAAATGAGTATTGGAGGATAAAGTTCCTGCTTATGAATCACAGATGGCCTTGTGGTGGAAAGAGAGGAATTAGCAAGGTAGTTTCCCTAAGGATTTGGATGTTATAAATAGCAGCCAGCCATTGCAGTGACACAACAGACTCCTGTTTTAGATGAGAGGTTCTTCAACTTTAATGTATGGATAAGTCACCTGAGATCTTGCTCAAATGCAGATTTGATTCAGTAGAACTGGGATAGGGCCTGCAACTCTGCATTTTTAACAAGCTTTCAGATCATGCCAATGTTGCTGCTCCAAAGATGAGACTTTGGGGACTTCCCTGGTCGTGCAGTAGATAAGAATCCGCCTGCCATTGCAGGGGACATGGATTCGATCCCTGTCCGGGAAGATCCCACATGCTGCGGAGCAACTAAGTCCGTGTGCCACAGCTACTGAGCCCACATGCCACAACTACTGAAGCCCACACACCTAGAGCCTGTGCTCTGCAACAAGAGGAGCCACCACAATGAGAAGCCCGTGCACCACAATGAAGAGTAGCCCTGGCTCACCACAACTAGAGAAAGCCCGCCTACAGCAACGAAGACCCAACACAGCCAAAACTAAATAAACAAATTAAACAACAACAACAAAGATGAGACTTTGGGAAATTTTTAGATAGACCCTTGTCCCCTGCTTGCTAGGAGAATGGATTACAGGGAAAGGAGAATAAAGGCATCTATAAACCCCAATTCACTGTCTTTCATCTTTTAAGTGGTCTTTGTAACTTGTGATCATTACTTATCCATTTTGAAAAAACATTTAAATGTTGCTATCAACTAATCCCTAAGTAAGTCTTTCCTAAAGTGTGATTTAGGCTCTGGCTAAGTACTAAATCAGAAGATTAGAAATCTGCAAACACCAAGGAGGTGGATGAATAAAGGAGATGGGCACAAAGAATCCAAATGTATTCTGATCTAAGAATCAAACACATTGCAGTTCGATATATTCCTTTTAGTCCTTAGGAATATTCATTAACATTTGTATTCTTTATTATTGTCCTTGCAAATAATAGTACTCTGAGATGAAGACTGACTTCCTGAAATGCGCTAACTTTTAGAATTGTTCTCTAACACAGCAGTCTCCAACCTTTTTGGCACCAGGGACCGGTTTGGTGGAAGACAATTTTTCCACAGATGCGGGGGGAGAGAGAATGGTTCAGGTGGTAATGCGAGCGATGCGGAGCTGCAGGTGAAGCTTCCCTTGCTCGCCTGCTGCTCACCTCCTGCGGTGAGGCCCGCTTCCTAATAGGCCGCAGTCCATCACTGGTCCGCAGCCCGGGGGTTGGGGACCCCTGCTCTAACAAATATTCAAAGTCAGATAGAACATCTTGGCGATCATCTAATGATATCTTATTTTATAGATGAGGAAACTGAGGCACATTGGAGAAGCTGGGACCCAGTCATCTGATCCCTTGTTCAGTGCACATGGCCCAACACTAATAGAAATGTATAACACTCAACCCTAAGGTCACGGGGGTGCTTAGTTTAGCTTGTCTATAGAAGTTATAATATTTATAAAAATACATTAAATATCACATGAGATATTTTATTTAAATGCATATTTGTCAGCACTGAAAATGAAAAAAAGTAAGCTGTGACAAGCTGATACGAAAGTTATTTTAATACATTCAGTTTGACATATTTCCATAAAAGCAAGCTGTTCATAACTGCAGATTTATTGCTCATGTCTCAATGTCGTGTGTCACTGAAATCTGCAGTTTCAAACTCAAGAATAGGAAGGAAGCTAATCATCATTAGGTAATGATGATGCAGATCTACTTGGAAATTTTCTTCAGGGACAGGAGGAGAGGGTGGAGATGAGTGTGTGTGAATTCCAAAACAGCGTGTGCCTGTGTTTCCAATGATGTATTATTGCTTGCTTGCCAAAGGCGCCAAAGTAGTTCTCCTTAGAGCTAAATTGAAAACAGTGTATATGTATTTGCAATGCTAATGTTCAGAGCTCATAACTTTTTAACTGTGTGCAAAAGGAAGTCTTTAGTGAATTTCTATCCATGATTATGTGTCTGTGTGTATACACTTTTGGCTTTGCTTTGCTTTTTAAAATAAAATAGGGAGTGTAATCCATCAGGTTTGCTATAGAATCTGTACCTAAGGAAAATTATTCTTTCTGGGCATTTATAACGCTGGCTCTGGCTTTGAATAATCAAATTTTTATAAAGTGAGATAGTTGCTTGAGATAATTTTCTGGTTAATTCAGATCAGTTAAAAATTGTGTTTGAAAGCAAAAAAAAAAAAAACCAGTAAGACAGATGAAAATTCCTATGAGGGCTTGTCTACATTGATTAAAATCATAACTTATTATGATTGTTCCATAACTTATTACATACTTGTTTTTAAGTAGGGACTGGTTTTGGAATCCTGGGTACCACCATGCTGTTTTGAAGGTCGGTTAGATGATCAAAGTTCTCAACTCGGTATCCTCTGCTGAAGTGTCAAGGATTGTTTATGGGATCTGTGAGCGAACTCTACTGGGGACGGTTTAGGTCGGAGGTTCTCAGTGGAGGAGGGAGTACTTTGACAGATACTTGAGAACTTATTTTTTGGTTTTCTTCAGTGATGTTGGGGTGTGCTACTAGCCTTTCAGAGGACAGTAACCACAAGAAAATGTTGACTTCAGATATCCTACTGCACCTTATAATTTCCTCCTAATCACCTCAATCTAGAAGCTAACTCAATTTTACTGATAAACATTAAGTATTTTTGCATGGATTTACTATTCCTGTGCTGAAATTTCTAGGGATGCAACTACTGTGTAAAGCAAGGGAAGATAATACATTGCTAAGAGTTTTGTGTAGTATTTAAGAAAATGACGTTCCTGATAATAGTACTGCTCATGGTATTGAATTACACAGTCCAGTCCAACTGCATTAGTCTGCATTTTAAGCTATCATTTTGTCAGCGATTCTAGATGTAGGTACAAGCTTATGACTACTTCATCTTCATGATTTTCTCTACTATAGTTGTGTATGAGCACACATGAAAGTATACATATGTGTTTAAAAATACTTTATTTTTCTTTTATCTTACAGGTAGAGTAATATGTTAATGTTTATGAACTCATTTATACATTCAACCAGTATTTGTTGAGTAGCCACTTCATGCCAGACATTGCCCTACACACTGGGATATACAGTTAAAACGAACAGAAATCCTTGCCCTAGTTCTAGTAAGGAGACACCTATCATAGAGAGTAAATGTAAAGAATGAGTAATATATATATAATATGTTAGAAAGTGATTAGTGCTATGGAAAAAAGAAATAAGCAGGGTGAGAGTGACAAGGAATGCCAAGCTTGGGGAGAGTGCAAACACTGCAATCTTAAATAAGCAGGTCCTGGCTGGCTTCATTGAGAAGGTGACATTCATGCAAGGGTTTGAAGGAGGCTGAGGGAGTGACTCATGCAGATAGTTTAAAACAGATATGTTCCCAGTAGGTGCTATCTTTCTGCTATTCTTTACCTTAAATGTCCTTTTCTCTCTTCTTCTGTCATCCTTGGTAGTTTCCTTTCCATTTCTCTCTCTTCTCTGGTTTTCCATTTTTCTTTCAGGCCTGAACACTGGCTACTAGGCGTCATCTTAGGCAGTGCCTATATCCCTTTGGATTGAAGAAGTTACTGACCTCCTGCTTAAAATATCTTTACATCAATTAAAGCTGCAGATTATTTTGAAAACATAGATCTTTCTTGTGTGATCATATGAACTCTTAGGCTGTAAGTTTTGTTAGGGTGAAATCAGTTTTGTGTCAAAGACTGAAGTAAGCCACCCTCAGTGTCATTCCCCTGTTACTCCCTCAGTGTCTGCTTAGTCCTTTGCTCACGGAATATCTTCAAGAGGCTTTTGATGAGTTACTTTCCACTTCACCCACTGATTTGAAAAATAACTTCATTATTATACTTAGTAGATGATGCAATCATGTTTACACTTCCAATATTTCTTATACACCACCCAAAAAAACATAGCTATATAGAAGTAAGCTTATTGCCTCCCAAGTTTATTTTGTTGTTAAGCAACTTTGTTCAGAAGCCTATCTCCTAGGCTCCAAAGAGTGAAACGAAGGAAAAACCTTGCAGTTAAAGTCAAGAGGTTTATATTTCAGAAGTGTGAAAGGAATCACAAAGTAATCAGTGAAAACACATAACCAAGATTAGTATTTTCAATATCAGAGGAATTTTGTTGGCTGGCCACACACACAAAATTTAAAGAGCTTGTGTCAGGTTTTTTGGCAGTAAAGATTGTATGCTACACATAAGAAACCATATTCCGAAGAGATCCCATCGTAGTTTGCTTCAGTTTGTGAGTGTACAACGAAAAATAACACTCCTCATTTTTTTCCAAAAGATGTTTCCATCAAATCAATAAAACCCAAAGAAAAAGAATAGAATGTTGAATAGTTTATAATAAACCTGAAGCTGTCTGTCCAATCATCCTCCTCTGTCAATTAATGGGAGGTGTTTTGTAGGAACAGAAACAGTTGCCTCTTACCCATGACAGTTTTATGTATGGCTGACAAGCAAATATCAAGACCACCATCAGAACCAGGGTAACTAGTTAAAATCAAGGTCATCCTTTTGAGAGACATAGATGTGGTACTGAACCAAACCAATTTAGGAGAAAACAATAAAGCTGGTATGCTGTGAGTATGGAAACAGGTGGACAAAAGTTAAGACTTAAAGGGTGTTTAAGTCGAGGTGATGGTACCCATGGTGGCATTTACTGAGGCCCTCGTGGCGTTGGAGTGTTGGCTTGCAATGCTGTGCTCCCTGCTATTGAAGGGACTGATCACTGGAACTAGTGGTTTCAGTGCCTCATTTCTTCATTAACCATTTGGGTGACCTTAAGTAATTTATTTAAATTATTTGAGTCTCAGTTTTTTTATCTGTAAAATGGGAATCATGATTTATCCAGAGCACAAATCAGGGGTTTTTGAGAAGACTGGATGAGATGATACCAGGTGGTACTTTAAAAGCTTTGAGTTGCTTCAGAATTAAGAAGCATTTTTATATGAGGTTATTAGTCCTTGAACATAGGACAGGTAGAACAGTGTTTGTACTGGGCACATTTATTGTCTTGGAGCTATCTTTGCTATGACTTAGTTATGAGTTGTCAACATGTGTGTATATAACACCGAACTTATTGTACTCTTTCCCAAGTACATCTCCAATGGGTTTTCATGGAATACTGTCTTTGCCATCATTGATTCCTTCCTCTGTCATAACTACTGAAATACCCAAAATGTGACACAGGAATTGTTGCCAGATTTTTGCTGACATGCTTTGCACAAGCTTATCAGAATAGATGTTTATTTGACAGTAAATAATGTGAAAAAAACCTTAATATTCAGATGGAATTTGCCATATCTGCCCCAGGACCCCAATGTTCCAGTCAATGGCAGTGAAAATGGCAGCTATACAAGTCAGTGCCTTGGGTCATTTCTTCAGGTTCCTCAGTTGTCAGATTTACTCCCCATCCTTCCAGGATGTCTCTGGCTCTGCTCTCAGGGTCTATCTTCAACTTGGTGCTTGGTATTCTGGCATATCATAAGTGCTGTTCACATCTCAGTCTTACATGGGAGAGAAAAAGAGAGTCACTGTTTCCATTCTTCTTACCACTGCATATTACTGTCTTCCCCATCACTCTACTACTTTTCATTAGATGGTCTGATAGGTACTTCTGGCCTTCCTTGGCAGTGTATGTTCCCAGTGAATATTCCAACTCCACATAGCCTCTATTTACTCACAACCCAACTCGTTTAATAAGCAATCATGAATTTGCTCAATTTTGACCACTTACCTTGGTGTTATACGTAATTCCACTTACAGTCACGTGCATATATATAAGCTGTGAGAATGGGTCCTAATCCAGATAATTTTCCATCAATTATTGAGGCCATCTTTAGAATATGAAGCTATGTCAAATCCAGCAAAGAACATATTTTTGCCTATGGGGCCTGTTACAATTAACCTTCCTCTGCCATTCAAATGAGGGGAGATACAGCTATCCTTTAAATGGGCCAGATATTCTGAAGTGGTAGTAGAGGTTCTAGCTAAACAGAGTGATTTAGCTGACAAAAGAAAGTTGAGTGTCTCCACTGCCAACTCAATTAAAAGATGCTAAGTTTCTATTTGAGAAGAGTTTGTGAGCTGCACAAAAGAATGATTGCAATGCTATGACAAATCAAAAGACACTTTTGGCCAGACTTAGATGTGCACCGTATGCAGACATATGCTTGACTGTGTTTGACTGGAAAAGCCTCAAATGGTAAGTCATAAAACTGACATGGTGAGACTTCAAAGCTTTTCCTGAGCTCATGACTGTGCTCAAAACAGAGAGAAGCTTCCCTGTTCTCTGAAATGCTTTTATTACCCACCCCAGTCAACATGTCACGTGATGGATGCTGTGCATTTTGAAAAGCTTAAGCATGGCAAATAGTTTTGAGGCTGCAATGAAGGCTCTCGGACTGGCCACTTTGATCTGAGCCTCACCAAAATAGATGGTACGAGCTTAGGCTTGGTGAATCGTTGACAACTATCGATTGTCCATTTGAGAGGAGCACAAGTAGTGCAATTCGTCAAGCCATGTGTAATCGAAAGTGGAAATCCTAAATGGGAAATGGGGGAGATAGGTAGCTAAAGTGAGCCTGTCTCCTATGATTTTGTTTTAACTTTATGTAAGTCTAGAAAACATAGGCATTGAGAAGGAAACAACATTGTCATCAGTTCCCCTTGCCAGTTGCCATTACATTGAATGGTGGCTGATTTAGGCAATTTCAGATGTAGTTTATGTCTGTGTTTACCTAGATCCAGGCTCTGTGCAGTATCCATGCCCATTGTGCTTGAGTGCTGCCTTTATTTTGCTAATGCGGACAAGAAGACAGTACACTTGTTATTCATCTTACTATTTAGATGTTTTTAAACAAGTTAATAACACAATCATCACATGTGAGGATATATAACTGTATTTTCTACATATAGATTTATCAATGGTTAGAAAAATAATTAGCAACTTGTTACAAAATAGAAGTACACTATGCACGTCTATTAATAATACGGGCATGTACGTCATTTCTTTATATCATCAAAAGAATTTGGGATTCAAGTGCAGACGTCCAAACATCATCTCCTGGAATGCATTCATACCATAAGCAATTGACAAAATACAAATGGCTTGTGTTACGAATATTCATGTGTGATCATCACAGCTAACCTTTGAATAGCACTTTAGAAAATGCGTTTGCTGAGCACTTTAGAAAGCAGTGGCACACTTGTCACCTTATTGTCCTCTCACTGTACCTCTCTGAGGAATGAATGGTGGATATTATCATACCCATTGTAAAAGGACTATGTGTATATGAAGTCCTGCATTATTTTTCCACCCCATACTATTTCTGTGAATTCATATACAAAAGAATCAGTATCATAAATTGTGATTGAAAACCCAAGATTATAAAAATTTAGAATCCTAAATTTTTGACAAATTACACATGTATTGACATGGAAAGTAATTGTTTAAAACTGCCTAACACTTTAGCTACACTATTACTGACTCTTCCGTGGCGTTGATTAATGAAACATGTCATTGCATTCCCAAAATAGCCATGCCATAGTGAATAGTTTGAGTCACAATTCTGACCATGGGCAACGTGAGCAAGACCCCGCTCTGGGTTGGGATCTCAGCCTCCAAAATGTCAGCCGCCATCCTGGATAATTTTACCAACCCTATTCATCTCATGTTTCTGGAAGTGGCTGGATCTCTCCTCTTCCATGACCGCATCCTCTCTTCCTCTGCTCCATCGCTTACCAGGCTCTGACAAAGCAGTTCTTTTCCCTTTTCCTTTCATGTCTACAGGTGGGAAGGGCTTCTCACTTCTGCTAGTCCCTGAGTACTTCCACATTCATTGTTGCTTCCCTTAACCCTGCGCCCAACTCTGAATAGTCCTTAAGTAAATTATCTTTGAATCACAGCTGAGTCTGCCTTTATGTTTCTTACTGATACCCTGACTAATGGTGTTCTGGTCCATTTATTTAAGCTTCTTTTATATCCCATAGTAAAGTTCTATGTTTTTAGATAAAAGATTGTATTAGATTAAATTGTGTGTATTTTATAATGATGTTTTAATTAATGGAATATTTTCTTTTTATTTTCTAACTGGTTATATTGATATATAGTCCTGAATAGATGTAATGACATTGAGGAGTGCTCACAATGTAATGCAAAGCCAGAATAAAAGAGAATTACAAGCTATGTAAACATATATAATATAAAATACCATCCCAAGGAAAAACTCACCAACATTTTTAAAAGTAGGCTTTAATAATTAGATTTGGGATGGTTTTTAAATAGAAATATCTATTATTTAAAAATTGACCACTGAAAACAGCTGCAACCCAAATTGTAGAGAAATATGCAGGGCACATAATGACCTGTATGTGGAAAATTGTTAAGTTGGAACTTCTAGTTTCCTGGCTATACCCAACCACTAGTCTTGACACTGAATCAAGTGGGAGCTGGAAGGGAAAATACCTTGCCATCCTACACTTTTTGTCTGTTCTTCCCCTTGGCTAAACCCAATCAGAAGCCAGAGGGTAAACCCTGGCTTAAACCCTGAGCTTCAGCTTTCTCATTTGTGAAATGGAGATGATATTAGTATCTGGCTCTTTGGTAGTCAAGAGCTTTTTAAATAAAATCATGTATGTAGAGCCTCAAGTACAATACCTGGAATGTAGAACGTGCTCAAAACTGTTAAATTCCTGCCTAATCCTACTACCTAAATAAGACTGGAGAGATGTATCTAGAAATGGTGACATACCTAGCGGGAAGGTTATCCTTAGACTTATCTATCCCCTGGACATCCCTCAAATCATCCCCATAGAAAGAGCAGGTTTCCTTCATTCTGAGTTGACCTTGCCATGATTAGGTGCATATTTTTCTGTCGCTATCTAATATATTCCTTTGATGCATAAGTTACATGTTTTTCTAGCTGGAGTTTGAGTTTCTGGAGAGTAAGAGCTGTCTTTTTCTTTCATATCCTTCAGATTTGTTGAAATTGTGATAGATGCTCAATAAATATATACTGAAGATTTGTCTACAATGAAACACACAAAATTATAGGGCTTGTAGGGAACTTTAAAATCAATTTTTACAATAACTTCACTTTACAAATGAGGAAACTGAGGCTTAGAGATGTTACAAACGTTGCCCAATGTCACAGAGCTAGAAAGTAGCAGAGATAGCATTGAAGCTCAGATTGGCCCAGTTCCCATGCCAGTGCTCTTTTCGTTACCCAGTACTCTTTTTCTTTTAATATGATGAAGTCAGTGGATTGGAAATTGATTGGAAATTGTAGACTACTATCACTTGTCAGTATTTTGGAGGAAAAATCTTCTTTTGGGAGGATCATTTACTTATATTGGTGGTTTTCCCATATTAGCTCGCATTCAAAATCTTCTAGAAAGCTTGTTAAAACACAGAATATAGAACCCCACTCCCAGAGTTTCTGATGTAGTAGGTTAGGTGGGCTCAAGATTCTATATTTCTAACAAATTCCCAGGTGAAGCTGATGCTTCATCTTTTGAGAGAAGCTGAACTAGAATTGTTATGGATTCATTTTTTCTCTTCTCTTAAAACCAAACTGGATCCAAGAGGGCATTGTGTAATCTCAGCTTCCTACAATGTACAAAAAACAGGACAGTACATGGAACTAGCCTTTCCTTGAAAGCATTTTTCTTTTGTTTGAAAGAGAGTTGGTGAGCACCTAATCTGTAGTACACAGTGCTATAGAAGATCTTAAGGTGTATAAGACCCAACGCCTGTCCTCAAGGCGGCCCTGTGACTTGATGCAGGAGGAAAAGTCCACTTCTAGGATGGGCCAGGAATGAGCTATGGTTTAAGAAGTGGTGGGGTTGAGGAAGCTTCAGTACATTTGTAGACGTTTTCCAGAGGTAGTTATATTGACCAGTTTCTGTTAATTGTCAACTTACTTCTAATAACTTTGGGCACATGTAAGTAAATTCTGAAATACTAAATATTATTTTTAATATAATTCAGTGCAGTAATAGAACATCTTGGAGTCTTTTCTAATTTATTTTTCATCTGAGCTATTATTAATTACAATGGTGCTTGAGGCCTGAGGAGATAATTAACAGTCTTTGTAAGTGGGAAAAAGTGTTCTATGGGCTGGAATTTCTGCCAGTTCATTTGGCAGAAGTGGAACTAATTCCAAACACGGGGAACCCAATGACTAATACTTAAGCAAGTTAATGATTTTAGCCAGGATTCTTTTTGGCTGTCTTTTAGACGTTTATAACTAGGGTCCATGGACCCCTAGGGACTGTATATATGAGCCCTAGGGATCCTGACCCCACGAAACTGCATGCAAAAATGCCTGGGTACAAATTTCCTTTGTTTTTGTTTTTGTTTTTTGTTTTTTTTTTTTTTTTTGCTTTAGAAGGTCAGTGCTTTTATCAGATTCCCAAAGGAGTTAACCACTTTCCTACAGGGATACCAGGAGAGAAACAAAATAATTGTAGCCCAAAGACTTAAATTTTGTTCTTGTATCCCATCTATGACATTTCCCACCTAGGACTTTTCCTCTTGTATCTTCACCATATGTCATGAGGGACATTTTCCTTACTATTTTCTTGGAAGGAAGGGGTAGAGAAATATTAGGAAATAGAAACCATCCCCAGAAGGCCACCCAGTTCTTTTTTACCATCTGCATCCTCATCTGGGCTAGTTGCTTGCTGATGTCATATGTTTACTTACTCACCATTCATTTGACTATCATTTAATATAGATAATTAATAACTGTAGCAGCCAGAAAACTCCCTGGCCAAAGTAGATGCAGATCTGTGATTTTGAATGACTATTCCTGGAACGAATACCTATGTAGTTCTGTTTTCCTCATCCCTTCTATCTATGTAAATTGTACCACCTGGCAAGACCCAGCTCAAATCCCTCTTCCCCAGTGAAGTCTTCTTCAGTAGCTAGACGCAGAGCTCTTTTGTCCACTTCATGATAATACAGCATTCTTTGAGACTATATCAGCCATTTTGCTATTTAGTTATGTTCAGTTTAACACTCCTTTATACAAGGAAAATGAATGGTTCACATGTGCATGCTGTGATTCAAGCACAGTGACATGAACAGAGCAGGCACTTAAAAATCATTGTTGAACAAATGCAGGGAATGGTCTCAGTTTGTCAACATTATTCTCCATATTTGAGAAGTAAAAACCCTGCCATTCTCAATTTGCTTCCCTCAGCACTTATCAGTAGGTTTACCCACATTGATGTCCCATGAATTCACAGAAGTAAAACAGCTGGCAAAAAAACTGGAGTGTGGCACAGAACTTGTGACTTCTAGGGAGAATGACTGAGTCAGCAGCTGACGTTGCCAATTTCTTCTGTATCCATTGCAATCCAGTAGCTTCTACATTACAGATTCATCCAACAGTTTCAGTGGATAAGAAGCGTTTGAATTTTCAGCTTTGCTGCTGGGAGTCGTATGGACACCTTTAATCTCCAAAGAATGTGTTTCTGGACATGATATGAGCTAGATGTTGAACATGTTTGCTCACCGAAATCTAATTAATTCAGAAGCATATAGTCATCATCCACCATTGAAAATGCAGACTAACACTAAATGACTTAACACTTGAAGGACAGCAAACACTTTCACCTGCTTTATCTCATTTGATTTTTATAAGCGCCCAGCAAGATAAACAAGTAAGTTGCTCAAGATCATTCAAGGACTTCATGACCTTTCCAGTAAACTAGGCTACCATTTGATTCCATATATCCCTGCCTATTAAACACCAAGTTCAGAAGGAAAATTCTCTTCTCCTGAAAATCACCATTCCTTGGCAACTGTATGATATAACTCTACCACTTTAAAACAACAGAATGAAGATAAAGCACAGACAAAATTAGATTTGACAACCTAATGGAGCACCCTTCTTTTTTATTTGAAAATAACATTATTCAAGCATCATCATTCAAGTCTTGAGTTTCAGCAAGTACACGACATGTTTATTTGGCATTTGAAGGAGAGTTGAAACCACCAAATCACACAGTAGAAGGCAACATGTAATTCCACTTTGATTAGTTATGTTTCCTACTGGCCCTTGGTTTGAAAGGCCTCTCTTAAGATTCCAGTAGACAGTACCTTATATATTCCCTTTAATTGTTGAGAAACAAAAACTTTCCAACAATCCAACTTTATTACATTTTATTATATTATTTAGTACACATTTACTTATGTTTTGGTAGTTCTCATTTTACATAGGCTTGCAAAAGAGCTTTTTAGTAAGTCCTTTGGCCTGGATAGTTTAGGGTCTTCTGCCTGAAGACAGCTTATTTGAGCCTAAGAACTCCCAATGCTGATTGCCTCCTCTGAGGTATATCATTTTCCTAAAGCTTATGGACAAATGAAAAACAAAACTCTCATAATCCTATCCTTTTTGTACCTGTTATTTCTGCCAGGAATGTCTTTCCTTTTCATCTAGTAATGTCTAAATTATCCTCATGACCCATGTTAGGACCTCAGTGAAGCTCCTTGATTCCTACAAGCAAAATTACCTTTTCCTGCTCTGTGTTCCCACAGTATTTTATTCATTCCTTTATCCTATGCTTGCTGAATTCTACTGTGGAGAAAGAATGTCGCCTGCCATATCAGTAAACAAAGGATGTTGCAGCCATCAAGCCAGCAGCCACTGTAGCCACCCCCAACTGTGCCCCCTGAGGGGATTCAGGATGGGGAAAAGTGGATACTGGCCGTAGATAGTTAAGGTGCATATCAAGGGAATATTTTCAATGAGCCCAGACTCTTGCATCTTCCCATACATAGAAAAGTGGTAAATTCATTAACTTGAGATGTCCGGGTTTTCTTTAATTAACAGTAATATTTTCATGTTCCTACTATTTGTTTTTTGGTTTTAGGTTTTTTGTTTTGTTTTGTTTTTTGCAAAAACTCCTATATTTCCTGGCTCCTCCCTTACCTCTTTGGAACAGTCCCTCAGAGCTATCTAAGAGGCTGTCTCCTGGGCTTAAGTTCTCGGAAAATCCGCTGAATAAAACATAATTCTCAACTTTTAGGTGGTGCATTTTTTTTCGGAGGACACTATTAAAACTCAGTGTTTACTTCTCCGTTTCCCCATATTGACCATGAGCAACTTGAGGTCAGGACTGATTTCTGACTTCTTTCTGTTTCCCACATGGCCCAAGGCATCATCACTCCTTTCCTCACCCCAATATAGCATTGATCAAGTGTCAGATGTCATGTTAAGGACCTTACAGAGGTTAATTAATGAGGCAAATAGTGTTATCCCAATTTATACTGTTGAGAAGGAAGAGATTTTCCTCTACTCTTCTAGGTTCTTCTGGCTGGTCTAAGAATTAAATTCACATGGAACAGACTGACAGGAGAAAATCAAAGTTCAGTAACACGTATACATGGGAGAGACCCAGGAAAACTGAGTAACTTGCCAAAATGGCTGAAATCCTCACCTTAAATATCATCTTCAGCTAAAGACAAAAGAGGATGTTGGGGGTAATGGTTTGGGGCTTCAAAGGGGAAGAAGGCAATTGACATGGAAATGGAAAAGGAAATGTTTGGTAAGCAAATGTTGGCTGGGCCAGGCAAAGACAGTGGGACACAGGGTGGACTCTGATCTCTAGGCCCTGTTCCCCCCACCACACGTAGCCCATATTCTTTGCAGATATCTCTGGAGATAGCTCTATTCTGGGAACAGGCCCTTTATCTAAACGTTTTAGGCAGTTAGGGGAAAGTCAAAGTTTCTTCCTCTTTTGGGCCTTCATTGTTTTCAGCTCAAAATAATCTGCATGCCAAAGAGATATTTAGCAGTGGCAAGTTTTGGTCCCCTACAATACTCTGAGAAAAACTTTTCTAAGATCATTCAACTAGATGGTTGACAAGTCTGGATTTTAAACTAGAAAAACATTTTCTTGGAATAAAATTCACTTAACATAAAATTAACCATTTTAAAATCAACATTTCAGTGGCACTTAGTTCATTTACAGTTTTGTGCAACCATCACATCTATCTAGTTTCAAAACATTTTCATCACCACAAAAAGAAACTCTTCACCCATTGAGCAGTCAATGTCCATCCCCCTCCCCTACCCATGGCAACGAGGAATCTGCTATCTGTCTCTAGGGATGTGTCAATTCTGGATATTCATATAAATGGAATCATGCAAGATAAGACCTTTTGTGTCTGAAAAGCCTGCATCTTATTTCAATTCTCCCTAAATTTAGGGTCCATTCCCTTACTTACTACATTTTTTGGTTTTACATGATAGTGTTATTACAAGTTCCTGTGCGCCATGCACAGTGAGGTCAAACAGATGGAAGCATCGGAGTTTGGAGCAGAGAAAGGTTTATTGCCAGGCCATGCAAGGAGATGGGTGTCTCATGCTCTAAAAAAACCTGAGCTCCCTGAAGAGTTTCAGCAAAGCATTTTTAAAAGCCAGGTGAGGGAGCCAGGTAGCAGGGTATGTGATCAGCATGTGCACAGCTCTCTGATTGGCTGATGGTGAGGTAATAGGGCGGTGTCACAGGGGTTCACATTATCAGTCCTTAGGCTCCAGGAGGCCTGGGGCTATGTGCTCATGGTCATCAAGTGGTAACATCTTCCATTTGGTGGGGGGTCTTCACATCTATAAAACAACTCAGGAAATGTGCATCAAATACTGTTATCTAGGTACTTCAGAGAGGAGCTAAAGCAGAGGATAGAGGGGAAAGCCCCATAGGGTCCTACTCGGTTATAATAGGTGACCACTCTATATTGGATGAATGAATAAATGAAGGCTTATAGAGAAGACACCAATCAGGCAACTTATTTTCTACTTAACCTAGTTATTTATGATTTGATTTACCTTCATAAAAGATCCTTTGGCAGCTTTTAAACTGTCAGTCTAAGGGACAGCAGCTTAGTGGTAGCTGAACAGAATGGAAGGTAGTAAGGGACACACATTTGTAGTTGGCTCTCTATTCAGGGTCCATGTTACTTCGAATTGACACCTACAATCGATTTACTCATTATCACACTTTTTGGATAAATGCAGAGGAGACTAGGTGATTGGAGTGAAGCTCACCAGCTACATTGTATGTGAATGGATCGTTATCAATTTGGTTGCCAGGACTAGAGGCTGGGCTCCTGCAGGGGAAATGAATGCAGGTTTTCCCCAGCAACTACTTTTCTCCAACATGTGAGCTATTTTTTGGACAAAAACTGGGTTGGGGGAGCTTGTTTCTATGGGCCGCCAAGAAGATTTAAGAAGTGCCTCCTTGCTTGAAGGCAGTTTGATTTGCTTGAAGGCAGTTTGATTTGTTAGTAGGGCTGTTAAGAGTGTCGATTTTCTTTTCTTTTTTTTTTTTTTTGGATTCACAATGTGGGAGGTGACTTTTGATACTACTTGAAAAGTAATTAAATGCATGACATTTAATCATTAATGACTGACTTGTCTAGTTATAACTAAGGAAATTCCAAATAGATAGTTCTTAGTTTCTGTCCAAATGCACATTATTTTTATATTCCCTACATGCAGTGTGTCTCAGGAAGCTTTCTTAATGTCTCTGTTTTTATTGGAAATTTAATTATACCTTCACAGATATGACAGCAGAAAATTAGTACACTTAACTCTTAGACCATCTTAGTGCTCTTTGGGGCACTATTTCAAATCTGACACTTCGTGTTTTGTGATGCTAAGAAGGGAAATTCAGTTTTAGTTACATTTATTTCCAGGAAAAAGGGAAATAAAATGCAGGGTCATAATTTTAAATGGTTTTCTACTATTTATGTATGGATTTGGGAAAAGGACAATTATCATCACAGTTTTAGGCATGGCTAGTTGTTTATATATGCCTATCTGTACTACTGTACATATAGAAAGGCCTTACCTTTTACTTAAGTTCAAATTTTTATTGTGAGGTTATTGTAGATTCACTTGCAATTATAAGAAATAATATGGAGAAACCCAGTCTACTTTTCACATAATTTACCCCAGTGTCTTGCAAAGCTATAGTACAGTATCCCAACGAGAACACAAACATTTATCCAGTCAAGATACAGAACAGTTCCATCACCACAAGGATCCCTTTGCGTTACCCATTTATAACCACACTCACCTTCCCCCAATCTCCATCTGTAATCTCTAGCAACCATTAATCTGTTCTTTCTATAATTTTGGAATTTCATTATTTCTATATAAATGTAATCATACACTACGTAACCTTTTGAAATTGGCTTTTTTACTCATTATAATTCTCTGGAGATTCATCCAAGTTGTCGTGTGTGGCATTATCTTTTATTTGGAAACCAAATTACAGATATTTTATAAGCAAAAATGAGATAATTGGAAATAGGCCTCAATATTGTTGTTTTTCAGAGTTTCTTCATTATAAACCAATTTTTAAAGGGAAATTAATCATATTCTTTACGCACATGTGTCTAATCCATCCTTCCATTCCACTTCTGTGTGACACTTCTTCCAGGAACATAAACTCTTCAAGGGCAGTGACCATGCTGTGCTTACCCATAGGTATTGATTTTCTGTTGTGGACTGCCCTTACCACAAAATCAAGAAACTACAAAAATAATCTGAGGGTTTGAAAAGTGGCAAGTTGTGTTTGCTGTCGTGGTTGACACTCAGAAGAAGAATCTGTTAAGGGTCATTTATCATGTGTAGTTTTCCACTGAGACTATAAAAATAGATCTAAAGGTCTTAGTATGATATATGAATTAAATAAAGCAAGAGATAAAAATGTAAGTTCTGTTCCCCTACTATTCTTAAGTCAATCAAAAGGTTTTGTTGAGATTATGTGGATAAACCAAATGCAATGCAGAGCTTTCAGATCCAGCAGATTCACTAGTTATTTCCTGTGTTTCTTCTGTTTTCTCAGCTCTGTTTAGTAAAGGCACTATATGCCTTGATTAATAATGTAACTGGTTGAAAACTTAATTTTCCTTCCTGGAATACCATGTAAAAGGAAATACTATCATAGGATTAAAATGGCTTTTGTATGCTTAAGGCCAGGTTTTCAGGCTGAGTGTTCAGACACATACTGCACCATAGTGTAGTGGAAAGAATAGGAGATTTGAGATCATAAAGACTTGGATTTGAGTCCCATATCTATAGCTTACTAACAGTCTGACATTGGCAAGACACTCCAAGCCTCAGTTCTACACATATGATATAGGATATTCTTAACATTTATCCTATTGTAGTGTTATCCTCATTTCTCTGATGTTCTTTGAAGCAACATTTCTTGAAAGAGTTGCCTAGAGTTTTCTGTCTTCCTTCACTTCCTCTCAGCCCACTCAGAAATGTTTCAATATCTGCCATTCTAGTGAGATTTATCTTATCAAGGTCATCAAGATTCAGCTTGATCTCAGAATTTCAGCTTGGCAGCTGTAGCCTGTCTAGAGGACCAATAGGGCCAGGTCCACGAAGGGTCTATTTACTTGAGAAACTGTGGCATCTTGGCAAAGAACACTCCTAGTAGGAGAGCTGTGCTTTTCAAATGTTGTCCAATGTCAGTTTTGGAGGGGAAAGGAGAAGATGAGGGAAAGATTCTAAGATCTACAAATTGTCCTCAAGCCCAGCTCTCAAAGACCTGAGTCCTGGGGTGTGAAAATCATCATAATATGTGATAAAAGATAGAAATATAAAAACTGTATCACTCAAGTCTATGTAGGATGTGAAGAGCAGAACCCCCTGGTGTTTTGTAGTCTATGCATGTACTAGAGTATAACACCTAAGTGCTAGGGTGCAGTGCCTAGAGGGACAAGATGGGGCACCTTCCTCATCTGGGGTGACTTTGGAGCACAGCATTGCAGATACTGGAGCCCAGAACAGATACAGCTGTGTGAGTCAGAGCCATTTGGAGTGTCAACAGGCCATCACTCTTTAGTGCCTGGTCATCAGTTTTGCTAGCCTTGTGTTTGTGACATGGTGATATTACTGTGGTCATTTCTGTAATAGGTTCAACTATAGCAGCTGGAGCAGGAAAGGACAGGAAGAAACGGGAGATGCTATATGGGAGCCAAGAGGGCTAACTGACAAGCACACAGGAAACACGTCCTTTGACATTTCCTAGAACTCTCCCTAAGGAATTTGGGAAGGAGCGAAGATGATGTTGGCTTTCTATTTAATTGAAAAAGAAATCTGCACTCCTTCTCCTGACTTCCCAGGATCTGCATAACCTAACCTGTACAGTACTTACCTCTCTAAGCTCACCTCATACAACCTTCTTCTTCCCTCGTAACATTCCATTCACATTGTCCTTCTTTAGGTTTCTTGAACATGTTAAGCTTGTTTATACCCTGTGGCCTTAAACTCTCAGTTTATGTGCCCGGAATGCTCTTCTGACTGTCCTCTTGTCATTCAGGTCTCATCTCAAATGTCACCTCTACAGAAAGGCCTAAACTAAACACCCCATCTAAAGTGCCTCCCTTCTTACTCCCTCACTCTGAAGTTAATCTCTGTTATATTTCCAGGTTTTGTTTTACTACATAAAATTTTAAAACATGTACCTGCTTATTATCTGCTTCTCTCCCCACAGCTGTAAGCTTAACGAGGGCAGGGTTCTTGCCTGACCCGTTCAAGAGAGTACACCCAGCACTAAGAACAGTGTTTGATAAGGAGCAGGCACTCAATGAATGCTCCTTAATGAATGCTTAATAAATAATTACTTATAACTAATAATTATTTTGTAAGTATATAGTATATGTTATAATATACAATATAAATGTGTTTGATATATCAAACTATTATCTGATTGCAGAGTATAGGTATATGATTATAAACTTGATCATTTTATGGGTTGTGCTTATAATAATTAATTATAATTGATTAATAATTAATTTTAAAGTAATGGGGTGAGTATTCATGGTATACTATGAATACCATGAATCCCAATATTATGTGGATGCTTTTTTTTTTTTTTTTTTTGTGGTACACGGGCCTCTCACTGTTGTGGCCTCTCCCGTCGTGGAGCACAGGCTCCGGACGCGCAGGCTCAGCGGCCATGGCTCACGGGCCCAGCCGCTCCGCGGCATGTGAGGTCTTCCCGGACCGGGGCACGGACCTGCACCCCCTGCATCCGCAGGCGGACTCCCAACCACTGCGCCACCAGGGAAGCCCTGTGTGGATGCTTTTGATGTCATAGTAATGAAGTGCACTGCTATCTGGCTTCTGCCTAGCTTCCTGGCCAGACTGAACAATGAGCTAGCTCCTCCTTGTGTCTTTCCCATATGCTGTCCCTCTTCACAGAAAACTCTTGCTTCCTTATCCCCATGCTTCCTCTGACTGACTCAATTTTAGTCAGCTTTCAGCTGAGATACCACATTTTTAGGAGACCTGGGTTACACATACAGAGAAAGATTCCTTGCATCCATGTCATGCAGATACAGAGCTCACTTGAATATCCAGACTTCCTCAGCTATCCTGCCTAGTATAAGGTCACTTTTTCATTGCTGTACCTCTATCCACTTGACTTGTCAAGGGCATTGTTCTCTTTGCTTCTGACCTGGTTAGCTTTCAGAGTCCTGTGTTGGCTCCTCTTCTTGTGTCTTAGAATCATTTTCCAGATGTCAGAATAGAAGGACTTTCACCAAACACAGAAATGACTGATATCAATGCCATGAATGGCATTACTTTCTCTCTGATGCCTCTGATCTCTTTCATCACTTGTCTTTATATCTGCACACTCTATGTGTTGCCAACAGGACTCTTCCCGATAAATAGAGATGGCTGTCTCTCCTTTTAATGGAAAGACAAGAGGTTGTTTATTTGCCCTCCAGAGGGACCCCTATCTTCTCTGGAAGTTGTGCTTCAAGGGGATCCATTTGGAAATTTGAAACAAATATTTTCGAGTTTCATTTCCTGGTTTCCTTCTTGTGGGGAAAAGCAGGATCAAAGGGACACTCTGCCCCAGGGATTGCAGCTGTGGCTTAGGGTTCTGTGAAGCAGCTACCTTTTAACTCTTTTCTTCCCCAAGCTTTATGATTGCACGTGAATCTATCTGTCCACTATGTAGTCCTTGGAGCTTGACAGATTTACTATAATAGCCTTTGATACAGTAAGACCCTGATGTGCAAATGAGAGTTGATTGGCCATGAACTGAATTGTTCCACTGAGGCTGATGACCTACCTTGTAATGCTTCCTTGAAGGGCATCCTTATCTTTGTAGACTCTAAAATCTCTAGACAGTTTCTGGACACTCATTGATGATGTTCATGATAATGATAATGTTGATGATAGCAACAAGGACTATGTTGATAATGAACATTTTTACTCACTAGGATGCAACCTTCATGAGAGCAAAGATTTTTGATGCTTGGGTTAGTTATGTACCCCAAATGCCTAAAACAGTGTCCAGTATATAGCCTAGAATCAGCAATTTTTTTTTTTTTTTTTTTTTTGCGGTATGCGGGCCTCTCACCACTGTGGCCTCTCCCGTTGTGGAGCACAGGCTCCGGATGCACAGGCCCAGTGGCCATGGCTCACGGGCCCAGCCACTCCACAGCACGTGGGATCTTCCCAGACCCGGGGCACGAACCCGCGTCCCCTGCATTGGCAGGTGGACTCTCAACCACTGCGCCACCAGGGAAGCCCAGCAAATAATTTTGAATGAATGAATGTGCAGTACTACATATTAGAACCTGTGCTGAACGTCTTACAAACAAACATTTTTCTTTCTTAATCTGCATAACAACTTCATGGAGTGCTATTTATAAACTCATTTTACAGATAAGGAAACTAAAGCTTAGACATGTTAAAGATGGCTTTTCCAAGAACTTAGAGCTAATAAGTGATGGAAAAGGAATTCAAACCCAAGCAGTAGAACTTCACAGCTCATACCCTTAGCCTCTATATTCTATTTGGAGATTGATATATTTTATGTCAATAAAATGCAAATTAAATGAATAATTCATAAGGAAAGCATTTTGGTTTTAGCATAAAATGTTTATGTGTGAAAATGTATTCTGCAAACTAGGAAGGGTGAGTAAAATTGGGGACAGGTGTAGGGAAAGCTCTATAATCTCTTCAGGTTACATTGGTTGCCTCTCAAGAGAATAAAATATTTTCCTCAAGAAATTCAGATTCATTCAGAATGTTCTGTGTACCCATTGTCTATGAGAGAGGTTTGAATTGTGTTTCTAGTGCCCAACTAAAATTAATAATTAGTTCAGAGTATAAAGGTGCAGTAATGGCTCTTCAGTTAAAAACCTATATGTTTTATGGTTTTGCAGTTTATTTTTTAGTGTGTATGTTTTCCTATACCTTAGACTTTTAGTTATTATGTTTAATCTGTGAATTGTGTAGCTAAATGCTTTATGTGGAATCTTTACTCTTGAGAAAGGCTCTGTGGTGTACTGTTTGAAAGCATAGACTTGGGGACTAGAATTTGAATTTTGTTTCTGCCCCTAACTGTTTGACCTGGGCAAGTCACTTCATCTATCTGCTGTTCAACTGTTTTATCTGTGGAGTGGGAAAAACAATAGTATCTACTTGTCAGAGTTGTAAGAGTAAAATGAAGCAAATAATATGAATCACTTGAAATAGGTTTTCATATGTAGTGAGAGTTTAAGAAATTGTCTGTGTAACTTTTTCTCACCAAATTCCCGAGGAAGAGTAGTATTTTATACGCCATGCATTCACATTCATTCTCTTGGACTTTGATTATAAAAGTATATCAGTACCAACCAAATAGAAAGTGCACTAGCTCTTGAGCCCAAAAAAATTAATAAGATTCAAGTCTTGGCTCCATATCTTTTGATCTCTGTGATCTTATACCTTTGCGAGTTGGGCATGCTTTTCTTAAGAATTACATTTTCCCTGCTATGGGACGGACACATGACAAGTTTGGACATATGGTTTCATTTTTAAGGTCTTTACATTGTAGGGGAGGAAAAGTTTCTCCACTACCCTCTTAAGATCTCTGACTGGACCTAAGAATTAAGCTGACATAAGACAGATAAACAGGAGAAAAGCGTAACAAGTTTTAATTATTTTTTATATGTTTATGAGAGTCTTCAGCAGAAAAATGAAGACCTAAAGAAGCAGTTAGGGTTGAATGCTGTATACTGAGCTGGACAAGGAGAATAAATTGTGTAGACCCAACAAGGCAAAGGGTTTAGGCCAGGGTAGTTAATTTGGGGGAGAAGTAACTAGGAAGATAAAGGTTAGTTCAGGGCCTCCCTGGTGGCGCAGTGGTTGAGAGTCCGCCTGCCGATGCAGGGGATACGGGTTCGTGCCCCGGTCTGGGAGGATCCCATATGCTGCGGAGCGGCTGGGCCCGTGAGCCATGGCCGCTGGGCCTGCGCATCCGGAGCCTGTGCTCCGCAACGGGGGAGGCCACAACAGTGAGAGGCCCGCATACCGCAAAAAGAAAAAAAAAAAAAAAAAAAAAGGTTAGTTCAACAAGGTATGTTTGAGCAGATTTTTTTCGACCTCAGCTTCTAATCCGTGGTGATAAAAATGTCACATTCCTTCTGGTGTAGGGAGGACATCTTTCACAGGGTAGTCTCATCTCTTGCTTTTAAGAAAAAGAAGGAAGGTCAGAGTGTTCTTTTGGTATTTGCTGCTTTTCAAGGGCTTTTAACTCAAAATAGTTAATATGCTAGAGTGGCATATTTTGGGGTGATGTGTTCTGAAGTCTTTCACAATGCTTCATTATTCCACATACCCCATGGAGGAGCTAACCGTTTTAGGGAACTTGAACGCCACATTTGGTGGAAGTGTCCGAAGATGCCTTACCTGGAGTTGCTGAGGAAGAGTGCTTTCACACAGGAAATGTCTTT
This sequence comes from Mesoplodon mirus, assembly GCF_964341445.2. NCBI lineage: Eukaryota > Metazoa > Chordata > Mammalia > Artiodactyla > Ziphiidae > Mesoplodon > Mesoplodon mirus. Next base: position 129,848,250 of record NC_138981.1, on the reverse strand, counting down.
CAGGAGACTTGTATAAAAAAGTACTATGATAGGTGTCTTTTTCCCCAAGATCTTGAGTTGAGTCAGGAGAAAACACTGTATTTAGGAAAAGTATTTGTTAACGAACTGATAGGCCTTACATGTTGTCACCTCTATGCTCAACTATTGGTTACAGCAAATGAGGTAGTTAACTGTCAAAAGAAAGGAGCTACATTCAGAACACATGTCAAGAAATATGATGTTAAAATCATCGCTGCCCAATATACACCAGAAAATTGGTTGAGAGGAGCAGTACTTGACAAGAACTGTTTTGAGGATATATATTCCCACTATTGCTCAAGATATGCTAAAGAAGGTGCCATAATTAAATTAAACCAGTGAGGAGCTAATTACCTGGCTCATTTTGTCAGAGCTCACCACAGATCTGTTTTCACTGAGGTTCCCTTTGGGGATTTCATTTTATAGGAGAGGCCCCAAAGAAGTAGCCCTTGGAAACTCTTGTTTCATGTATTGTGAGGATGTTTGTTAACTGGCAGTGTATCACCTGTGGTAAGACTCGAGAGAAATTCTTATCTGATCTCAGTGTCAAGTGCAGATGCAGTTCTGAACAATTGATCTGGGTACTATGAACTTAGCTGGCTGAATTTCCCTTTTTTACAGTGACTTATGGAGAGCTTAGAGCGAAGGTGATGACCCACATAAGGCAAAATAAAGTCCATTATGACATGCACTTCTTATTATGAACCTTAACCCATTTTATATCCTGATTCTAGATATTCTCTCCTCTTTCATCCATGCTTTTAATCTATGCTCTCTTGTTATATTTTATTTTTTCTTCCTGGCTTAAATTATTTCCCATTTAAGGTGAGAAATAGGTAAATACACATATTTTAGCCTTAAACAAACAATTAACTCTTCTGGAGAGAGTTTATCATAATAGCATAGGCTCATGAATCAGAAATATTTGGTTTCTGAGCCTGACTCGTCTACTTCCCAGCTGTCTCAGTTTTTGCATTTTAAATGGAAGCTGATAACTAGCTACTCCATGAGGTTGTTGTGAGGAGCAAATTAGCTAATACATATAAAGTGCATAGCACAGTGCCTGATACATAGTAAGTGCTCAATGGAAAGTACTGTTATGATCTAAGTACCTTTTCTCATCAGTAAAGTGGTGATAACAATACCTAGTCTATCTAATTTTCAGAGTTATTATGAATAGTTAATGACTTAATTAATGCAAATGTGCTTTTTGAATCTTGAAAATTGTACAGTGCTCTCCTTATGAGTTATACATATATATGTGTTATATATGCATGTATGTATACACACACATAAGTACATATACACACATATGTACACACACACACAAACACTATACATGTGAGTATATATGTATTACATTTATACGTATATATGTATATATCAATACTTAATGTTTGCAGCTGCAGATGTAAGCTTCATGAAGACAGAGACCTTGCCTGAGTTCTTCAAGGGAATACACCCAGCCCCTAGCATCTAGCACCTAGAACAGTGTTTGGGATAGAGTACGCACTCAAAAAATATTTTATGAATAATGAATGATTGCTGGTCCCCATATCCAGAGTTTCTGATTCTGCAGGTTCCTGATGGTGTTGTTGCTGCTGGTTCGGGAACCATCTTTAAGAGCTAGTGGCTTAGTGGAAAGGGTGAAGTCTTTGGAATGAGACACATCTGGATGCAAATTTGGGCTCTGCTGCTTGTATCTATCTACAAGTTATCTATCCTGAGATGTACAAGTTATCTATCCTCAGGTTCAGTTTACACATCTGCAAAATTAAGATGATGGTGATATCTACCTCAAAGGATTCCTGCGACTTTTGAGTGAGATGAGATACACAAAGTCCCTCACCTAGTGCCTGGGATATACAGAGTTGGTGCTCAGTAAATATTAGTTTATTTTCCTTTCATTTTAATAAACAATGATTTTCTCTTTTTATCTTCTTCTTTTATCTATTAAAAATACTCTGGGTGGGTTTCTCTCTATAAGCAGGTTAATTGATTTGAGGGTAGAGTGAAAGCAATTGTATTGGAGTTTAATTCATTAAGCAGTGTTTGTTCACATTTAATGTCTGAAAGTAGATTGCAGATATATGTAAATAGGTCTTGATAGGTAAGAGGTTAACTTTAAAAATATCTCTAGAGAGCTCTTCCAGATGTTGTCTAATGACAAAGCGGGTTTACATCAACCACATTATCCTTCAGCTGTTTATCGATTGAATGGGTAGAGTGAATGTGATGGAGTCAGGAGAAGCTCTGTGTCATCTTGGTGAAAGATTTTTAGACTCACTTAAAATACTTTAAAAAATTGAAACTGGGTGATTTTCTATTCACAAGCTATCTAAGATTTCTGCCTCACGGGACCAAATCTGTGATGGAATTTGGACTCTGGAACTTCTCCATGGTGTCAGATGGGGCCAGTCTGTAGCTGAAACTACATTCTTGCTGAACTTCCCTTCCCCTTTATTATCCTACTTCCCTCACATCCCTTCTTCTGAGAGCACCTCACCCCACAAGAAATCACTTGAACAAGAATACCCACCTCAGACTCTGCTTCTTGGGAACTTGACTACATACAAAGCTTAAAAAATTTTTTTGGCTGTGTCATTTAAATTTTTAAAGATATATTGACAAAAATTGTATATATTTAAGGTGTACAACATGGTGTTTTAATATAAGTGTACCGTAAGTAATAATTACTACAATCAAGGTAATTAACGTATCCATCACCTCACATAGTTACCATTTAGTGTGTGTGTATGTTGAGAACACTTAAGATCCACTCTTTTAGCAAATTTCAAGTATACAATACATAATTATTTACTACAGTTACCATGTTGTATATTAGATCTCTAGTATTTATTCATCTTCTAACTAAAATTTTGTACCCTATGACCACCGTATCCCCATTTCCTCCACCCCCCAGCCACTGGCAACCACCATTCTACTCTCTGTTTTTCTAAGTTTGTCTTTCTTAGATTTCACATACAAATAATACCATGAAGTATTTCTCTTTCTGTGTGTCTGGCATACATATATAGATAAAGAAATTGTAAATATCTCTCTATCTATTTAGATATATTTATTTATTTATTTTTGGCTGCGTTGGGTTTTCGTTGCTATACACGGGCTTTCTCTAGTTGCAGCGAGCGGGAGCTACTCTTCGTTGTGCGCGGGCTTCTCATTGCGATCACTTCTTTAGTTGCAGAGCACTGGCTCTAGGCGTGCAGGATTCAGTAGTTGTGGCACATGGGCTCAGTAGTTGTGGCTCATGGGCTCTAGAGTCCAGGCTCAGTAGCTGTGGTGCATGGGTTTAGTTGCTCCGCAGCATGTGGGATCTTCCCAGACCAGGGCTCGAACCCGTGTCCCCTGCATTGGAAGGCGGATTCTTAAGCACTGTGCCGCCAGGGAAGTCCCCTCTATTTAGCTATAAATATTAGAACTTCAGTGACAGGTTGTTTCCATATCTTGGCTATTGCAATGAACATGGGAGTGTAAATATCTCCTTGAGATACTGATTTCACTTCCTTTGGATATATACCAATAAGTGAGATTTCTAGATCATATGCTAGTTCTATTTTTAAATTTTTGAGAAGCTCTATACTGTTTTCCATAGTGGCTGCACCAGTTTACATTCCCACCACCAATGCACAAGTGTTCCCTTTTCTCCACATCCTCTCAACATTTGTTATCTCTTGTCATTTTGATGATAGCCATTTTGACAGGTGTGAGGTGATATCTCATTGTGGTTTTGATTTGCATTTCCCTGATGATTAGGGATATTGAGCACCTTTTCATGTGCCTGTTGGCCATTTGTAGATCTCCCTTAGGGAAATGTCTATACTCTTCCTTTGCCCATTTTATAATTTTTTTCGTTTTTTGCTATTGAGTTGTATGAGTTCCTTACATATTTTAGATAGTAACTCTTTATCAGATAGATGGTTTGCTGGCATTCTTGTGGTGGCAGTGGCGCTGGTGTTTGGGGTGTAGGCATTCATAGTGACGGGAGAGCCGAGGTCCTGGGCTCAGCACTACATGGAACTAGCTCAGCACCTGGGGCCTGGGGCACTGGTGCACCTGCTCTGGTGGTGGCACCAATGTCTGAAGTGTGGGCATGTGCACATCACCCATGGAGCCAGGATCTGAGTGACTCAGGCCCCGAGGGAGGTTAGACACAGCAGCGGCACAAAACTAAGGCTGCCAGGTTGCAGCGGTGTCCTGGGCCTCCGGGGCAAGATGCAGTGGCAGAGTGGTCCCAGGGATGAGTATCAACTACAGCTCAGGCCCCAGGTGTGGAACATAGTCAGCAGCAGCTCAGGTCTGGGAAATGGCAAGGCACCCTGTTTTCTTGTTCTCAGAGAGTTGTATGCAGCAGAGACTCAGACACAGCTTTTATTCCAAACATTTCTGACACTTGCAAGTGCTCTTTGCAATCATTACCAAATTTTTAGATTATGTTTTGTGGGCTAGTTTTACTTTGGATAATACCCAACCATTTAGAGCCAATTATGAAGAATACGATGTCTAGGAAAATTGAGTGTTGCTCTTGCTTTAGAGTCAATAGGAAAATATGTTGGCTATGTCTGATTTGGGGAATGGATTTTAAACTGGGAAGTGTAGCTTATTTACTTATATGCCAGAATTCTGATATATGTTGAAAACCAAGTCCTGTTACTTGCTAACATTTCATGTCTCTGTTGTTTCATGGTTATTAACTTGCCAGTTCTAAAAGTATTTTCTAAATGGTTATAAAATGATATTAGCCTAATAGGACATTAAAGTCGTGTTTCCTTCCCAATTAGGAGGAAATGCAGTATGTAGAAAGATGAGTGCCAGCCCAGTTCTTTCCCTGTTGATAGGGAATCAAGCTTGTCGCTTTGCTTTACACACTTTCAAAGTTCTTCCAATCCTTAAATTTCAAAACATCTCCAAGATAAGCAATTAGCATGCTTAAGCATTGTTGATCTTTTTAAAATAACTTTCAATTTTTGACAACAGACCTGAAATAAACATGTCTTTAACATGTTTATTTTTAAACATGTTTAAAAATAAACATATTTTTAGCATGTTTAAAGGTATTTAAAATAAAAAATTTCATGCTTTACTTGTATTTGTTTAATTATTTAGAAATTATCTTCTTTAGAAATGCCATCATCTTCTTTAGAAATGCCACTTGATTCAGTGGAATGGGCCCCCATCCACCAGGTCTGTAGCAGAAGAGCCTAGCCTCCAGCCATTGCTGTTTAGACCAGGAAGAGCCATCTGATCAGGCTGGACCAGTCACATTATCCTCTGATTTTCAAATTTGGATAGGGAAATTCTAATTTGGTCTGGTTAAGTGAAATGGTTGAAAACAACTTGTGACTCATCCGATGGCCATCTCTCCCAAGCAGACCAAGTCCCAGTTCTTCCTGAGTCCTTACTGCATTTTGCTATTAGTTTCCATGAAATTGTTCTGATTCCTTATGCACCAGAATATAGCTGTTCCTCATTTTCTTTCTCTTTGGGAGGATGAAAAGGAGGATCATAAACTGTACATAGACTTGTAGTTGAGGGTGAAAATTTGAACTGCACACACCAGAGGGTTCTAATCTTGAAAAATGAGAAGTGACTAATGTTCCATTTATATTAGAGTGTTCCCTTCACATTTTCCTTTTTATATTTAATTGCTTTGGAATTTGTCTGTTATTTGCAACCTAAAATTTATAGTTAATATTCAATGGCTCTGGCAATGAAATTTATTTCAACAACAACAAAAAGTTATAGCAAGTATAGTAAAAACTACAAAATATATTAATATTTTCTTTTTGGTTCATCAACTTTATTTTTTTCTTTTATTTTTTCCAGCTCTATTGAAATATAATTGACATTTAACATTGATTAATAATTTTAAAAAGCACAAAACATCAAACAATACCAACCCATTTAAACAGCATTCCTGATGATTAACCAACCTGTCTTTTTCCTTGACCACTTCTGATAGAGGAGGGATTGCCTTACAAGGCAGCCTATTCCATTTTCAGACAACTCTAATTGGTAGAAAGTTCTTCGACCCTTTCTCTTACTGAATTATGCTCTGATCTCTGGAACAACACCTTTTTGACCTGTTCTGCTCTTGGGATCTAATAGAATTAGTATAGTGATGTCTTAATCACCTTTTCAGATATTAGAAGCCAACTGTTTGTACCTGCCAAGTCTTTCCTCCTCTGGTGTGTATATCCCACGTTATCCCCACTGCTACTCATATCAGAGCATTTCTGGACTTTTCACTCTCCTGTATACAGCCTTCTATCTATACCTACATATCCATAAATATGGCTATGCTTTAATATTTTTCACCAGTTTTGGAAGGAATTCTGAAACGAAGTGAAAATCCTGCACACGTTTACAAGTTAATACATAAAATCTCAGCTTTATGTTTTAATACTGCTGGTGTTTCTTTGAGGCAGAAAAGTCCACACATTTTTCAAATAGTTAATGAAAATGTATAAGATTTTGCTAAATTTTCTAACATCTGCCTTAAATCTACACCACAAATGTGTATCTACATTTTCATGCATATTTCGTCATACATTCAATTACTGCACTCATTTCACACATGAAAATTGATGTGTCTTTAAATTAGCTAAGCTATTTGAAAATATGGTCCTTTATGTTTACTCTCCTGGCGGGGGGAAATACTATACTGGATCATCTCTCTCTTTTTTTTTTTTTTTTTTTTTTTTTGCAGTACACGGGCCTCTCATTGTTGTGGCCTCTCCCGCTGTGGAGCACAGGCTCCGGATGCGCAGGCTCAGCGCCATGGCTCATGGGCCCAGCCACTCCGTGGCATGTGGGATCTTCCCGGACTGTGGCCCGAACCCGTGTCCCCTGCATTGGCAGGCGGACTCTCAACCACTGTGCCACCAGGGAAGCCCTGGATCATCTCTTGATGAGAAGACAAGAGCATCTAGATGACATTTTATTTTTTTAATTTATTATTTTTTAAAGAGTATCCAGTTTTCTTTTTCTTTTCTTTTTTTTTTTACTTTTTTTCATTTATTTTATTTATTTATTTTTTGGCCGCTTTGGGTCTTTGTTGCTGTGCGTGGGCTTTCTCTAGTTGCGGCAAGTGGGGTCTACTCTTTGTTGTGGTGTGTGGGCTTCTCATTTGCAGTGGCTTCTCTTGTTGCAGAGCGCGGGCTCTGGGCACATGGGCTTCAGTAGTTGTGGCACGTGGGCTCTAGAGTGCAGGCTCAGTAGTTGTGGCACATGGGCTTAGTTGCTCTGCGGCATGTGGGATCTTCCGTGACCAGGTCTTGAACCCGTGTACCCTGCATTGGCAGGCAGATTCTTAACCACCGCACCACCAGGGAAGCCCAAATAATGTGTTTCTAATTGCCACTGTTAGTTGTTTTGTGTGGTGAGGTGTTTTTTTTGCTAGAAAATGAAAGAATCTGTGCTTTTCATTCTTGATGCTGCTACTATATCATTTTTACATAAACATTAAATTGATTTTTCTTAAAAACAGTAGTGTGAAATAAAGATAGGCAGAGTCTTCTAGTTGAAGAGCATTGAATGGAAGTCAAGACCCAGTTCAAGTTTCAGATCTTTCTCTACTGAGCAGTGAGACCTTAGGCAATGCAACTGAACTCGATATAAATTAATTTTCACATTAGTAAAGTGGTTCATTCTAGCTCTAAGATTACTACAACTTCCTAGATTCACCAGTACCTTTTTAGCCTGAGTTTTCCCAGAAAAAAAGAGCATGAGAGAGAAGCTTTTGTGCAGGCTGTTTATTTAAGGATGTGATCCCGGGGAAAAAGAATGGGAATTCAGTGAGTGTGAACTGGGAAAGAAGGAAAATAGTACAGGCATATGACATTGAGCTAGTTATGGTTGGGGGCAACTGTAGCTTCATCCCACCAGGATCTTCCAAGTTGCTGTGTAGAATACGTCTCAGAATTTTTCACCCATAAGACAGAAAAGGGAGTATTGATTCAAAGCCAGTTTCCTGAACTGGGCAAGTGTCAATGCACAGGCAAGATTGGCATATAGCACACTACTATATATAAAATAGGTAAACAACAAGGACCTACTGTATAGCACAGGGAACTATATTCAATATCTTGTAATGAACTAAATGGAAAAATAATCTGAGAAAGAATATATATATATATATGTATATTCAGTATATGTATATATATATATATATATATATATATGTATAACTGAATCACTTTGCTGTACACTTGAAACTAACACAGCACTGTAAATTAACTACAGTTCAATAAAATTTTTTTTAAAAAATTGGCATATAAAATGCAGGACACCTAGTTAAATTTGAATTTTGGATAAAAAACCATTTTTTTTTAGTATAAGTGTGTCCCAGATATTGCATGGGGCATACTTATACTAAACAGTTATTCACGGTTTATCTGAAATTCAAATTTAACTGGGTCTCATGTATTTTTATTTGTGAAATCTAGCAACTCCACCCATGAAATGTGAACACTCTCACACTTCCAATTGTGCATGTATGAGTACAGATGTCTTGCACTACAGCATCAGAGCAGCCCCACTACAGAAACCAAGAGGTACAGAGTACAGGTTCAGGTGCTGCCAAGGTGAGATGCAAGACACATGAATCTCTTGGTAAGGAGATTCAGTGGTAAAAATCTCTTCTGCATAAGTATTTTTGTCTTTCCTTGTTGTCTGTTCAACCTCCAATGAGCACTTTTTCCAGGTCCACCTACCAGAAGAGCTATCATTCCCTTGATTTTATTTTTCCTTGCAAGGTTTATACATAGTTCTTTTAGGGACTTTTCCCCTCACCCCCTCAGTCTTCCAGTACTTTAACTCTTCTACAGAAGTGTTGCTTTTTATCATCATAATCTGAAAACCCTGTCTTATCTACTACTTGCAAACTCATATGCTATGTTTTGGAGTATAATGGACATTGGCTAGTAAGAACATGTCTTTTTAAAAAATCAGGGACTTATTTTCAGTAGTCAAGCTGAATTAACTATAAATTCATTATATGTATTTAAAATTCAGATCTGATTTCATAGATAACCTAGAAACTATTTACTGTAGAAGATAAAAAATTCCAATTATTACAGAGCATCTGCCCTGAGCCAATAGACTTTGCATTATGCATATTGCTAGTAAAATGTGTTTTATAGATATTGTTACATATTTCTGCATTATTGCTATTTAATGGTCAATGAATTATTCCCCCCAAAAGTAATTTGTTTTAGTGAGAGAGTGTTGGCCTTTGGTGCAAAAATTATGCCATTTCATAAGGAATCTATTTGATATAACTGTTAAAGTAGTATTTCCATTAATTATGCCAACCTATTACCATATTCTATCAGCTTAGTTTCAGCAATGACATTAAAGTGTATTTTGTGACTAGATGGATGTGAGACTACAAGAGAAGGCCCATATTTAACCATATTCCATGTCACTTAGCATCCTGAAATTAATGCCCATTAATGTGTAGTTTTTTGGGAAATGAATGGACAGCTATTGTGTGATAACACATTTTATAAATTGCTGCACTATAAACTAAATGAGCACTTTAAAATAATGTAATAGATATTAGGATTCCAAATTATAATGCCAGCATGATGCTCTACTCAAGGAACATGGCGGCAGGCTGAGATATGGCTGCTCTCAATGCAGTACAGTGTTAACATAGACCTCCAGGCACGTGCCTTGACTGCATCCTCCACCTGGGTGTGGGCTGGAATTTTGAGTTCAGGAGAGAAAAAAATTATAAAATTTCCAGCTGACTCCTAGCTGTCCAGTTCTGACATGGCAATGTTTTACCTTTTTTCTTTCATTCCCTTTACATTTTTTCTTCCCTCTACCTTTGGCTGCCTTGTAAACTATCTACTATCAATGTTATTAATATCTTTGAAAATTGGATTCTTGTTTACATACCATCCTTTAGCGTTTTAAAACTTAGCACCACAGCATGAACATATGTTCATATTCTTAAATAGTCCCCTCAAAGCAAGAATTTGAACAGTTGTCTAGTATTCCATCATATATATTCCATATGTTCTTTTTCCATTTTCTTGGCATCATCTCCTAAAAACTATATGTCAGAGTTCTTAGAGCCTTCAATATACTTTGACGAATTGTCTCTGAGAAAAGTTTCATTAGTTTACATCTAAACCAAAAGTCCTTGGAATTGTGAGTGCTTGTTTAGTCCCATCAACCAAAACTGTGTTTTAAAAAGTCAGCAGCTTTGGAATAAAACCAGTCTCTTGGACAAGACTAAGGTATTACACAGTTTCATTTATTCTAAAAACATTCCAAAGAGATATCATTGTAGTCATCTTAGCCCTGGCTTTCAGGCCCAGACCTGCTATTGAACCTGTGAAACCATGTTTGGCATATCTGAACAATCAAAGCAAATGCTGTCTTAAGATATTCCCTGATAGGAGAGGAAGATGTTCTCTGGTATCTTTCCCTTGTTCTACCACCTTAGCCTGGTGCACCTGAGTAGGGAGCCTAATAGAGCTGTGCTGGCCTCAGCCTGATCAGTAGATGAGGTGAGAGGCAGTTTAATAGAGTGATTCTCTTTAGTCTGTCAAATATGGGTTCAAATCAGGGCTCTGCTCCTAAGCTGTTTGACCTTGGACCCTGCACATAACCCCATCTGAGCCTCACTTTCCCTGTCTATAACTCAGGGATAATACCTGACTCACAATGATGTTGTGAGGATTAAATGAACTAACTTTTGCAATGTGATTGGCCTTTTATAAGCATTCGATGAATGCTAGCTGTTGTTACTTATTATTATTATTCTACTGCCAGATTTGCTATAGATCCCATGGGCAATTGGGCAGAAGAATTTGAATGGCTCTGGGAAAATCCCCTTCTTACTGTTGGCACAAAAGAACAATATGGGAGGCACTTCCCTGGTGGCACAGTGGTTAAGAATCCACCTGCCAATGCGGAGACATGGGTTCAAGCCCTCGTCCAGGAAGATCCCACATGCCGCGGAGCAACTAAGCCCATGCGCCACAACTACTGAGCCTGCACTCTAGAGCCCGTGCGCCTAGAGCCCGTGCTCCGCAACAAGAGAAGCCACCGCAGTGAGAAGCCTGCTCACCGCAACAAAGAGTCCCTGCTTGCCACAACTAGAGACAGCCCGCGCGCAGCAGTGAAGACCCAGCACAGCCAAAAATAAATAAATAAATAAATCTATATATAAAACAAAAAGAAGAACAATATGGGAATTGAATGCCAAGAATGAATCTCCTCAATTCCACCCCTGGAACCCTCAGAGCATTTAAGTACAGCTTCTCTTAGCTGCTTTCTATGACCTGTTTACATGGCTGTGCTCTTCACTGGAGCATGAGTTCTTTAAGGATAACTATGTTTGGCAACTGTGACCCATTCATATCTCTCTCTCTTCTTCTAGGTGCTAGGTGGCTTTTCCCATATCAAACTGCTGTTGCCATTCTAATGTTTTCTGTCTCTCTGTCTCTTTCTTTCCTTCCCTTCTGCCTCTTGTGTTCTGTGTATGTAGTTAAATTATTATTCTTTGTGTGAACTGAAGTTCAGTTTGGAATGGTAGGTAACAAAGTTTGGGCCAATCGGGCTTAATCCTATAATGCAAATCTTTTTTTTTTTTTCGCGGTACGTGGGCCTCTCACTGCTGTGGTCACTCCCATTGCGGAGCACAGGCTCCGGACGCACAGTCTCAGTGGCCACGGCTCACGGGCCCAGCCGCTCCGCGGCATGTGGGATCTTCCCGGACCGGGGCACGAACTTGTGTCCCCTGCATCAGCAGGCAGACTCTCAACCACTGCGCCACCAGGGAAGCCCAATGCAAATCTTTTAATAAGAGAATGCGGTGCTATAAAGCAGACACTGCACCACACCTCAGGTTGAAGAAGCTGCAGTTTATCTGGAATTTTTAGCCTGGCTTCTTATCTTCCTTTTTCAAGTCTATCAAATCATGAATGGACTCATCATGACAAATTTGTCTTCTCTCACAGCCACTGACAAGAAGGCCACTACCCTAGTCTGTGCCAAAATACTCATTTATTGTTAAGAGTTGCCATTAATATTGTACATCTTCTACCCTGATGAAAAATTCATGATAGAATTTGGTGTTCTTTTTAAAGGTAAGGAGATTATTCCACTGGAACCTAATTGGTGTACTTGAGTTATATCAGATCAATACATCAACAAAATCAGCCAGTCATGCTGGCCAAAAAGAAAGTTCTGTACTTATATCTTTTCATTTTGCTTTTAGCTTTCAGAAGCAATAAATATACAGGAAAGCTTCGTTTTATTGTGCTTCACTTTATTGCACTTGGCAGATTTTGTGTTTTTTACAAATTGAAGATTTATGGCAACTCTGTGTGGAACAGTCTATCATTGACATTTTTCCAACCGCATTTGCTTATTTCATTTCTGTGTCACATTTTGTTAATTCTTGCAATATCTCAAACCTTTTCATTATTATTATATTTCTTATATAATCTGTGATCAGTGATCTTTGATGTTACCATTGTAATTGTTTTTTGTTTTGTACTTTTTAGTTAAGATACGCACATTACTATTTTAGACATAATGCTATTGTACACTTAATAGACTACAGTATAGTACAAACATAACTTTTATATGCACTGGGAAAGCAAAAAATTCAGGTGACTGACTTTATTGCAATATTAGCTTTATTGTGGTGGTCTGGAACTGAACCTGAGATATCGCCAAGGTCTGCCTGTATAGTAATAAAGCATTTGTGCACTCAGTTAACCTTTCAGTCATTCATTTATCAAATATATGTTGAACACCTACTCTGTGCCAGGCAGTGTTTTAGTCACTAAGGAGCCCTTATTGAAGAAGATAGACAAGGGACTTGCTCTCCTGAAGTTTAAATTCCATTTGGGAGACATATATGATCAGGAAACTGATAAACTGACATTACTGATGGACAATTGCCAAACCATATATAAAAGTAGAATTTTGACCCTTAATATGGAGCAACTTGCATAGGAACCAGCTCCTTATCTACAATAAGCAGCCCAGGAAACCAGCCTGCTGTAAGTGTGACTGGTAGGAAGTCAGGCTGCTGTCTCTAGTAATTGACCCCAAGTGTCCAAGACTTGACTAATTAACTGACAAGTTCCCTTATTTTGCCTCTACTTCCAACTTAGGACCAACCAGAGAAAACCAAATATATACCCGTCATCAATCACATAACATGCCCGGCTTCAGGTTACCATCCAGCAGCTTCCCCATGCCAACAGCTTCCAATCAGGTCATACCAGAAGTCTGCCATTTTTGCCACTACAAAGCTTTCCCACTCCTCTCTCTGACTTTCAGTCTCTGACAAAACACGAATGATGGTGGCTGACTCCCTCGCTTATACTAAGCTCTAAATAAGTAGCCTTTGCTTTTCTCATTTGGCTGGTCTTCATCTCTTTCCGCAAAACAAATAAGTGAGCAAGATGATTTCTAATAATGATAACTGCTTTGAAGAAAACACATTTAAGTGATATCACAGAAGGTAATGGAATGGAGACAGGAGATAAAGTAAATGGTCAGGGTAGGGTTCATTAAGGTGGGGTTTGAGCTGATCTGAATGACAATCAATCATGAAAGAACTTTGTAAATATCTGGTTCAGAGACGTCCAGGTATTGCTAACAGCATGTTCAAAGACAGGAACATGTTGGCAGGTTTAAGGAAGCAAAAGAGGGTCAATGTTGGTGTAACCTGGTTCATGAGGAGAGAAGTTGGAGATAAGGTCAGAAAGGTATATAGGAACCAGGCCATGGAGGGCCTTGTTGGTCCCTTAATGACTTTGTGTTTTATTGTAAGAACCATGGAAAACCATTCAATGGTTATATGGATGAGAATATTATGAAAGCATTATTCAAGTTGTATGTAGAGACAAGAGTGGAATCAGGGAGATCATTTGAGAAGCTTTTGCAGTAATTCAGTAGGGAGGTGATGGTGCTAGCTCAGAGAAGTGTGGTAGAACTGGAGATGGAGGGAAAATGGTAGGCTTTAAGATATATTGTGGAGGAAGAATTGACAGACATGAACAGATGAGAAGTTGGATGTGCCAGGTGAGAGAGGGACATGAGTCAAGACTGAGTTCTAGATATTTTGATGTATTTTGTTTGGTTTGATCCACTGGGTGGATGATGATATCATTTACAGAGATACTTATGACTAGGTCTGAAGCAGCTTTTAGCAATAAGGAGAGGATCAGGCAGGATCAGGCCTTTTTTTTTAACATCTTTACTGGAGTATAATTGCTTTACAATGTTGGGTTAGTTTCTGCTGTATAACAAAGTGAATCAGCTATAAGTATACATATATCCCCATATCCCCTCCCTCTTGTGTCTCCCTCCCACCCTCTCTATCCAACCCCTCTAGATGGTCACAGGATCAGGACTTTAATTTGGTCATATTAAGTTTAAGATGCCTTTAGATATCCAAGCAGAACACTCACTATAATAGTTTAGAACTCAGCAATGTCTCAAGGCTGAAAAAGGTGGGTTCTGCCATCTAGTGGCTGTGTGACTTTGAGCAAGTTATTTCACCTCTCTGAGCCTCTGTCCTTTTTAGTAAAAAGGAGATGACGAGAGTATCAGTTTATTGGGAGATTGTGGGGTTACTTCTTAAGCTTCACAATTACTTTCTTCAATTTAATTTAGGAGTTACTAGAAACATTTACTGAATTTTCTCTATATGTTACTGTAATTCCTAGTATTTAATGATACTGTGAGATTTCATCTTTTGTCTATGTCTTTTTTTTGTAAGGTGTTAGAAAAGCTGTATCAGGGGCTGCTGAACAATCATCATTTTAAACCTGAAGCCCTCATTATTTCTTTTTAAATCATGAAAGTATCAACCTCTCTCCAAGGTCAGGGTTGCACTAGATAAACTGATCAATCAGGTAATAGCACTGATCTAAGATTTCTTGCTAACCCTGACAATTTTATGATGAGACCTGTATCATTTTGACCCTTTAACTCCAAGGCTATGAATTCTGGGAGCACTAGAGACTTCCATGGTCCAGAAATATTGAAGGGTAAAACATACCAAATGTTTTGGAATATCTTATTTAGATAATCATGGTAAATCTACGTGTTCAGGGAGTATCAAAATATTGATTTCCTAGGGACTAGTTGAAAGAAGACAAGAATTTCTTCAGACAACCTGTGCCAAAGTGGGAAGCTTTAGTATAGTTATTTCCCTTTGAATATAGTAAAATTCTTACTAAAGTATTTCCAATAATATTAATAGAGTATAACATAAACTGTTTGATAATATGTACTGTAATTACTATTTTCCAGGTAATATTGCTAAGTAATTTACATGAATTTTGTCATTTAATCCAACTCTTTGGGATAGAAACTATTATAACGCCCATTTTACATGAAGAAATTGAAGCTTTGGAACATTCAGTGATTAGTCCAAAGTCACTGAGCTGGTTAGTGGTGGAGTCATGATTTAAATCCTGCTACTGCCTTGGTATTGCTCATACATAGCTGCCAACCTCCTTTTTTCTACTCCCTTACCTCCTTCATCCAGCCAGTTACCATCCTTACTAATGCTTGCTAAGTTCATTTCCAGTCTTGACCACTGTCAACTGAAGAAAAAAGCACAACCTAGAAGTTGAAAACTGCTCCAAAGAGCAACAAAATCCGGGTAGTCAGAACATCAAAAGATTACTGTTAATTAAAGAAAACCAGACATGTCAAGTTAATGAATTTAGCGCTTGGGCTTATTGGAATCTTTCCTTTGATACGCACCTTAGCTATCTAGGGCCAGTATCCTGTTCTTTCCCATCCTGAGCCCCGTTAGGGTACACCGTTGGGGGTGGCTGCAGTGGCTGAGGGCTTGGCAGTGGGCAGCACATTTGTCTCCATCCTGAGTTCCGTCAGGGCTCACCATTGGGGTGGGGATAGTGGCTGATGGCTTGATTGCCACACCATCCTTTTTTTGCTGATATGGCAGGCAACATTTTTCATCCATACCACATTTACACACAATTTAGAACACATTTACAAACAATGGGAAGAGAAACCTGGGATTGTTCAATTTCCTGGACTCTTTTTCAAATAAAGAAATTGGTATTCACCAGTGTTGTAAAGATTCAGGATCTGAATACTAGTTTTCTGATTCCAAGTGCAATGTCATTTCCACTCTGACTTCTCACCTTCAAGAAGTTTATAGATTATGGTTTCTTTCATTCATTAAAAAGAAAAGGAGTATTTGGTTTTTGTTGGCCTGCTTGGGAAACGATCCTTCATCTGGAACATTCTTTCCATGGTAATTTACATTTTGCATCCCTCAAAACCTATTCATAAACCAGCTTTGAGAAAACAATGGAATGCTGCCTGTATGATGAAGCAGCATCTTTCTCATACATACATATGTATACACACTTGGGCATATACATCCAAAGGGTTTGACCCTCTAGCTTTGTAATTGGTGGTCATTGCTCTCAAAAAATTGATTTTTTTTGTTCAATATATTTTCAAAGCATAAATTAAATTTGAGAAATAAAGATTATGAAATTAAGAGGAATAAAGAATAAGGTTAGGGCTTCCCTGGTGGCACAGTGGTTGAGAGTCCGCCTGCCAATGCAGGGAACATGGGTTCGAGCCCTGGTCCAGGAAGATCCCACATGCCACGGAGCAACTAAGCCCGTGCACCACAACTACTGAACCTGTGTTCTAGGGCCCGTGCACCACAACTACCGAAGCCTGTGCACCTAGAGCCCATGCTGTGCAACAAGAGAAGGCACCGCAATGAGAAGTCCACGCACTGCAGTATAGAGTGGCCCCCACTCGCTGCAACTAGAGAAAGCCCGCATGCAGCAATGGAGACCCAATGCAGCCAAAAATAAATAAATTAATAAATAAATAAATTTTAAAAAAAGAATAAGGTTAGCAGCTGGTCTATATTTTTTTCTTTCTGCAAAACTGTTCCCTATTCTTCATGCCAGTGAAGTCAGTGTAATGCTCATTGCTTCAAGCATTTTGATCAAGATCCTCCTCTGTAGCAAACAGCTCAAGATTATGTGTTTGTAATTCTCCTTTTAAATGAATGTCATTCTATTCACATGGTTGCTTTGATCATTTCTTAAAGGTTTTTAGTATGTTTCCAGCTGAGGCCCTTTCACTGAAGGGGTGGAGGCCTTACTGAATGTCTTCCCAATATTTTACCTCTGCCCGGACAAGCTGTCAGTTCTTATGTTGACGTCTCTCTTATGTTGAGACAGGAGTGTGGCAGATGTCACTTTAGACTTCGAGGTGGACAAATAAAGTTGTTTAGAAAATAGTAACTGCATTTTGGTGTTGTATCAATGAACTTAAAGTAAATGAAAAGTATGAAAGAATTTCTCCAAGGCAGTGAGAGAAACCTCAGCAGGGTAGTGGTTGCACTTATGGTTTTCAAAACTCAAAAATGTGATCATCTCCTTTACAAAGACTTCCCTGAACTTTTAACCTCTTTGTATCTATACCTTTTTCATGCTTTCATGCTTCTCTACCCCTTTTTAAACTGAGACCAGCCTCTATCATGACAATTAGCACTTAGTGTTCTAACTAGTTTTTGCTTAATTCTTTGAAATTGTGACTAATAGACTGTTGGTTTGACTGCAAAGCTGTTTTTCATGCTTTCCCCTTTTGTGTATTATGAACTATTTCAAACATATTAAACACAGTAATAATAGACAACACATATAATACATATAATATATATATATATATATATATATATATATATATATAATGCATATAATACTCTGTGTTGGGCAAGATTCTAAGTTCTTTATATCATTACTCTCAGGACAAACTTAAGAAGTCTGTGCTCAGATAAGGAAAGTAGGGATCAGAGAGTAAATAAAATGCCCAAGACCACACAGATAATAAATGTTGCCACTGAGATTCGATCTCTTGACAGTCTAGTCCCAAAGCCCATGATTTTAACCTCTATGCTATATTGCTTGTTTAATAAATACAAATATAAGAGACTAGATTTATGACAGTATAACATCAAACCATATCTGCTCCAAATCTTCTTTTTTAAAATAATAAAATATTACCAAAGCAGTTGATGTGTCCTCTGTATGACTTTCCTATCCAATTATCTTTCTTCTCTTGTTAGAGGTAAATACTATTCAGAAGTTGATGTGTACAATATTTGTTTTTCTCTTTCTGACTTACTTCACTCTGTATGACAGTCTCTAGGTCTATCCACGTCTCTACAAATGACCCAATTTCGTTCCTTTTTATGGCTGAGGTAATATTCCATTGTATATATGAACCACATTTTCCTTATCCGTTCCTCTGTTGGTGGACACTTAGGTTGCTTCCATGTCTTGACTATTGTAAATAGTGTTCCCATGAACATTGGGGTGAATATGTCTTTTTGAATTATGTTTTTTTCTGGGTATATGCATAGTAGTATTAACACATATATGTGGAATCTAGAAAAATGGTATAGATAATCTTATTTGCAAAGCAGAAATAGAGATACAGATGTAGAGATCAAATGTATGGATACCAAGGGGGAAAGGGGGGAGGTGGGATGAATTGGGAGATTGGGAATGACATATATACACTATTGATACTATGTGTAAAATAGGTAATTAATGAGAACCTACTGTATAGCACAGGGAACACTACTCAGTGCTCTGTGGTGACCTAAATGGGAAGGAAATCCAAAACAGAGGGGATATATGTATACATATAGCTGATTCACTTTGCTGTACAGTAGAAACTAACACAACATTGTAAAGCAACTATACTCCAATAAAACTTAATTTAAAAATATTTATTTACTTAGTCTTTCATTCAACAAACAAGAGCTGGGACAGGGCCAGTGAAAAATGAAAGTTCAGACCTCCTTGGTCAACACATAGGAAAAAAGTGCTGTTAAAGAAAGGTACATAGGAAGTTTCTTCTTTCTTCCATGGTGTCTATCTTCACTTATGGTGCTTTTCATTTATTTGGTATCGTTCTAAGTAAAGAAAAATACAAATTAAAAAAAAAGAAGTTGATGTGTATCTCTCAGCATAAATAATTTTACAATTTTACCAGATATTTTTGTGCTCCTAACAATATAAAATGTTTTTGTATTTTCAAAATTTATACACATTCTTTCTCAATGTAATATCCTTCTGTAACTCCCTCGCCTCCCTCATTCAATACAGTTTTCTAGATTTATCCAAGTGAATAGATGTAGATCTAATTTATTCCCTTTAAAAGAGGGTAGGTAGTTCGACTCAGGAATATACTACGATTTATTATTCATCAGCTCTCCTAGCTGTACCCACGTTGCTTTTGACTTTCCCCATTTGAAATGAAATTCCAACAAAAAACCAACTTCATGTCTCCTTGGTCATGTATGCAAGAATTTCTCCATGTTTTTCTACAAGTGAAATTGCTGAGTCATACTCTGTGCTAGAAATTGCAAATTATTTTCCAAGGTGATTACACCAATTTATAATTACACTGGCACTCTAATAAGGTTGTTATTTTTATTAATCCTCAGAAAAATTGGGGATAATTTTTTTTAATTGCAAATCGTATTTGCCAATTCTCTTGTTTATACATAGGCATTAGAATCCTATCCTTGGCACCTAATGCCTAGAGCCTGTATTTGGGACAGAAACTGCTGTGGACAGCAGTTAGTGCATACCACTTTGGCTTTACTCTCTCTTTGATGTGCAATTTTTACTTGAATTTTGTCAAAATGATCACTCTTCTTTATAGTTTGTATTTTTTGTATCTTATCTAAGAAATCATTCTCTATCTTGATGTGCTAGGGATATTCTAATACAGTCTCTTCTAAGAGTTTCAAAGTTTTTTTCTTTTCCCTTTACTTCCTTAACTCATGTGGAATTGATTTTTAATGCATGGTGTGAATCCAATTTTGTATTTTTCTCATTTGAATAACCAATGTTCTCAGCACCATTTTTTCGTGCCCATTTTTTCCCTGCTGATGTTTAATGTGATCCTTCTCATAGATCAAGTGTTAATACACATATTCCTATAACTCTGTATTTTATTCTTTCATTCATTCATTCATTTATTCACCAAGTGTCAAACTACTATATGTCAGCACAATTCTTGTTTGGGATACAGAAAACAAAATAGGCAAAAGTCTTTATCTTCTTATGGCTTAAATTCTTGGACTGAGGGTGGGACAAACTATATACATTATATAAGAAAAAAGTATATCATATAGTGTGTATTTTTTCAAAGTTTTTTTTGCATTTTTACATACTTTACATTCCCATATGAATTTTATAAACAGCTAGTTAGTTTCTACAAAATATCTGCTAGAATTTTTATTGAGATTACCTGAAATCTATAGGCATCTTAACAATTTGTGGAGAATTGACATCTTAACAATATTGAGTCATGATATAATATCTGAGATAAAGTAGGTAATATATATGTATATATACATATATATAATTATAAATATTAGAAATGCATCAGAAAATTTGGTGATACCTTAAAAAGCATGAGGGATTTTGACCCTTTGCTTTTCCAGTTGATACATTTCTAATATACAATTAATATATTCATATCACAGAATGTTCAGCTTGAAATAAGTAAACAACACTGAATTTTTGAAACATCTTGGAGACGTATAAAAATTTTATTATTTTAAAACATTACATTTAATCATTCAAAATCTTTTTATTTTGATGAACATTTGACTACAGTTCGATTGCCAAGTCTAAACTTTTGCCTCGGTTTTTGTTACTTTTTGCCACATTTTAAGAAACAACTTCTATAAACCTTCTTGAGGTTATAACATGAAAAACCTAATTAAAATGCAATAGTAACTTTTGCCAGACTGCATTTTTCTCATCGTTTATGGAATTTGAAACATATGCACACACACATCTAAAATCCGTATTATGAGAAAACATGCATTTGCTGTGGTGATTACTTTTCAGAAGACAGTCTCTGGCACTCACACTTTTTACAGCATCCTCACAGCAATTTTGCTCTTGTCAGAAATACAAAACTTGTCTGAAAAGAAATGAGACTGGTTATTCAAAGAGCCTACTAGAAATTATGCATATAAAAGACTTTCCCTTCAAAGTAGGCACTAATTGTAAAGGCAAGTTGTATTTATTTATTTATCTATTTTTAAGCTTTGTCTTAAAAGCCAATCATGTACTTAACAGAAAATAGCCTATATTATTCTTTTTTTATTTCTCTCACTCAACTTTTTATTTTGAGAAACATGAAAACTTTGGAAAAGATAAAAGGCTGGTACAATGCGCAGCATATACTCCTCACCTAGATTCACCAATTGTTAAAATTTTTCCACACTGGAAAGTAAGTTTGAGACAATATGACATTTCACCCTAAATACTTCCCCAAATATTCATACTCATATATATATGAGATCATATAGATAAGAGCATCCACAGTACCATTCTTGCACCTAGGAACACAAGTAATATTTTACATATACATATAATATTATATATCTAACATACACAATATGCTAAAAAATAGAATGATTTCTTTGTCTTTTGTTCTTTTTTTAATCCAGGTTACAAATAAAGATCATGTACTGAACACAGTTGATGTGTATCTTTTTATGTGGGACAGTGACCCAAAAAGTCTTGGCCAGTCATACAATATTCCACATAATGGATGTGTCCTATTGTTTCATTTTGAAGTTAATTATTTGCTCCTCTGTTGTTTTTTAACATCTTTATTGGAGTATAATTGCTTTACAGTATTGTGTAGTTTCTGCTGTATAGCAAAGTGAATCAGTTATATGTATACATATATCCCCATATGCCTTCTTTCTTGTGTCTCCCTCCCACCCTCCGTATCCCACGCCTCTAAGTGGTCACAAAGCACCGAGCTGATCTCCCTGTGCTATGCGGCTGCTTCCCACTAGCTATCTATTTTACATTTTGTAGTGTATATATGTCAATGCTACTCTCTCACTTGGTCCCAGCTTACCCTTCCCCTCCCCGTGTCCTCAAGTCCATTCTCCACATCTGTGTCTTTATTCCTGTCCTGCCCGTAGGTTCTTCAGAACATTTTTTTTTTAGATTACATATATATGTGTAGCATATGGTATTTGTATTTCCCTTTCTGACTTACTTCACTCTGTATGACAGACTCTAGGTCCATCCACCTCACTACAAATGACCCAATTTTGTTTCCGTTTATGGCTGAGTAATATTCCACTGTATATATGTGCCACATCTTCTTTATCCATTCATCTGTCAGTGGACACTTACGTTGCTTCCATGTCCTGGCTATTGTAAATAGTGCTACAATGAATATTGTGGTACATGACTCTTTTTGAATTATGGTTTTCTCAGGGTATATGCCCAGTAGTGGGATTGCTGGGTCATATGGTTGTTCTATTTTTAGTTTTTTAAGGAACCTCCATAATGTTCTCCATAGTGGATGTAACAATTTACATTCCCACCAACAGTGCAAGAGGGTTCCCTTTTCTCCACACCCTCTCCAGCATTTGCTGTTTGTAGATTTTTTGATGATGGCCATTCTGACTGGTGTGAGGTGATACCTCATTGTAGTTTTGATTTGCATTTCTCTAATGATTAATGATGTTGAGCATTCTTTCATGTGTTTGTTGGCAATCTGTATATCTTCTTTGGAGAAACGTCTATTTAAGTCTTCTGCCCATTTTTAGATTGGGTTGTTTGTTTTCTTAATATTGAGCTGCAGGAGCTGCTTGTGTATTTTGTAGATTAATCCTTTGTCAGTTGCTTCATTTTCAATTGTTTTCTCCCATTCTGAGGGTTGTCTTTTGGTCTTGTTTATGGTGTCCTTTGCTGTGCCAAAGCTATTAAGTTTCATTAGGTCCCATTTGTTTGTTTTTGTTTTTATTTCCATTTTTCTAAGAGGTGGGTCAAAAAAGATCTTGCTGTGATTTATGTCATAGAATGTTCTGCCTATATTTTCCTCTAAGAGTTTTATAGTGTCTAGCCTTACATTTAGGTCTTGAATCCATTGTGAGTTTATTGTTGTATATGGTGTTAGGGAGTGTTCTAATTTCATTCCTTCACATGTAGCTGTCCAGTTTTCCCAGCACCAATTATTGAAGAGGCTGTCTTTTCACCATTCTATACTCTTGCCTCCTTTATCAAAGATAAGGTGACCATATGTACATAGGTTTATCTCTGGGCTTTCTATTCTGTTCCACTGATCTATATTTCTGCTTTTGTGCCAGTACCATACTGTCTTGATTACTGTAGCTTTGTAGTATAGTCTGAAGACAGCCTGATTCCTCCAGCTCCGTTTTTCGTTCTCAAGATTGCTTTGGCTATTCAAGGTCTTTTCTGTTTCCATATAAATTGTGAAATATTTTGTTCTAGTTCTGTGAAAAATGCCATTGGTAGTTTGATAGGGATTGCACTCAATCTGTACATTGCTTTGGGTAGTATAGTCATTTTCACAATATTGATTCTTGCAATCCAAGAACATGGTATATCTCTCCATCTATTTGTATCATCTTTCATTTCTTTCATCAGTGTCTTATACTTTTCTGCGTACCTTATGTAGGTTTATTCCTAGGTATTTTATTCTTTTTGTTGCAGTGGTAGATAGGAGTGTTCCCTTCATTTCTCTTTCAGATTTTTCATCGAAAGTGTATAGGAATGCAGGAGATTTCTTTGGATTAGTTTTGTATCCTGCTACTTTACCAAAATCATAGATTAGCTGTAGAAGTTTTCTGGTAGCATCTTTAGGATTCTCTATGTATAGTATCATGTCATCTACAAGCAGTGATAGTTTTACTTCTTTTCCGATTTGGATTCCTTTTATTTCTTTTTCTTCCCCATTTGCTGTGGCTAAAACTTTAAAAATTATGTTGAATAATAGCAGTGAGAATGGTCAACCTTGTCTTGTTCCTGACCTTAGAGGAAATGGTTTCAGTTCTTCACTGTTGAGAACGATGTTGTCTGTGAGTTTGTCATATATGGCCTTTATTATGTTGAGCTGGGTTCCCTCTATGCCTACTTTCTGGAGAGTTTTTATCATAAGTGGGTGTTGAATTTTTCCCAAAGCTTTTTCTGCATCTGTTGAGATTATCATAAGATTTTTATCCTTCGATTTGTTAATATGGTGTATCACATTGATTGATTTGCGTACATTGAAGAATCCTTGCATTCCTGGGATAAACCCCACTCCATCATGGTGTATGATCCTTTTAATGTGCTGTTGGATTCTGTTTGCTAGTATTTTGTTGAGGATTTTTGCATCTATGTTCATCAAGATATTGGCCTGTAGTTTTCATTTTTTTGTGACATCTTTGTCTGGTTTTGGTATCAGGGTGATGGTGGCCTCGTAGAATGAGTTTGGGAGTGCTCCTCCCTCTGCTATATTTTGAAAGAGTTTGAGAAGGATAGGTGTTAGCCCTTCTCTAAATGTTTCATAGAATTTGCCTGTGAAGCCATCGGGTCCTGGGCTTTTGCTTGTTGGAAGATTTTTAATCACAGTCTCAATTTCATTGCTGGTGATTGGTCTGTTTATATTTTCTGTTTCTTCCTGGTTCAGTCTCAGAAGGTTATGCTTTTCTAAGAATTTGTCCATTTCTTCCAGGTTGTCCATTTTATTAGCATATAGTTGCTTGTAGTAATCTCTCATGATCCTTTGTATTTCTTTAGTGTCAGTTGTTACTTCTCCTTTTTCATTTCTAATTCTATTGTTTTGAGTCTTCTCCCTTTTTCTCTTGATCAGTCTGGCTAATTGTTTATCAGGTTTGTTTTCTTCTCAAAGAGCAAGCTTTTAGTTTTATTGATCTTTGCTATTGTTTCCTTCATTTCTTTTTCATTTATTTCTGATCTGATCTTTATGATTTCTTTCCTTCTGCTAACTTTGGTTTTTTTTTTTTTGTTGTTGTTGTTCTTCTTTCTCTAACTGCCTTAGGTGTAAGGTTAGGTTGTTTATTTGAGATATGTCTTGTTTCTTGAGGTAGGATTACATTGCTATAAACTTCCCTCTCAGAACTGCTTTTGCTGCATCCCAAAGGTTTTGGGTCATCGTGTTTTCATTGTCATTTGTTTCTAGGTATTTTTTGATTTCTTCAGTGATCTCTTGGTTATTTAGTAGCATGTTGTTTAGCCTTCATGTGTTTGGTTTTTTTACAGGTTTTTTCTTCGAATTGATATCTAGTCTCATAGCACTGTGGTCGCAAAAGATAGTTTATATGATTTCAATTTTCTTAAATTTACTGAGGCTTGATTTGTGACCCAAGATATGATCTATCCTGAAGAATGTTCCATGAGCACTTGAGAAGAAAGTGTGTTCTTTTGGTTTTGGATGGAATGTCCTATAAATATCAATTAAGTCCATCTTGTTTAATGTGTCATTTAAAGCTGTGTTTCCTTATTTATTTTCATTTTGGATGATCTGTCCATTGTTGAAAGTGGGGTGTTAAAGTCCCCTACTATTATTGTGTTACTGTCGATTTCTCCTTTTATGGCTGTTAGCATTTGCCTTATGTATTGAGGTGCTCCTATGTTGGGTGCATAAATATTTACACTTGTTATATCTTCTTCTTGGATTGATCCCTTGATCATTTTGTAGTATCCTTCTTTGTCTCTTGTAATAGTCTTTATTTTGTCTGATATGAGAATCACTACTCCAGCTTTCTTTTGATTCCCATTTGCATGGAATATCTTTTTCCATCACCTCACTTTCAGTCTCTTTGTGTCCCTAGGTCTGAAGTGGGTCTCTTGTAGACAGCATATATATGCGTCTTGTTTTTGTATCCATTCAGCCAGTCTTTGTCTTTTGGTTGGAGCATTTAATCCATTTACATTTATGGTAATTATTGATATGTATGTTCCTATTGCCATTTTCTTAATTGTTTGGGTTTTGTTATTGTAGGTCTTTTCCTTCTCTTGTGTTTCCTGCCTAGAGAAGTTCCTTTAGCATTTGTTGTAAAGGTGGTTTGGTGGTGCTGAATTCTCTTAGCTTTTGCTCGTTTGTAAGGAGTTTAATTTCTCTGTCGAATCTGAATGAGAGCATTGCTGGGTAGAGTAATCTTGGGTGTAGGTTTTTCCCTTTCATCACTTAAAATATGTCCTGCCAGTCCCTTCTGGCTTGCAGAGTTTCTGCTGAAAGATCAGCTGTTAACAGTATGGGGATTCCCTTGTAGTTATTTGTTGCATTTCCCTTGCTGCTTTTAATATTTTTCTTTGTATTTAATTTTTGATAGTTTAATCAGTATGTGTCTTGGCATCTTCTCCTTTGATTTATCTTGTATGGGACTCTCTGTGTTTCCTGGACTTGATTGACTATTTCCTTTCCCATATTAGGGACGTTTTCAACTGTAATCCTTTCAAATATTTTCTCAGTCCCTTTCTTTTTCGCTTCTTCTTCTGGGACCCCATAGATTCGAATACTGGTGCATTAAATGTCCCAAACGTCTCTAAGACTGTCCTCAATTCTTTTCATTGTTTTTTCTTTATTCTGCTCTGCAGTAGTTATTTCCACTATTTTATCTTCTAGGTCACTTATCCGTTTCTGCTTCAGTTATTCTGCTATTGATTCCTTGTAGTGAATTTTTAATTTCATTTATTGTGGTGTTCATCAATGTTTGTTTGCTCTTTAGTTCTTCTAGGTCCTTGTTAAATGTTTCTTGTATTTTCTCCATTCTATTTCCAAGATTTTTGATCATGTTTACTATCATTATTCTGAATTCTTTTTCAGGTAGAATGCCTATTTCCTCTTCATTTGTTTGGTCTGGTGGGTTTTTACCTTGCTCCTTCGTCTGCTGTGTAGTTCTCTGTGTTCTCATTTTGCTTAGCTTACTGTGTTTGGGGTCTCCTTTTCACAGACTGCAGGTTTGTAGTTCCCATTATTTTTGGTATCTGCCCCCAGTGGCTAAGGTTGGTTCAGTGGGTTGTGTAGGCTTCCTGGTGGAGTGGACTGGTGCCTGTGTTCTGGTGGGTGGGGCTGGACCTTGTGTTTCTGGTGCATAGGGCTGCATCCGGTGGTGTGTTTTGGGGTGTCTGTGAAGTTAGTAAGATTTTAGGCAGCCTCTCTGCTCATGGGAGGGGTAGTGTTCCTATCTTGCTAGTTGTTTGGCATGGGGCATCCAGCACTGGAGCTTGCTAGGTATTGGGTGGAGCTGGTTCTTAGTGTTGAGACGGAGATCTCTGGGAGAGCTCTTGCCAATTGATATTATGTGAGGCCAGGAGGTCTCTGGTGGTCCAGTGTCCTGAATTTGGCTCTCTCACCTTCAGAGTCTCAGGCCTGACACTCCGCTGGAGCACCAAGACCCTGTAAGCCACACAGCCAGGTACGTGGGCAGTTTCTTGCCTTTTGGGAAGTCTGAGGTCTTCTGCCAGCGTTCAGTAGGTGTTCTGTTGGAGTTGTTCCACATGTAGATGTATTTTTGATGTATTTGTGAGGAGGAAGATGATCTCTACATTTTACTCCTCTGCCATCTTGAAGGTCCTCTGCCTATATTATTCTTTCATTCAACATATTTTATCTGAGTTTTTACTAGTACTGTGCTAAATACTGGGGACATGTTTTTAAATAAATCACAGTCCATCCTTGCTTTCTCAGGACTTAGCACAGAGTCTAACAGGGAGAGTCAGATGGATAAGTAATAAAAGACAATTCAACCTGATAAGTGATTTAATGTGGGAAGCCCTGGAAACCAGTGAAGTACAGAGAAGAGAAAAACCACCACAAATTTAGGGGATCCGGGAAGATTTCCTATAGAAGATGACAGCTGATCTGAGATCTGAACAATGAGAAGGTGTTAGAAGTCAAAGAATTTTAGAAACAGGAAGTGAAAATGTTTCCAGCATAGTGAAGAGCATGTTCAATGTCCTGGAAGTGTAGAACATCAAAGAGGCTTGGGGAAATGCAAATATCACTCTGTAGAAGAGGCATGTATATTGTGATTGAAATATGCTGGGCCATGAAGCTGAAAAATGTCAAGGTCCAAATCATGGCTGGTTCTTTATACCACATGAAGGAGTTTGGGTTTTTTATATAGGTAATGGGGAGCATTCTGTGATTTTCAGAAAGGAAGTATCTTGTTGAGAATCATATTTTTGATAGATCATGTCAGAAGCTTTTTGGTGGCTGGGTTGTAGTGGTACATGAATGGCATCGGTTGTTTTAAGGGCTGAGTCGAAATTATGAGGGCTGAATAGAAAAAAAATTATTAGGAGTGGAGAATATGAAATATATTCAAGATGCATTCAGTTAAAAGAATATATACTCTTTCATATACCATATAAATATATAATGCTGGAAGTGAGAAGGAAAGAGTATCTACCATGACTTCCAGGTTCTTTACGTGGGTTACTGGGTATATAGTCTTGCTGTTCATCAGCTTTGAGAACACAGGAGCAGAACCAGTTTTATGATAAAGAGATGATGAGCTTGGTTTCAGTCACTTTGAGTTTAAGGTGTGCATGAGACATTCAGATGGAAATGTGCCATATGTACCCAGGCGTCTTGAGGTTGGGACAGGGAACTGAACTGCACCTGAACGTTTGAGAGGAATCATCATATATTTGGTAAGCAAAGCTATTAGAAGTTGTGGTATCATTTAGGGAGTATGCAGAATGAGAGTAAACAGAAGAGGGTCTAGGACTGAGCCCTAAAACAACTCCAACATTTAAAGGATTATAGAAGAAGAGTAATTCATTTGTAAAAGAATAAAGATAAAAGAAAAGTCTTATTTCCTGCCCTAGTCTCATTCTTTTTCTTCCTTTCTTTCCCATAAACAGCTAAGATCATATTTTGTTCATATAGAGTGTTCTTTTATCGTGTGTGTGTTTTATTTTTTAGTTTTTCAATTTACCGAAAAGGTATCAAACTATTTATCTTTCTGAAATTGTCCTTTTTGCACATCACTGTTTTGCCATTTATTTTCGTTAATACATACAGACCTAGTTCATTCATTTTAATTGTATGAAGATATGACAATTTAATTATGCATTCTCTTATCAATGGTTTCCAGTTCTTCACTAACATAAACAAGAATGCAGTAAATACCTGTGTACCATCTCCTTCATCTCCTTTTGTATGAATGCAAGAGTTTTGGTTCTCTGGGGTACATAATTAAAATTGAAGTTCCTGAGTCACAGGGTGTGTGCATTTTAAATGATAGTAACTACTGAAAATTATTTTCCAAATGGTCTGTACCAATTTATATTCCCAAGATTATCATTTGACAGTTATCATTTTCTAACACCTTTCAAAAATTATTGCAGTCCAGTTTTAAAGTTAGCTAATCTAATGTGTGAAAGTTTCTCATTTTTATTTTTTACTTCACATTTACTTAATTATTAGAAGATTGGTAGTCTTTTTTGTATTAAATGATTTTTTTTCTGTTTATATATATTATCAGCTTATGTTGTTTGTCCTTTTTGTGATTCATACACATTCCTTATATACTTCAAATGCTAATAACTTGGTTATATATACTACAAATATCTTCTCTGAGTCTATGGTCACTTTGTTTATGGTATATTTTGGAGGGGATGGTCTTGTTTTAAGAACTTGTTTATTATTTCAAGGACATAAATATATGTTACATATTTTCATTTTTTTAAAAAACAAATCTTACTGTTTTCTTATATAGTCTTTAATCTCTCTAGAATGTATTCTTTGCATAAGGAGTGCTATTTTTTTTTCAATGTGGAAAATTAGTCATTTTTCCACCAAGTTCACACATATGTCTGGATCTGATTCTGGGCTTTCTACTGTGTTCTATTTATCTGTTTTGTCTTTCTTTGTTTTGGTTTGACACTGTCCTAATTGTTGCATGATAAGTTTGTATGTATAGTGAGACAAGTCTCTCATCTTTTTTTCCTCTCCCATCTCAGAAATGTCTTCAATGACCGTTATACAAGTGACATCAGTTTCTCAATGAATGCAATGTAGTCATCCCTAAAACACACAAGAAATTGCCAAGGCTTTTTATTGATAAGTTAAAATAAAATAATCCATTTACTAGATAAAATAGCACTTTTCTTTCTTTTTTTTTTCCTTGCGGTACGCAGGCCTCTCACTGTTGTGGCCTCTCCCATTGTGGAGCACAGGCTCCAGACGTGCAGGCTCAGTGGTCATGTCTCACGGGCCCAGCCGCTCCGCAGCATGTGGGATCTTCCTGGACCGGGGCACGAACCCATGTCCCTGCACCGGCAGGTGGACTCTCAACCACTGCACCACCAGGGAAGCCCAAAATAGCACTTTTCAAAGGAATATCAGGCTCAGAAAGACAAACCTTGTTCATATGATGTTGATAATGACAGCTGATATCAAGAAGACACTAGGTTCCAGGCCCTTATAATAAGAGTCTTACAAACACTATCATCTTTAATCCACACAATAATCCTGTTAGATACTATTCCCCTATTTTACAGACTCTTTGAGTCAACTCTAGTCATCTGTGGTCAGTGGTAGAACTGTTTATCCACTACAGTTTACAGCCTTTAAAGTTATTGAACACATATTACTGCATTTGTAAAATCCCAGCAGATGGTGAGCTGCCCAGCTGCTGGAATTTCAACATTGTTAGTCTGGAGGCCTTTGTCCCCACTTCTAAAAATCCCTAGTGTTTAATCTTTGCCTCCTGGGGCCAACCACATTTCCTCAAAGCATGTCATTTGTCACTAAAAAGCAGAATTACCAATCCACTGTGGGTAGTTCAGCATATGGGATAGGTTTACAACCTCTCAAGAACACTACTTTCAAGAAGTATGACCTCTTCATTTTGATGGAGATGAAGCAGTTTATTGCGTTGTATAGGCAAACCTGATAGAATCTAAAATATGGATCAAATGTCATTGGCAGATGCATATAAACATAACAAATATTACCCAGTACATCTCTTTCCTCAGCAGTGGTTCTAACCAAAAGCATTTGGAGGATATCCTATAATTTTTTTTTAAATTTTGGATTTCCAACCATATTGTATGTTCCCTGAAAAGATCGAAGAATTCATGAAATTGCTTTGACTTCTTTTTGAGGTCTAAGAGATCAACGCATAAATGACTCACCTCAAAACCTTATGTTTCAAGGCCTACTTGTTTGTTAATTAATGTATTTGAGAAATAGTGTTCTAACAAACATGATAACAAGGGTTTTTTTAAAATTATTATTATTTTTATATTAGTTTCTGCTTTATAACAAAGTGAATCAGTCATACATATACATCTGTTCCCACATCCCTTCCCTCATGCATTTCCCTCCCTCCCACCCTCCCCATCCCACCCCTCCAGGCAGTCACAAAGCACCGAGCTGATCTCCCTGTGCTCTGCGGCTGCTTCCCACTATCTATCTACCTTACGTTTGGTAGTGTATATATGTCCATGCCTCTCTTTCGCTTTGTCACAGCTTACCCTTCCCCCTCCCCGTATCCTCAAGTCCATTCTCAGTAGGACTGTGTCTTTATTCCTGTCTTACCCCTAGGTTCTTCATGACATTTTTTTCCCTTAAATTCCATATATATGTGTTAGCATATGGTATTTGTCTTTCTCTTTCTGACTTACTTCACTGTGTATGACAGACTCTAGGTCTATCCACCTCATTACAAATAGCTCAGTTTCGTTTCTTTTTATGGCTGAGTAATATTCCATTGTATATATGTGCCACATCTTCTTTATCCATTCATCTGATGATGGACACTTAGGTTGTTTCCATCTCCGGGCTATTGTGAATAGAGCTGCAATGAAGATTTTGGTACCTGTCTCTTTTTGAATTATGGTTTCCTCAGGGTATATGCCTAGTAGTGGGATTGCTGGGTCATATGGTAGTTCTATTTGTAGTTTTTTAAGGAACCTCCATACTGTTCTCCATAGTGGCTGTACCAATTCACATTCCCACCAGCAGTGCAAGAGTGTTCCCTTTTCTCCACACCCTCTCCAGCATTTATTGTTTTTAGATTTCTTGATGATGGCCATTCTGACTGGTGTGAGATGATATCTCATTGTAGTTTTGATTTGCATTTCTCTAATGATTAATGATGTTGAGCATCTTTTCATGTGTTTGTTGGCAATCTGTATATCTTCTTTGGAGAAATGTCTATTTAGGTCTTCTGCCCAGTTTTAGATTGGGTTGTTTGTATTTTTGACATTGAGCTGCATGAGCTACTTGTATATTTGGAGAATGATCCTTTGTCAGTTGCTTCGTTTGCAAATATTTTCTCCCATTCTGAGGGTTGTCTTTTTGCTTTGTTTATGGTTTCCTTTGCTGTGCAAAAGCTTTTAAGTTTTATTAGGTCCCATTTGTTTATTTTTGTTTTTATTTCCATTTCTCTAGGAGGTGGGTCAAAAAGGATTTTGCTGTGATTTATGTCATAGAGTGTTCTGCCTATGTTTTTCTCTAAGAGTTTTATAGTGTCTGGCCTTACATTTAGGTCTTGAATCCATTTTGAGTTTATTTTTGTATATGGTGTTAGGGAGTGTTCTAATTTCATTCCTTTAAATGTACTTGTCTAGTTTTCCCAAAACCAATTATTGAAGATGCTGTCTTTTCTCCTTTGTATATTCTTGCCTCCTTTATCAAAGGTAAATTGACCATAGGAGCGTGGGTTTATCTCTGGGCTTTCTATCCTGTTCCATTGATCTGTATTTCTGTTTTTGTGTCAGTACCATATTGTCTTGATTACTGTAGCTTTGTATAGTCAAAGTCAGGGAGCCTTTTTCCTCCAGCTCCATTTTTCTTTCTCAAGATTGATTTGGCTATTTGGGGTCTTTTCTCTTTCCATACGTATTGTGAAATTTTTTGTTCTAGTTCTGTGAAAAATCCCATTGGTAGTTTGATTGGGATTTGAATCTTTACATGGCTTTGTGTAGTATAGTCATTTACACAATGTTGATTCTTCCAATCCAATAACATGGTATATCTCTCCAACGGATTGTATCATCTTTAATTTCTTTTATCAGTGTCTTATAATTTTTTGCATACAGGTATTTTGACTCCTTATGTAGGTTTATTCCTAGGTATTTTATTCTTTTTGTTCCAATGGTAAATGGGAGTGTTTCCTTAATTTCTCTTTCAGATTTTTCACCGTTATTGTATAGGAATGCAAGAGATTTCTGTGCATTAATTTTTTCCTGCTACTTTACCAAATTCATTGATTAGCTCTAGTAGTTTTCTGGTAGCATCTTTAGGATTCTCTATGTACAGTATCATCATCTGCAAACAGTGACGGTTTTACTTCTTTTCCGATTTGAATTCCTTTTATTTCTTTTTCTTCCCTGATTGCTGTGGCTAAAACTTCCAAAACTATGTTGAATAAGAGCAGTGAGAGTGGGCAACCTGGTCTTGTTCCTAATCTTACAGGAAATGGTTTCAGTTTTCACCATGGAAAATGATGTTTGCTGTGGGTTTGTCATATATGGCCTTTGTTATGTTGAGGTAGGTTGCCTCTATGCCTACTTGCTAGAGAGTATTTACCATAAATGTGTGTTGAATTTTGTCGAAAAGTTTTTCTGCATCTATTGAGATTATCATATGTTTTTTATCTTTTGATTTGTTAATATGGTGTATCACATTGACTGATTTGCGTGTATTGAAGAATCCTTGAATTCCTGGGGTAAACCCCACCTGCTTATGGTGTATGATCCTTTTAATGTGCTGTTGGATTCTGTTTGCTAGTATTTTGTTGAGGATTTTTGCATCTGTGTTCGTCAGGGATATTGGCCTGTAGTTTTCTTTTTTTGTGACATCTTTGTTTGGTTTTGCTATCAGGGTGATGGTGGCCTCACAGAATGAGTCTGGGAGTGTTCCTCCCTCTGCTATATTTTGGAAGAGTTTGAGAAGGATGGGTGTTAGCTCTTCTCTAAATGTTTGATAGAATTCGCCTGTGAAACCATCTGGTTCTGGGCTTTTGTTTGTTGGAAGATTTTTAATCACAGTTTCAATTTCAGTGCTTGTGATTGGTCTGTTTATATTTCCTATTTCTTCCCTGTTCAGTCTCGGAAGGTTGTGCTTTTCTAAGAATTTTTCCATTTCTTCCAGGTTGTCCCTTTTATTGGCATATAGTTGCTTGTAGTAATCTTTCATGATCCTTTCTATTTCTGCAGTGTCAGCTGTTACCTCTCCTTTTTCATTTCTAATTCTGTTGATTTCAGTCTTCTCCCTTTTTTTCTTGATCAGTCTGACTAATGATTTATCAATTTTGTTTATCTTCTCAAAGAACAATCTTTCAGTTTTATTGATGTTTGCTATTGTTTCCATCATTTCTTTTTCATTTATTTCTGATCTGATCTTTATGATTTCTTTCCTTCTGCTAACTTTGGGTTTTTTGTTGTTGTTGTTGTTCTTCTTTCTCTAATTGCTTTAGGTGTAAGTTTAGGTTGTTTGTTTGAGATGTTTCTTGCTTCTTCAGGTAGGATTGCATTGCTACAAACTTCCTCTTAGAACTGCTTTTGCTGCATCCCATAGGTTTTGGGTCATCATGTTTTCATTGTCACTTATTTCTAGGTATTTTTTGATTTCTTGTTTGATTTCTTTAGTGATCTCTTGGTTATTTAGTAGCATATTGTTTAGCCTCCATGTGTTTGTACTTTTTACAGATTTTTTCTTGTAATTGATATCTAGTCTCAAAGCATTGCGGTCAGAAAAGATACTTGATTTGATTTCAATTTTCTTAAATTTACCGTGGCTTGGTTTGTGACCCAAGATATGATCTCTCCTGAAGAATGTTCCATGAGCACTTGAGAAGAAAGTGTATTCTGTTGTTTTTCGATGAAATGTCCTATAAATATCAATTAAGTCCATCTTGTTTAATGTGTCATTTAAAGCTTGTGTTTCCTTTTTTATTTTCATTTTGGATGATCTGTCCATTGGTGAAAGTGGAGTGTTAAAGTCCCCTACTATGATTGTGTTACTATCGATTTCCCCTTTTATGGCTGTTAGCATTTTCCTTATGTATTGAGGTGCTCCTATGTTGGGTGCATAAATATTTACACTTGTTATATCTTCTTCCTGGATTGATCCCTTGATCATTATGTAGTGTCCTTCTTTGTCTCTTGTAATCGTCTTCATTTCAAAGTCTATTTTGCCTGATATGAGAATTGCTACTCCAGCTTTCTCTTGATTTCCATTTGCATGGAATATCTTTTTCCATCCCTCACTTTCAGTCTGTATGTGTCCCTAAGTCTGAAGTGGGTCTCTTGTAGACAACATATATATGGGTCTTGTTTTTGTATCCATTCAGCCAGTCTGTGGCTTTTGGTTGGAGCATTTAATCCATTTAAATTTAAGGTAATTATCGATATGTATGTTCCTATTACCATTTTCTTAATTGTTTTGAGTTTGTTATTGTAGGACTTTTCCTTGTCTTGTGTTTCCTGCCTAGAGAAGTTCCTTTAGCATCTGTTGTAAAGCTGGTTTGGAGGTGCTGAATTCTCTTAGCTTTTGCTTGTCTGTAAACTTTTAGTTTCTCCGTTGAATCTGAATGAGATCCTTTCTGGGTAGTGTAATCTTTGTTGTAGGTTTTTCCCTTTCATCACTTTAAATATGTCCTGCCAGTCCCTTCTGGCTTGCAGAGTTTCTGCTGAAAGATCAGCTTTTAACCTTATAGGGATTCCCTTGTATGTTATTTGTTGCTTGTCCCTTGCTGCTTTTAATATTTTTTCTTTGTATTTAATTTTTGATAATTTGATCAATATGTGTCTTGCCATGTTTCCCCTTGGATTTATCCTCTCTGGGACTCTCTGCACTTCCTGGACTTGACTGACTATTTCCTTTCACATATTAGGGACGTTTTCAACTGTAATCTCTTCAAATATTTTCTCAAACTCTTTTTGTCTTTTTCTGGGACTCCTATATTTTGAATGTTGGTGCATTTAATGTTGTCCCAGAAGTCTCTGAGACTGTCCTCAATTCTTTTCATTGTTTTTTCTTTATTCTGCTCTCCAGTAGTTATTTCCACTATTTTATCTTCCAGGTCACTTATCCATTCTTCTGCCTCAGTTATTCTGTTATTGATTCCTTCTAGAGAATTTTTAATTTTATTTATTGTGTTGTTCATTATTGTTTGTTTGCTCTTTAGTGCTTCTAGGTCCTTGTTAAACATTTCTTGCATTTTCTCCATTTTATATCCAAGATTTTGGATCATCTTTACTATCATTTCTCTGAATCCTTTTTCAGGTAGACTGCCTATATCCTCTTCATTTGTTTGGTCTGGTGGGTTTTTACCTTGCTCCTTCATCTGCTGCATATTTCTCTGTCTTCTCATTTTGCTTAACTTACTGTGTTTGGGGGTCTCCTTTTCGCAGGGTACAAGTTCATAGTTCCCGTTGTTTTTGGTGTCTGACCCTACTGTGTAAGGTTGGTTTAGTAGCTTGTTTAGGCTTCCTGGTGGAGGGGACTGGGCCTGTTTCCTGGTCGGTGTGGCTGGATCTTGTCTTTCAGGTGGGTAAGGCCATGTCTGATGTTGTGTTTTGTGGCGTCTGTGGACTTACTATGATTTTGGCATCCTCTGTGCTTACAAGTGGGATAATGTTCCTGTCTTACTAGTTGTTTGGCATGGGGCTTCCAGCACTGGAGCTTGCTGGCTGTTGGGTGGAGCTGGGTCTTAGCTTTGAGATGGAGATCTCTGGGAGAGCTCTCACCAATTGATATTACATGGGGCTGGGAGGTCTCTGGTGGTCCAATGTCCTGAACTCAGCTCTGTCACCTCAGAGGCTCAGGATAACGCCAGGCCAGAGCACCAAGACCCTTTCAGCCACATGGCTCAGAGGAAAGGGGAGAAAAAAATAAAATTAGATTTATAAAAGTAATAAGTTAAAAATTATTAAAATTGAAATAATTATTAAAATTAAAAAATTAAAAAAAGAAGAGGGCAACCCAATCAATAAACAAATCCACCAGTGATAGCAAGCACTGAAAACTCTACTAAGATAAATATAAAAATCAGAGAGAAATCAGTCACAGACAGCAAACCCCAAGTCTACAGTTGCTCCCCAAATCCACTTCCTCAGTTTTGCAAACATGCCTTGTCTCTCACATATTCCACAGGTGCAGGGTACATCAAGTGGATCGTGTGTATTTAATCTGCTGCTCCTGGGCTGCATGGAGAAATTTCTGTTTCTCTTCTTTGTTTGCACAGCTCCTGGGGTTCATATTTGGTTTTGGCTCCACCTCTGTGTGTAAGTCCCCCGTCGGCATCTGTTCCCTGCCTAGACTAGATGGGGTTAGAACAGCGGCTGATTAGGGGGCTCTGGCTCACTCCGGCCATGGGGAGGGAGATGTATTGTAGTTATAATTGGAATGTGAGGCGAGCCTGTGGTGGCAGAGGCCAGCATGACGTTGCAACAGCATGAGGCACGCTGTGTGTTCTCCCTGGGAAGTTGTCCCTGGATCATGAGACCCTGGCAGTGGCATGCTGCACAGGCTCCCAAGGGGGTGTGGATAGTGACCTGTGCTTGCACACAGGATTCTTGATGACGGCAGCAGCAGCATTAGTGTTTAATGCCTGTCTCTGCAGTCCAAGCTGATAGCCGCAGCTCGCCCCCATCTCTGGGGCTCATTTAGGCGGTGCTCTGCCTTCTGTGGGCAGTCAGGGAAGGAATCTCCTCTCCTGCACACCCTGAAACAGTGGTCTCTTACCTCTTAGGCAGGTCCATACTTTTTCCCGGACTCCCTCCTGGCTAGCTGTGGCACACTAGCCCCCTCAGCCTGTCTTCATGCAGCCAAGTCCAGTCCTCTCTCTCTGGTCTGACCTCCAAAGCTCAAGCCTCAGCTCCCAGCACCCACCAGCCCTGGTGGATGAGCAGGCAAGCCTCTCAGGCTGGAGAGTGCTGGTCAGCACCGGTCCTCTGTGCGGGAATCTCTCCACTTTGCCCTCCGCACCCCTATTGCTGCACTCTCCTCCATGGCTCCAAAGCTTCCCCCCCTCCACCACCCACAGTCTCCGCCTGCGAAGGGGCTTCCTAGTGTGTGGAAACCTTTCCTCCTTCACAGCTCCCTCCCACTGGTGCAGGTCCCGTGCCTATTCTTTGTCTCTGTTTTTTCTTTTTTCTTTTGCCCTACCGAGGTACGTGGGGAGTTTCTTGGCTTTTGGGAGGTCTGAGGTCTTCTGCCAGTGTGCAGTAGGTGTTCTGTAGGAGTTGTTCCACATGTAGATGTATTTCTGATGCATTTGTGGGGAGGAAGGTGATCTCCACCTCTTACTCCCCTGCCATCTTGAAGGTCTCCTCTCAAGAGGTTTTTTTTTTTTGGCTGTGTTGTCTTTGTTTCTGCACATGGGCCTTCTCAAGTTGTGGCGAGTGGGGGCTGCTCTTTATTGAGGTGTGCAGGCTTCTCATTGCAGTGGTTTCTCTTGCTGCAGAGCACGGGCTGTAGGTGCACGGGCTTCAGTAGTTGTGGTGCAGGGGCTCAGTACTGGTGGCTCACGGGCTCTAGAGCACAGGCTCAGTAGTTGTAGCATATGGATTTAGTTACTCCACAACACGTGGGATCTTCCCAGACCATGGATGGAACACATGTCCCCTGCATTGGCAGGCAGATTTTTAACCACTGTGATACCAGGGAAGTCCCAGATGAGAGCATTTTATGGATGCTAAAAGGGACGTGGTATCAGTTTAGGGTCCAGCAACGTGATATTGTAAACAATTCAGGGCCTTTCCTCAATGTATGTTTTTAACCTCATCTCTTCTACTCCCAGCTGAGCAGGTCGTATTCAGTCTGGTTGGAATTAGGCTTGCTGAGAACACTGCTCAGGACATAGGGCTCCTGAAAAGAAGGTTTCTAGAATAAGGCTTTCCCAGAGGTAAGAAAAGGCAAAAAAGGATCCAAATCAAAGTATGAGATGAGTGCTAAAAAAGAAAAGGCTAACACAGCTAGAATCTAAGGACTTGAGACTAAGGAAGTGGTAAGATGCAAGGTGTAGGGTAAGTCAGGTGGATCTTGAATGCATGCTGAGAGCCAGAGATGAAACCCCACACCCCTGTAACTCAGGCCTCACCAAGCTATACTCAATTCCTCGAGCCGATTGTACATTTTGATTCCCAAGATCATACGGCTCAGTCTCCCTGGTGTTCCCTTTCTCGTTTTGTTTTGTAATTTGAGAAGCTTTTCATCCTTCAGAGCCCAACTCAGATACTACCTGCTCTCTAAAGATTTCTCTGATGTTACCATGCAGTTATTCATTGTCTGCTCTGTGTTCTCTAAGTTTCATTTAAAGCTATTTTAACTAATTGTCAGCTGGCTATGTTGTGAACTGCTCCATACATGCCTATGACCACAGGTACCACTTAAACAGTCTGTCATCCTCAATCAAGACTCAAGGCCTTCCTTCAAGTTTTACCTTTCTACCACTTCCCCTAAAACCAAGCTTTAACCTCTTTTATTCCTATCTCCCCAGCCTTAGATTCTTGACCTGCTTGGTTTTTAATTTTAAGCCTCCATCCTCCTATTTCCATGTAGAGATTTGGTAGTCTTCTGCAATGCTGCTTACTCTGAGTTGATCTGGAAACTCAGTAGGATGAAACTTTTCCTGAGCTCCATGCCCCACAATAGTAGCGAGAAACTGTTATAATTTTTCTCCAGCTTAGGCTCCTGGGATCCTGTGAACTGAGTCCCAGGGGACGTCCATGAACATGAAAGAAAGATTAGACATGGCATACAGTAACCCTCTGTAAAAATTCACTGGCTGAGAGTGGAAATGGATTAAGTTCCACTTGTTAATTTTTTCTCAAAATCTTTGACTTTCATAAATGCCACAAATGAAAATAAGAATAAATGAATATATGTTATAAGATGTATTAAACTAATATATGTGACCATAGTTAAATAAATTTTGAACTGTTGTTAAAAACTAAACAAAAATACAAAGATCTAAATGTATCTATACTTAATTGCATTTTTATTTTAAAACTACAGCCATAACTGAGTGGCCTTTTGATTTAGCAGCCACAGTAGAACAGCTGGTCAGCTGGAGTAGTTTCCTGAAGTGTTGTGATCTGAAAAAACCTGAAAAATTACTAAGTAAAGCAGGTATAATGTGTTTTATGAATTTTTATTCTACTCATTAAATATTCATGGACCCAAAGTCAACATGCCATCAAAAGGCTTTATTCGTTTCTTTTATGTGACCTCCGCTAACTGTGGGATACCTTCACTACCTTGGAAACAAATTTCTCAACTTCTCTGACAAACCCTAAGAGAATTCATGAAGTATGAAATACACCTAATACCTTGACAAGAAGACGTGATGCTTTTCTTGATTAATAGGATTAAGAAGGTTATATGTTTATAGACCTTTGCTCCAGAAAAAAGCAAAACAAAACCAAAAAACAACTGCATAACTTTTCTCTGTTATACTGTCACTAGACCAACCAGGAGATTCAGATAAGGCTTCCTAGTGATTAGAAGTTACACTAAAGCAACATCGTATATATAGCAAATATGAAAATATCACCCTACCTAATTCAGCTATTGAATAAGTAATAGAAGAAATGACTTTTCACAAATGTAGATTGCTGAAATTACAATATGACTTTTTGGGAAAAGGCAAGTTATAATTTTCTGTTGCT
The DNA here is from genome assembly GCF_964341445.2 of Mesoplodon mirus. NCBI lineage: Eukaryota > Metazoa > Chordata > Mammalia > Artiodactyla > Ziphiidae > Mesoplodon > Mesoplodon mirus. Next base: position 129,807,718 of record NC_138981.1, on the reverse strand, counting down.
TAGAAGACTCAAAAATATATTTTTCCCAAGGTCATTTTGGTATTGTCATTTTGTTAATGTGTTTCTTCCCATCAGCAAAGTGAATAAATCAAATCTATACTTTTAGATCCATAGCTACTTTAAAACAAAACAAACTAACAAAAAATACTGCTATGACTCTGGTCTTTAAATTCTCTTCACTCTTTTCATTTTGCAGTGCTTTGACAAACCAACGACTGTGCTGTCAAGTTTAGAATTTAAATAGACTTTCACAAAAAGCTTTCACGAACACCAGCTGTAATGCCAGCAACCAACTCCATCTTTATTTTCTGTCTTTAAACAGAAAGCAGACTCAAGATGGCTCTTGCTAGCCACAGCTTGGGAGGTAGGCTGTAAGGGCGGTGCCTCCCATCTGTGAGAAGCCAAACAGAATCATAGGACAAAACGTGTGGTGGACAAAGTGTCTACATCCCCGCAAAGTTGGATTGATACTACTTTGGGGAAGATAATGTTATTGTTTTAAAATTATCCTTCTTATGTAATGCAATTTAATCTGGGTAGGACATGGAATTCAGTCACTGAGCACAAATGCATATTGCTAATAAGGCCTGGCTGATATATCACTTTCTGGAATTTGGAACATTTGTGGAAATTCCAAAAGCTAGTACTACATCATTGGCATGGTGAAGGCAGAAAAGAAGATAGGAATCTGGGAAGAGATTGCAAGTGTGACAAACCAACAATTATCTGCTGGGTGGTTTGCCAGAGGAACGGATACAAGACAAGACTCAAGACAGAATTGAGGGAGGAAAGTAGCTACCATAGGGAGAGGAAAGTCAGATTTGGCTGGAGAGGCAAAAGGGTTTTGGAACCATGTAAATATTTTAAGACATACAGTCAGAGCTGGTGGAGAAACTCAATTAGGAGAAAAAAGAATGAATAAATTTATACATTGTGAAGAGGAAACATTAAAATAAAGCATTGGACAAAGTGAAAATGATATAGAATTTTGTACTGAGGGAAGAGAGAGACCAAAAAACATTTAAATGTGTGAAGTGTTCCCATTTAAACTTGTAGAAATATTTTTAATTGGTACATTGAACAGAACTGTTTGTAAGAATAAAGAACTGTTACAATCTCTTATGATTGTATTTCTGTGATATTGGTTGTGATTTCTGACCTTTTTTTTTTTCTTATTTTGTTTATTTGTGTCCTCTCTTTTTTCTAATGAGTTTGGCTAAAGACTTATCAATTTGTTTATCTTTTCAAAAAACACAGTAGCATGTTTCATGTGCACTTGAAAAGAATGTGTATTCTGTTGTTTTTGGATGGAATGTCCTGTAGTTATTAATCTAACTTTACTAATGTGTCACTTTAGGTCACAGTTTCTTTACTGCTTTTCTGTCATGACAATCTGTCCATTGATGTAAGTGGAGTGTTTAAGTCCCCTAGTTTTATTATATTATTGTCAGTTTCTCCCTTTATGTCTGTTAATACTTGCTTTATAAATTTAGGTGTTCCTATATTAGGTGCATATATATTTATGAATGGTTGTATCTTGTTCTTGTATTGATCCCTTTATCATTATGTAATTTTCTTGTCTTTTATTATACCTTTTGTTTTAAAGTCTACTTTGTCTGACATGAATATTGCTACCCCATCTTTCTTTTTGTTTACATTTGCATGGAATATCATTTTCCATCCCTTCACTTTCAGTCTGTGTATGTTTTTAGCTCTGAAGTGAGTGTCTTGTAGACAGCATATTAAAGAGTCTTTTTTTAATCCAATCAGCCACCCTATGTCTTTTGATAGGAGCATTCAGCCCATTGACATTTAAAGTGATTATTGATAGGTATGTACTTACTGCCATTTTGTTATTTGTTTCCTGGTTGTTTTTGTAGTTGTCTCTGTTCTTTTCTTCTTCTTTTACTGTCTTCCCTTGTGGTTTGATGATTTTCTTTAGTGGTATGCTTGTGTTTCTTTCTCTCTAGTTTATGTTTATCTATCTTAGGTTTTTCATGTGTGGTTGCCATGGAGTTTATATATGTTACCTATAACTATATCTATTTGTTTTAAACTGATAGTCATTTAAGTTCAAACACATTCTAAAAGACCTACATTTTTTCTCCCCTGCCACGTTTTGTGGTTTTGATATCACATTTTACATCTTCATGTTTATCCTTTCACTGTTTATTATAGTTACAGTTGATTTTACAATTTTTTGCCTTTTAACATTCATACTAGCTTTGTTGAGTGGTTGATCCACAGCCTTTACTAGATATTTGCTTTTACCAGTGAACTTTTCCATTTCCTATAATTTCTTATTTCTTGTTGTACCTTTTCTTTTTCACTTAAAGGAGCCCATTTAATACTTCTTGTAAGGTTGATTTAGTATTGATGAAATCTTTCAGTTTTTGTTTGTGTAAGAAGCTCTTTATGTCTCCTTCAATTCTGAATGGTAACCTTGGGAGGTAAAGTATCCTGAGTTGTAGGATTTTTTCCCTTTCAGCATTTTAGATCTATCATGCCACTCTCTTCTGGCCTGCAATGTTTCTGCTGAAAAATTAACTGATAGCTATGGGGGGGGTCCCTTTTATGTGACTCAGTTTTTCTCTTGCTGCCTTTAAAATTCTCTCTTTAACTTTTGCCACTTAAGTTATGATATGTTGGCATTGATCTTTTGGGTTCATCCTGTGTGAGACTGTCTATGCTTCTTGTACCTGGATATCTGTTTCCTTCTTCAGGTTCAGGAAGTTTTCAGCCATAATTTCATAAAACACAGTTTTAATCCTTTTTTTCTCTCTCTCTACTCCTTCTGGGACCCCTATAATGCAAATGTTAGTACGCTTGATGTTGTCACAGAGATCCCTTAAACTATCCTCATTTTTACATTTGCTTTTCCTTTTGTTGTTCTGATTGGGTGATTTCGATTATTCTGTCATCCAGATCACTTAGGCATTCTTCTGTATCACCTAATCTGCTATTAATTCCTTCTTGTGTGTTTTTCATTTCAGTTACTGTATTCTTCAGCTCTGACTGCTTCTTTTTTATATTTTCTAATTATTTGTTAAAATTTTCATTGTGTCCATCTTTTCTTTTCCTCAGTTCAATTAACATTTTTATTATATTGCTTTGAACACTTTATAAGATAAATTATTTATCTCTGTTTCATTAGGGTTTTTGTTTCAGGTTTTTGTTTCTTGTTCTTTCATTTGAAACATATTCCTCTGTCTTCTCATTTTGTTTAACTTTCTCTGCCTCTGTGCAATTAGGTGAAACAGTTACCTATCCCCATCTTGAAAGCATGTCTTCATGTGCAAGCATCCTTATTCAGTTTGAATGTGCTTAGTAGCTTTGGTGGGAGAGCTGAATCCAAAGTGAGCAAGGGCAGCATCTTCCCTCAGGGTGTGCTGGCAGCCACCACCTTGGTAGGAGGTAAGGCTGGAGTTGGAGGGGCTAGAGCTAGAATCAGGTGTGAGCCGGAGCTTCGTTTATGCTCTGTGGTATTCACCACCCTATCAGGGTCAGGGTTGGGGCCTTAGGGGCTGGAGCAGGAGCCCTGAGAGAGTTGGGTTTCTCCCAGGTGTGATGGCAGATTTCCCATTGTTTGGGGCTTGGCCAGGGCCTGAGGCTTGGGCTGCACTTCTCAGCTGGTTTCACTTTTTCCCTGGTCTGTGTACCTTGTTTAGAGACTGGGTTAAGCCAGAGGGGCTGCAGTGACAGTAATGAGCTGATTGTCCTCCCTTCCAAGTGTGTGTCTGCAATGGCTGTCTCCACTCGAGCTGATTTCGCTCCCTCTGGAATGTGTGTATGGATGCATGCCCTGGCAATGGCTGCCTCCACTCTGGTCAGAGGCAGGACCAGGGCCCAGGTGGTTCTGGAAAGCTTCCCAGAGCACCAGGCTGTTTTCAGTCTGCTGCCGCCACACTGTGACTGGGAGTAAGCAAGTCTGTGTGGGTGCCCTTTAAGATGGAGGCTCAGTTTCTTAACCTTCTGGTAAACCCCACTGGTTTTCAAAGTAGCTAAGGGGGCTCATCTTCCCAGTGTCCGATCTCAGGGCTGCAGTGTCTAATATTTGGCTCAAACCCCTCACTCCCAAGGGAGGATCCTGAAGACTGCGATATCCCCTCCTCTTCTGGGTCCCCCACTAGGGGTGCAGGTCCTGACTAGATCACTTTGCCTCCCTTCCTGCCAGACTCTGAGTGAATCTTTCTTTATAGCCTTGCTTGTAGAAGAGCTGTCCTGGTTGTCTTCAGGTTGATTTCAGCAAGAGTTGTTCTATTTGTAGTTGTAGCTGTGATGTTTTCATGGAGGGGGGTGATCTCAGAGTCCTCCTGCTCTGCCATCTTGATCCTGCCTCTTAGAGAATTGAAAATTGCATCTATGGCTCACATTTGTGGCATGCATGATAAGTTTGTTGGACAATGCTACTGTAGAAGGTAAGACAAGGATGAAAATTTTCCCTTTCTGTACACCATGAATCCTATTCCAATGCAGGTGTTATACCCTCAGTGTAAAATATAGCATTTTCTATATTGACATGGGTTTACCCAGGGGAATGTACATTAGAAAATGGTCTTTTTGTGAAGTCAATGGCAATCATTTCTATAGAAAGAAGACCTTGTATATAAGTTAGTTTCATGATTCAAGGGTGCACTGTAAGTGAATCAAAGAGGCAGGACCTAAAAAATAAACTATTTCATTTGATTATTCAGTAGCTGGTTTATCTTGACATCTTCATTGTGATTTCGGCTTTTCATTTTTTTCTATTTTTTTCTTTCTATCTGTCAATATCTGCTGCATGGGGCACAGCAATAATCATTAAGCTTGAATTAAAATGTGGGACTGAGCTCATAAGGAACTTTACATTTCAAAGCCATCCCAGCTTTCCCTAAATAATATAGCCAAACAGTCTGAAGGGTTTTTGCAAAATCTGTTCAGGAATTGGTTTATGGGCATTATCTTACTTTAGCTGTGTGCATCTGTATTCATTGATAGGATTCCCGAGTGGTGCCAGGATCAAATTGGAAGAATAACATTATCTTTATAGTGACACCCCAGTGTATCATGTACTTTTTATGCTGTGATGAACCAAGAACCATGCTGTCAATGATATGGAAAACCCAGAGCTCTTTTAGTTTGCACATGCAAGAAAAATTGTTTCCTTGTAAAGCTGACAATAGTCATTAAAATGCCTTTGAATTTGAAGTGATATTTTCTAAAGCAGAATGCATCTTCTAACTATATACACATTTTCATTATAATAGTGACCTTCAGACACAAAAGTAGATAAAAGCATAATAAGTTGTTTTTTATCCAACTAATATTTAATTTGACTTTTCTATTGGGGGCTGCATTGTGGGATCGCAAGAAAGTAAGGCTTTATGAAGATTATAATCTAATTGGAGAGATCTACTTCCTACCCAGGCAAAGTTAACTATTAGTGTAGTTACAAATTCTGAGGGAAAAATGGGCAGTTCAGATGAGCAGCACTGCTAGAGGTCACAGGAAGGACAATTGCCTAAAAAGATGATGTGTGGTAGTAAAAAAGAATGAAGAATTTTAAGACTAGAGATCTGGGATTAAGTTAGGGTTCTATTACTTTAAAATCTGAGTAGATTAACTGATCTCCCTGAGCCTAGGTGCCCAGGGTTGCTGGTCTTTCTGATTTATCCTCCTATAATATTACTGTAATAGACATTATTCAGATCCTTTTACTTCTTCAAGTATCACTAAGTAAAGGCTATGCACATGACAGAATTTATTAAAACCTGGGACAGTAGAAAGAAGGTATGTGCCAGAGGAAAATGATAAAAATATAAACTATTTAAAATTAGCATCCTCTACCCATAAGAGTCCTCTGATCATTTTCTTCAATGGAGAATTTCCAAAGGCTCTTTGTATTTATTTTTAGAATGCAGCCGCTGATCATATTACAAGCTTTTCCTCTGTCTTATCCTCAAAATTTTCCTTCCCTCCCCTACATGGTTTCCCATTTCCAAAGTCTCCTTCATTCCTGTGTTAGACAGAGCAATTTAGTTCTACTTTTGCCTCATCCTTAGCTCAGTAAACATGTAGATGGAGGAGCACTGAAAAGGCCTCCTACCTACTTACTCTAATACAGATGGCAAATTCTTGTGTAATTCTGCCCTAGTGCTTTCTAATAAAAATCCATCCTGGAACATTCACCAAATGTGCAAAATGGTGTTGCCCAGGTCCCAACCTACCTGTATTACTTTGTCTGTATTACTTTGTCATGAGTGTCAGAAGTTAGATCTCAAAATTTCCCTCTTTAGTTAATTTGAATACAGTAAGTCTCCTGCATATGAATGAGTTCTGTTCCAAGAGCACATTCTTTTTTTTTTCTAACATCTTTATTGGAGTATAATTGCTTTACAATGGTGTGTTAGTTTCTGCTTTATAACAAAGTGAATCAGTTATACATATACATATGTTCCCATATCTCTTCCCTCTTGCATCTCCCTCCCTTGAACCATCCATATCCCACCCCTCTAGGTGGTCACAAACCACCGAGCTGATCTCCCTGTGCTATGCGGCTGCTTCCCACTAGCTATCTATTTTACGTCTGGTAGTGTATATATGTCCATGCCACTCTCTCACTTTGTCACAGCTTACCCTTCCCCCTCCCCATATCATCAACTCCATTCTCTAGTAGGTCTGTGTCTTTATTCCCATCTTACCCCTAGGTTCTTCATGAACTTTTTTTTTTCTTAGATTCCATATATATGTATTAGGATACAGTATTTGTTTTTCTCTTTCTGACTTACTTCACTCTGTATGACAGACTCTAGGTCCATCCACCTCACTACAAATATCTCAATTTCGTTTCTTTTTATGGCTGAGTAATATTCCATTGTATATATGTGCCACATCTTATTTATCCATTCATCTGATGACACTTAGGTTGCTTCCGTGTCCTAGCTATTGTAAATAGAGCTGCAATGAACATTGTGGTACATGACTCTTTTTGAATTATGGTTTTCTCAGGGTATATGCGCAGTAGTGGGATTGCTGGGTTGTATGGTAGTTCTATTTGTAGTTTTTCTTTTTTTTCTTTTTTTTTTTTTTGCAGTACGCAGGTCTCTTACTGTTGTGGCCTCTCCTGTTGTGGAGCACAAGCTCCGGACGCACAGGCTCAGTGGTCATGGCACACAGGGCTAGCTACTCCACGGCACGTGGGATCTTCCCGGACCAGGGCACAAACCCATGTCCCCTGCATCGGCAGTCAGACTCTCAAACACTGCGCCACCAGGGAAGCCCCGTTTGTAGTTTTTTGTTGTTTTTTTTTTTTTGCTGTCCGCGGGCCTCTCACTGTTGTGGCCTCTCCCGTTGTGGAGCACAGGCTCCAGACGCACAGGCTCAGCGGCCATGGCTCATGGGCCTAGCCGCTCTGCAGCATGTGGGATCTTCTCAGACCGGGGCACGAACCCGTGTCCCCTGCATCGGCAGGCGGATTCTCAACCACTGCGCCACCAGGGAAGCCCCTGTTTGTAGATTTTTAAGGAACCTCCATACTGTTCTTCGTAGTGGCTGTATCAATTTATATTCCCACCAACAGTGCAAGAGTGTTCCCTTTACTCCACACCCTCTCCAGCATTTATTGTTACTAGATTTTTTGATGATGGCCATTCTGACCGGTGTGAGGTGATACCTCATTGTAGTTTTGATTTTCATTTCTCTAATGATTAATGATGTTGAGCATTGTTTCATGTGTTTGTTGGCAATCTGTATATCTTCTTTGGAGAAATGTCTCTTTAGGTCTTCTGCCCATTTTTGGATTGGGTTGTTTGTATTTTTGTTATTGAGCTGCATGAGCTGCTTCTAAATCTTGGAGATTAATCCTTTGTCACTTGCTTCATTTGCAAATATTTTCTCCCATTCTGAGGGTTGTCTTTTGGTCTTGTTTATGGTTTCCTTTGCTGTGCAAAAGGTTTTAAGTTTCATTAGGTCCCATTTGTTTATTTTTGTTTTTGCTTCCATTTCTCTAGGAGGTGGGTCAAAAAGGATCTTGCTATGGTTTATGTCGTAGAGTGTTCTGCCTATGTTTTCCTCTAAGAGTTTGATAGTGTCTGGCCTTATATTTAGGTCTTTAATCCATTTTGAGTTTATTTATGTGTATGGTGTTAGGGAGTGTTCTAATTTCATACTTTTACATGTACCTATCCAGTTTTCCCAGCACCACTTATTGAAGAGGCTGTCTTTTCTCCACTGTATATTCTTGCCTTCTTTATCAAAGATAAGGTGACCATGTGTGCGTGCGTTTATCTCTGGGCTTTCTATCCATTTCCATTGATCTATATTTCTGTTTTTGTGCCAGTACCATACTGTCTTGATTAATGTAGCTTTGTAAGTAGTCTGAAGCCAGGGAGCCTGATTCCTCCAGCTCCGTTTCTCTTTCTCAAGATTGCTTTGGCTCTTTGGGGTCTTCTGTGTTTCCATACAAATTGTGAAATTTTTTGTTCTAGTTCTATGAAATATGCCAGTGGTAGTTTGATAGGGATTGCATTGAATCTGTAGATTGCTTTGGGTAGTAGAATCATTTTCACAATGTTGATTCTTCCAATCCAAGAACATGGAATATCTCTCCATCTATTTGTATCATCTTCAATATCTTTCATCAGTGTCTTATAATTTTCTGCATAGAGGTCTTTTGTCTCCTTAGGTAGGTTTATTCCTAGATATTTTATTCTTTTTGTTACAGTGGTAAATGGGAGTGTTTTCTAATTTCACGTTCAGCTTTTTCATCATGAGTGTTTTGGAATGCCAGAGATTTCTGTGCATTAATTTTGTATCCTGCTACTCTACCAAATTCATTGATTAGCTCTAGTAGTTTTCTGGTAGTATCTTTAGGATTCTCTATGTATAGTATCATGTCATCTGCAATCAGTGACAGCTTTACTTCTTCTTTTCTGATTTGGATTCCTTTTATTTCTTTTTCTTCTCTGATTGCTATGGCTAAAACTTCCAAATCTATGTTGAATAAAAGTGGTGAGAGTGGGCAGCCTTGTCTTGTTCCTGATCTTAGTGGAAATGGTTTCAGTTTTTCACCATTGAGGACGATGTTGGCTGTGGGTTTGTCATATATGGCCTTTATTATGTTGAGGAAAGTTCCCTTCTGCAGGGTTTTCTCAAGTGCTCATGGAACATTCTCCAGGATAGATCATATCTTGAGTCACAAATCAAGCCTTGGTAAATTTAAGAAAATTGAAATCATATCAAGTATCTTTTCTGACCACAACATTATGAGACTAGATGTCAATTACAGGAAAAGATCTGTAAAAAATACAAACACATGAAGGCTAAACAATACACTACTTAATAACCAAGTGATCACTGAAGAAATCAAAGAGGAAATCAAAAAATACCTAGAAACAAATGACAATGGAGACACGATGACCCAAAACCTATGGGATGTGGCAAAAGCACTTCTAAGAGGGAAGTTTATAGCAATACAATCCTATCTTAAGAAACAGGAAACATCTCAAATACACAACCTAACCTTGCACCTAAAGTAATTAGAGAAAGAAGAACAAAAAATCCCCAAAGTTAGCAGAAGGAAAGAAATCATAAAATCAGATCAGAAATAAATGAAAAAGAAATGAAGGAAACGATAGCAAAGATCAATAAAACTAAAAGCTGGTTCTTTGAGAAGATAAACAAAAGTGATAAACCATTAGCCAGACTCATGAAGAAAAAAAGGTAGAAGACTCAAAGCAATAGAATTGGAAATGAAAAAGGAGAAGTAACAACTGACACTGCAGAAATACAAAGGATCATGAGATTACTACAAGCAGCTCTATGCCAATAAAATGGACAACCTGGAAGAAATGGACAAATTCTTATAAATCCACAACCTGCCATTACTGAACCAGGAAGAAATAGAAAATATGAACAGACCAATCACAAGCACTGAAATTGAAACTGTGATTAAAAATCTTCCAACAGGGCTTCCCTGGTGGCGCAGTGGTTGAGAGTCCACCTGCCTATATAGGGGACACATGTTCGTGCCCCGGTCCGGGAAGATCCCACATGCCGCAGAGCGGCTGGGCCTGTGAGCCATGGCTGCTGAGCCTGCACATCCAGAGCCTGTGCCCCGCAATGGGAGAGGCCACAACAGTGAGAGGCCTGCGTACTGAAAAAAAAAAAAAAATCTTCCAACAAACAAAAGCCCAGGACCAGCTGGCTTCACAGGCAAATTCTATCAAACATTTAGAGAAGAGCTAACACCTATCCTTCTGAAACTCTTCCAAAATATAGCAGAGGGAGGAACACTCCCAAACTCATTCTATGAGGCCACCATCACCCTGATACCAAAACCAGACAAAGATGTCACAAAGAATGAAAACTACAGGCCAATATCACTGATGAACATAGATGCAAAAATCTTCAACAAAATACTAGCAAACAGAATCCAACAGCACATTAAAAGGTTCATACACCATGATCAAGTGGGGTTTATTCCAGGAATGCAAGGATTCTTCAATATATGCAAATCAATCAATATGATACACCTTATTAAAAAATTGAAGGATAAAAACCATATGATCATCTCAATAGTGCAGAGAAAGCTTTCGACAAAATTCAACACCCATTTATGATAAAAACATTTTTATACATTGTAGAATGATCACCACAATGCGTTTAGTTACCATCTGTCACCATACAAAGTTTTTACAGTATTATTGACTATATTCCCTATGCTGTAAGTCATATCTCTGTGATTTATTTATTTTATAACTGGAAGTTTGTACTTAATTATCTTCACCTGTTTTGCCCATGCTCAGGGCTGGGGTGCCCAAGGTGGGGCTTGAACCACTCACTCCTTAGTGAGGACCTCAGAGTTTGTGATATCCCCTCCCACTTGTGGGTCACCGCACTGGGGTGTATATTCCCCTCCTACCTGTCTTGATGTTTTTGTTTTTTTCCCTTATTTCCTTAATTGTAGAAGAGTTTAATGCTAGTGTTCAGGGAGTCAGAGAAAGTAGTTGTAATTTTGGTGTGCCTGTGGGAGGAGAGGTGAGCTCAGTGTCTTCCTACTCCCCCATCTTGATCCCACCTCCCAGATTTTGAGAAATCTTATGAAAAGCCATTTGTGGGACAGGCTATCCTTTATAAATTCATCTCTGTGAGTGTTTCAGCATTGTATTAAATGCTGTTTTCATTTTACTAAATTTCTCTTGATGCTATTTCCATATTAATTAATTTTCCATGGTGATAAAAATTTACCATCAAGGCATCCACATTTTCAATGGAGTCTTTTGATGAATAATTCAATATATATGCAAATAAGTAATATATTTATATTACAGTAATGTGGTTTTCAAATTTAGGGAAAGTCAATATTCTGGACTTATTCAGTTGTGAAGGAAACTGTTTATTGGTTCACCATGTCTTACTAGACAAAGAAAGACAGTAGAGTTGTTGAAAATTGTTATTTCTTACATTGGACCTCAAAATAAGCTATATTAAAATATTAATGCTTGAAAATTTGTGTGTATAAGTAAAAAATATCCTGTAATACTTGAAAGTTTGACAGAAAGTAATTTAAAATTAATTGTCAGTCCTCTCAAAATGACACAGACAGCGTGATCACCCTCCCACCTTTATTTTTTGAGGGATCACATTTTGCAGCAGATGCCACCTTATAAAATCACATCATGCTACCATATTACTGGGCCATAGCATATAAGATTAGTGAAAATATATACTGGTTTATAGTTAAAACCTTATAGTTAAGGTTAGGGTCTGGAATAGAGATGAAATGTAGAAATGAAAGTGTGAACAACTTTTTTACAATCAGCTCTGCCTTCAGCAGAGTCAGACTTTACATCATTTAGAACCGTGTACTCTATGGAACAAGCAGTGTCTAGATTCATCACTTTAAATTCTTTCCCCACATATCATTCTTTTCCAGATTATTATTTTTATTGCCTGCTTAGTTTGCGGGTATGCCTTGATATTCCAAAGAGGTACATGATTTAAAAAGCCAATATGTAGCTTTTCTTTTTTTCAAAGCCAAACTTAAAACAATACCCATACATTCAGGTGCAACTCCAAGCACCTATTTATATTCTATGCTGACCAAGAATGATCCTACCTCTAGACATAGCCATGCTCATTAGTGTATGGTTGAACCCATACATGTGTATATATTTATCCAGACATATGCACCTTCATACAGGGAATAAGAAACCTGTCTTTTTACTGATTGCCATGCCTTAAAATATGCTGAGGATTGTGTACAACAAATAGCCATGGCCATATCCAATCCCATGATCCATATCTATTCCCCTAGCATCACTCATTCATATGCCTGTATCTTATAGACTAATCTATGGTCAAAATGTAGGACCACACAGAAATTCATTCCCTTTTCCGGTATAATGCTAGCACATACTGAGGTAGGTGGAATTTGCAGCGATCGCCTGACTGAGTTAGAGGTCCTTGTGTAATCTCTTCACCTTGAATACAGTTAGAATTTGTGACTTGCTTCTGACCAATAGAATATGTCAAAAGAGATGGGATAGACATTCCTGTTATTGCATTATGTTATATATGAATCTGTCTTAGCAGACTGAACAAGAGATTTTCCTGTTGGCTTCGAAGAAGTAAGCTCCCGTGTTGCATGAGGTCCACATGACTAGGACCTGAGTGCAGTTTCTATGAGTTGACAGTGAACCCCCAGCCAACAGCCAGTAAGAAAATAGGACCTCATTTCTAAACGTCAAAGAACGGAATTCTGCCACAACCATATGAGCTTGGAGGAGGTTTTGAGCTCCAGAAAGGAACGCAGCTTCACTGACACCTGGATTGTTAATGCTTGCCTAGGCACAGAAATGGGCATAAGCCTAGTGGGCACAGAAATGGGCATAAGCTTAGTCCTACCTGGGCATGTCAAGGTGTCCTCCATGTAGATCTGCCTGGTTATGAATATGTCCAGCTAGTAGGGCTGTTCAGGTATAAGTGAGTTGGACATGTTTAATGTGCTTTTCTGGGTTGTTGTGTCCAGACACATGTGTATATGGTACTAGGTTTGAACATGGGCACATGTAGGCTTCTACATGGGTTAAGGCATGTTAGATAAAGTAAAGATGTTTGTCTTTTTTTTTTTTTTTTTTTTTTGCGGTACGCGGGCCTCTCACTGCTGTGGCCTCTCCCATTGCGGAGCACAGGCTCTGGACGCACAGGCTCAGTGGCCATGGCTCACAGGCCCAGCCGCTCTGCAGCATGTGGGATCTTCCCGGACCGGGGCACGAAACCCATGTCCCCTACAGCGGCAGGCGGACTCTCAACCACTGCCCCCCCAGGGAAGCCCAAGACGTTTGTCTTTTTCTTCCAGTTTTATTGAGCTATAATTGACATATAACACTGTATAAGTGTAAGGTATATGCCATAATGATGTGATATATGTATATATTGTGAAATGATTACCACAAGTTTAGTTAACATCCAATGTATATGTCTTGATATGTGTCTTTTAGCATGTTTTATATTATATTACACTCAAATTTCATGTTTTCTAAAACCACTTAGATAATATTATTTGTATTATTATCATTATTTTTATACTACTATCAGTAGCTTTCATTTACTGAACACCTTCTAAGATCTAGGAACTCTGCTGGAAACTTTACATAGTCATCATCTCTGATCTTTGCCACCAGCTTGATAAATTGTTATTATCATCTTGATTATATGATGAGTAATCTGAGAGATAGTGAGATTAAGTAATTTGTCTTAGATAACCTGGGAGTGATCATGGCCTTGGGAGTGGAGTTTTAAAGCTTTGACTACTGGCCTTGGAGCCAAGCTTTCCATCACTCTACCATACTGTTTCTCTCATATCTGCTGAACTTTATCTCCTCCTCAAACCCACCTCTGTCCTTCAAATGAGTTTTCTGTCTTCACTATGTTGCTATCCTCAGGGTCAAGCTCAGTGTCTGGCACATACTAGATATTTTATACATATTTTAGTGTAAAGCAATTGATTGTTTTTTTTATTTCTAAATTATGAAATATTACAGATTGTATATTTTTCTTTTTATTTTGAAATAATTTCAAACACAAAAATGTTAAAGGAACAGTATAAAAAATTCCAGTCCCTATTCAAATTTCACCAACCATACCAGTAATGCCCTCTGTAGTGAGACAGTCCAATCAAAGGTCAGGCATTGCACCCAGGTGTCATATCTCTTCAGTCTCTTTCAATCCAGAACAGTTCTCGAGTTCTTCCTTGACCTTAGGACCATAAGACTTGTAGATTATCTGCCAATTATTTCGTAAAATGTCTCTCAGTTGCCATTTGCCTGATGTTTTCTCACTATTAGATTCAATTTATGTGTTTGGCAGGAACATCACAGAAGCGATGCTGTGTCCTCATAAGGTCCTATCAGGAAGCACACAGTGTACATTTATCCCATCATTGATGATAATTTGGATCACTGAATAAGGTGGTGTCTGCAGGATTCTTTGTATAAAGTTACTCTTGGCCTGTCATTAATATGCAATTTGTGGGGAGATACTTTGAGACTGTTTAAATATTCTTTTTCTCTTCCTACTTTCACCCACTGATTTTAGTATGTATTGATTCCTGACTGAATTCCTTATTACTGTGATGGCTACCAAGTGGTGATTTTCTAATTCCATCATTGCTTTGATATTTGTTGGTTTTCTACTATAAGGAAGAACTTTCCCATGTCTCCTATTTATTTATTCATTTATTTATAACAGTGGGGACTCATGGATTTCTACTTTATGCAATAGGATAAACCTCTGCAATCTGTCACTAACATTATCCCGTTTTATCTTCAAATTTTCTAAGTTTGGCCAGTAGGAGTCCCTCTGAGATCCTAAGAACATGTTCTATTGATATGTTTCTATTATTCTTAGAGCACCTGCTTTCTTCTTGGCACAATGTGATAGTCCAGGCTCATTTACCTTCTTCTGCTCAACCCTGGAATCAGCTATTTCTTCAAGAAGGCTGTCTCCTTTTTGTGCTGAAGGGTATTTAGAAACCAAGATTTGGAAGCTAAGTGTACTCATGGATTGTATACATTTACAACCCTAGAGTTATATGTATTTCTAATTCTTTCTATATATTGAAAACCATAATTTCATACCTCTGATTCTAGTCTAATACTATACCACAGAGTTCATTCTAATTTTTCTCCCTGTCCATAATGTTAAATCCTTTCAATGAAAAACCTGGATCCCATTAGCTTAATATATTTACTTCTTTACTTAATCCCCTTGAATGTGACTAATCCCCAGAACCTCTTGGTCTCCTGCCCCACTTACTGCCTTCTTTCCTGTGGCCTGCCTAAAGGCTTTTTGAGTGAAATATTCAGGAAAGAAAGAGGGGAAGAAGGAAGAAGGGAGGGAAGAAATATGTACATCGGCTTCTAGAAGATTTCTTCATTTCTTCATCTTAGGCAACAGGGCCAAATTTTAAAAGATCACTCTTCAGGACTAATATATTATATTTTGTATTAAATCATGCACACAAATACCTTAACATTGTGCAAGCACATGACAAGAATGAAATGAAAACCTTTACCTTCTTACTCCTTTTTTAGCATAGTTCTTTAGGTCCCCGTACTTAGGTCCCCTTAGGTACTTGAAAGTTGTATTCTATACCAAGGCTTTGCAAAAAAGAACAAAACATTTTTCCAAAACTTAAGTCTTCAAAGAGCCAATTGAAATGTGATTTTTGTTCTACCCAGTAGTATTTAGCAGAAAGCATCCAATGGGTTAAATCAGTTAGAGTTTTGCCATTCTACCCCCTTTGACACACAGGTGCTGTAATAAGAATGATTAATTGATCAGTAGGAAAAGAATGTCAATATTGTTTTGTACTGAAGTTCTGTTTTTTGTTTCTTGTTTTTTTCTGTTTGATTTTGTTTTCTTCTAAATTCAAGTCATTAAACAGAGTTTGACCTTCTCATATTTCAGTAAGAAAATGTACACAGCAAACAGTGGTTCTGATTAGAATTGTGTATTGTAAATTTTATGGTGGTTGACATTTATTTTTTCATCACAGGTCACTACAAAAGCAAGCTGTTTTAGCCACAGCCAGGACCATGGAATAGATCAAGCCTGGGTAATGGCTTGGAACTCACAGGGCATATTCTGTTCTCTTGGGACACCTCAGGGGCAATTTATTATATCATTTTTGTTAGCTTAATAAAAAGGGTGACCCCAGTTTTCCCACGAGAGCTATACCAGTTGACGATGCACATTCCAAATGTACGTACATGTCTGATAGAGCTTCTCCATGTAGTGTAGTGATTAGCTTGCTGAGGTTCCAATCCTGACTCCGCAACATGTTAATTGTGAGTGACCATATGCAAGTTTATTAAATTCTGAGCCTCAGTTTCCTCATCTGTAAAACAGAGGTGATAGTAATACCTTATTCATAGAGTGGCCATGAGGATTAAGTGAGATAATAGACATAAAGTGCTTAGAACAGTATGCAACACTTGATAATCCCTTTGGAAGCACACAGGAAGGAAACACTAACTGGGTGTATTTGTGCACATATATGTGTGCACACGTATGTGTACTAAGGAGTAGGGCTAAGATTGGGTGGGAGTAGTCAGAGGAGGTTTGGGAGTATAAGTGATTCTTGAGAAATCTTGAAAAATAAGTAGCTTTTCAGGCAGACAACTTGAGGAGGAGAAAGAGCATCTCAAACAGGGGCCACTTCATGCAAAAATGTGCTGCTGTCTGTGAATTGCAAGTAATTCAGTAGAGCTGAAGGCAGTGTGTTTGGGGAGGGGCAGGAGGTGTCTGCTCGGCTAAGGAGTTCATTGGGTAGCTGGTTGAAGCTGAACCCAAGTGGTGCCTAATTCTAGGACCCATGCATGTCTGGGAAAGCCTAGAGACTGGAGGCCTGAGCACAATAAAACTATTTTGGTGGTGGGGGTCTGACTGAGGAGCTTCCTGAGATAGAATTTGTTGTAAGAGAAGAAGAATGTAGGCATAATGAGTTTGATATACTTAACCAGGTCTTAGTTGGTGTGTGTGGGGGGGGAAGGTGATTTGAAGGTCAGCGTGTAGGATGACCTCTGGGGTCTGACTGGTGATCCTGATCCTCTGGGCCTCATGTCTGGCCATAATGACACAGCCTTGAGTTTTCTCCCTGGTTGCAAAGGTGTGAATAAATAGCTGCACACCTCCTCACGGAGGCCTCTATGAGGTGATTACAGTTTTCAAAGGGAATCGTCTATGGCCTGCCATTCCAGATTGATGAAGGAATTCCATGCAGACTATTTGGCTGGCCACCTTCCATGCACAGCAGTAGAGGCTTTTGCCATCAATGCCAAGGTTTCAAATTGGCATTTTCATAAAAACAGGCAAAGCAGCCCATTATCTAATTGATGTCCATAAATTATGGTGGCTGAGGGAGTCAATGTCAGTGCACATGGTGTAGAGCTCTTTTTTGGAAGGCACTCAATTCTAGGCTTAGAATATTCTCTGTACAAAGAGTGGCCTAGATTCCTTTACTGAAAAAAGAACTGAAACTTCCTCATTTGAACAGCTTTCACATACACAGTCTCTGGAAGCAAACATTAGGACTCTTTACCAAGTTTTTTCCGCAATCTATTGTAAGTAAAGGAAATGTACCATGACATTTTAAGATGAATTAGAGGTGACACATAATACAGCTGTACCTATCTCTTAGCACAAACAAACTTTCTGCCTATCAAGAGTTGTTTCTGTTTGTTTGGGTTTAATTACTCAAGAGAATGATCAGTCAGCTTCATCTTAAGCTCCTCACACTTCAGTAATGACAACTATCCTTGCCTTGTGCCCAGAAGAGACTTAGCATCACAACCAATGTCCATGGTGCACCACTTAGGGGAGAAGAAGTGAGGATTGAGACAACTTTGTAAATTGGAGATTGTGTTTTCATCAGCCAAAGCAGAACCATTAAAGGAGTAAAAGTAATCAAATGTAATGGAAGAAGACTCAACCTCCTGAGCCCTGCCCCACTGAGATTGCTTGAGCTGGCCCTGGATGGGTAGCCCAGGCAAGTTCAGAACTATGCCTCTCTGTGTCCAGATTCCCCAAAATCATGCAATATATTCAGCTTCTCCCATGCAGCCTCTAAAACAAATATGTAATGTATCATACTCACATCAAATTCCACTGTGTGCCTGCCATGCACCAAACACTGTGCTAGGTATTGGGAATAAAAACTAACATGTATGGACTGTTTACACGTGCCAGGTACCAGTCCAACTACTTTATGTGGATTAACTCGTAAATCTTAACCACCACCTTGGGAATTATGGACTATCATTATCTCCATTTGCCGGTGAGGAAAATGAGGCATGGAGACTAATTTGTGGATGGTCACATAGCTAAGAAGTGGCGGAGTCAAAATTTGAAACCATAAAAATTTATCATTATGCTCACCACTTTCTGTGATGGATCAGGATAGATCATTTTACCACGAAGGGACACAGAGTCTAGGTAGAAGAGCAGACAAAAAAATTGAATAAATTATCATACAATATCATATAAATTAGAGCCAGCCTTGAAGGTACAGAGGACAGAGAATAAAGCTTTCCAATTATCAAGTACCTACTAAGTGCCAGGTACTATGAAAAGTAGTATATCGACATTATTTCATTTAGTTCTTAGAGTATTAGTATTCTCTTTCTAAGCATTTGAGGTCACCTTAAGTTCACCAAAATAATACAGACAATGTAGCCTTTCAAAGGTATACCTTGGTATTCATCATTTTCCTTATTATGCGTAGGAAACAGCTTTTCTCTCTACTTTTATAACAATTTTATTGAGAATGTAATTCACATAAAATTAAATTCACCCTTTTAAAGTGTGCGATCCAGTGGTGTTTAGTATACGCACAGAGTTTTGCAGCCATCACCACAATCTAACTCCACAACACTGTCATCATCCTAAACAGAAATCCTATACATCATTAGCTGTCACTCTCCATCCCCCCTTCATAGAGATGCTGGGAAACAATGATCTGCTTCCTTCTTTAAAATATCACTTTTATTCAGATATAATTCACGTACTATACAACTGACACATTTAAAGTGTACAACTCATTGTTTGTTAGTACATTCCTAGGACTGTGCAATCATCATCACTGCTATCAAATACCAGAATTTCAGGTTACCACAGAGCTGAGGAGAGGGGAATGAAGAGTGCAAGTATATTGTCACAAACCTCTCTTCTTATAAAGATTCAGGCATTTTTGTTGAATAAAAGCTCCTTAGATTGTTGCAAGAACTTGGTTAATTTTCAGAGTTCTGAAAAAGTTAATTTTGACAATTGTTGCCCAAGTTGTTATTGTTTTAATGGAGGACTGGATTTTCACAGTTCATTACTCTTATTCCTTTGGAAATAGTTTCTTATACACAACTAAACATACAACAGCTCTCAGATTCTCCAGGTCCACTTATAAACTACAAACTTCATCTGTCTTTTTCCCCCTGGAAATGGATGAAAATAGGGTTTTAAAAGATTTTTTAATTAACTAATTAATTAATGTATTTATTTATATTGCTATATAGTTGATTTATAATATTACATTAATTTCAGGTGTACAGCATTGTGATTCAGTATTTTTACAGAATATATGCCATTAAAAGTTATTACAAGATAATGGCTATACTCCCCTGTGCTGTACAATATATCCTTGTGGCTTATTTTTTTTACACATAGTAGTTTGTATCTCTTAATGCTATACCCCTATCTTACCCCTTTCCCCTTCCCTCTCCCCACTGGTAAACACTAGGTTGTTTTCTGTATCTGTGAGTCTGTTTCTATTTTGCTATATACACTTATCTGTATTATTTTTTAGATTCCACATATAACTGATATACAATATTTGTCTTTCACTGACTTATTTCACTAAGTTTAATATTATTTAGGTGCATCCACATTGCTGCAAATGGCAGGATTTTATTCTTTTCTATGAGTAATATTCCAATGTATGTGTATATACCACATCTTTTTTAACCATTCTTCTGTTTGTGGGCACTTAGGTTGCTTCCATATCTTGGCTATTGTAAATAATGCTACTATGAACATTGGTGTGCATTTATCTTTTTGAATTAGTATTTTCCCAAGAGTGGAATTGCTGGATCATATGGTAGTTCTATTTTTAACTTTTTGAGGAAACTCCATACTGTTTACCATAGTGGCCGCACC
Organism: Mesoplodon mirus; assembly: GCF_964341445.2. Taxonomy (NCBI): domain Eukaryota; kingdom Metazoa; phylum Chordata; class Mammalia; order Artiodactyla; family Ziphiidae; genus Mesoplodon; species Mesoplodon mirus. Next base: position 129,787,528 of record NC_138981.1, on the reverse strand, counting down.
AATTCACATTTCCACCAACAGTGCACAAGGCTTACCTTTTCTCCACGTCCTCTCCACCATTTTCTATTTGTAGACATTTTTTTAACATCTTTATTGGAGTATAATTGCTTTACAATGGTGCATTAATTTCTGCTTTATAACTAAGTGAATCAGCTATACATATACATATATCCCCATATCTCCTCTCTCTTGTGTCTCCCTCCCACCCTCCCTATCCCACCCCTCTAGGTGGTCACAAAGCACCGAGCTGATCACCCTGTGCTATGTGGCTGCTTCCCACTAGCTATCTATTTTACATTTGGTAGTATATGTAAGTCCATGCCACTCTCTCACTTTGTCCCAGCTTACCCTTTCCCCTCCCTGTGTCCTCAAGTCAGTTCTCTACATCTGCATCTTTATTCCTGTCCTGCCCCTAGGTTCATCAGTACCATATTTTTTAGATTCCACATATATGTGTTAGCATACGGTATTTGTTTTTCTCTTTCTGACTTACTTCACTCTGTATGACACACTCTAGGTCAATCCACCTCACTACAAATAACTCAATTTCATTTCTTTTTATGGCTGAGTAATATTCCATTGTATATATGTGCCACATCTTCTTTATCCATTCAGCTGTCGATGGACACTTAGGTTGCTTCCATGTCCTGGTTATTGTAAATAGAGCTGCAATGAACATTTTGGTACATGACTCTTTTTGAATTATGGTTTTCTCAGGGTATATGCCCAGTTGTGGGATTGCTGGGTCGTATGGTAATTCTATTTTTAGTTCTCTTAACGAACTTCCATACTGTTCTCCATAGTGGCTGTATCAATTTACATTCCCACCAACAGTGCAAGAGGGTTCCCTTTTCTCCACACCTTCTCCAGCATTTGTTGTTTGTAGATTTTTTCATGATGGTCATTCTGACTGTGCGAGGTGATATCTCATTGTAGTTTTAATTTCCATTTCTCCAATGATTAATGATGTTGAGCATTCTTTCATGTGTTTGTTGGCAGTCTATATCTGCTTTGGAGAAATGTCTATTTAGGTCTTCTGCCCATTTTTCGATTGGGTTGTTTGTTTCTTTGATATTGAGCTGCATGAGCTTGTAAACTTTGGAGGTTAATCCTTTGTCAGTTGCTTCATTTGCAAACATTTTCTCCCATTCTGAGGGTTGTCTTTTCGTCTTGTTTATGATTTCCTTTGCTGTGAAAAAGGCTTTAAGCTTCATTAGGTCCCATTTGTTTCTTTTTATTTCCATTTCTCTAGGAGGTGTTTCAAAAAGGATCTTGCTGTGATTTATGTCATAGAGTGTTCTTCCTATGTTTGCCTCTAAGAGTTTTATAGTGTCGGGCCTTACATTTAGCTCTTTATTCCATTTTGAGTTTAGTTTTGTGTGTGGTGTTAGGGAGTGTTCTAATTTCATTCTTTTACATGTAGCTGTCCAGTTTTCCCAGCACGACTTATTGAAGAGGCTGTCTTTTCTCCATTGTATATCCTTGCCTCGTTTTTCAAAGATAAGGTGACCATATGTGCATGGGTTTATCTCTGGGCTTTCTATCCTGTTCCATTGATCTATATTTCTGTTTTTGTGCCAGTACCATACTGTAGCTTACTATAATCAGAAGTCAGGGAGCCTAATTCCTCCAGCTCTGTTTTTCTTTCTCAAGTTTGCTTGGGCTATTCAGGCTCTTCTGTGTTTCCATACAAATTGTGAATTTTTTTGCTCTAGTTCTGTGAAAAATGCCATTGGTAGTTTCATAGGGATTGCACTGAATCTGTACATTGCTTTGGGTAGTATAGTCATTTACACAATGTTTATTCTTGTAATCCAAGAACATGGTATATCTCTCCATCTGTTTGTATCTTCTTTAATATCTTTCATCAGTATCATAGTTTTCTGCGTACAGGTTTTTATCTCCTTAGGTAAGTATAGTCCTAGATATTTTATTCTTTTTGTTGCAATGGTAAATGGGAGTGTTTCCTTAATTTCTCTTTCAGATTTTTCATCGTTAGTGTATAGGAATACCAAAGATTTCTGTGCATTAATTTTTTTCCTGCTACTTTCCCAAATTCGTTGATTAGTTTTAGTAGTTTTCTGGTAGCATCTTTCAGATTCTCTATGTACAGTATCATGTCATCTGCAAACACTGGCAGTTTTACTTCTTTTCTGATTCGGGTTCATTTTATTTCTTTTTGTTCCCTGATTGCTGTGGATAAAACTTCCAAAACTATGTTGAATAATAGCAGTGAGAGTGGGCAACTTTGTCTTGTTCCTGTTCCTAAAGGAAATGGTTTCAGTTTTTCACCGCTGAGAATGATGTTGGCTGTGGGTTTGTCATATATGGCCTTTATTATGTTGAGGTAGGTTCCCTCTATGCCTACTTTCTGGAGATTATTTATCATAAATGGGTGTTGAATTTTGTCAAATGCTTTTTCTGCATCTATTGAGTTGATCATATGGTTTTTATCCTTTGATTTGTTAACATGGTGTATCACATTGATTGATTTGCATATGTTGAAGAATTCTTGCATTCCTGGGATAAACCCCACTTGATCGTGGTTTATGATACTATTAATGTGCTGCTGGATTGTGTTTGCTAGTATTTTGTTGTGGATTTTTTCATGGTTTTTTTTTTTTTTTTTCTTGCGGTACACGGGCCTCTCACTGCTGTGGCCTCTCCGGCTGTGGAGCACAGGCTCCAGACGCACAGGACCAGCGGCCATGTCTCACGGGCCCAGCCACTCAGCAGCATGTGGGATCCTCCCAGACCGGGTCACGAGCCCGTGTCCCCTGCATCGGCAGGCAGACTCTCAACCACTGTGCCACCAGGGAAGCCCTCATGTATGCTAATGAGTGTTATTGGTCTGCAGTTTTCTTTTTTGGCGACATCTCTGTATGGTTTTGGTATCAGGGTAATGGTGGCCTCACAGAATGAGTCTGGGAGTGTTCCTCCCTCTGCTATATTTTGGAAGAGTTTGAGAAGGGTAGGTGTTAGCTCTTCTCTAAATGTTTGATAGAATTCGCCTGTGAAGCCATCTGATCCTGGGCTTTTGTTGGTTGGAAGAGTTTTAATCACAGTTTCAATTTCAGTGCTTGTGACTGGTCTGTTTATATTTTCTATTTCTTCCTGGTTCAGTCACAGAAGGTTGTGCTTCTCTAAGAATTTGTCCATTTCTTCCAGGCTGTCCATTTTATTGGCATAGAGCTGCTTGTAGTAATCTCTCATGATCCTTTGTATTTCTGCAGTGTCAGTTGTTACTTCTCCTTTTTCATTTCTAATTCTGTTGATCTGAGTCTTCTCCCTTTTTTTCTCAATGAGTCTGGCTACTGGTTTATCAGTTTTGTTTATCTTCTCAAAGAACCACCTTTTAGTTTTATTGATATTTGCTATTGTTTCCTTCATTTCTTTTTCATTTGTTTCTGATCTGATCTCTATTTCGTTCCTTCTGCTAACTTTGCATTCCTTTTGTTCTTCTTTCTCTAATTGCTTTAGGTGTAAGGTTAGGTTGCTTATTTGAGATGTTTCTTGTTTCTTGAGGTAGGATGGTATTTGCTATAAACTTCCTTCTTAGAACTGCTTTTGCTACATTCCATAGGTTTTGGGTTGTCGTGTTTTCATAGCCATTTGTTTCTAGGTAGTTTTTGATTTCTTTGATTACTTCAGTAATCTCTTGGTTATTTAGTAGCATATTGTTTAGCCTCCATGTGTTTTTATTTTTTACAGTCATTTCCCTGTAATTGACATCTAGTTTCATAGCATTGTGGTGGGAAAAGATACTTGATATGATTTCAATTTTCTTAAATTTACCAAGGCTTGATTTGTGACCCAAGATATGATCTATCCTGGAGAATGTTCCATAAGCACTTGAGAAGACTGTGTATTCTGTTGTTTTTGGATGGAATGTCCTATAAATATCAATTAAGTCCATCTTGTTTAATGTATCATTTAAAGCTTGTGTTTCCTTATTTATTTTCATTTTGGATGATCTGTCCATTGGTGAAAGTGGGGTGTTAAAGTCCCCTACTATGATTGTGTTACTTTCAATTTCCCCTTTTATGGCTGTTAATGTTTGCATTATGTATTGAGGTGCTCCTATGTTGGGTGCATAAATATTTACAATTGTTATATCTTCTTCTTGGATCGATCCCTTGATCATTATGTAGTGTCCTTCTTTGTCTCTTGTAATAGTCTTTATTTTAAAGCCTATTTTGTCTGATATGAGAATTGCTACTCCAGCTTTCTTTTGGTTTCCATTTGAATGGAATATCTTTTTCCATCCACTCAATTTCAGTCTGTATCTGTCCCTAGGTCTGAAGTGGGTCTCTTGTAGACAGTATATATATGGGTCTTGTTTTTGTATCCATTCAGCCAGTCTGTGTCTTTTGGTTGGAGCATTTAATCCATTTACATTTAAGATAATTATCAGTATGTATGTTCCTATTACCAGTTTTTTAATTGTCTTGGTTTGTTATTGTAGTTTTTTTCCTTCTCTTGTGTTTCCTACCTAGAGAAGTTCCTTTTAGCGTCTGTTGTAAAGCTGGTTTGATGGTGCTGAATTCTCTTAGCTTTTGCTTGTCTGTAAAGGTTTTAATTTCTCCCTCGAATCTGAATGAGAACCATGCTGAGTAGAGTAATCTTGGTTGTAAGTGTTCCCCTTCATCACTTTACATATGTCCTGCCACTCCCTTCTGTCTTGCACGGTTTCTGCTGGAAGATCAGCTGTTAACCTTATGGGGATTCCCTTGTATGTTATTTGTTGTTTTTCCCTTGCTGCTTTTAATATTTTTTCTTTGTATTTAATTTTGATAGTTTGATTAATATGTGTCTTGGCCTGTTTCTCCTTTTATTTATCCTGTATGGGACTCTTTGCACTTTCTAGACTTGATTAACTGTTTCCTTTCCCATATTTGGGATGTTTTCAACAATAATCTCTTCAAATATTTCCTCAATCCCTTTTTTTCCTCTTCCTTTTCTGGGACCCCTATAGTTCGAATGTTTGTGTGTTTAATGTTGTCCCAGAGGTCTCTGAGGCTGTCCTCAATTCTTTTCATTATTTTTTCTTTATTCTGCCTTGCAGCAGTTAATTTCCACTATTTTATCTTCCAGGTCACTTATGCATTCTTCTGTTTCAGTTATCCTGCTATTGATTCCTTCTAGAGAATGTTTAATTTAATTTATTTTGTTTTTCATCATTGTTTGTTTGCTCTTTAGTTCTTCTGGGTCCTTGTTAAACGTTTCTTTTATTTTCTCCATTCTATTTCCAAGGTTTTTGATCTTTACTATCATTACTCTGAATTCTTTTTCAGGTAGACTGCCCATTTCTTCTACATTTGTTTGTTCTGGTGGGTTTTTTCCTTGCTCCTTTATGTACTGTGTTTTTCTCTGTCTTCTCATTTTGCTTAACTTACTATGTTTGGGGTCTCCTTTTCACAAGCTGCAGTTTCATAGTTCCTATTGTTTTTGATGTTGGCTCCCAGTGGTTAAGGTTGGTTCAGTGGGTTGTGTAAGCTTCCTGGTGGAGGGTACTAGTGCCTGTTTTCTGGTGGATGAGGCTGGATCTTGTCTTTCTTGTGGGCAGGACCGCATCTGTTGGTGTGTTTTGGTGTGTCTGTGACCTTATTATGATTTTCGGCAGGCTCTCTGCTAATGGATGGGGTTGTGTTCCTGTCTTGCTAGTTGTTTGGCATAGGGTGCCTGGCAGTGTGGCTTGCTGGTTGTTGAGTGGAGGTGGGTTTTAGCGTTGAGATGGAGATCTGTGGGAGAGCTTTCACCGTTTGATATTTCATAGAGCCGGGAGGTCTCTGGTGGATCAATGTCCTGAACTCGGCTCTCCCACCTCAGAGGCACAGGCCTGACACCTGGCCGGAGCACCAAGACCCTGTCAGCCACACAGCTCAGAAGAAAAGGCAGAAAAAAAGAAAGAATAAATAAATTAAATAAAATAAGTTACTAAAATAAAAAGTAAAAATATTATTAAAAATTAAAAAAAATAAAAGTAATAGAAAAAAGAAAGAAAAAAGAGAGTAACCAAACCGAAAAATAAATCCACCAATGATAACAAGTGCTAAAAACTATACTAAGAAAAACAAAAAAAACAAAAAACGGACAGACGGAATCCTAGGACAAATGATAAAAGCAAAGCTATACAGACAAAATCACCCAAAGAAGCATTCACATACACACTCACAAAAAGTGAAAAAGAAAAAGAAATATATATATATATATATATATATATATATATATATATATATATATATATATATATATATATATATAAATAAAAGTAAGAGAGCAACCAGATCAGGAAAATAATCTACCAATGATAATAAACTCTAAATACTTAACTATGATAAACATAAAACCAGAAACAAATTAGATGCAGAGAGCAAACCCCAAGTCTACAGTTGCTCCCAAAGTCCACTGCCTCAATTTTGGGATGATCCGTTGCCTATTCAGGTATTCCACTGATATAGGGTACATCAAGTTGATTGTGGGGATTTAATCTGCTGCTCCTGAGGCTGCTGGGAGAAATTTCCCCTTCTCTTCTTTGTTCGCACAGCTCCTGGGGTTCAGCTTTTGATTTGGCCCTGCCTCTGCCTGTAGGTCACCTGAGAGCATCTGTTTCTGCCCAGACAGGATGGGGTTAAACTAGCAGCTGATTCGGGGGCTCTGGTTCACTCAGGCCGGGGGTCGGAGGGGTATGGAATGCAGGGTAAGCCTATGACGGCGGAGGCCAGGGTGATGTTGCAGCAGCCTGCAGCGTTCCCTGTGTTCTCCCGGGGAAGTTGTCCCTGGATCACAGGACCCTGACAGTGGCAGGGTACACAGCCTCTCAGGAGGGGAGGTGTGGATAGTGACCTGTGCTTGCACACTGGCTTCTTGGTGGCTGCAGCAGCAGCCTTAGCGTTTCGTGCCCCTCTCTGGTTTCTACACTGATAGCCACAGCTCACGCCCATCTCTTCAGCTCGTTTAGGCAGTGCTCTGAATCCCCTCTCCTTGCGCACCCCAAAACAATTGTCTCTTGCTTCTCAGGCAGGTCCAGACTTTTTCCTGGACTCACTCCCGGCTAGCTGTGGCGCACTAGCCCCCTTCAGGCTGTGTTCACATAGCCAACCCCAGTCTTCTCCCTGGAATCTGACCTCCGAAGCCCGATCCTCAGCTCCCAGCCCCGCCCGCCCCGGCGAGTGAGCAGACAAGCCTCTCAGGCTGGTGAGTGCTGTTTGGCAATGATCCTCTGTGCGGAAATCTCTCTGCTTTGCCCTCCACACCCCTGTTGCTGCACTCTCCTCCGTGGCTCTGAAGCTTCGCCCCTACCACCCACCATCTCCACCAGTCAAGGAGCTTCCTAGTGTATGGAAGCCTTTCCTCCTGCACAGCTCCCTCCCACTGGTGCAGGTCCTGTCCCTATTCTTTTGTCTCTGTTTTTTCTTTTTTCTTTTGCCCTACCTGGTTACATGGGGAGTTTCTTGCCTTTTGGGAAGTCTGAGTTCTTCTGCCAGCATTCAGTAGGTTTTCTGTAGGAGTTGTTTCACATGTAGATGTATTTCTGTTGTATTTGTGGGGAGGAAGGTGATCTCCACATCTTACTCTTCTGCCATCTTGAAGGTCTCCTCTATTTGTAGACTTTTTGATTATAGCCATCTGATGGTGTGAGGTGATATCTCATTGTTGTTTTGATAGCATTTATCTAATAATTAGCAATGTTCAGTATCTTTTCATGTGCCTCTTGGCCATCTGTATATCTTCTTTGGAAAAACATCTATTCAGGTCTTCTAGCCATTTTTTACATGGGTTGTTTGTTTGTTGATATTGAATTATATGAGCTGTTTACATACTTTGCATAATAACCCCTTGTAAGTCCTATCACTTGCAAATATTTTCTCCCATTCCATAGTTATCTTTTCATTTTATAGATGATTTCCTTTGCTGTGCAAAAGCTTTTAAGTTTAATTAGGTCCCATTCTTTAATTTTTACTTTTACTTCCTTTACTTTGAGAGATGGATCCAAAAAATATATTGCTGTGATTTATGTCAAAGAGTGTTCTGCCTATGTATTCCTCTAGGAGATTTATAGTGCCTGGTCTTATATTTATGTCTTTAGTCCATTTTGAGTTTATTTTTGTATATGGTGTTAGAGAATGTTCTAATTTCATTCTTTTACATGAACCTGTCCAGTTTTCCTAGCACCACTTTTGAAGAGACTATCTTTTCTCCATTGCATATTTTTGCTTCCTTTGTCATAGATTAATTGACCATATGTGTGTGAGTTTATTACTAGGCTCTCTATTCTGTTCCATTGATCTATGTGTCTGTTTTATGCCAATACCATGTTGTTTTGATTACTGTAGATCTGTAGTATAGTCTGAAGTCTGGGATCATGATACCTCCAGCTCTGTTCTTCTTTCTCAATATTTCTCTGGCTATTTGGAGTCTTCTGTGTTCCATATAAATTTTAGGATTATTCGTTCTAGTTCTGTGAAAATTGTCATGATTAATTTGGTAGGGATTGCATTAAATCTGTAGATTGTTTTGGGTAGTATCCAACTTTATCCTTCTTAATATAACAAATCTTCCCTTGACTTACCTCTGTGAACTCAATACAATTTGCATCATATAGTTATATATTTAAAAGATGCTTTCCTTACTTACACTTTTCTTCTTCCATAAATATTTATTGAGCATCTACTATGTACTAGGATCAGAGCTAGATGCTGAGGGTAAAAAGCTAAATAAGATAGAGTTTATGTTCTCATGGATTTTCAAGTTGTGGTACAGACAGACAATAAACATATCCAAGGACACCTAGGGCAGATACTAAAGTATATGTATATATGTATGTGTACTTAGAATTAGTGTCATAGGGCAGGGAGAACTGGTGCCTATTATTATCTCCTTCTTCCATTGAAGCTTTGATGGAGAATAAGATTCTGAAATTCATTCAACAATATATCATGTGTCATGCACTGTGCAGAATACTTAGAATGTGGCAGTGAACAAATGAGACATGGTCGCTGACTTCCTGGAGCTCATAGTCTAAGGGGGAATTTATGGAAGTTCACAATTCACCTGATTCTAGGCACTGTATCCATTCACTGTGGAGTTTAGAAAGGATTACAGTAGTTCTCGTATGTGGAATAATACAGAAACAAAATAAAGGGAGAGAACACATGGGAATGATAGAAGGATATGGGATTGAGCATAAATTCTGACTGAGCCTTGTCACAGAGTAACCAGCCATCCCAGTTTGCCTGAAACTTTCCTGGATTTAGCACTGGAAGTCGCACCTCCTGTTACACCCAGGACAGTTGATCACACTACTTGTTAATTAGTATTGGTAACAGCAGGCAGATGTTACATATATAATAGAATTAAATTATATATTTATATAAAATATTATATGTATAATATATATAATAGAATTTAAAACACTTTTTATTAAGGAAGATCACCAAAGTGTATGTGTGGTTGTATTGAGGCAGACAATGTAATATATACAATCAGCATTACAAGTTATATCCCCTTATCCTAACAAGAACAGATGAAAACGCTAACTTAGAAGTTTTGCTGGATTGTTTGTTTTCAATTTTGTTACACTAGGAACTGTATTTCTCAGAACCCCCTTCCTTGTATGGCTCAAGGTTAGAGTTAGCCAAAAGTGAAGTTGTGAGAGATTTGAGATGCAGAAGTGAAGCAACAGCCATTGTGTAGCTACAGTAAGAGACAGACACAGAGTTGCTGGCAGTTCCCAGTTTGCTTTCTGTCCTCCCCACGCTATTACCAACTTTCTTTTCAGATTACCAGTCCTGCTGACCAGAAGCGACCTAGGCCCACCACCGGAGCATCCCTGAGAATGTACTATACAGAGCTGGTAGACATAAATAGTAAAAAACATTTCATAGACTTCTACACTGCCTCCTTTCATGGGATCAGTTCAGATTTCTCTGTAAGCTCGAATTGTTCTGTGCCAGGGCAGGTGAGTGACTTTTGTCTGATCCAACTCCCCTTTCCAAATGTTTACATCCCAAGCTCCTTCACATGGTCTGTTTCCTATGATGGACTCCTTATTCCAAAACAGACTGATATATGGAATAGCAAAAAATTCTGATCTAAATTTTCTTTCTTGTCGGCAAAGATGTTTTGATTAAATCAAAATGGAGTTCCTTCTACCTTGAGTAACTGTCAGTGGTTAAATGTTAACAATGTGTCTTTTGCACTTTACTTTATGCTGTCTTCACTCAATCTTTTGACATAAGCAGTTCCACTCCTGACCCACGTATTCTCCTGACTTTTAACTAATAATCATAATAATGATTATAATAATTATTAACATGAATTAAACATGCAGTAGTTTCCAAGAACACTGCTAAGCACTTTACATGCATAACTTCCTACTTCTTCACAACAACCCAATGAGGTAGCTTCAATTGACAGTCTGGTTTTATAGAGGAGAAAACTTAAACTTTCAGAGATATTTGACAACTGGCTAAAGGTCACTGAACTTTTAAGTGGTACGATAATAATTAGAACCAAGATTGACTTAGCTCTGCAATTTCAAAAAGCTAATTGTGAAAATATGCTTATGTTTTCAAGATGCTTTTTCTCTCTCCAATCTAAATATAATGCAAGTATTTCTGAGGGTCTGTGGATTACATATAAAACATCACACTTAACTAACCCTGCATCTGTCTGTCCACATTTGATAATTCCTGTAGGCTACTATGAGTTAGGTGTTATTATTCCTATTTTATAGGTGAGGAAAACGAGGCTCAGAGAGGTTCAAAGGCCTGCCAGTAACAAAATAGCCAGAAAGTAGCAGCAACTGTATTCACACTCAATCCTTAAAGCAAAGACAATTCTTGATGTGAGATACCTGCATAAAACAGTATGTCTGAAAGGCAAATAGGAATGAAGAGAATGTGGCTGTGGTGAGGCTGACTTCTGGGTTGGGAAGTGGTCAGGCAAGTTGGAGTAGAAGAGACTCCAACAGTAGGCTGGTGCCAAACCATGAAGAGCCCAGCCTGATCTGTTAAGGGATTAGGACTTTGCCTTGAACACAATGGCTTGCCTATGTTTGCACAACTAAGCTGGGATTCAAGTCTAAGCTTTTGACTCCAAAGCAGATGTATATGTATAACTGATTCACTTTGTTATAAAGCAGAAACTAATACACCATTGTAAAGCAATTATACTCCAATAAAGTTGTAAAAAAAAAAACAAAGCCTATCAGAGGATATATCTTCCATTCTATACTGTCATCACTGCTCTCTATTATACAATATACATGGAAATACAGTTTATGAATCACATTTATAGCCATTATTTCATTCAATTCTCACATTCAACCCTGTGAGATAAGTATTACTTTTAACCTGATTTAAATATAAAAAACCTAAAAATTGCTAATAATACTTAAATAAATCCACAGACATGTAGTTAAAATGTGGCAGATCCCACAATGAATCCCCAGGAATCTCACACAAAATGTCATGCTTTTTCACATCCAATTGCCTACTTGATAATCTATAAATCTCTCCTTGAAACACAAAATGCAAACACTTCATTTTTTCACCAAGACCTACTTCTCCTGTCACCCTTTTCTGGGTAAATACACCACTCTCCAGCAAGTTTTTCAAACCAGAAGATATCTTAAAAACCTGAACATCTGAAGAGTTCAACCTGCATCAGAGTTTAAAAGTACCATTTCCAATTAAGTCACAAAAAATGTCTATCAAAACCCTGATTTTTAAAATCTGTTATATCCCATGTTCCTAACTTGATTACCTCCCCTCTGGTTCCCTGTAGTGATTACCAAGAAAAGTTTGATAACTGATAGAGCCTTGGATACGTGCAGTATAAGGCTTGGCCAGAGGCCATAGAACTCTATTCTACATTGTTAACAGCGTTGTCAAGGCATGATTGACATACAATAAACTGCATATCTTTTAAGGGTACAAGTTGATAACTTCTGACATATATATTTGTGTATATATATAGATAGATAGATACACCTATGAACTGATCATCACAGTCAAGATAGAGAAGACATCATTCTTTCTTGTAGTTCTTCCATACATCCTCCCACCTACTCCCTGAAAAACTGATCAGCTTCCTGTCATTATATATTAGTTTACAGTTCCTATAATTTTTATATGTGGAATTACATATTTCCAACCAAGAATCCCATACCATCCAAAGTTTCAATCAGGTACGAGAGCAACATACAGGTAATTTCAGACATACAAGCTCTCAAAAACTTATTTCAAATTCATCCTTCCTTAACCAGTTGCTAGAAGATGTTTTTAACAAAAAATATGAAGACAAAAACTAAGAAAGTGAAAAATATAATAATCAAGAAATAGGACCCAACATAGGAAAGAGGTGAAGTAAATTTCTGGGATGATTATAAAAAGGAATTTTAGCCTGACAGCTATGTGACAGTCCCAGAGATTAACCAGTCCATTGGAGCCAGAAGATAGAAGACCACCTGAGAAATGACTTCAAGAAAAGAAATTTAACTGATTGATTATCTACTGTGTTTGTATGGAGAAGGATATACATTGCTCTAGGAGTGTTAGGGGCATTCCTGATAATTTGATGACTAAGCAAAGAAACAAACAAGAAATATAGGTAAGAATTAAATCACCGAAGAACAAAGAAATCTTGTATGGGAAAGAAAATATAATCAAAGTGATACACGTGCAAAAATATTTATATATTAGTCATAATAAATTGAAAAGCAAATTATCTATTTAAGCCAAAATTGTTGTATAGCTTTATCCAAATGATGGTGATTAAAAGAATGTTGGGGGTGGGCTTCCCTGGTGGCGCAGTGGTTGAGAGTCCACTTGCCGATGCAGGGGACACGGGTTCGTGCCCCGTTCCGGGAAGATCCCACATGTCGCGGAGTGGCTGGGCCCGTGAGCCATGGCCACTGAGCCTGCGCGTCTGGAGCCTGTGCTCCACAACGGGAGAGGCCACAACAGTGAGAGGCCCGCGTACTGCAAAAAAAAAAAAAAAAAAAAAGTATGTTGGGTGGGTGATGGGTAAGTGTGGTGATAGAACACTGATAAACTTTCTGTGCATAGTAGGGTGGCAAGACAATATATTTATTTATATCTATAAAAGCTCAAAAATAAATATATGAATATTACTTTAAATATGGAGGAATATACTGGGAGAAATTGTTAAAAGTCAATAGGTGAAAGAAGTTAGCTTTTGAGAGTGGGAGTCAGGGGTGGGCAAGAATATGGTTGGAGACTGGTATTGCTGTTTTGGTTAAGATCGTTAAAGTAATTTGACTTTAAAATTATGTACCTATATTAATTTAATAATAATACAGTTAATTGAATATATGAAAAAATAATAATTTAGTGTAAGTAATTAACCATCAATCTTTACAAAATATCAGCCCAGTTCAGTATTCCTATTACAATATATTAGCACAAACTGTCTATAAGTGTTGGATTTTTTTCAATTTTATTATCTGTTTTTGATTCTTGAATAATTCAGAAATAAGTAGACAATCTCTGGGCTGAGTAAGAGCCATTTTACTACCCGAGCTTGAGAATGCTAATCAATTGTTCCTCAGTGTTTTGCTTTTAAAAACATTTTCTCACCTCAGTCACTATGACTTTTACAAATTTACTCTTAGAAGCCATGAGGGAATTAGTCCATGGGTGTTACTGATGACAATATTATAACACAGAATCTACGGCATAAAATTTCTATCCCTTGATTATCAATAGCTCATAGACTCTACTGAGTTTCTGCTGCCATTGGCTTTATAAGAGAATATTATAGAGGCAGTGTTTTCCTTCATTTTTAATACCCACTTATTTCCCTTTCTATGCATTTTATGCCCATTTTCTCTATGGCAATCACATCATTTTAACGCTTAAAATTTACATAGGCCTTGTATAAAAGTACCATCTTTTAATCTACACAGTATAAATATGAGGCCTAACTCTGGTAGAAGATGACCCTGTTGGAAATGGTCTGCTTCATTCACAGGAGGCTTGGTTGGATTACAGCTGTTGGGAGTAAAGATAATATTCATATGGCCAAGTCTCTGCATTTTCTGACGTGGCTAGCTCTCCTTGGGTAGTAAGGATATATGGCAGGGCATGAAGATGTGAAGAAAAAGAAACCTGTTTATCAGGGTTGACACAATTGGGAGATGTGAACTTCGTATTGTTAAAACTATGGTTACTTAATATTATTCGAACCATGTGTATCGAACAGCCAGCATTTGTAGTACAAGGTGCTAATTGTCATTGGAATGCAAAAGTGACCAAGTGGATTCTCACTTCACTGGAACTTAGAGTTGGCAAAATAGCTTTACTAAAATATAATATAGGATTTAAGGCCAAAATGCTGTAATTTATATAATAATCACACAAAGTGTTTTGGGGGTGGAGACTAGGGGAATACTCTAAGCTATTGAGGGTATTCAGAGAGGCAGTCACAGAGGAATCAGTATGTGATTTGAAAATTGAAGGGAGAGAAGGGAGAAAAATTGGAAGATGTAAGAACAATCCAATGATGATACAGAATTAGCATGATTGCAGAACTGAGGAAATCCATGATGTATTCAGACCACAGCAAATATACTGTGATTGGTGTGTGTGTGTGTGTGTGTGTGTGTGTATGTGTGCGTACATGAAGAAAATACAATTGAAATATTGAAATAAAGGGTCTTTTTATTTTTTCTAAAGGGACAAGCTGAGATTTCACTTGTACTTGATCAGTAAAGAAATGACTGAGAAAGGTAAACTAATATTCTGATACCTCTAGGTATTAGATATTATCATGTTGATCCTCAGATATTGCCAATAATACTACCCAAGAATGAGGAATAGAGTCAGATTTTAGTTACTTCTGTCCAACACACTTGAGCCCAAGTGTATTGATTACATCTGAATGAAACTCTCTGAGATGACAAAGAAACACTTGATATTTATTCTTGTAATAAAAGGGCTTATTTCTTATATTTCATTCAGCTCAGTGGGCGGGTGTTATATGACTTGTGTGCCTCAGCTCAAAGTCATGGGGACCCGGTGTAGGTCTTAGGTATCCTAGTCATCACGTGCTGAAATTAGCTAGACCAGGAAACTTTCACCTTAGTTTCCATTTTTTATCCTTCTTAACTTTTAGGTTATCCCACTGTTGGTTCCTCATTTGACTCTGGTAATCCCAGGAAGTAGAAAAGTATAATGGAGTGGAAACCTTCAATAAGTTCTAAATCAAGAGACTTGAGCCAGGAGAAGAGCAACAAGAAGAAATGAAAGAAACAACAATTGATATTTTAGTAATAACTAGTTCATGTATTTTTCTCCAGCCCCAGGAATATCTTAGGATGCATCAAACTTCATTTATAGTACATTTATAAAATTTTATTTAAATTAATGTAGCAGTTAAGCACTGATAAGTAATGTGTGGAGAATTATTAACATCCTTTAGACAACTTATTAGGAACCTATGTTTTACTTTATTGAATGTGACTCAACAAAACTTTTTTCAGCACCTATTATGTGCCAAACACTAGGAATACACAGATGAGCTGATATTGTGATAGACTGATAGACTTTATAAGACAATAGAAGAACTATAATACTGGTCAGATGTTGGCAAATGCAGTTAGAGGCACAGTGTGGTATGGGAGCCCCTGGGGATGAATTTGGAAGTGAGAAATGATTGAAGGTGTCATGTCACAGATTAGAGGATGGCTTGTGGGTAAATATATAAGTCCTGTCGTCTCTGTTGCTTTATTACTCAGAGGTCTTATGTAATGAAAACAATAACGAGCTAAGTGGCAAGATATGGCTTTCTTATTTACTCTAGTAAGGTCTGAGCAGAACGAACAGGTCTCTTTCATAGAAAGAAGTCTTCCAAAAAAAAAAAGAGAGGCTTACTGCCATCTTGATTCCCACCAAGGGGTCATGCCAGTTGATGGGTACAGTTTGTAAGGCAGCATCTGTAAGAAGACATCTGTTTCGAAGTCCAAAGGAACTTTCACTCTTCTTTTCAATTCCCTGTGAATCTAGAGGTAGGTTAGATATTTTTGGAACATGCCCCACGCAGCCAGACAGGTTGGGGATTTCATTCCAGCCCATCTCTGTTCTGACATAATGAAACAAGCTCCAAGAAATTGTACCTGTCAAATCTGTCAGGGACTAAAAGCAAGAGGAGATCATTTTGACAGTTTTCAGCAGCCATTCTGCTGATCATCCATGTTACTATTGCACTGTGTTCCTGGGGAAGTGATGGGTGAGCAGTGAATTATGTGTTTTAGAATTAACCCAAAATGATCTCTCAAATGTATTGTTGCATTTCGACAAGTTTAGAAAAGTTGACTTTATATCCTAGTAAGGCTTGTATTTAGAGAGAGATGGAGAGAGAGAGACTGAGTTAATACACATTGGATATGTATAGAGCAGACAATATGATCATATTTTGGTCTCTTTTCTCAGTTCTTGTTTTCTTGCTGTTGGTTTGACTCTCAAATAGAGGTGAACTTCCTGACACATGAAGTTAGGATGCATTGCATCTCTCTCATTTCCAACTTCACTGCAGGGAAAACAAACAAGCAAATAATATGAAGCAAATATCACTGGTTAAAAAAACAAGCATCTGTGTCTAGATAATGGAGGGAGTGTTGGCAATAAAAGAAGATATTGGCTATGTTTCAAAATCTGTTTACTTGGGGAAATTAATTTAATTACTGGATTTTTCTGAGTATTAAATCATACACTTATTAGGCAGAAAGTTGCCTGAGTATTATCTAAGCCAGCTCTTTGTCTTGTGATACGATTGACTCATTCTCCTCTTCCAAAGATTTTGTTTTGAAAAGGAGGAATTTTAATAATTTTTCACCAATAAGTGATTGCTCACAGTTAGAACCAAGGGAATGAATTGGATTTACACAGTGAATCTGAAAAGATTGCTACAAAACTCAAGCAATTTAAGGATTTAATCTAGTTAGAATATCTTAAAGGTTACTGGCCATTATAGAATATAGCTACATGTTTTTTTCTTAAATTAAAAATTACTTTATGGCTAAAAAATGCTTACCAACAACTGGCCTTCAGCAAATTGCAATCTTTTTGCAATAGTAACATCAAAGAACACGATCACCATAACAAATACCATCATAATGGAAAAGCTTGAAATATTGTAAGAATTACCAAAATGTGACACAGAGACACCAGTTAGCAAATGCTGTTGGAAAATGGTGCCAAAAGAATTGTTGATGCAGAGTTGCCACAAATTCATTTTGTAAAAAACGCAGTATCTGTGAAGCACCATAAAGCAAAGCACAATAAAACAAAGTGTGCCTGTAAATAAAGCCCCTACGTATTTGGGGGGGGGGGTTGTGTCTTATATTTGTGTTCATATTTAAAACAAAATTCTTTCTCAATGTTTTTTGTTTTTAACATCTCTATTGGAGTATAAATGCTTTACAGTGGTGTGTTAGTTTCTGCTTTATAACAAAGTTTTTGTCAAACAGATCCCATTAGACCACCATGTTTGTGTTTCTCAAGTTTGTTTTCCCCCTCTGAGAAGATCTCTTCACAAACATGGGCATCAAATAGCACTTCTTTTTGGTGAGTCTCTTAAAAATACGTCAGGAGAGAATATTCAAACACATATTGTGAGTTGACCCCTGTTGGCTCTCATGATGTCTCTCATCATCAGCATCAAAACATCATTGTCCTACACATGGCTAGAGGATTCCTCAACATTGATGAAACTACCATGGAATTTCACTGCCCAACTTTGTTGATTGCCGAGCACGTTTTATTCTTTATTATTTTACATTACCTCAACTGGGTTTTCTTCTCCCTGTAAACAGGCTTTAGTCTTCACTAGCTCTTTAAAAGCCCATTATGAAACCTACTTATAATGACTGTCCTTTGCTACACCTGGCCTTGTCTTTCCACCATGCTTTCAATAGACTCTACTGCAGTGAGCCTGCATCACAATCACCTGGAGGGCTTGTAGAAACACAGGCTGCAGGCCCCACCCCCACGGTTTCTGATTGGTAGGTTTGGAGCGAGGCTGAGAAGTTACAGATCCTAACAGGTTCCCAGGTGATGCTGATACTTCTGATGTGGGACCTCACTTTGAGACTCCAGGCTCTACCAGCGTGCCTCGTGCAGCATACTGTTTGCCAGTTTTCACAGCTAGAGCCACTTAACTCACATTCTGATTCTGCCCCACGCAGGTAGGAGGGAATACAGGCCTTTCATTGGCTCAGTACGACGTAACTTTACGGCAGATGTGACGTGGGTAGCAGAGCTGAGTGAGCCTTTGCTGAGTTCTCCAGCTCCCGTACCTCATCCCTTCCTGGATTCCTTGCTGGACACACTATTTCCTCTGGGATTTCCCTTGCTCAGTTCCTTCTGGAAGCTGAAGATGAGCAGGTAAGTTCACTTCCCGCATCAGAGAATCCACCTGGTTTCCTTCTGGGCATGTGTGACCCTATGCTCACTCTGGCGTTTTTGGTTTGCCTGCACTGATTTCTTTCTATTGCTTGTTGTTAAGACTTCGCCATTCGCCTTTTCTGTGCCAGTGAGTCTAGTGTCCTGGGTCTGGCATTCCCAGGCCTGACTTCAAATACCCCAGGCTACCTGCAAACATGGATTATTTATTCAGTTGAACAACATTGTTGCTTTTTCTCTGACTGTTGCCCATTCTTTCCCTCTGTGGATTTCTATATGCGTTTCTAGACCCCTCAACTCCAGGCTCCATCTCCCTCATGCTCTGAGACTCAGTGCTGGCTTGTTTTTTTTCCTCTATGAATGATTACTTTTCTGATGAGATCATCAGACTTGTTTGAAAGGTTCTAATGCCACCTACATGCATGACTTAGATCCAAGTAAGTCAGCTATATTTTTTCCTTTCTAAACCTGTGTCAAGGAGGTCTATGGGCTTTCTATGCAAAGTGTTGTTTGAGGATCAGTGGCTTTCAGCATGTTAGGGGCACTTGTTAGAAACACTGAGCCTCAAGTCCCACCTCAGATGTACTGAGTTAGAATCCAGGATGTAACAAGAGCCCCCAAAAATGGCAGAGTAGGAGGACCTTGAGCTCATCCCTCCCATGAGGACACCCAAATCACAACTAACTGCTGAACAACCACTGATTTTAAAAAAGACTGGAATCTACCAAAAAATATTATACTTCAAAAGACACAAAGAAGAAACCACAGCAAGATAGTAGAAGGGGTTGTACTTACAATATAATCAAATCCCATACCACAAGAGATACCCCAAGAAACAACAAATGTGAGGTGTACACAGGGAGGCTCTGGGTTCCTGCAGAATCATGGGTTGTTGGTCATAGTTCATGTTGTCAGCTGGAAACTCACCCAACACAGGTTTGTAAAATTATGTCAGTGGTGGTAAGGAAGTTGGAAAAAAAATAGTGATTGGTAAGGCTGAGAGTCACAATTATTCTCAGGTGGAAGCAGTTCAACCTATTGGCACTATACTGTACATCAGTTCTTTACAATGTGAATGAAAATCACCTGGGACTCTTGTTGCAAATTTGGGAATCTTTAATTCTGCTGGGGCCTCTGCAAAGAGCCTAAATTGGAAGCAACCAAAATGTCCTTCAGCACACAACAATCTGGGAGAATATTAATGCAAACACAAAGTAAAAGATGTGAAAAAAAAAGTCCATTCAATCTATTAATATAAAATTCCTGAAAGTGGAAACTAATTGATAGCAACAAAATCAGATCAGTGATTGCCTTGGAATTGGGGGCAGGAAAGGTGGAGATGATGTTTATAGAGGGGTGTGAGAGAACTTTTGGCAGTGATTGTTCTGTTCATTGTCTTGATTATGATTCACGTGTAATGTGTACATATGTCAAAACTATCAAATTATGCAACTTATATATGGGAAGTTTATTGTATGTAAATTGTAACTCCATAAATCTGTTAGAATTAAATTAAAAATACCCCTGGTATTGATTGTTGATTGATTTCCAAATTACCTAGTAAATATGCTCTGATTGTTCTGCTTAAGTGATTAATAATGCAGTTGACATTGATAATGCCAATGAACTAGTGTAGCTGTGCTTGAAGTTTTGTAGACATGTTATAAGCTGAATTTATATCACAGAGAACAATAACGATAGCCTTTAAAAATGGCCTATTCACTAATATATAATTAATAAAGCTTTTGGAAATAGTCTTGATTTTCCCACATTACAACAGTGTCATGTACGAAAGCAATGTCCTGTTTATTCTGCAAACCAAAAGTAATATTTTACCTTGTTCGCTGAACTCTATATCCAGTTTGTATTAAAGGTAATGTAAGCTAGCCTTCTAAGTTTGGATTACTGCAATTAAAACATCCTAACTCCCTTGGGAGGAGGCTGGTTGAAAATAAAGACTGCTTTCCAATCACTCAACCTGCAACTCGGGAAATGAAAGATTTCCATATTTACCATTAGAAGCCAACCTTTTTGGGCCTAAGTTAGCAATGATTTAATTGCTTTGTTCCATTCCAGTAGGCAGTCAGCAGGTGCACAAATGATGTGTCTTGGAAATTAGCTTTCTCTTTTATTCAAATCAGTGGACCAGGTTAGCCCCATGAGTAGAACTACATTTGGAACCTTTACCTCAGAAACTCACAAAAGATGGACAAATGCCACCCAAAAGGGGCTGGTACCTAGAAATGAAAGCCTATATGTAGAAGAGAAAAAAAAATGTGAAGTTGGTACCCCAAAGAGCCTTGCTGTTTCCTGCTCCGTTTTGTCAGTTTTCATTGAAAGTGATCATCTCTGATTTCTCATTGATCAAGACAGATTTTCATTGAGAATTTTTCTATTTTGGTCTAAATAAGTATAAGTATTATAATGATGTGCTGAGAAACGTACTATGGTAGCACAGAGGAGAAAGCAAGAATTATTTCATGGGAAATACAATGAGGGTGGTTGTGCTTAACGGCAGCTGGGTTCCTTGAAGAAATGTCATTTGGTCTCTATACTGAAGTGTGGGTAGATTTCAACAAGCAGAAATAGGAAGATTACAGGAGTGATGATGGAGAGGATATTTATAATCAGAAAAGTGGGTTTTTCAAATTATTTCTCAAAGAATGAAGAGTTACTTTGGATTCAGGCATTCACAACACTCTTTAGGAGGGACCTTCAAGATGGCAGAGGAGTAAGATGTGGAGATCACCTTCCTCTCCACAGATACATCAAAAATACATCTACATGTGGAGCAACTTCTACAAAACACCTACTGAATGCTGGCAGAAGACCTTAGACTTTCCAAAAGGCAAGAAACTCCCCCATGTACCTGGGTAGGGCAAAAGAGAAAAGAATAAACAGAGACAAAAGAATAGGGACAGGACCTGCACCCCTGGGAGGGAGCTGTGAAGGAGGAAAGGTTTCCACACACTAGGAGACCCTTCACTGGTGGAGACAGCAGGTGACAGGTGGGGGAGGGAAGCTTTGGAGCCGCGGAGGAGAGAGCAGCAACAGGGGTGCGGAGGGCAAAGTGGAGAGATTTCCACACAGAGGATCGGTGCTGACCGGCACTCAGCAGCCTGAGAGGCTTGTCTGCTCACCTGCTGGGGCGGGTGAGGGCTGGAAGTTCAGGCTCGGGCTTCGGAGGTCAGATCCCAGGGAGAGTACTGGGGTTGGCTGTGTGAACACAGCCTGAAGGGGGCTAGTGCACCACAGCTAGCTGGGAAGGAGTCCGGGAAAAAGTCTGGACCTGCCTAAGAGGCAACAGACCATTGTGTCAGGGTGCATGAGGAGAGGGGATTCAGAGCACCGCCTAAACAAGCTCCAGAGACGTGCGTGAGCTGTAGCTATCAGCGCAGACAACAGAGCCGCACATGAAATGCTAAGGCTGCTGCTGCAGCCACCAAGAAGCCTGTGTGCAAGCACAGGTCACTATCCCCACACCCCTTCCAGGGCCCTTTGCGGCCCGCCACTGCCAGGGTCCTGTGATCCAGGGACAACTTCCCCGGGAGAACACACGGCGTGCCTCAGGCTGTTGCAACATTACACCGACCTCGCTGCAGGCTCGCCCTGCATCTGTACTCCTCCCTCCCCCTGGCCTGAGTGAGTCAGAGCCCCCTAATCAGCTGCTACTTTAACCCCATCATGTCTGGGTGGGGAACAGAGGCCCTCAGGTGACCTACAGGCACACTCAGGGCCAAATCCAAAGCCGAACCCCAGGAGCTGTGCAAACAAAGAAGAGAAAGGGAAATTTCTCCCAGCAGCCTCAGGAGCACCAGACTAAATATCTACAATCAATTTGATGTACCCTGCATCTGTGGAATAACTGAATAGAAAACAAGTCATCTCAAAATTGAGGCGGTGGACTTTGGGAGCAACTATAGACTTGGGGTTTGCTTTCTGCATCTAATCTGTTTCTGGCTTTATGTTCGTCTAAGTTTAGTATTTAGAACTTATTATCATTGGTAGATTTGTTTATTGATTTGGTTACTCACTTCCTTTTTTTAATACATATTTTTTTTTCCTTTTTCTCTTATTGTGTGTATGTGTATGCTTCTTTGTGTGTATAGTTTTGTGTGTGTATGCATATTTTGTTTGTATAGCTTGGCTGTTACCATTTGTCCTAGGGTTCTGTCTGTCCATTATTTTCTTTCTGTTTTTTTTCTTAGTATAGTTTTTAGCACTTGTTATCATAGGTGGATTTGTTTTTTGGTTTGGTTGCTCTCTTCTTTCTTACTTTGTATTTTCATTTTTTTATTTTTAATAATATTTCTTTATTTTTTATTTTAATAACTTTATTTTATAAAATTTATTTATTTTTCTTCCTTTCCTTCTGAGCCATGTGGCTGACAGTGTCTTGGTGCTCCGGCCGGGTGTCAGGCCTGAGCCTCTGAGGTGGGAGAGCGGAGTTCAGGGCATTGGTCCTCCAGAGACCTCCCAGGTCCACGTAATATCAAATGGCAAAAGCTCTCCCAGAGATGTCCATCTCAACGCTGAGACCCAGCTCCTCTCCACGACCAGCAAGCTACAGAGCTGGACACCCTATGGCAAACAACTAGCAAGACAGAAATACATCCCCACCCATTAGCAGAGAGGCTGCCTAAAATGATACTAAATTCACAGACACCCAAAACCACACCACTGGACATGGCACTGCCCAACAGAAAGACAAGATCCAGCCTCATCCCCCAGAACACAGGCACCAGTCTGCTCCACCAGGAAACCAACACAAACCACTGAACCAACCTTACCCACTGGGGGCAGACACCAAAAACAACGGGAACTACGAACGTGCAGCCTGCAAAAAGGAGACCCCAAGCACAGTAAGTTAAGCAAAATGAGAAGACAGAGACATACACAGCAGATGAAGGAGGAAGGGAGAAACCCACCAGACCAAACAAATGAAGAGGAAATAGGCAGTCTACCTGAAAAAGAATTCAGAATAATGAGAGTAAAGATGATCCAAAATCTTGGAAATAGAATGGAGAAAATACAAGAAACATTTAACAAGGACGTAGAAGAACTTAACAGGAAACAATGATGAACAACACAGTAAATGAAATTAAAAATTCTCTAGAAGGAATGAATAACTGAGAAGAACGGATAAGTGACCTGGAAGATAAAATAGTGGAAATAACTACTGTAGCGCAGAATAAAGAAAAAAAAATGACACCTCCTAGAGAAATGGAAATAAATTAAAAAATAAACACATGGGACCTAATGAAACTTAAAAGCTTTTGCACAGCAAAGGAAACCATGAACAAGACCAAAAGACAACCCTCAGAATTGGAGAAAATATTTGCAAATGAAGCAACTGACAAAGGATTAATCTCCAAAATTTATAAGCAGCTCATGCAGCTCAATAACAAAAAAAACAAACAACCCAATCCAAAAATAGGCAGTAGACCGAAATAGACATTTCTCCACAGAAGATATACAGACTGCCAACAAACACATGAAAGGATGCTCAACATCTTTATTCATTAGAGAAATGCAAATCAAAACTACAATGAGATATCATCTCACACCAGTCAGAATGGCCATCATCAAAAAATCTAGAAACAATAAATGCTGGAGAGGGTGTGGAAAAAAGGGAACACTCTTGCACTGCTGGTGGGAATGTGAATTGGTACAGCCACTATGGAGAACAGTATGGAGGTTCCTTAAAAAACTACAAATAGAACTACCATATGACCCAGCAATCCCACTACTGGGCATATACCCTGAGAAAACCATAATTCAAAAAGAGTCATGTACCAAAATGTTCATAGCAGCCCTATTTACAACAGCCCAGAGATGGAAACAACCTATGTGTCCATCATCGGATGAATGGATAAAGAAGATGTGGCACATATATACAATGGAATATTACTCAGCCATAAAAAGAAATGAAACTGAGCTATTTGTAATGAGGTGGATGGACCTAGAGTCTGTCATACAGAGTGAAGTAAGTCAGAAAGAGAAAGACAAATACTGTATGCTGACACATATATATGGAATTTAAGAAAAAAAAATGTCATGAAGAACCTAGGGGTAAGACAGGAATAAAGACACAGACCTACTAGAGAATGGATTTGAAGATATGGGGAGGGGGAAGGGTAAGTTGTGACAAAGTGAGAGAGTGGCATGGACTATATACACTACCAAACGTAAGGTAGATAGCTAGTGGGAAGCAGCCACATAGCACAGGGAGATAAGCTCGGTGCTTTGTGACTGCCTGGATGGGTGGGATAGGGAGGGTGGGAGGGAGATGCAAAAGGGAGGGGATATGGGAACATATGTATATGTATAACTGATTAAATTTGTTATAAAGCAGGAAAAAAAATGAAAATAATTGAGGACAGTCACAGAGACCTCTGGAGCAACATTAAACGCATCAACATTTAAATTATAGGGATCTGGGCTTCCCTGGTGGCGCAGTGGTTGGGAGTCCGCCTGCCGATGCAGGGGACACGGGTTCGTGCCCCAGTCTGGGAGGATCCCACATGCCGCGGAGTGTCTGGGCCCGTGAGCCATGGCCGCTGAGCCTGCGCGTCCAGAGCCTGTGCTCCACAACGGGAGAGGCCACAACAGTGAGAGGCCTGCGTACCACCAAAAAAAAAAAAAAAAAAAAAAAATTATAGGGATCCTTGAAGAAGGGATAAATAAATGGACTGAGAAAATATTTGAAGAGATTATAGTTGAAAACGTCCCTAATATGGAAAAGGAAATAGTCAATCAGGTCCAGGAAGTGCAGAGAGTCCCCTACAGGATAAATCCAAGGAGAAACATGCAAGACACATATTAATCAAATTATCAAAAATTAAATACAAAGAAAAAATATTAAAAGCATAGGAAAAGCAACAAATAACATACAAGGGAATCCCCATAAGGTTAACAGCTGATGTTTCAGCAGAAACTCTGCAAGCCAGAAGGGAGTGGCATGACATAATTAAAGTGATGAAAGGGAAAAGCCTACAACCAAGATTATTCCACCCAGCAAGGATCTCATACAGATTTGATGGAGAAATTAAATGGGTAAGCTGGGATGGAGTCAGAGAGTGGCATGGGCATATATACTCTACCAAATATAAAATAGATAGCTAGTGGGAAGCAGCCACATAGCACAGGGAGATCAGCTCCGTGCTCTGTTACCACCTAGAGGGGTGGGATAGGGAGGGTGGGAGGGAGATGCAAGAGGGAGGGGATAAGGGGATATATGTATACGTAAAGCTGGTTCAGTTTGTTATACAGCAGAAACTATGACACCATTGTAAAGCAATTATACTCCAATAAAGATATTTAAAAATAAAAAAATAAATATATCATTAAAAAAATCTCTTTAAAACCTTTAGTTGTGTTGCATGGGAGGAAGGGTGGAGGAGAGATAATCTTTACTCCTTAGCCAGGTGCAAGACTGATATACATTCAGTTCCCTTTTCCTGGAATACCTGTCTTTCTTTCCTTCTGTCTCTCTGACACTTGTGAATACATCATGCCTATAGGATAGCGATAAAAAATATGTTTTATAAGCATGGTATAATAAAGACATTTTGCTTCCATAACTATTTTATGTAAATCTAAAATCTATCGTGATGACTATTTTCAGAATGACATGATATTCCTATAGATAAATTTTAGCATATTCTATCTACCTTATTAAAATTCCACAGTGTCTACGCATATGAATATATATTTGAAAATGTGTATTTAAAGGAGCAATAAGAACATTCCTAAACTGTGGTTTCATTAATCTTCAAATATAAGACTGATTGCTGATTAATATAAATAATACCCTCTGACTCGAATTCACATGTTAGACAATGAGGAAAAGAATGACAATATCAGACCTCAGAGGATTTTTACAAAAAACATGCTTTTTCCTGTAGAGACTGCCTGGAAATGTTGCTTTCCTCAATTATCTAGAGATTAGTTTACAGTATATCTAGGGGCTTAGAGATTTTGTGAAAAACTTTCATGTAGATAGCCTTTGAGCATATTAGAATCTCTTGATTTCTGTGGTCTTGTCCTGAGCCAGACAAACCTCTGTTTTGGGAGTACATGGTATTGGTCCACAGGTTAGTAGGGATGTCTGAGTTCCAGTATTGGAATTATTTTTCTTTCATCCTATAGCCTTGAGTTGAGTCATTTATGACATCTTGCTTTCATTTCCATATGAAAGAAAACTGATAAGGTCACGGTTAGTATTACATAAGAGCCCTCTGAATGTCAATGTATATTTACATCCACTATTTAACAAGTGACCAAATAAAGGTAATGACACTCTGAGGTTCATCCATAATTGATCATTCAATAATACTTTCGATTAAAATATCAGTTACTTTTAAGGTTCAAGTTGGACTACAGAAGTAGTATAGTGAAGGAGTTATGTGTTACAGACTATATCCAGGATGCTTGAAGTCAAATCTCCATTCCACCACTTGCTAGCTATGTGACTTTGCCAAACGCACTCCATATTCTTCAGTTTAGACTCTTCATCTGTCCAAAGTGCTAATAATAGTATTTCCTTTATAGTGCTTCTGTGAGGAGTATATGAGGATATATATGTGTTTATGTATATACCTGTATGTATGTATATACACGTATATATGTATATATGTTATATTAGTGTTATCTATTATTATTTCTAACTTTAAGTTATTTTTTAACTTTATTGTCTATTTATATTGTCTATTAGACATAAAATTTGTCATTATTTCATATTACTCCTTAATACTTCATCAACCAAGCCATTTTTAAAAAATCCCCAAACTCCATTTTACGATATTTTTTTTTAACTAAAAGGATAAATCATAGGAAAATGTTATTTTGTGGAAAATCATTTCTGTTCTGCTGTTTAACATTGAAAAACATGCCTGTGTCTGCTGAGCTAGGAGTTACCAAAGATCACCAAGTCTGATTGACCTAGTTTTCACTAAACACTGCAATGAATTCATAAAGTAAATTAACAGCTCATGGCCCTCCACCATCCTTGTACAATGGCTTTTTCATAGGCTCACCTTACATTTCATGAACATTTCAACTTAGTACTTTTTTCAGGCATTTTTAAAACCATCAGTGGAAATGAGGTTGCTTTCTTTCTTTTTTTTTCCCCTTCAGCTTACATCATTTTCTGAATTCCATTTTCAGTTTATTTGTGAGAACCACAGTCCCAAAGAAGAAAAGGAATTTGAACTGGAGAGAAATTATATAGTTGTCCAAAAAGCATCTTCCAGTGTTACTATCTTGTCTTCTTCGTGATTTGAAAGGCTTCTTGGGCATCATGCTATATATAAAGGAAACCAGTAAAGTGACAGGGGGTAAGTTTTACATCAATGTAAAAAATAACTTTGCAGTCAGTAGACTTATTTCCCAGTTTATTGGGTTGTCTTATGAAGTACAGTTTTTGAATAGACACGTAAAGAAATGGAACCTAAAATTACTATTTTAGGAGGAGGCCTTGTATTATGTAACCAAAACTTTATACTCACTGTGGCTAGTAAAACCAGTATTTAGAGCATAGGCTATGGTAAAAAAGAAACCAGGGTTCAAACTGTAGCTCCACAAATTACTAGAGCCTATATTGCTTTGGGTAAGGCTTAATCTCTGACAGTCAACTACCTCTGTTTAATGCGGATTAAATTAATAGCTATCATAAGTCCTTGTGAAGATTAGGTAAGGTAATTTTGATTATTACATGGTATTTAGTAAGAGGAAAGTTCTTTTGCTTATTTTTTAATTTTTATTTTTGGTGTTTAAAGAAGATTCGCAAAATTCACCTTACACCATATATCTTTTTTTTGCACAAATACTAAAACTCTTAGGCATAAATTATGCTGGCCTCTCTATTCCTTAAATCATTGGTCTTTGATAAAAGTAGCAGAAGGCTCTAAGTGATATCCAGTGTTCAACAATTCACCCTAAAAATTGTATAGTTGAGCCCAGGTTCTGACAAACTGGAATGAGTTATTGCAGCTTGGCTTAAAATTCATTACTGTTTCTGTGAAAAAAACAACAACTGTAACTGGTGATTTTTCAAAGGCTGCCCTAAATTGAGACTTCTTAGTTTGAATAAATGTCCTGAATTGTTTTCATGTCGCTGCATCTCACAGCTTAAACCACAGATTTAATGATTATTAAAGTAATAAAGCTTTGGAAAAAGGGGTCGAAAGTATTTACATTTAGAGGAGGAAAAGATCCAATCTTTTATATGGTGTTTAATATGTTTGTTAAAACGAGTTCAAAGAATATTTTATTCTTAATGGAATAACTAGCTTAGTCTATCACTACATAAATCATATTTTAGAGGTAAAGGAAGTTAAGGCTCTTTTAACTGGCCAAATTAATAATGATCATGATGAAGATAATGATAGTGGTGATGATGATGACAACAGTGGTCTTTTAAAGACTAACAAAGTGCTTTTCCCTGATTTTCAGTTAGTGTGCCTTGGGTCCTTCATATTTTTCACAGGGTTATATGTTTTTAATGGCCTTGTTATTTTCAAATGTATAATAACCTGGCAGGTATCGTACAAATATCTCCTAACTGAGAAATGTGAGGTGATTTTTCATTAAATGCATATAGCATGTTATTTGGAACCAGACAGAACTTAGCTACAATACTGGCCCTGCCAAGTTTTGGGCCTGTGTCCTTGGTCAAATTACTTTATTTCAGAACTTCAGTTTCCTCATCTGTAAAATGGTGATAAAAAGAATCTACTAGGGTTTTTGTCAGGATTAAATGAAATGATATGCAAAATAATCAGCATAATTTCTGGCACATTGTAACTACTTAGTAAATATTGAGTTTCATTTCTTTCATCATTTTCTATTCCTCTCCTACACTTGGAGGCAGTATAATGGAAAAAAAAAGGTCCAGAGCCACAATGCAGGGTTTCAAATTTTACCTTTGCAATTACCACAACTTACAAGTCCTGTGACCTTGGACAAGTTGTCTGAATTTTTTGTGCTTTAGTTTATTCAACTATAAAATGGGGAAGAGCACAAAATATTTTGTGAGAAGAAAATGTGATAATGTATGTAAAACACTTGAAGCAGTGCCTGGAGCATGGCAAATGCTCCATAAATTGTGTCTTTATTAGTTCTAACATACACTCAGGTTTGTAGTGAATGAAATGCATACACCTTTTTGAATGTGAAATTATGGTCCAATTAATAGTGACTATGATGTGAGTGATACATTTTATTGAAGGCAATAGTTGCATTATCTAAGCATCAATTAGTATTCTTCAGGCTTTCTTAAAAATCATTTACACATTCATTCAAAATAATAATAACAACAATGTGTTGGATGATTAAACTTATGGACAAATGAAATGAATGACAGCAATGTTATAAGGGACAGGAGGAAGAACTAGGGAATATTATGTTGTAAGTTACCTGTACTACCTATGAAGCGGTATAGTATTATTTGAAAGCAGACTAAGATTAGTTGTAAATGTATATTTCAAGCTCTAGGAAAATCACCAAAATAATTAAAGCAAAAAGTAAAATGGATACTCTATGAAGGACAGAAAATGCAATCATATAAAATGTTTAAAACCAGAGAAGGCAGAAAAATAGGAAAATACACACAAAAGAAACAAAGAACAATGACAACATATAGAAAACAGTTTCAAGTATGGTAGACATTAATCCAAACAGATCAATAATCATTTTAAATGTAAATGGTTAAATACACCAGTTAAAAGACAGAGACTGTCAGAGTGGATCGAAAACAAGACCCTACTATATGTTGTTACAAGAAGCCCACTATATATGTAAAAACACAAATATGTTAAAAGTAAAGAGATGGAAAAAGTTATATCAAGAGAAATTGGGAATAACTATATTAATTTCCTATAAGTCATATTTCATAATAACAAGTATCATGGATAAAGAGGGGCTTTACATAATGATAAAGGTATCAATTCTCTAGGAAGACATAACATAATGAAGATATGACTCAAAGAAGACATAAAAATCCTTAACCTATATGAACCTAACATAACAACAGAGCATCAAACTATTTGTAGCAAAATCTGATAGAGCTGCAAGGAGAAACTGGCACATCCACTATCATATTTGGAGACTTCAACACTACTCTATCAGTAATTAGTGTATCCAGCAGGCAGAAAACCTGTAACGATATACTTGAACTGAACAGCACTGAACTGGATTTAATTGACATTTATAGAATTCTTCATCCAACAATAGCACAATACGTATTCTTCATAAGCTCACATAAGACATTTACCATGATAGAGCAAATTCTGGGCCATAAAAAATATCTTAACAACTTTAAAAGAATAGAAATCATACAAAGTGTGTTCTCAGACCAGACAATAGTTAAAATGGTAAGACATTCTGGAAAAGATAAAACTATAGACAGTAAAAAGATCATTTGGCTGCTGGGGTTTCTGAAGGAAGGAGGAAGGAATAGATTAGTTGGCACACAGGGCATTTTTCTGAATGACCCTGTAATGGTGGATATATGATATACATCTGTCAAAACTCATAGAAATGTACAACACAAACAGTGAACACTAATGTAAACTATGGACTTCAGTTAAAAGTAATATATCAATATTGGTTAGTCAATTGTAACAAATGTACCACTCTAATAGAAGGTGTTAATAATAGGGGAAACTGCTAGGGAAAGGAGGTATATGGGAACTCCTTGTACTATCTCTTCAATTTTTTCTAAGCTTAACGCTGCTTTAAAAAAGTCTCCTAATAAAAAACTTCACTTATACACAGTATCCTTTCTTTAGAAATGATTGCCTGAGAGATATCAGTGGGAATTTAATGAAAATCAGGTATGAATATTATTCATCACCTTTCTATGCCTGGAAAGATTTTCTCTAGTGCTTTACCAAAATCCCAGTGATTTTTTGAATAGAAATGCCTAGACCTTTCATTTTAACACATGTTTATACAGTATTTATTGCCTTAACCCTTAAGGACTAAAGAAAAATGCTAACAAAATATACAACCAAATAAAATAAAGGTAGTGTTGTTATCTGGGAGGGCATATGGACCATGAGTAAAGGAATGGCTGGGAGTCTGACCATGGTATGTAAACAAATATAAGGACACCAGCCTTGAGAAGACAACTACGTGCGCACACACGCACACACAGACACAAGATAAAAGTCCAAGTATTTTATTTTCTGACATTTGAAAAAAAATCAATATGAAAGTATATGCCTGTGTTCATGTATAAATTTTTCAGTCCATGAAACATTTTGTAAAAATAGAAAACTTCTGTCAATATCAGAGTGAAACAGGAACCTAGTAAGAGGACCAGAAAGCCAGAGAACCACAGCCAAATTTAAAAAAAAAAATAAGCTTTATGGAGATATAATTCATATACCATACAATTCACAGATTTAAAGTACACAATACAATGGTTTTTAACATATCTGCTCTTCTCCACAACATGGAACTGTAGAAAAGGCTTTCTTGTTGATGAATAGAGCTGACTATCACACATATTTGCAAACTGGTTTAGGATGATACAAGGAATCTCAAAGTATTCACTTGCTTTAAGGAATTCCAGGACTAGTATTGCTGCCAGGCACCTGACAGATGCAAACACAAATCGTCGCTGGAGCAAGGTGCTTTTACCCTGAAATCTCAAGGAATTTCTGTATACATTTCTATGGCTGCTTTAACAAATTACTACAAATTTAGTGGTCTAAAACAACACAGATTTATCTTAAAGTTCTATAGATTAGAAAAGACTAGAAGAAGCTATAGCTACAGAGTCTATGTATTAGAAGTCCAACACTAGTCTCTCTAGGCAAAAGCCATTCCCTTGCCTTTTCCATGTGCTAGACGGTACCTATGTTCCTTGGCCCATGAACATTTAGTCAGAAGTATTGCTTCTCTTTGGCCATTTCTTTCTGACTATTCTTTCTGACAGTCGCATCTTCTCAATATTTTCTTTTGCCTCACTCTTCCAGTTTTAGAGACCGTGTGTGATTACATTAGGCCCACCTTATTAAATCATAGTACTATCCCTATTTTCAGTTCAGCTGATTAGCAACCTTAATTCCATTTTCAGTCTTAATTGCCCATTGCCACATAACCTAACATATTCATAGGTGCCAAAGATTAGGATGTGGACATCATTGTGGATTACAAAAATTCTCAATATTGAGTTTTTTCAGTGCCAATAAGCATTACACAGCCAAGAATAACCTAACCTGTATGTTGTTATGAACAAGAATAAACATAAATAAACATGTAACAGAAATGGGGTAAAACAGTAAACTTCCTATGTTGGAATGATAAGATATTATAAAACAACTATGGTTATTATACAATATAACACGTAAGTTTGGAATTGTCAGGAAATAGGAAATCATAAACAGAGATCTAGCAAATTTACCAAAGGAAAGGGCTTCTAGAAATGAAATATACAGTAAATATAAAAGAAAAATGTATATTTCTTCTTTTAATAAAAGCAGATCAGGTAATTCAGACCAGCAGTAGTGCTGGGAACAAGTAGAAGGTCTGAACAACATTTTTAAATTGTTTTAAGTCACCACAGAACTAATAGGGCAGTGAAGAATTTCAGGGCCAATACTCAGGAGAAGAAACAAACCCAGAGAGGAGACCATAGGATTGAAGGTGTTTTCCAACCACGGGCATCTACCTACTATGGAAAATGCTACTGAGAGGCTAAAAAGCCTGGGATTTTAGCCTCTCAGTAAGGCCTTTACAGTGTGACCTTGACTGAAAATTTAAGCTTATCTCCCTTTACT
Organism: Mesoplodon mirus; assembly: GCF_964341445.2. Classification (NCBI taxonomy): domain Eukaryota; kingdom Metazoa; phylum Chordata; class Mammalia; order Artiodactyla; family Ziphiidae; genus Mesoplodon; species Mesoplodon mirus. Next base: position 129,754,311 of record NC_138981.1, on the reverse strand, counting down.
CCCATAATACAGTGCCAAGCATTTACGCACTCATGGGAAAACTGTTAAATTGAATGGTGGTTATTCTTCTGCCTCAGGTTTTACCTATTATTAGTTTCGTGTCCAAGCACATTGACTAATCACACTAAAACTCACTGGAAATAAGAAGCAAGCAACGTTAGATGAGCTCTGGTTGTATGACTGTAAGGAAGATGACTAATTCAATTTCTTACATTCTGATATTGGTTGTGATCTGGATCCTTATTAAAATTGTAACACAGAATTCATCATTATACTAACCAAACTACAAAATATTTTATACAATTTGTTGTAGGAGCTGGTGTCTCCATGGGTCTTCTTATCTACCATCATGCCTGGAAGCCAAACGTAGTCATTTTCTCTGGTCAGGATCTATTAGTCATCTGCATCAGTGAAGTGCAAATCATGGTGATGAGAAAAATCCAGGATCTTGAGGGGTCTATAGAGAGCCAAGCTCAAGGGTAAGTAAATTTCTTTTAAAAAATCAAATAACAACTTTATTTGATTAGGATGCTGACAAACTGTTGATAAAATTTTGATTATTGTTGTTTGTTTTATGAAACTAAATGGGAAAACTTGGTGGATTGCTTTCACTGTATTCATTTGAACATGGCTAATATCTTGATATTATAATTTAGAAAATTGTATTTTTAACAGCACATTGAAAGTTAATCTTTTCTGGTACTAATTATGATAATAGATAAATGAAGGGCTAAAAAATCCAACATTGTATTACCAAATTGAAAAAAAAATAGTATAAATTTTTCCCCCTCTTGGTTTGAGCATTAATCAAATTTCAATTAGACAATCTTCAATAAGTCCTAAACTTAGTTAATTATTAAGCTTTTTGTCTTTTTGAAGATAATGAAATATTTGTTTCTTGCTTTTGGTTTAAAACAATTTGAAATTTGAGGATTTTTCTGCCAAACATTTTAAAAAGGAAATGCAGCTGTCTTCATAAATAATTAAACATCATTGTGACTGATCTTTTCCTGGAGTGAATGTATTTTAAATTTCTTATTTTCCTAACAGATCCATTTGATGCTGAATGGTTTCCAGTTATGATCAGCCTGATATATTTTTTAAATCTGAAAAATAGTTGTGCATTTGAATAATTTTCTATTCTGATTATTTATAAGGAGTAGCATAGTATATCATATTATCCAAAGATGGTCTCTCTAGAACCAATACCTTTTATTTCTGGAAAGCAAAACGAAGAAAATCTCAATTAATATAAAGAAAGTCAGAATCTCTGGATGACTATTGAAGACTCTGCAGTTGTCCTGCATTCTTTACAGAAAAATCCAATACCCTACCCTCTTTAGCATGGTTGATTTCTTCTTCTGCTTCCCCATGCCCATTTTCAAGGTTCCCCTCATTTTCAAGTCTCCTCCTGTGCCAAATTCAGGACCTACAAAGCTGGTTATGTCGTGGTCTCCACTCTCAAAGAGTTCATGAACTAGGAAAGTATTCAATCTTGGCTACACATTAAAATCATCTGGAGTGCATTTATAAAAATCCCAATGTCAAGATCACACTCCAGGACAATTAAATCAGTACTTCTGAAAGTATCCCAAGTGCCTCCAATGTATTGTCAAAGTTGAATAGCACTCGCTAGATCAGTGGTTCTCAAATTATAGAGGTATGTTTGTATTAACTACAGAGCTTGTCAGAACATAGATTACTGGGTAACACGCTGGAATTTCTGATTCAGTCATCTGTGGTAGGCTTTAGAAATTTGTATTTTTAACAGTTTACTAAATGATAGATCACTGGTTCTCAATCCTACATGAACATTACAATGACCTGAAATGCTAAAAAACAAAACAACAGAAACAGCAACAACAAAGTACAGCAATGCCTATTCCCTACCCACAGAAATTCTGGTTTAATTGGTCTGAGATGGAAGCCAAGCATCAGTTTTTAAGAGTTCCTTAGATGATTTTCATGTTCCTCCAGCTTTGAGTACCAGTGCTCTTTCTGAACCAAAAGATGTCAAGCTCCAATGGCAAATTTGAATCACCTTGGAAAAATTTTCAAGATTCTGCTATCTAGGTCACACCTCAGACAAATAAAAATTAGGTTCTTTTGTGGTGGGACTTTGGCATTATTTTTTAAATGGCTCCCCATGTGATTCCAATACACAGCCGAGGTGGAGGACGGAGACATATGCATACATACATAGTAAAAAGATGTAATGGAATATAATGAAGGAAATGGTGGTGTGCATTAAGAAAACACACCAGCTCATCATGGTCACATTAGAAAAAGCTCCCCCAAAGTAGATGCTTCAAATTAATCTTGATGAAGTTAGCCAGATGGATGGGTGCTCTAGATCCATTTGTCAATTCACCAGAAAACATTTAGCTCAATGACTTTAGCTATCCCGTTAGCTATCCTAAATTAAAATTTCATCTAGGGACTTATTTTTGTATTTATTAAACTGCCTTATTTCATTTTATAGATGTACAGATTTATATCCTGTGGATGTCTTTTTTCCTTTTTTTTTTTTTTTTTTTTTGCGGTACGCGGGCCTCTCACTGTTGTGGCCTCTCCCATCGCGGAGCACAGGCTCCGGACGCGCAGGCCCCAGACGTGCAGGCCCAGCAGCCATGGCTCACGGGCCCAGCCGCTTGGTGGCATGCGGGATCCTCTTGGACCGGGGCACAGACCTGCATCCCCCGCATCGGCAGGTGGGCTCTCAACCACTGCGCCACCAGGGAAGCCCTCCTTTTTTTAATTACAAAATATATACGTGGGGAAGATAGCTGCCTAAATGTGTGTCCCTACTGCCCTTTTCTCTGGATATTGATCTGGTTATCTCTCCTGAGTGGAGCAGCCCCTGGACTAAGGAAGCAAGTGGCCTAGGTGGTATAAACAAGGCCTTGGGTTCTGCTGGGCCCAAATGGAGAGGGGCTGTGAGTAACTTTTTACCTTCATTTACACTAATTTTTGTAAAATGCAAAACTATAGTGATATAAAGCAGGTTGGTGGTTGCCTGGCACCAAGATAAGGGTGGGGATTAATTGCAAAGGCGCAGGAGGGAACTTTTGGGGATGACTGAAATATTCTAAAACTGGGTTATTGTAATGGTGTAACCCACATACCCTTCACAAAACTCATCTAACTGTAAATTCACAATGGTTTAATGATATTGTTAATAAATAATGCCTCAGAAAAGGTGTAAAAATGATAAAGAATTTATGGTAACTGACAAGCTGATTGTTAATTTATATGGAAAAATTTTTCAAGAATAGTTCATGCAATTTTAAAGAAAAAACAAAAATAATAGAAAAAGATGAAAGGACTTACCCTATCAGACAGTAAATCCTCTGACAATAGTAAAGTAATTAAGATAGGATGGTGCTGGTATAAGCAAAATATAGACCAATGGAACAGCATAGTGGATACAGAAGCAGACTCTCACATACAGAATCAACTAATTTATGAGAAAGGTGTCACTGCAGTATAATGTGGCAAGGATTATCTTTCAATAAATGGTACTGAGAAAATTGGAAATACAGCACACAAACATACACACACAAACACACTCATCAAACAATATACAATAATCAGTTTTGATCAATTGCAGAACTAAATGTGAAAAAGGCATAAGTAATCTATGATATACAAATTCGGGCAGTAGTTTTCCTTGAGGGGAAGGCATCTGGAGTGCTGACAGTTTATGTTTTTTATTTCTTCATGTAGGTTCTGGTTAAACAGATGTGTTCAATTAGTGAATATTCATTGAGCTGTATCCTTAATAATTTTGCATTTGGTATGTATGTAAACTTTAATAATAAAATAGAACAAAGAAAAATATAGAGATTAAAAATGAAGAGATAAAAGTATTAATAAATATGCAAAATATTTTATCAAAGTATAATTTTAACTACAATAAACAAGGAAAGCCACATCAAGCAATAATAAAATATATAGTTTACATGGAAGCTCTGACAATCAAAATACATATGTATCAAATCACAGAAGTTAAATAAAGCAAAAATCATTACAAATGCCAGAAGAATTGAAAACAATGCAGTTTTACTTGAACATTGGAGTATGCTTCTTCCATAATCAAATAGACCTATCAGATGAAAAATAAGAAATAATATAGAGTGATCTCTATATTGTGTGTGTGTGTGTATATATATATATATATTTTTTTTTTTTTTTGACTGAGCCTCACAGCATGTGGGATCTTTGTTCCCCTACCAGGGATCGAACCTGCATCCTCTGCATCCCTTCATTGGAAGCTCAGAGTCTTAACCACTGGACTGTCTGGGAAGTCCCTATATTGTGTATTATAATACAATAATACACATTACATCTATGCACATGTATATAATGTGTGTATATATATTAATGTATTGTAATCACATAACTTGATTCATGAGAAAATAATATGTATTGTGTGGGCCAAAAAGTGCTTCAGTTTTTAAGTAAAAATAAAAGACGTATTTTTCATTTTCACCAAGAACTTTATTGAACAATAAAGTTTTTTGTTCCACTACCTTCTGCCATTTTCCAGGCAACTTCATAATTCTGTCTTCCCAAAACTTTTTATCTTTTTGAGCAAAGAACTGTTCCAGGTGCCTTTTACAGTCTTCCAGGGAATTGAAATTTTTTCCATTAAGAGAATTTTGTAAAGACCAAAATAAATGGAAATCCAAAGGTGCAATGTCTGGTGAATACAGCAGATGAATCAGAACTTCCTAGCCAAGCTGTAACAGTGTTTGCCTGGTCATCAAAGAAACATGCGGTCTTGCGTTATTCTGATGCAAGATTATGTGTTTTCTGTTGACTAATTCTGGACGCTTTTCATCAAGTGCTGCTTTTAGTTGGTCTAATTGGGAGCAGTACTTGTCAGAATTTATCGTTTGGTTTTCAGGAAGGAGCTCATAATAGAGGACTCCCTTCCAATCCCACCATATACCCACCATCACCTTCTTTGTATGAAGACCGGACTTTGGTGTGGTTGGTGGTGGTTCATTTCACTTGCCCCACCATCTCTTCCATTCCACATTATTGAACAGTATCCACTTTTCATTGCCCGGCACAATCTGTTTTAAAAACGGAACATTTTCATTACATTCCAGTAGAGAATCACATGCAGAAATATGGTCAAGAAGGTTTTTTTCGCTTAACTTATGTGGAACCCAAACGTCAAAGCGATGAACATAACCAAGCTGGTGTAAATGATTTTCAACACTTGATTTGGATATTTTGAGTATGTTGGCTATCTCCCGTGTGGTATAACGTTGATCGTTCTTAATTATTTTTTCGATTTGATCTCTATTAACTTCAACTGGTCTATCCGACCGTGGAGCATCGTCCAGTGAAAAACCTCCAGCACGAAACTTCTCAAACTACTTTTGACATGTTTGATCAGTCATAGCACCTTCTCCATACACTGCACAAATCTTTTTGTGCGTTTCAGTTGCATTTTTACCTTTCTTGAAATAATAAATCATAATAGGCCGAAAATGTTGCTTTTTTCTTCCATCTTCAATATTAAAATGGCTACACAAAAATTCACCAATTTTGATAAGTCTTTTTTTAAATGCACGCTGATATGACAGTCATCACATACAATCTAACAGAATTGTTTCAAATGAAGTTAAAGACAATTAAGTGCTACTAGAGCCATCTTACAGAAAAAACAAACAAACATTTTGGCCCACCCAATATTTGAATATTTATAAAAGTAATTAGCAACAAAATAAACCTTAAAAAAGATTGTAAAATTCTTTTTATGTCACATTCTCTGATGATAATCCAATAAAATTTGAAATACACAATAAGAAAAAGGTAAAGTTGAAAAAATACTTAATATTTAATGAAGAAAGCATACTAAGAATGCCTTAAAGAGGAAATCAGTATGAATATATAAAATATCTTGAAGGGAATGAATTGTAGATCTTTTCATAGTATTATGTGATCCAGCTAAATCTATACTAACTGGAAGAATCATCTTTATTAAAGAAGAAATACAAGATTAATGGAAGAGTACAAATTAGCAGAAAATCTAAATTTATTATCCTATTTAAAACTTCTGTATTGTTTTTTTTTTAAAAAACTACCAAACCTATATATTTCTTTTTAAAACTTCTGTATTGTTTTAAAAAACACTCCCAAGCCTATATCCCTCCTTAATATTTTTATATTTCTCTTGATTTTTAAACTTTATATCCATTTGAATTTATTTTTTGTAAGGTATGAGATAGGGATTCTGCCTCATTTTTATCTGAATTGATACACATTTCAGACAGTATCATTTTAAATAAAAAGAATTTTCTCCTACTGAATTGACATATTATTTAGATTACATATTAAATTCTCAATTTGCACTGGGATATTTCTGCACTTCATAGTTGAAAGGACTTGAAAGATGCAGAGTTGGTGATTCCCATCACAACCTCACTCAACTACCTATTTGACCTGTATAGAATACAGATGGATCTTGGATAATGACAGTGGATTTTCACAAGCTTAACCAGGTGGTAACTCCAATTATAGCCCAGGTGTGATTTCATTGCTTGAGCAAATTAAAATATCCCCTGGAACTTGGTATGCAGTTATTGATCTGGCAAATGCCTTTTTCTCTATCCCTGTCAATAAGGCACCCCAGAAGCAGTATGCCAGCAACACACTTTACTGTCCTATCTTAGGGATATAGCAATTCTCCAGGGCTATGTTGTAATTTAGTTTGTAGGAATCTTGATCAACTTTTTTCTTCACACTGGTCCATTATATTGATGACATTATGCTGACTGGACCTAGTGAGCAAGAAATAGAAACTACACTATATTTATTGGTCAGACCTTTGTACGTCAGAGAATGGGAAATACATCCAATAAAAGTTCAGAGGCCTTTTATCTCAGTGAAATTTCTAGGAGTCCATTAGTGTGGGGCATGTTGAGATATCTCTTCTAAGGTGAATGCGTTGTTGCATCTGTCCCATCCTACATCCAAAAAAGAGGCACAATGCCAAGTGGATTTGGGGGGCAACATATTCCCCATTTAGATGTGTTACTCCAATCCATTTACCAAGTGACCCAAAAAGGTACTAGTTTTGAATGGGGCCCAGAACAACAAAAAAAGGTTCTGCAACAGGTCCAGGCTGCTGTGCAAACTACTCTGCTGCTTGGGTCATGTGATCCAGGCGATACCGTGGTGTTTGAAGTGTCAGTGCCAGATAGGGATGCTTTCTGGGGCCTCTGGCAAGCCCCTTTAGGTGAAGTTCAATGTAGGTCCTTAGGATTTTGAGCAAAGCCTTACCGCCCTCTGTGGAAAACTACTTCACTTTTGAGAAACAGATCTTGGCCTGCTACTGGGCCTTAGTAGAACATGAATGCTTAACTATGGGCCACCAAATTTCCATGCAACCTGAGCTGCCCATCATGAACTGAGTGTTATATGACCCACCATGTCATACAGTCAGGCATGAACAGCAGTGCTCCATCATCAAATACAAGTGATATATACATGATTAGGCTTGAGCAACCACTGAAGGTACAAGTAAGTTACGTGAAGAAGTGGCCCAAATTCCCATGGTCCCTACTCCTACTACACCACCTTCTTTCTCCCAGGCTACACCTTTGACCTCATGGGAAGTTCCCTACGATCAGTTGACAGAGGAAAGGAAGACTTGAGCATGGTTTATAGTTGATTTTGTATGATATGCAAGCAACACCTGCACGTGAACAGATGCAGCACTACAGCCTGTTTCTGGGACATCCCTGAAGGAAGTGGTGACAGGAAGTCCACCCAGTGGGCAGAACTCTGAGCAGTGTACCCGATTGTTCATTTTTCCTGGAAAGGGAAATGGCCAGATATATTATATGGATTTATGATCTGTGGCCCATGGTTTGGCTGGATGATCAGGGACATGGAATGAACATGATTGGAAAATTGGTGACAGGGAAATTTGGGGAAGAGGTATATGGATAGAACTCTCTGCATGGGGAAAAATGTGAAGATACTTGTGTCCCATGTGAATAACTCACCAAAGGGTGACCTCGGCAAAGGAGGATTTTAATAAGTGGATAGGATTACCTGCTTGTGGATACTAGTTGGTCTCTTTCCCAGCCATCCCTGTCATCATCCAATGGGCTCATGAAAGAAAATGGCTATGGTGGCAGGGATGGAGGTTTTACACAGGCTCAGCAACATTGTCTTCCACTCACCACTACCGAGGGCCTTTCTGCCAGTGGCATAGACCACACCGAGACCCTGATATGGCACAATTTTCCAGGACAATCAGCCACCTACCTGGTGGCAAGTTGATTGCATTGGATCACTTCTACCAGGGAAAAGGCAGCATTTTGTTCTTACTGGAATAGAAACTCTGGATGTGGACTTGCCTTCCCTGCATGCAGTGCTTCTGCCAAAGCTACCATGTAGCCTTATAGAATGCCCTTATCCACTATCATGGTATTCTACACGGCATTGTTTCTGATAAAGGATCTCAGTAGCAAATGAAGTGTAGTAATAGGCCTATGTTCCCAGAATTCACTGGTCTTACCATGTTCCCCACCACTCTGAAGCAGCTATCTTGACAGAATGATGGAATGACCTTTTGAAGACTGAGTTACAGTACCAGTTAGGTGGCAATACCTTGCATGGCTGGGCCAGAGTTCTCCAGAAGGCTGTATATACTCTGAATCAACATCTAATATATGGTGCTATTTCTCCCATAGAAAAGATTCACAAGTTCCGGAATTAAGGGATGAAAATGAGTGTGGCACCACTCACTATCATCTCTAGTGACCCACTAGTAAAATTTTTGCTTTATGTTCCTGTGACTTTATGCTGTACTGACCTAGAGGTCTTGGCTCCAAAGGGAGGAATGCTTCCACCAAGAGTTACAACAGAGATTCCATTGAACTGGAACTTAAGAATGCTGCCTGGCCACTTTGGACTCGTCATGCTTTTGAATCAATAGGCAAAGAAGGGACTTACTGTGCTGGCTGGGGTGACTGATCTTGTCCAACAAGAGGAAATTGACTACTACTTCACAAAGGAGGCAAGGAAGTCTATGTTTGGATTATAGGAGGCTTTTTAGGGCATCTCTTATCATTACCATGCCCTGTGATTAAAGTCGACATATAACTACAATGACCTAATGCAGGCAGGACTTTTAATGGCCGAGACCCTTCAGGAATAAGGATTTGGATCATCCCACCAGGTAAAGCTCCATAAGCAGCTGAGGTATTTGCTAAAAGCAAAGGGAATATGGAATGGGTAGTGGATGAAGATAATTATAAATACCAGCTATGAGCAGCCACAAGAGGGGGGACTGTAATTGTCATGAGTATCTTCTCCTTATTTTATTATGAATGTTTGCATGTGTGTGTTTATATACCAACAGATGTCTATATCAATGTCAATATCTTTATCTATCTATACATCAAATATCTTTCTTCCCTCTCTTATTCCCTTTTCATTTAACATTAGATGTGTTGACCTTATTGACTTTATAATATTTAAGTATTGTTAATTTTACACCATAGTCCTTAAGTTATGGGATATCAAGAAGAGTAGACATCACTCAGGGACTTTATATCCTCTTCTAGGGAAAGTGTAGTGCATATTTGGTTGTGATGCCAAAAATCGGCCTCTGTACACTGGCACTGAATTGAATCTCAGAGACAGAGTTTGGGTGAAGTAGAAGAGAATAGCGTTACTGCTTTGCCTGGAAAAAGGGGCCATGGGGGGCTAATGCCCTCAAAACTGTGTGTCCCAGTCCGGGGAGTGGGGTTGTGAGGAGTCTTATAGTCAAGAGGTAGTGTTGCTGATAAGGATCAGGGTGCCTGCAGGGCCCGAATTCCTTCAATCCGGAGATCATCTGGCATCAGGTGGTTTCATGATGGGCTTCTGTGGTTCTCGAGGTCATCAAACTGTGACCTTCTCTCTGGAATGAAGAATGCTTCATCAAGTAGTTAACATGTAATAAAACCCAGGACTATTATTGGACCCCTTTGCCAGACTTCCTTTTTATATATTAGAGCTAAGATTGCTATAAACCAAACACAAAGACTGTTGCAATCTTTGCTGGGACCACTTAATTGACAAAGCTGTCACAGTGCTTAAGAAAGGGTAAGATCCCCTTCAATTTGTTACTATGGTGTATCACATTGATTAATTTGCGTATATTGAAGAATCCTTGCATTCCTGAGGTAAACCCCACTTGATCATGGTGTATGATCCTTTTAATGTGCTGTTGGATTCTGTTTGCTAGTATTTTGTTGAGGATTTTTGCATCTATGTTCATCAGTGATATTCGCCTGTAGTTTTCTTTCTTTGTGACATCTTTGTCTGGTTTTGGTATCAGGGTGATGGTGGCCTCATAGAATGAGTTTGGGAGTGTTCCTCCCTCTGCTATATTTTGGAAGCATTTGAGAAGGATAGGTGTTAGCTCTTCTCTAAATGTTTGATAGAATTCGCCTGGGAAGCCATCTGGTCCTGGACTTTTGTTTGTTGGAAGATTTTAAATCATACTTTCGATTTCATTGCTCGTGATTGGTCTGTTCATATTTTCTATTTCTTCCTGGTTCAGTCTCGGAAGGTTGTGCTTTTCTACGAATTTGTCCATTTCTTCCAGGTTGTCCATTTTATGGGCATAGAGTTGCTTGTAGTAATCTCTCATGATCCTTTGTATTTCTTTAGTGTCAGTTGTTACTTCTCCTTTTTCATTTCTAATTCTATTGATCTGAGTCTTCTCCCCTTTTTTCTTGATGAGTCTGGCTAATGATTTATCAATTTTGTTTATCTTCTCAAAGAGCCAGCTTTTAGTTTTATTGATCTTTGCTATTGTTTCCTTCATTTCTTTTTCATTTGTTTGTGATCTGATTTTTATGATTTCTTTCCTTCTGTTAACTTTGGGGTTTTTTCATTCTTCTTTCTCTAATTGCTTTAGGTGTAAGGTTAGGTTGTTTATTTGAGATATTTCTTGTTTCTTAAGGTAGGATTGTATTGCTGTAAACTTCCCTCTTAGAACTGCTTTTGCTACATCCCATAGGTTTTGGGGTGTCGTTTCTCCATTGTCATTTGTTTCTAGGTATTTTTTGATTACCTCTTTGATTGCTTTAGTGATCACTTCGTTATTAAGTAGTGTATTGTTTAGCCTCCATGTGTTTGTATTTTTTACAGATCTTTTCCTGTAATTGATATCTAGTCTCATAGTGTTGTGCTCGGAAAAGATACTTGATACGATTTCAGTTTTCTTAAATTTACCAAGGCTTGTTTTGTGACCGAAGATATGATCTCTCCTGGAGAATGTTCCATGAGCACTTGAGAAGACTGTGTATTCTGTTGTTTTTGGATGGAATGTCCTATAAATAGCAATCAAGTCCAACATGTCTAATGTGTCATTTAAAGCTTGTGTTTCCGTATTTCTTTTCATTTTGGATGATGTGTCCATTGGTGAAAGTGGCGTGTTAAAGTCCCCTACTATGATTGTGTTACTGTCAATTTCCCCTTTTATAGCTGTTAGTATTTGCCTTATGTATTGAGGTGCTCCTATGTTGGGTGTATAAATATTTACAATTGTTATATCTTCTTCTTGGATTGATGCTTTGATCATTATGTAGTGTCCTTCTTTGTCTCTTGTAATAGTCTTTATTTTAAAGTCTATTTTGTCTGATATGAGAATTGTGAGGTACATCAGAGAGAGGAAAACAAATACCGTTTGCTAACACATATATATGGAATCTAAGGAAAAAAATGTCATGAAGAACCTAGGGGTAAGACAGGAATGAAGACACAGACCTACTAGAGAACAGACTTGAGGATATGGGGAGGGGGAAGGGTAAGCTGGGACGAAGTGAGAGAGTGGCATGGACATATATACACTACCAAATGTAAAATAGATAGCTAGTGGGAAGCAGCCGCATAGCACAGGGAGATCAGCTCAGTACTTTGTGACCACCTAGAGGGGTGGGATAGGGAGGGTGGGAGGGAGGGAGACGCAAGAGGGAAGAGATATGGGGACATATGTATATGTATAGCTGATTCACTTTGTTATAAAGCAGAAACTAACACACCATTGTAAAACAGTTATACTCCAATAAAGTGTTAAATAAAAGTAAAAACAAAGAAAGGGTAAGATCCTAATAATTAGAACAGTGATATATTCTGCTTGCATACAGAAAATAGAGATAACTCAAAAAATGCTCAGAATTTCTTATAAGCATACTTTAAATGCCTAATGAAGTCATTTTCTCTCTTGCAAGTAGAACTTAATATTTTCCCTAAATGCCCTTCCCTTCACTATTGTTAGGCAATTATTAGAGGTTGGGCTCTCCAGAAGCCGATTTTGAGATGGATATACAGGATGTTTGTTAGAGTGACTTTTGGATCAACACCTGCAAAAAAGAGAGGAAGGAAGCAAGATTGGGCAAAGGGAGAAGTTAAGCTGTGCTGCAGGCCCAATCTTAGCCAACCCCATGAGGAGTTCTAGACCTAGAATAGCCATTTGGATTGTCTCAAGTTGTGCCAAGATGACCAGACTGGTATACTTCTGCTTTAATCACTCTTTGAATGTGGGCTATCCTGGGAAGGGGCATGACCCTACATGAGACAGGTCTCTGCAGCTGAGGAATCTCAGAAGGGGTTGACAGCTGAAGGACGTTTGCTTATGTAGTATTGTAGTTGGATCAACAAGTCCTTCCTCAAAGAGGGATCTGGGAGTATCCCAGTCAAAACCTTCAGAGTCCACCCCTCGTGCTGCTTAGTTTCACTTCATATATTGATGTTTCACATGCAGCTCCTCCAGGATTCTGGTGGACCTCTCTTCCCGGAGGAAGCTTAGAAGGTTAGTGGGGCGAACAACTCCCAATGCCCCAGCTGGTCTCAGGGTCACAGCTGATACTCATTGTTTCCTCCTCCACCCTCCATTCTAGATTTCTCTCTCTCTGAAATAGAAGTTTTGCTGGTATTGATGACTTACCTGGTGGCATGATGCAAACCATGACTCATGAGGAGTTTCAGCTCTTTATCACCATTCCCTTACCAGGCCTAGATTGCTATATTTATTATTAAAATGGAGAAAGGAAGTACCAAGTACTCTTGCTGTGTCCCCAAGCAAAAATGGTCATAATTTGGAACTGAGGGCCTCTCAACTTGCAAAACCCAGAGTTGTAGGGACCAGATTGTAAATATTGTACGATTGAGTCTCTAGGGCTGTTGGTAAGAATTTCTTGGTTTCCAGATCCATGTATTCTTCCTACATATGGCCAACATCATATAAATATCTTTGATTCAATATATAAACTGTGTCCTGGGGATGGCACCTTATTCTTATATAGTGTCACCTCTGAATTGGCATTTAAGTTGTGCCTTTAAGAGTTTATTCCAATGTTTAGGAGGCCAGAAGCTTTTGGAGGGTGACCACTCCTTTTCCTTTGCTGTGAAGCAAATCTTCTGATTGGACATAATATTATATGGAATCTCATGCAGCTAAATTCTGATCTTGTTCCAGAATCTCCAGGCCTGTTTTGTGATTCTCCCTCTGGGTCTTTCAGCAAAGACAACATGGCACCTTTTTGCCACCACTAATATCTCCAACACCGTATGTCTGCCAGATCATAAATCCCAAGTGGCAGATGCACTTGCATCACAGCTTGGACTTGATATACACCCCTTACCAGTTCTGGGCCTGAATCAAAGCTCGCTGTCTTTAGGGTTACCCAGCATATGGGTTGGTGCAGTTTTCCCATTTGTAGAATATACTACTAAGAGAACATGAAAAGGCCTGTCAGGCATTGTACTTCCTTGTTAGTGGAAGGTGCAGATTGCAGTAATTTGTCCTTTATTTTGGATGGTGTGTTAGTTTGCTTGGGCTGCCATAACAAAATACCACAGACTGGATGGCATAAACAACAGAAAATTATTTTCTCACAGTTATGGAGGTTAAAACAACAAGGCAGATGTGTCAGAAGGTTTATTTTCCTTTTCCTATGGCCTCTCTCCTTAGCCTGCAGATGGCCACCTTCTTCCTGTGTCTTCATGTGGTTTTACCTTTGTGCATGCATATTCCTGCTGTTTCTCTGTGTGTCCAAAGTTCCTCTTCTTATAAGAACACCTGTCAGGTTGGATTAGGGCCCACCCTAATGGCCCCATTTTAACTTAATTACCCCTTCAAGACTCGAACACCAAATACAGTCATATTCTGAAGTCCTGGGGTTTAGGGTGTCAACATGTGGATTGGGGGGGAGGGCACAACTCCGCCCATAGCAGATGAAATATACTGGAATGCTCCTGACCACTGGACATCTAAATTTTTATTGATAGGTCCAACTCCTTAAAATTCTTGGATGTATCTCCCCCTCTTTAGAGAGTGTGATAAAATCAAGATTTCCAGTAGGCTAGCTACTTTTTGTTCATGCAGTCTGACTAGTATGACATCATAGATATAATGAATAAATTTCTTGGGGGATTATATATGGACAGTGAGCTAACACTACCTTCTGAGAACCTACCACACAATTTTAATTTATTTGTCAGGATGAGGCCATATGGCGTCAGATGATAAGTGGAATTCTCAGTTGAGTATGCTCCTATTTGACCATATAACAACAAATGCATATTGTAGTTTCTTTCTTTTGTTTCTGAGTTTATTTAGGATCTGTACTCTCAACAAATGGCAGAATTCCATTTTGGCTTCCCGACTGTTGAGCCAAGTAAGGGCTACCTAGTGAACAGTGTATTGCCCTAAGGAAACTGCAGAGATATTTGCCACCATGAATAACTTGAAAGATTTAAGCCCATTGATGCTTGTAATAGCACTATTTAATTCTCTCATTCAGCCGATAAATAGTCCAGTAGATCTTGGAGAATAGTATTGGATGTTGGTACACTTAATCAAATAGAGGCTTTGAAGCTGCAGTTCAAGATGTGATCTCCTTACTAGAGCAGATCAAAACTGTTAATGGTACTTTCTCCCTTTATGCCTAATTCAAAGGAATCTTAACTGCCTTACCATCCTACAGGACACCCATGTTGGTCGGTTACATTGTTAATATCATGTGAGAGGACAGAGGAAAACAGATACTAGTAGCTTCCCTGGATGCCTTGGGAAAATGTGCAAATATGTGGAAAATGAATTTCAAGAATACAGAGCAAAAATCCCAGGAACCCACTAATCTGAAGGTATGTCAGGACCATCTCCTTCCTGGTGAAGGAAAAGGATCTTATGACCCTAAGAAGGATGTATAACAATATATGAGCTTCTTCATTCTTTGGAGGTAACACTACATTTTTATGCTGTCAAATTTTGGGAGGGGGGCAGAGAAGTGAAAGGTGCTTCCAGTTGCCATTATGACATGACATATCCAAATATGATAAAAATGTCACTAGCATATTTGCATGTTCTATGGAATCTATGATAAACTCAGGTAGGGCAAATTGTATTGGAAACCATTTGGAGCAAAGCCATATTACCTTTTAAAAATAACTTTTGAGAAACAATTGATGAGTCCCTATTGGCTGCTGGTAAACATTGAAAACAAGGTAAAGAAACAGTAAGTGACCATGACATTCAAGTACCCATCAATAATTGGATTTTATCTGAGACAGCTAAACATAACCTTGGGAACTCCAAGGAGTATTTTGTTGTTAAGTGGAAATGATAGACCCTGAGGACATAAGTAACTTTCATAAGTATATTTTTTACATTCCCAATCTTACTTATACTACAATTATGTCTCTCCCTCAACTGCTATCTGTGGTCTCATGAGAATTTTCATATGACCAGTTCACTGAGAATTAAAAATAAGCATTTGAGGAACCCTCTGACACCATTGTTGGGAGTGTAAATTGGTACAGCCACTATGGAGAACAGTATGGAGGTTCCTCAAAAAACTAAAAATAGAGCTACCATAGGATCCAGAAATTCCACTCCTGGGCATATATCCAGAGAAAACCATAATTCAAAAAGATACATACTGGGCCTCCCTGGTGGCGCAGTGGTTGAGAGTCCGCCTGCCGATGCAGGGGATACGGGTTCGTGCCCCGGTCTGGGAGGATCCCACATGCCGCGGAGCGGCTGGGCCCGTGAGCCATGGCCACTGAGCCTGCGCGTCCGGAGCCTGTGCTCCACAACGGGAGAGGCCACAACAGTGAGAGGCCCGCATACCGCAAAAAAGAAAAAAAAAGGAAAAAAAAAAAAAAAAAAGATACATACACCCCAATGTTCATTGCAGCACTATTTAGAATAGCCAAGACAGGGAAGCAACCTAAATATGCATCGACAGATGAATGGATAAAGAAGATATGAGATATATACACACACATACACACACACACACATATATATATAGTATATGTGTGTGTGTATATATACATACACACACATGCACGTGCACACACACACACATACACACAATGGAATATTACTCAGCCATTAAAAAGAGTGAAATATTGCCATTTGCCGCAATATGGATGGACCTGGAGATTATCACACTAAGTGAAGTCAGACAGAGAAAGACAAATATCATATGATATCACATATATGCGGAATCTAGGAAAAAATGATACAAATGAACTTATTTACAAAACAAAAACAGACTCATCGACTTAGAGAACAAACTTATGGTTACCAGGGTGGAAGGGTGGGGGGGGAGGGATAGACTGGGAGTTTGGGATTGACATGTACACACTGTTATATTTAAAATAGATAATCAACAAGGACCTACTGTGTAGCACAGGGAACTCTGCTCAGTAGTCTGTATTAACCTAAATGGGAAAAGAATTTGAAAAAGAATAGATATATGTATATGTATAACTGATTCACGTTGCTCTACACCTGAAACTAATACAACATTGTTAATTAACTATACTCCAATATAAAATAAAAATTAAAAAAATTAGCATTTGAGGCTGGTTCACAGCTGTGTTTGTGCAATATTCCAGCATCACTCAAAGTTGAACTCTAGGATGTTATAGCCCCAGCTTGAAACTACCCTGAAGGACAATAAGGGATGGAAATCCCAGTGGGCAGAAATGAGAGCTGTCTAACCAGCAGAACATTCATATTAGAAAAGAAATTTTCTCAGGCTCTGGACATAGTACTTGATGTTCATGTAAATATCTGTTTCTCAGCATTTTTTGTCCTAAATCCACCAAGTTTGTTCCTTCCAAGTCCTTTATTATCCAACAAGAACAATGTCTGGTTCTTTGTGATCAGTGTAGAATCTTAGAAGAGAACATCTTTCCCTCTAGGAAAATAAACAAGAAAATACTGAGAATTCCTTTGGAATCTAACAGAAAAAACAATTTTTGTTAATATTTCATATGTGTTTTCCTTATCTAATCCAGTGATCTCACAGGAAAAGTATCAATACTGGTTAGATTACAGGTTAAGTAAAATCTCAACAACACAGAATTTCTTTTACCTAAGCAGACATAGTACATACCACTATAGATAAACCAATATTCCAGTAGGAACAACCAATCTTGGTTACGTGATTAGGAATTAATGAACTACCTAGTCATAGGTCATATGTGGGTTGTATTGTACCCCTTCCATTGTGGAGTGGAGAAGACTTTGTTCGTAAATACAGATTTTATTTTGGATTTGCCATCCACACTCATTCTTCTTCTTACAGCATGTATTAGTTTGCTAGAGCTATCATAACAAAAAACTGGTGCCTTTAACAACAGAAATGTATTTTTTCACAGTTCTGAAAGCTAGAAGTCCGCGATCAAGGTGTTTGCTGGTTTGGTTTCACCTTCAGAGATAATAGGGTTTGTGGCTTCAAAATATGCATTTTGGGGAGACACAATTTAACCCATAATACAGAGTTTATGAAATGTTTTACACAATGATGATAGCTCATACAATTTGCCTTCAACTAAGTAAATCACTTCACAGACAAAGAAATAAGACATGGATCAACTGCCCATATATCTCCTTGGAAATGAACAAATGAACAATGATTGAGGGAAGACTTAACTTATTTCACTCAGAAACAAATCAGAAAGATACAAAATTACTAGGGATATTGAAGACGAATCACAAAATTAGCAAGTTTGTTGTAAGCATCATACATAGAATGCATTTTTTCAAGCACATCTGAAATATTAACAAACATTTATCGTCTACTATGTCCCAAAGGAATTCTCAATGAATATTAAAGATCCAAAATATACAGACCACAATCCCTGAGTACATTGTAATAAAATAAGAAATCGATAATGGATACTTCTATGTATAATAAAAACACAAATTCTTTGGAAACAGTAATATACAAATGGATCAGAAAGAAAACACTATGGAAATTATAAAATATTTAGAAATAAAAGGCAAGGAATATATTACATATCAAAAAGTATTGGTAGGCAACCAAAATAGTACTTAGTGGACAAAAATATGGGTAAAAAATGCATATATTAGAAAATGAAAAAAATCAAAAATGAATGGGCTAATTGTTTCACTCTAGATGTTAGAAGAAAAATAACAGCAAACTCACAAGAATAAAGGAATGTTAACAGTGAAAATTAATTAATAGCAAATAAATAATAGAGAGCTTCAACACACTAACACTAGCTACTCGAAAATTAATAAAATAGGCCAACTTCTTACAAAAGTATTCAGAAGAAAATAATCCTAGGAATGCGAAGAAACATCATTAAACATAGCAGAATTTTTTAAATGATAAAATATTATGAATAGTTTTATCTTAATAAATTTGGGAAAACTTAAAATGGACCATGTCAACTATCAAAAATGGCTCAAGAATAATTAGAAAATATGAATTAAGGAACAGAAAATTCATCTTTATTGAAATTGTTTCAGTTAAAATTAAGAGAAGGAAAAATTTCATTAAAATAAAAGAAAGGAAATCTTATTTTTATTAATCTATAAGTCTGAAATCTGACAAGGTTTAGTAGGAGGAGGAAATATTGCAGATTCATAGGTATAGATGCAAAAATCTTAAATAACATACTAACAAACTGAATCCAGTTGTATAGAATATATGTCATGGCTATTAGTTTTTTTCAGGAATGAAAAGATGCTGTAACATGAAACAAATCAATGAATTCACCTTTAAGAGAATAAAGGAGAAAAACTACATGATCATATAAATGAAGGCAGAAAAAGGAATTCAATAAATCAAACAGATGTTTGTAATAAAAACTCTTAGCAATCTAGATATTCTTCAAATTTATAAAATATATCTACCAAATATCTGTAAGAAGCATACATAAAGTTACAGACTTTAGCTTTCATGTCAGAACAAGACAAGGGCATTCACCCTTGCTGCTTCTTACTTATCACACTAAAATACCTAGCTAAAAATAATTGAAGCAAAGTAAGTAAAAATAAAGAAATTAGAAATACAGTTTTAATAAAAAATTAGATTTTAGTTAAAATATTAATAAATTTATAAATAACTATTGATATAACTAACAGGAAGGTCTAAGAATTGCAGATGAAGAAAAAAATTTTTGCTGGAGGACTTATCATTTGAATAAATGGAGAGACATGATATATTTCTGGAGGAAGAGTCAGAGTTGTAAAGATATCAGTTCTTCCACACATTAATCTATAAATCCAATAATATCACAATCAAAACCTGAACAGAATTTTTGTAATCTTCAATTTTTAAAAAATTATGGGTCCATTTATTTTTGAAAAATTAATATGTACATAAGGTATAAAAAATCGAACAGCACAAAAGGGTACAAAGGGGAAGTGTCTTCAACTCCTAAAATGAGCCCCTCCCAATTCACCTTTTCAAATAACCACTGTTTACATTTTTTGTACATTCTTCCAGAGACACCCTATATGTGTGTATGTGTTTGTTGTGCATATAAATACACTCATTTCTATAAAAATTTTACATAATATATACACCATACTTTTCTTTTTTTTCTTACTCATTACTGAGTGTATTTTGGAGCTAAAAACACTCATATATCATATCAGTACATATATATCTGCCCCAAATGGTAATCTAGTACATCCTAGTTTTCTATTGTTGCTGCGAAAAATTACCGCAAACTTAATGGATTAAAACAGCACATATTTATTTTCTTACAGTGCTCAGGTGGGGGGTCATAAATGTGAAATCAGTTTCACTGGGCTAAATTCAAGGTGTTGACAGGGCTGGTTCTTTTCAGAAACTCTATGGCTAGAATCCATTTCCTTGTCTTTTTCAGCTTATAGCGACTGCCTTTATTCCTTGGTTTGTGGCCTCTTCCTCCGTCTTCAAAGCACATCACTCTAATCTCTGTTTCCACCATCACATTGCCTTATTTTCTATAGGAGTAGCTCTCTCTGCTTCCTTTTAGAAGGGCACTTGTGATTACATTGTGCCCACTTGGATAATCCAGGGTAATCTTCCCTTCTCAAAATCCTTAACTTAATTGCATCTTCAAAGACACTTTTGTTTCGTTAACCAGGGGGAAAGGGGGGGAGGGATAAGTTGGGAGACTGGGATTGACATATACACACTACTATATATAGATAACTAATAAGGACCTACTGTATAGCACAGGAAACTCTACTCAGTACTCTGTAATGGCCTATATGGGAAAAGAATCTTTAAAAGAGTGGATATATGTATATGTATAACGGATTCACTTTGCAGTACACCTGAAACTAACACAACATTGTAAATCAACTACAATAAAAATTTTAAAAAATAAAATATTAAAAATTAAAAAAAAATAAATTGTGATCTCAAAGAGGGGAAAAAGGCCCTTTTGTTATATTAGGTAATAGATTTGCAGGGTCTGGGGATTAGAAAGTGGACATAATGGAGCCGCATTATTTAGTCAACTATACATTAAAATAAGATAACAAAACATTTTAAACTACTTCCCAAATGATGGGTGTTAAGGTTGTTTCCAAACTTTTCCTGCAATAGGCATCAATGCATTGCATATTTTATGAATAAACATTTGCACATAAATGATAATATCTATGTGGACTATAAATTCCATTTCTAGAAGTAGAATTCCTGAGTCACTGGTCAAAGGGTATGTATTATTCATAGACAGGTAGACAGATGATAGATATAGATATATACAGACATAGACATTCAGGCAAATTTTACTTACCAGAAGTTCAAAATTTATACTCCCACAAACAAATTTGAGAGTCCTAATGCCTGTTTCCCCACATTTTGTGCTTATTTTCAGGATTCTTACTATATCTAATTTTGTACATTGATTGTTGTAGATGTTTCCAGGAGAATAATCATATCATGAAAAAACGGTGACATTTTCTTCCCTTAAAATGTGTATGCACCCACACATACCCATACGTTTACACACTGACTAGTCATTATTATTACTTACACATTATTAGTCATTGTTGCACTGATTTCTAGTACAATGTTCGTTTTTAAATTTATTTTCTATTTATTTATTTTTGACTGTGTTGGGTCTTCGTTGCTGCACACAGGCTTTCTCTAGTTGCGGCGAGCAGGGGCTACTCTTTCTTGCAGTGTGTGGGCTTCTTATTGTGGTGGCTTCTCTTGTGGTGGAACATGGGCTGTAGGCGCACCGGCTTCAGTAGTTGTGGCTTGCGGGTTCTAGAGCGCAGACTCAGTAGTTGTGGCGAACGGGCTGGGCTTAGTTGCTCTGCGGCATGTGGGATCTTCCCAGACCAGGACTCCAACCCGTGTTCCCTGCATTGTCAAGCGGATTCTTAACCACTGCACCACCAGAGAAGTCCCTCTATTACAATGTTAAATGGTCATTGAGATAGTGTGCAGTCTTACCTACCATGTTACTCTTGATATTTGCCAATCTAATGGGAAAAGATGGTATTTTATTTACATTTCTTGAATTATGATAGAAAATTTCTTTAATATGATTAAAGTTATTTTTCTTTACTTGTATTAATTATTTGTGCATGTGAATTTGATTTCCTATTTGATCTCCAGGTTTTTTTTCTTGTTTGTTTTTAAGAATTCTTTGGTTTTTAAACAAGTTTTGTTCTTTAACAATTTGTGCTGTAAATATTTTCCTCAGTTTTTCAGTGATTTTTTTCTTGATTATAACATTTTGCTATGCAGGAAAATTATTTTGTTTATGCAAGAAACTCAAGTTTTATATAATTTATCATGTTTCTCTTTTATGGCTTCTCTGATTTTGGCTTTGCTTAGAAGAACCACCATAACATTATTTAAATAATTATCACATTTTTCCTGGTACATTATGATTTTTACTTTGATTTCTAAACATTTGATTCATCTGAAATTTTGGCTTATTGAGTAAGGTAGGGATATAGCTTTATATTTTGGTCACTAGCCAGTTCTCCCAACACCATTTAATGAATAAACCCTACAAATTTAAAATTTTACATTTAATATGTAATAACTTACATTTTTATTTCCATCTCTTTTTGGATCTATTCTGTTCATTTGTTCTATCAATCTATTATTGCACCAATGTCAGTCAGGTTTAATTATTGGTTCTTTGTAAATTTTACATTTTGACAGGGCTAGTGCTTCCTTATTGTCTTTCAGAATTTAGTTGTCAGTCTTAAAGGTTTATTTTTTATGTGAATTTTAGAATTAGCTTTTCTTTATAATATTCAGTTTTATTGCCAATGTCAAGTTATGTTGTCGTATTTATCAATGATTTTTCTGAGGTCTTTTGGTAATTCAAACTCTTCTTCACATGGGTACTGAATATTTTTTTAGGTTTAATGTTCTGTATTTCCATTATAAATGGGCCATTTCTTCCATTTCTATCCTTTTCATATCTTGAAAAGTTCTTCTTATATTTTAATTTTGTAACTAATTGTATTATGAAATCTCTTATGATTCCTATTAGTTTTTAAATCTTTTTTTGTTTTTAAATATGAAACATATAAATGGCTAAAAGTTACAATATTGTCTACTGGCAATATAATTGACCAGTTCCTTGACCCCTAGGCCCCTGTTTCTCAGTTTTCCTCTCCAGACACAAACATTTTGCTCAGTTTTTTTTGTGTGTATGCTTCCAGGTATATTCTAATAGACAAAAGAAATATATATATATATAATATTTATATGTGTATACCTATATACATATATGCATGTATACATATCCATATATGTAAATCAAGTCATTGTACACAGAATTTTTCACTTCAAAACTTTTTCCCTATAAGTACATATGGAAATTAGTCATTCCATTCTATGGATGTACCATAATTTATTTAATCACCCTCTGCGCCATGTGTGATCTTCCCGGACCAGGGATCAAACCCATGTCCCCTGCATTGGCAGGTGGATTCTTAACCACTGCACCACCAGGGATGTCCCTCCCTGGTAAAGTGACATCAGCATTGTTGAACTATGCATATGATGCTTCTCTCCTCCACTCTGCAAACAGACTTGCCTGCTTGTTTCTTTATTCAGCCCCACTCTCCCTACTTTTTGAAACTCTTTGTCATGCTGAGTTCAGAGTAGCTTCCTCTATCAGCTTTTGTACTTGTTTCTATAATCAGTTGATTATTGTTGTTCTCTTTGGTGATGGCCACTTAGAACTGTGGTTTATCACTGGCCTGAGATCTTTAGTCACAAGAGTCTTACCTCAGTGTCTCCTCATTCTTTTTTGACCTTGGCTTTATTTGGAAGTCTTTTCTCATATACTATGCTTTGGGAATATAAATATTTCCAGATTTCATTGAAGATGTAGTTTGCATTATTTTTAAACGTTCTCCTTATTGCTTTGAAGGCTAAGATTACTTGAAAGACAATGAGAAAACTATTCTATTTACTGTGCTATTTTAAAATTGGAAGACTTTAATAGCTTTCCATTGAATCCCTTGTGTATTTTATATGTATCATATAACCATATACAAATATATTTTTCTTTCTCATTTTAGATGCTTAAACCTTGATTTCCTCACTTAGACTCATTACATTGGCTACTACATTCAGAACAAAATTAAATAGCCAAATTGAAGGTGGATATTTTTCCTTTGCTTTTGCATTTATTAGGAATGATTTTTGTGTTTCTACATTAAGCTTGCTCTTACTTTTTGGCTTGATATGGGTAAAATCGTATCAAGGAAGTATCCGTTTACCTCATTCTTTAAAAATATATTTTATACGATTTAAAATGTATTTAAGTATTTATATTTTATTTTCCCAAAAAACATTTAAGCAACTGAAGAGTTGATATGTGATTCTCTTCCTTTTATCTATTGAAATGGTAGAAAGTATATTATATATTCTTAATAATGTATGATAGAATTAGTAAGAATTCTTAATAATGTATCTTTTTCACATCCTGACAAGAGCCTAATTTGTTCATTATGAATTATTTTCTCAAAAGACAGTATAATGCAATGAATAACAGTTTGAACTCTGGAACAGACTGCCTGAGTTTGGGTCCTGGTTCTGTCACTTAATAAATAGTTGATTGACCTTACCTGGCTGTGCTTCACTTTCTCTATCTATTAAATGGGGTTGATTCTGATACTTACCTCATAGAACTGTCGTGAGAATTAAATGTGTAAACACATGTAAAGCTCTAAGAAAAGTGCCTGGCAGAAAATAAGTTGTTGCAATTATTTGTGGGTTCTTCTATTTAAAAAAAAATACTGTATATATATTTTAGTTTCTATATGATTACAGAAGATTCTTGTTGTTTTTTCCCATTTACTTCTTTTTTGATATAAAAATTATATATAAGTACAGAGATCCTGAAGGTGAGCTGAAGGTGAGGAGGTATTCTCCACGTTCTTTCTTTTCTTCTCCCTAGAGTATATGTGTGTGTGTGTGTGTGTGTGTGTGTGTATTTGAATATCCTGTTGTAAGATCATATCAATAACCACCATTTTGCATTTAGTGTTGCAGTCATCTAGAGACTTCAGGGTTATCCCCACTCATTCCCTAAGATTTTAAATCCTTGCTCACTGTTACCCTTCCTAACTCACTTCTTCCTGTCATAATTACTTGTCATTTCCATATGCACTTAGATCACACTTTTAGTATAGTGGTCTCTCAGCTCCTTTACCTCCTCTCTTCCTATGGTCATTTCCATCCTCCTTTCTTAGCTAACCACCACTCCTATGACCATATCCTGGAACCTGCCATTGTTAAATTACTGCAACTTCTTGAGTCCTTCAGTGTTGAACATCCCACTCTATGTCCACCCATCCTATCATTCCAGTTCATTTTTCTAGTTCTTCAACTCCAAAAATTTTTGAATCTCTTTGAAAACGCCAATTCAATGATTCTACCATGTTTCACTGCCCTTTACCTTCTGGATTCCTCTCTTTCTTTCTTACCTAGCTTAAGTACCATAGACCATCATTGTCACTCCTTTGCATCTACCCTCAACTGTTTTGACCCTTTCACACTTCATTTTCCTCTCCTGGCAGAACCCCAGTTCTGAATAAACTGAAACTGTGTTCACTGTTCTCATTTTAAATTCACGGTCACTACCCTCAAGCGGGTCCTTAATTGTATCTGCCAAACTTAGTATTTTCGTAGTCCATCCTTTTACTCTCCAACTAACTGTCCCATACTTTTTCCTCTCTTCTCTTACCACTCTCCCATTTCCACTCTCAGCTAATGATCTTGCTTCCTATTTCATTAGAAGAATAAAATCAATCAAAAGAGAAATTCCACAGGCTTATTTCATCACATCTACTTACCTATCATGTCTATGCCTTGAGTATGCCCTCTGTCTTTCCTCATTTCTGTGGATGAACTCTTTATTCCACCCTTACACCTGTGCACTGAATTCTGTTTCTTCTCACTTACTTAAGGACTTTACTCCTGCAGCTGACTTCTCAACACATCAGCCAGACCCCCATTAAAACCCAGGCCAGAATATATTACTCCTCCATTTTAAACCCTGCGAGATTTTCCCACCTCACTCCAAGTAAAAGACAAAGGTCCCTCAATGCACGATGAGACCCTTCACAATCCGGCCTTCTTTTCTCTCTGACCTCATTGTCTGTTACTATCTTCTCTAATCTCATTACTCTCCAGCCACGCTGGACTCCTTGCCATTCTTCCAACATGTGAGGTTCACTACCTCTAGGTTTTGCATTGCTCTGTCTTCTGCCTGGAGTACCTTTTCTAGTGTCTTTTAGGTCTTCAGGTTTAGGTCTCTGCTCAAATGTCACTCACTCAATGTGGCCATCTCCTACCACGCTCTTTAAAATAGCAAGCTCTTTCTTCTGGCAGTGCTGAATTTTACAGGAACCCTGAGAGACTGGAAAACAGCAATGGTTAAGAAATCCCCCTCACCCATTTGTGTTCTGGGAAACAGCTTACTGAAAAAGAACCGCCCTTCACCATGTGACTTAGATAATACTTAAGGAGGCTCCCCTTGTTTACCTATAACAAGGCCAGACACAGATCCATCAAATTCTCATTCTTTGCCTCTTAAAGGATTATATGGTCTATTTATACCCACTGACCAATCTGGACAAAATTCCTGACTTGACCTAACTTTAGTTAAGTCTTCCCTCCCGTTAAGTTCCCTGAACTTTGACCTACCCTCAGCCTGAGCCAACATACAACACCCCCTTTTTTTGCCCCTCCCAGGATTAGACTGAGCACAGGGAAAGACATTCCCTGACCTACTGTCATTCCATCACATCACTCACTGTCTCACACTCTGCCATTTCTGGCCTTTTTTATCCCTCCCTGTAAAAGAAAGCCCTTTTCTGCCTGACATTTGAGATGCTTGCAGCAGAACTCATCACGATCTGATTATCTGATATACTATGCATTTTACTTATTAATGCATATTCTGTCTTTTCCCACTAGAATATAAACTATGTAAAGAAAAGAAAGTTTTCACCTACTCTGGTCCCTGCTATAGTCCCAGAAACTAGAACTACGCCTGTAACAAAGTAAATATTTAATAAATATTTATTGAATGAAAAAATGGATGACAAATACCTTTCTTTCCATCACACATATTTTATCATTACTTCCTCATTCTTTTTTAATAAAATAAATAAAACATAACATAATGTTGAAACCCTATATATCCCTGCTCAAGAGTCCAACTTCCATCCTCTCCATCCCTCTTCCAATCTCTTCCTCAAGAGAAATCCCTAACAGTATAAACACTTCCATTCTGTTTTTCTTTCATTCTGTTTTTTTAAACCTTTATAGATAATGTGCAATCATGAACATTGTATGATGTATTCATATGTGTTTTTAAATGTATAGAAACTATATATGTAATTTCTCTCTGTGTGTGTGTATATATATATATATATATACACACACACACACATACATACATACATATCATGTTGCATCTTTCTCTTTCCTCAACACTGGGTTTTTTGAGATCTAATAATTATAAATAAATAAATAAATCACACACACACACACACACACACACACACACACACACACGTATTCCTGTATTCCTACTGGTTCTGTTTCTCCAGAGAACCCTGACTGATACGTGGGGCGCACATAATTTCAAATTTAATAGATACTCTTAATTTGGACTCTAAAGTGTTTGAACTAATGAGCCAGTTTATCCTCCATACAGCAGTACATGAGATACATGGTATTTTCACAATCTGCTGGATATGAAATGCTTTATTGGTGATTTCATTTACACTTCTGTGATTGCCAGTTAAGATGAGCATCTTTTCATATGAATATTGGAAATTCAGTTTTCCCTTCAGGGAATTGACTTCAGTTTTTGGTTTATTTTTTTCCTACACTGTTGTTGTTTGAGAAATTATTTATCTATCCTGGATATTAATTATTTTCCATTATTTGTGCTGCAAAGAATTTCTCATGGTCTATACATGTTTTTAACATTGTCTTATAAAATGTAATTTTGTTTACTTAATTCTAAAAATCTTTTTCTTTTTTTGTATGTTGTTTGTAAGGTTTAAAAAATATTTAAGTCATGAAAACAATCTATCATAATAGTTCTAATACCTTCAAAGTTTTGTTTTTCACATTTATTTCTAAAACACATTTGTAATTTGTTTTTGTGCATAGTAGTATGTAGGAATCTAATTACAACTATGGCAAAACAGTTGTCCCCAAACTATTTATTGAATAGTTCATCTTTTCTACTCTGGCTTGTAATGCCAACACACTTACATGCTATGATGTGTTATTTTTATGAATTTAAACTCTATTCCCTCCAATTTTAAAAACTATCTTTGTACAAATACAACTTCAAAATAAGTCTTCAGAGTTGATATAATAAGTTTTACCCCTTTGTTCTTATTTTCAGAATTTGCTTATTTGCTTATCTTAGATCCTTACTCTTAGGTATGATGCTTAGAATCAGGTTTTCAATGTCCATCGATATATCTGGTGAATTTCATTGGTAGACTTTCTGATGTCCAACCATCCTTGCCTTGCCTGTATGAAGGCATTTTTTAATGTGTTAGCTTTGGTTTGCTAGCATGTCATTTACAATCTTTATATCTATATTCATAAGTGATTTTGGACTGAAATTTTCTTTTCTTGTAGTTACCTTTGGGACTTCGATTATACTTGACTCTTGAAATGAGTGTTCATTCCTTTTCCAAACATAGTCTATATGACACTGATGTTTCAGTACTTTGTAAGGTATACTTTGAGGCCTAATAAGTGGTTTTTGTATATTGTATAAATAAGTACACATACACAGGCACATAAACATATAGAAGTAGAAATACATATACATATTACCCTTAAGCTTGAAAAGGAAATATATTTCCTATATGTTGGGTATTGTGTATATATATGTATATATATATATATATATATATATATATATATATATATATATATAATACATATATATGTTATATATACATATAAACATATAAGATATAGATATATATAATTTCACAAATATGTTCCATCAAGCCTTTTCATTCTATCCCTCATTTTTCTTAACTTCCTTTTAATAGTTTTCATCTCTATATATAATTGTGCTGAATATTTTGTGGTTTCTTGACAGTCATTAAAAAATACTAACAATTCTCTTTTTAGCTGTGTATAGTCTGTTTTGCATTTCTAATAGTTCTCTTCTGTATTTTCAAAATATTATTTTCTCATTTCATAATCTCTCATTCTTTTTATAGTTAGTTTCTTTGAAATGTCTTATTATACCTATTTTAACTCCCTTTCAGTATGTTCTATTATTTCTAAAAACTTGGGTATGAATTTCATTTTTGCTTTGCCAACTCTAAGTTAACTGTTTCTCATCATGATTCTTTTCTCCCTAATGCACTTTGTACTTTTCTTTAAATCAGCTCATGGTGAATTGTAATTCCACACTTTTTTTAATGTTAGATGTTGACTTAGGAGTCTGCACGTAGCAGATCGTGTGATCTGATGCTATTGTAAATGGTATTTTCTCTATTATTATTTCCCCTAACCAGCAATTTTTTATATATGAAAGCTAATAATTTCTATACATTAATTTTATATCCTGCTATCTTACTGAATGCTTTTATTGTTTCAATTAGTTGTGTCATTGACTCTTTAGAGATTTTTATATATGCTATTATAGCATTTTAAAATAGAGATAGCTTCACTTTGTTTTTACCAGTTATTATGCCTCAAATTAATTTTTTCTCCCTTGTCTAGTTTAATTGACTAACACATTTAGTACAGTGTTAAATAGCAATGAAGAATCTGAACAGACACCTCACCAAAGAAGAAATGCAGATAGCAAATAGGCATAGGAAAGTATGTTCTACAGAATATGTCTCAGGGAAATGCAAATTACATGAAAGCTACTCCAGCTTTCTTTTGATTTCCATTTGCATGGAATATCTTTTTCCATCCCCTCACTTTCAGTCTGTATGTGTCCCTAGGTCTGAAATGGGTCTCTTGTAGACAGCATATATACTGGTCTTGTTTTTGTATCCATTCAGCCAGTCTATGTATTTTGGTTGGAGCATTTAATCCATTTACATTTAAGGTAGTTATCGATATGTATGTTCCTATTACCATTTTCTTAATTGTTTTGGGTTTTTTATTGTAGGTCTTTTCCTTCTCCTGTGTTTCTTGCCTAGAGAAGTTCCTTTACCATTTGTTGTAAAGCTGGTATGGTGGTGCTGAATTCTCTTAGCTTTTGCTTGTCTGTAAAGGTTTTAATTTCTCTGTTGAATCTGAATGAGATCCTTGCTGAGTAGATTAATCTTGGTTGTAGGTTTTTCCCTTTCATCACTTTAAATATGTCCTGCCAGTCCCTTCTGGCTTGCAGAGTTTCTGCTGAAAGATCAGCTTTTAACCTTATAGGGATTCCCTTGTATGTTATTTGTTGCTTTTCCCTTGCTGCTTTTAATATTGTTTCTTTGTATTTAATTTTGATAGTTTGATTAATATGTGTCTTGGCATGTTTCTCCTTGGATATTTCCTGTATGGGACTCTCTGTACCTCCTGGACTTGATTGACTATTTCCTTTGCCATGTTAGGAAAGTTTTCAACTATAATCTCTTCAAATATTTTTTCAGTCCCTTTTTTTTCCTCTTCTTCTTCTGGGACCTCTATAATTCGAATGTTGGTGCATTTAATGTCCCGGAGGTCTCTGAAACTTTCCCCAATTCTTTTCATTCTTTTTTCTTTATTCTGCTCTGCGGTAGTTACTTCCATGATTTTATCTTCCAGATCACTTATCAGTTCTTCTGCCTCAGTTATTCTGCTATTGATTCCTTCTGGAGAATTTTTAATTTCATTTATTGTGTTGTTCATCATTGTTTGTTTGCTCTTTCGTTCTTCTAGGTCCTTGTTAATCCTCTCTTGTATTTTCTCCATTCTATTTCCAAGATTTTGGATCATCTTTACTATCATTATTCTGAATTCTTTTTCAGGTAGACTGCCTATTTCCTCTTAATTTGTTTGGTCTGGTGGCTTTTTACCTTGCTCCTTCATCTGCTGTGTATGTCTCTGTCTTCTCATTTTGCTTAATTTACTGTGTTTGGGCTCTCCTTTTCGCAGTCTTCAGGTTCGTATTTCCCATTGTATTTGGTGTCTGCTCCCAGTGGATAAGGTTGGTTCAGTGGGTTGTGTAGGCTTCCTGGTGGAGGGGACTGGTGCCTGTGTTCTAGTGGATGAGGCTGGATCTTGTCTTTCTGGTGGGCAGGACCGTGTCCAGTGGTGTGTTTTGGGGTGTCTGTGAACTTATTATGATTTTAGGCAGCCTCTCTGCTAATGAGTGGGGTTGTTTTCCTGTCTTGCTGATTGTTTGGCATAGGGTCTCCAACACTGTAGCTTGCTGGTCATTGAGTGGAGCTGGGTCTTAGCATTGAGACGGAGATCTCTGAAAGAGCTTTTGCCATTTGATATTATGTGGGGCCAGGAGGTCTCTGGTGGACCAATGTCCTGAACTCAGCTTTCCTACCACAGAGGCTCAGGCCTGACACCTGGCTGGAGCACCAACACCTTGTTAGCTACATGGCTGCTTTTCCGTTTTTGAGGTGGTTTCTCCACTGTGCCAGTCAGTCTGGGGACCATGTGACTCCATGGCTGCTGGGGCTGCCAGGCTCCTCTGACCATCTAGTCTTGTTCTGCCGCGGGAACTGCTCTTGTGGCCACAGTACTCACTCGGGAAGCTGACACGGCAGAGGCTGCAGTAGTGGTAAAACACTCTTGAGAGACACACAAGTAGACCTGTATACATTGAAAGACATGCCCTGTTCTTGGATAGGAGGAATGGACAGCATAAAGATGTCTGTTATCTCTGCTAATTTATAAATGTAATGTGATTCTAATAAAAATTCTTACTTACATTTAAATAGAGCTTGATAAGTTGATAAGAAAGCAAGTCATAATCAAATTTATATAGAAAGCAATCATGCAAGTTGAGATAGGATAACACACAAAAAAGGAAAACTGCAAGAGGGGATTAACCCTATTAGAAATTAAAACATACTGTAAAGTTTCATTAAATAAAACAGAATTGTGCTGATATATTAAAAAAAATCATGTGCTAGAATAGAAATGCCAGAAGGTGATCCAAATATACATGCAAATTTAATATGTGATTAATATGGCTTCTTAAAACACTGGGACAAAGATGGATTTTAAAAAATATGGTGTTGGCAACCCATGACCCAACCCATGCCAAGTTCCCACACCAGCACCACTTGCTCCAGAACTGTTCCACTCTGGGGCAAGAGTTCTGGTACTGGGAGTGGGTGGAGCACATACATAAAGGGAAGAAATCCAGCTCAGACCTAAACTTGGGGCTTCTGCTTCAGCAATGCAGGACCTGCCCCTACCCCAAATAAGGTGGTGATGTCCACTGAGCAGAGGGGAAGCACTGGCTCATGATTGGTTTTAGCCCTACCCCTCCATATCTAGCCCAACCTCCACCAAGGTGATAGCTGCCAGCAAACCCTGAGGAAAGATGTGACTTGTGTTCAAATCAGATCCAGCTCTTTCACCAAAGCCACTGGGCACATGCAGACAATATAGTGATGCTCCCACATAAGGACATTCCTTCAAGATGCAATAGGTAACTGCTTCACATGATTTCATAGAGAAAGAGGAAGTTAAGAAAAATGAGAAGGCAGAGGAATTTGTCTCAATTGAAAGAGCAAGAGAAAACCCCTGGAAGAAAATAAGTAATAAAACAGAAATAAACAATTTACTAGATAAAGAGTTGAAAGCATTAGTAATAAGAATGTTAACTGAACTAGGGAAAAGACTAGGTGAACACAGTGAAAATTTTAACAAATAGCTAGAAAATATAAAAAGAACCAGTCAGAAATGAAGAATAAAATAACCGAAATGAAAAACACAATAGAAGGAATTAATAGTAGGCTAGGTGACACACAAAAAAATATAAGTGATCTGGAAGATAGGATAATTAAAATCACCCAAATAAGAAGAGCAAAAGTAAAAACAAATTTTAAAAATGAGAACAGTTTAAGGGACCTCAGAGACAATATCAAGCATACCAACATTTGCATTTTAGTGGTCCAAGAAAGAGAAGAGACAAAGGGGTTGAAAATGTATCTGATAAAATTATGGCTAAAAACTTCTCAATCCTGTAGAAGGAAACAGATACCCAAGTAAAGGAAGCACAGAGGGTCCCAAACAAGATGAATGTAAACAGACCCACACAAATATATATTTTAATTAAACGCAAATTTAAAGAGAGAATTCCAAAGGTAGCAGGAGATAAAGAGTCATAAACAAGGGAACCACCATAAGTCTATCAGCTGATTTTTCTGCAAAAATTTTGCAAGTCAGAAGGGAGTGGTGTGATAAATTCAAAGTGCTGAAAGGGAAAAACATGCAACCTAGAATACTCTACCAGCAAGATTTCCATATAGAATTGAAGGCGAGATAAAGAACTTCTCAGACAAGCAAAAATTAAAAGGATTCATCAATAAACCAACCCAAAAAGAAATGTTAAAGAGTCTTTCTTAAGTGGAAAGGAAAAGGCTATAACAAGAAGTAAGAATCTATAGGAAAGAAAAAATTCCATTAGTAAAGGCAAATATACAGTAAAGGCTGAGGATCAAGCACTTAAGCTAGTACAAAGTTAAAAGACAAAAAATTGTAAACTCAGCTATAAATATAATAATCAGTAAAGGGATAAACATGAAGATGTAAAATACAATATCAAAAACACAAAATGTAGGGAAGCGAGTAAAAAATGTAGATATTTTATACTGTGATTGAACTTAAAGTACTACCTGTTTAAAACCAGTAGATATAGGTCAACATATATGAACTCCATGGTAACCACAAATCAAAAACCTATAATAGATACACAAAAATGAGAGAGAAAAGAACACAAGCATACCAGTAAAGAAAACGTCAAACCACAAGGGAAGAAAGAAAAAGAAGAAAAGAGAAGAACTACAAAAACAATCAGAAAACAAGTAATAAAATGGCAATAAGTACATACCTATCGATAATTACTTTAAATGTCAATGGACTAAATGCTCCAATCAAAATACATAAAGTGGCTGAATGGATACAAACACAAAACCTGTATATATGCTGCTTATAAGAGACTCACTTCAGAGCTAAAGCACACAGAAAGAAAGTGAGGGGATGGAAAAGGATATTTCATGCAAATGGAAATGACAAGAATGTGGCGGTAGCAACACTCATATCAGACAAAATAGCCTTTAAACAAAGTCTCTAACAAAAGACAATGAAGGACATTATATAATAGTATAAGAATCAGTGCAAGAAGAGGATATTACACTCATTAACATATATGCACCCAATATAGGAGCACCTAAATAAATAAATATTTACAGACATAAAGGGAGAAATTGACAATAATACAATAATAGTAAAGGACTTTAACACCCCACTTACATCAATGGAAAGACCATACAGACAGAAAATCAATAAGAAAAGAGTGGTCTTAAATGACATAATAGACCAGTTCAACTTAATAGCTATCTACAGAATATTCCATCCAAAAATTCAGAGTACACATTATTTTCAAGTGCACATGGAATGTTCTCCAGGATAATTAACATGTTACACCACAAAACAAGTCTTAACAAAGTTAAGAAGATAGAAATAATATTAAGCATTTTTTCCAAACACAATGGTGTGAAACTAGAAAATAACTACAGGAAGAAAAATGTGAAAATCACAATCACGGGGAGACTAAACATCATGCTACTAAAAAAAAATGGGTCAATGAAGAAATCAAAGAGGAAATCGTCAAATACCTCTAGACAAATGAAAATGGAAATACAACTTTTCAAAATCTGTGAGATGCAGCAAAAGTAGCTCTAAGAAGGAAGTTTATAGTGATACAGGCCTACCTCAATAAACAAGAAAAATCTCAAATAAACAACCTAACCTACCATATTAAAGAATTTGAAATAGAAGGCCAAACAAAGCCCAAAGTCAGCAGAAGAAAGGGAATAATAAATATCAGAGAGGAAAAAAATACAGGCAAAAAATAATAGAAAAGATCAATAAAACCAAGAGCTGTTTTCTTCCCAAAGTTAAACAAAATTGATAAGTATTTAGCCAGGTTCATCAAGAAGAAAATAGAGGAGACCCAAATAAACAACATAATAAATGAAAGAGGAGAAATAACAACTGATACCACAGAGGTACAAAAAAACCATAAGAGAATACTACAAACAGTTATATGGCAACAAATTGGACAACCTAGAAGAATGGACAAATTTCTAAAAACATACATTTCAAGAGTGAATCAGGAAGAAATAGACAATCTGAACAGACCAACCACTGTTAGTGAAATTGAATTTGTAATAAAAATACTCACAGCAAGCAAAAGACCAGGACATGAGTGCTTCACAGGGGAATTCTACCAAACATATAAAGAAGAGCCAAGACCTAGTCTTCTCAAACTTTTCCAAAATATTGAAGAGGATGGAACACCCCCAAATTCATTCTACAAGGCCACGATTACCCTAATACCAAAACCAGACAAAGACACCACAACAAAAGAGAATTATGAGCCAATATCTCTGATGAATATAGATGTAAAAATCTTCAACAACATATTAGCAAACCTAATTCAACAACATATAAAAAGGATCATACATCATGATGAAGTGGGATTTATTCCAGGAATGCAAGGAAGTTTCAGTATTCACAAATCAACAAGTGTGATATGCCACATTAACAAAAAGAAGAATTAAAATCATGTTATCATCTCAATAAATGCAGAAAAAGCATTTGACAGAATTCAACATCCATTCATGATAAAAACTCTCATCAAAGTTGGTGTAGAGGAAACATATCTCAACATAACAAAGGTCATTTTTGCCAAACCCATAAATAACGTTACACAGAATGATTAAAAGCTGAAAGACATTCCTCTAAAATCAGGAACAAGACAAGGGTTCCCAAAAGAATGAAATTAGAACATTTTTTCACATCACATACAAAGTAAACTCAAAATGTATTAAAGACCTAAATAAAACTGCTAGAAGAGAACACAGGCAGAAAACTCTTTGACATAAATCGTAGCTATATTTTTTTGGGTCTGTCTCCTAAGGCAAAGGAAACAAGAGCAAAAATAAGCAAATAGGACCTAATTAAACTTAACAGCTTTTTCACAGCAAAGGAAACTGTTGACAAAGCAAAAAGACAACCTACTGAATGGGAGAAAATGTTTGCAAATGATGTGACTGATAAGGGGTTAACATCCAAAAATATATAAACAACTCATACAACTCAATATCAAACAAACAAAAAACCCAACAACTGAGGCCTGCCAGTTCCAGCTTGCACCCTATGTCTGTGCCTGTGCCCCCTCCCCCAGGCCTGGCCATGGGCCTCACACTGTCCATGCTCTTTTCATGGATCTTCAGGAAGAAACAGGTGAAAATCCTCATGGTTGGCTTGGATGCAGCTGGCAAGACTAAAGGAAAAAAAATGATTAAAAAATGGGCAGAAGACTTCAATAGACATTTTATCAAAAAAGACATAAAGATAGCCAAAAGGTACAAAAAAGATGGCCAACAGGCACATGAAAAGATGCTCAACGTCACTAATCATCAGAGAAATTCAAATCAAAACCACAATGAGATATCACCTCACACCTGTCAGGATGGCTATCACCAAAAAGAACACAAATAACAAATGTTGGAGAGAATGTAGAGAAAAGGGAACCCTTGTACACTGTTGATGGGAATATAAATTGGTGCAGCCACTATGGAAAACAGTATGGAGGTTTCTTAAAAAAACTAAAAATAGAGCTACCATATGACTCAGCAATTCCACTCTTGGGTATATATCCAAAAAAAATGAAAACACTTATTCAAAAATATACATGCACCCCAATGTTCATAGAACAATTATTTACAATTGCCAAGATAAGGAAGCATCATAAGCGTTCATCAACAGATGCATGGATAAAGAAGATATGATACACACACACACACACACACACACACACACACACACACTGGAATATTACTCAGCCATATAAATGAATGAAATTCTGCCATTTACAACAACATCAGTAGACCTAGAATTATGCTTAGTGAAATGACAGAGAAAGACAAATACTGTATGTTATCACTTATATGTGAAATCTAAAAAATAAAACGAATGTATATTAACAAAACAGAAGCAGACTCACAGATATAGAGAACAAACTAATGGTTAGTGGGGAGAGGGAAGGGGAGAGGTACAAGATAGGGGTAGGGGATTAAGAGATACAAACTACTATGTATAAAATAAATAAGATACATGGATTTATTGTCCAGGACAGGAAAATGTAACTATTATAATAACTTTAAAAGGAGTATAATCTATAAAAATATTGAATCAGTGTTGTACACGTGAAACTAATATATAATATTGTATATCAACTATATTTCAATAAAAATTAAACAAACAAACGAAACAAAGGAAAACAGGTACAGAGATCAGAGTAGTGGTTACCATAGAGGAAGGAGTGGGGGGAGGACAAAATGGGTGAAGGGGGCCAACTGTACAGTGACAGATAAAACTAAACTGTTGGAGTTGAGCACGCTGCCATGTATACAGAAGTCGAAATACAATGTTGAACACATGAAACATATATAATGTTGTAAACCAATGTTACTTCAATGAAAAAAATTTGATATCCCTTAGCAAGATTGATTAAGAAAAAAATGAGAGAAACCAGAATTTTCCAAAACCCAGATTGAATGAGGGGATATCACCATATATCCTACATATATTAAAAGTATGATAAAGAAATATTATAAACAAGTTTATGCCAATGAGGACAATTTAAATGAAATATAGTTTCTCATTAACTGCTCACAACAATCCTATAAAGTATTATTATCTCTATTTTATCTGAGGAATGTGAGACTCAGGGAAGTTCAGTGAGTTAAGGTCAGCTATTATGCCCATAGTTTTTCGATCACACCACATTGCCTTGGTATTGTCAATTCTGTCACTTCAATTTCTTCACGTACAAAATGAGGAAAACAATGATTTAGCATAGAGCAGTACTGTATAGATTATCAAATGATGATGCAATGATTTAATGTGAATATTAAATACATCCAGAATGTTAGTGATCAATCTCCTGCCTTACATCTTCCCTTGCTCTAAGTGGATATGGTAAATAAGTATGTTTTAGTAGAAAAGTGTATTTCTTTTTCCTAAATTTTGTTCTATAAATATTTGCTCTTATTACATGAAATTTAACAAAATCTATAATTGACCATCAATTGTATTCGATTTTTCTCTCACTTGGACAAAATGAAAGTCGAAATGTTTCCCTATGAAAAGACTATTCCATACAATTTATCAATCTCAGTTTTTCTTTGGAGAAATGGATCATTAAGTTCCCACTCTATGAAACACCAATATGTACTCCATTATGGGAACAATTCACACTATAAACTCAAATATTTCAACTTAAATTGGAACATGAATGAAGTTCCAAAATCTATTTGAAATGAGAAATTAAGGTCAACATAGTAGCAAATGAAATTCAAGATATTTGTCTGGAAATCAATAGAGCTGCTCTATATGTAGGTATGCATTTACTACTATATGGGAGTAAAATAAAAATATTGGCTTTAAGTGAGGAATTGTACTGCAAGTATGTGGGATTTCAACAAATTTTCTTTACACCCTGCTATCGATACGTTGTGATAATACAGGGGAAAATGTGAAGTATATATATGGTAGATATTTTTCTCTCCCCAATCATTCCATGTCCATCTTCTGCCCTCTTCCCACAACAAAGTGATGACAAATGGGCTATATTCTTTTTTTTAAAAAAAACACTTTTGGGCTCCCCTGGTGGCGCAGTGGTTGAGAGTCTGCCTGCCGATGCAGGGGACATGGGTTCGTGCCCCGGTCCGGGAAGATCCCACATGCCGCAGAGCGGCTGGGCCCGTGAGCCGTGACCGCTGAGCCTGCGCGTCCGGAGCCTGTGCTCCGCAATGGGAGAGGCCACAAACAGTGAGAGGCCCGCATACTGCAAAAAAAAAAAAAAAAGCACTTTTGGTAAGCTATAGCATACATAACAAAAAGTACACAATCTCAATTGTACAGATTGATACAATTTTACAAAATGACCATACCTACATAGCCAGCACCGACATTTAGAAACATAACATTACCAGCATCCCAGAGGTCTCCTGTGTGCACTCTTCCAGTCACCACCCACTCCCATCCCTCCTCAAAGCTAAATAAAATCCTGATTCCTAACAGAATAAGTTTGCTTTGTATGTCTTTGATAAAAGAATATGTACTATTATGTCAGGCTTCTCTTACTCATGTTTGTGATATCTGTCCACACTGTTGTACATAATTACAAGTCATATCCTCATTGCTGTGCAACATTCATGTGATCACATCAAAATGTATTTATCCTTTCTACTCTTGATTTTAAGTTTGGGAAGTATTACAAATGGTGACGCTATGGACATTCTTTTACATGATTTTTTTGTGATGATCAGCACTTTCTTTTTGGACATATACCTAGAACTGGAATTTTTGAATTATAGAGTATACAAGTGTTCAGCTTTGTTAGATACTGCCAAACAGTATTTTCCAAATTATTTGTACTAATTTACATCCCCATCAACTGTATGTGACAATTCTGGTTGCTCCACCTTCTTACCACCACTTAGTACTCTCTGTGCTCTTCTTTCAGACATTCTGGTGGGTATGGTCCTTCCTTCATCATCAATGCAGTGCATGTTGTTATATCTACTGAGTCTGTATATTATTTCACGCTCCTGTGGCTTACAGAAAAATGAGCTGATTAAATCTAGATAAACTTTTTGATCTTGGGTAATTAACTTAGACCAACTGAACCTCACCTTCTTTGTGAAACAAAATATTACCAGTTTGCCTATCTTATCAGATTGCTCTGTAGATTAAGTAAAACAAAGTACGGGAAATGCTAAAGAGGCAAAGAAGTATCATTATTACTATCATTTAGTACAGTGATTCTAAAACTTATTTCTTTATAGCAATCATTATATAAAGCTCACCTCAGACCTCTGAATCAGAATTTCTAGAGAAGCTGTTTGGGAATATGGTTTTTGAACCAATATATTCAGGTGATGTCTATAATCAGACATATTTGAAAGCCATTAATCTAGACTATGTTTTATGTTGCATAAAATGTCTTTTACACTTTCCAAGTGTCATTATTTTCTATTATTTAGCCATGGCTGTTATCCTCAGATATTTCTACGTAGTGAACAATATGTAATGTATTAATAGTGTTAAGTCCAATATCAGTGCCCTTTGAAACCATTTAACACTTAAAGACCCTAAGCACTGAATTTACAGCAATGCTAAACACAATCACTAATCTATGCTCTGCTTATAAATTCACTACTTCTAGGAAGTATATTAAGATTTTCATTGATTTGGTATTGAACAACATAAACATTTGTATGGATATTATGGAACTAGTTCTCATTCTATACTGATATTAAACTTTTGTTAATGCAAATGTAAATTGCTTCAACTTTCCTAGGAATTAATTTGACAGTATATATCAAGTACCTTATAATATTTTGTATGTATTTACCCTTCCAATTCTGCTTTTTGGGACTTTTCTTAAAATAATGGCCCTGAATGAGGACAATGCTTTCTACAGAAAAATGTCCACTGCAACTTTATTCATAATAAGATAAAATGGAAGCAGCCCAAATATCTAACAGTGTGAATTAGTATATAG
Source organism: Mesoplodon mirus (assembly GCF_964341445.2). Lineage (NCBI taxonomy): Eukaryota > Metazoa > Chordata > Mammalia > Artiodactyla > Ziphiidae > Mesoplodon > Mesoplodon mirus. Next base: position 129,713,727 of record NC_138981.1, on the reverse strand, counting down.
TACTGGTATAAATTTATGGTATAAATTTATGCAATGAGGTAGGCCATACTTAAAACTATAGATATAGATAGCATTTTTAATTAGGTTAATTAGGTTGTTTTGTTTTTCGCTACTGAGTTGTATGAGTTCCTTATGTATTTTGGATATTAACCGCTTTTCAGATACATAGTTTGCAAATGTTTTCTCCAGTTCTGTAGGTTGCCTTTTCATATTGCTGTTTCCTTTGCTGTGCAGAAGCTTTTTACTTTATTGTAGTTCTACTTACTAATTTTTTCTTCTTCTTGCCTGTGTTTTGATGTCGTATCCAAAATATTGCCAAGACAATGTCAAGGAAATTTCCCCCTTGTTTTCTTCTTGGATTTTCATGGTTTCAGGTCTTAAGTTTATGTGTTTAATCAATTTTGAGTTAACTTTTGTGTATGCTGTATGATAAGTGTCCAATTTAATTTTTTTGCATGTCGATATCCAGATTACTCAACATCATTTATTGAAGAGATTAGCCTTTCTTCATTTTTCATTCTGGATTGGATTTATTTTGGGGCTGTCAATTCTGTACCATTGGTCTATGTGTCTGTTTTTATTCCAGCACCATCCTGTTTTGATTAATATAACTTTGTAATATAGTTTTAAATCAGGCAATGTGATGCCTTCGGCTTTGTTCTTTCTCCAGATTGCTTTGACTATAGGAGTCTTCGTGGTTCCTTATGAATATTAGGATTTTTTTCTATTTCTGTGAAAAATGCCATTGGAATTTTGATAGGTATTGCACTAAATCTGTAGCTCTCTTTGGGTACTATGGACATTTTAACAATATTAATTCTTCCAATCCATGAACACAGGCTATCTTTCTATTTATTTGTGTCTTCTTCAAATTCTTTCATAAATGTCATATAGTTTTTAATGTACAGATTTTTCACCTCCTTGATAAAAATTTTTAGTTCCAGGATTTCAGGGTTTTTTAAAAAATAAAGTTTCTGTTTATTTATTAAATTCCTCATTTTGTTCAAGCATTGCTTTCCTGATTTTCTTTAGTTATCAATATGTGTTCTCATGTATCTCATTGAGCTTCTTTAAGATAGTTATTTTAAATTATTTCCCAAGCAATATGTAGATATACATTTCTTTGGGGTTGGTTACTGGAGCAATATTACTTTCTTTTCATGGTGTCACATTTGCCTGATTCATGTAGCCTTGAGTTGGTGTCTGTCCATTTTCAGGAGCAAACCTCTCCCAATCTTTACAGACTGGTTTCAGCAGGTAAAGTCCTTCTTTTTCTGGGTCCCCAGGTTGATGGGATTTCCTCTGGTCTCAGTCATGTAGGGTTGGAGCCAGGTCACATGTTTGCTTCCAGGTCCACAGTGGAGACTGCATTTTGCATGTTTTTTTTTACCAGTGGCTCAGGTGTGCATGTATCCTGCCTTGTCCTTAGGGAGACAGTACTGGCTCTAGGACCTTGGTCAATGGGGCTCTATCTGAGACAAAGGTCCAAATTGAGGGACTGTACAGTTAAGTCTGTAGATAGCAGGCCTGTTTCCAAGTTTGTGAACAGGTGTGGCTGCCATCGGGTGTCTGAGAAGGTTTCTCCCAGGTCACCGAGAGTATTCCTGGGCAGGTGGGACTGGCCCCAGTCCATGGTTGAGAGGGGCTGGAACTGAGTCACAGGTCTGCTTTAGGTCTACAGCCAAGATTTGTAGAGAAAAACATAAGGAAATTCTTGTGAACATAGTTCAGGCCAAAATTTCTCAAGACCAAGAAACACTAACCATAAAAAAAAAAATGGTAGGTTGGGATTCATCAGATTTAGAATGTCTTCTCTTGAAAATATACAGTTAAGTAAATGAAGAGGCAAGCCATAGACTAGGAAAAAATATTAGCAGTACTTATATCTGACAAAGGACTTATATCTAGAATATAAAATAACTTTTACATATCAATAATAAGGAAAACAGCTCCAAAATATTGGCAAAGATTTGAACTGAATCTTTACAAAAAGAGATACATAATGTGTCAAAATGTCCATAGCTACTAATCAGGGAAATGCAGATTAAAATCACAATGATTTGCCCTTATACACCTTCTAGAATCACTAAAATTAAAAAGGGTGAAAAGCAACTGGAACCCTCAAACAGCTGGGACCCTCATACACTTCTGGTGGTGATGTAAAATTGTACAACCACATTGAAAACGGTTTGGCACTTTCTTAAAAGGTGAAAATTTTGCCTACCATATGATCCATTATTCTGCCACTATGAATATACTCAAGAAAAAAGGAAATACACATTTATAAAAAAGCTTGTAAATATTTATTTATAGCAGCTTTATTCATATTAGCTAAACCTAAAAATTCAAATGTCTACTAACAGATCAATATATAAACAAGTTTTGGTATGTCTATACAGTTGAGCGCTACTGGCAAAGAAAAAGGAACAAAATACTGATATGCACAACTATATTGATGAATCTCAAAAACATGCTGTGTGAAAGAAGCCAGACACAAAAGAGTACATACTTTATGATCACATTTGTATGACATTCTAGAAGAGACAAAACCAATCTATAGTACAATAAAGCAGATTCGTGGTTGCCTAGGGCTGGAGATGGTGGAGATTAAATTCGATGGGGCATGAGGGACCTTTCTGGGGTGAAGGAAATTTTCCATACTTTGGGAATGGTGTGATTTTATAGGTGTCTACAGTTGACAAAAGATTGGAATGTACAGTTTAAGTGGGCTTGTTTTATTGTAGGTAAATGATTTTATAAAAAGTAAGAGTGCCACATAAGATACATGAAAAGCAGTCTTTTCATTTAATCGATCTCACATTACCTGAAAGAAATTTACAGCTGCCAAAGGGAAGCTGTTCATCCTCTCCTCACCTATCTTTTCTAACAGCTGGTTCTTTTTCAAAAAAAGATTGGAACAGCTATGCCCTTAGAGAATTTTTTTAATGTGCGGATACTTTGTTATAGTATCAAATTAGATTGCATTGAAAAATAAACCACCGTAGTCATGTGTAAGTCAAAGGCTATTTCCTAACACCAAAGGCTACTTCCTAACAGCAGAGGCAGTTTTCAATGGTCTGCATGGTGAATTAGTTCCATAGCCCCTATTCATAATAGAAGTTTTACTTCTGTTCTACAGCTGATGAAGCTGAAAATAGGCCTTGTGCTTTGGGGGTTAGTTTCTCATTTGGACTTCATAGAGGAAAGCTTATTTCACCATTTTTAAATTAAAAAATTAATTAAAAAAAACAAAGATATTCCAAGTTCTTGCTTAGTGGAATGCCCAGAACACTCCACTTTTATTTGAAACTGTCTCAGCAGACTCTTTTGATTATTTAAAGAATATATGCTTGGAGAGACTCCTAGAAATCCTTTAGTAAGAGATGCACAATACTTATAAAGCATAGGTACTGGCACCAAGCATATGAGCATCCTACTTCTCTCTTCAGACTCACTAAGAATCCTTTTTTTCTTACTGGGTGTAAATATTCCAGCAAGAAAATTACAGCAAGAATGTTTACTTTGGTTACCAGGATTCTAGCTATAAAATTATTTTCATTCTATCTAGTGTTTATTTCTCTTGATGCTGGAAGAATGACAGTGAATGTCAATCAACTTCATTGCTTTCTACATGTGTCCTCCTGGTTCAGATATTCAGAAATCTTACTGAAGGAAATAAAATAGGTGTTGCATTGTAAGTAACTATACCAGAAAAAAATGACGAGAATGTCTCTTGTGAATACCTTCACAACATAACCCTGTGTATTGGGTACCTTTTCCATTTGAAGCCTCAGATTTTCCTCTAAGACTACCAGAAATCTATTATCATAATGCAAGGACATACTTAATAGGCTCTAGTACTCTTTCTACTTGTTATAAGGTTTTTCATATCTGTTACATAGTCTGCCCTTCTATGAATACATACGTGTGTGTGTACACCCAGACATGTGTATGCATGTGCTGTCACAGATGTGTACTAGAGAAATAATATTGAATCTGAGTTTATTTGTTGTTTTGGAATTCTTATTACTTACTGCACTTTGGGTTTCTGTAGTTAGAGATTACTGGAAATAGGAGTTTTCATCAATTTTTGTTGAAATAATGCAGTTTGGTGGCATCAACTCATCTTTGATCAACTTACACTACCCAAAACAGTAAATATGCTCTTCAAAGAGTAAACATAATGCTGTGATACAGTAGGTGGTCTACAAATTTAGCAGCCATTTATTGGGCATCTGTTACTGTGAAGTAAAGAGAAATGTGACATGATACTTGCTTTCAAAGGGCTAATTGATGAGAGATTTGTTTGGGAACATATAGAATTCAGGGTTTCCTAAAAATATTAGCAAAAATAATAATAATTTTTAGTTTGTCAGATTAAGTGGGGGTCTACAGGGTGCTCTTCCATAGTGGTCCCAAGGAGTGTTCACACAGGCACTTTCTGAATACCTGTAGTGACCGAGAACTTGCTAATGCTTAAAATAGCTCATTCCAACATTGGCTACTATTAGAAATGATTTTTCTTATATTAAATCAAAATCTATTGCTCTGTGACTTCTACACACTGGTCCTAGTTATTCCTTCAGGGGCCCTCGGAAATAAATCTAAGTATACTTTTTCTTTGAAGATATTATTCACTTTAAGCTTTCACTTAATGAAATGATAAGTGGCTAAAACAACCTTTATTCATATAGTCACTATCATGGAGAGAAATCTTAATTTTTATGTTCAAAAAAGTATACTTTCTAGACAGTATGAAAGAGCTCATGGTTTGAACATTTAAAATGTCAAATTTTGATCAAACTTAGTACTTAAAGTACATGGATTTGATTTTTATAAAGGGAAGAAAAAGAAAGCAAGGAAAGTAGCATTTATTTACTATCTCTTGGGCACTTGGAACTTGCTAACTACTTACACATATCTTATTTAGTATTGACAAACAATGTTGTGAGGGGATATTTTATCTCCATTTTTTTTGCTTTTCTTTTTTATACTTTTTTATTTTTAAATTTTCTTAAGAAAATATGTATTATTTTAGAAATAAGTCATAAGATTAAAAATTTTAGATTTATAAAGATCTGGAAAAATCGAAATTCCTGAATGGAAAAATTTAAGTTTTATAAATTAAAAAACAATTTTGGAATGGAGCTAAAGTCAAAATTGGCCTGAAATTTTTCTCTTTAAATTAACTCCCCAACAGTCTGTTTCTTTAAATGTTTTACTGAATTAAATATCTTTTGTTCTAAGTGTTGGTTGAAGTACTGTGAGGACAAGAATGTATGATTCTTTATAAAGTTCTCAATAGTATTTTCTAATGTCAGCAAACTATTTCTTTTGGTTTTCTTTGCCACTTATCATATATTGTTTTATAACCTTATCAACTGCAAATAAAATCTATCGCTTTCAAGACAATGTTTTTCTTAAACGCTTTTAGTCTTAATTGCAATATTTTTCATGTTGAGTTGCTTAAGCCACATACTTTGTATTCAAGCAGATGTTTACAAAATAAATAATCATATTGAGTTTATGTGGCTCATAATTCCATGCATTACAGATTGTTTCAGGTGACTCTACAGACCTCATTTTCTTCTCACTTAAAAGATGCACTCAGAATAATATTTAAATTATATGTATGCATCTAATAAAAATATACAGTCATTTTAATACCTTTGCACTGTCAGTCATTGATAGGAAAATATAACCTGACATGCTCTGGATTGATCTCTGGTGGGCAATGCATTTGAAAGTGCTATAACTCTTGGTTAGCACAGTATTTCCTGGGATGTCATCTACCATCAATGTGCACTTTTGTTGTTATTGTTTGTTTGTCTCTTTGAGAGACTCTCCTGACCCTTGTCAGGTAAAAGCACAGTGCAAATATGTACGTCTTTTCCTCTTAGCAGTCTGGTGGATCCCACAATTTGGGACAGGTAGTTTTAAATCCAAATTAATTATAGGATGATTTACAAACTTGTGTTATGAGTATTATGTAAATTTACAAGATGAAAATTTAATATAGGCCAAGGGATATATTGCTTCTATGGGCTGAAATACAGCCTTCTCTGGGGTGGCATCACATTCATATTTGTAAAGACTATTTTTTAGAGTAGTTTTATGTTAAATTGAGAGGAAGATATGAAGACTCTTCATATACACCCTGCCTCCACACATGCATACCTTCTCTCATTATCAACATCCCCGTGGAGTGGTATATTTGCTACAGTTGATGAACCTACACAGACATCACAATCATTGAGTCCACAGTTTATATTAGGGTTCACTCTTGTGCATTCTGGGGGTTTGGACAAATGTATAATGACATATAGCCTTCATTACAGTATCATACAGAGTATTTTCACTGCCTTCAAAATCCTATGTCCTGGCACCCATCACCTCGAACATGGTGGACGAGCTTGCTGTCATCCGCAAAGGAGGGCGTCAAGCGCAAAAGCAGCTACATGATGTGGAATACATCCATTGCCCTGTTCTGGCCTCAGTTTCTTCACATGCAGTGGGAAGTCATTTAAGATACGTGCATCAAGACAGGAACACAACTCCAACCATTAGCAGAGAGGCTGCCTAAAATCATAAAAAGTCCACAGACACCCCAAAATACACCACCAGACGTGGACCTGTCCACCAGAAAGACAAGATCCAGCCTCATCCACCAGAACACAGGCACTAGTCCCCTCCACCAGGAAGCCTACACAACCCACTGAACCAACCTTAGCCATTGGGGACAGACACCAAAAACAACGGGAACTACGAACCTGCAGCCTGCAAAAAGGAGACCCCAAACACAGTAACATAAGCAAAATGAGAAGACAGAAAAACACACGTCAGGAGAAGGAGCAAGATAAAAACCCACCAGACCTAACAAATGAAGAGGAAATAGGCAGTCTACATGAAAAAGAATTCAGAATAATGATAGTAAAGATGATCCAAGATTCTATTTCCAAGATACAAAATCTTGGAAATAGAATAGACAAAATGCAAGAAACAGTTAACAAGGACCTAGAAGAACTAAAGATGAATCAAGCATCGATTATAAACACAATAAATGAAATGAAAAATACTCTAGATGGGATCAATAGCAGAATAACTGAGGCAGAAGAACGGATAAGTGAGGTGGAAGATAAAATAGTGGAAATAACTGATGCAGAGCAAAATAAAGAAAAAAGAATGAAAAGAGCAGAGGGCAGTCTCCGAGACCTCTGGGACAACATTAAACGCACCAACATTCGAATTATAGGGGTTCCAGAAGAAGAAGAGAAAAAGAAAGGGACTGAGAAAATATTTGAAGAGATTATAGTTGAAAACTTCCCTAATATGGGAAAGGAAATAGTTCATCAAGTCCAGGAGGCACAGAGAGTCCCATACAGAATAAATCCAAGGTGAAATATACCAAGACACATATTAATCAAACTGTCAAAAATTAAACACAAAGAAATCATATTAAAAGCAGCAAGGGAGGGGCTTCCCTGGTGGCGCAGTGGTTGAGAGTCCGCCTGCCGATGCAGGGGACACGGGTTCGTGCCCCGATCCCGGAAGATCCCACATGCCGCGGAGCGGCTGGGCCCGCAAGCCATGGCCGCGGAGCCTGTGTGTCCGGAGCCTGTGCTCCGCAACGGGAGAGGCCACAGCAGTGAGAGGCCCGCGTACAGCAAAAAAAAATAAAAAAAAAAAAAGCAGCAAGGGAAAAACAACAAATACCACACAAGGGAATCCCCATCAGGTTAACAGCTGATCTCTCAGCAGAAACTCTACAAGCCAGAAGGGTGTGGCAGGACATAATTAAAGTGATGAAGGAGAAAAACCTGCAACCAAGACTACTCTACCCAGCAAGGATCTCATTCAGATTTGATGGAGAAATTAAAACGTTTACAGACAAGCAAAAGCTGAGAGAGTTCAGCACCACCAAACCAGCTTTACAACAAATGCTAAAGGAACTTCTCTAGGCAAGAAACACAACAGAAGGAAAATACCTACAATAATGAACCCAAAACAATTAAGGAAATGGGAATAGGAACATACATATCAATAATTACCTTAAATGTAAATGGACTAAATGCTCCCACCAAAAGACACAGATTGGCTGAATGGATACAAAAACAAGACCCATATATATGCTGTCTACAAGAGACCCACTTCAAACCTAGAGACACATACAGATTGAAAGTAAGGGGATGGAAAAAGATACTCCATGCAAATGGAAATCAAAAGAAAGCTGGAGTAGCAATACTTTTATCAGACAAAATAGACTTTAAAATAAAGACTATTAGAAGAGACAAAGAAGGACACTACATAATGATCAAGGGATCGATCCAAGAAGAAGATATAACAATTGTAAATATTTATGCACCCAACATAGGAGCACCTCAATACATAAGGCAAATACTAACAGCCATAAAAGGGGAAATCGACAGTAACACACTCATAGTAGGGGACTTTAACACTCCACTTTCACCAATGGACAGATCATCCAAAATGAAAATAAATAAGGAAACACAAGCTTTAAACGATACATTAAACAAGATGGACTTAATTGATATTTATAGGACATTCCTTCCAAAAACAACAGAATACACATTTTTCTCAAGTGCTCATGGAACATTCTCCAGGATAGATCATATCTTGGGTCACAAATCAAGCCTTGGTAAATTTAAGAAAATTGAAATTGTATCAAGTATCTTTTCTGACCACAATGCTATGAGATTAGACATCAATTACAGGAAAAGATCTGTAAAAAATACAAACACATGGAGGCCAAACAATACACTACTCAATAACGAAGTGATCACTGAAGAAATCAAAGAGGAAATCAAAAAATACCTAGAAACAAATGACAATGGAGACACGACGACCCAAACCCTATGGGACACAGCAAAAGCAGTTCTAAGGGGGACGTTTATAGCAATACAATCCCACCTTAAGAAACAGGAAACATCTCGAGGAAACAACCTGACTCTGCACCTAAAGCAATTAGAGAAAGAAGAACAAAAAATTAGCAGAAGGAAAGAAATCATAAAATCAGATCAGAAATAAATGAAAAAGAAATGAAGGAAATGATAGCAAAGATCAATAAAACTAAAAGCTGGTTCTTTGAGAAGATAAACAAAATTGATAAACCATTAGCCAGACTCATCAAGAAAAAAAGGGAGAAGACTCAAATCAATAGAATTAGAAATGAAAAAGGAGAAGTAACAGGTGACACTGCAGAAATACAAAAGATCATGAGAGATTACTACAAGCAACTCTATGCCAATAAAATGGACAACCTGGAAGAAATGGACAAATTCTTAGAAATGCACAACCTGCCAAGACTGAATCAGGAAGAAAGAGAAAATATGAATAGACCAATCACAAGCACTGAAATTGAAACTGTGATAAATAATCTTCCAAGAAACAAAAGCCCAGGACCAGATGGCTTCACAGGCGAATTCTATCAAACATTTAGAGAAGAGCTGACACCTATCCTTCTCAAACTCTTCCAAAATATAGCAGAGGGAGGAGCAGTCCCAAACTCATTCTACGAGGCCACCATCACCTTGATACCAAAACCAGGCAAGGATGTCACAAAGAAAGAAAACTACAGGCCAATATTACTGATGAACATAGATGCAAAAATCCTCAACAAAATACTAGCAAACAGAATCCAACAGCACATTAAAAGGATCATACACCATGATCAAGTGGGGTTTATTCCAGGAATGCAAGGATTCTTCAATATATGCAAATCAATCAATGTGATACACCATATTAACAAATTGAAGGAGAAAAACCATATGATCTTCTCAATAGATGCAGAGAAAGCTTTCGACAAAATTCAACACCCATTTATGATAAAAACCCTGCAGAATGTAGGCATAGAGGGAACTTTCCTCAACATAATAAAGGCCATATATGAAAAACCCACAGCCAACATCGTCCTCAATGGTGAAAAACTGAAACCATTTCCACTAAGATCAGGAACAAGACAAGGCTGCCCAGTCTCACCACTCTTATTCAACTTAGTTTTGGAAGTTTTAGCCACAGCAATCAGAGAAGAAAAGGAAATAAAAGGAATCCAAATTGGAAAAGAAGAAGTAAAGCTGTCACTGTTTGCAGATGACATGATACTATACATAGAGAATCCTAAAGATGCTACCAGAAAACTACTAGAGCTAATCAACGAATTTGGTAAAGTAGCAGGATACAAAATTAATGCACAGAAATCTCTGGTATTCCTGTACACTAATGATGAAAAATCTGAAAGTGAAATCAAGAAAACACTCCTATTTACCATTGCAACAAAATGAATAAAATATCTAGGAATAAACTACTACCTAAGGAGACAAAAGACCTGTATGCAGAAAATTATAAGATACTGAGGAGGGCTTCCCTGGTGGCGCAGTGGTTGAGAGTCCTCATGCCGATGCAGGGGACACGGGTTCATGTCCCGGTCTGGGAAGATCCCACATGCCGTGGAGTGGCTGGGCCCGTGAGCCATGGCCACTGAGCCTGTGCGTCCGGAGCCTGTGCTCCGCAGGGGGAGAGGCCACAACAGTGAGAGGCCCGCGTAAAGCAAAAAAAAAAAAAAAAAAAAAAAAGATACTGAGGAAAGAAATTAAAGATGATACAAATAGATGGAGAGATATACCATGCTCCTGGATTGGAAGAATCAATATTGTGAAAATGACTCTACGACCGAAAGCAATCTACAGATTCAATGCAATCCCTATCAAAGTACCACTGGCATTTTTCACAGAACTAGAAAAAAAATTTCAAAATTTGTTTGGAAAAACAAAAGACCCCGAATAGCCAAAGCAATCTTGAGAACGAAAAACGGAGCTGGAGGAATCCGACTCCCTGACTTCAGACTATACTACAAAACTACAGTAATCAAGACAGTGTGGTACTGGCACAAAAACAGAAAGATAGATCAGTGGAAGAGGATAGGAAGCCCAGAGATAAACCCACGCACATATGGTCACCTTATCTTTGATAAAGGAGGCAGGAATGTACAGTGGAGAAAGGACAGCCTCTTCAATAAGTGGTGCTGGGAAAACTGGACAGGGACATGTAAAAGTATGAGATTACATCATTCCCTAACACCATACACAAAAATAAGCTCAAAATGGATTAAAGACCTAAATGTAAGGCCAGACACTATCAAACTCTTAGAGGAAAACATTGGCAGAACACTCTATGACATAAATCACAACAGGATCCTTTTGGACCCACCTCCTAGAGAAATGGAAATAAAAACAAAGATAAACAAATGGGACCTAATGAAACTTCAAAGCTTTTGCACAGCAAAGGAAACCATAAACAAGACCAAAAGACAACCCTCAGAATGGGAGAAAATATTTGCCAATGAAGCAACTGACAAAGGATTAATCTCCAAAATTTATAAGCAGCTCATGCAGCTCAATAGCAAAAAAAGAAACAACCCAATCCAAAAATGGGCAGAAGACTTAAATAGGCATTTCTCTAAAGAAGATATACAGACTGCCAACAAACACATGCAAGAATGCTCAACATCCTTAATCATTAGAGAAATGCAAATCAAAACTACAATGAGATATCATCTCACACCAGTCAGAATGGCCATCATCAAGAAATCTAGAAACAATAAATGCTGGAGAGGGTGTGGAGAAAAGGGAACACTCTTGCACTGCTGGTGGGAATGTGAATTGGTACAGCCACTATGGAGAACAGTATGGAGGTTCCTTAAAAAACTAAAAATAGAACTACCATATTACCCAGCAATCCCACTACTGGGCATATACTCTGAGAAAACCATAATTCAAAAAGAGACATGTTTCATTGCAGCTCTATTCACAATAGCCCAGAGATGGAAAGAACCTAAGTGTCCATCATCGGATGAATGGATAAAGAAGATGTGGCACATATATACAATGGAATATTACTCAGCCATAAAAAGAAACGAAACTGAGCTATTTGTAATGAGGTGGATAGACCTAGAGTCTGTCATACAGAGTGAAGTAAGTCAGAAAGAGAAAGACAAATACCGTATGCTAACACATATATATGGAATTTAAGAAAAAAAAAATGTCATGAAGAACCTAGGGGTAAAACAGGAATAAAGACACAGACCTACTTGAGAATGGACTTGAGGATATGGGGAGGGGGAAGGGTAAGCTGTGACAAAGCGAAAGAGAGGCATGGACATATATACACTACCAAACATAAGGTAGATAGATAGTGGGAAGCAGCCGCATAGCACAGGGAGATCAGCTCGGTGCTTTGTGACCGCCTGGAGGGGTGGGATAGGGAGGGTGGGAGGGAGGAAGACGCAAGAGGGAAGGGATGGGGGAACAGATGTATATGTATGACTGATTCACTTTGTTATAAAGCAGAAACTAAGAAAAAGAATCCTATGTCCTCTGCCCACTCATCCTTCCTTCCCCATAACCTTTGGCAGCCACTGATCTTTTCCCATCTTCATAAGTTTGCCTTTTCAGGAATGTCATAGTTGGAATCATACGCTATGCAGCCTTTTGAGATTGCTTCCTTCTCTCTTTTTTTGAATTAAAAATTACTTCATGGCTGAAAAATGCTCACCAATATCTGAGGCTTCAGCGAGGTACAATCTCTTTGCAATAGTAACATCAAGACCACTGATCACCATAACAGATACCATCATAATGACAATGCTTGAAATATTGTGAGAATTACCAAAATGTGACCCAGAGACACAAAATTAGCCAATGCTGTTGGAAATGGTGCCAGTATACTTGCTGGATGCAGGGTTGCCACAAGCGTTCAATTTGTAAACAAAAGCAGTGTCTGTGAAGCACCATAAAGCAAGCACAATTAACCGAGGTGTGCTTATAATTAAAGCCCCTACTTGTTTTGGGGGTTTTGTGTCTTACAGATTTGTTCAGATTTAAAACAAAATCCTTTCTCAATGTTTTTTTGTTTTTAACATCTTTATTGGAGTATAAATGCTTTACAATGGTGTGTTAGTTTCTGCTTTATAACAAAGTTTTTGTCAAACAGATCCCATTAGACCACCATGTTTGTGTTTCTCAAGTTTGTTTTCCCCCTCTGAGAAGATCTCTTCACAAGCATGGGCATCAAATAGCACTTCTTTTTGGTGAGTCTCTGAAAAATACATCAGGAGAGAATATTCAAACACATATTGTTAGTTGACCCCTCTTGGCTCTCATGATGCCTCTCATCAGCAGCATTAAAACATCATTGTCCTACACATGGCTAGAGGATTCCTCAACATTGATGAAACTACCATGGAATTTCACTGCCCAACTTTGCTGATCGCCGAGTATGTTTTATTATTTTACATTACCTCAACTGGGTTTTCTTCTCCCTGTAAACAGGCTTTAGTCTTCACTAGCTCTTTAAAAGCCCATTATGAAGCCTACTTATAATGACTGTCCTTTGCCACACTTGGCCTTGTCTCTCCACCATGCTTTCAATAGACTCTACTGCAGTGAGCCTGCATCACAATCACCTGGAGGGCTTGTAGAAACACAGGCTGCAGGCCCCACCCCCACGGTTTCTGATTGGTAGGTTTGGAGCGAGGCTGAGAAGTTACATATCCTAACAGGTTCCCAGGTGATGCTGATACATCTGATCTGGGACCTCACTTTGAGACTCCGGGCTCTACCAGCGTGCCTCGTGCAGCATACTGTTTGCCAGTTTTCACAGCTAGAGCCACTTAACTCACATGTTTTGATTCTGCCCCACGCAGGTAGGAGGGAATACAGGCCTTTCATTGGCTCAGTACGACGCAGCTTTACGGCAGATGTGACGTGGGTAGCAGAGCTGAGTGAGCCTTTGCTGAGTTCTCCAGCTCCCGTACCTCATTCCTTCCTGGATTCCTTGCTGGACACGCTGTTTCCTCTGGGACTAGGACACTTGGATTTCCCTTGCTCCATTCCTTCTGGAAGCTGCCGATGAGCAGGTAAGTTCACTTCCTGCATCAAGGAATGCACCTGGTTGCCTTCTGGTCATGTGAGACCCTATGCTCACTCGCGTTTTTGGTTTGCCTGCACTGATTTCTTTCTGTTGCTTGTTGTTAAGACTTTGCCGTTTGCCTCTTCTGTTTCAGTGAGTCTAGTGTCCTGGGTCTGACATTCCCAGGCCTGACTTCAAATACCACAGGCTACCTGCAAACATGGATTATTTATTCAGTTGAACAACATTCTTGCTTTCTCTCTGGCTGTTGCCCATTCTTTCCCTCTGTGGATTTCTATACGCGTTTCTAGACCCCTCAACTCCAGGCTCCATCTCCCTCATGCTCTGAGACTCAGTGCTGGCTTGTTTCTTTTCCTCTATGAATGATTACTTTTCTGATAAGATCATACACCTTGTTTGGAGGGTTCAAATGCCACCTACATGCATGACTTAGATCCAAGTAAGTCAACTATATTTTTTCCTTTCTAAACCTGTGTCAAGGAGGTCTATGGGCTTTCTATGCAAAGTGTTGTCTGAGGATCAGTGGCTTTCAGCATGTTAGGGGCGCTTTTTAGAAATGCAGAGCCTCAGGCCCCACCTCAGATGTACTGAGTTAGAATCCACGTTGTACCAAGAGCCCCAGGTGATTTTCATGCACATTGTGAAGAACTGATGTATGGTGTAGTGCCTATAGGATGAACTGCCCCCACCTGAGGCTAATTGTGCCTCTCAACCTTACTAATCAGTACTTTTCCCAAGTTCCTTAACACCACTGATGTAATTTTATACAACTCTGTTGGGTGAGTTTCCTGCTGATAATGTGAACTATGACCAAGAACCCATGATTCTGCAGGAGCCCAGAGTCTCTCTACTTGCGTCTCACATTTGTTGTTTCCTGGGTTATCTCTTGTACAAGGCCTTTTCAACTATGTCAGCATGCTAAAGGAATATTTCTTCATGCTTTTGGCCATAATCTGATCTGGGCTTGGATGACAGGCAGCTTGAAGGTCCAGGGTGGATGAGTACCCCTCAGCAATAAATTTTAGGTGCTCAGTGTAATGCTAGCTCACAGAGGTGACCATCCAAACATCTCTCATCAGCATTTACTATGGAGGAGGTGTGGAATGTAGATCAGCCTGGGTGAACTCCACCCCAGAGCTTCTGAGGTGGGTGGGGCCAGCAGTACTGGTCTGGACAGTGACCAGTGTTGCCAGAAACCCATTCCTGAAGGAACAGTGCTCCAGCCAGTGACTGAGTCCACAAGTCAGGTCCAACTATTGCAGGGAGGGGGCTAATAAGACATATACGGAGTGTCAGAGCCCCAATCAAGACTGCCTACATTCAGGATAGGGCTACAGCCCCCAAAGTAAGGAAACTGCTGCATTAACCTGGAGACCCAGGTGGACATGCCCTTATTCATAAGTAGTGCCATAGCAAGAACATGGGTTCTAGAATCCAAGCTGGGTTTGTGTGACCTTAAATAACTTTATCCTCAGATGGTCTTCCTAGGCAAAAGAAAATGCAGGTCCAGGGTCTAATAGAGGACTCAAATAGTAGGTGCTTAATTAAGTGGTAGTTTATTATGTTTATTATAGAGGTAATCATTCTTATGTAAGCCTATGGACCTCAGGGCTGCTCCAGGTTCTTTGAATTCTGACCCAGTTGGTTGGAGGGTTGGGTAGCTAGTGTAGTAACTTGTTCAGGATCTGAGCAGAAGGAAACATGCATGCTCAAAGCACAAGTGCTTAGCTAGGTATATTGGAAGACTATTTTTTCCTTTCCTATTTTGTTCTCTTGTGATTTGATGACTATCATCTTTAGTGTGGTGCTTGGATTCGTTTTTCTTTTTTGTATGTATATCTGTTCTAGAAATTTGCCTTGTATTTACCATGAGGTTTTGGTATAGCAGTCTCTCTCTCTCTCTCTCTCTCTCTCTCTCTCCATATATATATATATATATATATATATATATATATATATATATATATATATATATATATATATATCCTGAATTTGTACTCTCCTCCTCTCACAGTTACTGGTTTTGATATCATATTTGTGTGTGGATAATTTCCTACCTTTACTGTATGTTTGTCTTTACCAGTGAGCTTTCCCATTTCATAATTTTCCTGTTTCTAACTGTGGCCTTTTCTTTCCCACCTAGAGAAGTTCCTTTAGCATTCGCTGTAAAGCTGGTTTGGTGATGCTGAATTATCTTAGCTTTTGCTTGTCTGGAAAGCTTTTGATTTCTCTGTCAAATCTGAATGAGAGCCTTGTGGGGTAGAGTAATCTTGGTTGTAGGTTTTTCCCTTTCATCACTTTAAATACATCGTGCCACCACCTTCTGGCCTGCAGAGCTTCTGCTGAAAAATTCAGATGGTCTTAGGAGAGTTCCCTTGTATGTTATTTGTTGCTTTTCCCTTGTTGCTTTTAATATTGTCTCTTTAATTTTTGTCAATTTGATTACTATGTGTCTCAGCATGTTCCTCCTTGGGTTAATCCTGTATAGGACTCTCTGGGCTTCCTGGACTTGGGTGACTGTTTCCTTTCCCATGTTAGGGAAGTTTTCTGCTATTTTCAAATGTTTTCTCAGGTCCTTTTTCTCTCTCTTCTCCTCTGGGACCCCTATAATTCAAATGTTAGTGCATTTGATGTTGTCTTGGAGGTCTCTTAAGCTGTCCTCACTTCTTTTCATTCTTTCTTTATTCCGTTCCATGGCAGTGACTTCCACCACTCTGTCTTCCAGCTCACTGATCCGTCCTGCTTCATTTACTTTGCTATTGATTTCTTCTAGTTTATTTCCATTTCAGTTATTGTATTCTTCAACTCTGTTTTGTTCTTTATATTTTATAACTCTTTGTTAAAAACTCTTGTAACTTCTCCCTCTGTGCATCCATTCTTTTCCCAAGTTCTTGGATTATCCTTATGATCATTACTCTGAACTCTTTCTCAGGTAGATTGCCTGTCTCCACTTCACTTAGTTCTGGGGTTTTATCTTGTTCCTTCGTCCAGAGCATATTCCTTTGCCATCGTATTTTGTTTAAATTTCTATTTCTATTTTTATGTCTGTGGTAGGTTAGTTACATTTCTCGACCTTGGAGAAGTGGTACTCTGTAGGGGATGTCCTATGTGTCCCAGCAGTACACTCCCCTCTCATCACTCAAGGGCCAGGGACCAGCTTTTTCCAGGGTAGATTCTGACCTGAGTCTACGGAATCAGTTCCATAGGCTACAGGATCATAGTTTTCTTGCTTCTGGTATCTGTCCCCTGGTGGGTGAGGCTGGTCTAGAGACTTGTGTTGGCTTCCTGGTTGGAGGGGCTGGTGCTTGCTCACTGGTGGCTGGAGCTGGGTCTTGGCCCTCTGGTGGGTAGGGCCATGTTAAGGGACATGTCTAGAGGTGGCTGTGACCTCAGGAAGTCTTTAGGCAGCCTGTCTGCTGATGAGTGGGGCTGTGTTCCCACCCTGTTGGTTGTCTGGCCTGAGGCATCCCGGCACTGGAGCCTACAGGCTGTTGGGTAGGCCAGGTCTTGGTGCTTATGACCCAGGCAAAATGTCTGGCTTCAGTGAGAGTTCATGTAGATGACACTCTGATATTTCTGCCACTGGTGTCCATATCCCCAAGGTGAGCTACAGCCTCCCCCCACCTCCCCAGGAGACCCTCCAAGACCAGCAAGTAGGACTGGCCCAGGCTCCTATGAAGTCACTGCTTTCGCCCTGGGTCCTGGTGCGTGTGAGACCTTGTGTGCACCCTCCATGAGGGGAGTTTGTTTACCCCAGTCCTGTGGAGTTCCTGTACTCAAGCCCCACTGGCCTTCAAAGCCAAATACTCTGGGTGCTCCTCCTCCTGATGCCAGACCCGTAGGCTGGGGAGCCTGATATGGGGCTCAGAATTCTCACTCCTGTTGGAGAACTTCTGTGATATAATTGTTCTCCAGTTTGTGGGTCACCCACCCTGGTGGTATGAGATTTGATTATATTGTGAGTATGCCCCCTCCTACTGTCTTCTTGAGGTTTCTTCTTTGTGTCTTTGGATGTAGAATATCTTTTTTGGTAGGTTCCAGGGTTTTTTTTCTTTTTTAATCGATGGTTTTTCAGCAGTGAGTTGTGATTCTGGTGTGCTCCTGAGAGGGGGTGAGCTCAAGGTCATTTTATTATGCTGTCTTGTCCCTCCTAGGTCTAATTTCCATTTTTTAGATGAGGAAAATAAAGCTTAAATTACTGACAATATTTTTTGATCTGTTTGAGTTTCTCTTCAGGAGTCTGCCTGAGATTTATTAGGTTGGCCAAAAAGTAACATCTTACGGAAAATCTGAATGAACTTTTTGGCCAACCCAATACTTAGTGCTGCATTCACCTCCATTATCTGCTGCATTCACCTCCATTATCTGCTTTTCCTCTTTAGTCACAAAGCTTGTAGTCATGAAGACTGGCCTACAAGTTTAGCTCTACCAGTTAACGTATGTACTCCTGGCCCTTTCTCAGAGTCTTCAGGTGCCTGAACCCCCAACAGCAAGGGGTTTCTGAAATTGCTTGTGTTTTTATTGACCTGGCCAATGTCATAGTCACTCATATTCCCACCAAGCTGAGCTTTGTCTGTGACCTTAATTATGTTGGAATAGTTTGAAAAGCTGGGCTTCTACCTAGAATCCTATTCTGAAGCTTAGACTGCTTTTCTGGAGCCCTAGATGATGGCTCTTATCAATCTCTTTTCCCTGGATAGCAGGCCTAATCTCTGATATTGATTGTTGCTTTCTAGGGGTCCTGCTGCAAATGGTTTGATCATTCTCAATCACAAAAGCTGTTACCTGTTTGACTACATTCATTGAGTCATTAGTTAAATATGTAACTGAATATCTACTAGGACTAGGGATGAAGACATTATATATATATATATATATATATATATATATATATATATATATATATATATATATATATATATATATATATAATAGAAGCTTACAGAATATTGAGGTGAGAGAAGTAGCACCCATATTAATTGTCTGTCTGTTGCAAAATAACAGAAGCAAGGCAATTCAGTAGGTAACTTGAAGTGGTGTCAGGGGTGCTTTCCCAGAGAAAGTGACACTTATAACTGAATCTGAAGATGAAATTCAGCTTATTTAGGTAAAGAGAGGGTGTGAATGACATTTGAGATGAGAAAAACTGTACATGCTCAGCTCCTAAGCAGGAAATTTGGAGAATGCTTGGAACATACAGTGTTGGAAGAGGAAATTTTAGGCATGATTGGAGAAGTAGGCAGGTGCCAAGTTACAAAGGCCCTTGTTTCCATGCTGAGGAGTTTGAATTTTGACATGGAAATACTTTCTTTCACACCTTATCACTGGCCTAGGAAACCCTTGAACTTCAAATCTATAATTCAAAGTCTTCCACATGGGTATTCTTTTTAGCCCCATTTCTCATTTTTATTCTATACTCTACTATATTTTAGAGTCATAGCTCTCTTCTTTTCTCCATTCATCACTATTGTGGAGCTATTGGCACACCATTCAACAGATCAGGGCTGCCTTTTCCAGAAAATAACTTAGAAGATTTGCCTATGGTCTTATCATTGTTAAATGTACTCCACATTGTTCACAGGGATGGAAAAGTTTAATTTTTAAGAGAGTCATATATTTCAAAAGAAAACTTATACAAATAGCTTGACTTGCAGATTTCATAATAGTTTTCATTTTGAAGAAAAAAATTCCTTTAGCTCAGAGCAACTGCACAGGATAAGAAGCCCACTTTATCTCTCTTTCTGTATATGTGTGTGTGTTTAATTTTCCTGTACAGGAAGGAAGAAATCTAGGCTTTCTGGTTCTCAGCACAAAAAAGCTGGTAATCCTTCTGGTTGGGCTTGGCTAGGGGAGTGGCATGATGAGAAGCTGGAATTCCACATGTTTCAGTGAGAGCTCCATGTTACAGTGTAACCATGGGATTTCACTGCATTGTTACTGTAGGCTGAATCCTACTCATCATTGCATTTAGAAGATAAGTACGCCTGTTAAAAACTGCCTAAGCAATCAATTCAAAGGAGTGGTGGTGACATAGATGTGGGTCATTTAAATGACTTGGAATACTATATAACATTTTATTCAGTTGTCAATTAATGGTTTCTCAGCATTCTATAGAGGCAGGCACTGCTGAAAGCCTTGCATTTGAGGAGCAATCTGTGAATCTGTTAAGATATTTGTAGCCACACCACTTTCAAACCCACATTCTGAAGCAATCTTACTTACCGCATATTATGACATTCACTAAGAAAAGGAACATCCAGCACCCCTCCAAAGCAGCTCCCACACCACCCCACCTAGTGGGCTGCCTCAGCTGGCACCAGTGCCCCTTGAAAGCAGCTCCCAGTCCAGAGGCCAGTTCTGCACACCAACATGCCTATAAATAGTTGTAACCAGGCCTCACAGCCAGTCATGCCAGGAGCCAGCCCTACATATTTGCATGCCTGCAGCAGTCACAGCTGGACCTCTCAGCACTTAAGTATATAACCAAATATTAAAAGACATAAAGGGAAAATTGACAGTAATACAGTAATTACAGGAAACTTAAACACCCCACTTACATCAATGGACAAATTACCCAGAGAGAAAATCAATAAGGAAACTCTAGCCTAAATGCCACATTAAACTAGGTGGACTTAATAGATATATACAATAAATTTGACCCCAAATCAACAGAATACACATTCTTTTCAAGTGTGCATGGAACATTCTCCAGGATAACTCCTGTGTTAAGCCACAAAACAAGTCTCAATAAATTTAAGGCAATTAAAATCATATCAAGCATCATTTCTAACCACAATGGTATGAAACTAAACATTACAAGAAGAAAATGGAGAAAATACAAATACATAGAGGATAAAGAACATGCTTCCAAATAACCAATGATCAATAAATCAAAGAGGAAGTCAAAAAATACCTTGAGACAAAGGAAAATGGAAACACAACACTCCAAAATCTGTGGTACACAGAGCAAAAGTAGTTTTAAGAGGTAAGTTTATAGTGATAAAAGTCTACCTCAGGAAACAAGAAAAATCTCAAACAATCTAACCTTACACCTAAAGGAACTAGGAAAAGAACAAGAAAACCCCAAAGTTAGTAGAAGGAAGGAAATAATCAAGAGCAGAAATAAATAGGGACAAAGACATAGAGAAGATCAATGAAACTAAGAGCTGGTTCTTTGAAAAGATAAACAAAATTGATAAACACTTAGCCAGACTCATCAAGAAAAAAAGAGAGGGGGCCTAAATAAATAAAATAAGAGATGAAAGAAGAGAAGTTACAACTGACACCACAGAAATACAAAGAATTATAAAAGATTACTGAGAATTTGTTTCAATAAGTACATACTACAGTAGCACATACTCTTGGTTGGTTGAATCCACAAATGAGAAACCACAGATTTGAAAGGCTAACTATAAGTCATAGCCAGATTTTTGATTGCATGGGGTGTCATGCATCATTCAAGGGTCAACTGTATACAACAAAGCTATAGTAATCAAAACAGTATAATACTGGCACAGAAAACACATAGATCAATGGAACAGAATAGAGAGTTCAGATTAAACCCAGTCACCTGTGGTCAATTAATCTATGACAAAGAAGCCAAGATTATACATTTGGGAAAAGATAGTCTCTTCAGTAGATGGTGTTGGGAAAACTGGACAGCTACATGCAAAAGAATGAAATTAGACACCTTTCTTACACCATATACAAAACTAAACTCAAAATGGATTAAAGACTTAAATATAAGAACTGAATCCATAAAACTCCTAGAAGAAAACATAGGCACTGTGCCCTTTGGCATGGATCTGTTTCCACAGGCAAGGGCAAAAAAGCAAAAATAAACAAGTGAGACTACAGCAAGCTAAAAAGTTTTTGCCCAGAGAAGGAAACTATCAACAGAACCAAAAGGCAGCCTACTGAATGAGAGAAGATATCTTCTAACAATATATCTGATAATCAGTTAATATTCAAAATACATAAATCTCACAACTCAATATAAAAAAAATAGTTCTATTAAAAAAATGGGTAGAGGACTTGATTAGACATTTTTCAAGGAACACATACAGATGGCCAAGAGACACTTGAAAAGATGCTCAACATCACTAATCAGGGAAATACAAATCAAAATCACAATGAGATATAACCTCATACAATTGATGTGGCTACTGTGGAAAACAGTATGGAGGGTCCTCAAAAAATTAAAAATAGTACTACTGTATTATCCAGCAATTCCACTTCTGGGTATTTGTCCAAAGAAAAAACCCACTAATTTGTAAATACATACACACCCCTATGTTCATGGAAACACTATTTACTATAGCCAAAATATGGAAGCAACCTAAGTATCCTTTGATAGATGAATGGATAAAGAAAATGTGGTTTATGTGCATATACAATGGAATATTACACAGCCATAAAAAATGAAACCTTGCCATTTGTGATGACATGGATGGACCTAGAGGGTATTATGCTAAGTAAAATAAGTCAGAGAAATACAAATACCATACAGTTTCACTTATATGCTGGATATATAAAACAAAACAAATGAACAAACAAGATGAAACAGACTCATAGATAACAGAGAACTAACAAGTAGTTGCCAGAGGGGAAGGAGTTGGGGTGTTGGGTGAAATAAATGAAGGAGATTAAGAGCTACAAACTTTCAGTTACAAAATAAGTTACGGGGATGCAACATACAACATAGTGAATATAGTCAATAATACTGTAAAAATTTTGTATGGTTACTATGCTGGTGGTGACCAACTCATAATGTATATAAATGTCAAATCACAGTGTTGTACACCTGAAACTAACATAATATTGTATGTCAAATACACTTCAATTTAAAAAATGAGATAGGAAAGAAAAGGGAAACCCAACTCTTTGGTGGTGTTAATGTTGGTGTTCAGGTTTTATCATTTATATGTGGAATCTAAAATATGACACAAATGAACTTATCTACGAAACAGAAACAGACTCACATAGAGAACAGACCTGTGGTTGCCAAGGGGGAGAGAAGGATGGATTGGGAGTTTGGGATTAGCAGATGTTAACTATTTTATATATATGTATAACTGAGTTACTTTGTTGTACACCAGAAACTAACACAACATTGTAAATCAACTATACTTCAATAAAATAAATTTTAAAAAATAAACAATAGAATAAAAAAAAGAAAACATCTGGTTTTTACATGTTTAGTCATGAGTACCATGCAGAGGTGAAAAAGAAATAATCATCCTCACTTTCTTTTTTTTTTTCCCACGTATGAACGCAAGTTTTAATTACATTCTCTTACACAGCAGAAAAAAAAATATTGTCTCAAACAGCCTCTTTTTCTTCCAAGCAGTTTGAGTTTCAAAACCTCACCTCACCTCACAATCTAATGTTTTATATAGGAGTAAAATCAAGGGGCCTAGGGACTTGTTCCTTTCACATATTTCTGGAGCACCTGCTATATGTCAGGGTATTACCTGGGGCGGGCATTATCATCCCTAATTTATAGGTATAGGAACCGAGTTAAGGGACATAGTTTCTGAAAGCTGGCAGAGCTGGGGTTCACAGCCAGCTGTCTTCCCCTCCAAGTGCACACTCTTCACCACATCACATGGCATAATGAAGGTACAAAGTGCGAGGTGACAGTCTTCTTTTTCTCTTGCTTCTCATTTGTGGCTGTCCACATATGCTGCAGAAAGCAGGCATCTTTTACCTGTCAGGGAGAGCTGAGGCAGCGACACTTTCCACACCCGGAGGATACCGTGCTGTTCCACGTGGGCTGCCATCTTGGAGCATACCCCCTCACTTTCTCTTACTTGTTTCTATAACCCCAGGGTTGAGGGGAGAGCTTCACCCAGAGAGAGGGTATACAGAAACATAAAAATAAAACAACACCATATTTTGCTGACTTAAAATTACGTGGTCTCAAGATGTGGTGGGTGGGGAGGTGGGGAAGAAAGACTATGTCCATGGCCAGTACTCCTAATGTCACTCTGTTACCTAAAATGTCAGTTATGTTCCATCCTTGAACTGTTACTTAGCCCAGAAAATACAGTGTGATTCCCTCCCATATCTTGCTGACTCTGAAAGTTGAGCATACTCGATCCTCAGATTGTAGTCTAGGATCATAGACTGACCCCAGGCTTAGGTAGGAAGAATAAAAAGTCTGGGGTCAGGAGCCCAGTGCATAAGTGTCTAGTACATCTTGTGTCTGACCCACACTGACTTGCTTGCCCCTGTTTCCAGTGTTTACATGGTTATAGCCATCCTTGTTCCCAAAAGGATTGATAGTACTTTACAAAAGTACAGTACATACAAAACAAGTTAAATCCTACAAATTGTTTTGTTGTGGATTAATACATCAGAAACATGAAAAAATTCATATATACATGCATATATACATACATTCATATATATTTAATCAAGTTCTACAAGGTAATACCCCTCATTAAAAGTTGTTTAGTTAGAGTGGTTATGAGTTACTTTTACACTTACTATTTATATTTTATAATGTTTTATGCAACTAACAGGTATTATATAATAATGAAAATACAACTGATTTTTTAAAAGGAAGGAAAAAACTTGTGCAAATGAAAATTGAAGAAGAAAAATGAAGCCAGGGTTGAGGTTAATACACAAAATAAATTCCACAGTCACTGTGAACTTGCATTCATTTATTTGACAAATATTTTTGTTAGGAGCTGTGCTATGAACTAGGGGGTATAGAGGTAAAGAAGATAAATACTTTTCCTGTCTTCAAAGAACTTATTTTTTAGTGGGGAGGCAGATATTCATCAAATAAACATACAAATGAATGAAAATGTACATCTGTGATAAGTAATATGGAAGAATGTGTAATTTTAGAAACATAAAAATAAATAGCTTTTTTGGTTCGGAAGTTATCCTATTCATTGATTGACTAATTGAATGCTGTACTTTGCTATTTGTGAGCCCTGCGTTTCCCTGTGAGCTTCCTAGTAGCCAAAGCAAACAAGAAATAAGATTGCTTGCATGAAGCAATTCATTACAAAGGAAGCATAGCTATTTCTAGGACCGAGACAAATTTTTCATAAGGGGACTTGAAAAGATGACACCTTTCAACAGCATTAATAGCATCTCTACAGTAAATATGTGTCTATTATCAATCGCCAGGGATTAGGTTCTTGTCTTCCATTGATGGTGTTTTTATTCCAAAATCTCAGTTGCTCAAAGATTGTGTAAGAAATCTGAGGATCATTGCTCTCCTCCTCTTTCATTTCCACTAGTCTCATACTATCTGGACATTAGTCCATCATTTGATGCTTCCTCCTTATGTAGGTGCTCTATTTAGACCTCCCTTTGGGATTTAAGTTTTAGCATTGTGTCAGAATGTTCTCATCACTTGAGTTGCTGGCCTATGGTTAAATACCCCTGCTGAAGCATATGTCCATCCCTCAATGTTCATCTCTTAATGAAACTTAACAATACAACAATGATGAGGACAATAATCATTCTCATTAATAGCACCTTCTAAGGAACAGACACTGTACTAAGCACTTTATATACGATATTTAATTTAATCCTACCATAACTCTATGAGGTAGAAAACTTTTTTTTTGATTTTTTTTTTTTTTTTTTTTTTTTTTTTTTTTGTGGTACGCGGGCCTTTCACTGCTGTGGCCTCTCCTGTTGCGGAGCACAGGCTCCGGACGCGCAGGCTCAGCGGCCATGGCTCACGGGCCCAGCCGCTCCGCGGCATGTGGGATCCTCCTAGACCGGGGCACGAACCCGTGTCCCCTGCATCAGCAGGCGGACTCTCAACCACTGCGCCACCAGGGAAGCCCAGAAAACTTTTTTTTTTGAGAAAAACCTTTTATCATTTAAAAAAAGTTTCTTACAGTATGTCCTTGTTGGTTGTATATTTTAAATATAGCAGTGTGTATGTGTCAATCCCAAACTCCCAATTTATCCCTCCCTCCCATCTTTCCCCTTTGGTAACCATAAGTTTGTTTTCTTAATTCCGTGAGTCTGTTTCCGTTTTGTAAATAAGTTTATTTGTATCATTTTTTAAAAAGATTCTGCTTGTAAGAGATATCATGATCTTTGTCTTTCTCTGTCTGACTTCACTTAGTATGATAATCTCCAGGTCCATCCATGTTGCTGCAAATGGCATTACTTCATTCTTTTTAATGGCTGAGTAATATTTCATTGTATATATGTTCCACACCTTCTTTATCCATTCATCTGTCAGTGTACATTTAGCTGGCTTCCATGTCTTGGCTATTGTAAATAGTGCTGCAATGAACATATTGGTACATGACTCTTTTTGAATTATGGTTTTCTCAGGGTATATGCCCAGTAGTGGGATTGCTGGGTTGTATGGTAGTTCTATTTTTAGTTTTTTAAGGAACCTCCATACTGTTCTCCATAGTGGCTGTATCAATTTACATTCCCACCAACAGCGCAAGAGAGTTCCCTTTTCTCCACACCCTCTCCAGCATTTATTGTTTGTAGATTTTTTGATGATGGCCATTCTGACTGGTGTGAAGTGATGTCTCATTGTAGTTTTGATTTGCATTTCTCTAATAATTAGTGATGTTGAGCATCTTTTCATGCGCCTGTTGGTCATCTGTATGTCTTCTTTGGAGAAATGTCTATTTAGGTCTTCTGCCCATTTTTTGATTAGGTTGTTGTAGAAAACTACTCTTGTCCCTATTTTAGGATGAGGAAATTGAGATATGGAAAAGTAACTTACTCATAATCACATATCTATTACATGGTCAGTCTGAGCTGTGAACCAAAGGTCATGCACTGAACCACCAAGCTCTCTCCAGTGCCTGTCATTGCTAGTAATTTGCCAGTGCCTATTTTCCATGCAAGACCCCCTGGACTGGACCAGCCCCTTGGTTATGCCATTATTCATACACTAATTCCTTCATTCAACTAACATTTGTTACGGATGTCTTATGAGCAAGCAGTATGCTGACCTTAGGGATATGATGGTGAGCAACATATTATACATACAGGCATACTGGCTGACCTATACTCACTAAAGCACACCATTACAAACTGTGATAGATGCTATGTAGGAGAGTCCACACAGGAGAACCCAAGATAACCGTGAATTTAGGGACTTGAGACCTGAAAGAATGGGTAGTCATTAAATAGGCAAACTGTGGCATATTTGCGGGTGGGACAGTGAGACAGTATCATAAGCAGAAGGAATAATTTATGAGAAAGCTTTGAGATGGTAGGGAATGTACCCAGTTGAATAAATGAAACAAAACCTGCACAGGTGGAGTAAGAAGACAATGAATAGAGGGGTGTAACACAAGGTAGGAGACTTTGGTAGTGGCCCTAACTCTGCTCACATAAGACTTATGAATTGATAGGTTATGGTGGAAATTATTTTTTTTCAATCAGAAGAGTAATGGAAAGCTGTGGATGGGCTTTAGGTGGATGCCATGCAAAGACTTGTTTTGTTTCTAAACTGATAAACAATTGTGGAAAACATTAGAAAAAGACAGAAGAGGTGGGGAACTACTAGGACACTACTACAGGCACCTGAGTGGCTGCAGAAGCCCCTGCCTCTATTCTTTTTTTTAATTGATATATAATTGGCATATAACATTGTGCATACTTAAGGTATACAGTGTGTTGATTTCATACATTTATATATTGCCATGATTACCACAGTAGCATTAGCTAATACCTATCACATCACATAATTATCTTTTTTGTAGTGAGAACGTTTAAGATCTAGTCTCTTAGCATCTTTGAAGTATGTAATACAGTATTGTTGACTATGATCACAGTGCTATACATTAGATCTCCAGAACTTGTTTATCTTCTAGTTGCAGGTTTGTGCCCTATGACCAACATCTTCCCCACCTCATTGTGATGGCTGGATTTTCAGGGTAATATGACAATTGAGCAGGATTCTACTTGCATGCATCCCATTTGAATAATCTACTAATTTAGACACACCCTGTTAGAAAGAAATTGATTAAATTGGTCAAATAACTGGTTATTTTGGAAGCAATTTGGTTGGCAATAAATTGAATAGTCACAAACCAGGGTATGTGAAATGTTACTTATATATACATATAATGCAACTCATTTTGGCTTTCAAGCTTCCACATTTGCAAATGGACAGATCTATGCTTTTCTGTAATATTCAATATCATTCAGTAATTTGAAAGCTGAAATCAAGTAACGTAACCTTGCCAGTGTCTCTTTCACAGCTTAATTATTTGGGGTAAAACCTCAGCCCTTAATGGTTTACTTCCCTCCCTTTGTCAGCCTTTCTTCCTTGTGTGATCCAAATTGCTAAGCAGTGGTGGTAAGGGTGCTTATGTCTTCTTCTGGCATTGTGGAAGTGGTGTCTGGTCAGTGATAACTACAGACTGTTTTTTCTTATGCCTCTCAACCTTTGGGCGTCAGCAGCTCCTCAAGCACCCTATGCACACTAGGGGTTTATTGAGAGTACATCATTTGGTTAAATCAGAAGCAACATTTTTGAGCCCTCACTTTTAAATCTAAAACTTGTTCACATGGATTTCTAACAGACTGGACAATTTCAGAATCATTCTGTAGCATCTTTCTAGAATAAGGTCTTATAAACAATAGGTATTCCACAAATATATGATAAACAGATTCTAATTAGTCTCTGAAACTTCCATAAAGTACTGTGAAGCTATTGCTTCATTTTGTTGGAAGTTAGGAGGTAGAGGTTTCAATCAACACATTATTTCCATGTACATTCACCAGATTTGTTTTATGTCTACAATTTGCATATCTAAGCTTCACTAGGCTGTGAGTATAAAATGAGGTCATATTGCCTTTCTTTTCTTATTTTAATGCTTAATTTACAAGAGCTCAATCCTCTACTGACTCCAATGGAGGAATCCCCCAAACAAACTACACCCAGTTGTTTTTGGTGAACTACAAAGAATTATGCATATGTTCACAGCTCATCTACAGTGTTCTTCCTTTCCTGTTCTCATGACTCAGCCAGTGGCCACTATTTTAGGACATCACCTAAAGAAACTCAGTACTGCCAGGACCATAGTGTCTTTCTAGAGACATCATTGGTAACAAGAGTGCTTTATCCCAGAGTTCACAAGAAATCTGAGTGGTGCTTGATTCTCTGCAGAGCTGGGAAGATTTGCCCTTGCCATAGATTTCCATCTCATTTTGTCAACTGGGCCCTGAAGTGACACTGTTCAAGTCCAGAGTCTCAGAGATTATCTCAGGAACGTTGTCCCTTTAACTCCTTCAAATTTATATATCACAATTTTATGCAACCAAACAAGAACACTTAATATTTTCATTTTCCACCTCCATCAACATGTATCTCTTTGAGTAAAAAACACAAAGGCTATACTTGCCATAGGCATTCACAGAATGAATGCATACTGTCTTTACATATATTAACAAGAAGTGTGAGGGGCTTTATTTCCAGAATTCAAGTTGTTTTTGACCTAAGTTGAATACAGTGAATTTTGGTTAAAATTCCTTTTTTTTTCCTTGAATGATTTAGATAACCATTTCAACTTCTCACTAAACTGTTCAGAAATAGAGTATATTTTTAAAACATAATAATAAATTAGTAAGTATATCATAGACATGTAACAATAATAAGAGCACACCAATATATAAGCCAAAGGAGAAAATTATCTGTATTTTATTTAGTGATATTTATATTCTTTAGAGGAAATCAAACATAAAAGAGAACATGGTGCAATTCCATTTACTAACTGCTGAGTGGAAAATAAATAGAATATTAAAGACACAAGGGGGGAAGAAACCCTGCATGATTAACAACATTAGTAATTCTTCTTTCTCAATTATTTTAAAGTTATAATTATTTTTCATTCTTAAAAGACTATGGAAAAATATCATCACAATGGAATACGTAAATTTGTTTCTTCATCAGAGGAATATGTGTTTATTGAAATATTGAGATAAGCAAAAAAGAAACACTTTTTCTCATTAACAATTAGAACTTCTGTACAGTAACATTAGTGTCATTAACTTCTAGTTTCTATGTTTTGTGTGCTTAGCTTGCCTAACCATGTCCTTTCTCACTGGCATTTTGTAAAGTTATGCAAAAATCAATTTCTAGAGCATAGATTCTTAAACTTGGTGGCACATTGGAATCACGTAGGAAAGCTATAAAGAAATAACTGTTGTCCTGGTCTCACACCTAGAGATTCTGGTTGAACTGGTATGTGATGTGGTCTGGTTGATTTCAGTGCACAGCCAAGTTTGGGAACCTGTGTTTGGGAACTAGAGTTAGGCGATTTCTTGGATCATTCCATCACTTCCATGTTGAGCCTTGTTAACTATATGGAGGCAGCATTTTATAAGGTTTAAGAGTACATGTTCTGAATTTTGACTGTTGAAGTCGGAGCTTCCAGTCTACCAGTCATATATATGTCACTTTATATAAATTACTGAACCTGACTAAGCTTCAGTTTCCTCATCTTTAAAATAAGAAGGGCAAGGTTACCTGTCTCAGATTTCTGATCAAGTTCAAATTAAATACATTTTGTAACGTATTCAGCAAAGTCTGACACAGAGTATACTTAATACCTATTAACAATTCATAATTTTTATTATTAATAAATTAAATAATGCATGTAGATCATTTATCAAAGCATCTGGCACACTAAATGTTTGTTGATATTATTATGTTATTATCATTATTTAAGCTGCATGGGTCGTGACTGCCTTCTGTGGTCATACTACCAAATAGAAGTCCTCTGCGACAGCCAGTTTTTAAAGAGCTTGATTAAGAGATAAATCTATTGCTGCACTTAAAATACAGACTAGAATAAAGCATCTCACCTTTTTAAAGATGAATTTGGATAACAGTTCAGGTTACCTGTTTTCATTTCCAAACTATATCTTTGATAATCAAGCTAGGAATTATAGTAATTCTGAGGTATTATATACTATATATTGAATAGTTAGAAGGGTTAACTTTCTCCTCTTTTAGATAAACAAATTGCCTCTTATATTTAATGTTTTATAAAAAGAGAAAAATTTTTTTCATATGTACTTGAAAAGTGATGCACAAAACAAATGGTAGCTAAGAGAAAGGAAAAGAAATAATACAAACAATGAAATGAAGAGGGTTGTATCAAATTCTCGTTTGGAAAATACCAGCCTCCAACTGATGTGATGTTGGATCCAATGTGTATGCTTATTTTTATAATTTTTTATTCTAAAGTAATTTTAGAATTATAGAAAAGTTGCAAAAATAGCACAAAGCTCCCTCCCATACTGGTGCATAACTCAGTTTCCCCTAATGTTAACATCTCACATAACCATAGTACACTTATCGAAACCAAGAAATTAACATTAGAACATTGCTATTAACTAACCTACAGAATTAATTTGGATTTCATCAGTTTTTCACCTAATGTCCCTTTTCTGTTCCAGGATGCATTGCAGGACACCCACATTTTATTTAGTTGTCACATCTCCTTACTCTCCTCCAATCTGTGACAGTTCCTAAGTTATTCTTTGTCTTTCTGTTTATTTATTGATTTATTTTTATTGAAGTATAGTTGATTTACGATGTTGTGTTAGTTTATGCTGTAAAGCAAAGTGATTCAGTTATACATATGTATACATTCTTTTTTTATATTCTTTTCCATTATGGTTTATCACCGGATATTGAATATACCTCCCTGTGCTATATAGTAGGACCTTGTTGTTTAAATATTCTGTATATAATAGTTTGCATCTGATAACCCCAAACTCCCAATCCATCCATCCCACACCCCTCTTCTCCCTTAGCAACCACAAGTCTGTTCTCTATGTCTGTGAGTTTGTTTCTGTTTTGTAGATAGGTTCATTTGTGTCATATTTTATATTCCACATATAAGTGATATCATATGGTATTTGTCCTTCTGACTTACTTCACTTAGTGTGATAATCTCTAGGTCCATCCATGTTGCTGCAAATGGCATTATTTTGTTCTTTTTTATTGCTGCATAGTGTTCCATTGTGTATACATAACACATCTTCTTTATACATTATATGTCAATGGACATTTATGTTTCTATATCTTGGCTATTGTGAATAGTGCTTTAATCTCTATTTTATTTCTTCTCTGATCTTTATTATTTCCTTTCTTTTCTGACTTTAGGTTTTGTTCTTCTGTTTCTAATTCTTTTAGATGGTAGGTTAAGTTGTTTGAGAGTTTTCTTGTTTTTGGAGGAAGGCCTGTATCACTATGAACTTCCTTCTAAGAACTGCTTTTGCTGCATCCCATAGATGTGTATGGTTCTGTTTTCATTGTCATTTATCTCAATATATTTTTTAATTTCCTCTTTGATTTCATCACTGACCCATTAGTGTTTTAGCAGCATGTTGTTTGATCTCCACGTAATCACTTTTTTCTCATTTCTTTTTTCTGTGGTTGATTTCTAGTTTCATGTCACTGTGGCCAGAAAAGATGCTTGAAATAATTTCTGTCCTCTTAAATTTGTTGAAGCTTGTTTTGTGCCCTAGCATGTGGTCAATCCTAGAGAATGACCTATGTGCACTTGAAAAGAATATGTATTATGTTTTGTTTGTGGTTTTTTTTATGTAATGCCCTGAAAAGATCAATTAAGTCTAACTGTTCTATTGTGTCATTTAGGATCTCTGTTGCCTTAGTGATTTTCTGTCCAGAAGATCTGTCCATTGATGTGAGTGGGGTGTTAAAGTCTCCTCTTATTATTGTATTCCCATCAATTTCTCCCTTTATGTCTGTTATTATTTGTTTTATGTATTGGGTGCTTCTATATTGGGTGCATATATGTTGACAAGTGTAATATCCTCTTCTTGCATTGATCCTTTTATCATTATATTGTGTCCTTCTTTATCCTTCTTTATGGACTTCGTCTTAAAGTCTGTTCTGTCTGATATGAGTATTGCTACTATTGTTTTCTTGTCATTTCTGTTTGCATGAAATATCTTTTTCCATCCTCTCACTTTCAATTTATGTGTGCCCTTTGCCCTAAAAGTGGATCTCTTGTAGGCAGCATATTGTAGGTTCTTTTTTTAAAAAATCCAATCTGCCACCCTATGTCTTTTGATTGGAGCATTTGGTCCATTGACATTTAAGGTAATTTTTGATAGATATGTGTTTATTGCCCTTTTAAACCTTGTTTTCCAGTTTATTCTGTATTTCTTCTTTGTTCCTTTCTTTTTCTTCTTGTTTTTCCTTTTGTGGTTTGATGAGTTCCTTTTATATTATGCTTGTGTTTTCCTTTTTGTTTTTTTGTGAATCTATTGTATGTTTTTGATTTGTGGTTACCCTGTTTTTCAAGTATGTTAACACTTTCCTATATCTACTTGCTTTAGACTGATAGTCAATTAGACTCAAACACATTCCAAATAAAAGAAAAAAATCTACATTTTATTACTCTCCTCCTCTATATTTTATGATTTTGATGTCCTCTTTTACATCTTCATCTTTTCCTTTTTGCTGTTCATTATGGTTATCATTGTTTTCACAAGAATTCAAAATTTTTTTTCTTTTAATCTGTTTACTGGCTTATTTAAGTGATTCACTTTCCAGTTGCAATTTTCTCTTTTCTATAGTTTCTTCTTTTCTATTTAGAGGAGACCTTTCAATATTTCTTTTACAATAGGTTTAGTATTGCTGTAATCTTTTAGTTTTTGCTTGTCTAAGAAATTCTTTATCTCTCCTTCTATTCTAAATGATAATCTTGCTGGGTAGAGTACCCTAAGTTGCAGATTTTTCCCTTTCAGAACCTTGAATATGTCTTGCCACTCCCTTTTGGCCTGGAAAGTTTCTGAAGAGAAATCAGCTAAAAGGCTTATGGGGGTTCCCTTATAATTAACACCTTGTTTTTCTCTTGCTGCCTTTAGAATCCTCTCTTTATATTTAACTTTTGCCATTTTAATTATAATATATCTCACTGTAAGTCTGTTTGTGTTCATCTTGTTTGTGACCTTCTGTGCTTCCTATTTCTGGATATCTGTTTCCTTCTTTAGGCTTGGGAAGTTTTCAGCCATAATATCTTCAAATACATTTTCAATACACTTTTCTCTTTCTTCTCCTTCTGTAATTCCTACTATATATAGATTGGCATGCTTTATATTATCCCATAGGTCTCTTATATCCCTTTCATTTTTTTTTTCCATTTGGCTTTCTGTCTGCCATTCTGATTGGGTAATTTCCATTATTCTATCTTCCAGATCACTTATTCATTCTTCTTCATTATTCATTCTGCTATTCATTGCCTTTAGATCACCTTTCATCTCAGCAAATGAGGTTTCGAATTTTTCTTGGCTCCTCTTTATAGTTTATAGTTCCTTTTTATAGTAATCTACAGTTCTATCAATGGCCTTTCTTAATTTCTTCAGTATTTTCATTATCTTCTATTTGAACTTGGTATCTATCAGGCTGAAGAGGTCTGTTTCATTGTTTTTTCAGAGGAGTTCTCTTGATCTTTTAACTGGGAGTGGTTCCCCTGCTTTCTCATTTTAATTATATTTCTCTTATTCTGTGAGTTCAGGAGAAACAATTATCTACTGTGGTCTTGGAGGCCTGTTTTTATGTGGGAGCATCCCTTGTAGCTGGCATGGGTTTAATATTTTGGGTGTGAGGGCTGTTTTTAGTATGGATGTCTGCTGCCTGTTTCCTCAGTGTGTCCTCGCTCTTATCCCCTTGAGAGGGGGTATGACTGATGTTCTGGTGACCAGAGCCTGCACCGGATGTTGAGCAGGGCCTCCTCTTTGCTGTATGGTTGTCACAGCCCTGTTGGGGACAGGGTCTATTCCCTAGTTGTTGGAGTAGAAGCCCCCAGATCTGTTTCTGAGCTACGTTTCTGAGCTGCAGTGTGAGGTAGGTGGGGTTGGAGCTCTTCCACTGGGAGAGGAGCCACTAAGTATTCCTTTGCTGGAGCTTTCCACCTAGGAGTGCACTCTGTTGTGTCACTTGTCACCCATTGCACAGGCTCACAAAGTACACTGTTGTTAGCACTGCCCTTGGCCCTGCCTTAACAGTGGGAAGGCCTGGCAGTCAACCTGGTGTCCCTCAGGGGCTGTTTTCACAAGGCCATCAGCACAGATCCACTGATGTCAGGTCTCAGGAGCACAGTCCCCACATACCTGGACCTGCTCTGGGAGCTGTGGAGGCAGCCCAGATACTGGCCTGGCCCAGCCCCCACATGCATGTGCCCACAAAGCCCACAGTTGCTAAGGCCAGGCCCGTCCCAGCTGCAGGAGCACCCATTGTCCACTCTGATGTCTGGCAGGTGCTGAGTTTACAAAGCTGGTGGTGGCTTGCACAACCATGGGGAGAGATTTCAGCCCTGCCTTGTGTGTGGACAACCCACTGGAACTTGTTCCCTAAGGCTGGTGAGGCGGTGGCTGGAGCCTGCCAAGGCAGCGGCTAGTGAGCTGAGAAAGAGGCTGCTGTGGTGGATCCTGCCCCTCCCTTTGTGGGCCACTTAACAATGGCACTTCACTTCTATTATGGGCCCAGGCTTCTTCTGCGTACACCCCTGGTTGCAGCCGTACCACACTCCAGCCCCTTTAGGCTGTCTCCCTGGGTCTGTCCTCTAAACCCCAAGTTTCAGCACCCAGTCCCTGCCTGTACCAGTGGATGTGCACCTCAGTCTGGGGCACACAGTGCGGTGTCACAGACCATCTGTGCAGGTCTCTCTCTGTTCTGTCTGCCATAAACCAGTAGCTGTGCTTTCCTCTGAGTTTTGAAGCTCCCTTTACATCCTGTTTTATCTCCCCACCAGTGAGGAAACTTCCCAGGGTGCAGGAACATTTCCTCTTTCTCAGCTCCCTTCTAGGGGCACAGGTCCCATCCCACTTCCTTTTTCTTTTATTCTTTCTTCTTACCTGACTACGTGGAGATCCCTCTTCTCCTTTCAAATGCTTGAGGTCTTCTGCCCGTGTTCAGTAGGTGTTCTGTGAGAACTGTTCCACATGTAGATGTATTTTTGATATATTTGTGGGAGGAAGTGAGTTACATGTCTTTCTACTCCACCATCTTGATTCCAGCTGCCGTCTTCTTTTTTACCTTAACTGGTTTTGAAAAGTAATTTCAGTTATTTTGTAGAATAGCCTTCAGTTTGGATATATCTGATGTTTTCTTGCAATTGGACTATAGTTATGGATTTTTAGAAAAAAATCTACAGAGGTGAGGTACCATTCTCAATGTGGCAAATCAGGGGATACAGGAGGTAGATATGTCTTGTCTTATTTCTGTCCATGTTAACCTTGATCACTTTGTTAAAGTGGTGTCTAATGAATTTCTCCACTATAACATTACAATCATTCATTAATAAATATCTTTGTAATTAATAAATATCTCAGGGTTGATACTTTGAGGCTATGCAAATATCCTGTCTCTCCTCAAACTTTCGCTCACTAACTTTAGCATTCATTGGTGAATATTGCTTGCAGTAATGATTAGTTTGTGTTGTAATGGCAAATTTCTGTTTCCTTCATTCCTTCCACATTTATTAATGGAATTCTTCAGTGAGAAAGAGCTATTCCTTCTCCTGCATTTATTGACTTATTCAACTATTTATCTAAGTATGGACTCCTCATAGATATATATTCTGTTTTAAAGGTTTCAAATTATTTCTGCTTTATCCATTTGGAACTCTCTCAGGTTGATGTCTCTAACCTTTTGATGATCCTCCTTTTTCTTTGAGCACTTCCTTAATTTTTGGCACTGCAAAATGTTCCAGAATCATTTTGTATTTTCTGTTTCACTTCTACAGTCAACCACTTTTCCAAGCAACTCTGGGTCCTTCCACTAGAGAATGTATTTAGAAACCAATATCTGTATATAATGTGTGCTCACAGTTACTAGGGCATCACTACATCTAGGCCTTCTCAGTGAGCAGAGCTTGGAAATTATATATATATAATAACCCATGCCTACAAACATCTGTATTTCTCTCTATGTCTACCTCTAGCTCTACATCTATCATCTGTGTATCTGTTAACTAAAACACAAGTTCATACTGATATCTCCAATTCCAATCCAACAGTGTGTTCTTTGTTGTAGAATTCGCCCTTTACTTGTTTGTAGCTTCTTTTTCTGACAGTGAGAACCTGCTTCTAATTTTTCTACAATATATTTACTTATGGCTTCAACTCTGGTAATGGCATACAGTAGTTTCAGAACTGCTCACCCATACCTCTATGGGTTATTGTTAACCAGTATACTCCAGTTATTAACTGGAGTTACTTAGAGTTATTTTTGTCTTTACTTACATAGTATTTAATTAGAATATTCTTCCAAAGTAACTTTAACTCCCCAAATATTTATCCAAATATTTGCTGATGCTTGAACCTCTTTAGTAGGTTGAAGCATTTCTCTTTCCATACTCAAGATGAGATTTATCTAATACTGCATGCCTTCATTGTATCTAATAGTATGAGTTAATGTGATACTTTGAGGCAGGCCATCATATATTTGTATAGTTTTGACAATTAAACATTTCTTAAATTGAAGCCAAAACTTCTCTCTCCAGCATCTGTACATTAGGTTACATGGTTATAAATTCCATATTTAAATGTTACAGAATTTGACTTATAAAAGAGTCAACTAGTTCTTATTATTTAATTCTTTATGGGTATATACTCGGGCCATTGCATATACTTATTGGTACATATCAGGAATCTAGCAGAAAAAGCAAAACTTTACTCCAGTTCTACCTGCAAGCCATAGCTAATATTATATTGATACTATGAACTTATTTTTCTCACTACTAGTGAACTGTGACTTTCCAAATAATCATGTTACATAATGAAATGAATATACTTATTTGGGAAAAACAGTCTGTGAATGCATGCTCTGTGACATTCCTTTTGTAGAATAATTCTAGATGGCTTACCTGTCTTATAGAAAACTTCTCTGATATTACTGGGATTTTTTTTTCCACAAGAGCAGACACTAATAAAGCGAAAGACATGTACCTTGTGTGGGTAACTGAAGGCTGTGACCCATATTCTGTTCAGTGTTAAAAATGAAAGAAAACCAATCTTTTAAAATAAAATTATTGTATGAGTCAGAGGGAAAAGAACATTTATCATTATTAGCACCACCGTCTCCATTGTAGATTTTCTCAGCTGCATGAGAGCTAGTTCATATTTATAGATTTTGCTTTCTGCATGATGGCATGGGGCCAAGACAGCAGGCAAATGAGGAAGA
Source organism: Mesoplodon mirus (assembly GCF_964341445.2). NCBI lineage: Eukaryota > Metazoa > Chordata > Mammalia > Artiodactyla > Ziphiidae > Mesoplodon > Mesoplodon mirus. The sequence goes on along the minus strand of NC_138981.1, from coordinate 129,675,596 downwards.
AGACTTGCACAAAGCCAGGAATGCCTCTGATTCTGGGCAGGCAGCAATAGGGTGATATGCAGACTTAGGAAGGCTGCCAAAATCCTTAGGCCTTGGTATTCATTGATCCCCAGTATATAGTGGGTATAGTATATAGTGGGTATAGCTTTAATTAGGATGAGTGTTGTCTTCTTTAGTGTTCTTTCTTTTTTTTAATTTCTGATTAGATTCTCTCACCCTGTTGTTTAACTTATAGTACATGCTCAAAATGAATTTCTTGAATGAATGAATGAATGAATGAATGGTTGGTTGGCTGGCTGGCTTGTTGAGTATTAGCTGTTAAGGACCAAGGGAAGCAGAACCACAACCTGAAGCTAAACAGTGAATGACAGCTACACCCATGATTTCCCAGCTGCTTTCAGGGTCAGATTTAGTAGTGAGTGGGGCAGAGGTTTCTGGAGAATCTTTTATCCACACTCTGGGCAAAGGCCTCATGAGCTCAAAGAGGATAATGAAGCTGAAACTAGTGATGAGTTTTCTCAGGAGTCTGTCTTCAGTAATTGATCAGTTCTTCAACCTATTGATTTTTCCTTTAAAGAAAAATTACTTTCTTTCTCTTTTCTAGTTACTATGAATGAACAGCTGCATTAATCATTGTGAGCAATTCTTACTCCAATTTAATTTAGCTGTCATCCATAAAATATCCCAGTCTTAGAAATAAAGTAGGATTATTGTTTGCCGTCATTTCCTTATTTTTTCCATCTCTTGATTTGATCAAAACCAATATAAACTAAATGATTTCAGAGTTTCAGATGGGATAGCTACATTCTCATAGGGATATAAACTTGCTACTTAACACTAAGTAGTTCTTTGACAGCAAATGATACTTTGGAATTAAAAAAGAAGAAGATAACAAATTTCTGCGTGTGCATATCTCTTTATTAGTGGCACCTATATGCCTTGAAGTGATACATAAACTATCTTAGAGCAGTCTATTTTAAGTTGATAACAATTTCAATTGCAAATAAAAATTGCACACTTTTTCTCACCCTCCACACACATTTTGTCTTTGTGTCACGATTTCAATATTTTTATACTGTGTATCTATTAAAAAGTTATTGTAGCTGTATTTAATTTAATAATTCTGTCTTTTCACTTTTATACTAAAGTTAAAAGTGGTTTACACACCACTACCATCACAGCATTAGAGTTTTCTGAATTTGACTATATGCTTACCTTTACCAGCACTGGGTTCCCAGATGGATGGGACTGTCTCCGGGATCTCAGTCCAGTGGAGCTGGAGCTGAGTTACATGACTGTTGTCAAGTCTGCTATTGGCAGGCCTGTCACCAGGGGCACAAGCATGTGTGGTTCCTCCCCAATCCCTAGGTGGATGGGACAGCTCTGGGACCACACTGGAGCAGAATGGGAGGCAGTTCATGGGGCCACTTCTAGGTCTGCAGTCAAGTCCATAGACAGTGGGCCTGTTACCATGTACACAGACAGGTTTGGCTCCCACTAGGTCTGAGAGAGCTCCTACATGGTTCCTGAGTAGGTCCCTGGATGGACAGAACTGCCTCCAGGACCATGGTAGAGTGGGCTGGATCCAGGTCACAGGGCTCCTTTCAGGGTCCATACTCAGGAATGAAGTCAGCAGACCTGTCATGGGGGGCTTGGACAGGTGTGTCTCCTGCGAGTTTCCTGGGTGGGTGGATATCCAGTTTTCCCAGTACCGTTTGTTGAAAAGACTGTTTTTCCCCTATTTGAATGGTCTTGGCACACTTGTTGAAAATAACTTTATTTTTTAATGAACATTGAATCTTTTGTTTTATTTTTAGCAGATAAAAGGTGTTGGTCCTTATCAGACCTCAAATATGAATGTTTAGTCTACCATCCCATACATCTAGTGTATGTTATGCATTCAGCTGACATCAAATATAATTCATTTCTGTAAGTATTCAGTATTTTGGAGACAGTCATATAAAATGATGTCACAGCATACCACTAGACTGGTTCATATATAGGCCACTTTTTCCAATGTTAAAATTATTCGAACTTTTGGAGCCTGAATACGTCAGGAAGAAACAAAGTAGGGTCATATATATTTTGTGTGTGATCTTAGTCAACAAACTCAAAAGAATATTGTTAATGAACATTTTTAATTGATTTCTCATTTTTCATTAAGAACCATAGATCATCTTCCCAAATCGACAAATGCTTTATATCATCAGCTATTTGGGTTTGCAGTCCCATGTTGGCAGCATACATATTGTACTATTAAACGCATTGTCAGTAGCACTGACAACAATGATGAAACAAGGGAAAATAAATCACATTAACCTTTCCATTGAGCCATTATAAACAGTCTGTTAAAGAGAAAAAAAGGGTACTTTTTGAACATTTACTTAAGAACAAAAGAACAAGTCTCAGGGAAAAGCATGTCTCTGTTTGCAGCCTCAACATGGGGAAATCTAATTCATGTTTGCTTAAATTTACTGTAAGAAAAGACCTTGAAAATGAGACAGTCGTTGTTCTAGTGTTCTCATTTAATCCATACATGAATGAACTGTGATAAGAACTGCACCTAAGTGATTTGTAGAAGTCCTTCCCAATTCTGTCTCCTTTTAAAGGAGTTTGTTCTGTATAGTGGGAATATTCATGTTAATGATAAATGAGAACATGAAAAGTCACACAACTTTTGGGAAACATGGAAAATCCCATAGGATTTTCTTTCCAATTTTCTTATCTAGGCTGTATTTATTATAGTGTAACTGTTTATTTAGAAATAAATAATTTAGAACCTTGGAAACTTTACCATTTCCAAAAACAATATATTTAGCAGTTCTAACAAGCTTGCATTTTTGAATAAAACTCTAAATTGAAGATGAAGAAAATACATTAAAGGGTATCTTCTCCAATACATCAGTGAATGTGCAAAAGAAACAAATACAAGTAAGGCCAGTTATCTAAACCATGTTGAAACTATTTAGAGAGGGATAAAGTTTTTGAGACTTGAAAGAAATTCAGTTCTTTTTCTTTTCTGTTTTGCAAACAAATGAAATCTAGGCAAACAAATGAAATCTAGGCTAACAAAGAGGGGCTAAATATAGGAAGAGTTTAATGACTGTCAAGAGCATCCCAATGCTTTCTATGAGAATAATTTCTAAATGCTTGAAAACAATTTGCTAGTTATACTAATTTTTTTTTATTGGTAGATGTATGAAATGTGGAATAAACATCAACTGGGCCTGAGTTCAAATTTTAAATTAATTCCTAGTTAAAGCAGATTCTACCATCCGAGTATGAGAGCAAGAAGCTTCATCTGTGTTCAAACTTACAACAATTCTTGTGATTTGGGGGCCATATTCTCTAAATATTTCCATTTGGGGCAGACATTTCAAAAGGCCCTACATCAGTTTTGCAAGTTTAGCTTAGGTTAGCTTTATTGACTTTGTAATTTTACAAAGGAGAGAGAAGAAAAGGAAGAAGAGGAGAGGGGAAGGGGAAGGAGGGGGAGGGGAAGGAGGGAGAGGGGAGGATGAGGATGAGAAGAAGAACAACAATAATAGCAATGACAACAAGAAGCCAGCTGTTTCCGTGATAGTGTCCTTTTCTTAACTTGGGTTTGGGTTTAAACAGAAAATGCACTGCTCATATAAGTATTTTTAAAGCACTGCTTGAAGCAAACAAATATCTACAGTTGTGACTTAAAAAACACCTGGAAATGGAGGTAAAGTCAGATAGCAAAAGGAAAACAACACTTTAAAAGGAAAAGTAAGAGAAAGTTTTTTTCTCTTTCTTGGTTCTTTGATGAAGAAAGTGTTGGAATTCTTTCAGAACGTAGTATTTTGGAGCTGTAGGCCCAATCTTCAAACTTTCTAAGGTAATAATTTGACACAGTTGGTTTTTTTGCCTTTTTCCATTTCAATTTCCTGGGTAGTCATAAAGTACTTTATCTCCAGCACAGAATGGGCTAGTCTGTTATTCCAAAACACAAGAAGGTATGTGAAATCTAATCTATGACTTGATAAGCATTTGACTTTCCTATAAAACGTGTTTCTTTCAGGTTCCTCTATACAAAATATTTATTTTTGGATAAGGCACACTAAGCAAGTACTATTTAGCTCTTGTTTAAATATGGGCAAGCATCCACTGTTACCAAGCTCATCAGGTGACATAACAGATAATCCCCAAATAATCAAGCAGTATCCATTATCAATTCAATTCAACAAAATTATGGAATACTTCTGGTTTGCCAAGCACAGTGTGCAGAGAGCTACAGATAGAATAGTGAGCAAAACATAAATTAAGGCTGTTACAGTTTAATGTACTTTACTGAAATTATAATCAATGAGTCATAGTCAAGACTCAAGACAATGTCTTCTGACAATAAAGCAATGCTTTTGTCCATTATATCCATGTGTAAATATTATACATCTATGTGTTCTTACTTTGAGAGGTCATCGTTGAGACTGTTCAGTAGCATTGGCCACATAGGCATGAAATATGCATAATATATATGTGGATATAAAATATGTATGTATTTTTATTGATATACTACTAAAGGAATTCATACTATTTCTCAAACATCTTTAAAATGATTCATTTTCTCTATATGGCACAATGTAGTGATTGAGGGCATGGATCTTCTAGCCAAAAGGCCAAATTTTGTATTCTGGCTCTGCTGCTTAGTAGCTGTCCAACCTTAGACAATTTACTTAACATCTGTGTGCCTCGGTTTCCTCAGTTTTACAATTACTATAGAGTACTTACTTTACCTAGTTGCCATAAAAATTAATTGAGTTACTATTGATATTTACAAAACTTTTAGAATAATGTCAGGTACCAAGAAAATATGTGTTTGTTAAATGAGTATAATAAAGAAATGTTTTGAAGGCCTTTGAGTGTATCTTTTTATAGAGAACTCAGAAGCATCTAACTGTGCCCCACTTCCCCTCCTACCTCTGTATTTAAAGAAAGAGCTTTCATGAGTTAAATATCCTAGAGCAGTCTAGATTCTTCAGGCTGTAGTGAAGAAAGTTGATTAAATTAAATCAGTTGATTAAATTCTCCACATGATGGAATAGATAAGGAACACAAACAGTCTTACTGTGTGTAATACAGAATAACTGAAGAAATACATATTTGTGTACAGAGCACACTAAGTTTTGTTGCATTGCCAAGATAGTCATAGATTGAATACATCAATGTGGAGAAAGGAGAACATATTTTCTTGGCTTTGATTTCAATTTTGTAGGCTCGATGAAGACAGGTGCCATCATGTATACTCATTATATATGAGAAGAAAAATGTGATGAGAACCAAATGTTATGAATGGTTTCATAGGTGAAAGCAATATTAAATCATGTCTTTCCAAAGGACTGTGTAGGATAGTAATTGAATAAGTGTGACAACTTAAGAAAGTGAAAATGTTGGTCTAGTATCTGATATTTTCCTCTGTACTTCATCATAATTTGCAGAAATTACTGTGCTCTGTGTTAGCTCTTCATAACGAAGCAGAGTCCAGAAAGTCCAAAGTCAACTTGTACCATTGTTATCCTGTTATCTCATATTACACTAAATTAACCTTTTTCATTTAGCATACAGCTCTTCATACGTAGAAACTTGCATGCCAGATTTAAATAGCAAGGTTGATTTTTTTTTTCTTTTTTTAATATTGGCTCAAACATTTTCCTAGTGGTGGTGAAATGTAATAAAGATAAATGAAGGTTGATAATTGACACCTGATTATGTGATCTTTGGAAAATTATTTAACATCTCTGAAGCTTTACTTTTCTCTCTTACAAAATGGGTATAATAACTATTTCCTAGAATAGTAGTGTAAGATGAAATGGTGTTCGTGAAATACTAACCATTTTCCCCTCATATTTTATAAGCTCCCATGCTTCTTCCCCTCACCTCAATTCAAGAACTATGCTATATTTTGCCATAATAGAAGGATGTGACAGTACAGAAATCATTTCACAAAAGGAAGAATTCTTGAATTTGGTTGCCAAATAAGGGCTTTAGGAAAAGACAGAGAAATATTGAAAGGACAAACAAATTTTAATTTATTTCTATTGTATGTGTTACCTATTGCTGCATAACAAATTACCCCAAAACTTAGGATCTTACAACAACACACATTATTTTACAACATCTGTGAGTCAGTACTGCTGGATCCTCTGGCTCAGGGTCTCTCGTGAGGCTCTCATCATGATGTCACTTGTCTCATCTCAGAGCTCAAGGAAGGAAAATGGTGCTGAGACATCAAGGGCATCTTTACTCTGATTACTAGGTGGGGGACATAAGAAGACAGCAAGATCCCATGGAGGTAATGGTTCAATAGATGGAGTGTAAACAGGCCTGCAGTGATCCCACAGTCCCAGCATGGAATGACAAATAACACAAGGGTTCCCATATCCTTGAGTATGGTGCAGAAATAGAGGCAAGAGTCACCTGAGTGGTCAGTGAGGAAAAAATGAGGGATGCCTCAGTGCTTTCTTGCAAGAGTCAGATTGCCTGAGTGGACTGATGGCACCAGGAAACAGGTGGCCCAGTACTCCCACACGCCTACCCCATTCGCGACTGACTCTTTGGTGTGTTGTAAGCCCTGAGCAACTGAGACACAGGGCTGGGGAAACAGGCAGGAGAAAATCCTTCCATGAGAGTGAGTCCACTTCTGCTACCCTCGTAGGTATGGGCCACAAAGTAAATTTAGGTCAAGTCATGGAAAGACAAAGAAATTTCTATTTGTTTCACATTTGGGTTTTCAGATTTTCTTTACATCTCATGTATAATAAAGGGCCTAGTTCATATCTGGAAGCATTGTAGATGCTTATTAAATGGTAGCTATTATTATTTTGGTTATTTCCCAAGCTAACTGATAACTGAAAACACCTCATAGAAGTATTTCTACGTAGAGAACATAAGCTCTACTACAACCAAGGGTCTACATTATGTTGGGGGGGTTGAGGGAGTGATTGAACAATGTGGCTTCAAAATTATCTATCTAGTAAGTGCTACTGATCCTATACTGAGAATGAAGTCTGGCCCACTGATAGTCATCTTCTAATACCTACTTTTAGAATGGCATTAGATCTGTGGGTATCTTATTCTCCCCACCCATAAAATGGGTACCTTAACCCTATCACCAAAATGTTATTTGGAAGTAGATGGTAGTGCTGGGATACTGCATTGATCAATCCTTTTAATAAAGGATTTAGATTTTTTAGTTATTTTTTTTCCATTAATCTCAGAATAAAGTATACTAAAAGAGGACTGAGTTGTAAGTGTTGAATAATTATATAGGAGATGCCTAACCATCTGCCTCAGAAAATAATTTAAAAATATTTACTGAGTGATTAATGTGTGTCTAGTACTATCATAATTGCTTTGTATGTATTATCTCATTTAATCCTCATCACGTCCATATGAGGTATATTATAAGCTCCATTTTAAAGATGAGGAACTGCAGCCCTGTGTTAACACAGGTGGTAAGTAAATGAGCCAGAATTTGGACCCATGCACACTGGCTCAAGAGTCCCTATGCCTGTGCTTCATTTTCTCAAGAATAAACTTATCACATGATCAAAGTTGGGAAAGCACCCCAACTGAGCTTGAGAAATAACTCAAAGTGTATCTGATTCAGAGTTCTCCTACAGATTAGATGAATACCTTTGAGCAAGTTAGTTAATATTTGTCAACTTCAGTTTCTCATACGTAAACTAGTACCTACCTGTCAAGTTTGTAGTAAGAATTAAAAGAAGCAATACAAAGCCTGGGACATATTATTAATTTTCTTAGAAGATGAAGTTTGCTATTTTTAAGTCTTATGTCCAGGCTTCTTAGATGATCAATTGAGATAATTTCAGTGGAAACACTTTGAAAATTATAAGTCACAAGATAAATGAAAGAAGTTCTATTAACACTATTAATATAAATAGCTAACAATTTTAATGTACCAGGCGCTGAGCCAAAAACTTTTATATGTTAGCTAAAAAGCAGAGCAAACAAAAGACAACTTTAAAGACCTTTTTAAAAACTCTAAATCGGGGAAGTAAGTACTTTTCCACAGATGAGAACACTGAGTACCAGAAGAGTCAAGTAGCATGTTCATGATTACAGCCCGGAAGTGCTGGAGTTTGGAGTTTTCCTGAAACATAGCTGACTCCAAAACTGCATGCTTTATATCATAAAACACTATTGAAAACGTACGGCTTCAAGCACTTCAGAAGCAGTCATTGCACTGTGAACAAAAGAGCTAATTGTAACCAGACATCCAGTTACTTTAGCTGGTGAAATGATATATTTAAGACTAGCGATTTCTATTGTGGCTGATACATTTTAGGCAGGACTTGCTGTATCTTGGGAAGGGGAAGGGAGTTACAGAAAAACCCTACAAGCAATAAAAATTTGTATTTTAAAGGATGTTATATAATGCTCAGATTATTTTATTCATCTATTCTTACATCAATCCATCTATTCCTCCCTCTCTCCCTTCCTTCCTTCATCTGTATATCAGACTAGTCTTTACCCTGATAGTTGCATTACACAACATTGGTACAAAATATATCCGAGTTCGCATTGCAGCCTCAAAATTTCCCATTTGTGTGGTCTGTATAAATTACATAATCCCAAAATGGAAAAAAAAATAGTATCTATCTTATATAGTTGTTAGTACTAAATGTGATAATATATCCAAAACACTTAGCACAGCGTCTGGTATATGGCAAGCACTCAGTAATGCTTAGTTATGCTCATCATCTTTTTCATCTTATCACAGACTTTGACCAATTTATGAAACACTTTTCTAAAATTCACTGTGTCTTAGTTGGTTCTCTGGGAAAAAAAGATCTATTTCTCTGGACATAGTTGGTTGTCTGGAAATGGAAGCACTATTTCCCTAGAAGCAATCTTATAAACAGTTCTCGGATTCCTAGGTTACCCTGTCCAATTCCATTAAAGACATCATGTCATTTTATAAATGTTATTTATCAAATTTCAGCCAAGAGAAAGGCCAGAGGTTTTCAGAGCCCTAGCTAAAAGTCTAGGAAACAAAGTAGTGGTGATAGGAGTCAAAAAGGAGGGTTGAAGCTATGATGAAATGAGCTAGCTATGAAGTGGCATTAGATCATTAAAAAGTAAAGATTCTAGGTTTGAATAAATGGATTGATTTTATACCAAGACATTATTGAAGAGGCAGAAACAACTGCAAAATAGAGGCCAAAATGTAGGTTGGGTAGAAAGTAGAAAGTCAGTGTGGATACAGGACACTCGGTTCTAGGAATAGGGCTAGGAAGACAAATATAGGAGACATTGGGTTGGGAGAGACAGCAAGGAGCAGGCAAGACCACCATCCCTTCCCTGAGATGAGACAGGAGTGAAGCCCTGCATCTAGCTGTAGTTTTCCACCTACTTTTGTGCATCAAAGCTTGACAGCTAAGCAATGATTAGATGAAGGAGGGTTGTGTATTTCCTGCTGAGACATTTGAACAATATGCTGAAGGTCATGAAGAGTCATTAAAGAGATGTAATTCAGGGAGTCAAAGCTTTCTACTAAAATACTTGTCTCAATTTTTGTAGACTATTTTCTTTGTGGACTTAATATTGTATCCTGCTTCCAGGCACCTAGACAAAATACCGTAACTCTGAGTTTTTGCTTGGAATCGTTTAGTATTTTTCACTTCTAATGAAGCAGTCACAAAGAAAGATAAACATGTAGTACATTAACATAAAAATCTTTTGGGTGATGTTATAAAGCTCAGTATTTATTAAGAACACAACTACATTATTTTTAACAAGCTGGGATGCAACAGTCATTTACGCCTGTTGCCATGAAGGTCCCTGGCAGCATTACTAGTGGGCTAAACACTTTAATATATAATGTAAAAGCTTTTTATAGAGGAATATCAGTTTAGCTAGAGTGTGCATTCAGCACTAAGGTATGTGAATGTTTTCCCTATATTAAATCAAATTTGTTGGCATGTTGCTCCATAGAGCCCGTAAAGCCTGACATCTCCCCAGATTTATTGTAAACTTTGTGCAGAGGATTCCAAATCCCACAGAGCACTATCTGCCATGGTACTCTGTCTCCCAAAATAGATGCTCAATAACTTCCTCTGCCTGGAAGAAGTTGGCACTGTAGAAATGACTACTTTCCTTGGCCCATTATAGGGCAATGGAAAGATGTTTAGATAGTCTAAAATGCATCAGTCATTTCAACGTTTTCTTTTCCTGGGTCTCAGGAGAATCTAAATGTTGGAGGCAAGGCAGAAGTAGTTATCCAGTGCACAGTGTTGTCTACCTACTGAAATTTTCTGTTAATTTCTGAGGTGAAATTTCTGAATACTTGAATTTCACAAAGTTGATTCTTTTCATAAAGTTAAGCTATATTTCAGCTGGTAGGTATCCTAAACATTTCTGCCTTCTCAGAAAAAAATGTGTGTTCAAATTTTTCTGATGCCTCAGAGTCATTATCAGTGGCATTAAATACTGCCTGTACTAGTTTTCTATTGGTATTGCAACAAATTACCACAAACTTGGAGGTTTAACCAATACAAATTTATTAACTTCCTGTCATGTAGATCAGAAATCCCACAGAGGTTTCACTGGGTTAAAATCATGATGTGGACAGGGCCACCTTCCTTTCTAGAGGATCTAGGGGAAGTTCTGTTTCCTTGCCCTCTCCAGCTTCTAGAAGCTTCTCACAATCCTTAGCTAATGCCTCTCTTCCTGCATCCTCAAGTCCAGCAGCATAGACTCTTCAAATATCCCTCTCTTCTGACCTCTGCTTCCATCACTTATTTTTCTTAGATTGACACTCTTGCCTCCTTCTTATAAGGAGTGGGCCCTCCTGGATAATGCAAGAGCATCTACCCATCTCAAGATTCTTCATTGTATCTGTTCTTAATAGCTGGTTTGACCTTTTCTCTCAATGACCAGTTGTGGTGGGCACAGGTTTCTCCCAACTAGTTTTCTCCTTCTACATTACTATCAATAGTGAGAAGATGGTTAAAGGTGATAGATGTGAGAAGAGAGAATAAAGAAAAAAGAGGAGAGTGATTGAAGCCAGACTATGAGTAAAGTCTGAGGTGGTCTTCAGTGAGTAAAGCTCAGGATATCCATGCTGTCCATTTAAAAGACCTTATTGCTTGCCTCTGATTTTCGTATATGTTCAGGAGAGTTTAGTCTGCTGTTTTAAGTTCACTCAACTGTTCATAATCTCCCCCTTGAATTTCATTCTCATTCTTTTCTCTGTTCTTATACTCATAGTGCACCCCTGCTCCTTGCAATGCCCCTTCCTTACTTTTCTCTCTTCCAGAATCCTTTTCATATATAAATTCTTTTTTTAAATTTCATTGAAGTATAGTTGATACTATGTTGTATTAATTTCCGCTGTACAGCAAAGTGATTCAGTTATACATATATATACACATATATATTGATATATTTCATATTCTTTTCCATTATGGTTTATCACAGGATATTGAATATAGCTATACTATAGGACCTTATTGTTTATCCATCCTATATATAATAGCTTGCATCTGCTAATCCCAAACTCCCAATCCTTCCCTCCCCTGCCTGCCACCCCCTTGGCAACCACAAGTCTGTTCTCTATGTCTGTGAGTCTGTTTCATAGACAGGTTGATTTGTGTCCTATTTTACATTCCACATATACGTGATATGATATTTGTCTTTCTCTGACTTACTTCACTTAGTATATGACAGTCTCTAGGCCCATCCATGTTGCTGCAAATGGCATTATTTCATTCTTTTCTATGAAAGAGTAATGTTCCATTGTGTGTGTGTGTGTGTGTATGTGTGTGTGTACCACATCTTTATTCACCTGTCCATAGACATTTAGGTTGTTTCCATGTCTTGGCTATTGTAAATAGTGCTGCTGTGAACATAGGGGTGCATGTATCTTTTTGAATTATAGTTTCATCTTGTCTGGATATATGCCCAGGAGTGGGGTTGCTCCCAATAGTGGGATCATACAGCAACTCTATTTTTAGTTTTTTGAGGAACCTCCATACTGTTTGCCATAGTGGCTGCACCAATTTACATTCCCACCAAGGGTGTAGGAGGGTTCCCTTCATAAATTCTTCTTGAAGCCTTTCTTACCCTGTCTCCCCAAATTAACTACTCCCTCCTTTGTGCTCTTATTGAATTATGTTCCTGTTAAAACAGTTCTCTATCAGGTGTAGTTGTTCATATGTATGTCTTACCCTGCTGCTAATCTGTGAGTTCCTCAGTGATGGGGCTGCATGCTCCTCAGTTTTGCATTCCAACACTTATCACACTCCATGGTACGGAGTAAATTGCTGGGGAAATGAACACATAGTGTGCTGAGTATGTAGCCAATATAGAGGCTCAAGAGGCTGGGCTGGTTAGTCGAATGGACACTCGCTAGTTCTGGCCTCTGGTCACCACTACTTCATTGCTTTTCATTTGTTGAAAGTCTATGAGAAATATCTGATGAATAGCTGAATAAATGAGGGTAAAGTAGTGATTGTGTATTATCACTTTCGTGCTGATTTGCCTTGTCCTCCAAAAATGGAACCTCAGGAATACTAACAGCCACCTCTTAGTACACTCTGTATCAAACCACTTAGTGCTGAACTGGCCTTATCTTATTTACAATTCCAAATAGTTCTGTAAAGTAGTCATTTTTTTAAAATAAGTTTATTTACTTTAGGCTGCATTGGGTCTTCGTTGCTGCGCAGAGGCTTTCTCTAGTTGCGGTGAGAAGGGGCTACTCTTTGTTGTGGTGTGCGGGCTTCTCACTGTGGTGGCTTCTCTTGTTGTGGAGCACAGGCTCTAGGTGTGTGGGCTTCAGTAGTTGTGGCTCGTGGGCTCTAGAGCGCAGGCTCAGTAGTTGTGGCACATGGGCTTAGTTGCTCCAGGGCATGTGGGATCTTCCTGGACCAGGGCTCAAACGCGTGTCCCCTGCATTGGAAGGCGGATACCTAACCACTACACCACCAGGGAAGCCCAAAGTAGTCATTTTTATCCACTTTTGACAGTTAGGAAACCAATGCTGAAAAAGTCTTTTGCCCAAGATCACACTATTATTAAGTGTCAGAACTGGAATATGAACCCAGATATAAGTGTCCTCTTAACTACTATGCTGTACAACACCTCATGTTTACTGTTTATGCTGCCAATGTAGTTTGCAGAACCTTGTCCCATTTATGAGCTGGAAGGGACAGAGTAATGTGATGGTTCATCACAGAGGCTCTGGGGTCAGACAGTTTACAATATCTGACTCGTACACTTAGAATCTGAAATCCTTGCAAAACTTACGTAACTTTCCTGAACCTCAGATTCCTTATTCCTAACAATGGGAATAATAATATTTCCTACCTTGAAAGTTCATTGTGACAAATGAATAAGATGAAATATATAATGTGTTAATTACCGTACCAGCCTGTGTTCTTCCTAGTATTGCTGTGAAGAGTAAATTAGGTAATATATCTAGCAAATAGTAAAAATTAAAAATGGCAGCTCATATGAGATAATAATATATAATATTTATTGTTATATTTGTTATATATGCAGTATATACATATATGCAATATATGTATATGCAACATTATATATAATTTATAATATTAATATGATACAGTAATGTCATGTATGATGTTTCACAATAAACAATGATAAATGTGGTCTTTCCCATTTGTTGAAAACTACTTATTTACTTAACAGACTCACTTTCCCCAAGAGGGAAGCTTCCACTTAGTTTAATCATCAGAAATTCTGAAACAGCATAATCTATAAGAACAGTATTTTATGATTGAAAAGTAGCTTTTTTGTTTTTGCCTTAAAAAGAACATAAACACAAGACCCAAGTTCTTACTTAACTCAAGACCCTCAAAGTGTCCCAATCTAGAGAAATCACATACATGATAGGCAGATAAGACCCTCCCTGTAGACCAGCATAAACCTGCAGAGGAGGTGAAACCAGTCAGTGAAGCATATCTGTAGGATATTTGCTATCAAGAGCAGCTTGGATGAGAAATTCAAGTAGTGGACTCCAGTGTATGGATTGCCTCAAAAATGTTCTCGAGAATAAGCTCCCTTTTGTCTATGCTAAGATTTCTTTATACCATGATGTGGTGGGGCATAGTTTAATTAATTTAAGAATTAGAGCCAGCTAATTAATGTGCATAAACTTACTAAATTATGAGAAGGATAGATCAGGACAAAGTGATAAGAAGAGTATCAAAGAATACTTTTGTTATTTTTAGGTCCCATTTGTTTATTTTTGTTTTTATTTCCATTACTCTAAGAGATGGATCCAAAAAGATATGGCTACAGTTTATGTCAAAGAGTGTTCTAAGTTTTCCTCTAAGTGTTTTATAGTGTCCAGCCTTACATTTAAGTCTTTAATCCACTTTGAGTTTATTTTTGTATATGATGTTATAGAATGTTCTAATTTCATTCATTTACATGTAGCTGTCCAGTTTCCCCAGCACCACTTATTGAAGAGACTGTCTTTTCTCCTTTATATATATTCTTGCCTGCTTTGTCATAGATTAATTGACCGTAGGTGCGTGGGTTTATTTCTGGGCTCTCTATTATGTTCCATTGTTCTGTATTTCTGTTTTTGTGCCAGTACCATACTGTTTTGATGACTGTAGCTTTGTAGTATGGTCTGAAGTCAGGGAGTGTGATTCCTCCTCCAGTCTTTCTCAGGATTGCTTTGGCTATTCAGGGTCGTTTCTGTTTACATACTAATTATAAAATTTTTTGTTCTAGTTCTCTGAAAAATGCCATTGGTAATTTGATAGGGATTGTATTGAATTCGTAGATTGCCTTGGGTAGTATAGTCATTTTGACAATATGGATTCTTCCAATCCAAGAACACAGTATATCTTTCCATCTGTTTGCATCCTTTGTGATTTCTTTCATCAGTATCTTATAGTTTTTGGAGTACAGAAGACACCATATTTTTGAATGGTGAAGCAAACAGGATAAAATGTCTTTGTATACCTTATATACAATAAGGCAAATGGAATTCATTTCTTTAAGCTTCATAGGAAAAAGCATAGCTGGCTGTTTAGAAAGCAAGTGGTGATAAATGGAAATTTTTTGGTACTATAATTACTTTGTTATGTAAATATGTTTTATGTTCTCTTTAATTAATATAATATGTTTATTGATTTTATTAAACAAAAAAGTAATGGGTTTCATGGTTACAGTCATGACCATGGTCCCTTTGGCTGAATGTTTTCTATATGATCTGAAGTTCTTTAGCCTTGATGT
Organism: Mesoplodon mirus; assembly: GCF_964341445.2. Classification (NCBI taxonomy): domain Eukaryota; kingdom Metazoa; phylum Chordata; class Mammalia; order Artiodactyla; family Ziphiidae; genus Mesoplodon; species Mesoplodon mirus. The sequence continues at coordinate 129,660,341 of NC_138981.1, read as the reverse complement.
TCCTGCATTGGATGTGTTCAGGCAACTAAGCCTTACTGTTGGAGAGGAATTACTGTATTTGGAAATTACAATGTTGTTTAATGGGAAAAGAGTATTCAGTTGCAGAGATACATTTGTAAAATTTATTTGAGTGGGGCATATGAACCACACATGTGGTGAATGTAAGAGGAAAGGCGAGGTGATTTTGACCTCTTGTCAAGGGTTTTCTCTATCACAAAATAATCCAGAATTTTATGATGAATCAGTAATGGTGTATAAGCATTTTATATAGAATAACATTTCTATATAAGGACAGAGCTGTGAGTCATACAACGGGTTTCTAATTTTTTATTCTTTTGGCACAATTTTGTGATTAAAAAACTTCCTCTCTTGCCTCAGTTTCCCATCTTTAAAATGTAGCTAATTCTGATTCCACTCAACTGAGCTCCTTGTTAGTGAATGGCAAGAATGACATGAGATAAACGAAAGCATTTAAAATACTTGAGATATTGCTTTAAGGATCTTATACTTAATTCATGTGTCCAAAACAACTTGGACACATTTCTGGCTTCTGATGATGTTTGGTAGGCTATGCCTCTGTGACAGAGAGATGCAATTTTATAGTGGCTTAAAGACCAGAAATGTTTATTTCTCTCTTACCAAGCAGTCTGTAATGGATAGGCAGGCTACTCTGTTCCATTTGGTCCCTTAAAGACTTTGGCTACTTTCTTCTTATTTTTCTACTGTTGTCTCCAGTCATTTTCCTCATTGGCATAGTTGAAGTTGGATGGCAGGCATGTCTTTATTCTAGATCCTAGGAAGAGGAATGAGCACAGAGAAATTCACATGAGGTGTTTTAATGTCTAGACCTAGAAGTGGCATGCTATTCACTTCCACTCATATGCAACTGTAACCCTACAAAAAGAAGGGCAGAATGGCTGACCTGGTGCAAGATGGACAAGGGTAGTTGAGTGAGGATGAGAAATAAAAATGTTAAGGAGTAGTGAGAGCAATCTTGTATTTGTTCAGAAAACTGCTTAGGGCCTAGCTTAGTCATTCTGCTGTGTCTTGGTTAGTGTCTTCCTTCTCTGAAGTGATAATAGATTATTTTTTTCCCAAGTGCAGGTATTCTGAATTTTCTTCTCAGAACTTTAAGACTGCTTTCAATATATCTACAATATATATTTTTTTTAAAAAAAGAAAGTGGTCAGAAGAACCTAGGGGCAAGACGGGAATAAAGATGCAGACCTACTAGAAAATGGACTTGAGGATACAGGGAGGGGGAAGGGTAAGCTGGGACAAAGTGAGAGAGTGGCATGGACATATATACAGCACCAAACATAAAATACATAGCTGGTGGGAAGCAGCCGCATAGCACAGAGAGATCAGCTCGGTGGTTTGTGACCACCTAGAGGGGTGGGATGGGGAGGGTGGGAGGGAGATGCAAGAGGGAAGAGATATGGGGACATATGTATATGTATAACTGATTCACTTTGTTATAGAGCAGAAACTGACACACCATTGTAAAGCAAGTATACTCTAATAAAGATGTTTTTAAAAAATCTAAAGGGAAAACGTGTTTCTTTTCTCACAAAATTAGTCACTTTCTCACTCTGGTTCTTGCAAGTTTGCTCAGTCTCCCTGTACACTTCATAAGTGAACATATTTGCAAAATGTTCAAGACTCTCGCTGCCTCAGTTGATCATCCTAAGATGAGGTCAAGCAGTGGAAGGTGTTGTTTAATTAATGTTCCCAATTTTTGGTTATAAATTTCATTTCTCAACTGTCATCCTGGTGGCTTTGACATAAATGCAATACAGTATTTATAAAAATTTAAGTTTTAAGTTTGGAGGATTGCTGAAAATTTTATAAGCCCATATGTTTATAAAAAAATAAAAAATAAAAAATAATGTATATATATAATTGAAGTATAGTTGATTTACAATGTTTCAGGTGTACAGCAAATTGATTCAGTTACACATGTATGTATGTATATATATATATATATATATACACACACACGTGTGTATATATATTTTTTCAGATTCTTTTCCATTACAGGTTACTACAAGATATTGAGTATAGTTCCCTGTGCTATACAGTAGGTCCTTGTTGTTTATTTATTTTATATATAGTAGTGTGTATCTGTTAATCCCAGACTCCTAATTTATCCCCCCCTTTCCCCTTCGGGAACCATAAGTTTGTTTTCTGTGTCCCTGAGTCTGTTTCTGTTTTGTAAATAAGTTCATTTGTATCATTTTTTAAGATTCTGTATATAAGTGATATCATATGGTATTTTAGAAGAAACTTTACTTTTAAAATACTTATGCTCTTACAATGAGTTACAATGATAACAGCTTGAATTATTCAGGTATATCAATTTCAATGCTATCCCATGTTGTAATGTTAGTTTAGCTTGACACTATCATGTGAAATCAATAATAATGTGTTGCTGATCTAGCAATATGGTATAATGTCTGAGAGAGCATTGACAGTTTTCCAAAACCTTCCAGATCACAGTTATTTTGCTTTTTAAATATGCCTCTGCTAAGTTTGAAGGACATCAAATTTGACCTTTCAAACTAAATAGAAAGTAAAACACTAAGAGTGAACCCTAAGGTAAATTACAGACTTTAAGTGATTATGATGTATCAATGTGGGTTCATTCTTGTTTTAAAAAAATACCATTCTGGTGAATGATATTGATAAGGGTGGAGGCTATGCAGGTGTAGGGCGGCAGGGGGTATATGGGAAATCTCTGTACCTCCCTCTCAGTTGTGTTACAAACCTCTAAAACTGTTCTAAAAAATAGTCTTAGGAAAAAAGGCACCCTAAAAATTAAAATTGACCTTAAAAATACGGATCTTAGCATGTTTGTGTGTAGAAAGTCTCGATATTATACTGATGTTAATTCTCTCAAAAATGATCTTCAGTATAATGTGCTTACAACAAAATTCAGGGAGGATTTAATGGAATTTAGAAGCTGAGCTTAAATACAACGAGATTGGTAAGAATGACTGATATACTTGTGAAGAAAGCATGAGATGGGGAAGATTGCCGTACCAATATGAAGATATTAAAGAGGAAAAATCATTAAAAGTGTGTGATTTGTCACATGCATAATCAAGTGAACCAGTGAAAAAATGTAAACTCCAGAAACTATTTCATATATATATAAAAGAAGTGTCATTGAATAGTGGTAATCAGACTGCTTGGGTTCAATTCCTGGCTCCTCCACTTGCTGGTTTTGTGACATTGGAGAAAATATTAGACTTCTTTTTACATCAGTTTCCTTAATTGTAGAATGGAAATAATACCTTCTTCATATAAGTGTTTCAAGGATTATACTATATAATGCAAATACAATGACTAACAAATAACATATGTATAAAAGTTGTTAGCTCTTATATGAGCATTTGGTATATGGCAGAAGTGGCATTGCAAATTAGTCGTGAAAAGATGGATTACAAAATAAGTTATGCTGGAACAACTTACAATCAATGTAGAAACATAAAATGAGACTTTAAAAATAACACCATAACCTCTTCATTCTAGATAAATTTGAAGAGAAAAAAACTCCACATTTTAAGAAATGTAGAATAAAGTGTAGGAGAATATCTTAATTATACCTGAGTAGGGAAAGATTTGTAAGCAAGATACAAAAGGCACAAATGAACAGACTAACAATTTGATATTGAAATTGGAATTTTCTGTAAGGCAAAAGCCATCATAAACTAAGCTCAGTTATAAGCACTGACTTGGAGAAGACATTTGCAACTTATGTAAATGAAAATAATTAACATCCCTAATAATAAAGAGTTAATAATACAAATAAACAAACATAACAAAAAGGAAATAGAGTTACAGATACAGAGAACAAACAGTTGGTTGCCAGAGGGGAAGGGGGGTGGGTGAGGAAAGAAAGAGGAGAGGGAGATTGAGAAGTATAAACTTCAAGTTGCAAAATAAATGAGTCATAGGTATGAAATGTACAGTGTGGGGAATATAGTCAAAAACTATGTAACATCTTTGGTGACATATTGTAACTAGACTCATTATGGTGATCATTTTGAAACGTATAGAAATATCAAATCACTATGTTGTGTAACAGGAACTAACAGTGTTGTAGGTCAATGATATTTCTTTTTAAAATAAATTTATTTATTTTTTGGCTGCATCGGGTCTTTGATGCTGCACGTGGGCTTTCTCTAGTTGTGGCGAGCGGGGGATACTCTTCGTTGTGGTACATGTGCTTCTCATTGTGGTGGCTTCTCTTGTTGCAGAGCACGGGCTCTAGGCATGCAGGCTTCAGTAGTTGTGGCTCGTGGGTTCTAGAGCACAGGCTCAGTAGTTGTGGCGCACAGCCTTAGTTGCTCCACAGCATGTGGGATCTTCCCGGACCAGGGCTCGAACCCATGTCCTCTGCATTAGCAGGCAGATTCTTAACCACTGAGCCACCAGGGAAGTCCCAATGATATTTCAAAAAGAGAAAAATCTCATAGAAAAGAGATCAGAGTTGTGGTACCAGAGGTAGGTGGGGGTGGGGGCGGAGAATTGGATGAAGGGATGAAGGTGGTCAAAAGGTACAAGCTTCCAGTTATAAGATAAATAAATACTAGGGGTGTAATGTACAACATGATAAATACAATTAACACTGCTGTACATTATATATGAAAGTTGTTAACAGAATAAATACTAAGAGCTCACATCATAAGGAAAAAATTTCTATTTTTATATCTATGAGATGGCAAATGTTCACTAAACTTGTGTTCATAGTTTCATGATATATGAGTCAAATCATTATGCTGTACACCTTGAACTTACATGGTGCTGTATGTCAAATATATCTCAATAAAATTGGAAGAAAAAAATATGAACCAAGAAGAAAACGTCAAATAAGCAAATAGAAGTATAGCTAAAGACTAAGAACAGGTAGTTCACAGAGAAACATGAAAGGCCAATAACCTAGGAAACAGGTGCAAATTTGTTAATATACAGAGAACTGCAAAATTAAGAAATGATATATCTCATACCCACTAATGCGGCAAAAATTAAAGTATGAGAATGCCAAGTTTTGGGAAAGAAATGGACAAAACAGACTCTGTTACACTGTTGGTGGGCATACAAATTCGAAGAAGCAATCTGAAGAGCAATTTGCCAGTACCTAACAAAGTTGAAGTTATATATTCCCTAAGAGTCAGCAATCCCATTCCATTCCCTGGTACAGTCCCTAAAAGAAAGAAACCACCAACCATAAAAACTAGTGTATCACAGGGACTTTCCTGGTGGTCCAGTGGTTAAGACTCTGTGCTCCCAATGCAGGGAGCCCGGGTTTGATCTCGGGTCAGGGAACTAGATCCCGCATGATGCAACTAAGAGCCTGTATGCCGCAAGTAAAACAAAAACAAAAAAGACTACTGTATCACAACTCTTATGTTCTGAATTGTGTTCCCCCAAAATGTGTATGTTGCAGTTCTAACCTCCATAATATCAGAATGTAACTGTATTTGGAGACAGGGTCTTCAAAGAGGTGATTATGCTATAATGAGACCCTTGGGGTAGGCCCTAATCTAATCTGGCCTGTTGTCTTTATAAGAAGAGGAAATACGGACACAGAGAGAACACCAGGGCTGCACATGCACAGAGAAAAGGCCATGTGAGGACACAGTGAGAAGGCAGCCATATAGGAGCCAAGCAGAGAGGCCTCAGGAGAAACCAAACCTGCTGACACCTCCATCTCAGACTTTTAGCCTCCACAACTGTGAGAAATAAATTTCTGTGGCTTAAGCCACATAGTCTGTAGTATATTGTTATTGCAGCCCTACCAAACTAATACAATATATATGACGTGCACATAGACATATATACATATATATACGTGTATATATATGTATATATGGATTTTCATAATAAGGAAAAGGAAACAATCTGTTAATCAATAGATGGACAGAGGCATACTGCCTGACACCTCATAAGCCCAAAGTAAATGTTAATATTATTAGTAAACTATTATATTCATATGAATAAAATACAATACTTTCTATATAAAGGTCACAATGAGTATAATTAGACTTAAACTTTCTGCATTGTTTTATTTTATTACAAAAAGTTCTGACTCAAATGTTGCAAAATCTTTACATTTGGGTGATTGTTAAATGGGTATCTATAATATTACCCTCTGGATGTTTCTACATGTTTAAAATATATTATAACTATAAAAAGGAAAGACAAAGTCAATTCAAAGATTTAGAATGTCTAAGAGGTAATATCTATAGGGTTATATTGAAATGGTAAAACAACCACAATTATAAAATATCCATTTTTCAATGTGGAGCTCAGCTCAGTTCTGCAAAGCTCTACCCAGATTCACAGAAACCATCTGAGGCACTTGAGCAGCCTGGACTGGATTTAGAAAAAGGACCAAAGCATTATCCATTGGGCTAGAAACTGACACTAGATTCAACGTTTATAAACCCAGCAGTTTATGAGGGAAAAGGGAAAAGAAAAAAGGAAGAAAGTCGTTTTATCTCCTTCAAGGGTAAGGTCCTGAAGTGAAATTTACTCCAGTTCTCAATGAAGAATAACAATTGGAACATCTCTGTTTCTATAAAGAGTGTATAAGGGGGACTTCCCTGGTGTCTCAGTGGTTAAGAATCCACCAGCCAATGCAGGGGACATGGGTTCGAGCTCTGGTCCGGGAAGATCCCACATGCCATGAAGCAAGTAAGCCCGTGCACCACAACTACTGAGCCTGTGCTCTAGAGCCTGCAAGCCACAACTACTGAGCTTGCGTGCCACAACTACTGAAGCCTGTGCACCTAGAGCCCATGCTCTGCAAAGAAGAGAAGCCACCGCAATGAGAAGCCCGTGCACCGCAACGAAGACTACCCCTGCTTGCCACAACTAGAGAAAGCCTGTGCACGGCAGTGAGGACCCAATGCAGCCAAAAATAAATAAATAAATTTATTTTTTAAAAAAAGAGTGGATGAGGGTTTTGGGGAAACAGCAAAATGTAAATGTATATGTGTGGTAAAATTGAGAAGGAAAAGACAGTCCTTTGGAAAACGTGTGATGAGGAGAAAGAAAGTATATTTGTGGTCCAGTCAGGTAGTTGTCTATATTTGTTTCATCTTCCAATTCATTGGACGCTTTTCCGACCTCAGCACATTTTTGCATTGCCCATTTTAAAAATAGCATGCATTATTTTGAGTATCCGTGTCATAATATTCTTCTTAAGTCTGAGATACATGGCCTCAATTTTGAAATCACTATGAAGAAAGACTGTGCAATTTATCACCATTATTAAATATTTTATGTTATATTTCATGCACTTCTATAGATCCTTGAAGCCAACAGTTTAACTAGTGCTTGCTGGCTGATAGAATATATTATAAAGAAAGTTCGTGCGTTTATGAAAGAATATGCACATCCCATTTCAGCAATTGGGGAGAATCAGGAGGAAGGATGGGGAAAACAAAGGAATCATATTATGTTCACAATGAAGGAACCATTTGGACCAAGCTCTTTGATGTTGGCAAGGCCTCGGGGCCAAGTGAACCTCCTTCTTCAAAGAAATAGTTATGTCAACCATAAAATCCATTTTAGCGCTCTGAAGATTAGAACGGGTGAAACATAGATAAATGCTACTTTAGCACTGATACTCAGAGATACAATTATATAATCTTCATTCCAGAATATGTTTGAAAGCACATAATGGCATCAGTGATTGTTGTTTGACAATTTAAAAATTTTCCAGAAGTAGAAGACAGCAAAATCTGGTTGATCATTCCCTTTGCTCTGACCTCAGTTCCTGGCAGGTATGGAGACCCTCTTTCCCAGAAAGTGAACTGATGACTGCGGGAATGGAGGTCTTTGCTTATAAGTAACTGGTTCTGCTCTCCTGAGTTCCTCAACATAGAATCAAAGGAGAACAGAAATATGTTCAGCAAACTTCCTCTCCCACAAAACACACAGAAGAATTGTTGCCACTGAAGTGATATTTGGGTTTCATAGATGGAATTCACACTGATTTTCTGAGCAAAGTTTGAATCAGTGACTCCAGGCATTTTTGCACAATGCTTCTTCTATCTGGAATGTCCTTTGCTACAAAGTTCGTACGTTCAAATTCTACACAATTTTGATAGACCGCCTGCTTGGAAATGTTATCCCTGACTCCTCCCTATTTCCCGATCTCTGGTTTCCCTGTTTTCCTCTGCTGTTGCAGAAGAAGGAGGAGGAGGAGGAGGAGGACAAAAATAACAATAGCAAATAGCTCTTATTTACTGAGCATTTACTGTGTAGGAGAGTTGTGCTTCATATCTATGATCTAATTTAATTTTCACAGTAACTCTTTGAGGAGGGAAATATTATTATTCCTATTTTAGAGAGGAACAGGAAGGCTCATCCTAGATGTTAACTATCCAAGGTCATTTATCTACTAGTTAACATAATCTAAATTCAAACTCCAGGTCTCATTCACTAGACTGCTATAAGCTTTCTGAGGGCAGGGCCTATGTCTGATTAATCTGTTTTATCTGCAATACTTTGCAAAGGATAGGTGTTAAAAACTTTTTCTTGGATAACTATATGCATGCATGTCAGGGAACAGAAGGAAATAAGATATCACTTTCAGGATTACAAAAACATGAAGCTGAAAAAGGCTATATTACATACGAATATTCTTTGGTTAATAGAAATAATAGTATCCATAAATCTTTTTTGTATGTGCATTAGTTTCTGCTTTACAACAAAGTGAATCAGCTATACATATATCCCCATATCGTTTCCCTCTTGCGTCTCCCTCCCTCCCACCCCACCATCCACCCCTTTAGGTGATCACAAAGCACCAAGCTGATCTCCCTGTGCTATGCGGCTGCTTTCCACTAGCTATTGGTTTTACATTTAGTAGTGTATATATGTACATGCCACTCTCTCACTTTGTCCCAGCTTCCCCTTCCCCGTGTCCTAAGTCCATTCTCTAGTAGATCTGCGTCTTGATTCCCATCCTGCCCGTAGGTTCTTTGCGAAGATTTTTTTTTTTGGATTCCATATACGTGTGTTAGCATACGGCGTTTGTTTTTCCCTTTCTGACTTACTTCACTCTGTATGACAGGCTCTAGGTCCATTGAACTCACTACAAATAACTCAATTTCCTTTCTTTTTATGGCTGAGTAATATTCCATTGTATATATGTGCCACATCTTCTTTATCCATTCATCCGATGACAGACACTTAGGTTGCTTCCATCTCCTGGCTATTGTAAATAGAGCTGCAATGAACATTTTGGTACATGACTCTTTTTGAATTATGGTTTTCTCAGGGTATATGCCCAGGAGTGGGATTGCTGGGTCATATGGTAATTCTATTTTTAGTTTTTTAAGGAACCTCCATACTGTTCTCCATAGTGGCTGTACCAATTCACATTCCCACCAGCAGTGCAAGAGTGTTGCCTTTTCTCCACACCCTCTCCAGCATTTATTGTTTCTAGATTTCTTGATGATGGCCACTCTGACTGGTGTGAGATGATATCTCATTGTAGTTTTGATTTGCATTTCTCTAATGATTAATGATGTTGAGGATTCTTTCATGTGTTTCTTGGCAATCTGTATATCTTCTTTGGAGAAATGTCTATTTAGGTCTTCTGCCCATTTTTGGATTGGGTTGTTTGTTTTTTTTTGATATTGAGCTGCATGAGCTGTTTGCAAATACTGGAAATTAATCCTTTGTCAGTTGTTTCATTTGCAAATATTTTCTGCCATTCTGAGGGTTGTCTTTTCATCTTGTTTATGGTTTCCTTTGCTGTGCAAAAGGTTTTAAGTTTCATTAGGTCCCATTTGTTTATTTTTATTTCCATTTCTCTAGGAGGTGGGGCAGAAAGGACCTTGCTGTGATTTATGTCATAGAGTGTTCTGCCTATGTTTTCCTCTAAGGGTTTTAGAGTGTTCTGTCCTTACATTTAGGTCTCTAATCCATTTTGAGTTTAGTTTTGTGTGTGGTGATGGGGAGTGTTCTAATTTCATTCTTCTAGTTTTATTGATCTTTGCTATCATTTCCTTCATTTCTTTTTCATTTATTTCTGATCTGATCTTTATGATTTCTTTCCTATTGCTGACTCTGGGTTGTTTTTGTTCTTCTTTCTCTAGTTGCTTTAGGTGTAATGTTAGGTTGTTTATTTGAGATGTTTCTTGTTTCTTGAGGTAGGATTGTATTGCTATAAACTTCCCTCTTAGAACTGCTTTTGCTGCATCCCATAGGTTTTGGGTCATCTTGTTTTCATTGTCATTTGTTTATAGGTATTTTTTGATTCCCTCTTTAATTTCTTCAGTGGTCTCTTGGTTATTAAGTAGTGTATTGTTTAGCCTCCATGTGTTTGTATATTTTACAGATTTTTTCCTGTAATTGATATCTAGTCTCATTGTGAGTGTTGTGGTCAGAAAAGACACTTGATATGATTTCTGTTTTCTTAAATTTACTGAGGCTTGATTTGTGACCCAAGATATGATCTATCCTGGAGAATGTTCCATAAGCACTTGAGAAGAAAGTGTATTTTTGGATGGAAATATCCTATAAATATCAATTAAGTCAATCTTATTTAATGTATCATTTAAATCATGTGTTTCTTTATTTATTTTCATTTTGGATGATCTGTCCATTGGTGAAAGTGGGGTGTTAAAGTCCCCTAATATGATTATGTTACTGTCGATTTCCCCTTTTATGGCTGTTAGTATTTGCCTTATGTATTGAGGTGCTCCTATGTTGGGTGCATAAATATTTACAATTGTTATATCTTCTTCTTGGATCAATCCCTTTATCATTATGTAGTGTCCTTCTTTGTCTCTTCTAATAGTCTTTATTTTAAAGTCTATTTTGTCTGATATGAGAATTGCTACTCCAGCTTTCTTTTGATTTCCATTTGCATGGAATATCTTTTTCCATCCCCTCACTTTCAGTCTATATATGTTCCTAGGTCTGAAGTGGGTCTCTTGTAGACAGCATATATATGCGTCTTGTTTTTGTATCCATTCAGCCAGTCTGTGCCTTTTGGTTGGAGCATTTAATCCATTCACATTTAAGGTAATTATCGATATGTATGTTCCCATTCCCATTTTCTTAATTGTTTTGGGTTTGCTATTGTAGGTCTTTTCCTTCTCTTTGTTTCTTGCCTAGAGAAGTTCTCTTAGCATTTGTTGTAGAGCTGGTTTGGTGGTGCTGAATTCTCTTAGCTTTTGCTTGTCTGTAAAGGTTTTAATTTCTCCATTGAATCTGAATAAGATCCTTGCTGGGTAGAGTAATCTTGGTTGTAGGTTTTTCTGTTTCATCCCTTTAAATATGTCCTGCCACTCCCTTCTGGCTTGCAGAGTTTCTGCTGAAAGATCAGTTGTTAACCTTATGGGGATTCCCTTGTATGTTATTTGTTATTTTTCCTTTGCTGCTTTTAATATTTTTTCTTTGTATTTAATTTTTGATAGTTTGATTAATATGTCTTGGCATGTTTCTCCTTTTATTTATACTGTATTGGACTCTGTGCTTCCTGGACTTGAATAACTATTTCCTTTTCCATATTGGCATTTTTCAACTATAATCTCTTGAAATATTTTCTCAGTCCCTTTGTTTTTCTCTTCTTCTGGGACCCCTATAATTCGAATGTTGGTGCGTTTAATGTTGTACCAGAGGTCTCTGAGACTGTCCTCAATTCTTTTCACTCTTTTTTCTTTATTCTACTCTGTGGTAGTCATTTCCACTACTTTATCACCAGGTCACTTATCTGTTCTTCTTCCTCAGTTATTCTGCTTTTGATTCCTTCTAGAGAATTTTTTATTTCATTTATTGTATTGTTCATCATTGTTTGTTTGCTCTTTAGTTCTTCTAGGTCCTTGTTAAACGTTTCTTGTATTTTCTCCATTCTGTTTCCAAGATTTTGGATCATGTTTACTATCATTACACTGAATTCTTTTTCAGGTCGACTGCCAATTTCTTCTTCGTTTGTTTGGTGTGATGGGTTTTTACCTTTCTCCTTCATCTGCTGTGTGTTTCTCTGTTTTCTCATCTTGCTGATCTTACTGTGTTTGGGGTCTCCTTTTTGCAGGCTGCAGGTTTGTAGTTCCCAATGTCTTTTGGTGTCTGTCCTCAGTGGCTAAGTTTGGTTCAGTGGGTTCTGTAGGCTTCCTGGTGGAGCGGATCGGTTCCTATGTTCTGGTGGTTGAGGCTGGATCTTGTCTTCATGGTGGGCAGGACCTCATCTGGTGGTGTGTTTTGGGGTGTCTGTGGCCTTATGATTTTAGGCAGCCTCTCTGCTAATGGGTGGGGTTGTGTTCCTGTCTTGCTAGTTGTTTGGCATAGGGTGTCCAGCACTGTAGCTTGCTAGTCATTGAGTGGAGCTGCGTCTTAGTGTTGTGATGGAAGTCTCTTTGAGAGCTCCTGCTGATTGATATTACATGACGCTGAGAGGTCTCTCATGGATCAATGTCCTGAACTCTTCTCTCCCACCTCAGAGGCAGTGGCCTGATGCCCGGCTGGAGCACCAACACCCTGTCATCCACATGGCTCAGAATAAAAGTGAGAAAAAAAGAAAGAAAGAAAGAAAAAATAAAATAAATTTATGAAAATAAAAAAATAATTATGAGAAATTTAAAAAATTAAAAATTAATTTGAAAGAAAGAAGAGAGCCACCAAACCGTAAAGCAAATCCACCAATTATAACAAGCACTAAATAGTATACTAAAAAAAGAATGGATGGACAAAACTGTAGGACTAGTGGTAAAAGCACAGCCATACAGACAAAGTCACACCCAGAAGCATACACATACACCCTCACAAAAGGAGAAAAAGGAAAAAAAATATATCATTGCTCCCAAATTCCACTGCCTCAATTTGGGATGATTCGTTGTCTATTTAGATATTCCACAGGTGCAGGGTACATCAAGTTGATTGTGGAGATTAATCCAATGCTGGGAGAAATTTCCCTTTCTGTTCTTTCTTCACACTGCTCCCGGGGTTCAGCTTTAGATTTGTCCCCGCCTCTGCATGTAGGTCGCCCAAGGGCATTGCTCAAGACTGGTTTAAAGGAGCAGCTGAATCGGGGGCTCTGGCTCACTCAGGCCGGGGGGAGGGAGGGGCACAGAGTGCGGGGCGAGCCTGCGGCAGCAGAGGCCAGCATGACGTTGCACCAGCCTGGGGCATGCTGTGCGTTGTCCCAGTGAAGTTGTCCCTGGATCACGGGACCTTGGCAGTGGCGGGCTGCACAGCCTCCCTGGAGGGGAGGTGTGGAGAGTGACCTGTGCTCACACACAGGCTTCTTGGTGGTGGCAGCAGCAGCCTTAGCATCTCATGCCCATCTCTGGGGTCCGCGCTGATAGCCGCGGCTCGTGCCCGTCTCTGGAGCTCCTTTAAGCAGTGCTCTTAATACCCTCTCCTCGTGTACCAGGAAACAAAGGGGAACGAAAAAGTCTCTTGCCTCTTCGTCAGGTCCATACTTTTTCCCGGACTCCCTCCAGGCCAGCCATGGTGCACTAACCCCTTCAGGCTGTGTTCATGCCACCAACCCCAGTCCTCTCCCTGGGCTCCAACCGAAGCCCGAGCCTCAGCTCCTAGCCCCGCCCGCCCCGGCAGGTGAGCAGACAAGCCGCTCGGGCTGGTGAGTGCCCGTCGGCACTGATACTCTGTGCCGGAATCTCTCTGCTTTGCCCTCCGCACCCCTGTTGCTGCACTCTCCTCTGCGGCTCTGAAGCTCCCCCCTCCACCACCCGCAGTCTCCGCCTGCGTAGGGGCTCCTAGTGTGTGGAAACCTTTCCTCCTTCACGGCTCCCACCCACTGGTGCAGGTCCCGTCCCTATTCTTTTGTGTCTGTTTTTTCTTTTTTCTTTTGCCCTTCCCAGGTACGTGGGGAGTTTCTTGCCTTTTGGGAGGTCTGAGGTCTTCTGCCAGAGTTCAGTAGGTGTTCTGTAGGAGTTGTTCCACATGTAGATGTATTTCTGATGTATTTGTGGGGAGAAAGGTGATCTCTGCATCTTACTCTTCTGAAATCTTGAAGCTCCTCCCATAAATCTCATCTTTGCAACACTTTCCAATTCCCCAAAATCTTCCAATGCAATAAAAGACATTAAAAGTTCAAAAGGTAGGCCGTTAGTGTAATTTTAATTATTAGTATAACAGTAGCTAGAGAGTATACATACTCTACTTAAAAATAATTTGTTAAAATAATTTGCCAAAACATAGAAAATATAAGTTTTATATGTTAGGCTTCCAGATACTTAAATTGATATTAGGAACTGTCTAAAACTCTCAAAACCTTTATGCTCTGGAAAGAAACTCAAAAAGGTTAGGTACCAGTGTTAATAATTTCCACAATTATGTCATCAATATTAAATATTAAGAAAGCATGTCAAGATAGAAGTGAAAGATGTCAGATAGAAAACCACCATTTTCTTTCTCATTTGATTCTCGTATTTTTTTGGTCCAGTTTTTGCCTTTGAACAGAAAAACAGCTCTTCAGTATATACGAGAAGAAAGAAAAAGCACTATTGCTGCAACAGCTGTTGTTGCTGATTTCATAACCCAGTATCTCCTTGGCACATATAAAACTCACCAGATTTGCTGATAAATGTGAGGCATCCTAAGTTGTTAATTTATTGAACACTGTTCTTTAGTATCTATGGAAGACTTACTCATACTATGGTGAGTTTTGAAAATAGTCAAAAATGGATGAATCACATTAAATGTTAAAGAATGCCAATATTTAAATTGCCAACCTGATATTATCGGTTGTAATATGATGTGAAGAGTTTGTTTTTAAATTGAATAAATAAAAAAGAAACCGTGACACAGTTGAAATGAGAAAAATACTTGGCATACAAGATCTCCATATAAGACAACAATATCAGCACAGACAATTTAGATAAGAGCCATTGAAATGGGATAAAATTTCAGGAACATTTTCAAGAGCTCCTACAAAGACTTTTGCTGGAGGTTTTAAAACAGGGAAACAGATGGGGGAAGTAATTGTCTAACGTTTATGTTAATGTACCATAAAACTCCAGTTATCTAGATTGCTTAGGGAATCAGGTGTTTGACTTAATATTTTTTGGTTAGCTGAAAGTTACTCTAAAACCCAATTGTATCTCAGCCATTGTTGTTGAAAATTGTTCCAAAGTAGCTGAATAGTTCCTAGGGATCATCACTGCAGTTTTCTTTGTGGATCGTGAAATGCTTCAAGGTCATTATTCTTTGTGGATCTTGTGACATTCTTCAATGCCATAAATTCCAATTGTGCACAACTGTGATGATAGAATGGACTCACGGGTGAACCTACGGTACTCCGGAAATAATTTGTAAAAATAAATATATAATGTGAATTTCTTTTACATTAATTTCCCTCTTTCTTTTAAAGCACTGCCCTCCTGTGCCAGCAGTAAAGGCGATTGTCTTCTGGGCATGGTTTGGGGGTTCTTAGGGAGTCTCCTGACTTCCAAAGTGTTCTTAGCCACACCTATCACAGTTAGAGATATAGGAATTTGAAAGTATAAATAATCATTTTAAAATACAGTTATCTCTGGAAGGGCTGACAATTGATTCGTTTATACCATAGTTTAATCTGATGAAATTGCTTTCTATCAAAGAGCTACCTGAGTTCTGTAAACAGATGGAATGGGACTTTTAATTGGGAAAGGGATTTTAGAGCATATAGGATTTCCAGGGAATCATGCAGTGCCTACATATTAATTAAAGAAAAAAAATTACCATTAGAAAGTATTTTTAAACCTCTCATTATTAAAGTAGCCAATGTTAAATTATCACACTATTTGGTGGCTGCCCTTTTTACTTACCATCATCCTTTAAAATAGTGCATCTTCTGTGTTGGCAGGACTTTGTTTTTCATAGTGCTCATCATACTTGTATGATTATATAACATGTATAGTTCGGCTTTACCATTATATTCACTTTGCTTTGGATAATCCCTTGTGCAGAGCAGACTTCCAATAAATATTTGTTGCAAGAATAAATGTATGAAGTGAAACTATTTGTGAACAGTAAACGGATAGAAGGGGTTTTTGTAAATTGCAATTGGTATTATTATTATGTCAAAAGTACTGTGAATATTTAAAAATGAGGAAATTGAGGTTCAGAGATGTTACATACATTCATAACACCCTGGACTTCTCCTTCATAAAAATTTTTATAATTATTATTGAATAATGTATGTTTGTTTATTGTTACTCTATACTCTGGATTATAGGTTTTAAGAAGGCAGAGGCCATTGTAGTTTTATTTATGCTTTGTCACAAAACCTGAGTACCTGCCATTTAGTAACTGACAAATACTCGTTGAATAAATCAATGATTACAATTCCATTGACAACATTTATCATCTTAATTCAAGTTTTAAGAGAAAAAGGCAGAAATGTTTCAGGATATGCATGTGTTCATGATTAAAATGTCCATTTACAAATGAAACTTTTATTCCATCCAGTGTCATTCAGCAGCCACATAGCTGGTTTTCTGAGATGGTACTTTGTCTACAAGATATGGTATAAATTAGATAAGGCAATTTACATGAAATTAATAATCATAAATTTTGAGCTACATTGGAAGATATAGCCTATACTTTGGAATATTTCAGCATTAATTTTACTCTATGTACAAGATAGATACTTCACAGGATATATATATATATATATATATATGGTATATATCATATTTATATATATATTTACATACCCTGTACCCTCACATTACAGTATACATTGCTGAATAGTTTGGGTGCATATAACTTGCCACAAACTCCAATTACCAGTTGTCATCTAGGTACTGCACTTCACTTTAAAGACAAAAATGGGTAGTCCACAGCCCTTGTTCTCAAGTAGATTACAGTCCAGTGAGAAAGACAGATGCATACACAAATACAATGATGCAATGTATGGTATAATGGATGTGTATATAAATGATTCATTCTTCTGGAGTGGGGTGAAGTGAATGGAGATGGTAAGAGAAAGTAAGAGAGAGGAGGAGGTATTTATACTTGTCTTTGAAGGATGAGTAAGCTTTTGTCGTTGAAGTTAATAGTTACAAATATTCCAGGGAGAGAGAATTGCATGGATACTAGTCAGAGCTGTGAAAGAGTTTGTATATTTGGAGGAGTTACAGGAGATTATGGAATATACACTGTGGCCAAGTTTTGAAGGGCTTTATATATATCAAGCTAAGAAGTTTGAACTTCATCCAAAGGCTAGTGGAGAGCTACTAAGTGTGTGAAAGCCAGAGACTGACATAATCAGCAAGTTGTTTTGGTATGATCAGTCTGATAGTGTGGAGGATGGTTTGGGGGAGGAGTGGAAAAATTGGATGGAGATCAGTATCCAGGTTATTTCAATAACCCAAGTGAGAGATGATGAGAATTTAAATTAGGAAAGTAGCAGTGATGATAAAGAGGAAAAGAGAAATGAAAGATGTGAGAGTGTTTCAGTAGTTTCTGGGGATGGTTTTATTGGTTGCACTAGGGTTAGGTCATATTTTATTCTAAATTCTGTGTTATACTACCTTTTGCTTTAAATTCAATAAACATTACTAATGGTTAACTAATTTACAAAGTTCTGTGCTTGACTCTAGGTAAATAGGCCAATAAGTTACACTTTGCCTTCAAGGAGCTCACAGTACACTAGAGACAAACTCTACAGGAGACACACTGGAGGCCACAGTTCATGTTGACTTAAATAAATGGTATTCAATAGAGTGTTTACTATAATAGTTTGCTATAAGTTATGGGATAGACAAAATATAGCAAATGGTCAGTTCAACTTGGGAATTATCAGGGAATACTTAAAAAGAAAATGCTTACACTCCAGGAGTCTCTCAGGGAGAGAGGTTGAGGATGGCATTCCATACAGTTAATATAAGGAAGGAATGAGACAGATGAGTGTTCAGGGATATATTTTAAGAGTCTTGTATGCCATGTTTAGGAATTTGGGTATATTTTTGTTAACTTGTTATGAAAACTTGATGGCTTTTAAGCAGAAGACACATTAGATCAGCTCTGGTCTTCAAAATGTCTTCAGATTAGAGGGTGGAGTTCAGACTGGAGAGGTCCAATCCTAGAAACCCAGAGACCATCTAGGCAGCTATTTTGGTATTCCAGGAGAGAGACAAGGAGGCCTAGGATGGGGTGATAGCAGTTAGGATATAGACAAAAAGATGAATTTAGGAAGTAAAAACTACTAGACTTGATATGGTAGATGTGGGAGAAGGAACATTCTAGAATGTCTCCCAACACAATTTTTAAAAAATATGCAGTACTGGAGGCACCAACATGGAAGGAAGCCAAACCTGACTGAGAATGTCTTATAATCTGTGTATAGCTGTAGTTTCTGTGAAACGACTACCTTCTATGGGAAATGACAGGGAGGCATGTGACAACATACCCTCAAATACTACTTCTAAGTAGCATCATGATTGTGGCACCCAAACTGGACTTTCTAAGTCAGGCTATAAGTAGCACCGTGAATAATTTGTTGTAGTTGACAGACACATAATAAGAAAAAAATTTTTTACATGTATTCATTTGCTGAAATCAGCCTCCTCATTATCTTGCAGTTGGGTGTGAGTTACCTAAAATAATGGGGCCATCTGTAGGAAATCTTTTTTTTTTTTCCTGCGGTATGCGGTCCTCTCACTGTTGTGGCCTCTTCCGTTGTGGAGCACAGGCTCCGGACGCGCAGGCTCAGCAGCCATGGCTCACGGGCCCAGCTGCTCCACGGCATGTGGGATCTTCCCGGACTCGGGTACGAACCCGTGTCCCCTGTATTGGCAGGCGGACTCTCAACCACTGTGCCACCAGGGAAGCCCTGTAGGAAATCTTACAAACATTAAATAGAAAATGCAGTTGACATGCTGACATTAAAAATGTCTACCACAAGTTGGTTCTTAAAATACTGCTTACATGACAAATGGCATATGATAGACAGGAGATTCAGAGGTCAGGAGTAGATATCTCAGTGCTGAGACCAAGGACTTCACAGTTGCACATGCCTGGGTTTGGTGATGAATTTGAACCTTTGGCAAGTTACCTAGCTTGATTTTTTACTCTCTTGAATTTGACTTTCTGAACTTGATTTTCTACATATACAGATTACGATTGAGGATGATAATATTTTCTGCCTAGAATTCTTTTGATGATTAACTTATACTGCCTATGTGAAGTTTTGCTAATATGGTTGCTAATACAACTGAAGAAGCAGTAAATGCTAACATTTTATTGTCTGTTATTATGAAGAAAATAAATATATGGAACAAAATAAAAGAAGCAAAGAGAGAAAAGAAGAAGGAAAGGGAGAGGGGGAGGAGAGAGAGAGGGAAGAAGGAGAGAGGAGGAAAATTAAAAAATGAATAGAAGAAAGAAACAGAAGGAAAGAGGCACAGTAAGCATATGACTATGGGGTGACTGAAAGCATTTGAAGTGTTTTCCCTAATATGACAGCATTATAAAGCTGTTCGTACAAATGTAAAATATTATGTTCTAGAATTATAAGAAAACATGGTGGGGGAACTTATTCTGTTGACACATAGAAGGGAGCACTGAGGCCCAAGGAAAATGGGAGAGTGTCCACCTCTGAAGTGTGAAAAGGGGGAAGGGCACAGCAGGGGCACTTGAATGCCCCTTAGGTCACGGGGTATGCAGTGCCCCAGGGGGAAGTCTTTTGCTTTGGCAGTTCCCTTGCTGCTTGGCTATGGGGCACGTGAGTGTTCACTCAGACTGTGTCCAAGGCTGCAATCAACAAAGGATCCTGGAGGTGAGGAGTGGTGAAAATGAATCTTTCAGGGCTCAGAAAGTGCTTTTTGTAGCTGAATATGACTTATTTATCTTAATCTTTCTGTGGCATAGATATGAGGCAAGCATTATTGATTAAAAACTGAAGAGGTAAAAATCTAAGAGAGAGAGAGGGAAAGAGAGAGAGAATGCAGGCACAGAAAGAAAAAGAGAGAGAACAAAGGAATCCTAATATCCTTGAATTTCAGTCCAGATTTCCTGAGGATGAGATAAGCTAACTTTCCCCATTTCCTTTAACTTCCCATTGAGATCTTCTCATGGGGAACTTTCATACTGTCCACTGATACTATCTAATCCAGTCTTTTCAAAAATTTTACAAGAACTATTCAGCTGGAATTCATTACATGAGCAAAGTACTTGGATTACATTCCTTAGTAGGTGGGTTTCTCCCCTCTGCCATGTTAGACGGGACCCGTGTCTGTAATGTTGATGTGCTTGCCTCATTTGGCTCTTTGACCATTTAGTATCCAATACAGGGCAGTAAGAAAGCTGACCATTGTGCCATGAGGATAGGGATATTGAGGATGGGTTATGTTTGATGTCTTTGGAAGACAGGGCCACTAGGATGCCTGGGTCAGGTAGCAATGATACTAGAATTCCTAATAAGTATTTGGCAAATAATCCCTTTCCATTGTGTTGTCTCGTTCTAAACTATACTGAGTTAATTTGCCAAGCACTTACTCAGACACCAGGGGAGAGATTACACATGATTCCAACAAATACTGAGCCCCTCTTATGTGCATGACATTTATGTTAGATTCTGGGCTTAGAGGAAACTGAGAGCATGCCAAGGTCACCAGGTAGACACAACTATAAATAAGGTTAATAAGCTAATGGGAAGAAATACTAGCATGCATCTTAGTAAGTTAGGAATAACCACTAAAATTTCAAAAGAGAATCTATAATTTTTAAACCAGCAAAGAAACATTTGATGTTTCCAGTGGAAGGTAGGGAAGGAAGAAAGAAACAGAAGTGGAAAACAATTAATTGAACAAAGAAATCATTAAATGTGTAGGTTAATTTCAAGCGACACTGACGGCCTAAAACAAAAAGTGTTTATTTTTTATTGATGTATAGTTGAATTACAATATTGTGTTAATTACTGCTGTACAGCAAAGTGACTCAGCTATACATATATAGACATTCTTTTTCATATTCTTTACCATTATGGTTTATCACAGGATACTGAATATAGTTCCCTGTGCTATACAGTAGGACCTTGTTGTTTATCCATCCTGTATACAATAGTTTGCATCTGCTAATCCCAAACTCCCAATCCATCCCTTCTCCATCCCTCACTCTTGGTAACAACCAGTCTATTCTCTATGTCCCTGATTCTGTTTCTGTTTCATAGATAGGTTCATTTGTGTCATATTTTACATTCCACATATAAGTGATATCATATGGTATTTGTCTTTCTCTGTCTGACTTACTTCACTTAGTATGATAATCTCTAGTTGCATCCATGTTGCTGCAAATGGCATTATTTCATTCTTTTTTATGGCTGAGTAGCGTTCCATTGTATATATGTACCATATCTTCTTTATCCATTCATCTGTCGATAGGCATTTAGATTTTCGCCATTTGATATTATATAGAGCTGGGAGGTCTCTTGTGGAGCAGTGTCCTGAAGTTGGCTCTCCCACCTCAGAGGCACAGCACTGACTCCTGGCTGCAGCACCAAGAGCCTTTGATCCACACGGCTCAGACTTTTTGGAGGTCTGAGGTCTTCTGCCAGTGTTCAGTAGGTGTTCTGTAGGAGTTGTTCCACGTGTAGATGTATTTCCAGTGTATCTGTGGGGAGGAAGGTGATCTCTGCGTCTTACTCTTCTGTCATCTTCCCCCTGGTCTCTCCCCTCCTTTCTTACATGTGTCTCATGTGAAACTGCATCTAGACATTGCTTGGAACACTCTCTGCTTTGTTGGTTACACTGCCAATATTCAATTGACAGGTAATAATAAAAAGATGGTGACAAGCTCAGTGGCCCAGCCACTATATTGCTCTTCTTCTGATGTTATTTTTACATCTTTTAAGTTTCCTCTTCAAAAAGTGTAGCTGAAAACAAGCACAAAGTCAGGACAGATATGAAATATTTTGAGATATGTTTTATATAAACATAAAGCAAGTTTATAATTTTTGATAATGTCACCAGTTCACTACAAATCTTATTTCCTCAGCTACTTGTTTCAAAATAAGTACAAAAGAATGAGTAAGTGACTAGTCACTAGTCCTAGACCCATATATGGTGTTTGGCATTAATAAACGATCAATAATGCTAGAGGCTCTCAGGTCATTACATAGGAGTGTACTGAAAAGGAAGGAAGGTCTGGGTTGATGATCATATTAAGGACTTTGAATGGCCAGAGAGTAGCACCAAGGCTTCTGGGAGATAGGAGACAGCATGCACCATTTCTTGATTTATTGAAACATACTGTGTTTTCAAGGTGTTCTGAAAAGCAGACACTAAGCGACTATTACACATAAAAGAAAAATTTAGGGGTATTGCTTGTGAGGGAAAATGGGGAGAAGATGCAAGAGGAACCATCAGACAGCACTAAGGTCTACCCCTTGTGAAGGAGAGAAGGAAGAAAGGAAGATTGCATGGATGTGTCTTAGACTTACAGAGCAGTCCTAAGAAAGTTCAGCAGGCCAATGGAGAGTCCTTGAGGCAAAGTTAGTCATCAGAGGAGTCTCAAATGTCCCAGAGGTTGGTCTGCATTAGTATTCCTGCTACACTTCATCACTGGCTGAGAGCAGCCTAGAGGAAAGGAGGACTTTCTACGTAAATGTCCTGGTAGGCTCAGGGTTTAGTAGCGGGAACTGCCAGTCAACCACAGTCAGAAATCTGAAAGCATTTGGATATCCGAAAGGTTGATTTTCAAGTTTCCAAGACTATTACATACTCAGCACTGTATCAGCACTCTACTACACACGAAAAGGGGTAGGGACAAGTGAGTAGGCGTTATGTATGGAATGTTCGTGTCCTCCCAAAACTTATATGGTGAAGCCCTAACCCTCAGTGTTATAGTATTAGGAGGTGGGGCCTTTTGGAGGTAATTATGTTTAGATGAGGGCATGAGGTTAGGACCCATGATGAGATAGATTATTACCCTTATAAGACAAGGAAAAGACACCAGAGCTTCCAGTCTCCCCACCATGTGAGGACACAGTGAGAAGGTGACCATCTGCAAGCCAGGAAATGGACTCTCATTAGAAACCAAATATGCTAGCGTCTTGCTCTTACATGTCTCATAATCCAGAACCATGAGAAATAAATGCCTGTTGTTTAAGCCACCCAGTTTAAGGTATTTTGTTAAAGTGGCCTGAGCAGACTACAACAG
Organism: Mesoplodon mirus; assembly: GCF_964341445.2. Taxonomy (NCBI): domain Eukaryota; kingdom Metazoa; phylum Chordata; class Mammalia; order Artiodactyla; family Ziphiidae; genus Mesoplodon; species Mesoplodon mirus. Next base: position 129,637,205 of record NC_138981.1, on the reverse strand, counting down.
TAGGATACAAAGGAAGGTAAGGAAGATACAGAGGTGAGGAAGATGCCCTAAAGGTGCTAACAATATAATGATGGATGCAGACATACCCACATAATAAAAGAGACAATACAAAAGTGCAAAATAGTATTAATAGGATATGTATTGTGAAAATAGAATTAATAATTTCAAGTAGGTAGATCAAGGAAAATTTCTCAGAGGAAGTGACATTTGACTTTGGTCTTGATGAAAAAGGTGTTTTATAGGTAAACGGTGGAAAGACACTCCATGATGCAGGAACAGCATAAGCAGATGAAAGGAAGATTTGGCACAATGTAGAACTGGCAAATGTTAAGGCAATCATTATGACAGCATAGGTTATTTGGAGACATTTTTTTAGGAGAAGGAAATGGAAATGTGGATTGGGGCTGATAATAAAGGCTGGTTGGTTATCCTGCTTAAAAGTATGTGTCTGTGCATGTGCATGCATGTGTGTGTATTTTGTTTCTTCCTGGAATGCAGCAAAGAGTCATTGCAGGTTTTGCTCAAGAGGGCTAGTGTGGTGTGATACAAGCAGACTTGATTACCAGAGAGATTCTTTAGACTGTAGTGTGGAGAGTGGATTAAAAAAGAATGAGACTAAAGATAGGAAAGAGTGAAGATAGAGAAAGCAGTTAAAATGGCATTGCTTCAGTTCAGGGAGAAACGTGGTGAATTAAAAACTGAAAAAAGAAAAGAATGGAATAAAAAAAAATTCAAGATACATTTCAGAGGTGGAATTGACAGGATCTTGTGCATAATTAGGTGGAAGATGGGAGCAAAACAAATCCTCTCCCCATAAGCTACATAGTGATTATATCTACAAAGTTATCTCCTTGCATATCTGCAGGGAAGCCTCTTGCAGATAATTGGATCCAGTTCTTGAGCCAAATATATACTTTTCTTGTAAATTCTTAAATTGGCATTCTGTTTTATTATCATGGTTTTATTATTATGAGTTTGGTAAATGTTTCAGCCACATATAAGTTGAATAATTCTGGCTTAACTCATACCATTGATTTCCTAGACTGTGATCCTTCCTCCAACATACTGCTCCCCTTTAGTAAATACCCTTCCTGAAGCCAACACCTGACATCTCTTGAAACACCTGACATGAAATGGAAACTGAGTAATGAACATGTGGAAATGTTTGTGGGCCTTTGTTTTGTGTGTGGGGTCAAGTCTATGTACAAAAAAAATTGATATCTATCTCTTGGAAAAAGAGTTGGAACAGATTAGTTCCATGGCTCCTCTCAGAATTTATCCTGATGTTCCAATCACTGTATTATATCTAACTCAGGAATATTGGGAGGACTGGAAAATTTTGTTCTGAAGACATCTCAGAATAAGGAGGACAGCAAATCTAAACATGACAGGCCTTTCATTCAGTTGACAATTATTTTTGGTGCCTGCCATATGCCAGAAACTATCACTTCTAAAACTACTACAATTACTACCACTAATAATAAAAAAACATATAAATAATAATGATCGGATTATACCTCATTCCATTTAAAATGTCCCTTAATGCTAGGATATATCAATCCTATGTAGTTATCTCTCTGCCTTGAGGACTAAATGAACTTCTTCCAAAACCAAGATTATTCAGCATTCTCTAGAAATCTTCAATCCCCACAAATATTAAAGATTCATAAGCAGGTTCTAGCTCATTATAAAAAGTGACTTTCATAACCTGGCCTCACACACTGAACGGATGCAGATGTCCTTCTAGAGGGTCTGTCTCACCATGCCAACAATTGGAATTTCCATACCTTTCTGGTTTTTTGTCTTACAATTTATAGATATACCAAGTTCATATTAAAATTTAGTATCTCATTCAACAGATATATATTGGATCTACTATACGCTAGACATTATTTGAGGTGCCCAGAACATACTTCTGTACAAGACAGACATGGTACCTTTCCTCGTAGAATTTGTAATCTAGTAGATGAGAGAAATAATATACAAATAAGTGGATAAATAATTATTTGGAATGATGTGACTCACAGACATAATAAAACAGGGAATGTGATGTAGTGTGACAAATACAAATGCTAGACTCACAGACCAACTCCTCCATAAAATACTTCCTTTCCTTCTTTATAGCCATATCAGACTCATGACAAGATTAATTCATTGTGTTTAATTAAACAACTATTTATTAAACATCCATTCTATTGAACTATTCTAGTCAATGAGGATAGAGAAACCCAGAGAAGATCATTGCCATCGTGGAACTTATATTCGAGTGGACATGGCATTTTTTGTCACTGGTTCCATTAATACTTGTAGTCTATGTGTTCAGAGTTCTTCCCAAATAATGTGGTGTCTATATCAGATCAATCAACTCACACAGAGAAATTTGGAGGTGACAGCCCTGAGAGGAACAAACGTGCTAAGATGAATCTTAATTTAAATATCAAAAACCATTAGAATGCTGAAGTTTAATATTTCTGCTTTGTAAGTTATATGTTTGTATGCTAGTTACAGGTTTTTACTATTTACCACACAAAAGAATGATCACAAGAAAAATTTTCTGCCAAATTACAGTTAGTATAGAACAGATTATCATTTGGAAAATGGTTTACTTAGAGGGGAAAAGTTGAACAAAATGTTAATAAAGTCATGAGGCTATTACTTTCCTGAATACTGATTTAAATAGTAAAGGTCTACCCAGACTAAAAGACATCATAGACATAAAAATAGAGCAGCCTTCAAACAAATGGCTTTTGAATTTCATGGGGATGGTTTAAAGCAATTTCACAGAAGCACCTATGCTGAGAAATATGTTTGCTGCTGTTATTTAAAAAAGGAAGTTAGTCATCATTTTTCTAGAAGCAATGGAAGTTGAAAACATTGAACCATATCTTTGTCACATTTCTGAGCCCCTACTACATGCAGAATACTGAGAAACATAAAGATATACAACACAGCCTCTGCCAAGATTTCTGAATGGTCACCAGGAACAGAGAAGTCTCGGTAATGTTACAATTAACAAGTTAACCACAAAGGTATCCAGAAGAAATATATTAACATTGAATTAAGCAAGAGTGAGAAAATAATTATTTATAATCATACCACCAGTAAATATCAGGCACTATTAGCTTTTATAATCTTAGCATATTCAGTGGTAAATGTATTCTCTACAAATTGTCACAGAATTTAAATTTACTGGCATGTACACAAAATTAAGTTTTATCTGAAATTTTCCTTTTTAAAAGGTTGTTTTCAATCATATCACTACATTTTATTAACGTGGCATCAGATTACTTGTTTAATGACATTTCCATTTTTAGCTATTTTAATGGCATTATGCACACATAGCCATGTCAATGCTTATAACCAATGCATGTCAGTTCCTTTATGGAATGGAAGCCCAAGCAGCTTACCACCTAATAATATACCATGACACTATATTATATGAAGAATTTACATTTCTTTGTGTATTTTGTGACCTTTATTCAGTAAGATGCAAGTGTTTGTTTGATAATGACTTTAACATTAATAAGCTTGTACTTAGAGGCATCGAAGATGTTGCTACTGTTTTGACTGAGTCTTCATTCACTACTATCCTGGTCTGTTGATTTGCACAGAACTTTAATTTGTGATGCCCTACTGTCATTAGAACATTGACTTGAGTTGTTTTTTATTAATGGTGTTAAGAACTATGAAGTGTCTGCGTTTTTATCATGCTTGAAAGACAGACGTTAGCCTGCCACTATTTCATACATGCCAGCAGAAGGCATAATATTCCTGCGTCAGAGACAAAGGACTTGTTACAAACAGAAGAGCAGGCAGAACGCGCTTCATACTTGCATTAGCTCCTCTTGCCCACCCCCACAAGTCCCATGGGGATGATACAGAGTGGACCAGGTGGATGGTGTACAAGCAGCAGATCTGGGTCATAACTGAGGAACCCTGTGCTTAAACAATCTTATAAAAGGGCTGCTGGCCAATCTGCCTAACATTTGCCCCAGAGAATGACATTATTTTCATTATCCTGCTAAGAAAGTATACCTATTCTCAGCCCTAGAGGGAGACACTATCTCTATCTTCCAAGGTAGTTTGCTGTACAGACATCCTTGAGAAGAGTCTGGAGCAAAGATGTTAATGCCACTTGATCAGAAGACTTGAAGAGAGACCCATGGAGACATGTCTCCCACTGTTTGTGGATTGTGCTAATTTATCTACATATAGTCCATTTAAGTCAACAATTAGCCTTGTGAACTACTTGAGAAGAGACTGCCAGTCCTCTGAGATTCTCTGTGGCCTGCTCATCTAAAGGTAAATGACCACGGGACGTGCATTCATTTACCATTGCATTTCTGAATGGGGTTTCCCGTGTATTTTGTCAGGGTCCATGTGTTTGGTAAAAACTAAAATGAAGTGGATTCAGTGGAGATGCAAAAAATAGATGTACTCGTGTATAGTACCTTCATTCAGATAACATAAACTTAGAATGGTTGAAGTTAATGCCTAGACATTCTTTGATTTCCATTTCCTTTGCTAATAATAGGAGAGTAACAGTACTATTTGAGGAATGCGATAGCATACACATGCAATGCTTATACCCTTGCCATATTTGTTACTAAAGCATTCCACTTCAGGAGAGAAAAACTGCACATATATACATTGAAAAGCCTTTTTCGGTTATAGTGTCCAAAAGTTTAACTGTCAACCAGGGATATTTGCTAAGAATTTTGAAGGGGAAGAGCTGATCAACTAACCACATTTACTCACCATCAAAAGGTTACTAATGGTCTTTTCTTGACTGAGGCTTTGATATTTGTGTCAATAGATAAAATTGACTCTTGGAATTGTGATAATTCAAATATGACTATAGTTGATGATGGATGTTCACATGTACTAATTCAACTGTAATATGTGTGACAGGCTAATCAGCATGAGACCCGAGAAATCCAGTTTCTATATTAATAGCAGCTACCCAAAAGTTACAACCTGGGAAAATCTTCCCAAAGCAGATGGGCAAATTCACTCAGATTCCTGTGAACTATCAGAGGATAAAAGCAATCCGGAGTCAAAGAAAATACACCATGGTGGTAATTTAGAATGGGGAAACTTCAGATAGAAGAGATACTGCATCTTTTGGAAAGAATGCAACATGAATATAAATGAGTTGTACCAAATATTGCCTCTAATAGGTACCCAGGTACCCATTTGAGGCCAATGTTGTTCTTGAAAATGTGCAATATTTCATAATCAAAGTCGACGGTTCCTGAACAGGAACAATCATGAGACCTAAGATTTGTGGGATCTTTAGAAGCATGTAGAAGGCAGGGAGTACTTTTTTTTTAAAGTATTTGATGAATTCATGGAGTGAGATAAATTTGAAAGTGCTTTAGAAAATGAACTTTTTATGAAATTATAAGCATTTTGCATATAGATATATATTTTGATTTTAATATTACATTTTAAAATGAAACAATGATAAGCAGTTCAAATTATTTTAGAAAGCAGGTGAGATATGTGAATAAAATACCTTTGCAGTCATGGATTGTACAACCTTGGTCCCTATTTTATACAGTTAAAAAAAAATATCAAATCTTCTTCGCGTGGCACACGACATCTCACAAGGTAATTTTGACTTATTTTCAGTCTTCTGCTGCTTCTTCACATGCACACCAAGCATTCGTTTACCAAAAGCAACACACTTCTGCACGTTTCCATGAATTTGCACATTCCTTTGCCTTGAATATCCTGTTCTCTCTTATCTGCCAAATGCTGCTTCATTCTTCAAGGCTCACCACGAATGAATATCTCCTTTCCCATAAAGCCATCTCTGGCACAACCCCTGCCCCCATTCTTCTGTCTCCAACCTAGTTTCTCCCAAGAAAACGTTTTACATGGCTTTCTCGTAACACTTGTTATATTGCTTTCTATACTGCAATGTAACCTGTTTTTCTCACTTGTCTGTAAAATTCTCAGGGGGTGAGAATGTGTTTTATTCTTTGTTGTGACCCCAAACACGTGTTGAGGGCTCAATTAACATTGAATATAGATCATACATTTCTTGATCCTCATCTTACCTGACATTTGACCACTCCACATTTAAATACTCTCTTCTTTTGGCTTCTATAGTGTCACTCACTCCTGATATTTTCCTCCACTTCTTGAGAAAATACTTCCCAGTCTCTTTGGTACTCCTTTCTAGGCTAATGCCTTAAATATCATCATTCTCAAGGCTCTGGCTCTTCGCTATGGTCTTCTCAATATTGAATATCTCTGCATAGTCCCTGTATTCCCATGATTTTATTATTACCCACATGCTGATGAATCCCAGAGAAATACCTCTAGCTCAGACTTTGCTCTCCTACATGTGCATCCGTACCCACCTGCAGTGGTGTACCAAGGAAGGAGTAGCGGGTGATGGGAAGAGTCAGCTCCAGTACAGAAGAGTATTTTGTCCCTGGAATTGCTTAGTATTACTAGCACATGGCAATAATAAGAAGCAGATCCGTTTTAGTCAATTTTATTATTGCTTACAAATTCCCTAGAGACCATGCACCAATTTATTGCCTCTGCTTGGAGGGGGGACAGCTCGCATGGTTCCACTTTTGATATGTGCAGTTGTCTACTGACACCTTTTGCTTGATTGTTTCCTTGATATCTCACATGTATAACGTCTGCAACGGATCATAGCTATGCCCCAAACCTATTCTTCCTCATGTGTTCCTGATCTTAGTAAATCATACCACTGTCCACCAGGCTCACAATACAAAAATACAGAAGTGACTCCAGATTTTACCTTATTTCACCTCCCCTCCACACATCCTGACAGTTACAAAGGCTTGCTGATTCTACCTCAAAAATAAATATCTAGTCATCTACTTTTCTCCATTCCGACTGTACCCCAGGATACTCGAATCTCTTACCTGATGATTAACGGTCTCCTCTTGTCTCCTATCTCCACTTTTGATTCCTCCAACTCATTCATCTTTATCACATTTTAGCCATTGTGATGTCTTTAAAACATACAACTGATCTTGTAATTTTACTGCTTAACATGTTATAATGTCTCCTTATTGCCCTTAGGATTAATTACAAAATCATAAGACTCTGTATGATCTGTCCAGAACTTCCCACACTACCCTTTAACCTTCTTTCTCTCTTCACTAGGATTGCAGCTTCATGAGGGCAGGATTCTTTGTCTTAGTCACTGCTGAACCCTCAGTGCCTGGAAGAGCATTTAGTTTATAGGAGGCACTCAAAAAATACTTTCCAAATAACTGAAAGCATTTTTAAAATCTTACCTCCCACTTCTTTCTGTTGGATTTAACCATATGGAATCTCCATTCCATCTACTATAGACCAATTTTAGTCCCCCTAAAGGCTTATGATCTTTCCTATCTTTGAGTCTTAACAAATCTTCCTACAGTCTTCAACTCTGTTTTAACCCTGAACAGTCTCCATGCTCTTCTCTTGGCCAGATCTTACTCGTCCTGTAGGTCTCACCTAAATATCACTTTCTCCAGGTTTTCATGACTTCTCGGTCTAGATTAGGTCTTCCTATTATATTTTTCTTTGAATACCTTATACTTTTGCTTATAATATGTGACATATGTGTTATCTGTTCACTGCCTGTAGAAAGCACTATAAAGACAGGGCTCTTGCTGATCTTATTTACCACTTTATGTCCAGTAACCTGCAAAATGTTCAATATATGTTCAGCAACTATTAATTGAATGAATGACTTAATGATGGGAAACAGGTAGTATACGGAGATGCCAGTATTGGAGATGTGTGTCCCTTTGTTTTTTAAGTGTGTGAAGTATGTTTGTTTTATACTAAAGATAAAGAACAAATTTACAGAACTTAAAACACAGAGAGGGGATAAACAATAGATTAAGGTCCTCGAGAAGGGAGGGATGGGATTCAGAGAGATTAAATAGATACAGGCCTGTATAACCAACTGCTGACTGGACATTTCCCCTTAGGTGGCCCAGAAGAACACCAAAGCAGCAACAACAAAACATCTGCCCTCCCTCCAGCACACGTGCTCTCAGTGAACAGCAGCACCATCCACCGGCTGCCCAAGTCAGAAACCTGGGAGTCGCCCATGACTCCTCAACCTTCCTTCGCTCCCACATGCAATCCATCAGCAAGGCCTTTCAGGTGCCTCCTCCACCAGACTTTGTTCTCAACACGGAAGAGAACCATGTTGGTCTTTTCACTACTGGATTCTCAGAAAACAGGACAGTGCTTAGTATTTTGTAAACATTGAATAAATATTTGTTGAATAAATGAATGAAGAGATATGGGAACATATGTATATGTATAACTGATCCACTTTGTTATAGAGTAGAAACTAACACACCATTGTAAAGCAATTATACTCCAATAGACATGTTAAAGAAATGAATAGAAAATGTAACTACATTAAGTAAGGAGGAGGTAATTAGAGGAGGCAGAACAGAAACAAGGAGGAGGCATCTACAAATAAAAAGGCCTAACAAATCATATCCTACAGTTAAATTAGTAAATAGTATCAACAAAACTGGGCCTTTGCATAATTAATCTGGTCATCTAAATGGGTGGTGTATATGGATTATATTGATATATTACAAAACTCCTAAATATTTCTATATAAACCATGTTGTGACAGATCCAATGATGCCATTTAGAAGGGGCCCTTCTTGTTGCCAGCCTAATCCATTTAATCTAAATCCAAGTATGGGATTACTGACATCATCATCTTTGGTTACTGAATTTAGTCACATCGAACAGGGAAATGTGTCTCGTGTTACCTTTCTATGCAAATAGGTCTCATGTCACTAAATACTAGCTTATGTCTGTAACTAGGTCAGTTCATCTCTCTGCAGGCTCAATTTCTTCCTCCAGAAACCAAAAATAAATACAACAAAAACAGCAACAGCAACAACCACAGCAACATTCTGCTTGGACCACTCAGACAATTCTTGAAAATATATGTTAAATTGTAAAGCATGAATTAGCCCAAACAGATATGAATCATCTTTACACAGAAGAAGCATACCTGTATTAAAAGCAGACATACCTATTTCTAACATCCAACCCAAGAAATACATTGTTTTTCCCTGGTGCTTTGGTGACAATAAAGAGGTCAATTCAAGGTTCCACCACATCATATGTATTCTTCGTGTATTTTGTTTGGAGAAGTGTAAATCCTTTTTTTTTTTTTTTACATTTTTTCCTCATAAGAAAAAGTCAATCAAACTTAGAAATATTGCCAGCTGGGCTTCCCTGGTGGCACAGTGGTTGAGAGTCCGCCTGCCAATGCAGGGGACATGGGTTCGTGCCTGGGTCCGGGAAGATCCCACATGCCGCGGAGTGGCTGGGCCCGTGAGCCATGGCCGCTGAGCCTGCGCGTCTGGAGCCTGTGCTCCGCAACGGGAGAGGCCACAACAGTGAGAGGCCCACGTACCGCAAAAAAGAAAAAAAAAAGAAATATTACCAGCTTTACAGTTTTGTTTCCTTCTTAGTCTAATAGATGAATGTCAGTAGGTTTGTTAATTTTTTTTAATAAGAGAAAGTGCCTAAGGCCTGAACTTCTAGCTGTCAGATTTCTAGAGTACATTTCTGTACACTTCCCATAGATTTCAAATGGTTCAATTTATCCTCCTACAACAGGCTGCAAGTAGAACCACTCAGTTCCCTTAAAAAGGCCTGTATATTCATCAACCACTAAACTGAGGAGTCTACCCTCCTACACACTTTACCCCATCCTCATTCTCAGGAGCTCTAGGTTTTCTGAAGTATTATTAGAGTATTCAAGCCATACTCGCCAAACCACTGTCAATTTTTGCAGGCTTTATTTCTGACAGTCATCTTCCTGACTCAACTTACCATATGTTTATTTACTATGTCATAGATTCCAAGGACTTTTTGATACCTTGCACATGATTCAAGGCCTCAAGAAGTTGAAAATCTAGTACCATTTATGAAAACTCTAAGTTACTGTGTCAATTGTGAGATTAGGGTAATGACCACAACTTCAGTGAGTAGCTAAGAGAAGTAACGATACTGCATTGATTCCATGGGGTTGCTATGAGGATTAAATGTGCAAATACATGTAAAGCTCTTGGAACAGTGTCTGGCATGTTGTCACTGCTAAATATGAGTCAGTGATTATATATTATCCTATTTTACAGAGAGGACTCTGAGAAAGTAGCAGATTTAGGATATCAGTTCAGATTTATCAGACTCGAAACCTGTGTTATCCTTATTACCACACACAGCTCTGCAACCTGAACAAATGGGACATTTCTTTAAGATCTCTTTAGTAAAGATTAATTGAAGGAATATTGACCTGTATTGTTACATCCATAAATCTCTAGTAAGGAATACTGTACACACACTGGATCATGTACTTTTCACAACATCCTGATGCTTTAGGAACTCTTATTATGCCTTTTGCACAAATGAGACAACTGAGGCACATAGAAGTTAAATACCTTGTGTAAGGTCTCACAGCCAGTAAGTGATGAAGCTAGGGTACCAACACAGCTCCGTCTAATTCCAAGAACTACACTTTTGACCAAAGGTTCTGTGGCCTTTGACTATAATTCCAGGGTATAGTTATATCCTGTGTCCTCTCAAGGAACAAGAACTGGTGTGTGCTCCCAATAAAAGGACAGCCCACACTTGCATGGCTCTTCACAGCTTTAAATTGCACCTGAACACATTCTTTGTAATCCTCTGTGTGTGTGTGTGTGTGTGTGTGTGTGTATATATATATATATATATATATATATATATACATACTCTATATATATGTATATATGTATACATATATGGTTTGTATGTACAGACACAGACATATATACTCATATATGTATATATACAAATATACACACAAAATATGTGAATTACAAAAATCTTGCAGTGCATTCTATTATGAATGATTCCACTCATTTATGTCTATATGCTCTACTAGGTCTCTTTTTTTAACATCTTTATTGGAGTATAATTGCTTGACAATGATGTGTTAGTTTCTGCTTTATAACAAAGTGAATCAGTTATACATATACATATGTTCCCATATCTCTTCCCTCTTGCGTCTCCCTCCCTCCCACCCTCCCTATCCTACCCGTCTAGGTGGTCACAAAGCACTGAGCTGATCTCCCTGTGCTATGCGGCTGCTTCCCACTAGCTATCTATTTTACATTTGTAGTGTATATAGGTCAGTGCTACTCTCTCACTTCGTCCCAGCTTACCCTTCCCACTCCCCATGTTCTCAGATCCACTCTCTAAGTCTGCATCTTTATTCCTGTCCTGCCCCTAGGTTCTTCAGAACCTTTTTTTTTTAGATTCCATATATATGTGTTAGCATATGGCATTAGTTTTTCTCTTTCTGACTTACTTCACTCTGTAAGACAGACTCTAGGTCCATCCACCTCACTACAAATAACTCACTTTTGTTTCTTTTTTATGGCTGAGTAATATCCCATTGTATATATGCGTCACATCTTCTTTATCCATTCATCTGTCGATGGACACTTAGGTTGCTTCCATGTCCTGGCTATTGTAAATAGAACTGCAATGAACACTGTGGTACATGACTCTTTTTGAATTATGGTTTTCTCAGGGTATATGCCCAGTAGTGGAATTGCTGGGTCATATGGTAGTTCTATTTTTAGTTTTTTAAGGAACCTCCATACTGTTCTCCACAGTGAATGTAAGATGAAAAGACAACCCTCAGAATGGGAGAAAATATTTGCAAATGAAGCAACTTACAAAGGATTAATATCCAAAATTTACAAGCAGTTCATGCAGCTCAATATCAAATAAAACAAACAACCCAATCCAAAAATGGACAGAAAACCTAAATAGACATTTCTCCAAAGAAGATATACAGATTGCCAACAGACACATGAAACATCATGTGTTCAACATGATGCTCAACATCATTAATGATGCTCAACATCATTAATCAGAGAAGTGCAAATCAAAACTACAATGAGGTATCACCTCACACCAGTCAGAATGGCCATCATCTACTAGGTTTCCTTAAAAATATATAGAATGCTTTTCTTCCTCCTTCCACAAATATTCATTGAACCTTCCTAAAAAACTTACTAAGAAAGACCCAAGAACATTAGGCAGTCATTCTGCCTGCATGCATTATGCCAGTAAACCTCCAAGTCTGACAGTGGAAAACAGATACCACATTTCATGGTGATGTCATTGTATATTTACACGAGCAGTAAAAGACTCTTCATGCTGCTCAAGATATCCAAGGACAGACCATTGGGCCACCCTACACTGATGGGTTAATTAGTCCCCATCACTATATAGTCTTTTTTTTAAAACTGAAGTATAGTTGATTGACAATGTGTTCATTACTGCTGTACAGCAAAGTAATTCACTTATACATATATATATATTCTTTTTTATGTTATTTTCCATTATGGTTTATCACAGGATATTGAATATAGTTCCCTGTGCTATACAGTAGGACCTTGTTGTTTATCCATCCTATATATACTAGTTTGCATCTGCTAATCCAGAACTCCCACTCCATCCCTCCCCCTTGGCAAACACAAGTCTGTTCTCTATGTCTGTGAGTCTGTTTATGTTTGGTAGATAAGTTCATATGACCATCACTGTAGTCTTGATTTGAGGAAGCCAAATGTCTGAAGCCCTCAGGTGAGAATTGTATGTTCCTTGTTATTTGAAAATAGTGTGTCACTGATGGAGTTAATTACCTAAAGAAGAGCTTCACACTGAATTCACGTAGCTGTGTCATGCTTCTCTTCTAAACTAGAACAATATAATTGTAACATAAAAATAAGTCATTGTAGTTACTCTAAAGAGCTTGCTTCTCAGTTTTGCTAGTGACATGAAAAACTAATAGCAGGGTCGATATAATGTCTCTATGGTAATTATCACTCCACTTTTCCTCTCTTCCTATATTCTTCTCATGTTACATTTTAATGCGTTTCTGCTCAAGTAAATTCAATTTATCAGTAGGCAAGAGGCATGAAATAGGGCTGATTTGTTCTGGATCTAGTTACAAGTCAACTGTAAAACTCAGTTTTCAACTTTGCTTTTCAATCAGATACACATGAGAAGAACAATAACTGACTTGGGGGATACCGTTATTTAGAGAGGCTTAATCTGATGTAGATACAAAAGAAAAATGTGAAAGGGTGAGGCATATTTTGCATTCGTGAAATCTACGTGTTTCCTTCTTGCTTCTCCATTACAAAGGGATTTTAGGTTTCTAATGCATAATATGATAAACTACAAGAGATCACAAATGATAAAATATGAGGAGACCCAAGAGATCCTCCAGAGCAGTGGTTTTTATACTAGGGCATCCATATATGTGTATAGAGGTCCATGAAGAGTTTTTAAGGGGTACTTGGATGTGGCTAGTTCTAAGAGAAAGTATTTTCAGTTCCCTAACTTCTACATGTCATCTTTCCGAAACTGATCTGCTTGGAAGCAGCGTCCAAGCAGGTTGTCCTGTCCTTTCCCCTGTTTCTTGTCCCAATCCTCCTGTTTCCACTTTATGAAAGAACGGCAGTGCTCTCAACTTGTCCCTAACAAGCACTGTTGTAACTGTTGAGAATGTGAATCAAACTACCACTTGGTGACACATTCTTTGCCATTCAGGCGGCTTCCAGTTCTTTCAAGCCCATTGAAGGAAGACCTAAACCAGTTAACAGCTTATATATTTTTGCCAGATAAGTCAGAGATCAAATGAGTATGAGATATTACTAAAATAAGACTCCTTTCCCATCTTGTAATTGTCACAAATAAGTTTCCAGGCCTAACATATATGCAAACCCAAACACCACACACAGAACAAAAGTTCTCCATGAATGAACTTAATTTTAGCACAAAAATATTTACCTAGGGGAAAATAAACTCATTGCAAAAATTATTCTTGTCCAATGCATTTAAGAAATAGATTTCTAAGAAATATTAACTTTGTTTTTAATATTTTATTCAAATGTGTAATGTTTTTTTTATTTTGATCAATTGGATACTACTAAATAAGTGTAATGATAACTCAATCCTGAATTTTTTTAACCCATAGGAATGTATGGTCACAGGAAATGTTTGAAGAACATTTTTATGTATATACATATTTTTGTGCCCAAGAAATATGATCTTATGTTCCATAAAAGGTTTAAACATAAAATATATTACACTAGTATAAAATATTGTGGAAATAGCTATATGAGTTACAAGACAAAAAGGAACAATGTTAAATTTCTGACAGTTATAGATTGTTTAAGTCCATTTTAATGGATAATGATGTGTACCCAGTTGTTTGATATATAGATACTATTGGATGAATTTAAAAAGATGATGAAGTACTTTTATTTTTTAAATTTAATATTTGTAATATGCTCTAAAAGTACACTCTTTGTGACCATTTAAACATACAGTGAACGTTTTTAGCTTTTAGTATATAACTTTTTGAGGGAGTAAGTATATTAAAAGTTTTTTTTATGGTCTAGGAAAGCAAAACAGTTTGATGAACACTGCCCCAATACAACAATTGTTAAATAATTTTCACACTGGAAAGCTTCCTTCCAGTGAAATCTTACAAAGAATCTCTCTATATATAACAGATGTTCTTAGAACAGCTGTGTACCCCGTTCATCCCACCCCTACCCTAACCCCAGTGGCAGCCCTTTAAGTATCTTCCTTGCATCTCTTAGAAAATAGTTTTCAAATAATTGTGCTAGTGTACCCTCTTATTTTACAGTTGGGAAGTAGTGGCTCAGAGACAGTGAATAACTGAACTGTAACCAAACCCAAGTTATCTAACTTCAAGGCAAAAACATAACATAGACAATCACAAGATACTATTCTGCTCCCATGGTTCAACCCAGCCCTTAATAAATCATTGAGAAATTAGTACTTAATATATAATTTCTTTGTTCTGTGTTTTTAAACACATTACTTTAAATATCTCATTGTGAAAACTTGCATCAGAGAGCTCCTCTTTTCATTAAGGGGTTTAGGCAATCCAAAGGGTAGAGTAAGACTTAAACATTGTGTAATGCAAAGGAAAGGCAAATTTGATTAAGTCAATGTGTTAATTGTATAAAATGATTAAAGAAATGAAGTTTTACTACTGTTTAATCTGAGGTTTGGTATAAACTAGAACAAAATGAGTAAATTAAGTGTAAACAGTATTTGGGTCCATTTTCAGGTTCTGGAGCATAAGCCCAAATCTTTTTTAATGTATAAGAATTACTGGACCCAGAAGTAATAGGGAAGATGAATGTGGCTCTAATTTCTTGCAACTGATGTTTGCAAAGCTTGATTATCTACTAATATATCTACATAGATATATTTACTTAACACAATTCATTTCAACTGTACCATAACAATTAAAAAAATTCATTTCAAATAATTGAATTTAAAGACAGCATGTATATTTCATCTATATGAAGATGTGAGAGTTTGACATACTCATTTCTTCATTGTTCAGCAAGTCATGTTGATGTGTTGATATCTTATTGAAAAGGTTTTTTTTCTGGTGGGAATTAAAGAAAAAAAACCATAGAAGCCCCTCTTCTGCCCACCCTTTAATACAATGTCATCCTAAGCTTAACTCTGCAAACAGAGAATTATACCATGGCATATGTTTCTGGTTTATTATATACCAGTACTAACTTGAAGTCTTCAGCTCTATCTGTAGAATAAAACATTAAATAGCAGGTTACTTTTTTCTTTTTGGCTGCGTTGGGTCTTTGTTGCTACGTGAGGGCTTTCTCTAGTTGTGACAAGCGGGGGCTAGTCTTTGTTGCAGTGTGTGGGCTTCTCATTTGTGGTGGCTTCTCTTGTGGAGCACAGGCTCTAGGCAGGCAGGCTCCAGTAGTTGTGGCACATGGGCTTAGTTGCTCCGTGGCATGTGGGATCCTCCTGGACCAGGGATCAAACCTGTGTCCCCTGCAGTGGCAGGCAGATTCTCAACCACTGTGCCACCAGGGAAGTCCCAATAACAGGTTACTTTGATCAACAAAGACAGTCAAATTAGTTAATCCCATTGCCTGCACAAATTGTCCATGGTTAATTGGATGCACACATACCAAATATTTCACAGGCCTTGATGTCAATATTTCCTGCCTCTACCTTAGTTTGATGTCTACAGTTTCCTGTCCTCGATGTCAAGATGTCCTGCTGCTTCCTTAGTTTTATGTCTACATTTACCTCTCTGACCTCTGCTACTGCTTTCCTCCTTTCACACTCCTAGGCTCATTGGTCTCATTGCACTTCAATACTTCCAACCCACCAGGCACCCTCCTGCTTCACAGCCTTTCATTGATTGTCCACTTTGCCTAGAATATGTTTGCCCTAGATAAGTGCATGATTCACTCTCTCACTTTTTTCAAGACTGTTTTCCCAAAGTCTCTTTACCAGTGAGGTCCACTGTTACTTTCATCCTGTTTTGTCCTTCTTTTGGACTTATTACCATCAAACATACTATATAATTTCTTTGTTTTATATTGTATTCCCCTCTGTCCTCCAAATATAACTTCCACAAGTGCAGTAATATTTTTTGTCTGAAGGAATAAATGAATCTTGATTTCAAATATGATAAAATATTTTTTAAAAATTTCAAATATGATAGAATATTTTTAAAAATTCAGTATTCAGGGATACAGTAATATATGGCCATGGGACCTCCTGCCTATGGAGGATACTACTTTAGGAAATAATAATCTAGGAAGAGGATAATAGTAACTATATACACAGGAATATTTTATAATGTTTACTTCACGTTGACAAGGATAATAAGAGAAAAAGAGAACTTGAATGAGTGCAGTCAATTCGGCACATCTGGATCCAACTCATTTTGTAAAATAAAACTCAAAAGAGGAATGCTGGGGGGCCCTTCAAGATGGCGAAAGAGTAACACGTGGAGATCACCTTCCTCCCCACAAATACATCAAAAATACATCTACATGTGGAACAACTCCTACAGAACACCTACTGAACCCTGGCAGAAGACTTCAAAATGCCCAAAAGATGCCAGAGGGCAACCTACATACAGAGGTGGGGCCAAATCCAAAGCTGAACACCAGGAGCTGTGCGAACAAAGAAGAGAAAGAGAAATTTCTCCAAGCAGCCTCAGAAGCAGCGGATTAAATCTCCACAATCAACTTGATGTGCCTTGAATTTGTGGAATACTTGAATAGACAACAAATCATCCCAAACTTGAGGCAGTGGACTTTGGGAGCAACTGTAGACTTGGGGTTCCCTTTCTGCATCTAATTTTTTTCTGGTTTTATGTTTATCTTAGTTTAGTATCTAGAGTTATTATCATTGGTAGATTGGATTACTGATTTGATTGCTCTCTTCCTTTTTAAAATATATATATATATATTTTTTTCCCTTTTCTCTTTATATGAGTGTGTATGTGTATGCTTCTTTGTGTGATTTTCTCTGTATATGTTTGCTTTTACTATTTGGCCTAGGGTTCTACTGTCCTTTTTTTTGCTTTTTGTAGTATAGTTTTTAGCGCTTCTTATCACTGGTGGATTTGCTTACTGGTTTGGTTGCTCTCTTCTTTCTTTCTTCTTTTTTATTACATTTTAACTTTTTATTTTTAATGACATTTTTTATTTTAATGACTTTTTTACATTACTTTATTTTATTTATTTATATATTTATTTTTCTCCCTTTTCTTCTGAGCCGTGTGGCTGACAAGGTCTTTGTGCTCCAACTGGGTGTCCACCCTGTGCCTCTGAGGTGGGAGACCCGAGTTCAGGACATTGGTCCACCAGAGACCTCCTGGTCTCACATAATATCAATCAGCGAGTGCTCTCCCAGAGACCTCCATCTCAATGCTAAGACCCAGACCCACTCAATAACCAGCAAACTCCAGTGCTGGACACCCCATGCCAAAGAGCTAGCATGACAAAAAACAACCCCACCTATTAGCAGAAAGGCTGCCTAAAATCATAATAAATTCAGAGACACCCCAAAACACACCACTGGACACAGTTCTGCCCACCAGAAAGAAAAGATCCAGCTTCATTTGCCAGAACACAGGCACCAGTCCCCTCCACCAGGAAGCCTACACAACCCACTGAAACAACTTTACCCACTGGGGGCAGACACCAAAAACAATGGGAACTACGTACCTGCAGCCTGCGAAAAGGAGACCCCAAACACAGTAAGTTAAACAAAATGAGAAGACAGAGAAAAACACAGCAGATGAAGGAGCAAGGCAAAAATCCACCAGACCAAACAAATGAAGTGGAAATAGGCAGTCTACCTGAAAAAGAATTCAGAGTGATGATAGTGAAGATGATCCAAAATCTTGGAAATAGAATGGAGAAAATACAAGAAAAGTTTAACAAGGACCTAGAAAAACTAAAGAGCAAACAAACAATGATGAACAACACAATAAATGAAATTTAAAATCCTCTAAAAGGAATCAATAGTAAAATAACTGAGGCAGAAGAATGGATAAGTGACCTGGAGATAAAATAGTGGAAATAACTCTTGTAGAGCAGAATAAAGAAAAAAGAATGAAAAGAATTGAGGACAGTCTAGAGACCTCTGAGACAACATTAAATGCTCCAACATTTGAATTACAGGGGTCTCAGAAGAAGAAGAAGAGAGAAAGAAAGGGACTGAGAAAATATATGCAGAGATTATAGTTGAAAACTTCCCTAATATGGGAGAGGAAATAATCAATCAAGTCCAAGAAGCACAGAGAGTCCCATACAGAATAAATCCAAGGACAAACACGCCAAGGCACATATTAGTCACACTGTCAAAAATTAGATACAAAGAAAAAATATTAAAAACAGCAAGGGAAAAGCAACAAATAACATACAAAGGAATTCCCATAAGGTTAACAGCTGATCTTTCAGCAGAAACTCTGCAAGCCAGAACGGTGTGGCAGGACATATTTAAAGGGATGAAAGGGAAAAACCTACAACCAAGATTACTCTACACAGCAAGGATCTCATTCAGATTCAACAGAGAAATTAAAACCTTTACAGAAAAGCAAAAGCTAAGAGAATTCAGCACCACCAAACCAGCTTTACAACAAATGCTAAAGGAACTTCTCTAGGCAGGAAACACAGGAGAAGGAAAAGACCTACAATAAAAAACCCAAAACAATTAAGAAAATGGTAATAGGAACTTACATAATTATAATTACCTTAAATGCAAATGGATTAAATGCTCCAACCAAAAGACACAGACTGGCTGAATGGATACAAAAACAAGACCCATATATATGCTGTCTGCAAGAGACCCATTTCACACCTAGGGACACATACAGACTGAAAGTGAGGGGATGGAAAAAGATATTCCATGCAAATGGAAATCAAAAGAAAGCTGGAATAGCAATTCTCATGTCAGACAAAAGAGACTTTAAAATAAAGACTATTACAAGAGACAAAGAAGGACAATACATAATGATCAAGGGATCAATCCAAGAAGATATAACTTTTGTAAATATTTATGAACCCAACATAGGAGCACCTCAATACATAAGGCAAATGCTAACAGCCATAAAAGGGGAAATCAACAGTAACATAATAATATTAGTTGACCTCTGGGACAACTGTAAACACAACAACATTCTCATTATAGGGGTCCCAGAAGGAGAAGAGAGAAAGGACCCAAGAAAATATTTGAATAGATTATAGTCAAAAATGTCACTAACATGGGAAAGGAAATAGCATCCCAAGTCCAGGAAGTGCAGAGAGTCCCAGGCAGGATAAACCCAATGAGAAACGCGCTGAGAAACATAGTAATCAAGTTGACAACAATTATAGACAAAGAAAAATTATTGAGAGCAACAAGGGAAAAACAACAGATAACATACAAAGGAACTCTCATAAGGTAAACAGCTGATTTCTCAGCAGAAATTCTACAAGGCAGAAGGGAGTGGCATGATATACTTAAAGTGATGAAAGGGAAGAACCTACAACCAAGATTACTCTAACCAGCAAGAATCTCATTCAGATAAGATGGAGAAATCAAAAGCTTTACAAACAAGCAAAAGCTAAGATAATTCAGCACCACCAAACCAGCTCTACAACAAATCCAGCTCTACAACAAATGCTAAAGCAGCTTCTCTAAGTGGGAAACACAGTAGAAGAAAAGGACCTTCAAAAACAAACCCATAACAATTAAGAAAATCGTAACAGGAACATACATATCGATAATTACCTTAAACTTGAATGGAATAAATGCTCCGGCCAAAAGACACAGGATCACTGAATGCATACAAAAAGAAGACCCATAAATATGCTGTCTATAAGTGACCCACTTCAGACCTAGGGACACATACAGACTGAAAGTGAGAGGATGGAAAATGATATTCCATGCATATGGAAATCAAAAGGAAGCTGGAGTAGCAATATTCATATCAGATAAAATAGACTTTAAAATAAAGAATGTTGTAAGAGACATGGAAGGACACTCCATAATGATCAAGGAATCAATCCAAGAAGATATAAGAATTATAAATATATATGCAGACTTCCCTGGTGGTACAGTGGTTAAGAATCTGCATGCCCATGCAGGGGACATGGGTTCAATACCTGGTCTGAACAGACCAATCACAAGCACTGAGATTGAAACTGTGATTAAGATCCTTCCAACAAACAAAAGCTCAGGACCAGATGGCTTCACAGGCGAATTTTATGAAACATTTAGAGAAGAGCTAACACCTATCCTTCTCAAAATCTTCCAAAATATAGCAGAGGGAGGAACACTCCCAAACTCATTCTATGAGGCCACCATCACCCTGCTACCAAAACCAGACAAAGATGTCACAAAGAAAGAAAACTACAGGCTAATATCACTGATGAACATAGATGCAACAATCCTCTACAAAATACTAGCAAACAGAATCCAACAGCACTTTTACTGGATCATACACTATGATCAAGTGGGGTTTATACCAGGAATGCAAGGATTCTTCAATATATGCAAATCAATCAATGTGATACAGCATATTAAGAAATTGAAGGACAAAAACCATATGATCATCTCAATAGATGCAGAGAAAGCTTTCAACAAAATTCAACACCCATTTATGATAAAAAACCCTCAAGAAAGTAGGCATAGAGGGAACTTTCCTCAACATAATAAAGGTCATATATGCCAAACGCAGGGCCAACATCGTCCTCAATGGTGAAAAACTGAAAGCATTTCCACTAATATCAGGAACAAGACAAGGTTGCCCATTCTCTCACTATTATTCAACATAGTTTTGGAAGTTTTAGCCATAGCAATCAGATAAGAAAAAGAAATAAAAGGAATCCAAATTGGAAACGAAGAAGTAAATTTGTCACTGTTTGCAGATAACATGATACTATACATAGAGAATCCTAAAGATGCTACCAGAAAACTACTAGGATCAACGAATTTGGTAAAGTAGCAGGATACAAAATTAATGCAGATAAATCTCTTGCATTCCTATACACTAGTGATGAAATATCTGAAAGTGAAATTAAGAAAACACTCCCATTTACCATTGCAACAAAAAGAATAAAATATCCAAGAATAATCCTACCTAAGGAGACAAAAGCCCTGTGTGCAGAAAATTATAAGACCCTGATGAAAGAAATTAAAGATGATAGAAACAGAGAGATATCCCATGTTCTTGGATTGGAAGAATCAACATTATGAAAATGACTCTACTACCCAAAGCAATCTACAGATTTAATGCAATCTCTATCAAACTACCACTGGCATTTTTCACAGAACTAGAACAAAAAATTTCACAATTCGTTGGAAACACAAAAGACCCCGAATAGCCAAAGCAATCTTGAGAAAGAAAAACAGAGCTGGAGGAATCAGGCTCCCTGACTTCAGACCATACTACAAACCTACAGTAATCAAGACAGTATAGTACTGACACAAAAACAGAAATATAGATCAATGGAACAGGACAGAAAGCCCAGAGATCAACCCATGCACATATGGTCACCTTATCTTTGAAAAACGAGGCAAGGGTATACAATGGAGAAAAGACAGCCTCTTCAATAATCGGTGCTGGCAAAACTGGACAGCTACATGTAAAAGGATGAAATTAGAGCACTCCCTAACACCACACACAAAACTAAATGCAAAGTGGATTAAAGACCTAAATATAAGGCCAGACGCTCTAAAACTCTTAGAGGAAAACATAGGCAGAACACTCTATGACATAAATCACAGCAAGATCCTTTTTGACCCACCTCCTAGAGAAATGGACATAAAAACAAAAATAAACAAATGGGACCTAATGAAACTTCAAAGCTTTTGCACAGCAGAGGAAGCTGTAAATAAGACGAAAAGACAACCGTCAGAATGGGAGAAAATATTTGCAAATGAAGCAACTGACAAAGGATTAATCTCCAAAATTTACAAACAGCTCATGCAGCTCAATATAAAAAAAAAAAAAGTCCAATCCAAAAATGGGCAGATGACCTAAAGAGACAACTCTCCCAAGAAGATATATAGATTGCCAACAAACACGTGAAAGAATGCTCAACATCATTAATCATTAGAGAAATGCAAATGAAAACTACAATGCGATATCATCTCACACCAGTCACAATGGCCATCATCAAAAAATCTATGAACAATAAATGTGGGAAGGGGTGTGGAGAAAAAGGAACCCTCTTGCATTGTTGTTGGGAATGTAAATTGACACAGCCACTATTGAGAACAGTATGGAGGTTCCTTAAACAACTAAAAATAGAACTACGATATGACCCAGCAATCCCACTACTGGGCATATACCCTGAGAAAACTATAATTCAAAAAGAGTCATGTACCAGAATGTTCATTGCAGCTCTATTTACATTAGCCAGGACATGGAAGCAACCTAAGTGTCCATTGACAGATGAATAGATAAAGAAGCTGTGGCACATATATACAATGGAATATTACTCAGCCATAAAAAGGAACGAAACTGAGTTATTTGTTCTGAGGTGGATGGACCTAGAGACTGTCATACAGAGTTACATAAGTCAGAAAGAGAAAAACAAATACTGTATGCTAACACATATATATGGAATATATATATTAAAAAAAGTCAGAAGAACCTAGGGTCAAGATAGGTATAAAGGTGCAGACCTACTAGAGAATGGACTTGAGGATACGGGGAGGGGGAAGTGTAATCTGGGACAAAGTGAGAGAGTGGCATGTACATATATACACTACCAAATGTAACATAGATAGCTAGTGGGAAGCAGCCTCATAACACAGGGAGATCGGCTTGGTGTTTTGTGACCACCTAGAGCGGTGGGATAAGGAGGGTGGGAAGGAAGGAGATGCAAGAGGGAAGAGATATGGGGACATATGTTTATGTATAACTGATTCACTTTTTTATAAACAGAAACTGACACACCACTGTAAAGGAATTATACTCTAATAAAGATGTTTAAAAAAAAGATGTGGTACATATATACAATGGAGTATTAATTAGCCATAAAAAGGAACGAAATTGGGTCATTTGTAGAGCCATGGATGGATCTAGAGACTGTCATACAGAGTGAAGTAAGTCAGAAAGAGAAACAACTATCATATATTAATACGTATATGTGGAATCTAGAAAAATGGTACAGATGAACCGGTTTGCAGGGCAGAAATAGAGACACAGATTTAGAGAACAAACATATCGACACCAAGGGGGGAAAGTGGTGGGTGGGGGTGGTGGTGTGATGAATTGGGAGATTGGGATTGACATATATACATTAGTATGTATAAAATAAATAATTTAAAAAAACTGCTGTATAATAAAATTTAAAAATTAAAAAAAATAAAATATATTGTGTATTATTAGCCTAGTAGCAGCACATAAATTCAGTTCACAAAACCACTTTAGATTAAGGCGTCATAAAAAATGAACCTGTCAATGCCAGTGCTGAGAAGCAACCCAAATTTAATTTTACTGTGGGCTCCAGATTTTAAGGTTGCTTCATGCAGTTTAGTAAGATAACTATATTGTTTGCTATGTAAATTCTTATACGGTGTTAATTACTTGTAAGTATGCTAATCTTCTCCATTAGAATGCTCTCTCATCCCATTTTCACTTCCCACTCCTGACCTAAATTTTGGGACATTGATGATACATATGAGTAAGGGGAAAATAGCAAACTACCTTTACCCTTAAATTTAGGCTCACATACTCTTTTTTTAAAGTATAGTCTGAAAAGCTCATTGAAGTATATGTAACTTGCTTTGAAAATGTTACTCTGCCTTAAATATGATCCTGCAAAAATTCAAAAGAGCTCTTCCAAATAAGGGTAAGTTCATCAGCAGCAGATAGAGAATGAAAACCCAGAGTCAAGTAGGAAAGTGTAAAGTTCAGATAAAGTGATATTTTTCAATGAAGACAAGCAGCTGCTCTCAGAAGCAGATTGTATTTCCAAGTGGCAGAAGGGCTACTGTTCTAATAATGCCAACACATGGCCAACATATTCTTGGATTAAAAACTACCACCTCAGAGAAGGAGCTGTCAAATTAAAGAACCAAACTTTACCTGTTTAAAAAGAGCAATCACAGAATGCACATTAATGGACCCAGATCCAAGTAGCTTAGCCCCACCTGGCTGGGAGTAGGAAAAAGTTAGAATGAAGCCAAAAGCCAGGTTCACATGAACAATCACTCAATGCCCTATCGCGTGCCTAATGTTGTGTTTGCTTGTAGTAAGCAGCTATACTTCCTGCCCTGCCACGTTCACCCTTCTCCTTCCTATCTGGTATTTTCTATATTTTTTTATTAGTTAACAATTTTCCAGAATTGGGTTCCAGTTCTCTCTGCCTCCACTTTCTCCTATTTTAATCATTCTTTCTTTCTTTTTTATTGGAGTATAGTTGATTTACAATGTTGTGTTAGTTTCAGGTGTACAGCAAATTGATTCAGTTATACATATACATATATCCACTCTTTCTTAGATTCTTTTCCCATATAGGTCATTACAGAGTATTGAGTAGACTTCCCTGTGCTATACAGTACGTCCTTATTAGTTTCTATTTTATATATAGTAGTGTGTATATGTCAATCCTAATATCCCAATTTACCCCTCCCTCACCCCCCAGTAACAATAAGTTTATTTTCTACATCTGTAACTCTATTTCTGTTTTGTAAATAAGTTCATTTGTACCATTTTTTTTAGATTCCACATATAAACGGTATCATATGATATTTGTCGTTTAATCTTTCTTTTTAGTTTTTCTTTTAATATCCAAATGTGACCTCACATATACCCTGCTTTAACCATTCAGTGACTCTCTGCCTACAAATACAAGCTTCTGAAGCCAGGGGTTTTGTTCTCAGCTGTATCTCTAGTGACTAGAAAATAGATTGCAATTAGTAAGCATGGAACAACCATTTATTGAATGAGTTAACTACTTTGTTGTCACAGTAACAAATTATCCTTCACTTGGCAGGATAATGTCTTTCACAATCTAGCCCTAAACCACCTTTCCAGGCTCTTTTCCCATAATCTCTTCTGTCCAATAATCTCTATGCTCTAACTTACTCTCACTGTACCAATACTGCACCACGTTGCTAGAGGCTGCCCACAGTTCCTTGTCCCATAGGCCTTCCCAACATGGCCACTTACTTCGTCAAGAAAGCAAGGAGAGTTTCTATAGTGAGTTGGCTACCAAGATGGAATCATATGATGTGACATTATCACAGGAGTGACATCACTTTTGTCATGTTCTTTTGGTTAGAAGTCACAGATCCTGCCCATACTCAAGGAGAGGGACTTGAGTGATGTCCCTCAAAAAGATGTGAATACCCGGAAGTAGGTATTAGGCCTCATTAGGGTCTCTTTGCAATGGTGGCCTTGTAGCTGAGTGAATGGTGATACTGTTTACTAAGGTTAGGAACAAATGAGGACATGCCAAGTTCATAGCAGGGCTACAGAAGGACGGGTTTGAAGCTCATGAGTTCCCTAACAGGAATCTTGAATTTGAAGAGCCCCTGAGGCATCCATTTACGGATGTAGAGTGGGATATACTGATCTGAAATCTGGAATAGAATTTCAGGCTGGAGAAATAAATTGAGAAGGTTGTCAGCATATATTGGCCACTGAAGTATGGGAGTAGAAGAGATCACAGAGGGAGAAGAAGTCCGTGTCCAAAAGAACTTTAGTATTTAAGGCCCCTGAAAAGGAGAAATATTCATAACACAAATATTTATTCAGTGTCTATTATGTGTCAGGCATTGTGTTAGGTGTTGTCAACTACAAATTGGCACTCACCATTGGCACTTGCCATCTATCGCTACAAGGATTAAATCACGTGCTGCTGCAGCTGCTGACTTTCAACACCCCTGAAAGCAGTTCAGGGTGGAGATCAGGAATGAGGCACTCAGTGCTCTGGGAAAAAACTGGCAGAGCAGGCCTTCAGATAGTTAGGTATTTTCAGGAGCCGATTTTATGAGCCCAATTCTTGCATCTCCTCACATCTAGAAAAGCACTAAAAGCCTTCATGGTGACGACTGCTCCTCGTGACTAGCAGTAACCTGCACGAGACGAGCAGAAGCCTTCTGTAAAAATATGTGCCCGATTGCATGTATTCCCCCTTCACCAAAATCAGATATATACTGGCCTTCCCCCCTGCCTCTTTGGAGCAGTTTCTCAGAGCTCTCTGGGATGCTGTCTCCCGCACTCCAGTCCTCATTTTGCCCCAAATAAAACTTAACTCGCAACTCTCACACTGTGCATTTTTTTAAGTCGACAGTGTTGTCCTGTATAGGTGTCTTGAGCTCAGAAGAGATGTTTAAGCCGGGACAATAAACAGACTGTAAATTATTTTTGAACCAGGACCATATCTTAGTCATCACTATATCTAAAAATATAGAATAATTATTTGCATGTAGTAGATGTTAAATCTACTGTGAACTAAGGAATTAATTTCATTTACCTGTCATAAACACACAGACACTCATATTCATACACTAGTCCTAGGAATAAGAAGCTACAGTGTTCTAAATTGTGGTTCTTCCTCATCCTCTTTAAGATATTTAAACAGACTTTTTCCAGATTACAGAGTTAACCTTTCAGATTTAACCTAATCACAAACTTCATATTATAAGGAATAAAATATATAGTGCTATAAAATCAATAAAATAACTCACCATGGCAGACATAAAAATATTACTTCTGATAAAGATTTGTGCAAACATAATTCTTTCTGGTTTTCAGTAACTTGTATGGTGGCAAAATTCAATATGTAATTAGAAATCAACAGTTTCTCTTAAAGTTATATAGTCTGGAGGACATTTTTGTTACTTAACCGGAAAATGAATGTAGGTTAGTGGGCAGTGACTGACTAGAAGTTAAAGAATGAAGAAGTTAAAAAAGATACTGGCTTAGGTCTTTCGCTGAAAATATGTCTGAAGGCAATACATATGCTCAAGAAAATTCACTTAAAAGTAATTCTAGATGAGTCAAAAATAGTAGAAGAGACAGCTAAGCTCAAATAGTGCTTTAAATTCATTGTTTTATTTACATAATCGAAAAAGATAATTTCAATAGTTGGAATGCCTCAGAAAATTGTGAATGAAAAATGCTCAGAGCAAGCAAAAATATTAATTCCTAATGTATAGAGAATTAGAGGAGGCAAATAAAACTTGCAGATCAATAACTCAGAAGTAAGTAAAAGAGTAAGCCTCAAAAAGTCAAAATAAACTGAGCTTTTTCTACATTGAATATTGAAATCTCATGGAATTCAGACCTTGTCACTTTACCCGGTTTAAATGCAGTTTGATGATACGTAAATAGATGTGTCATAACAATGAAAGATTATGTTTGACAACTTTTGGGGAGTAAGAGCTAACTCTTAAGAGCTTCATGAAACGCTTAGTTGACACATACCATTATATGTTTCTCCCCATGCAGTGCAATGCAATATTCCTTTAAAAAGTAGATAAATCTTTCAGGCTCATAGTGTTTTATCTAGCACTTCACGGGCAGTGTTTTTGGCAAATTAAATAGAGAAATTATATTTTTCTTGTTTCTATATAGAGCATATGGTTGGTGGGCTTGTTGATTTCATGTGAGCTACCATAAAATTTATTCTTCCTCTCTTTAATTTAGGCACATTTTTATTGCTTTTTTTGTTCTAAGGACTGTCACTTCCTTAGACTTCACTTTTTGCTCCCTCCCTCCTTTTATCAAGAGAAATATCAGCTAACTTTCTTTTGGAGTCATTTTTGCCGCAAGGAAATCACAGTTTAGTTTATGGGAATTATAGCATAGGTGTCAAAACAAGGAGGAGAGAATAGTAAAGACCAGCAGAAATGCAGATGCTGAGATTGGTTGCCCACATTCATAAGCCATCATTTAAGTGTTAATCATGACCTACTGAGGACTTTGTAGATTCTCACAAATTGCTGAACTTTAAATTAATATATTAACTACTGTTCCAGAAAGTCACAGCTGACTGAAATTCTATTAAAGAAGTAGATGAACTGATAGGTACAAATAGATATGGAGAGAGAATTTTTGTTGATTTTAGAATACAACTCTCTAGAAAAGAGTATATTCTATGATGAATTAAACAAAAATGGATCATAATATTTTAGCTTAGAAATTGAACTTCATGTTAGGCACTAGAAATGAGTTCACAGCTACCAGTCACTAGGAGAGTTTTCCTTTAAAGAGAAAATGAATGGGAACATGTGATGTATTTTTAATGCACTAACAGAACTGAGTATTATTATTGAAGGCTGGTTGGCTGGGAAGCTAAGACATGAACATAGATAACATACAAGGCATTATGACAAAGCTTCACAAAATGCCATGAGAACACAGGAAAATGAGACAGTTCTGATTGAGGATGTTGAAAAAGTCTTCAAGAAAGACAGCTATTTGGGTGGAGCTACATATGATGTGTAGAAATGGGAGTAACAGCATCCTGGAAGGAGAGAACTTTGTGAGCAAAGGTAGGAAGTTAGAAACGTGTACACCTCAAACTACTGAATGTGGTTGGAGCACAAAGGGTAGAGCATGGGAAGTAATGGAAGACAAAGGCTACACAGGCAATATGAAGTTGAATTATAATTTAAGTCATTTCTACCCTTTACCAATTGAGCAAACTTGGATAATTTACTTAATTAATTTTAGCCTCAGTTTCCCTATCTTTAAAATGGGGCTAATAGAATTCTTTTTAAAGCACAGTTGATTTACAATATTATGTTAGCTTCAGGTGTACAGCATAGTAATTCACTTTGGGTTTTTTTTTGCATATTATGCATAGTCCATTATAGTTTATTACAAGATATTGCATGTAATTCCCTGTGCTATACAGTAAATCCTTGTTGTGTATCTATTTTATGTATAGCAGTTTGTGTCTATTAATCCCATGGTCCTAATTTGTCCCTCCCTCCCCCCTCCCCTTTGGTAGAATTTCTTTAATATCAACACGAAGAATGCATATGATGTCCCTAGCATTATTTCTTGCACAAAATAGCCAGTGAGTAAGGTACTACTTACCCATTTCTTTAGTTTTCTGTCCTGAAGCAATACTGTATCTAGTTATAATTTATACATATACAACCTACTGTGAAAAATATATAATTCTGAAAATTTCTATGTGTACATACACATTTTGTAACTAATGTTGCATTTAAAATATGCCCCCGTGACAAAACTATAATTCAAAAAGATACACACACCCCTATGTTCATAGCAGCACTATTCACAATAGCCAAGACATGGAAACAACCTAAATGTCCATG
This sequence comes from Mesoplodon mirus, assembly GCF_964341445.2. Lineage (NCBI taxonomy): Eukaryota > Metazoa > Chordata > Mammalia > Artiodactyla > Ziphiidae > Mesoplodon > Mesoplodon mirus. Next base: position 129,607,502 of record NC_138981.1, on the reverse strand, counting down.
AACAGATAAATGGATAAAGAAGATGTGGTACATATATACAATGGAATACTACTCAGCCATAAAAAAGAATGAAATAATGCCATATGCAGCAATATGGGTGGACCTAGAGATTACCATACTAAGTGAAGTAAGACAGAGGAAGACAAATATATGATATCACTTATGTGGAATCTAAAACATGGCACAAATGAATCTATCTACAAAACAGGAACAGACTCACAGACATAGAGAACAGACTTGTGGTTGCCAAGGGGTATGGGGGTGGAAGAGGGATAGACTGGGAGCTTGGGGTTAGAGTTAGTAGACACAAATTATTAACATATAGAATAGATAGACAACAAGGTCCTATTGTATAGCACAGGGAACTATATTCAATATCCTGTGATAAACCATAATGGAAAAGAATATAAAAAGAATGTATATATGTGTGTAACTGAGTCACTTTGCTGTACAGCAGAAATTAACACAACACTATAAATCAACTATACTTCAGTAGAATAAATAAATATGCATCTTTGGATCAGTATTTAAAGAAATAATATAGATAAAACTTCAAAAAAGAGAATAACTTCACCCCACTTCACTTCCTCAATTTCCCCCATTCCATAAATCCAGATTTTCAAACACCATGTTTTCTTAATGAGGTGTATACGTGTATGAACTTGCCCTCCAGACGAACTTTGACCTCAGAGAGGTGTATGCAAATTAAGTATTACAGCCTAGAATTTGCTTCCTTATTAGAGATGTGTGATCAAAGGTTCAGTTTTTTTTTCTTAAGTTTTATAAAGGTTCAGCTTGTAGCCACCACCAGGATACCTCACTGACTACCAGAGAGAGATAAAAGAACTGGGACAGTGTGAATTTCTATATATCCATATCACTGACAGGAGAAAGAAAACGTTAGCAGGCATAGCATAGTATGTGTTGAGTTTTTTCTTGTAATGGAAAAGTGAATATTGACATTTTCACACTTAGAAGAACTCAGGCAAAAGAACCTAGTAACCTGCCTGGGATTCAGCTTGGAAAGTCACTTTGAAAACACATCTAATGTGTCCCTTAGAGTGGCCATGGAAAGATGGCTTAAGACAATATCCAAAATGAAGTTACTGAAACTCTGGGAGACTGAAACCTAGAGGCAGGGCAGTACAGCCCAGGCTATATTAGAGGCACCAACTAGCTCTGAGGATTAAACGTGGTAGCACTAAACTTACCTCATTTGCAACTTCGATTTCTTGACCCAAAAAGTATTGGGTGAAGGAAGGGTGAAGAAATGAGACTAACTTGGTATTCAACTTGCTGAGAGGATGAAAGAGAAATGTGGGCTTGAGGAAAATAGGTGCTAAAATGACACCTCTAATTGTACTTTGTTAGAAACAGTCATATAAAGGAGATTTCAGTGCTCAGTCCATGTGACTCAGGGAAACCTGAAGTACTTGAACTGTGGAGATAATTAATATATTTGTTCAGAAGGAGAGTTTGCAAAATGTAGCCTCCAATTGGGACTGAGGTTGTACCTTAGATAACAAAGTACATGCCTTAAAACCATTTGGCCATCTCCGTATAATGTAGAGGATTATAGTGTTTTGAATGTTAGAAACACCAGACTGACTTTTACTTGGATGAATGAATGGATGGATGGATAGAGATAATGCTTTACCATTATGTCGCATCATAATGCACTCCCACAGCTATTATCCTCTCTTGGTATTTCATGCTGGTTGGGAAGGATCTATATCGGTATTGTCATTTTAAAAATGAGAAAAAGAAATGGGTAACTTTTCAACAGTTACATAGCTATTAAGTTGTACATCTATCCCAGTTACTACTGCTGTGAAGCTAACTACCTTAAAACTGAGTGGCTTAAAACCACAACTATTTTATTATATTTTACATATACTATAGTTAAGGAATTTAGGTAGGTCTCAGCTGGATAATTCTTCTGCTCTTCATGGCATTGACTGAGGTCAGTTAGTTGTACTCAGCTGGCGGAAGCCATGGTCTGTAGGTCCAGGACTGCTTTACTCACATTCTTGACACCTTAGAAGGGATGACTGGAAGATACCTGGGATCAGCTGGGACATTTGACCAAAGTGTCTACATGTAGCCCCTCCAATATGTTAGTCTCAGGAAAATAACGCTTCTTTTACTGTGGTTTGCTCCCCTAGAGGGTTCAAAGAGAACCAGGCAGAAGACGTCTGACCTTTTCTGAACTAGCCCTGGAAGTCACAGAGCATACATTCTGCTACATTTTTAGCAATTACAAGGAAGTTATATCACCTACCTGGTTTGAAAGGAAGGGAAATTACACTCCGCCTCTTGATTGGAGTGTGTCAAATTGTAAAAGAGAAATTTCATGGGCCTTCTTTAGGAAATACAATGTGTTTAAGTGCCAAGACTAAAACTAGTGTCTCATAACTCTTAGACTTTCCTAAGTTCTTAAATTTCTATGCTTCACATAAGTGTAAGTGTGTAATCACAGACACATGCATAGACATAGACTGTGACAAACAATGTCCACATTTCACTGTATTTGTGAAATGAGTAGATGAATGAATGTGTGAATATTGAATGTGGAAAAAGTATATGTAGTACATAATTTCCATTTTCTATATAAAAGATGATCATTGAAATTTGTATTCTAATCAGTTTAATTACAGCTACTTTCAGTTGCATTTTAGGAATTAGTTTGGCTAGTCCTGATTGACACTTCCATGCAATAATAAGCAGAAATAAATTATAATTCTAGAAAGTGGATAATGATTGAGTGCCTCTACATACAAATAGTCCAAGCATTAAATCTAGGCTGGGGTTCATTTACAAGGTAAAGATTTTAATGAATAACCTCTATGACCTTGTATAAGTGGTTGTGTCACAGTTTTCCTCAAGGATACATGTGTCCATCTGTACTATGAGGTCCTCTATGGATTCCCACTTTTTCCTTTATCCTTGGTTGTGTATTATGATTTCACAATACATAGTAATTAGCTTTGTATAGATTTTAAAGTTGTCTCCTAAACCAAATGAGAAATACCTGGAAGACAGCCCAGCTTCATTCATGGTGAGAAGAGAAATATATATCCTATCTTTCCTTCTAAGTATTTTTTTTTTCCTTGACTAAAAATATTCCATTTTTAAACTAAAAGTAAGTGATGGACTGGGGACAATACTGAAATAATTGACAATAAGCAGGTGTGTGAATACAGTGATTTGTTTTAGGGAAGAATTTGTCATTTGCGGTGAAAGGGGTATTTTCTAGGAGGAATAATTTAACTTGGCCTACATCCAAAATGCATGTTCTTATACTAAGAACAAATATGTCAGTTTCACAAGTGAACGATGGTCATCTTTCAAGTGCACTAGAGAAACTCAGTTTCAAAAAGTCACACATAGGGCTTCCCTGGTGGCGCAATGGTTGAGAGTCCGCCTGCCGATGCAGGGGACACGGGTTCATGCCCCGGTCCGGGAAGATCCCACATGCCGTGGAGCGGCTGGACCCGTGAGCCATGGCCGCTGACCCTGCGTGTCTGGAGCCTGTGCTCCACAATGGGAGAGGCCACAACAGTGGGAGGCCCGCGTACCGCAGGAAAAAAAAAAAGGCATACATAGACAATGAATATGCTTCTTGATTAATTTGCTACAGTTAGGTCCTTTGAGGCTTATAATTCATCCAGATGAAGGACCACTGAGTCAAACTTTTATTCACAACTCATTTTGGCCTTTGATATACAGTACAGTGGTCAGCCTGTTTGCAAGAGGAATGAAAATTTTAGCTTATGAAACTTTTATGACACTGAAAACATTGGATTCCATGATCTCAAATTTCTAAGCCGTGAATTTCTAATATCCAGGGGGAACATGGCATCGGGGGAGAGGTGATTTAGCATTCATGGTCCTCAACCCCTATTTTTCCAGATCAGGAAACCAGCTCCAAGAGAAGTGACAGTCTAAGTATATATAGCTACTCTGAACCACAAATAGAACCCATGTTTCCAAATTCATACTGGGCTTATCTCAAGTCTGCCCAAACTAAACAACCTTTTGAAACCTGTTAACTTTTTCATTTTAATAGAGTGATCTCAGTCACAGTAACATGGATTTCAGTAATACAATAATAATGTTTAAAATAAGAAAACACTGCATTGTGAAGTATATTTTGACATATATTTTGTCAGTGTTTTGTTTGTTTTAGGTTTTGGTTAAAACTGTGACCCAGGCATGTAGTATTCTTTTCTGTTTACGCTGTACAATTAGAAGCATGAATGTCAGTGACCTAGGCAGCGTGAGGCAGATGAGCAGCTGGTACATAGAACGTATGACAAGAATTATTGAACTGCACCAGACCAGGGAGGATTCACCAAGAGGAGAATGATTATTTATGAGGCAGCTTCCAAGTGCTCCAACTCTTTACCTACTAGTAGTAGAGTGTGGACTTACTTGAATATTTATTCAACAAAATGTATTCTAAGTTTGTGTCTCACAGATACTTTCACATGAAGATATTACAGGAGAGCTTCCTAAAAATACTGTTAAAAACGATTTTGCATTTTTCTGATTACAAAAGTAATAGCTATTTACTGTAAACTTAAAAATATACATATACTCGGGACCCGGAGGAAGATGGCGGAAGAGTAAGACGCGGAGATCACCTTCCTCCCCACAGATACATCAGAAATTCATCTACACGTGGAACAACTCCTACAGAACACCTACTGAACGCTGACAGAAGACCTCAGACCCCCCAAAAGGCAAGAAACTCCCCACATACCTGGGTAGGGCAAAAGAAAAAAAGAATAAACAGAGACAATAGGATAGGGACGGGACCTCCACCAGTGGGAGGGAGCCGTGAAGGAGGGAAGGTTTCTACACACTACAAGCCCCTTCGCGGGCGGAGACTGCAGGTGGCGGAGGGGGAAAGCTTCGGAGTAGCGGAGGAGAGCACAGCAACAGGGGTGCGGAGGGCAAAGCGGAGAGATTCTGGCACAGAGGACCGGTGCCCTCAGGCACACACCAGCCCGAGAGGCTTGTCTGCTCGGCCGCCGTGGCGGGCGGGGCTGGGAGCTGAGTTTCGGGTATCAGCTTTCAGTCGGAGCGCAGGGAGAGGACTGGGGCTGGCGGCAGGAAGAGAGCCTGAAGGGGTTAGTGCACCACGGCTAGCACGGAGGGAGTCCGGGGAAAGGGTCTGGAGCTGCTGAAGAGGCAAGAGACTTTTTTCCCTTTTGTTTCCTGGTGCGTGAGGAGAGGGCATTAAGAGGGCTGCTTGGGCAAGCGCCGGAGACAGGCGCGAGCCGCGGGTAAGGCGCGGACCTCGGAGACGGACGTGGGCCGCCGCCGCCGCCGCCACTGCCGCCCGCCGCCACCCGCCGCCGCCGCGGGGCCTGTGTGCGAGCTCAGGTCACTGTCCGCCCCGCCTTCCGGGATCCTGTGCACCCCGCCACTGCCGGGGTCCCAAGACCCGGGGACGGATTTCCCGGGAAAGCGCACGGAGCGCCACAGGCTGCTGCAACGTCACGCCGGCCTCTGCCGCCGCAGGCCCGCCCCACACTGTGCGCCCCTCCCTCCCCTCTGCCTGAGTGAGCCAGAGCCCCCGAATCAGCAGCTCCTTTAAACCCGTCCTGTCTGAGCGAAGAACGGACGCCCTCCGGCGACCTACGCGCAGAGGCGGGGCCAGGTCCAAGGCTGAGACCCGGGAGCTGTGAGAGCAGAGACAGGGAAATCTCTCTGTGCAGCCTCGGAGGCAGCGGATTAAAGCTCCACGGTCCATTTGATGTGCCCTGCGTCTGTGGAGTGCATGAATGGACAGCGAATCATCCCAAATTGAGGAAGTGGACTTTGAGGACAAGATTTAAGACTTTCCCCCCTTTTCCTCTTTTGACAACGAATTATTCCAAATTAAGGAGGTGGACTTAGAGAGCAAGATTTCAGACTTCTCGCCCTTTTCCTCTTTTTACAACGAATTATCCCAAATTGAGGAGGTGGACTTGGAGAGCAAGATTTTTGATTTTTCCCCCTGTTCTCTTTTTGTGAATGTGTATGTGTAATCTTCTGTGTAAGATTCTCTCTGTATAGCTTTGCTTCCATCATATGTCCCAGGGTTCTATCGGTCCGTTTTTTTTTTCAATAATTACTTTCTAATTTTAATAACGCTACTATATTTCATACTTTATTCTATTTTACTTTACCTGCTCTTTCTTTTTTTCCTACCTTCCCTTCCTCCCTCCCTCCCTCCGCTCCTCCTTTCCTTCTTTCTTTTTCTTTCCTCCCTCCCTCCCTCCCACCCTTCTTCTTTCCACTTTCTTTTTCTTTCCTTCCTCCCTCCCTCCCTCCCTTCTTCCATTCACTCTTCCTTTTGCTTTCATTCCTCCCTCCCTCCCTCCTTTCTTTCCTTCTTTCTTTCCATCCTTCCTCCCTCCCTCCCTCCTTTCTTTCTTTCTTCCTTCCTTCCTTCCTTTCTTCCCTTCTTCCTTTCTTTCCCTCTCTCTTTCTTTCTTCTACTAATTATTTCTTTCTACTTTTTCTCCCTGTTATTCTGAGCCGGGTGGATGAAAGGCTCTTGGTGCTGCAGACAGGAGTCAGTGCTGTGCCTCTCAAGTGGGAGAGCCAACTTCAGGACACGGGTCCACAAGAGACCTCCCAGCTCCACATAATATCAAGCAGCGAAAATCTCCCAGAGATCTCCATCTCAACACCAGCACCCAGCTTCAGTCAACGACCAGCAAGCTACAGTGCTGGTCACCCTATGCCAAGCAACTAGCAAGGCAGGAACACAACCCCACCCATTAGCAGAGAGGCTACCTAAAAACATAATAAGGCCATAGGCACCCCAAAACACACCACCTGACGTGGACCTGTCCACCAGAAAGACAAGATCGAGCCTCAACCACCAGAACACAGGCATTAGTCCCCCCCACCAAGAAGCCTACACAACCTACTGAAACAACCTTAGCCACTGGGATCAGACACCAAAAACAACGGGAACTACGAATCTGAAGCCTGCAAAAAGGAGACCCCAAACACAGTAACATAAGCAAAATGAGAAGACAGAAAAACACACAGCAGGTGAAGGAGCAAGATAAAAACCTACCAGACCTAACAAATGAAGAGGTAATAGGCAGTCTACCTGAAAAAGAATTCAGAATAATGATAGTAAAGCTGATCCAAGATTCTATTTCCAAGATCCATAATCTTGGAAATAGAATAGACAAAATGCAAGAAACAGTTAACAAGGACCTAGAAGAACTAAAGATGAATCAAGCATCGATTAAAAACACAATAAATGAAATGAAAAATACTCTAGATGGGATCAATAGCAGAATAACTGAGGCAGAAGAACGGATAAGTGAGGTGGAAGATAAAATAGTGGAAATAACTGATGCAGAGCAAAATAAAGAAAAAAGAATGACAAGAACAGAGGACAGTCTCAGAGACCTCTGGGACAACATTAAACACACCAACATTCGAATTATAGGGGTTCCAGAAGAAGAAGAGAAAAAGAAAGGGACTGAGAAAATATTTGAAGAGATTATAGTTGAAAACTTCCCCAATATGGGAAAGGAAATAGTTAATCAAGTCCAGGAGGCACAGAGAGTCCCATACAGAATAAATCCAAGGAGAAATACACCAAGACACATATTAACCAAACTGTCAAAAATTAAACACAAAGAAATCATATTAAAAGCAGCAAGGGAAAAACAACAAATAACACACAAGGGAATCCCCATCAGGTTAACAGCTGATCTCTCAGCAGAAACTCTACAAGCCAGAAGGGAGTGGCAGGACATAATTAAAGTGATGAAGGAGAGAAACCTGCAACCAAGATTACTCTACCCAGCAAGGATCTCATTCAGATTTGATGGAGAAATTAAAACCTTTACAGACAAGCAAAAGCTGAGAGAGTTCAGCACCACCAAACCAGCTTTACAACAAATGCTAAAGGATCTTCTCTAGGCAAGAAACACAACAGAAGGAATATACCTACAATAATGAACCCAAAACAATTAAGGAAATGGGAATAGGAACATACATATCAATAATTACCTTAAATGTAAATGGACTAAATGCTCGCACCAAAAGACACAGAGTGGCTGAATGGATACAAAAACAAGACCCATATATATGCTGTCTACAAGAGACCCACTTCAGACCTAGAGACACATACAGATTGAAAGTAAGGGGATGGAAAAAGATATTCCATGCAAATGGAAATCAAAAGAAAGCTGGAGTAGCAATTCTTATATCAGACAAAATAGACTTTAAAATAAAGACTATTAGAAGAGACAAAGAAGGACACTACATAACGATAAAGGGATCGATCCAAGAAGAAGATATAACAATTGTAAATATTTATGCACCCAACATAGGAGCACCTCAATACATAAGGCAAATACTAACAGCCATAAAAGGGGAAATCGACAGTAACACAATCATAGTAGGGGACTTTAACACCCCACTTTCACCAATGGACAGATCATCCAAAATGAAAATAAATAAGGAAATACAAGCTTTAAATGATACATTAAACAAGATGGACTTAGTTGATATTTATAGGACATTCCATCCAAAAACAACAGAATACACATTTTTCTCAAGTGCTCATGGAACATTCTCCAGGATAGATCATATCTTGGGTCACAAATCAAGCCTTGGTAAATTTAAGAAAATTGAAATTGTATCCAGTATCTTTTCCGACCACAATGCTATGAGACTAGACATTAATTACAGGAAAAGATCTGTAAAAAATACAAACACATGGAGGCTAAACAATACACTACTCAATAATGAAGTGATCACTGAAGAAATCAAAGAGAAAATTAAAAAATACCTAGAAACAAATGACAATGGAGACACGACGACCCAAAACCTATGGGACGCAGCAAAAGCAGTTTAGGGGGAAGTTTATAGCAATACAATCCCACCTTAAGAAACAGGAAACATTTCAAGTAAACAACCTGACCCTGCACCTAAAGCAATTAGAGAAAGAAGAACAAAAAACCCCCAAAGCTAGCAGAAGGAAAGAAATCATAAAAATCAGATCAGAAATAAATGAAAAAGAAATGAAGGAAACGATAGCAAAGATCAACCAAACTAAAAGCTGGTTTTTTGAGAAGATAAACAAAATTGACAAACCATTAGCCAGACTCATCAAGAAAAGAAGGGAGAAGACTCAAATCAATAGAATTAGAAATGAAAAAGGAGAAGTAACAACTGACACTGCAGAAATACAAAAGATCATGAGAGATTACTATAAGCAACTCTATGCCAATAAAATGGACAACCTGGAAGAAATGGACAAATTCTTAGAAATGCACAACCTGCCAAGACTGACTCAGGAAGAAATAGAAAATATGAATAGACCAATCGCAAGCACCGAAATTGAAACTGTGATTAAAAATCTTCCAACAAACAAAAGCCCAGGACCAGATGGCTTCACAGGCGAATTCTATCAAACATTTAGAGAAGAGCTAACACCCATCCTTCTCAAACTCTTCCAAACAATATCAGAAGAAGGAACACTCCCAAACTCATTCTACGAGGCCACCATCACCTTGATACCAAAACCAGGCAAGGATGTCACAAAGAAAGAAAACTACAGGCCAATATCACTGATGAACATAGATGCAAAAATCCTCAACAAAATACTAGCAAACAGAATCCAACAGCACATTAAAAGGATCATACACCATGATCAAGTGGGGTTTATTCCAGGAATGCAAGGATTCTTCAATATACGCAAATCAATCAATGTGATACACCATATTAACAAGTTGAAGGAGAAAAACCATATGATCATCTCAATAGATGCAGAGAAAGCTTTCGACAAAATTCAACACCCATTTATGATAAAAAACCCTGCAGAAAGTAGGCATAGAGGGATCTTTCCTCAACATAATAAAGGCCATATATGACAAACCCACAGCCAACATTGTCCTCAATGGTGAAAAACTGAAACCATTTCCACTAAGATCAGGAACAAGACAAGGCTGCCCACTCTCACCACTCTTATTCAACATAGTTTTGGAAGTTTTAGCCACAGCAATCAGAGAAGAAAAGGAAATAAAAGGAATCCAAATCGGAAAATAAGAAGTAAAGCTGTCACTGTTTGCAGATGACATGATACTATACATAGAGAATCCTAAAGATGCTACCGAAAAACTACTAGAGCTAATCAATGAATTTGGTAAAGTAGCAGGATACAAAATTAATGTACAGAAATCTCTGGCATTCCTGTACACTAATGATGAAAAATCTGAAAATGAAATCAAGAAAACACTCCCATTTACCATTGCAACAAAAAGAATAAAATATCTAGGAATAAACCTACCTAAGGAGACAAAAGACCTGTATGCAGAAAATTATAAGACACTGATGAAAGAAATTAAAGATGATACAAATAGATGGAGAGATATACCATGCTCCTGGATTGGAAGAATCAATATTGTGAAAATGACTCTACTACCCAAAGCAATCTACAGATTCAATGCAATCCCTATCAAACTACCACTGGCATTTTTCACAGAACTAGAACCAAAAATTTCAAAATTTGTTTTGAAAAACAAAAGACCCCGAATAGCCAAAGCAATCTTGAGAACGAAAAACGGAGCTGGAGGAATCAGGCTCCCTGACTTCAGACTATACTACAAAGCTACAGTAATTAAGACAGTGTGGTACTGTCATAAAAACAGAAAGATAGATCAGTGGATCAGGATAGAAAGCCCAGAGATAAACCCACGCACATATGGCCAACTTATCTTTGATAAAGGAGGCAGGAATGTACAGTGGAGAAAGGACAGCCTCTTCAATAAGTGGTGCTGGGAAAACTGGACAGGGACATGTAAAAGTTTGAGATTAGATCATTCCCTAACACCATACACAAAAATAAGCTCAAAATGGTTAAAGACTTAAATGTAAGGCCAGAAACTATCAAACTCTTAGAGGAAAACATAGGCAGAACACTCTATGACATAAATCACAGCAAGATCCTTTTGGACCCACCTCCTAGAGAAATGGAAATAAAAACAAAGATAAACAAATGGGACCTAATGAAACTTCAAAGCTTTTGCACAGCAAAGGAAACCATAAACAAGACCAAAAGACAACCCTCAGAATGGGAGAAAATATTTGCCAATGAAGCAACTGACAAAGGATTAATCTCCAAAATTTATAAACAGCTCATGCAGCTCAATATCAAAAAAACAAACAACCCAATCCAAAAATGGGCAGAAGACCTAAATAGGCATTTCTCCAAAGAAGATATACAGACTGCCAACAAACACATGAAAGAATGCTCAACATCATTAATCATTAGAGAAATGCAAATCAAAACTACAATGAGATATCATCTCACACCAGTCAGAATGGCCATCATCAAGAAATCTAGAAACAATAAATGCTGGAGAGGGTGTGGAGAAAAGGGAACACTCTTGCACTGCTGGTGGGAATGTGAATTGGTACAGCCACTATGGAGAACAGTATGGAGGTTCCTTAAAAAACTAAAAATAGAACTACCATATGACCCAGCAATCCCACTACTAGGCATATACCCTGAGAAAACCATAATTCAAAAAGAGACATGTACCAAAATGTTCATTGCAGCTCTATTCACAATAGCCCGGAGCTGGAAACAACCTAAGTGTCCATCATCGGATGAATGGATAAAGAAGATGTGGCACATATATACAATGGAATATTACTCAGCCATAAAAAGAAACGAAACTGAGCTATTTGTAATGAGGTGGATAGACCTAGAGTCTGTCATACAGAGTGAAGTAAGTCAGAAAGAGAAAGACAAATACCGTATGCTAACACATATATATGGAATTTAAAAAATGTCATGAAGAACCTAGGGGTAAAACGGGAATAAAGACACAGACCTACTTGAGAATGGACTTGAGGATATGGGGAGGGGGAAGGGTAAGCTGTGACAAAGCGAAAAAGAGGCATGGACATATATACACTACCAAACATAAGGTAGATAGATAGTGGGAAGCAGCCGCATAGCACAGGGAGATCAGCTTGGTGCTTTGTGACCGCCTGGAGGGGTGGGATGGGGAGGGTGGGAGGGAGGGAGATGCATGAGGGAAGGGATGTGGGAACAGATGTATATGTATGACTGATTCACTTTGTTATAAAGCAGAAACTAATAAAAAAAATAAAAAAAAATAAAAAAAATATACATATACTCACAATAATAAGTAAAATTTAGTTGTTAAGCTCAATCATATTTTGGAGCCTTTATTTCCAGTCTTTTTATAATGTATACATAGAAGTATGCACATACACACATATGTGCATAAACACACAACATTTATATATCATTAAAAATTCATAGCCTGCTGTTTTTGACCTAATATTACATAATGAGTATTTTCCAGGCTATTGTGAATTCTTTCTAAATAATATTGTGATGACTATGTAAAAGACTGTAATATGGATATCACAGGTTCTTTAACCATTGTTCTCTTGAATATCTAAGTAATTTCCAAATTTGCTATTATGAATAATGTTGTAGTGAAAATTTTGGTAGATTAGTTATTTTTTATGTTTCAGATTATTTCTTTAGGTAGCTTCTTAGACATTGAATTATTCAATCAAATGACATCAGTAATTTGAAGCTTTTCACACGTATGGCCAATTTGCTTTTCCCAAATTGTTGATGGCGTTTGTGACATTTCTAACTGGGCTTAACTTTGTGGCTCAAATTGCAAGCTCAGGAATTAAGGTGATTTGCTTGCATTTTCAGTATGCTTCCACTAGCTCTGCTCTGGATCTTGTGGGCTAAAGAGCCAGCTTTCAGCCATAGGCCATGGTTAACTGCACTTTTTAGTAATAACTTTTTTATTATTTTAGATTGGTAATTCCTTTTTCTCTAACAATTATGCACAAGGCATTAAGAAACACCATATTACAAAGGATGCTGCCCAACTCAAGTATATCTTAAATGAATGAATTCACAAAGCAAGTTTCATACTTTTCCCCCTACTTCTTGATAATGAATTATAGTTTAGCACTTCATGTTCAAACACAGAAGACTAGTTCAAGTATTAAATTTAGCCTTGAGCTTGGCATCCCCAAATTTTACTGAGTGACTTTGCTAATTATAGCTCATTTTAAACCTGATTTTATCAGGACATGATGAGGAGGCTTCCTTCTAACACACATTGCATCTCCTTATAAGAACTTGCAGAAGCATAATTAATCCTAGAATTTCTGCTGCTTCACTGTGTGAATTTCTCCAACTTTTCTTTCTCTAGAAAAGACACTACATACTTAACTGTCTTGCAAATAAAATCGGCTGATAGACCCAATTGCAGCCACTAGTTTGTCTTTCCCAAGGGTCTTTCCAACTCTAAAAGGAAAAAAGAAAAGTAATATGCATGAAGTATGCACCAGACGATCTCCCCTATATTAGCTCACCCTTAAGAGTCTCCTGAAAAGTAAGGATTATCAGCACGTTTGTCAGAAGAGGAAACTGAGGGGTTGAGATTTTGAAGTCACCTCTCCAAAGACACTCAGATAGTAAGCAGCAGAATGTCTGACTCCCCAAGCTGTTTTTTGATGCACGACTGCATTATGTCTTTAAGGCCCTAACACTGGTTTTCTTCTCAGCTCTCAAGTCCTCTTTCTTTGGAGGTCTCTGAACCAGAAATAGTGTAGAGGTTTTACAGCCACACCATGCATCTCTCCATTGTCTGCTGCTTGACCACCAAGTGAGCTTTTCCAAACTGCTATTCCCTTCACCTAACTGTCTTGTCATGGTTCAGTGGGGTTTCAAAACTGATAAAGTAATTGATAAAGTAAAATGGTTATAGCACAGCACTGAAATAGAGAATATGGTGGGGTTCAAATCATTTTTCTTGCCTATTTTCTCCAGAGCTAGGGTTGTTAAGAGAGTGGAAAAGAAAGGAAAAAAATGCAGCTTCATTTTTATCTTTTACATATGAATTCAGCTTATAGATTGAGAACATGTGTGAATCTCTATGTCACAGGGAACCCAAAGAATGCTAGATCTGCTTACTGTGCACTTGACGTCTATTGTAAACATCGTTCCTATTGTTTGATGAATATGAACTCATGCATTAGGACAGACATAGACCTTCATACCATGCTATAGAGAAAATTACTTCTAAACATGATAATATTGTAGAATTTACCTTCTTACAGATAGCGGAATTTCCATTATTGTTTAAGATCTGGAATAAATATATAATTTAGTTCTTTCCCACCTTCTTCGTCTCCTCGTTTTCAGCCTCCACATTTCTTTGTTCAACAAATATATAGTAAGGACCTACTATGTGGCAGGCCCTGTGCCGGGGGTTGAGGACAGGGAGGTGACTAAGAATGCCCTTTACCATGTCACGTTTCATGCGAACAATAACAACTAGTATTTGTTTAGAACTTGAAAAATTATAATTAGCAAAGTCATTTAATCTTGATAACTTCAAGAAGGAGGTATTATTATGCTCATATTACCAATGAAGAAACTAAAGTTCAGAGAAGTACAATAGCTTGCCCTAGGTCACACAGCAAGTAAGAGCTGGAGCCAGATTAGAATGCTGGTCTAATTCCAATGTCTGTGCTGAATTATTATGTACAAACAATGGCCTTTATTTCCCTTTCTGCCATAATGTGTTTTGATTTTACTTATTTAGGTAACTTAACAGACATAGGAGTTTAGGCATAGAACATTAGATTTAGAAAATGCAGAACTCCTAAGAAAGATTACATTCATGTTTTTAGTTATAAAAATAAACAAATTAAATCACTTACTAGACATAAATAAATGAAATAAAGAATAACAAGTAGAATAAAGTAACTTATTTCAATTGAGCAAACATTTATTACCTCCTATGGGCAAAACACCATTGGGAATATAAAGATTAAAAAGGCATGGACCCCCGTGTCCTGGAACTTGCAGTCTAATTGGGGAGTCAGAGATACATAAATGGTTCCAGTAATAAAGCCAATGATTGTAAATGCTGTAATAGACCTTGAGAAAACATGCTGTGGGATTTGGAGGAATAGAGACATTAGGTCTCCACAGGGAAAACTGAATTCTATTTTTTGAAAGGCATTAGACTTAGTGTGGATTTTAAAGAAAATAAATACTGATTGAATAAACTGAGGGAACGCACTAAGAAGAGGGTGAATGGTTTGAGCAAAGGTTGATCACAGTGGTTTCCAAACTCTTTTGGTTCAATGTCACCAATCCGCAGATGGTTAAAGATGGCAGAATGACCAAACCTCTTCATCTCATCTTCCAAATAGGACCACATGAAAATGAGGATGAACACTAAAACCCATTAGTAGGCAAGAGACAATAACAGATTTACTGCAGATGGAAAGCTTTGGAGGATGGGGTCTGGGGAAGCAGAGAAGGAGAAGCTGAAGCATAGAAACTCATGTGCACAAGGATCTCATCCAGTAGAACCCCAGAGAAGCTCATGACTCTGATATTGAGGGTTGGATGACTGGGAAATTAATAGTAAACATGCCACCTGATCAGTCAAACATTATTTTACCTTTTCCTTAAATTATGATATTCACCATAGCCAAGCACATACTGCTAGGAAAATTTTAAAAAGCAAAGGTTCTCTTTTAAATAAATTAAATGGCCCCAGAACAAACTTCTGTTTGTTCTGGCAGTAATGCATCACCTAGTTTAATAAACTAGTATCCATCAACTCCTGCCCAATTGCAGAAAGAAAGAGGCACAGGACTAAAATCAGTGAGATTAAAACAATGTCCACATAAGAAAGAGTTGGTCTCCTAATATTACTCACGTATTTGGCTCCTGGAATGCCGACAGCCAACTGTATAAGCTGTAGGTGACTTAACAACTCGGTGTGAATTGGGCATGCCGCTAAACCTCCTCAAGACTTATTTTTCTGATCTTTAAACTGGGAAATATAATATAAAACTCACTTGTTTATTAAAGTAACGATTCAGTATGATAAATATTTATTGAGAATGTATCATATGCTGCTATAACATGGAGAAATGGGGGTGGGGGGCAGGGATACATAAATTCTGAGTCTCTGATCATTAGAAATATTATACAATATTTTAAGAAAGTGATGTTATACATATCAAAATACAGCATATGAATAATTCAGAAATACTTTAAATTAACAGGTTTTCTAACATTCCAGAGGTGATTGTATCAAAACTAGGATTTGACCTCAGTCTTGATGCTTTGTGTAGGATTTAATGTAGATGACACATTATATGAATAAAAAACATCAGAGATAGAAACATGCCAAGTGAACTTAGAAATTAGCGTGAATGAAGCAGAGGTTTCAGAAGTAAGAAGATCACTGGGAATCAGTTTTAAAAGGTAGATTAGTGAATGTGAGCCCATTATGTATTAAATTCAGACCCAAACACAAAATTTTGCCCACAGTTACTAGAAGACTGACTGCAGCAGAGTAGGGTTTTGCATGATGAGGAACCTTTTAATAAGTAGCTTTGAGTAGACTTCAAAGATTGGATGGGTCAATCAATATCAATAAATTAGTCCCTTATATTTGAGCAAACTCTCCTAAAGTGCCTACCCATTTGTATTAATATGAAGAATTATTTTCAGAATGTTAATAATAGTTAGCATTTATCAAGTGTGTCAACAAACTTGGCCCTCAAAACAGTTTTTCCCCATCCACTGCTGTGGCACAGAGACCCTGTGAAATGCTCCCTTCTACAGTGGGTACCACTGATCCACAGTCTCACCAGGCTTCAACTTCTTGTTCATTCAAACTATGCATTCATTCCATCTTGCCTATCCCCTTTTGCAGGATCACTACTAAGAGAGCTTTTCTAGCCTCTTTGCTCTTTGATTTGAAGCTCTGGTTTAGTTCCTAGGCCTCCAACGTGGCTTCACTAAGGGTATTCTAGTATTCTTCCCCTTTGTCCCATGCACAGTTCCTATTCTCAGCCCAGAAAGAGCCCTCCTTCCTCCCTTTGCTCGTGGACATTCAAACACCGACTACTTTCTTAGTTAACTCTAGGCCCTCCGCTAGGTGCTTTATGCAAGTGATTGGTATTCATCTTCACAACAGTCATGTGACATCAGTTTTATCACTTCCATTTGTCAGATGAGGAAATGAAGGTGAAGAGAGATGAGTTAACCCTTTGCCCAATCACACAGTCAGGAAGAAACAGGATTTCAAGTGAAGTTTGCCACACTCCAAAGCTGCACACTTCCCAATTCATCACACTGCTTTTACCTTTGGGGTTTTCTTAACCATGCAAGCTCTTCCGATTTGAAAGATACTGATCAGAGTTGCCTCACTAGCCCAGTAGGCAGCGTATCAGTCTCCTAAAGATACTGATCTGTTGTCTTGTCCTCAGGTTAAGCCACTTCAGTCACTTCAACTACCTATCTTGGAATACGATTTCCTGCAGGCTCCCTATTTAGCTCTCCTCTGGCCATGATCCACTATGACTATTTTATTTATATGCAGAGATAGATATATTTGGCTCTCTATATTGTGATTTCTGGGAAACATAATATTGACTTTGCTAAAATAACAGTGCTAGCAATTGTACTTGGTAATACCGGTATGGCTTATCTAAGGCATAGAATGGTAATTTGGCACTCTGAGTAAATAAAGAATATTCTAATGTAAGCATCATTCCCTTTAATGTTACCTTGGTTGCTGTGCTTTGGAATCCATGGGAAGGGAAGCAAACAGATAACATATAGGATACTACATGGCATTAAAGATAAAATGTGCTATCAACAAAGACTGCATATTTTAAAGAAGGGTAAAGGAGGCAATTTTCTTTAAAAGCTAATAATTTGCTACTAACTACTAAGGGAAGAAGCTGTTCCTCTGTCGGTCCTTCTTTGTTGCCAATCTATTTATCTAAAATTGCAAGTGTTTAAATAAAATTAAATACAAAACTGTTCAGGAACATCTTTGGATTTAAAATCTGAAAGATAGTTCCAAATATATACAATGATTTTTGCCCTGCAAGGTCACCCTATAATTTTTTATTTTAATTGAAAAGAAAGAGTCAGACTATTGAGGGGTCTCCACTAGGCAAAGTCTCTTTGGAAATTTTGCCATAACTCATGGCACACAGCACAGCCTGTTTCAGACTGTCAAGGAAAGAGACCAACTGAAAAAAAATGCAGATTAGATGCGTATTTCAGAATACTCCTAATATAGACAGGGGAAAAATAAGAAAGAAAAATAGAAGGAAAAGGAAGTCAAATTGTCTAACCACCTACAGTCTAAAAGCTAGACTTTCTCTTGCTTGTAAAACAAGAACAAGGGTTTTGTGCTTTATTTTGCTTGATAATAATATCTTATGAGAGAAATATAAATAAAAACAGCTGATGATATAGTTAAGAGAAAGAAAATAACATTGCAGTTCATCTTGTTTATTATAGACAACATGAAACAAGGTTCCTCTCTGAAGAAGGCATTTTATGAGGAGCATAGTTATTTAAAAGTACCCTTGGGGCTTCCCTGGTGGCGCAGTGGTTGAGAGTCTGCCTGCCGATGCAGGGGACACGGGTTTGTGCCCTGGTCTGGGAAGATCCCACATGCCGTGGAGCAACTGGGCCCGTGAGCCAAAATTACTGAGCCTGCGCGTCTGGTGCCTGTGCTCCGCAACAAGAAAGGCCGCGATAGTGAGAGGCCTGCGCACCGCGATGAAGAGTGGCCCCCACTCTCCACAACTAGAGAAAGCCCTCGCACAGAAATGAAGACCCAACACAGCCAAAAATAAATAAATAAAGCAAACTGTCAACAAGTAAAAATAAACACTATAAAAAATAAATAAAATAAAATTAAAAAAAATAAAAAAAATAATAGAAGTACCCTTGATAGTGAAGGCTGGCTATATCTAGCATTGTTTGAAGAGCAGGACACTGGATTGAAATCTAATTTAAAACCACCAGATTTGGTTTGATATTATTAAAGGTTACAAAATGTGATTTATAAATATTTCATATGATTCATGTCCTTAGTTTAGTGGTAAATTTGTTTGTTTTTACTACTTTTTAACAATATAATGTATTGTGTCTAAAACTGTATTTTTCCTCAAATGCTATAAAATAAATTTGCATAATAGTTTATGAAATCTCATCAGGGGAAAATATATCCTTCCCCAACATATTAAAGATTACTCCCACAAGTACAGTATACCAATTAATGCCATAGTAGGTTTTGGTTTTTCATTATTTATCTTTGGACTGGATGTACACCACTGGCTTTCCTGGGCCTCCAGCTTACAGATGGCAAAAGGTGGACTGTCTCAGATTCCACAATAGCAATGAGCCAATTCATCATAATAAATCTCCTTCTATATATTGATCTATCTGTCTATTGATCGGTCCATCTATCTATCCTATTGGTTCTGTTTTTCTGGTGAACCCTGATGGATACATAATGACATAGGCAATAAAGCTGCCAACAAATAAAATGCTGCTACATGTTTGTGAAAGGTGAGGACAAAGACAGGCATTTCATTAAGAAGGCAATTCCAGTAATCTAGACAAAATTTAGAAGGGGTGTTGGTAGTAGAAAAGCAAAAAACATGGATGGTATCATGGATATTTGGAAGGAAGAAAAGATGAGTTTTGGTAGAAGACTGGAAAAAAGATAACTGAGAGAAAGAAGGATCAAGGATGCGTCTTAGCTTTAAAATATGTGTGATTTTCTATGGAGAAGAGTATGGAGGTTCTTTAAAAAGCTAAAAATAGAACTACCATATGACCCAGCAATCCCACTCCTGGGCATATACCCTGAGAAAGCCATAATTCAAAAAGAGTCATGTACCACAATATTCATTGCAGCTCTATTTACAATAGCCAGGACATGGAAGCAACCTAAGTGTCCATCGACAGATGAATGGATAAAGAAGATGTAGCACATATATACAATGGAATACTACTCAGCCATAAGAAGAAACAAAATTGAGTTATTTGAAGTGAGGTGGATGGACCTAGAGTCTGTCATACAGAGTGAAGTAAGTCAGAAAGACAAAAATAAATACCGTATGCTAACACATATATATGGAATCTAAAAAAAAAAAAAGGTGCTGAAGAACCTAGGGGCAGGACAGGAATAAGGACACAGACATAGAGAATGGACTTGAGGATATGGGGAAGGGGAAGCTGGGACGAATCGAGAGAGTGGCACGGACATAAATACACTATCAAATATAAAACAGATAGCTAGTGGGAAGCAGCCACATTGCACAGAGAGATCAGCTCCGTGCTCTGTGACCAATTAAAGGGGTAGGATAGGGAAGGTGGGAGGAGACACAAGAGGGAGGGGATATGGGGATATATGTATACATATAGCTGATTCACTTTGTTATACAGCAGAAACTAACACAACATTGTAAAGCAATTATACTCCAATAAAGATGTTAAAAAAGAAAAAAAGAAAAAAAAGAAAGAAAGATGGTACTCCATGGAGAAATTAATTAAAGTGCTCACTATGGAAACACTAAAAAAATATATATATGTGTGCTTTGGAAGCTGGTAGTGGCCCTAATGAAAATAGGAAATCAAGAAGAGGAACTGAAATGGACAAGGCAAAATATGAAATGCGGTTGTATGCATGATACAAGGAGGTTCTGTTAGGATTTACAGTTAGAAATGTATAGTAGGAAATTAGAAATGAGAGACAAATAGACACGTGAGAAGAAGAACTAGGTCAGCGCTTTGGAATCCACTACATAGAAATGTTGACGGAAGGCATGGCAATAAATGATATTCATAATGGATAGGATGGCAAGAGAAAATACTAGGGGCTTGAGGCCATAATTAGGGGGTATGTTTTGAAGTGATGCGATACCTAAACCTACTAGGTATGCATATACATTCTCCTTCATGACTGACGGTAGATTAACCATGTTTGTTCTTTTGACAATGTGGTTAAACCAGTTAGGTAGATAGCAAATTAAATCTAAATACATATGTGATAAAAGGAATTGGATCTTTTCATACCCTTTGCAATGTTCTGTTTTTTTAATTGAGATATAGTTTATGTACAATATGTTACAGGTGTAGAACCTAGTGATTCACAATTTTTAAAGGTTATACTCCATTTACAGTTAGTATAAAATATTGACTATATTCTCCATGTTGTACAATATATCCTTATAGCTTATTTTATACATAGTAGTTTGTACCTCTTAATCCCCCTCCCCCATCTTTCCCCTCACCCTTTCCTCCTCCCACTGGTAACAACTAATTTGTTCTCTATATCTGTGAGTCTGTTTCCTTTTTGTTATATTCACTAGTTTGTTGTATTTTTTACATTCCACAAATAACTGATATATGAAATATAAAGCCTCAATAATAACAATACAATTAATTAATTTATACCTTTATATTCATTCACCGAAATCCTGTCTGTGCTAGCCAAGCCCTAAGGAAAACCAGATAAGTTCCTTGATAACAATGACCATGACTTACTTTCTAAGGAAGGGCAGAGGGACCTCTCTGCAGAACTAAAACCAGAATTTTTTCTTCTAACTACTTTACTAGGTATTTTGCCAGTCATAATTTTAGCATGTTTAAGATGAAGAAAAAGTAAAAGTAAAAACTTGCACCAGGAATCATGTCTTCAGATATTTTGAATGTAACTACACATGACAATAATAGAAATGTTCAGAGTAAAAGGGTCAAGAGGATTGTATCTTCCTCTGTTGACCTCTGGAGTTAAAATTTGGGGAAAAAGTGGAAGAGTGCATATATATTTATTTGTATCATTGTTTAGCTTCTACATATAAATTATATCATATAGTATAAAATAGATAAGCAACAAGGCTTTACTGTATAGCACAGGGAATCATACCCAATATCTTATAATAACCTATAATGGAATCTGCAAAAAAAAACTCAAATCACTATGCTGTACACCTGAAATTAACACAATATTGTAAATCAACTACTTCAGTAAAAAAACAAAACAAAACCACACACCAAATTCTAAAAAAATAAGTGGAAGAGTGCATTTAAGTGGGTCTTACATTATCTAAAGAAACTATATAATTCAAACCACAAATATTAACCATCCCATGATAATTCTCACAATTTCCTAAGGAGTATCTTCATTAATACTATTTTATTGTAAAAAATGTACTCAGAAATTCCATATTGCATTGTTATTAGAAACAAAGCAAAAGTAGCTTAAAAAGTATTATCTTGGTTGAGAAAGCAGAAAATAATTAAACATTAGAGATTTCAGCCAATGAATCAGGTGGGTGCATAAAAATATCCCCAGGAAATTAATGTTGCTTTCAAAGAATATTAAAATATTAAGTCCACTCCAACCTCTGGAAGATAAATTCTCTTTATGCATATTTTTTAAAACAAAGACTTAGACTATATTTTTGTCTGCACAAGAAGTAAAGAGTTCTCGAGGCCCCAAAGCAAATAAGACAAGTGATTTTCTGCAATTTCTCTCATTTTGGCAATAAAACAACACAGATACTTTTTCTTTAAAAAATACAGTCTTACTAAATCCCACACTTGGGAATTGAACTGTGTGAATACAAAACTGTTACTTTATATTCATATCTAGTCCAATTGTAAGGCTGCACAATCTTGCTGTAAATCTTGCTCCCTTGTCTTCAAGATAAATGTTGATTTAAAGATTATAGTAGACAATTAAACAAGAAATGATCCATGCAAGTTGCCCAAAACTTTTATGTTTATCTAAGGACAGCTGTAAAATTAGCCACTTTCAGTTATCCCCAGCTCTCTACAATTGTGTAAAATCCCTCCTGTGTTTTGATGACTATGTGTCAAAGTCTGTTAAAGGAGAATAAAAGAAAAGGTGGAATTTGACTTCAGTATTTGAAGTTTCCAAATTAATTGTGTTGATTTTATTGTTTATTCCTTTTTATAAATTAATAATTAAAATGTGCTATAGACTGAATATTTGTGTCCCCCTTGTGTTGCTGGTATCAGCATCTTTCCTCAAGACAGCCTTTCTTTATTTACTTGCTGTTCAGCACTTCGTATACTGAGCTCAGTTCATATTATTTGGTGGGAAGAGACCTAGGAGAACTCCCTCACCTAAGAACTTCAATGTATCCTGAAGACAATTTCACATAGAATTAGTTGTTTTGTAGTGGCAGGGATCTTCATAAAACCTTTTCTCCCATGCTTGAAGTGAAAGACTACTCATTATATATAATTTCGATTGATGTATATATAACTGATTTTCATTGATGTATATATAGTTGGCCTTGTATGTTTTTATTTTTTGTCTTTTTATGTGTATATCTTCCTCCCTCCCTATTTTTGAATGTATTTTGAAGAGAGAAGTTGTAGTCTACTTCAACTGTATTCCCATAGCACCTGTAATACACTAGGTTTTTAGTAAATATCTGCTTAATATATATCAAAAGCCCATGTCCTTTTATTCTTATGAACAGAATATATGATGAAAACTAAGAATGAATTATCTGTTAGATGCTCTGAAAAGTAAAAGGTAAGAATACCCAGATGTGAACTTCTATGTCTATTTATATAGATAGAAAGTTAATCTTCCCCTATTTTGAACCTCTGAGTCTCTAGCGTTTTATGCCTTCTTCCACCCACAATTTTATTTATTTGCCTTTGTACCAGATCCCTAGACAGCAAGAAGATCAAAACCATCAATACTATTTTATGATATACCCTGCAAAATAAAACAGGTAAAAAAAGACACATGAAATACTAACTTATTCTAAATATGGGATTTAAAAGTCTATGTTTAGTGGAACAGTATCATATTTATGAATAACACCATCATATACAATAGGAACTTAAATGAGGATAAAGAACAATTCTACCATGATGATTATTTGGTTATACAACAAAAAATATAGGAAAGTAAGTTCTGAAATAAAAGTGGTAATTAAAACATCAGATAAAAAATGAATAGTCAATGCTTAATTATCTGAAGACCAGTAATTCAGATTGTGTGCTCCCTTATTCTCCATGGCTGCCTTTTGGCCACTTAGAGGACTCATTGTGGTCTTCACTAGGGGGTGGGAAGAGAAAATTAAAGAGTAGAAAGTCTACTCTAACCATTCAGAGCAATTATAACCATCCTGATAAAGAATAGAGGGAGAGGAAATTGAACCTTTTGTTTCAAATGAAGTTTGTACATCATGTATATTGGTTTTCTTTGTTCATTTACCTAATTCCCATTAATAATCAAAAATCCATATATGTTATGTCCAAGAGTCAAAACTGGAGGAGTAAAGGACTACTGGCCAGGTGGTTCACATTATCCAACTATCCTGGCCAATGCCTTGAAATGAATCTTCATTTTCAAACTATAAATTCAAATATTGCCTAAATGGTTCTGAACTGTCAACAGCTCCTGTCCAAAGAATAAAAAAGATTGGCAGTAATATACAGGATATAATTTTTGGGTTCTTCCCCAAATCTTCCTCACATCAGCCTTCAATAGAAACTGAAATTGGTAAAATGATGCTTGAATGAGGACAGCCTTTATCCATTAGGAGATGAGTACCATTGACCCCGACAAAGCAAGCAGTCTGTTAGATAACTTAGCTGTCATGTTAGAAAGGAGAAAGTGAGAAGTAAGAAGAACTACAATCTTGCAGCCTGTGGAACAAAAACCACATTCACAGAAAGATAAGATGAAAAGGCAAAGGGCTACATACCAGATGAAGGAACAAGATAAAACCTCAGATAAACAACTAAATGAAGTGGAGGTAGGCAACCTTTCAGAAAAAGAATTCAGAATAATGATAGTGAAGATAATCCAGGACCTTGGAAAAAGAATGGAGGCAAAGATCGAGAAGATGCAAGAAATGTTTAACAAAGACCTAGAAGAATTAAAGAACAAACAAACAGATGAACAGTACAATAACTGAAATGAAAACTACACTACAAGGATACAATAGCAGAATAACTGAGGCAGAAGAATGGATAAGTGACCTGGAAGACAGAATGGTGGAATTCACTGCTGTGGAACAGAATAAAGAAAAAAAAATGAAAAGAAATGAAGACAGCCTAAGAGACCTCTGGGACAGCATTAAATGGAACAACATTCACATTATAGGGGTCAGAGAAAGAGAAGAAAGAGAGAAAGGACCAGAGAAACTATTTGAAGAGATTACAGTCGAAAACTTCCCTAACATGGGAAAGGAAACAGCCACCCAAGTCCAGGAAGCGCAGCAAGTCCCATACAGGATAAACCCAAGGAAAAACACACTGAGACACATAGTAATCAAAATGGCAAAAATTAAAGACAAAGAAAAATTTTGAAAGCAGTAAGGGAAAAATGACAACACAGAAGGGAACTCCCATAAGGTTAACAGCTGATTTCTCAGCAGAGACTCTACAAGCCAGAAGGGAGTGGCATGATATACTTAAAGTGATGAAAGGGAAGAACCTACAACCAAGATTACTCTACCCAGCAAGGATCTCATTCAGATTCGATGGAGAAATCAAAAGCTTTACAGACAAGTAAAAGCTAAGAGAATTCAGCACCACCAAACCAGCTCTACAACAAATGCTAAAGGAAGTTTTCTAAGTGGGAAACACAAGAGAAGAAAAGGACCTACACAAATAAACCCAAAACAATTAAGAAAATGGTCATAGGAACATACATATCGATAATTACCTTAAATGTGAATGGATTAAATGCTCCAACCAAAAGACACAGGCTTGCTGAATGGATACAAAAACAAGACCTATATATATGTTGTCTACAAGAGACCTACGTCAGACATAGGAACACATACAGGCTGAAAGTGAGGGGATGGAAAAAGATATTCCATGCAAATGGAAATCAAAAGAAAGCTGGAGTAGCTATACTCATATCAGATAAAATAGAATTTAAAATAAAGAATGTTACAAGAGACAAGGAAGGACACTACATAATGATCAAGGGATCAACCCAAGAAGAAGATACAACAATTATAAATATATATGCACCCAACATAGGAGCACCTCAATACATAAGGCAACTGCTAACAGCTCTAAAAGAGTAAATTGACAGTAACAGAATAATAGTGGGGGACTTTAACAGCTCACTTACACCAATGGACAGATCATCCAAAATGAAAATAAATAAGGAAACAGAAGCTTTAAATGACACAATAGACCAGATAGATTTAATTGATATTTATTGGACATTCCATCCAAAAACAGCAGATTACACTTTCTTCTCAAGTGTGCACAGAACATTCTCGAGGATAGATCATATCTTGGGTCACAAACCAAGCCTCAATAAATTTAAGAAAGTTGAAATCATATCAAGCATCCTTTCTGACCACAATGCTATGAGATTAGAAATGAATTACAGGGAAAATAACATAAAAAACACAAACACATGGAGGCTAAACAATACGTTACTAAATAACCAAGATATCACTGAAGAAATCAAAGAGGAAATCAAAAAATACCTAGAGACAAATGACAATGAAAACATGATGATCCAAAACCTACAGGATGCAGCAAAAGCAGTTCTAAGAGGGAAGCTTGCAGCTATACAAGCCTACCTCAAGAAACAAGAAAAATCTCAAATAAACAATCTAAACGTACACCTAAAGGAACTAGAGAAAGAAGAACAAACAAAACCCAAAGTTAGCAGAAGGAAGGAGATCATAAACATCAGAGCAGAAATAAATGAAATAGAAACAAAGAAAACAATAGCAAAGATCAATAAAACTAAAAGCTGGTCTTTGAGAAGATAAACAAAATTGATAAAGCATTAGCCAGACTCATGAAGAAAAAGAGGGAGAGGACTCAAATCAATAAAATTAGAAATGAAAAAGAAGTTACACCAGTCACCACAGAAATACAAAGCATCCTAAGAGACTACTACAAGCAACTCTATGCCAATAAAACAGACAACCTGGAAGAAATGGACAAATTCTTAGAAAGGTATAACCTTCCAAGGCTGAACCAGGAAGAAATAGAAAATATGAACAGACCAATCACAAGCACTGAAATTGAAACTGTGATTAAAAATCTTCCAACAAACAAAAGTCCAGCACCAGATGGCTTCACAGGTGAATTCTATCAAACATTTAGAGAAGAGCTAACAGCCATTCTTCTCAAATTCTTCCAAAAATTTGCAGAGGAAGGAACACTCCCAAACTCATTCTATGAGGCCACCACCACCCTGATACCAAAACCAGACAAAGATACTACAGAAAAAGAAAATTACAGACCAGTATTACTGATAAATATAGATGGAAAAATCCTCAACAAAATACTAGCAAACAATCCAACAACACATAAAAGGATCATACAGCATGACCAAGTGGGATTTACCCCAGGGATGCAAGGATTCTTCAATATACGCAAACCAATCAATGTGATACACCATATTAACAAATTGAAGGGGAAAAAAACATATAGTCGTCTCAATAGATGCAGAAAAAGCATTTGACAAAATTCAACACCCGTTTATGGTAAAAACTCTCCAGAAAGTAGGCATAAAGGGAACCTACCTCAACATAATAAAGGCCATATATGACAAACCCACAGCAAACATCTTTCTCAATGGTGAAAAACTCAAAGCATTTCCTCTGAGATCAGGAACAAGACAAGGATGTCCACTCTCACCACTATTTTTCAACATAGTTTTGGAAGTCCTAGCCATGGCAATCAGAGAAGAAAAAGAAATAAAAGGAATACAAATTGGAAAAGAAGAATTAAGACTGTCACTGCTTGCAGATCACATGATACTATAAATAGAGAATCCTAAAGATGCTACCAGAAAAATACTAGAGCTAATCAATGAATTTGGTAAAGTGGCAGGATACAAAATTAATGCAGAGAAATCTCTTGATTTCCTATACACTAATGATGAAAAATCTGAAAGAGAAATTAAGGAAACACTCCCATTTACCATTGCAACAAAAAGAATAAAATACCTAGGAATAAACCTACCTAGGGAGACAATAGACCTGTATGCAGAAAACTATAAGATACTGATGAAAGAAATGAAAGATGATACCAACAGATGGAGAGATATACCATGTTCTTGGATTGGAAGAATCAACCTTGTTAAAATGACTATACTACCCAAAGCAATCTACAGATTCAATGCAATCCCTATCAAACTACCAATGGCATTTTTCACAGAACTAGAACAAAAATTTCACAATTTGTATGGAAACACAAAACACCCCGAATAGCCAAAGCAATCTTGAGAACGAAAAACGGAGCTGGAGGAATCAGACTCCCTGACTTCAGACTATACTACAAAGCTACAGTAATCAAGACAATATGGTACTGGCACAAAAACAGAAACACTGATCAGTGGAACAAGATAGAAAGCTCAGAGATAAACCCATGCACCTATGGTCAAATAATCTATGACAAAGGAGGCAAGGATATACAATGGAGAAAATACAGTCTCTTCAATAAGTGATGCTGGGAAAACTGGACAGCTACATATAAAAGAATGAAATTAGAACACTCCCTAACACCATACACAAAAATAAACTCAAACTGGATTAGAGGCCTAAATGTAAGACCAGACACTAGAAAACTCTTGGAGGAAAACATAGGAAGAACACTCTTTGACATAAATCACAGCAAGATCTTTTTTGATCCACCTCCTAGAGTAATGGAAATAAAAACAAAAATAAACAAATAGGACCTAATGAAACTTAAAAGCTTTTGTACAACAAAGGAAACCATAAACAAGACGAAAAGACATCCCTCAGAATGGAAGAAAATATTTGCAAATGAATCAAAGGAGAAAGGATTAATCTCCAAAATATATAAATAGCTCATGCAGCTCAATATTAAAGAAACAAACAACCCAATCCAAAAATGGGCAGAAGACCTAAATAGACATTTCTGCAAAGAAGACATACAGATGGCCAAGAAGCACATGAAAAGCTGCTCAACATCACTAATCATTAGAGAAATGCAAATCAAAACTACAATGAGGTATCACCTCACACCAGTCAGAATGGCCATCATCAAAAAATCTACAAACGGTAAATGCTGGAGAGGATGTGGAGAAGAGGGAACGCTTTTGCACTGTTGGTGGGAATGTAAATTGATACAGCCACTATGGACAACAGTATGGAGGTTCCTTAAAAAACTAAAAATAGAACTACCATACGACCCAGCAATCCCACTACTGGGCACATACCCAGAGAAAACCATAATTCAAAAAGACGAATGCACCCCAATGTTCATTGCAGCACTATTTACAATAACCAGGTCATGGAAGCAACCTAAATGCCCATCCACAGACGAATGGATAAAGAAAATGTGGTACATATATACAATGGAATATTACTAAGCCATAAAAAGGAATGAAATTGGGTCATTTGTTGAGACATGGATGGATCTAGAGACTGTCATACGGAGTGAAGTAAGTCAGAAAGAGAAAAACAAATATCGTATATTAACGCATGTATGTGGAACCTAGAAAAATGGTACAGATGAACCAGTTTGCAGGGCAGAAGTTGAGACACAGATGTAGAGAACAAACGTATGGACACCAAGTGGGGAAAGCCACGGGGGGGTGTGGGTGGGGATGGTGGTGTGATGAATTGGGCGATTGGGATTGACATGTATACACTGATGTGTATAGAATTGATGACTAATGAGAACCTGCTGTATAAAGAAATAAAATTAAATTTAAAAATTTTTTAAAAAAGGAAGGAGAAAGCAAATTATAACTAGGGCTTTTGTGGAAGCAGATAAAAGGCATATGAAGAGTCTCAAACCTACAAGAATCTAGATGAACTTAGTTTAGTAGGGCATATTTTCAAAGATTTACTTCCACTATTTCAGTTTCTCATAGTCAGTCTATCAGTGTGCTGTAAAGAATGACTTCCTAATATTACAGCACCAGATACCAGTCCAATGAGTAGTACAGTGATTAAAATTCCTGGACACTAAATTATTAATATTTAGAATACCTACAAAATTAATTTATATACTCATTTAAAAAAATATTACTATATTTACCTTTATATCTTGTAACTGGTGAGGAAAGCTGCTGCTATGCTCTTCCTACCACCACTTAAATTCTGCTGATGCTTTGATTTCAGCACAGTCCTGAACATGTGACTGAGGCAAAGCAAATAACAATGTACTCAGGATGATGAGAGGTGGTACAATATATACTTAATAGCATGGGCTTAGAATTTAAGTTAGATGGACTTGGTGTTGAACCCTGGGTATGTCCTTTACTATCTATATAAGTTCGTACTCTATGAGTTTCTTTAATTTGGGATGGGGTAATGATAGTATTTACAACATAGAGTTCATATGAGGATTAAATAAAATAATGCTTGTAAAGCATTTTTCATAATACCTTAACATTTACTATAAGTATGGTTAAGATCCCAGTGGGGCAGAAGACAGTGCACCCGGGAATTTGTTAACTGGTTCACCAACATAAGATAGCACTATATTCAAGATGTCAAGATTAGGCCACCTCCAGGACCACCTGTCACGATAGGTCAAAGCCCCATATTATCTTGCTCTATCATTGTCAACATAATTATATATTTCTGTAGAGTTTGTTCCCTGTGACTCACAAAAATCAACAGGGCTGTTTTCTATAGTTTTACAAAATAAACCATACTTATCCAATCTGAATTGAGGTGCACTTTTAAGTATATGATCAAAATGTTTTCAAGCTTAAGGCATGTTAATGTGTCATTTTGATTGAACTCTCATTCTGAAATAAGTTCAGGTAAAAAATTATAAAGCATAATAGAGAAAAATGAAAGATACTTGTACTAGAAACAACAGGTGTAACAGTGAACATATGTTGAAACTGACATAACAACAGTGGAAGAACATGTAGCTGCTGAAGAATCTTGGCAATCTGAGCCTGCAAAATCCTTTTATTAGCTGCCATAGCAGTATCCAGAAGGGTAATTAGGGATTTGAGCAGCATTACACAGGGTAATAGAGGGGGCTAGGAAGAACTGCAGCATGGCACGATAGCATGTGCCAGTCAGAGGAAGGCTGTGCATTCAGTTTGAAAAAATCAATGAAAGGAAGAAAATGCTATTAGTGCCTGTGATTGTTGAAGGGCTGACTTCAAGGTGATGGGTGAAGCTGAATCGAGTTGCTGTGAACCAAGAAGAGGCTCACAAATCTTTACTTCTAAAAATACCATTTCAGGTCTGCCCTGATTTGAAGATCTACAAAATTTCAAACGGACTTTGAATTGCATAGGCATCCAGTTTTAAAATAGGCACAACTTTCCCTTGTGGGGCCTCATGGGTGCCCTGGTAATAGCCTCCTAAACCACATATTAGTATCAGGCTATGGGTAAGCTATAAAAGTAAAGGAAAGGTTTACTGATAATCCAGAATAAAATGATTAATAAAATTAATCAGAAATAATAACAAAGGTATAAGAATGCATTCTCATTGTGTTTTTCCAGCAAGTATTTATTAAATATTTAATATATGCATAGGCCCACTAAGCAATGTATGAGATACCAAGAAATCTGATACACAGTCTTAATATAAAGAAACTGAGGAAAAATAAATAACATTGTAGAAGTTAAGATCATAAAATGAGAATGATAGGTGTCTTGGCAAAGGGTGTATGTAAATGTCAGTGATTCAATAACTGAAATGAACTTATTTAAATGCTCTGAGGTTCCTTAAAAAACTAAAAATAGAACTACCATACAACCCAGCAATCCCACTGCTGGGCATATACCCTGAGGAAACCATAATTCAAAAAGACTCATGTACCACAATGTTCATTACAGCTCTAATTACAATAACCAGGACATGGAACCAATCTAAGTGTCTATCGACAGATGAATGGATAAAGAAAATGTGGCACATATATACAATGGAATATTACACAGCCATAAAAAGAAACTAAATTGAGTTATTTGTAGGAGGTGGATGGACCTAGAGTCTGTCATACAGAGTGAAGTAAGTCAGAAAGAGAAAAGCAAATACCATATGCTAACACATATATATGGAATCTAAATATATATATATATATATATATATACACATAGAGAGAGAGAGAGAGAGAGAGAGAGAGAGAGAGAGAGAGTCATGAAGAACCTAGGGGCAAGATGGGAATAAAGATGCAGACCTACTAGAGAATGGACTTGAGGACATGGGGAGGGGGAAGGGTAAGCTGGGACAAAATGAGAGAGTGGCATGGACATATATACACTACCAAATGTAAAATAGATAGCTAGTGGGAAGCAGCCACATAGCACAGGGAGATCAGCTTGGTGCTTTGTGACCACCTAGAGGAGTGGGATAGGGAGGGTGGGAGGGAAGGAGATGCAAGAGGCAAGATATATGGGTATATACATATATGTATAGCTGATTCACTTTGTTATAGAGCAGAAACTAACACACCACTGTAAAGCAATTATACTCCAATAAAGATGTTAAGAAAATAAAAAATAAAAAATAAATGCTCTGAGTCTCAGTTTTCTCACCTAAATAATTGTCATGTGAACTGTTAACTTGAAGTAGTTGTCAAAATTAAATTTTAAAATGTATATGAAAGTCACTCCCTCCTCTGGAAGATGAAATGGAGATAATTTTGCCTCTTTCTTCTGTTAAATACAACTAAAAGTGTTGGGTATTATATAAAACAAACATAAGAACATTTGAAAGACAGGAAAAAATCAGACTAGCTAGGGAGCTCAGGACCCAAGGAGCAATATGGCAAGGAGTTCCCTAGGTTTCATTGTTTCTATTCCTCATACATCCTAGACTTGCAGCTGAAGAATCCAGCAACTTGGAAATGACAATAGGCACACACAATAAGAGCTCAAACAAATTCTGCTCTTTGTAATACAGGGACCAGGAAAGAGATAGCCTAGGAAGATAACTTTTACAAAATAACCACTCTACAGCAGCAAGCCATCACTGCCTTCAAAAACAAACAAACAAACAAAAAACCACCTGTCCCTACCCCCACCCATGTCACCAGAGGCTGAGTAGGGATCCGAGGCTTCTACCCTTACCAGGCTGTAACAGGGTGCCCCAACATGTGGGTAGGTGTGGTGTCAGAAAAGGCCAAGGAGACAACTAGGATTTCCATCCTTACTGGGTGGTACTGACCTCCAGCCCCTGCATTGTTAGTGGAGAATACATTGAAAGTATGGTCTTATATTCGCAATTGGCAGTAACAAGGCTCCGCAACTCCTTTCAGGGGTGTTTTCAACACTGGAGTGTTGGGACTTTTACCATTACTCAGAGGCAATGAACCACATCCCTTCAGTATTGTTAGTGGAGGTCACATGGGGAGCAGTAATAAGGCACTCTAATTCCCAAGCCAGGGAGGCATCAGTAGAGACCTAGTGACAAATTTAAACTCCCACTCTTACCCAAAAATACCTTCCCTCCTCAGTTGGCAATGGAGGTTGAATAAGCAACCTGTATATCTATGCACACCTGGCAATAAGGAGACAGTGCCCCCGCCTTTTCCTGCCAGAGCAGTGTCAAAGAAAGCCAATTAAAAAAGGTTTAAATAAGATCCAGAGTCTCACAGCATAATATACAAGATACCAATATTTCAATCAAAACTCATGCATCATATGAAGAACTAGGAGAATTTCAACTTAAATGAAAAGAAATACAATCAATGGATATTGTCACTACAAGGACAGAAATTCTAGAATTATCTGACAAATATTTTAAAGCAGCTGTTATAAAAATGCTTCAACAAAAATTTATAAACACACTGAAACAAATGAAAAAATTAAAAGTCTCATTAAAGAAATAGAGGATATAAAGGACCAAACAGAAATTTTACAACTAAAAAAATAACTAAATAAAAAAATATATAAATGTCCATCAGCAGATGAATGGATAAAGAAAATGTAGT
Organism: Mesoplodon mirus; assembly: GCF_964341445.2. Classification (NCBI taxonomy): domain Eukaryota; kingdom Metazoa; phylum Chordata; class Mammalia; order Artiodactyla; family Ziphiidae; genus Mesoplodon; species Mesoplodon mirus. The sequence continues at coordinate 129,573,703 of NC_138981.1, read as the reverse complement.
GTGTATACACACACACACACACACACACACACACACAATGGAATACTACTCAGCCATAAAAAAGAATAAAATTTTGCCATTTGCAGCAACATGGATGGACTTGGAAGGCATTATGCTAAGTGAAATAAGTCAGACAGAGAAACACAAATGTTGTATGATATCATTTATATGTAGAATCTAAAATTACAAGAAACTAGTGAATAGAACAAAAAAGAAGCAGACTCACAGATATAGAGAACAAACTAGTGGTTACCAGTGGGGGGAGGGGCAATAAATGGGTGGGGGAGTGGGAGTTACAAACTTTTGGGTGTAAGACAGGCTACAAGGATATATTGTACAACACGGGGGATATAGGCAATATTTTGAATAACTGTAAATGGACTGTAACCTTTAAAATTGTATTTAAAAAAGAATTAATTAAAAAAATCAACAAATGGGCTCAACAGCAGAATGGAGGGAACAGATAAAAGAATCAGTGAACATGAATACAGAACAATACAAATTAATCAATATGAACAACAGAGAGAAAATAGACTAAAAAAAGAAATAAACAGAGCCTCAAAAACCACAACAAAACATAGAATATTCATGTCATCAGAGACTTGGAGCAGAGAAGAAAAGGGCAGTCTAAGTTCCCAAATGTGGCAAAAACACATAAGTAAGCCTACAGAATCAAAAAGGTGAGCAAATCTCAAGTAAGATTAAGCCAAATAAATTTATGTTATAGTCAAACTTCTAAAAATGTAAGACAGAATAAAATTTCAAAGCAGCCAGAGAAAAATGACACCATAAGCATAGAGAAAAAAACTACTTGAATGACAGTGGATTTCTCATCAGAAACGAAGTAGGCTGGAAAGATGTGGCATAAAATTTTTCAAGTACTGAGAAAAAAGAATTGTCAACCCAGAATCCTATGCCCAGTGAAAATATTCATCAGACACTAATTATAAACATAAGTAAGGAAACAAGTGATATCACTACAGAATGAAAAACATCACTACAGAATGGAAAACATCAAAGATATAGTAAAAGATTGTGAAAATATAAATTTGACAACTTATATGAAATGGGTTAATTCTGCAAAAAAGTAAAAACTACCACAACTCATGAAAATGAAATAATTTGAATAGCTCTCTAAACATTAAGGATATTGAATTCATAATTTAAAACTACTCAAAAAAGGGACTTTCAGGCTCAGATGGTTACACTGGAGAATTCTACCAAATATTTAAAGGAGACTTAACAAAACAAAAAGAAAACAAAAAGTGGAAACTAACCAAATGTGCATCACATCATAAATAGAAAACAAAATGGTATATCCATACATTGGAATATTATTCAACCATAAAAAGCAATAAAATACCAACACATGCTACAACATAGGTGAACCTTGAAAACATTATGCCAAGTAAATGAAGTTAGGCACAAAATTCCAAATATTATATAATTACACTTATATGAAATTTTTATAATATGCAAATGCATAGAGACAAAAAGTAGATTACTGGTTTCCAGGGTTTTTAGGGAAGGCAGAATGGAGAGTAACTACAAATGGGCACAAAGTTTCCTTTTAACATAATGAAATACTCTGGAATTATATAGTAGTTATGATTACACAACCCTGTGGTTAAATTACAATGTACACATCAGATGAGTGAATTTTATGGTATATGAATTATATATAATTTTTTAAAATCTTAAGCTAACATTAAGATTAATGTTGAAAAACTGAATTTTTTACCCCTACAACCAGGATAAAGGCAAGGATATTCCCTCTCCCCAGTGTTATTCAAAATACTATCAGGTATTCTAGACAATGTGACATGAAAAAGTAATGAATGACATATAGATTGGACAGGAAGATATAAAATTGCCTCTATGTGCAGAAAAAAACAAACATACATCAAAATAAAACAAAACAAAAAAAATTAGAACAGTAGTATGGTCAGCAAGGTTACAGGATATATAATAAGCATTAAAAATACAAACATAGAAAACATACAAAAATCTTTCTCTATTCTACAGAAAAAAACCCATGGGTGCTGAAATTAAAAATGCAATGTCATTTACAATTACTCAAAAATGAAACACTTAGGTAATACTTGTAAGTCTAAAAAAAACTCTTGAAAATTTGTGATGATTAAATTTATGTCAACTTGGTAAGGCTCCAAGATGTCTGACCAACTAGAAACAATAGCCTAGATATTACTGTGAAGCTACTTTTTAGATGTGTTAACATTTGTCTGTACACTTTGTGTAAAGCAGATTGCCCTCCATAATGTGGGTGGGCCTCATCTACTCAGTTGAAGGCCTTAAGGGAAAAGACTGAAGTCCCGTGAAGAAGTAATTCTGCCTCCCTACTGCCTTTAGACTCAAAACTGCAACATCCACTCCTTCCCGAATTTCCAACCTGCCAGTCTGTCCTGCATATTTCAGACTTGCCAGTCTCTGCTTTCTTCTTCCTGCCCTCTCTTTAGTCCCACATCTACCCTATCACCAAGTCCTGTCATTTATACTTCTTAAATGCCTTTGAATACTGTCATTTGCCTTGATTCACCACCCCTGCCCCCACCACCAAGATGCCAAAGTAAGTATTGAATAGTAAGTAATTTGCAAGAGACATAACTCTCTGAGGCATAATGCAAAGAAAAGACTTTAAATTGAGTTTGAAATAAATATTGAAAAATAAGTTTTCTGGCAAACCAACACCCACCCAAAACATGGGTTTTGTGAATGTATTTGAAGCCTGTGGTACAATGAATATAGGTATAGCAACAGTATATCCCAAACTTGTATCTATGTTAACTCAAATTCCCATAATTAAGACCTAGTAGAAGAAAGTGCATCCCTGTTTTCAGGCATAAAATGACGTTACCTCAGTCTTTACTGTGTTACCCAAGTTAGCTGGCTGGAAAACAAACAAACAAAAAAAAGCCAAAACCAAAAAAAAAAAACAAAAACAAAACCGAAAGCAAAGAAAAACAAAGAAACAAACCAAAAAATATTCCCAAGATATAAAGAAATCGTCAGAAACAGAAACAACTATCACACAGACTTTGGAAGCATCTGAAAGGGAATTTAAAATAACTATTATGATATGCTAAAGTTTCTAAAGAAAAAGTTGGACAACATGTAAATCAGATGGGTAATTTCATGAGAGAAAATGGAAATGATAAGAAAGAATGAACTGTCAAAGCTAGAAATTAAAAACACACTAACATCACTAGATACAACACAATCAAGGTAAAAATCAGTGAACTTGAAGATAGATTTATAGAAATTATACAAACTAAAATATGAACAGACTATGGAACAAAGAAAATAGAACAGATCATCCAAGAGCTGTGGGACATATGCATATTTGGAATCATGAAAAGAGAAAAGAGAGAAAAAATGGGGAATAAAAAGTATTTGAAAAATATAGTCTAAGAATTTTATAAAGTTAATGACATGAACAAAAGCCCATATCTAAGAAGCTTAGAAAAAAAACAAATAGAATACACACACACACACACACACACACACACACTCATACACCTAGTCATTTTAAAATTGCTAAAAAGAAAGACAAAAGGAAAACATTAAAGGCAGTCAGATTAAAAAAGATATTACATATAGAAGAACAGAAATTAAAACAGTACTCTTTAGAAACTAAGCAAGCTAGAAAAAATAATGAAAGTAAAATAAGATTATATTTTTCCTATTTTAGTTACTCTAAAAGATAGTTGGCTATTTAAAGCCAAAATAGCAGCAAAATGTAGTATGTTTATAGCACATGTAAAAGTGACATGTTTGAAAACATGAACATAGAGGATGGAAAATAAGAGTTGAGAATACAGTATAATAAGTTCCTTTCATTACATGTGAAGTAGTATAATATCATATGAAAGCTAACCCTGATTTTATAAATGTTGTATATTGCAAATTCTGGGTGAACCACTAAATTTTTTTTTTTTTTTGGTATGTGGGCCCCTCACTGTTGTGGCCTCTCCTGTTGCGGAGCACAGGCTCCAGATGCGCAGGCTCAGCGGCCATGGCTCACGGGCCCAGCAGCTCCGTGGCATGTGGGATCCTCCCGGACCGGGGCACAAACCCGTGTCCCCTGCATTGGCAGGTGAACTCTCAACAACTGCACCACCAGGGAAGCCCTTTTTTTCAATTTTTTTTTATTTTTTATTTTTTTTAACCACTAAATTTTTTTAAAGAGATAGTACAAATCAAAACAGCTAGCAAGATGATAAATTCCAATCCAATCACATCAATAATAACATTAAATGTAAATGGCTTAAACTTGCCAATTAAAAAACAAGTATAGGGTTAGATGAAAAAGCGAGGTCCAAATTAAGCTGCCCACAAGCAACCCACTTGAAACATAAAGATATAGATAGGTTAAAAAATAAAAGGATGGAAAAAGATGTGCCACACAATACTAACCAAAAGAAAGCTAGAATAGCTATATTGATGTCAGACATATTAGGCCTTAATTTAAAGGATATTTATTAGAGAAAAACAGAGAAATTACATAATGATACAGAGGTCAATTTTCCAAGAATTCCCCAATAATTCTGAATGTGTATTCACCTAATAGAGCTTCAATTTACATAAAGGAACCTGATAAAAAAGAAAGACATAACAGACATATCCAAAATTATAGTTGGAAACTTCCACGGTCCACACACATTAATTGATAGGGTAAGTAGGAAGAAATCAGTAAGGATATACACGATCTGAACAACATGATCAACCAAATTGGCATAGTGAATATTTGTAGAACAGTCTACCTAATGAGAACAGAATGCACAGTCTTCTCAAATGCTTATCAAAATTTGCAAGATACACAGTATTCTGGACTACAAAACAAATCTTAATAGATTTAAAAGAATAAAGATCATATAAAGTATGCTCTTGGACCTTAACAAAATTAAACTAGAAATCATAACAAAAGAGGAGGTTTTAATGGAAGTCTAAAATGAATAAAGGAAAATAAAAATACAACGTATGAAAATTTGTTGATACAATTAATGTGGTACTTAAAAACATATAGCATTGAATGCTTGTACGATAAAAGAAATAAAATGCAAAAAATATCAGTGATTTAAGTTTCTACTTTAAGAAACTAGAGAAAGAAAAACATATTAAATTAAAAGAAAACAAGTCGAAGGAAGGAAATAACAGAAGATGAGAGTGAGTATCAATTAAATTGGAATATAAAACAATGAAAAATCAAAGCAAGAAAAAGCAAAAACTGGTTCTTTGGGAAAAATATTGATGCCTTTAGCCAGAATGACAAAAATAGGAAAAGACACAAGTTATTAATATTACAGATGAAAGAGGGGCCATTACTATTGACACCCCAGATATTAAAAGAATAATACTAGGGACAATTCTATGTCCACAAATTTGACAACTTGGATGAAATAGTCCAATTCCTTGAAAAACACAAAATACCAAAATTCACTCAGTAGAAAATAGGTAGCCTGAATAGTTCTACATTTATTTTATAAATTAATTAATAGTTGAAACCTTCCAGAAAAAGGAAATCTCAAGCACACACAGTCTCTCTGACAAATTCTACCAAACATTTATTGAAGACATAAAACCAATTCTACACAATCTCCTCCAGAAGTAGAATAGGAGGGAAAACTTCCAAACTCACACTATGAGGCCAGAATTCCACTAGTAAACCCAGACAAAGACATTTAAAGAAAGAAAATTATAGAACAATATCCCTTAGGACAACAGTTGCAAAAATCTTCCACAAAATACTAGCAATTAAATTCAGCAATATAGAAAAAGGATAACACATCATGACCAAATGTGATTTATCCCTGGAATTCAACTTGGTTCAATATTAGAAAATGCAGCCAATGTAAGTAGTCTTATTAATAGACATAAGAAGAAAAGCCATATGATCACATCAATGGGTTAGAAGTAAAGATACCCATCCAACTAGGGGTAAAGGGGAAATTCTTCAAACTGATTAAGGGCATGTACAAAATCCTAATATAAACATATAACTTAATGGTTTAAAAAAACTGAATGCTTCTCCCTAAATTCATGAATAATGCAAAGACGTCCTCTTTCAGCACTCTTATTCAAGAATTTACTAGAAGTCTTAGGTAGTGCATTATGGCAATCAATCAATCAAAAAAGTGACAAGAATACACCTTGGAAAGGAAGAAATAAAACTGTCCCTCTTTGCAGATGACATGCTTGTATAAATAGAAACTCTTAAAGAATCTACCCAAAAGCTCCTAGAAGTAGCAAAGTAACCTTTTCAAGAGCATATAGTACAAAATCAATATACAAAAAGCAACCATGTTTCTACTTACCAGCAATGAATAATTGGAACTTCGTATTAAAAACAAACAAAAATACCATGACAATAACACCCCCAAAATTACTCAGGTTTGTACTTTACAAAACATGAGCAGACTCTGTATGCTGAAAACTACTAAATATCGACGAAAAAAAATCAAAGAAGATATCACTTCTCCCCAATCAGATCTATTTGTTTAAAGCAACCCCAATAAAAATCTAGGCAGGCTTTTAAAAATAGATATCAACAAAATGCTTCTAAAATCTCTATGGAAAGGCAAAGAAATTAGAAAAGCCAAAACTATTTCAAAAAGAGAAAACGGAGGACTTAGAATACCTAAGTTCAGAATTTACTATGAGGCTACAGAAATTAAGACAGCGTGGGTTTGCTGAAAGGATAAACTCATAAATCAATGGAATAAAACAGGAAATCTAGAAATATATCCATAAATTATAGTAACAAAGTTTATAGACTACTTGCCTTCTATATGGAGAATACAAGTATTTTTAAATTGAAGTATAATTGACATACAATGATATGTGTATATTAGTTTCATGTGTACAACACAGTGATTCAACATTCGTATATATTGTGAAGTGATCCTCACAATAAGTCTAGTTACTATCAAAGTGTTTGCTTCTGACATTAGGAACAAGACTCTCTAAAATTGCAGTTCATTACCTATTTGGGGGTGCACATCCTTTTGAGGGCAGGAACTGCTTCTTGTTCGTTACTATTCTCCTTTGTTCTATGGATAGAATCAATTCATCAAATTCCAGTTTTGCCACCTACTAATGCCATGAACTTGGGGGAGAGAGACTTCTAACTCAGTTTCCTCTCCTGTAAAATGGACGGAATGTTATATATCCCATAAGATTGTTCTCCAGGGTAAATGACATCATGCATGTAATGCCATCAGGAGCCTGAACAGTGTATCAGTAACTTCCTTAATTGTTAGCTGGTGACCTTAGGTTGGGTGTCCTAGAGGTAGTGATTCTTGAGGAAATATTCTCAGAAAAAAAAGGGAATATGAGAAGTAGGATAGGGCAGAGGAAGTTGCTAAACAAGAATACGGTCTCAAATTTAGAGTAGATTCAGCATGATCCCAAGGTGAGCTCAGGAACACAAACTGCATCTCAGAAATAGCCCCACCTTAAGTGAGTTTCTTGTATGTAGTGGGTCCATTCTTAGCTGTGGGTTACCTGGGAGTGTAAGTTTGAGGTGGCTTCTGTGTGGCAGACAGGAATTCACTGGAGAAAGGGGTCAGCTGTGAGCAGTAAGCACTCACAGAAGCTGGAGGAAAAAATGCACCTCCCAGTGACAGGGCAGGGCACTGACAGCATCCTCTAAATTTTATTGGGATCATCTGATTATTATACCAAGATATTAAATGTAAACTATGGCTTTAAAAGTAATATATTGGGGCTTCCCTGGTGGCGCAGTGGTTGGGAGTCTGCCTGCCAATGCGGGGGACGCGGGTTCGTGCCCCGGTCCGGGAGGGTCCCACATGCCACGGAGCGGCTGGGCCCATGGGCCATGGCCACTGGGCCTGCGCGTCCAGAGCCTGTGCTCCGCAACGGGAGAGGCCACAGCAGTGAGAGGCCCGCGTACCGCAAAAAAAAAAAAAAAAAAAAAGTAATATATTGACACGTACACACTGCTATATTTAAAATAGATAACCAACAAGGACCTACTGTATAGCATAAGGAACTCTGCTCAATACTCTGTAATAACCTAAATGGGAAAAGAATTTGAAAAAGAATAGATACATGTATATGTAAAAAATAAAATATAATGGAATTAAGCCAATTATAGAATATCTCTCCTCCAACAGTAATAAAAAGACCACGTTAGCAACAAAGAAGAAGCACAATATGACTTGGAGCAGATACTCAATAAATGTTTCCTTTTTTTTTTTTTTTTTTTAGACTTTATGTCACAAGGGCAGAAGAATTTAATTTTTTTTTTGCCTTATAACAAATTTAATCAGTTATACATATACATATGTTTCCATATCCTCTCCCTTTTGCGTCTCCCTCCCACCCTCCCTATCCCACCCCTCCAGGCGGTCACAAAGCACCGAGCTGATCTCCCTGTGCTATGCGGCTGCTTCCCACTAGCTATCTACCTTACGTTTGGTAGTGTATATATGTCCATGCCGCTCTTTCACTTTGTCACAGCTTACACTTCCCCCTCCCCATATCCTCAAGTCCATTTTCTAGTAGGTCTGTGTCTTTATTCCTGTCTTACCCCTATGTTCTTCATGACATTTTTTTTTAAAATTCCATATATATGTGTTAGCATACAGTATTTGTCTTTCTCTTTCTGACTTACTTCACTCTGTATGACAGACTCTAGGTCTATCCACCTCATTACAAATAGCTCAATTTCATTTCTTTTTATGGCTGAGTAATATTCCATTGTATATATGTGCCACATCTTCTTTATCCATTCATCCGATGATGGACACTTAGGTTGTTTCCATCTCCGGGCTATTGTAAATAGGGCTGCTATGAACATTTTGGTACATGTCTCTTTTTGAATTATGGTTTTCTCAGGGTATATGCCCAGTAGTGGGATTGCTGGGTCATATGGTAGTTCTATTTGTAGTTTTTTAAGGAACCTCCATACCGTTCTCCATAGCGGCTGTACCAATTCACATTCCCACCAGCAGTGCAAGAGTGTTCCCTTTTTTCCACACCCTCTCCAGCATTTATTGTTTCTAGATTTTTTGATGATGGCCATTCTGACTGGTGTGAGATGATATCTCATTGTAGTTTTGATTTGCATTTCTCTAATGAGTAAAGATGTTGAGCATCCTTTCATGTGTTTGTTGGCAGTCTGTATATCTTCTGTGGAGAAATGTCTATTTAGGTCTTCTGCCCATTTTTGGATTGGGTTGTTTGTTTTTTTGTTATTGAGCTGCATGAGCTGCTTATAAATTTTGGAGATTAATCCTTTGTCAGTTGCTTCATTTGCAAATATTTTCTCCCATTCGGAGGGTTGTCTTTTGGTCTTGTTTATGGTTTCCTTTGCTGTGCAAAAGCTTTTAAGTTTCATTAGGTCCCATGTGTTTATTTTTGTCTTTATTTCCATTTCTCTAGGAGGTGGGTCAAAAAGGATCTTGCTTGTGTCATAGAGTGTTCTGTCTATGTTTTCCTCTAAGAGTTTTATAGTGTCTGGCCTTACATTTAGGTCTTTAATCCATTTTGAGCTTATTTTTGTGTATGGTGTTAGGGAGTGATCTAATCTCATACTTTTACATGTCCCTATCCAGTTTTCCCAGCACCACTTATTGAAGAGACTGTCCTTTCTCCACTGTACATTCCTGCCTCCTTTATCAAAGATAAGGTGACCATATGTCCGTGGGTTTAACTCTGGGCTTTCTATCCTGTTCCATTGATCTATCTTTCTGTTTTTGTGCCAGTACCATACTGTCTTGATTACTGTAGCTTTGTAGTATAGTCTGAAGTCAGGGAGCCTGATTCCTCCAGCTCCATTTTTTGTTCTCAAGATTGCTTTGGCTATTCGGGGTCTTTTGTGTTTCCATACAAATTGTGAAATTTTTTGTTCTAGTTCTGTGAAAAATGCCAGTGGTAGTTTGATAGGGATTGCATTGAATCTGTAGATTGCTTTGGGTAGTAGAGTCATTTTCACAATGTTGATTCTTCCAATCCAAGAACATGGTACATCTCTCCATCTACTTGTATCATCTTTAATTTCTTTCATCAGTGTCTTATAATTTTCTGCATACAGGTCTTTTGTCTCCTTAGGTAGGTTTATTCCTAGATATTTTATTCTTTTGGTTGCAATGGTAAATGGGAGTGTTTCCTTGATTTCACTTTCAGATTTTTCATCATTAGTATATAGGAATGCCAGAGATTTCTGTGCATTAATTTTGTATCCTGCAACTTGACCAAATTCATTGATTAACTCTAGTAGTTTTCTGGTAGCATCTTTAGGATTCTCTATGTATAGTATCATGTCATCTGCAAACAGTGACAGCTTTACTTCTTCTTTTCCGATTTGGATTCCTTTTATTTCCTTTTCTTCTCTGATTGCTGTGGCTAAAACTTCCAAAACTAGGTTGAATAAGAGTGGTGAGAGTGGGCAACCTTGTCTTGTTCCTGATCTTAGTGGAAATGGTTTCAGTTTTTCACCATTGAGGACGATGCTGGCTGTGGGTTTGTCATATATGGCCTTTATTATGTTGAGGAAAGTTCCCTCTATGCCTACTTTCTGCAGGGTTTTTATCATAAATGGGTGTTGAATTTTGTCAAAAGCTTTCTCTGCATCTATTGAGATGATCATATGGTTTTTCTCCTTCAATTTGTTAATATGGTGTATCACGTTGATTGATTTGCGTATATTGAAGAATCCTTGCATTCCTGGAATAAACCCCACTTGATCATGGTGTATGATCCTTTTAATGTGCTTTTGGATTCTGTTTGCTAGTATTTTGTTGAGGATTTTTGCATCTATGTTCATCAGTGATATTGGTCAATAAATGTTTCTTAAACGAACGAAGTTCAACTAAGATACTAGTAGTAAAAAAACATGGTTGCTATGGTTAATAAGTACCTAATATGTGCCAAGTATAAAGTAGATTATTTTCATAAGGCATTACTGATCTTCCTAACTACTCAACAAGGGGGTGTTATGAATTCAGTATTAAAGGAGAATAAAATGATTCTCAGAGAAAGTAATGCTTGTTTGGATCAATAATAAAGATAATAGTTTCCAGTCATTCAGCGTTTATGTGCCATGCCCCAAGCTAAATGTAATTCTCATTTCTTACCTATGACAAATAAATTCCTATCATCATGTTACAGGTAAAGGAACTAAGGCTCAGAAGTAAGGCAACCTGCCTAAGATCACACATTTGTGTATGTATCTGTAGGAACAAAGAAATGAATCCAGGGTTCTCTGATCCTGAAACCCTGGCTCTTTCCACTGCACAACTGTTGTTACTTTTCTACCCATGAAGGATGCTTAACAAGGTGCTTTACGCTGATCAGAAGTGTTTAATGGCAGTTAGCCAAGTCTTTGATTAATTTGCTTTTCCTTTTTCTCCTAATCAAGACATAATGAATTAATGTGATGTGTTTGTAAAGTATTTCAAGATATGGCTATATCAGGCAAAAGTAAGAAAACAGGTATTAATTGTAAAAAAAAGACTTGGTGATCATTGGAGTAGGGGACCACTTTTCTACTGGGAAACTCAAAATTATAATTTGAAATCTTCTTGAAGATTCCATGTCTCCTAACCAGTTGATCTTTAACAATGATATTTAACAGGAATTATTTGCCATACATGCTGTCCAACTACATAATTTCTTTGTGAATGTTATTTGCAGACAATAATGTATAATAGTAAGGGTAAATGTCACAGAGTGTAGTATTAGTGTATATTGTTCATAACATATCTAGTAAAAGTGCTGATGAAAATGTTATGATTAAAGTTTTTAATCACATCTCACATAGATGATTACCTAATTATCATCCCCAAAGTCTTTGCAACTTTTAATGTAGCCTTATGCATTTTAAAAATGACAGCTAAAAGAAATCATCTGACCCAAATACTAATAATGAAAGAATATCAACTACCTTAAATAAAATGAAAATGAGAAAATAATTTTACATTTTAGTATTATTGTAGATGAGTGACAGAATATTGATACAAATGCATGCTTTGCAACTTTTTCTTCAAACCTATTTTATAGGAAAATATGTAAGTATTAATAATACTTATTAATAATAATAAGCATTGCCATTAAACTAGTAATGGTGTGTATATCGAATTGTAGAGGGGAAAATAAAGATGAATTAAGGTAGAAACAGTTCTCACCAAGGAAAAAGGACAAACATGCATTTCCTTACCTATCGAGCATTGGTGTCGGTGTGAATATTAAAGAGGAAAGTATTTGAATGTGAAGCTCTGAATCTTAGGAAGATAACTGGCAAAGGTGCACCCTGAACCACAATAAACTCTAATTATCTGTTCACACCCACAATATCACCAGTCATTAAGTGCATGATGTGCAGTTAGTTGTGTCTCTTAGCAGCTCTTACTTAGTTGTTTAATTAACTCTTCTATAGCTTGACCTACCAAATTCTGATCAATGAGAGTGTAAGATGCCGGGGGAGTGGCCATGACTTCAGCACACAGCCAGAAAATTTGCTCAGTATTTGATAGTTAAGATCAGGGGGGAAATTCTTGCTGAAATGAAATATTTTAAACATCTATTGACATTTGAAACTAACTTGCTTCTGACCTTTAATGAAACAATGAATCCAAGTGAGACAGGCCTGGGACCTGGGACCCTTTGCTGCAGTGCAGCAAAGCTTGCACCTGGACAAACCTCTCCTGGAGCTAAAAAATACAAAGAAACTATACGGGGCTAAAAATAACTGTGTGCATTTCCAGTTGGGGCAAATTCTGGACCCAAAAGATACAAAAGACAAAAAAAAAAAAAAAAAAAAAAACACCTGCCATTTCTGAACAGCCAGGAGCAAAAACTGGGTGTTGGGAGCAAAAGCCCAGAACTGCACATGCCCCGCTGCACTCAACACCACAAAGGGGTGGGCAAACCACCTAAGTCAGACCTCCATCCTGACCCCTGGACACACCCCTACCCTCACCCCATATAAGGAACGAGCTCGCCATTCCCCACCCCCTCGGGGAGCCGAGCAAGGGAACCTATTACTTATTTTTGCTCCCTCCTGCAGCTGGCGCAGGGGCCCCAATAAAGCCTTGCCTGAATTTATTTTCTGGCCTCTAGTTAATTTCTATTGACTGGGGAATGCCAAGAACCCTGGTCAGTATGACAAGGAGCAAACTGGGGAATGCAACACTCCACTCCTGTAACAGAATGAGGTTAAGCAAAGGGAGAAGCAAGCATGCACCCTAAGCAGTACCTGTAGTGGCATAAATTCCTTACATAAACTGGGCTTCCTCAAGTAGGTAGCTACCAAGAGACAGTGGATAAGCTCTCAGGCAAGTTTCTGGCTTCCATGTGTATTAGCAGAGAGGTTCCATTAAAGGTGTCTGGTGTTAACAAACAAACAGTGTAGGAATCTTGAAGCTCCTATCTTATCAAACCCTCCTGAATCCCCCAACATAAATGTACACATACACACACACACACACACACACACAAATTCTTTCCCTTACTCCTGCTGATTAACATCTTTTCCCTTATTTCTCTGAATGACCTCTCCATTACAGATGGTATTAGATATAAGTAATAGTAGTGTCCTTATTAGGGTAGATAGAACATGTAGCTCAGTACAACACATATTTCCTGATCAACTTAGGTGCAGGATAGGTGTTGGAGACACAGAAATAAATGATAGGGGAAAAAAGTCCAAGGGTCAGATTTGAAGTCCTCTGTTCTGTCTGCTACAATGGGTGACAAAAGCAAAGCACTTCTGCCACAGTTCTTCAGGAAAATGCAATTTGCTAGTGTCACACTCACTCGTGGAGCTTTTATGTCTTCATTTAGAGGTCTGTAGAATATTGTCCCCAAACAAGCTGCATCAGACTCACCCAGGAACTTGTTAGACATGACTATTTTTGGCCCTACCCAGACTGACTAAGACACTCTGAAGGTAGAGTTCATCAATCTGGAGTTAATCAAGCCCTCCTGGTGATTCTGAAGCATACTCAAGTTTCTTGGAGAACCGCCATCTTATTTCATAGTTTACGCCTAAATGGTTACATCTTTTCTCTTTCAGTTTTCATGAACAGCCAAACAGTCCCCAGTAGCACTGGTTTTGAAGCAATTCCAGGTCCAGCTTCCTTAAGGACGAAAGATCACAAAGAATAAGGTCAAGTGATCTCAGCCTTCCTATCTGAACCCAGCCTCAAGTTGATCCAGCAGCTGAATGCAGCCATAGGAATGAGCCCAGGTTAGACCAACAGAATTGCCCAAGCAACCCACAAAATCATAAGATAACATATGTTTTTAAGCTACTAAGTTTGGGGGTTATTTTTAATGCAGTGTTAACTAAACCAGGGTGCCTGGACTATATACTGAAGAATATGAGGGAGCCACTGAAGAGGTTTAAAGATAGATAGGAATAGGATCAGATTTACGTTGTTAACATACCACCCTAGCTACAGTATAAAGGCTGGAGAGAAAAAATAGGTAGCGGAAAGAGCTAATTTATGCAAAGATATCATGCCCTGAATCAGAGCTACATATGTCATTTAGTTTTGATTGTATTACATAAGATCAAGGTGTTGTTATAGCTCAAAAGAACCGAAAAACCATGCGATGTGTCCATAATGTTGGAAGAGGCAGGAAAGAGCATGTTCAACCCATTTCATAAACTGGTTGCATCTTCCCTCCTGTTAGGCCACTTAGGAAACTATATGGGTATTACTGTGATGTAATGTCTTGCACTTATTCATCCAAGTTTTCAAACGACAGGTGGAAGCACTTTTGTTGGCAGAACGACCTCAAAACCAAAGAAGGAAAATTGGCTGATTTTTTTCAACACAGCCTATAGATTTGTGTTACTTCCTTCACATACTCTAGATGTGATTTTTTTGAGTTAAGTGTGTAAACCCAGATAGTTATTGTGTTTCTCATAATTCAATAACTAAAATCAATCAGTGGTGACATGGGGGAGATATAGTCAAGGAAATACTACTAGTCTGGTCTGGGCAAGAGATATATCATCCTAGATAATAGCAGAGGCCCGGAAATAAGACAAACCCAAGTTTGAATCCCAGGTCTACATCTTGAAAAACTGTGTTACCTTGGGCAAGGTAAGCCTCTTTTAAGTCTTCATTCCCTGTGTGTGATGGAGTTAACAATGAGATAATATACTTTAAAACATCTTGGCACAGTGTCTGGAAAACAGTCAGGATATTATCAATGGCATATGATAATGAGAACTGTCTCTGGTAATATATGACATTATGCAAATCATTTCTCCTCTCTGGCTTTTAGTTAACTTACCTGTAGTCTGAGGGTTTTGGGACCCTGCAAGCAATATTGTTTTAGGGATTTAAGAATGTATCTACTTTGGGTCGTTTTCTAAATTTGAATTGTTTGAAGATAAAGTGCAGTACTTTGCCTCTCACAGAGAATTGCCATGTGAATAACAATGGAAAGATAAGAACAAGTATAACTGCCACATTTCTTTGAAAGCCCTTTAAAATACAATTGCAAAAGTTATATAATGTTTTACAGAAAACTTACTCACTGACTGTTTCTTTGGACTGTAGTTTAACTTTGTTCCAAGAGCTTTTTTGTGTTAGACGTGACTTACTCTAGTGGAAAAGATAGTGGCAGGTCCTAACATTTATACTGAACAAGGTGCTTGTTAGAGATTTTCCTTATCCACTCTTAGTGATATCAAAGTCAGATGCCTAATCTACAGTTCCAAGATTCAGTCCAGGTTACTTTTAAAAAAAGGATCAGTAGTCAGCAACTATCCAAGCCAATGCCTGAGTTGCTGTTGGTAATAATATGTTGCATCTTTCTGTTAGGAGTCCATCTGGTTCCCTCTACAGAACTTCACAATGAAGGCCATCTGATGCTCACACTTTCCTTGAAATTTAATTTCTTAAAATTGTCATCATTTGATTTAAATAGACTTGCTGTAGGAAATATCAGTTCTCTACATCAAAACAGTTACAACTGGGCAGTTACTGTTGAACTCTCATGCATGGAACTTCTTCTAAATGTCTGTGATATCTGTCAATGCCTTGAATGATCATATAATTCCAAGACTTGGACCCCACATACAGGTTATTGTATAGCAAGAAAGAAGTGTAATCAGTGCCCTAATCTATAGAAAATTCTGCAGGGAAACAGTGCTTGGATTATCTCTTTGGGGAAGATATTTATTTATTTGTTCATTCATTCATCCATTCATCCATCCTTCCATCCATCCATCCATCCATTTTTGTAAAACATGTATCTGATTGTGCCACTATCTGCTTAAACATCTTAACCCCTCCACCTCTGCCCCCAGTTCCAATACTGTCACCACAACTATTTTACATCAGATAGAATCAAAACTCATAAGTGTTGGCCCCAAAAGTTTTTCCATCTCTCCTAATCTACAATCTTTGCCAAAATCCCTCAGTTCCACACACAGATATTCACTCTCTTCTCCACAGATGTTCCAATGCCTTTGCATATGTTGTTCCCTTTGCTTGAAATGACACCCCCCAGCTGTTTTCCCCATGATTGCCCTATGAAATTATACACACAACTTTTGTGCTCTAATACATTATGGACATTTCTCTACAATGGCCCTCAAAACAAGTTGAAAGTATATGTCTGTGGATTTACCACTTTGGTGACAGGGAATATATCTTATTTATCTTGGTGTCTCTAGCACCACAGGTAACCCCTAAAGAAACAATGAAAAGATCCCACATAAACTAGAGCTGTTCATGAATGTTGTAACAAGCTAGGGCTTATGAGAGCGTACAGGGAGGAATCAATTATGGAAATAAATGAAATAGAATAATTGTAGATGGAGTAAAAGGACTATACAGAAACTAGAGCAGCAGATGTGGTAAAAAGGCTGAAGTTGGAACAACAATTCATTAAACTAAACCCAGACAGTAAACACAGACAAACCTTACTCCCTTCACACGAATTTATTCAACATGGATCATAGACCTAAATTTAAAATGCGAAAGTATAAAACCCCTAGAAGATAATATAGGAGAACACCTAGATGAACTTGAGTACAGCAATGACTTTTAAGATACAACATTGAAGATGCAATCTATAAAATAGACAATTGATAAGCTAGACTTCATTAAAATTATAATCTTCTGCTCTGTGAAAAACAATGTCAAGAAAATTAGAAGACAAGCCACAGACTGGGATACAGTATGTGTCTGTGCAAAAGATACATCTGATGAAGGACTGGTATCCAAAGTATATAAAGAACAGTTAAAACTCAACAATAAGAAAGCAACTTGATTAAAAAATGGGCCAAAGACCTTAACAGATGATTTAATGAAGAAGATACACAGATGGCAAATAAGCATATGAAAAGGTGCTCCACCCTACATGTCACCAGGGAAATGCAAATTCAAACAACAATGACATACCACTACACACCTATTAGGATGGCCAATACCCAGAACACTGATAACACCAAACACTGGCGAGGATGTGGAGCAACAGGAGCTCTCATTCATTGCTGGTGGGAATGCAAAATGGTACAGCCAAGACGGTTTAGTGGTTTCTCATAAATCAAACATACTCTTACCATATGATCTAGCAATCATGCTCCCTGGTATCTGCCCAAAGGAGTTGAGAGCTCATATGTCCAAACAAAAACCTGCACACAGATGTTTATAGCAGCTTTCTTCATAACTGCCAAAGCATAGAAGCAACCAAGATGTCCTTCAGTAGGTGAATGGATTAAAGAAGCTGTGATACATCCAAACAATAGAATATTAATTCAGCCTTAACAAGAAATGAGCTATCAAACCATAAAAAGACATTGAAGGACCTTAAATGAATATTACTAAAGTGAAAGAAGCCAATCTGAAAAGGCTACGTACTGTATGGTTCCAACTATATGACATTCTGGAAAAGGAAAACTATGGAGATAGTAAAAAGATCAGTGTTTGTCAGGGGTTAAAATCACAGGAAAAGATGACTAGGTGAGGACACACAGAGGATATGTAGGGCAGTGAAAGGATTTTGTATGACAGTATAATGGTGGATACATATCATTTTACATTTATCCAAACCCATTTAATGTACAACACCAAGAGTGAACCGTAATGTAAACTATGGACTTTGGGTGAGAATAATGTGTCAATGTAGGTTCATCAATTGTAACAAAGTCCCACTCTGGTGGGGATGCTGATAAAGGGGGAAGCTATGTATACGTGGGGACAGGGGCTATATGAGAAATCTCTGTAACTTTCTCTCAATTTTGCTGTGAACCTAAAACTGCTCCAAAAATATAAAGCCCTTAACAACAAAACAAAAACACTATACTAGTTATATTTCAGAAACTAACCATAGCATGTATTCCAATTTGTGACATGATAAAGGTAGCAACATCCAATCTATAGGACACAGGTTAGTCAATAAATTATAATAGAAAAATTACATTACTTACTTAGCAAACTAAACCATAACTAAATTCTGGAAGGCTTAAAGAGTTTCTTAATACACAAAATGTAATATAAAATTATAAATTACATAGTTACATATCTTTCTTATGCAAAAATGATAAATAATATTGACATTTAAATACTTTGAAAACTTCTCTATACGTGTGTGTGTGTTTGTGTGTGTGTGTGTGTATTTAGAGTGAGAGAGAGAGAGCAGGCGAGCAAACTGGGAAAATCTTCGCAAAGATCTTAAGATGTTACAAGGCTTAAAACTCTTATTTTATAAAGACATGAAAGTTAAAAAAGAACTCTAAAATATAACTAGGAATGAAAAAGAAGACTAGTAGCAGCCAACTCACATAAAAATGAGTGCAAATGCTTTATATTCAAATACTTAAGTTTAGGAGTTATCAAAAAAATGCAAATAAGTATATAATATTTCTTTTTACAATAGAAAGCCAAATATATTACTAAAAGTACAGCTAAAATCATAATCTCATGCCATGCAAATTGCTGTATTAGTCTGCTCAAGGTGCCATAAAAAAATCACAGACTAGGTAACAAACAATAGAAATTTATTCCTCACAGTTCTCTGGAGATTGGAAGTCTAAGATTAAGGTGTCAGAAGGTACTGTACTAAAACAAAGGAAAGGTTTATCTTTAAGTAGGAAATCCATTTTTTACTACATTTTTAACATATTTTTATTTTTGAATAATTTCTATGCAAATCATATATAACTCATAAACAAAAAAAGAAATATTTTAAATGTTTTGTATAATCATTGAGTTCTTTTCTTTCTGATTCTGTCCCATTATCACCATATGTTTCAATGGAACCCTACATGCCCATACTTAAGCCTGTTGAGTCCTCTGATAATTCCTTTTAAAAATTAATTTAATAGAATGTGTGTTTCAATTTTCAGTTACTTCATTTTTTTATTTGGTCAGTTAAATATTCTCCCCTAGATATATTAAGATTTAGCAATCATTGTGTTTTATATTTATGGAATTTTAAAACTTTTTCTAATGATAATTCTTTTAATATGTTTTCAAAACATAACCTTTTGTGCTAGAATTTGAGACACTCTAGTATTAAGTACCATGAGATGTATTAGAGGAATATAGAAATAAATAATACATGTTCTCATGCCAAATTCTAGTGAAGAAAACAGCCACATTCACAAATACCTAGAATATGATATAGCACTAAAATAAGCATTACAATTGGACCCCAGTATTTGACCTTTTTAGACATTTTTGGTAGTACAAAATATTGCTTTAGTAACTTACAACAGTCATAAATGAGCTATGCATAAAAGTTGCCATATTTTTATTAGTTCCCTTGCAAATGACTGAAGGAATCCTTTTTTTTCTTTTTGGTTGATATTACATATCTGTCTTCTTATATAATATGATTAGAAAATGAAATGTTTCTCTGCTACATGTTACAGTATCAAAACTAATTCCCTGAGCACAGCCTGATCTGAGAACAGAGCAGCATTCCAGAGGCTCAGTTCAATCGCTCCCTGCTCTAAGAAGACTCAGATGATATACTGACGGATAATTAATCACCCTGAGGACTCTACGCTAAAACCTTTAAAAAGTCCTGAAAATGTGTACATCCTTATCATCTGTGGCTTTGCTATCTTGGAAATTGTTGTCCACTTATATGCATCCTTTCTTCCCTGAGAAAGGTGGTCTTCTCAGACACCATGGACTCTGATGCTCTGTCCTCCAGAGGATCCTCACGTTTATTGTCTTAGTTTCTAGAGCTCAACAAAGAATACCCCTTTTTTAGAAGATATATAGTGCTCTCCTTTGTTTAGGACATGGTTGATATTGCTTCTGCCTGCAGAATAAGGGAACTTGGTCTGGTGTGAGACACTTCTTTTCATGTGCTTGAAAGTCATAGGGGAACACTCACTCACTCAGGAAAGTGCACTAAGCCTAACCCAAAGTCTGTCTGCTCTACCTGGCTCGGAAGTATCTCGTCAGGGCTGTCAACTGTCACCAGGGCAGCTGACACTGCTTTGCCACATGGCCTGTCCTTCCACCTCCTTTCCAAAAAGTGGAAGGGAATGGACATCCCGTGAAACCCAAGGATGCCCTAGGCTCAATACACGCATGCACACGCGTGTGCATGTATGTAATTCTCATTGACAGCTCTGTGGTGTAAAGGTAATTGCTGCTGTACAAAATAAGGAAACTGAAGCACAGAAAAAGGTGAAACATGTAACAAGTCATGTGCCCTAGTCCTCATAGTGGGAAAGTGGTGGAATCAGGTGTGTGACTGGATCTTTCCAACTCCAAAGCCCTGCTCCTTTTCAAGGGCAACTCACTCATCACTAGTTCAGGTGAGGTGTCAGGGAGGAGTCTAAAAGAGAGTGCACAGGAGGGAAAGAGGGGGAAAGGCAGGACTAAATAGCTTCCTGTCTCCTTCAGCATCTTCTTGTGAATTTGTGGATGAATTTGTGTTAGCTCTCATAGTCTTCTATCCCGCATCTGAACTATTTATTTTCCCCTGTAAATTACTTCAAAAACCAATGTGAATTCTGTGAGGGATTAGCCTTTGCAGCTTCCTTTTTGAGTTTCAAAGAACTCCACAACCATTAATTACTCACCTACATCTGGAAGGCAAGGCAAGAATTATTGCCTTCCTTGAATCAAAGGAAACTGAGAGGTCAAGCAGTTCCCTACAGTCCCCACAGCAATAAATGATGGAGTGAGTCAAGAATTGGAAAGCATACGTCTTAATTTCAGCTCTATATTTAGACATTGACTTTTTTTTTCTGGTATAAGAAGGGCAGTGCTGCTAACAATGGTGAGCTATTATTCTGCCCAACACTCAGAGGAAGATGTGTTTATCAGAGATAGGAAAGACAAGGAGAGAGGAAGAGAGACAGACTACACAGAGAAGGGGGTGGAGAGAAAATCTTTGAGTAAAAAGAATGAACTGTCATATTCATCGTGGGGGGCAACAGGGCGCTTTGTCAGGAAGAATGGAAAGCTCAAGGTAAACGGGGAAATGCAGGCAGCAGCCCAGAATTTTCCTCATCCCACAGGTGCTGCTCCCCAGCAGATGTAAGCATTAAAAGGGATGACTATGCAAAAAAGGCACAGATGTAAGATTTCAGAACTTTGACTCAAGTACATCTTTGCTCATCATCACCAGAGTGTTCCTTGAAAATCTCCAGGAATGTTCAATAAAAAGCAATGAAAAAGATCCAACATTTAAGAAGGGAAAAAAAGATTCTGAGGGTCTCTCCAGTAGGAAACAAACGTGGCCACAATTAGGTAAAACTTAATTAGCAACCATGTAGAAAGATTGTAATCCCCTTTAAGAGCTTATTTCAATGTGGTCTCATATTCTCTTGATTCTTTCAGACATAAAGCAGTTATTTCACATTCTGGAGCTAACTCTTGTCCAAGTGGCACATAGTATGCATGCATTAAGTAGTTTTCTAAAATTAAAGAACGTTTGAAATATTGAATAGATGAATTATTTTTGTTATTCCCAAATGAACCACATCACCAGAGTAATACTTGCATTCTCAATTTTTTCCCCATCTTCCCTGCCTCCAGAAAATGGTTATAGAGTTAAACTTAAATTTTGGAAATTTTTCATTGGCTAAATAAATTATAATGAAGCCATACTACAGAATACAATGCAGCTACCAAGTGAACATGGTAAATCTATATATAATGTCTTGGGAAAAGAATGTCTGAAATACATTGAGTCTTTTTAAAAGCAAATTGTAAAGTATATGTTTAGTGTGAGTCTGTTTGTATTTTTAAAGAATCCATATTCATTTTATGGATAAAACATGTTGGACAGTATATGCATACAACTCAAATGGACACCCCACACTGGCTGAATATCCTACTGTACTTGCCTTATGGATTTATTTTATTAATCTTTAAATCAACTTTTTAACACTGAATCTCCTCAAGTATCTTATAATATCTCACTGAGCTATGACTTAATTTCATATTTTATTGAGAAAATAAAAGCCAGAAATCTTACCAGTCCATAATCAAACACATCAAGCTGCCTCTCTACTTTCTGTGCCCGTTTTGCCTGTCTTCCCCTCTTGTCTCTTACAACGGAGGGAGTGCTCCTATTGCTATCAAGCCCATCCTTACCACTTATGCACAGGAGTCCATCTCCTCTTGTTTCTTCAAAAACCTTATTTTTATTGTCATTCATTTTTATTCACTCATTCATATTCTTTCCTTCCACCACCCTCCCTACCTCCCTCACTCACTGTCTCTCTCTTTCTTTCTCTCAGCAGTGAGATGAACCCCATGGCTGTGCTGATCCACCCAACCCTCAATCTGGCATACCGTTCCATGGGGGACAATAGAACATGGGGAAGTTTAGCTCCTTGCTTATACTATCACAGCAAGTGATTAAAGATTTGGACTGTTACTCTCGTTTTGGTTGTTGTTTTAATCAATTACTCCAACACCTGATAATTCATCTCTCTCTAGTTCAGCTGAGTTCCTAACAATAACATTATATGGAAGACAAGGGAAACAGAAGAACCAAAATACTTTTAAAATGAAGAATAAAGTTGGAGGATGCATACTACTCTACTATAAGACTTGATATAAAACTACAGTAACCAATACAGCATGATATTGGTAAAGGGAAAGACACATAGATCAAAGGAGCAGAAGGAAGTGTTCAGTATTGACAAAGAGAATATTCTCTCTCCTTGACCAAACTCTAGTCAGGCTCCTTTGAGCACTTCTCCATTAGGCCTCAACCTTGGTATATAAGACATGAACAAATACTAACATGGTTTCTAATAGCTCAAGGCCACATTCCTAGGATGACCCTAGACCCCTTAAAGTGCCCGCATGAGAAAACTCAAGATAGCCCCCAAATTTACTACTTATTCCAGCCAACACCTGAAGATAGAGCCTCTGTCTCCCAGCCTCTGTGGGAGAGTAGAAGCCTAACTTCAATAAGCATCAGTTAGCAAACCCAGAGGGGTATCACACAGACCAACCCCTCCCTGTGCACTTTTTATAATTTTTAACTCCCTCACTCTACTCAGCCCCATCTCACCCCTTCCCTGGTCCCTTGCTCTCTCCTTAAACTGCCTAGTCACCTCTATACAAATCAGGCTAAGTGTGTGCTGGGCTCTTTTCCCTATTTCAGTAGTATATTACTGAATAAAATCTGTCCTTACCACTTTAACGTCTGGCTTTGTTTATTTTTGACAGTATAGGCCCACAAAAATGTGACAGTTGATTTTTCTACAAATATACAAAAACATTTCGATGGAGAAAGGATACTTTTCAAAAATGGTGTTGAAAATATGAGACACCCATATGCAAACCATGAACCCTACACTTTATATAAAAATTAACTCACAGGCTGAAATATAAAATGTTAAACTATAAAATCTCTAAAACAAAACATAATAGAAAATCTTTATGACTTATGGTTAAGCAAAGAGTTTTTAGGGATGACAATATATGCAAGATCCTTAGAAGAAAAAAATGCTAAATTGGACATCATTAAAATTAAAAACTTTTGCTCTGAGAAAAATACTGTAAAAAAATTAAAAGGCAAGCTACAGAAAAATGTATCACAGATATATGACAAAGGACTTGTATCCAAAATACATAAATAACTCACTATGCTCAACAGTAAGAAAGAAAATTAACAAACAGGCAAAACACTTGAAGGAACAATTCACCAAAGAGAAAAGCTGAAACATAAGCACTTGAAAATATGTTCAACATCATTAGCCATTAGGGAAATGCAAATTAAAACCATGATGAGATAGTCTTACACACATATTAGAATACCTACAGTTAAAAATTATGGGAAGCAAACTAAGTGTCCATTGACAGATTAATACATAAAGAAGACGTGGCACATATATACAATGGAGTATTACTCACCCATAAAAAGAAACGAAATTGAGTTATTTGTAGTGAGGTGGATGGACCTAGAGTCTGTCATACAGAGTGAAGTAAGTCAGAAAGAGAAAAGCAAACATCGTATGCTAACACATATATATGGAATCTATAAAAAAAAAAGGTTCTGATGGACCTAGGAGCAGGACAGGAATAAAGACGCAGATGTAGAGAATGGACTTGAGGACACGGGGAGGAGTAAGGGTAAGCTGGGACGAAGTGAGAGAGTAGCAGTGACCTATATACACTACAAATGTAAAATAGATAGCTAGTGGGAAGCAGCCGCATAGCACAGGGAGATCAGCTCGGTGCTTTATGACCACCTAGAGGGGTGGGACAGGGAGGGTGGGAGGGAGACACAAGAGGGAGGAGATATGGGGATATATGTATATGTATAGCTGATTCACTTTGTTATAAAGCAGAAACTAACACGTCGTTGTGAAGCAATTATACTCCAATAAAGATGGCAAAAAAATTATGACAAATGCTGGTGAGGGTGTGGAGAAACTGGACTTTTCATTTATAGCTGGTGGGAATGCAAAATGATACAGCCACTAAGGAAAACAGTTTGGCAGCTTATAAAAAGTTGAACGTGAATTTATCATACAACCCAGATATTTCATTGCAAGATATTTACCCTAAATAAAAAAAATATGTTCACATAAATTCCTGCACACAAATATTTATAGAAGCTCTATTTATAATTTATAAAGAGTAGAAATATTCCAAATGACTTTTAAGGGGTAAGTGGATAAACAGAACACAGTATATACAACAAAAATACTACACAGCAGAAAAAAATGAACTATTGATACACACATATGCAACAATTTGGATAGATATCAAAGGAGTCATGCTGAGTGAACAAAGCCAACCTCAAAATAAAGCACACATGATTCCAGCTATATAGGATTCTTGAATATATAAAGCTATAGTGATGGAGAACAGATCAATGATTGCCAGAGGGTAGGAGTAAGAGGAGGATGTAACTGCACAGGGGGAGCATGAGGGGGTTTTGGAGACGAGGGCACTGTTCTTTATCCTGATTATGCTGGTGGTTACACAAATCTATGCATGTGTTAAAACCCATAGAAGTGTATATCAAAAATATATTTCAATGTATATTAATTTAAAAATAAAATGTTAACTGTGAGTTATTGATCTTCTTCATTCAACCAGTATCATTTAGATTTAAACACTGATTATTAGAGGACTCAATTGTTTTCATAAATTCAGCTAAAATGAGTCAAATTCATGCTGGATTCATTCAAATCATTATTACTTATATTCATTCTGGTGGATTTTTTAAGAATAAAATCTACTAATCATATAAGCTTCCTTTCGAAAACTACTGAGTCATTTCAAGAACCTCATACATCCACCTAACCCTAACCCTAACCCTACCACTCAGCTCAAGCCAGAGTTGTTGGTCAGGAAGTATTAGTTACAAGATCTCGTTTAAGAGCGTTGCATAGATATTTCACCATATATGCATTTTTAAAACACATTTTCACCAGTAGTTCATTTGTTCCTCCATCTTGCTATGAGCCTACACAAGCACTTGAGTGAACATGTTTTTTGGTTTTTGGTTTTTTCATAAACGAAGTTAACAACCTCATGGCTTTCTTCTCTTCTATACTATTGAGAAGAGGGTATTCTAAAGTAAGGCTGATATTTAAAATTGCACCATTTCTTACCTTTGCATTAAATTCACATATCTGATGAGTGGTTTAAAGCTAATAACTAATTCAATGAACATTTACCAAGAACCTACTAGCTGTCAGTTACTGTGTTAGGCAATCAGGATATAAAGATGAACAAGACATGAATCCTGGCCATAGGGTTATCAAAATCTAATAGAGGGCATGAAAACTAGAGATATTAACAGAAACCACTAGTGAGTAAGCTATTCTTAGGGTATAATTTTGCCACTAAGGAAAGAAATATTACCTTCTTTGAGCCTGAAAGGTCATTGGTGAGTATACCTATTGAATATTTCTTGATGGAGTGTCTGTCAAATTCAAATAAGTTGTTCACATGCTAGTTTTCACCAGGTTCATGATTTTTAAATAGAACCCTTCTGAAACTTATTAAAATGGGACAGCACATGCCCAAAGCCCAGTAGGATGAACAAGTGAGAACAAAATGTCAATACAGTGCATGACATATTGTCCCTTTAGTTTTGCACTCCTCCTTTCACCCATTCAGTTTTGTAAGAATTAATAAATGCATAAATAATAGTGCTATTTATTTTTCCTTTAGAAAATCATGTCCCAGAGACAATTTAGTCTATTGACATAAAGTGAACATAATTCATTTAAGATGCTTTCAACCAGCTCTCTATTATATTCCAAGCACTGTGCTTGATACCAAGGACATACAGGTGAATAAAACAAGAGATGATCCTTCAAGTCGCTCAAAATCTAGTGAAGGAAGTTAGACACACATGCAGTTTACGTGGAAGGAGTAAGCCTATGTATGATATGTAGACATAGCATAGAGGAGATTGGGATCAAATCTGCTAGGTGGGGTGGCAAAATATGGCTCGAAAATTTACAGTCTAACATACTAAAAGACGTTGCAGCACTTGACATTGACATTGTGGATCTCTTTAGCACAGAAACTTTCTTTTATCTTCTGGATACCACACTAACCTGTTTTTTACCTGATTTTTATTGATCCTCTATTCTCCTTTTCTCCTGTTCTCTCTGACCCATAAATGCTACTGTCTCATAGTGTATGGACTGAAACTTTGTGTTCCCCCAAAATTCATATGTTGAAATTATACACCCCCCACCGCCAATGTGATGGTATTAGGAGGTAAGGGTATGTGGAAGGTGATTAGGTCATGAGGGTGGAACCCTCATGATGGGATTAGTGCCCTTATAAGAGGGACCCCAGAGAGCTCTCTCACTCTTTCTGCCATGTGAAGATAATGTAAAGTCAGCAGTCTGCAACCTGGAAGAGGTCCCTCACCAGGACCTGACCATACTGGTGCCCTAATGTCTGACTTTAGCCTCCAGAACTGTGAGAAATGTCTGTTGTTTATAAATCACTTAGTCTATGGTACTTCATTATAGCAGCTTGAAATAAGACATGTAGGGTTCCATCCTTTGTCTTGTGCTTTCCTCATCCTACAGGAATTTCCTTGGAAGTCTCAGCCTGACCCACAGTGCACAATACCACATCTATTACCTCCATCCCTAGATTTTCCATGGGTTTCAGATGTATATCTAACTGCCTGTTATATATCTTATGCATTCATTCATTTATCTATTTGTCTGAAATTATATAGCTTAAGTGCTTACTATGAATCAGGCACTTTGCTAGGAATGGAGGGATATAGTGGTGAGCAAAAACATATCTGGTCATTGTCACATGGATATCCCACAGGCATCTAAATCTCAGCATACTCAAACCTGAACAAGCACATTTTCTCTCCTAAAGAAATAATAAGTTAACATTTATATAGTACTTATTGAGAACCACAGTTCTGAGAATTTTATATTCATTAACTCATTCAGTCTCAATAGCAAGCCTATGAGGGTAGATAGTATTATCTCTCTTTTACAGACAAGGAAACTGAGGCAAAGGAACATTAAATGTCTTACCCAAGTTCACACATAAAATAATTGGCACAGCTGGACTGTAAATCAAGGTGGTCTCTTTTCAAAGCCTGAGCTTTTATCTGCTACATTATACCTCTTCTGGAACCTCATCCAACGTTCCTGAACTCTCACCCCTACTTTCCCTTACCCTTACCCTTACTCCTCTCCCTTCCTTCTTTCTCTCTCCTTTCCCCTCCTCTCCCCTCCTCTCTCCCCTCCTCTCCCTCTCTCTGTCTCTCTCTCTCCCCATCTCTCTCTCTCCCCATCTCTCTCTGTCTCTTCCCCTCTCACTCCCCTTCTCTCTCACCCCTTCTCTCCCCCACCTCATCCTCCATGTCACTCAAGCAATCAATCACAAAATCCTGTACATTTGACCTCAGTAGTTTGTGTTGTCATATTGCACAGCTTCTATATTTCTACTGTGTTTGCCACTTGAGCAGCCCTCATTGTCTTCTGTCTAGGACACTACAACTGCTTCTTCACAGATCTTTCCACTTTAAGCATTTCTTACATTAAATTCAACTTTCATAAAGTTGCCATCATCATTTACCTAAACAGTCAAAACGGATCATAACTCATTTGTTTTAAAGTCTTTACAATTTCCTCTTTCTCTGCAGAACCTCAGGATATAGAGGGAGCTCCCCCTGACCCCCAGTCTGTTCTCTTTCTCTCCAGCAGCATCTTTTCTCAGCTCCATCCTTCCAGGTCATTCACTCACAACTTTGAAATGATTGCATCTCCCCCCCACCCCTGCCACGAGTCATGTGATTTCTGATCTCCAACCCTTTGCCCATGCTCTCCTCTCTGCCTGAAATTCCTTTCTCCAACTCCATGTAGTTTATTTCTGCTCATATTTTCCAAAGTCATCTAAAGCATTCCTTTCTCTGACAGTCTTCCCTGGCCACCAGCGTGTTTGGTGCCTTCCCTCTGGCACCCTGCAGCACCCCATGCTTTCCTCAACACTCCACTTATCACTGTCTTGTGATTGTCTGTTGACATGACTTAGACTAGAAGCTCCTGAAGATAAGGGACATATTATCTTCTGTACTTAACATCCCTACCTCACAACACTTGTCACACTGCAATTTTAAATTCATCTGTGTGATTATTTAATGCCCATCTCCCTGCTAGAAAGTAAGGACTATCCATGACAGGAAAAATTATGTCTATTTCTGCACCACACTATGTTCCTAGCACCTAACACAATGTCTGACATAGAACACATGAAGGACATAATGAAAGCTTCACTTGAATACCAACTTTTTGCCAAGCAGAGAGTCAAGCACTGGGAACCCAGCAGAAGCAGAAGTCACGGTCCCTATCTTGTGGGAAAATAATGCCAGGGATATGAAATTAGTAGTACATGAAACTAGAGCAAATATCTAAGTGGTAAATAATCACGTTCAATGCTGTGGTACAGTTCACACACTCCTCATTATAGGTGAGAGGAGAGGAGAATACAAAGTAAACGTGATACTTGGGTGATGTTAGAGAAGAAATATCGAAGGAGCTGAGTCCTTGAATGGCACCCATTAGCATATCCTGAACACTTAAGCCCAGAGAAGACAGTGAAAGATTTTAAAGGTTATGTGAGATAACATGGCCCTTGCACTTCTACAGCTTGTTATGCCAAGCATAGGAGGAAGAAAATACTATTTATCTTCTTTTTTCTTTCTCCCCACCCTCGCTGGTAGCCATTGTAGGCAAACGGTGACAGGTCTCCAAGACCGACCCTAGGTCACATGGCATTCCAATTCAGGCATATATTTAAGGGCAACTTTTGTACACCATTTCAACAGGTTTTCCAGCTTTAGCATATTTCCCTATTTTATTCTTTGTTAATATAGTTTCTAAGTCCCTGAAAATAACTTTTCAAAAGGAAATGACATGTTTTTTTTCTCCAGCCTCTTTACCCAGACTTCTAGAGCGTGGGGACTGGCTGACTCCATAGGATCCCATTCAGAAAAAGAAGTCCAGAGAGATTGATTTCATTGACCAGGGTCACAAAGGTAGTAAGCAGCAGAGTTGTGATTCAAAAAATTTGAGGATTGGAGAGATATTATGTGGAAAATGCCTGGCACACAGTAGGCACTAGATACATGCTAGCTATTACCCCAATTAATCCTGCCTGTAGATAAAAGGCTGAACAATACAACCCCCTGAGGTCCCCTTGTGTGCTTTGAAATGTGAATTTTTCACAAATAACAAAGGGTATTATAAGGATCATGGTTTATCTCTCTAAATAGAGCCTATTATAAAGGATGAGCCATCCATGTGTTGAAACTCTTTTTCTAAATTTTAGTGGAATAGGTTTACCACAACATAAGGAGTCTCTGCATAATTTTTACTTTTCTTTATGATTTAATTAGCCTCAGTCTTTTCTGTTCTTTGTTTTGACTGGGGGCCTCTCAATCTCTACAGCTATTTACTATGAACACTTAGTAATACACAGTACATATTCATATGGCTGCCACCTTTGACCCAGGATTTTAGAGCCTATTTTCCATTCCTCATGCATCATAAATAATAGATTACAATTATTTTTACATTGTACCTAGTTGGGGGCTTGAATTCCATATGTAAGAGTGGGAATTGTGCAGATTTGTAAAAATGCTTCTTTTCCACTCATGATACCTGGCCACAATCATTAATGATTTTTACTCCTGTCATTTTTATTGAATTCTATCTTCTCCTGAGTCTGAATACCCTGAGTTTGGATTTTTTCTACTATTATGGGTTAGTCCAGGGGTTGGCACGTCATGGTACATGGGCCAAATCTGGCCTGCCACTTGTTTTATTAAATACAGTTTTATTGAACCGCAGCCACATCTGTCATTTACATATTTTCTATGGCTGTTTTCGTGCTATACTGATGGAGTTAAATAGTTGGGACAAAGATGTTATAGCTCACAAAGCTGGACAGATTTATCATCTAGACCTTACAGAAAAAGTTTGTTGACCCTTGGTCTAATCCATACCACTTTTCATATCAGTCAATAGCATATAATCTTGTGTGAAATTGGAGAATTGAAACATTTTCCATTCTTACAAGTGACCAATATTCTTACCACTTCAAATGATCAATCTCCCTCAGAAATTGTACTGAGGAAACTGCCCAGTTCCTGTCTAGAAAATCCCAGTGCTGGACATTCCTGGAATGATTGACTGTCTTGCATTATGTCACCACATTTATAAAGTCACAGAGTTTTCTTGAAAGAAGACAAGGTTTGACCTTCACTGAATTATAGAAAACTGGACTTCACTACTACTCTATACTTTGCTATTTCTGCTAGTTTGACTTTACTTTGAAATGTTGTACATATTTCAACAAAAAGATTCAGAAAGCAGTTGAAGATGAATTTAATGAGCCCATGAGGGAACATTTCAAACTTGTATTGCATGTGATAAATAAAGTCCAATACTGACTTTGAAAAGAATTCTGAAATTTCTAGATTAATCAGAAGACATTTGGAAAATGTAAAGAATGACTAGAGAATAGTTGTTTTAGTAGAAGTTGAAGGTTATGAGCATGTTGACATGTCATATGTACAATCAACAAGTTCACATTTCCTATGACCTCAAGCACTGTCTCTTGCTTCAAGTCTAGGAAAATATTTCCTTTACGCTGAGTCATACAAAGGTATATATAATACATTTCCCTTATAAAAAGAGCCTTGGATAAGAGATATGCCTTGCTCTCAGTGCACGTATATAATTCATGGAAATACTACATACATAGGATAATACACCTTACAGTTGCATATGCTAACTCAGATAATTACACACAAACTTACCTAGATTTCCACCTATTGCCTTAAATTAATAGGTTATCCTATCTAGTTATATGAAAACGCACAATTCCTTAAGATTAAACATTTAAAATAAAAAACCAGAAAGAGGTTTTATTTGTTATTCTTTGGTCTGGTTAAGAGAGACAGGATCTCAGTAGTCAGTCTGTATAGCTAGCTATTTTTCATTTGTTACCTTTATTTGGGTGGTAAGAAAGAATCCAGTGCAGCAGAATGATTCTAAGTTTAAAATACATTGCACACTTAATGCCAGCATATACAGCTGAGCTGCTTTAGGTACTAGTACATTTCCTCTTCATAAAGCATGACTTCCTATTTCTACAAAATAACAGGCCAGGCTGCTCTTTGGCACATACACCATGTTGCCTTTTAAAATAGCAAGCTTGTCTATCTTGACCTTAAATGCATCAATACCTACTGATTCCCTCTTGCACTATTTGGATTTTGGGAGCATGAAAAATCTAAATCTAATAACTTGAAAGTTATAACCTTATGATTTGAGGTGTAAGCCATCTTATTTTGGTATTTTGAATGAGGCAAAGATATATATTGGTTTTGTTTTAATATCCAGTCAATATCCCAACACTACTCAAAACAAGTCAGATATTTGCCACATATTTTGATCCATTCTTGAATACTTTCATTATTTTTTATTTATGAACTTATCAAGGACATAAGAGGTACATATAGCATATATGCAGTTTAAAAATAACTTGAATACATGGACATTAACAAACTGAAGAATAAAAACCATATGATCATCTCAATAGATGCAGAAAAAGCTTTTGACAAAATTCAACACCAATTTATGATAAAAACTCTCCAGAAAGTGGGCATAGAGGGAAACTACCTCAACATAGTAATGGCCATATATGACAAATCCACAGCAAGCATCATTCTCAATGGTAAAAAACTGAAAGCATTTCCTCTAAGATCAGGAACAAGACAAGGTTGTCCACTCTCACCACTACTTTCAACATAGTATTGGAAGTCTTAGCCACAGCAATCAGAGAAGAAAAAGAAATAAAAGGAATACAAATTGGAAAAGAAGAAGTAAAACCGTCACTGTTTGCAGATGACATGATACTATACATAGAAAATCCTAAAGATGCCACCAGAAAACTACTAGAGTGAATCAATGAATTTGGTACGGTTGCAGGATACAAAATTAATGCAGAGAAATCTCTTGCATTCCTATACACTAACAACGAAAGATCAGAAAGAGAAATTAAGGAAACAATCCCATTTATCATCCCCCAAAAAAGAATAAAATACCTAGGAATAAACCCACCTAAGGAGGAAAAAAACCTGTTCTCAGAAAACTATAAAACAGATGAAAGACATCAAAGACACAAAAAGATGGAGAGACATACCATGCTCTGGGACTGGAAGAATCAACAATGTGAAAATGACTATACTACCTAAAGCAATCCACAGGTTCAATGCAATCCCTATCAAATTACCAATGACATTTTCCACAGAATTAGAACAAAAAACTTTACAATTTGCATGGAAACACAAAAGACCCCGAATAGCCAAAGCAATCTTGAGAAAGAAAAACAGATCTGGAGGAATCAGCCTCCCTGACTTCAGACTATACTACAAGGTGGGACTTCCCTGGTGGTCCAGTGGTAAAGAACCTGCTTTCCAATGCAGGGGACGTGGGTTAGATCCCTGGTGGGGGAACTAAGGTGACACATGTAGCAGGGCAACTAAACCCATGCACAACCACTAAAGAGTCCATGTGCCCTGGAGCCAACACAGCACAATTAGAGAGAGAAAACCCACGCACCACAACTAGTGAGAGAAAACCCTCACACCACAACTAGAGAGAAGCCTGCATGCCACAACAAAAGTTCCCATGGGCTGCAGCTAACAACCACTGCAGCCAAAAAAAAAAAAATTACTACAAAGCTACAGTAATCAAGAGAGTATGGTAATGGCGAAAAAACAGAAATATATATCAATGGTAAAGGATAGAAAGCCCAGAGATAAACCCACACACCTATGGTCACCTAATCTATGACATAGGAGCTAAGAATATACAGTGGAGAAAAGAAAGTCTCTTCAATAAATGGTGCTGGGGAAAATAGACAGCTACAAGTAAAAGAATGAAATTAGAACATTTCCACCATACACCACACACAAAATAAACTCAAAATGGATTAAACACCAAAATGTAAGGCCAGACATTATCAAACTCTTAGGGGAAAACATAGGCAGAACACTCTAGGCCATAAATCACTGCAAGATCCTTTTTGACCCACCTCCTAGAGAAATGGAAATAAAAACAAAAATAAATAAATGGGACCTAATGAAACTTAAAAGCTTTTGAACAGCAGAGGAAACCATAAACAATACAAAAGGATAAACTACAGAATGGGAGAAAATATTTGCAAACAAAGCAACTGTCAAAGGATTAATCTCCAAATTACATAAACAGCTCATGCAGCTCAATAACAAAAAAAAAAAACAAACAACCCAATCTAAAAATGGGCAGAAGACCTAAACAGACATTTCAGCAAACAAAACATACATATGAGCAAGAGACACATGAAAAGATGGTCAACAACATGAATTATTAAAGAAATGCAAATCAAAACTACAGTGAGTAATCACCTCAAACCAGTGAGAATGGCCATCATCAAAAAATCTACAAATAGGGCTTCCCTGGTGGCGCAGTGGTTGAGAGTCCGCCTGCGGATGCAGGGGGTGCGGGTTCATGCCCCGGTCCAGGAAGACCCCACATGCTGCGGAGCGGCTGGGCCCGTGAGCCATGGCCGCTGAGCCTGCGCGTCCGGAGCCTATGCTCCACAATGGGAGAGGCCACAACAGTGAGAGGCCCGCATACCATACACACACAAAAAATCTACAAACAGTAAGTGCTGGAGAGGGTGTAGAGAAAAGGGAACCCTCTTGCACTGTCGGTGAGTATGTAAATTGATACAGCCACTGTGGAAAACATATGGAGGTTCCTTTAAAAACTAGAAGTAGAACTACCATATGACTCAGCAATCCCACTGCTGGGCATATACACAGAGAAAACCATAATCCAAAAAGACACATGGAGGGGGGAGCTTCAAGATGGCTGAAGAGTAAGACGTGGAGATCAACTTCCTCCTCACAGATACATCAGAAATACACCTACACGTGGAACTGCTCCTATAGAACACCCACTGAATGCTGGCAGAAGACCTCGGACCTCCCAAAAGGCAAGAAACTCCCCACGTAGCTGGGTAGGGCAAAAGAAAAAAGAAAAAGCAGAGACAAAAGAATAGGAACGGGACCTGCACCAGTGGGAGGGAGCCGTGAAGGAGGAAAGGTTTCCACACACTAGGAAGCCCCTTCACCGGTGGAGACAGAGGGTGGCAGAGGGGGGAAGCTTCAGAGCCGCGGAGGAGAGCACAGCAACAGGGGTGCAGAGGGCAAAGTGGAGAGATTCCCGCACAGAGGATCAGTGCCGACCGGCACTCACCAGCCCGAGAGGCTTGTCTGCTCACCTGCCGGGACGGGCGGGGGCTGGGAGCTGAGCTCGGGCTTCGGAGCTTAGATCCCAGGGAGAGGACTGGGGTTGATGGCGTGAACACAGCCTAAACGGGCTAGTGCGCCACAGGTGGCTGGGAGGGAGGTCCGGGAAAAGTCTGGAGCTGCCGAACAGGCAAGAGACTTTTTCTTCCCTCTTTGTTTCCTGGTGCACAAGGAGAGGGGATTAAGAGCACTGCTAAAAGGAGCTCCAGAGATGGGGGTGAGCCACGGCTATCAGCGCAGACCCCAGAGACGGGCATGAGACACTAAGGCTGCTGCTGCCGCCACCAGGAAGCCTCTGGGTGAACACAGGTCACTCTCCACACCTCCCTTCCGGGAGCCTGTGCAGCCCGCCACTGCCAGGGTCCCGGGATCCAGGGACAACTTACCCGGGAGAAGGCACAGTGCACCTCAGGCTGGTGCAACGTCACGACAGCCTCTGCAACCGCAGCCTCGCCCCGCCTCTGTACCCCTCCCTCCCCCTGGCCTGAGTGAGCCAGAGCCCCTGAATCAGCGGCTCCTTTAACCCCATCCTGTCTGAGCGAAGAACAGACGCCCTCAGGCAACCTACACGCCGAGGCGGGGCCAAATCCAAAGCTGAACCCCAGGAGCTGTGCAAACAAAGAAGATTAAGGGAAATCTCTTCCAGCAGACTCAGGAGCAGCGGATTAAATCTCCACAATCAACATGATGTACCCTGCATCTGTGGAATCCATGAATAGACAACGAATCATCCCAAATTGAGGAGGTGGACTTTGGGAGCAACGATATATATACTTTTTCCTTTTTTGTGACTGTGTATGCGTATGCTTCTGTGTATGATTTTGTCTGTATAGCTTTGCTTTTACAATTTGTCCTATGGTTCTGTCTGTCCTTTTTTTTAAGTACAGTTTTTAGCACTCGTTATCATTGGTCGATTTCTTTTTTGATTTGGTTGCTCTCCTCTTTCTTTCTTTCTTTTTTATTATTTTAAAAAAACATTATTTTAATAATTTTTTTATTTTAAGAACTTTATTTTTATTTTACTTTATTTTATTTTATTTTATTTTATCTTCTTTCTTTCTTCCATTTTTGTCTTCCTTTTATTCTGAGCCATGTGGATGACAGGCTCTTGGTGCTCCAGCCAGGCGTCAGGGTTGTGCCTCTGAGGTGGGAGAGCCAAGTTCATGATACTGATCCACAAGAGACCTCCCAGCTCCATGTCATATCAAATGGCAAATATCTCCCAGAGATCTCCATCTCAACGCCAAGACCGAGCTCCACTCAACGACAAACAAGCTACAGTGATGGACACCCTATGCCGAACAACTAGCAAGACAGGAACACAACCCCATCCATTAGCAGAGAGGCTGCCTAAAATCATAATAAGGCCACAGACACCCCAAAACACACAACAAGACATGGACCTGCCCACCAGAAACACATGATCCAGCCTCATCCACCAGAACACAGGCACTAGTAGTCCACTCCACCAGGAAGCCTACACAACTCACTGCACCAACCTTAGCCACTGGGGCCAGACACCAAAAACAAGGGGAACTATGAACCTGCAGCCTGCGAAAAGGAGACCCCAAACACAGTAAGTTAAGCAAAATGAGAAGACAGAGAAACACACAGCAGATGAAGGAGAAAGGTAAAAACCAAAAGACCTGACAAATGGAGAGGAAATAGGCTGTGGACCTGAAAAATAATTCAGAATAATGATAGTAAAGATGACCCAAAATCTTGGAAATAGAATGGAGAAAATACAAGAAACGTTTAACAAGGACATAGAGGAACTAAAGAGCAAACAAACAGTGATGGACAACACAATAAATGAAACTAAAAATTCTCTAGAAGGGACCAAGAGCAGAATAACTGAGGCAGAAGAACGGATAAGTGATCTGGAAGATAAAATAGTGGAAATGACTACTGCGGAGCAGAATACAGAAGAAAGAATGAAAAGAACAGAGGACAGTCTCAGAGAACTCTGTGACAACATTAAATGCACCAACATTCGAATTATAAGGGTCCCAGAAGAAGAAGAGAAAAAGAAAGGGACTGAGAAAATATCTGAGATTATAGGTGAGAAAATCATAATTCAAAAGAGTCATGTACCACATGTTTATTGTAGCTCTATTTACAATAGCCAGGACATGTAAGCAACCTAAGTGTCCATCAAAAGATGAATGGATAAAGAAGATGGGGCACATATATACAATGGAATATTACTCAGCCATAAAAAGAAATGAATAGAACTACGATACGACCCAGCAATCCCACTACTGGGCATATACCCTGAGAAAACCATAATTCAAAAAGAGTCATGTACCAAAATTTTAACTGAAGCTCTGTTTACAATAGCTAGGACATGGAAGCAACCTAAGTGTCCATCAAGAGATGAATGGATAAAGAAGATGTGGAACATATATACAGTGGAATATTACTCAGCCATAAAAAGAAATGAAATTGAGTTATTTGTAGTGAGGTGGCTGGACATAGAGTCTGTCATACAGAGTGAAGTAAGCCAGAAAGAGAAAAACAAATACCATATGCTAACACATATATATGGAATCTAAGAAA
This sequence comes from Mesoplodon mirus, assembly GCF_964341445.2. NCBI lineage: Eukaryota > Metazoa > Chordata > Mammalia > Artiodactyla > Ziphiidae > Mesoplodon > Mesoplodon mirus. Next base: position 129,535,834 of record NC_138981.1, on the reverse strand, counting down.
AAAATAAAAGGTCATGAAGTACCTAGGGGTAAGACGTGAATAAAGACACAGACCTAGTAGAAAAAGGACTTGAGGATATGGGGAGGCGGAAGGGTAAGCTGGGACAAAGTGAGAGAGTGGCATGGACATATATACACTACCAAACGTAAAATAGATAGCTAGTGAGAAACAGCCACATAGCACAGGGAGATCAGCTCGGTGCTTTGTGACCACCTTGAAGGGTCGGATAGGGAGGGTGGGAGGGAGGGAGATGCAAGAGGGAAGAGATATGGGGACATATGTGTATGTATAACTGATTCACTTTGTTATAAAGCAGAAACTAACACACCATTGTAAAGCAATTATACTCCAATAAAGATGTTAAAAAGAAAAAAGAAACGAAATTGAGTTATTTGTAGTGAGGTGGATGAACTAGAGTCTGTCATACAGAGTGAAGTAAGTCAGAAAGAGAAAAAGAAATACCGTACGCTAACACATATATATGGAATAAAAAATGTTAATGAAGAACCTAGGGGCACGACGGGAATAAAGACACAAACCTCCTAGAGAATGGACTTGAGGATACGGGGAGGGGGAAGGGTAAGCTGGGACAAAGTGAGAGAGTGGCATGGACATATATACACTACCAAATGTAAAATAGATAGCTAGTGAGAAACAGCCACATAGCACAGGGAGATCAGCTCGGTGCTTTGTGACCACCTTGAAGGGTCGGATAGGGAGGGTGGGAGGGAGGGAGATGCAAGAGGGAAGAGATATGGGGACATATGTGTATGTATAACTGATTCACTTTGTTATAAAGCAGAAACTAACACACCATTGTAAAGCAATTATACTCCAATAAAGATGTTTAAAAAAAAGACACATGTACCCCAATATTCATTGCAGCACTATTTATAATAGCCAGCACATGGAAACAACCTAAATGTTCATTGATAAAGAAGATGTGGCACATACATACAATGGAATATTACTCAGCCATACAAAGAAACGAAATTGAGTTATTTGTAGTGAAGTGGATGGACCTAGAGTCTGTCATACAGAGTGAAGTAAGTCAGAACGAGAAAAACAAATATCATACATTAACACATATATGTGGAATCTAGAAAAATGGTACAGATATACCTATTTGCATGGCAGGAATAGAAACACAGACATAGAGAACGGACATGTGGACACAGTGGGGTAAGGGAAGGGCGGGACGAATTGGGAGATTAGGTTCGACATAAAGACACTACCATGTGTAAATTAGATAGCTAGTGGAAACCTGCTGTATAGCACAGGGAGCTCAGCTTGATGCTCTGTGATGACCTAGGTGGGTGGGATGGGGCATCCACGAGGGAGGGGATGTATGTATACATATAGCTGATTCACTTCACTGTACAGCAGAAACTAACACAACATTGTAAAGCAATTATACTACCATTAAATATAAATTAATAAAAAAATAACTTGAATACATGGATATTTATGTACTCACTTTTAAGCCTAAGAAATAGCACATTAGCAGCACATTTGAAACCCTTGTGTATCCGTTCTCAATTGCATATTTTTTTCCTTCCAATCCAGAAGTAACCACTGTCCTGAGTTTGCATTAAGCACTCCCTTGCTAACTTTATGGTGTGAATGTATATGTGATACCTACTCCGAAAACATATATGCTGATTGGTTTTGCCTGATCTGTTAAATAAAATAGAATTGTATACACTTTTCTGGACTTTATTTTTCCACTAAATATTAAAGATTTATATATATATATATATATATATATATAGCTGTTATTTTTACTGCTATATAATATTCCATTGCATTAATATGCTATGTTTTACATATTTTGGGAACATTCACAGAATGTTTCACAGTAAACATTTTTTATAAAGTGTTCAAATCAACATTAGCCATTGAAAAATGCAAATTAAAAACCACAATAAGACACCTTTCCAAACCTAAAAATTAAAAATGACAAGATGTGATGCAAGGCAAACTCATGCATTACTAATAGGGATTTAGATTAGTACAACAACAATGTTGGAAAACATTTTGACATTATCTGGTAAAGGGGCAGATAAACATAACATATAGCCCCACAATTCCACTTCTAGGTATAGGCCCTCGTTAAATACTTGCACCAGGTAACAAGTATAAGGGAGCTTGTATCAGACTCTTTTTGTTTTTCTATTAAAAACTAACAAAAAACCACAAAGGAAACAACACATATTTTATTCACTTATTTATTCAACATATACTTTTGATCACCTACTAAATATTTGCTAAGCACTTCAAATATATTAACTCTTTCAATCCTGACAACAATCTTATTAGGTAGATATGGTAATATCCACATTTTAAAGGTGGAGGAAGTGAGGTTTAGAGAAGTTAAATACCTTGCTCAAAGTCACAGCTACTAAGTGGAATAGCCATGATTGCAAACCAGGAAGTCTAACTCTAGAGTCCAAGTTCTAAAAGATAACTTCTGAGGGTGACAACTCCCAACAGTGTTTGTGACAGAATTCCAAAGATAGTCAAGAAGGCCTTAACTCTGATGCTTGAGCACTGAGTGAATCGCTTCCAGTATATTTCTCTACCATCTCATTGATATATTCTGATTTATCGCACAATTATATGTAACATGCTTTTTCAATGGCCCAGACCACCTGACTGTTCTTTGTTTAGGCACAGTCTGAACTGAAATTCTCCTGCCAAGTAGGGTAATGGGCTGAACTGTCTCTAGAGGGCTATTCCAGCCTGAAGGTTTTGTGATTGAAGTTTTATATCAAGCAGATTCTTTATTCCATAAAAGATGAAGAAAGTGTATCTATTAACACTGTTCAGTATCCCTCAGGCTATCTCAGTTTGAAAAAAATCTTGAAATAAACTGTGGCTTCTAGCAGAGTCCTCATCAGTCTAGGCTTAGCAACTGAAATATAGATGTGTCTCAGGACATATCAAAAGAATGATCTCCCTAAAAGAATGATCTCCCTTTCCCTAAAAGGGAAACAAAATTCCTTTAACTTTTTTGACAATCTTTTCCTGGTTAAACATGAATATGTAGTGACTATGAACACATTTCACTATTGTTATTATTATTATTTCCATTTACATTTAAAATGGATTATAAAGTTTTCACAGTAATTTCAACTGCATTAGAGCCTTTGAACCTCAGCAAAACTCTACTAGCTTTTCAGGGCAGGAGTTTTATATTTTTCTGTGGTTTTCACATCAGTATATTGAAGTACTTCTTCTAATACTATGGACATCAGGAAGAGTCTTATTATGATTTAATCTTTACTAAATCGCAAAAAGAGTCCTAGGACCTTTCCTACACAAAGGAGCTGAAAAAAAATATCTCCCCATTGGACTGACAATCTAAGATAAGGTAATTAAAATATAAATCACCAGGTAATGATAGGTGACTGGCATTAGGGAGATTTTTTTTTTTTTTTTTTTTTTTTTTTTTTTTTTTTTTTGCGGTATGTGGGCCTCTCACTGTTGCGGCCTCTCCCGTTGCGGAGCACAGGCTCCGGACGCACAGGCCCAGCGGCCACGGCTCACGGGCCCAGCCGCTCCGCGGCATGTGGGATCCTCCCAGACCGGGGCACGAACCCGTTTCCCCTGCATCGGCAGGCGGACTCTCAACCACTGCGCCACCAGGGAAGCCCTAGGGAGATATATTTGGCAACTGGTGTTATTTTAATTACCCACATCCTACAGAGCACAGACTATTCATTCAGAGGGCAGAGAAATTGATGGTCAGGGAGGACTCGATTAAAAATTGTGCTTGAAGGAAGGATTTGCACTTTGGAGATAGGAAAACAAGTAGGCAGGGATAGATCATGAACACCATGGAAGAGAGATGGGAGAAGGAGTGGGAGAAGGTCCAAAAATGGTAGAGTGTTCATTTGTGTAAAGATATGTCTTTGTTATGTTTTGAGAATAATAATGGCACGTACATTTATACACTGCTATTGAAATTGGGAAAACTTTAAAGCATCTATTATTCAATTTGCTCCTCACAAAATAGTATGTAGACAGGAAAGGCTTTATGGTCAGATTACCAATGAGGTTACAGATTCTAAAAGGTTGACTTTACTTGGCAAGCAGCATGTAAGTGGTGATTGATGGGGCAGAGACTAGCACTCACGCCATCTGAACGCTTTTTCTGGGCAGTATCCACTCAACTACATTTTTCAGTACTCATTTTTCCTCTTGAGTTTTCACTTCTATAAAATGGCAATAACATCATCACCTTCATAGGGTTATTATTAGATTTAAATAATTTTGAAAACTGCGTTTCACACACACAAATGCATAGTACATTTCTCTTTTTGTTCATTTAGCAAATACTTGTTGAGTACTTACTAATGTGCTGGGCACTAATCCAAAGCTCTAGGAATAGAGTACCAAATAATACAAAGTCCTTTTATTGTGGAGCATATATCCTGGTGGGGAAGGGGGGAGCGAATGTAAATGAATAAGCAAAACATATGTTTATGTGCTCCAGAGAAAACTAAAGCAGAGTAATGTGAATCTAGAGAGCACTGGGGAGGGGATGAGGAAATGTTATTTTCTGTATGGTTGCCACTGAAACAATAATAAATGTGCAGAGACTTAAAATCAAGAGTTTTCCAAGTCGAGGAAAGATCATATACAAAAGCCCTGAGGAAGGACCATTCCTAGAGTGTTCAAAGGACATCAACCAGGTCTGTGTGGTGAGGCAGAGTGATGGAGGGGAAGCAGAGTGTAAGATGAGATCAGGGGAGTAGATGAGAGTGAGGGAATTGTAGATCGTGCAGGACGTTGTTCATTACAGGTGGGACTGTACCTGTTACTGCCAGTGAAGTGTGGAGCCACTGGACAGTTTTGAATAGAGCAGTGACAGGATATGACCTAACTTTCTAAATGATCACTTTTTTCTGTGTTGAGAAGAGACTATCTGGGGACAAAGGTGAAAGCAGTTGCAAAGCTGAGATGAGAGATGATGGTGATTTGGACAATTTGCTATCAGTGGAGGTAATGAGAAGGGATTGAATATTGGATAGATTTAGAAGGAAATGCTAACATGTTTTGCTTGCAGTTTGGGTGTGGGATGTGAAAGTGGAATCAAGAGCGACTCCATTGATGTTGGCCTGAGTGGCTACAAGGATGGAGCTACCACTAAGATGGGGAAGATTATGGAAAGCCAGGTATGTGGGATGGAAGGTAAAATAAGAAGTCTGTTTGATGCAAATTAGGTTTGAGCTGCTTAAGACCTGTTTGTTTCACTTCTCTACTTTTAGGCAACAAACCACCCATCACTTAGTGGCTTAGAACAGAAACAATAATAGCATTCGTTTTGCTCAAAAGTCTGCGATTTGGTATGGCTTAATGGGGACAGTCGATCTCTGTTCCACTGTGTTAACTGGGGTGGCTCAAGTTGGGGGGCTAGAGTGATCTAAAACTTCACTTATTCACATGTCTGATACTTATATACTGTCAACAGGAATCTTGCCTGTGAGTATTGGCTAGAGCACTAGCAGGTGACCTCTTCATGTGGCATAGGCTTCCTCACAACATGGTGGTTGGGTTTCATGGACAATCATAAAGAGAGACACAAAGGCAAGTCATGGATTGCCTTTTATGACCCAGCTTTGGAAGTTACACAGTGTCAATTAGGCCACGTTCTATCATGGAGGCAATCCCAAAGGCCTATGCATATTTAAGTGGAGAAGAAATAGACACCACCTCTGGAAGAGGGAGTGGCAAGGTTCCAGTAGAGTGTGTGAGATTGGAAATACTGCTTGTTCCTAGTTCTGTAAGATATAATCTTTCACAACATTCAAGTGGAGATTTTGAATAGGCAGATGAACATGGGAGTCTGGAGTTCAAGGTAGTACTGTTGCCCGAGATATAAAATAGGAATTCTTCAACAAAAATATGTTTAAATAAGAAGGATTAAATGAGATCATCTAGGGAATTAGTATGGATAGAAAAGAAAAGCAGTCTAAGGACTGAGCTCTGGAGAATTCCACTATATACAGGTCAGAGAGATAAAGGTGAGGCAGCAAAGAATGAACAAAAACAAAGAGTGAGAAAGAAGAGAAAGAGGAAGAGGGGATGTCCTAGAAGCCAAGAAAAGAAAGTGTTTCAAGCAGGAGTCATCACGTCATCAACTCTATAAAATCCTGCTGAGTCGAGTCAAATGAAACTGAACAAGTGGTTGTTGGTATCTGAAAGGTGGAAGTTATTGTCCACATTGGTAAGAGCTAGTTTGGTGGAGTGATGGGAGTTAAAGTCTGAATGAAGATCCCTACACGTGACACGTCTGAGAGAGAGGAGGATGCTCGGTGTGTGCCAGGTGCAGAGGCAGCCTCAACACATTTTGTGGGATTCAAGCATGAATGCTCTGCAGGTGAGGAGTCAGAGAATAGGAGAAGTTGGAAACGGAGAATAAAGACAGAATTTTTTTGGAGTAATACTAACTGTTATGGTCTAAAGAAGCTAAATTCAATGTTACTAAACCATTTTTGTAAATTGAAGTACAGTTGATTTACAAAGTTGTGTCAGTTCCAGGTGTACAGTAAAGTGATTCAGTTACATATAGATATATCTATTCTTTTTCAGATTCTTTTCCCTTACAGCTTATTACAAGATATTGAATATAGTTCCCTGTGCTATACAGTAGGTCCTTGTTTTTTATTTTATATGTAGTAGTGTCCATCTATTAATCCCAAATTCCTAATGACAAATATTTGTATAGACATATCTTAATCTTTTCCTTTAATTTTACATTATTCCTTTCATTTAGATGTCAACTTAATATACGAGTTTCCTGTTGCCATTGTAACAAATGTCCATGCTTGTAGTGGCTTAACACAAGAGTGATTCATTCTCTTGCAGTTCTTAAAGTCAGACTTCTGAGGTGAGACCTACAGAGCTGAAATCAAGGTATAGGAAGGGCTGGTTCCCTCTGAGGGCTCTAAGGGAGAAAATCCATTCCTTGTCTCTTCCAGCCTCTAGAAGCTGCCGGCATTCCTTGATTTGTGGCTGCATCCCTCCAATCTCTGCTTTCATCATCACCAACTTTCTCAGGCTGACCTTCTTGACTTCCTCTTATAAGGATAATGTTGATTAAATGCGGCCTACCTGGATAACCCAGGATTATCTCCACATCACAAGATTCTTAACTAATCACATCAACAAAGAACCTTTTGCCATGTAAGGTAACATTAACAGCTTCTGGGAACTAGGACATGAATATCTTCAGAGGAACTTCATTTAGCCAACCATACCTATCAATATTAAGACATCTGAATGCAGAATAAAAATGTCCTTTCTTACTTGGAAATTATTTTTTCTTTGAGTTGTGAGATTTTGAAATAACTACCCTTTTCTCTAGTTACTTTCCTCATGCTAGAAATATAAATCACTTCTACTGTCTTCAATTTTTTCCATATTATTACAACAGAAAAAGGTCATTGTTTACAGGGCTGTTTAAAAGAGAACATGTAGTGACATGTGTTTATTTATGACATCTTTGTCTGCATGAAGTCTTAGACGCCTGCATGTAGATGTCTGCAAAGGGAGAGGAGGGAGACCAGTCTGCCAGGTGCAGACGCAGCAGGAGCGCATGTTTTCTTTGACTTCAACATTAAGGCACTGCAGGTGACAGCAGGAGTTGACACTGGGAAAACACTGCTTTCCTTACATGCGCTTCAGGTCAACATTAATAACTGCAATATGACAGGGTACAACATCCATCCTTCAGAATCACTTTGCATTGTGAAGGCATCTCAATTTATTAGGATACTGTTTTTTAATAGTCCAGACTTTATTTTTTTAACATCTTTATTGGAGTATAATTGCTTTACAATGCTGTTAGTTTCTGCTGAACAACAAAGTGAATCAGTTATATGTATATATATGTCCCCATATTCCCTATTCTTACAGCTCCCTCCTATCCTCCCTATCCCACCCCTCTAGGTGGTCACAAGGCACTGAGCTGATCTCCCTGTGCTATGTGGCTGCTTCCCACTAGCTATCTGTTTTACGTTTGGTAGTGTATATATGTCCATGCCACTCTCTCACTTTGTCCCAGCTTACCCTTCCCCCTCCCTGTGTCCTCAAGTCCATTCTCTAGTAGGTCTGCATCTTTATTCCCATCTTGCCCCTAGGTTCTTCATGACCATTTTTTTTCAGATTCCATATATATCTGTTAGCATATGGTATTTGTCTTTCTCTTTCTGACTTACTTCACTCTGTATGACAGTCTCTAGGTCCATCCACCTCACTACAAATTAACTCAATTTCGTTTCTTTTTATGGATGAGTAATATTCTATCGTATATATGTGTCACATCTTCTTTATCCATTCATCTGTCAGTGGACATTTAGGTTGATTCCATGTCCTGGCCTTGTAAATAGTGCTGCAATGAACATTGTGGTACACGTCTCTATTTGAATTACAGTTTTCTCAGGGTATATGCCTAGTAGTGGGATTGCTGGGTCGTATGGTAGTTCTAGTTTTAGTTTTTAAGGAACCTCCATACTGTTCTCCATAATGGCTGTACCAATTTACATTCCCACCAACAGTGCAAGAGGGTTCCCTTTTCTCCACACCCTCTCCAGCATTTATTGTTTGTAGCTTTTTTGATGATGGTCATTCTGACTGGCGTGAGGTGATACCTCACTGTGATTTTGATTTCTCTGATGATTAGTGATGTTGAGCATCCTTTCATGCATTTGTTGGCAATCTGTATATCTTATTTGGAGAAGAATCTATTTAGGTCTTCTGCCCATTTTTGGATTGGGTTGTTTGATTTTTTGATACTGAGCCCCATGAGCTGCTTGTGTACTTTAGATACTGATCCTCTGTCAGTTGCTTCATTTGCAAATATTTTCTCCCATTCTGAGGGTTGTCTTTTCGTCTTGCTTACGGGTTCCTTTGCTGTGCAAAAAAATTTTAATTTCATTTGTTCCCATTTGTTTATTTTTGTTTTTATTTCCATTTCCCTAGCAGGTGGGTCAAAAAGGATCTTGCTGTGATTTATGTCATAGAGCGTTCTGCCTATGTTTTCCTCTAAGAGTTTGATAGTTTCTTGGCCTTACATTTAGGTCTTTAATCCATTTTGAGCTTATTTTTGTGTATGGTGTTAGGGAGTGATCTAATCTCATACTTTTACATGTCCCTGTCCAGTTTTCCCAGCACCACTTATTGAAGAGACTGTCCTTTCTCCACTGTACATTCCTGCCTCCTTTATCAAAGATAAGGTGACCATATGTGCATGGGTTTATCTCTGGGCTTTCTATCCTGTTCCACTGATCTATATTTCTGTTTTTGTGCCAGTACCATACTGTCTTGATTACTGTAGCTTTGTAGTATAGTCTGAAGTCAGGGAGACTGATTCTTCCAGCTCCATTTTTCTTTCTCAAGATTGCTTTGGCTATTCGGGGTCTTTGGGGTTTCCATACAAATTGTGAAAATTTTTTGTTCTGGTTCTGTGAAAAATGCTATTGGTAGTTTGATAGGGATTGCATTGAATCTGTAGATTGCTTTGGGTAGTAGAGTCATTTTCACAGTTGATTCTTCCAATCCAAGAACATGGTGTCACTCTCCATCTGTTTTTATCATCTTTAATTTCCTTCATCAACATCTTATAATTTTCTGCATACAGGTCTTTTGCCTCCTTAGATAGGTTTATTCCAACGTATTTTATTCTTTTTGTTGCAGTGGTAAATGGGAGTGTTTCCTTAATTTCCCTTTCAGATTTTTTATCATTAGTGTATAGGAATGCAAGAGATTTCTCTGCATTAATTTTGTATCCTGCTACTTTACCGAATTCATTGATTAGCTCTAGAAGTTTTCTGTTAGCATTTTTAGGATTCTATATGTATAGTATCATGTCATCTGCAGACAGTGACAGTTTTACTTCTTTTCTGATTTGGATTCTTTTATTTCTTTTTCTTCTCTGACTGCCATGGCTAAAACTTCCAAAACTATGTTGAATAGTAGTGGTCAGAGTGAACAACCTTGTCCTGTTCCTGACCAAAGATGAAATATCCTCAGTTTTTCACCATTGAGAATGATATTGGCTGTGTGTTTGTCATATATGGCCTTTATTATGTTGTGGTAAAGTTCCCTCTATGCCTATTCCTGGAGAGTTTTTATCATAAATGGGTGTTGAAATTTGTCAAAAGGTTTTTCTGCATGTACTGAGAAGATCATATGCTTTTTATCCTTCGATTTGTTAACATGGTGTATCACATTGATTGATTTGCGTATATTGAAGAATCCTTGCATTCCTGGGATAAATCCCACTCGATCATGGTTTATGATCATTTTAATATGCTGTCGGATTCTGTTTGCTAGTATTTTGTTGATGAGTTTTACATCTATGTTCATCAGTGATATTGGTATGTAGTTTTCTTTTTTTCTGGCATCTTTATCTGGTTTTGGTATCAGGGTGATGGTGGCCTCATAGAATGAGTTTGGGAGTGTTCCTGCATCTGCTATATTTGGGAAGAATTTGAGATGCCTAGGCGCTAGGTCTTCTCTAAATGTTTGATAGAATTCACCTGTGAAGCCATCTGGTCCTGGGCTTTTGTTTGTTGGAAGATTTTTTTTTCTTTATTTTTATTTTTTTTGCTTTATAACAAATTTAATCAGTTATACATATACATCTGTTCCCATATCCCTTCCCTTTTGCATCTCCCTCCCACCCTCCCTATTCCACCCCTCCAGGCGGTCACAAAGCACCGAGCTGATCCTCCTGTGCTATGCGGCTGCTTCCCACTAGCTATCTACCTTACGTTTGGTAGTGTATATATGTCCATGCCGCTCTTTCACTTTGTCACAGCTTACCCTTCCCCCTCCCCATATCCTCAAGTCCATTCTCTAGTAGGTCTGTGTCTTTATTCCTGTCTTACCCCTATGTTCTTCATGACTTTTTTTTCTTAAATTCCATATGTATGTGTCAGCATACAGTATTTGTCTTTCTCTTTCTGACTTACTTCACTCTGTATGACAGACTCTAGGTCCATCCACCTCATTACAAATAGCTCAATTTCATTTCTTTTTATGGCTGAGTAATATTCCATTGTATATATGTGCCAGCCACATCTTCTTTACCCATTCATCCGATGATGGACACTTAGGTTGTTTCCATCTCCGGGCTATTGTAAATAGGGCTGCTATGAACATTTTGGTATATGTCTCTTTTTGAATTATGGTTTTCTCACAGTTTCAATTTCAGTGATTGGTCTCTTCATATTTTCTATTTCTTCCTGTTTCAGTCTTGGAAGGTTGTGCTTCTCTAAGAATGTTTCCATTTCTTCCAGGTTGTCCATTTTATTGGCATATACTTGCTTGTAGTAGTCTCTCATAATCCTTTGTACTTCTGCAGTGTCAGGTGTTACCTCTCCTTTTTCATGTTTAATTCTGTTGATTTGTCTTCTCCCGTTTTTTCTTGATAAGTCTGGCTAATGGTTTATTAAATTTGTTTATCTTCTCAAAGAACCAGCTTTTAGTTTTACTGATCTTTGCTACTGTTTTCTTCATTACTTTTTAATTTATTTCTGATATCATCTTTATTTCTTTCCTTCTGCTAACTTTGGTGGGTTTTTGTTCCGCTTTCTCTAATTGCTTCATGTGTAAGGTTAGGTTATTTATTTGAGATTTTTTTGTTTCTTGAGGTAGTATTGTATTGCTATAAACTTCCCTTTTAGAACTACTTTGGCTGCATCCCATAGGTTTCGGGTCGTCGTGTTTTCATTGTCATTTGTTCCTAGGTGTTTTTTGATTTCTTCATCTCTTGGTTATTTAGCAGTGTATTGTTTAGCCTCCTTGTGTTTGTATTTTTTACAGTTTTTTCCTGTAATTGATATCTAATCTCATACTGTTGTTGTCGGAAAAGATACTTGATATGATTCCAATTTTCTTAAATTTACTGAGGCTTGTGACCCAAAATATGATCTATCCTGGATAATGTTCCATAAGCACTTGAGAAGAAAGTGTATTCAGTTTTTTTCGGATGGAATGTCCTATATATATCAATTCAGTCCATCTTGTTTCATTTGTCATTTAAAGCTTGTGTTTCCTTATTTACTTTCATTTTGGATGATCTGTGCATTGGTGAAAGTGGGGTGTTAAACACCCCTATTATTGTGTTACTGTTGATTTCCCCTTTTATGGCTGTTAGCATTTGCTGTATATACTGAGGTTCTTCTATGTTGGGTGTACAAATATTTACAATTGTTATGTCTTCTTCTTTGATTGTCCCTTGATCATTACATAATGTCCTTCTTTGTCTCTTGCAATAGTCTTTATTTTAAGGTCTATTTCATCTGATATGAGAATTGCTACTCCAGCTTTCTTTTCATTTCCATTTGCATGGGATATCTTTTTCCATCCCCTCACTTTCAATCTGTATGTGTCCCAAGGTCTGAAGTGGGTCTCTTGTAGACAGCATATATATGGGTCTTGTTTTTGTATCCATTCAGCCAGTCCATGTCTTTTGGTTGGAGCATTTAATCCATTTACATTTAAGGTAATTATCTATCTATCTATCTATCTATCTATCTATATATATATATATATATATTTCTATTACCATTTTCTTAATTGTTTTGGGTTTGTTTTTGTAAGTCTTTCCCTTCTCTTGTGTTTCCTGCCAAGAGAAGTTCCATTAGCATTTGTTGTAAAGTTCATTTGGTGGTGCTGAATTCTCTTAGCTTTTGCTTGTCTGTAAAGGTTTTAATTTCTCCGTCGAATCTGAATGAGATCCTTGCTGGGTAGAGTGATGGTGGTTGTAGGTTTTTCCCTTTCATCACTTTAAATATGTCCTGCCACTCCCTTCTAGCTTGCAGAGTTTCTGCTGAAAGATCAGCTGTTAACCTTATGGGGATACCCTTGTATGTTATTTGTTGTTTTTCCCTTGCTTTTCATATTTTTTCTTTGTATTTAATTTTTGATAGTTTGATTAATATGTGTCGTGGCATGTTTCTCCTTGGATTTATCCTGTATGGGACCCTCTGTGCTTCCTGGACTTGATTGTCTATTTACTTTCCCATGTTAGGGAAGTTTTCAAATATAGTCTCTTCAAATATTTTCTCAGACCCTTTCTTTTTCTCTTCTTCTTCTGGGACCCTTGTAGTTCAAATGTTGGTGCAGTTAATGTTGTCCCAGAGGTCTCCTCAATTCTTTTCATTCTTTTTTTCTTTATTCCACTCTGTGGTAATTATTTCCACTATTTTATCTTCCAGGTCACTTATGCGTTCTTCTGCCTCAGTTATTCTGTTCTTGGTTCCTTCTGGAGAAGTTTTAATTTCATTTATTGTGTTGTTCATCACTGCTTGTTACTCTTCAGTCCTTTTAGGTCCTTGTTCAATGTTTCTTCATATTCTCCATTCTATTTCCAAGATTTTGGATCATCTTTACTATCAATTTTCTGTATTCTTTTTCAGGTAGACTGCCTATTTCCTCTTCCTTTGTTTTGTCTGGTGGGTTTTTACCTTACTCTTTCATCTGCTGCATATTTCTCTATTTTCTCATTTTGTTTAACTTACTGTGTTTGGGCTCTCCCTTTTGAAGGCTGCAGGTTCATATTTCCCATTGTTTTTTGTGTCTTCCCCCAGTGGGTAAGGTTGGTTCAGTGGCTTGTGTAGTCTTCCTGGTGGAGGGGACTGGTGCCCGTGTTCTGGTGGGTGGGGCTGGATCTTATCTTTCAGGTGGGCAGGGCAGTGTCCAGTGGTGTGTTTTGGGGCGTGTGTTAACTTAGTATGATTTTAGGCAGCCTGTCTGCTAATGGGTGTGGTTGTGTTCCTGTTTTGTTAGCTGCTTGGCATGGGGCATTCAATACTGGAGCTTGCTGGCTGTTGGGTGGAACTGGGTCTTAGTGCTGAGACAGAGATCTCTGGGAGAGCTCTCACTGACTGATATAATATAGGGCCAGGAGGTCTCCGGTTTTCCATCATCCTGGACTCAGCTGTCCCACGTTGGAGGCTCAGGCCTGACACCTGGCTGGAGCACCAAGACCCTATCAGCCACACTGCCCAGAAGAAAAGGAAGAAAAAGTAAGGAAGAGAAAAAAAAATAAAATTAAATAAAAATAAATGTAAAAAATTATTAAAAATCATAAAATAAAAATTAAAAAAATTTTAAAAATAAAATAAAAAATTAAAAAAGAAGAGAGCAACCAAACCAATAAACAAATGCACCAGTGATAAGCAATAAAAACTAAACTAAGATAAACATAAAAATAAGGAACAAATCAGTCACAGACAGGTAACCTCAAGTCTACAGTTTCTCCCAAATTCCACCACCTCAATTTTGCGAACATTTGTTGTCTATTCAGGCATTCCACTGATGCAGGGTTCATAAAGTTGACTGTGGCGATTTAATCCGCTGCTCCTGAGGCTGCATGGAGAAATTTCCCTTTCACTTCTTCGTGTGCACAGCACCTGGGGTTCAGCTTTGGTTTTGGCCCCTCCTCTGCATGTAGACCACCCTCAGGTGTCTTTTCCCCACCCAGGCAGGAGGGGGTTAAAGCAGTGGCTGATTAGGGCTCTCTTGCTCACTCAGGCCAGGGAGAGGGAGGGGTACGGTAATCATAATTGGAATGTGGGGAGAGCCTGTGGTGGCAGAGGCTGGCGTGATATTGCAACAGCTTGAGGCACATCACATGTTCTCCCAGGGAAGTGGTCCCAGGAACTCGGGACCCTGGCAGTGGTGTGCTGCACAGACTCCCAGGGAGGGTGTGGGTAGTGACCTGTGCTTGCACACAGGGTTCTTGGTGGCAGCGGCAGCAGCATTAGCATTTCATGACCATCTCTGTGGTCTGAGCTGATAGTTGCGGCTTGCACCCTTCTCTGGAGCTCGCTTAGGTGCTGTTCTGCCTTCTGTGGGCACATTGCAAGGGAATCCCTTCTCCTCGTGCACCCTGAAACAACGATCTCTTGCCTCTTAGGCAGGAGCACACTTTTCCCGGACTCCCTCCCAGCTAGCTGTGGCATGCTAGCCCCTTTCAGGCTGTGTTCACACAGCCAACTCCAGTCCTCTCCCTGGGATCCGACCTCTGAAACCAGAGCTTCAGCTCCCAGTCCCCACCTGCCCCAGCGGGTGAGCCGACAAGCCTCTCAGGCTGGTGAGTGCTGGTTGGCACCGATCCCCTGTGCGGGAATCTCTTCACTTTGCCCTCTGCACCCACTGCTGTGCTCTCCTCCGAGTCTCCAAAGCTTTCCCCCTCTGCCACCTGCAGTCTCCACCCGCGAAGGGGCTTCCTAGTCTGTGGAAACCTTTCCTCCTTCACAGCTCCCTCCCAGAGGTGCAGGTCCCATCCTTATTCTTTTGTCTCTGTTTTTCTTTTTTCTTTTCCCCTACCCATGTACGTGGGGATTTTTTTGCTTTTTGGGAAGTCTGAGGTCTTCTGCCAGTGTTCAGTAGGTGTTCTGTAGGAGTTGTTTCACATGTAGATTTTTTTTGTTTGTTTTGGTTTTTTTGCGGTATGCAGGCCTCCACTGTTGTGGCCCCTCCCATTGTGGAGCACAGGCTCCAGACGCGCCGGCTCACAGCTCACGGGCCTAGCCACTCCGCGGCATGTGGGATCCTCCTGGACCAGGGCACGAACTCGTGTCCCCTGCATCAGCAGGAGGACTCTCAACCACTGTGCCACCAGGGAAGCCCTGTAGATGTATTTTTGATGTAGGTGTGGGGAGGAAGCTGATCTACACGTCTTACTCCTTCACCATCTTGAAGGTCCCCTATTAGGATACATTTTAGACGTCAATAACAATTATGGCATGTTTGGAAGGTCTGTATTGAATTGTGCCTCCTATAACATTGATGAAAATTAAACAGTGAGGTAAGGAACAACAACTCATGTTACAATCGGTACAGCAAGTTTTGCACCTAGCAATATGGAAGGTCATTTTTAGTCCGGAATTTGGAGGATAGATGGAGAAGAGTAAACCCTACCCAAATATAACATATGCTATGCAGTTCTGTAATACATATTTAATGCATGCTCAAAGATATTCTCAACAGTTGATTCATTTCAACCAACTTAATCCTCACAACAACCGTATGAGATGGGGACCACTGTATGAACTTTGCATATGAGGAAACCGTGGCACACAGAGGTAAAATAACTTGTCTGACTTCACACAGCAAATAACAAGTGATACTGGAGAGTAAACCGAAGCATTCTGAATTCATATTCTGTGTTTATAGCTACTATATTCTACAATTTCCTTACTTTGTGGTAAATTTATTTGCTTGCTTTGGGATATTTTACTGTAGGTTGATTTGTGCAAATTTCCATGAACAAAATGGGGTGATTCATTATATGAGTTGGTGTCTACATCAAGTACAGGATTAAAACTACTCTTGACCATGGATCTAAATAAACAAATTTACATTGTATTACATAAGGGCAACTACTGGTAAATAATTAAAATATTTTGCATTTATATGGAAATTTGTAATTTTCTATCTCCATATACATTACCTCATTTATCCCTCATAACCACATGTGAATGGAATAGTGTACTCATTTTAAAAATGAGTAACTGAGGCTCAGAGAATTTAAGAGATTTGTTCAAGGTCACACAATAGATGGAACTGACCTCTCTGCAAACTGAGTAGACATCAGTTATGAATCTTAGTATCTCAATGGAAGTTCTCTTATACCATTTCTTAAGCAGTCTTATTCCTGACCTTGGTCTTACAGTGGCAACTTCAGCCCCTAATCAAGATGTGTGTGTCTGGAGGTGGAATAAATGACTAGGTGACTATAAATGTTCATGCCTGGAGTCCTATGATTTTCTGTTTTCTGAGGATGTGACCTGATTGAACACACGAAGAGACAATATGAACCATATTTTACAGAAGCTTAATTAACCTTGGAGTTTCTATGGGGAAAATATTATTAACAATGCATCAGTCTGAATTGTTGTCAAAGATAGGGCAACAACAATATAGCACAGACTCTGAAGTTTGAGGATTTATGTTAATCAGAGTAATAAATGGTAGTTCATATAACAAATAATCTGAAAACTTAAGTGTCTCAATATAACAAATAGTTATCTTTTTCTCAACACAAATCCTAGGTTGTTCCTTGTGGGCAGCTCTTCTCTTGTAGCTCTGCCATGTCAGAGTCGTCTACTTCTAGTCACAAGGAGATAGAGATGGTGAAGAATGAGAGCATGGAAGATTGCACAGAGGGTTTTAGAAGCCAGAAACTGAAGTGGTGCACATCACTTCCACATATAACTTATTACTCAGAGTTTAGTCACATGGTCCCTTTTAGAGCAAGGGAGGAGGGGCAGGGCATTCTGGATAGCATTGCCTTCCTGTGTTGTAAGGAAGAAAAGCAAATTTGATGAAGCCCATAGCATTCTCTCTGCCACTGGAGAGGTGCATCAAGGGTCCTACCGGCCCCACATGTACCCCCTACCAGCCCTTCCCATAGGATCACAAATTCCCACTTTTAGATTCAAGCATGGTTGAACAAGAGCATATATTTATGTGTGGTGTGCATGATTGAAATGATCTCAGCTGCCTCTGCCATCCTTTTATCTTGCCAGGGAAAACCAGCCATAGGGCATTTATAATATTTATTGAAAGCACACTAAAATCATCATGATTGCTGTGGTCCTCTTCCATCATCTTCATCAGTAGTACCTTAGTGCAGATACTGAGATATAGTATCTTACAATCCACAGAGAACTTTTCAAATTTGCTATCATTTAAATTTCACCATATTCTGAACCAGTCAGGTAGGAAGCATATTATAGAAACCAAAGTTCTGAGAAGTCAGAAATTTTCCCTTATTGGATGCAGCTAGGAGGTAGCCAAGCTGAAACTAGAACCTAGGTCTCAGATAATTGGCATCTAGTATGGTACTTTCCATTCTGCTGATTTACCTCTCACACTTACAGCATCTGTAGAGCGATTCCTACATGAGGTCTAGCCAAGAAGGAACTCTGAAATATTGAAACAGATTTTAATTTTTTTTTAGTATGGGCTTCATCACAGAGTCAAAAGCTCTGTCAGTCAGTAAGTATTTACTGAGTACCCACACAATGGAATGACACTGTTATGCAATGCCTTTGAAAGGAATTTATACTTTGTTAAGTATTTGAAAATTGACTTTCACAGGATGAAGAGCATTTGCCTTACATTTGAGCGGAATATTGATCTGAGAGCAGTACCACTTTGGACAATTTCAGTACAGCAAGATTTTATGTTGCTGATAAATCAGGCCAGTTTTTCTTTTGACCTGACCTGGAGACAGTGACAAAAGAAAAAAATCAATTAGTATGTTGGGAGAAAATTTCTTCCACTGTCCACACAAATAATCAATACCCTGATAACTAGACTGTGATAAAAATAAGAATTCAAGTCCATATGTTAAAAACATACAGGTGAAAACAGCTAGAGATGTTCAGCCTTGCCTGACTCTGATGCTTCTGGGCTAGCAGATGTTGGCAATGCCATTGCAATGGAAGATCTCACTGCACACGTGGCTTAAAGACAAACATGAATTCCCTACTCTCTGCCTCTATATCTAGGACTTACATATGAGATTACCTTCTGTGAGTTAAGTTGTATAACTCTAAAACAACCTGCAATATCAAAGATCAACAGTCTACAGAGTTACCTAAAGAAACAGAATAGATATCTAATACAAGGCTTCCAAGCTTTTCACTGTCAGAAGGAAGGTGTGTCAGCCATAGAATCAGATAATAACAGCTACGTTATTTATACACCTACAATGTGCCAGGCATATGCTAACCATGTTCCATGCATATGTTTAGTCAATCTGTGTGAGAAGCAATGACTAAAGTATCCTTTTTATCATCCTCATTTCACAGATAAGGCAACCAAGGCTTAGGGTCATCAAGTGAAATTTTCCAGGTCATGAAGCTAGTGAATTATGGAGTCAAAATCAGGATTCAGATATATGTGGGTCAGATTTCAGGACTTGAACAGAAGCTCAAGTGGTTTGCCACCTGTCTGCTCAACAGAATCACCTATGGGGCTTGAAAATAGAAATGCCTCTGTTCTGCTTTATATACTAGATCTGAATTCTAAGGACTGAGTCTGAAAATCTGTACTTGGAAAAGTCTTTAAGATGAGTCTATTCTGCAGTGAAGAAAGAACAATTCAACTAAGCTATACTGCCCAGAGAAAGGAGAGTTACTATGTTTGGAAGAATAATAAGTTGGTCCCCATTATTCTAGTCCCTTGATGGACATACACTGTATAATCTCCTCTCTTGAGTGCGAATGGGGCCTGTGAATATGATAGGATAGTGCATAGCTTGATTAATTGACATGTCAAAGGTGATGGAATAGTCATTCCTGTGTTTGTTACTTTATATGAGACTCCGTCTTAGATTGGATGAGAGATTCTTCTGCTGGCCTTGAAAAAGCAAACAGCCATATTGTGAGAGGGCTATCTAGTAAGGAATTGTGGGAGTCTTCTAGTAGCTGAGAACAAACCTCTGCCGGCAACCACTGAGAAAAGGGGAACTTACTCTGACAACCTCAAGGAACTGATTTTGCTACCATCATGTGACTTTAGAAGAGGATCCTAAGTTCCAGAAAGGAAGCCAGAGCAGCCAACACGTGGTCTTCATCCTTGTAAGACCCTGATTTGAGAACCTAGTTAAGCTATGCCCAGACTCCTGACTCATAGAAACTGTGAAATAATAATCGTGTGTTGTCTTAAGCTACTAAGTTTGTATAGCTTGTTGTACAGCGATAGATATCTAATACAATTGTCAAGGAAAAATTATCTTTGTCCATTCAAGCATAGTCCAGGGGAAGAGGCTGCACTGGTCCAAGAAGGTCAGCAGTGTTACTGCAGTGAGAAGCACATCCCCGAAGTAGCTATTTAGCTACACCCCTTCTTCTGATTCCATGCTAACCATGCATACTTCTGAATTTTATTTGACTTCCCCCGTAGGTGTACCTAAAATATATGTTAACTGAAGGACAGGAGAGCTTTGGTCCCTTGACCATGTCATATAACATGACAAAGGAATTAACTGGCATTCTGGTTTACACCTCACTGTCTGTGACCTTAGTTAGTGTGGGTCTCCTGGTGAGAGAGCAACCATTTTGGGTGCTAACAAGTCAAGCTTCTAAAGCACCTTCCTCTGGAGAGAGCCCTGTGCATCATTGCTCCTCAAATGAATAAAGATCTATTACATGCCTACTATTACATGTCCTAGACTCTATCAGCTCCCATTGTGGGTGCTTTTATTGAAATTTCTTCATCAACAAGATGCTCAATTGATAAAAGCAGCCAAGCAACTGAACAAGAAAAAAATACCAAGTGAGACTAGCATGGACACATATACACTACCAAATGTAAAATAGATAGCTAGTGGGAAGCAGCCGCATAGCACAGGGAGATCAGCTCGGTGATTTGTGACCACCTAGAGGGGTGGTATAGGGAGGGTGGGAGGGAGATGCAAGAGGGAGGAGATATGGGGATATATGTACACATATAGCTGATTCACTTTGTTATACAGCGGAAACTAACACACCATTGTAAAGCAATTATACTCCAATAAAGATGTTAAAAAAAAATCAAGCGGAGTGGTATATGGAAGCAGAGAGATGAAAAAAATTATATATATATATTAGTATAGGGTATTGCCCCAAATGTAAAGCATCTGTTTTCTTTCTTACATGACAGAAATTTTTGCAGCACGGCATTCACAAGTTTGACATTCACTGTGTTTTATCTGGGATTTCTTCACTGGTAAAAATCATCTCAGCGAGCACTGTGCACTGGAATTCTGTCTCCATTTGTTTTAATAGCTGGTGTAATGGAGGAATTCTGGTGCCAATGTCCTCTATTTGTCCTCTACTGCACTCTTACCTGGGAAGCCACAGGAAGCAGTACAATAGCTAATTTCTAGATAAGTATATCTTAGGATACCATACAAAAATCAGATGCTGTTTTGGACTGCCAGATTGAATTTTCTAAAAATAATAGCTTAGTTGTAGCAGCAATAGAGTACATATTTCTTCTCTGATGCGTTTCTATCCACTGATACTGAAGATGGGCAGTTAAAGGAATGAAGCCTATTATTACCATCCTTCTGCAAGCCCGGATTTATCACAAATTCACACATTTTCCTGCCTATCTCAGGCTCAGTTACCAGGATGTTTATGAAATGTCGCTAAAGGAAAAGGGAGGTGCTTGAGTAAGGATGAACTGCAGCTGTATTTTCTCAAGCACTGGTTGGTATCAAGTTCTACAAATACGAATTAGAGGATTGTCCTGTTTGCTGTGAAAATGCAGTTGCTGTCCTTGACAATTATAGTTAAATTGCAATATTTAGGGAACATTTGATCTGGATCAGCTCCATGTTAGATGGGGGGTAGACAGTGATGAACTAAAGTTAACACAGCTTCTGTCCTCATGGCAGCTAGAGTTACTTGAAGAGACAGAGAAATAACAAGTTAATTACCCTAAAATGTGATACATTCTTGGACAGGACGAGTAGTAGTAAAAGTAGAAAAATAGTAATTGCTTATGCTTATATGATTCTTTCCAGATTTATCTTAATAACTGTAGAGAAAGGTGTGATTAACCTCTGTATTAGCTCTGAGGAAACTGAGGTAAGGTTCAGAGAGATTAACTGACATGCTGAAGACCACTTGCAACGAATTCCCTGGTGGTCCAGTGGTTAGGACTCCACGCTCCCATTGCCAGGGGCCCGGGCTTGATTCCTGGTCAGGGAACTAAGATCCTGTAAGCTGCGTGGTGTGGCCAAAAAAAAGACCATTTTCAATGCACTAACTCAAACCTGCTCTATTAAAACTCTGAATCCAAGGTAGCTTCATCAATTCTCAAAGCAGAAACTTTCTATAGAGACAATGAATTATCAGGTGGGAGAGCTCTCATGTGAATGAATATAATGAGGGGAAATGAATGATTAAAAAGGAGGACGAGGTGAAAAGCTCATAATTAGAGGCCTCCTACTGTTGAAGTGGAAGCTGAAGAATGAGGTAGCAGGGAGGGATGCAGGATATGGAACCAAGGAAACAGCAGAACTAGTAGTGAAGGGGCCCTTATAAAGTCTAGCACACCCCCTGCTTTCATTGCATATCTCTGTGTATAACTAAAAGACCTACTTTCTTCAGTTATGTGAACACAGGAATGCATATGGCTAAGTAGATGTAAGGTTTATGGAGTTTGAAGAGGGACAAGTGTTTCTCATCCTGGTCCTTTTGTCAAAGAGGTGCTATTTACAAATTACAGAGAGTGCACATCTCTCTTCGGTTGGTACTATTATTTCTATACCATGAGGACTGCCATATGACTTCCATAGATGCCCAAAGGTATTGAGGAATTGAGTTTGTGCCATATCTGCTAGCCTATTTAGTGACCCCACTGTGGGAAAGTATCAAGGGTCAAGGAGCAGGGGCAGAGCCTGTTTCTATACCCCATCTCCTTCCTGGCTATGCCTCCATATGGTGGAGGTGGATAGGAGAAAGCATCATAGAGACTGTCCTAGGAGATATACTTCAGCTATTCACATGTGACTTGTAGGTGATGCGAATCTCCTATTCGCTCCTGGTTCAGGAGCAAGCAAGCATATGCTGCTTATGGGCATCCATAAGCATCTTCTGGATCAAGTGTAATGCAAGAGAAAGGAAGGAATAGATAGTCAGCCTTCCTTTGTACTTCCCAACTATGGCGAGGGATGCAGAATCCTGACTATCCACAGACACTCATGAAATTGGCAGTGCTTTTAAGAAATGGCAACATGTTTATTGAGGGAGCTAATATTTGGCAGTAGCTTCTCATGCTGGACATTTTTCATGGCATCCCCATGGTCCAAAAAGTCATTGGCAATACATTGGCTGCAATGGTTTGGCATCTACCTTAAAGAAAAACGTCAAAGATAGCTCAGAAATAAATATAAGAAGAAAAATAGAATATTACAATTTCTTTAATAGCAAGGGTACAGCCTATGTCTTAGGAAAGTGGAGGGGTAAAGAGTAGTAGGAAGGTGTAGTAGATAGGGTCCCAATAGAGAAGAGACAATATACTCAAAATAGGATAGTTAAACTCACTCCAAAGGGACACTTTATTAATTTGTGCATATAGGGGAACCTTGAGAGAGGATTCAGTAGTAAGGGGAGGGAGCAGCTACCAGAACTTGAAAACAGAAAGTCTTACATAATTGCCTTAGGAGGCATAGTGACCTCTAGTTTGGGATACACTTATTCAAGGTGACTCCCTATAGGGAAGGGTGTTGCCTAGGGGAATTAATATTCCTAGCTTACTCTCCTCCTTTCTTCTGATATCCCATTGGGGCTGTCCAATGGCCTCATTCAACAGGAATCCAGAAGATATGGGACCCCACTGATACTGTCAATATAGGTCAGACTTCTGAGGCAGAGCGACAGTACAGAAGGGCTAAGAATGGATCTGGAGAAGCAAAAGGAGAATATCTAAACCAGAAACTAATGATTCCTATACACTAGAGTGAGAGGGCACTAAATCCTATTGCTTAGCTTTTTTTTTTGGATGCCTTCCACATACCCCAACCACTGCACATCTAAACCCTTATCCTTACTCGACATAAAGTTCAAATCCTTGTCTTACACAAAGCCTTTCATGATAAACAACTACTCTCCCATGGTGGGTTATTTTTCCTTCTTATAGTTCTTTGCCTCTTCTAACTTAAATCCTTTTATTGTAGCTGTTTTTGACCGCATCCTTTCTCTCTCACCAGACTCTGAGCCTCTGGAAGACAGAGCCTGCATTTGCTACATATCTGTGTGTCCTCTATTGCTCAGTGTAAGGCCTTATGGATAAAAGGTGTGCAATGCAAGAAATCTGCAACACCAAGAGCCAAATAGTCACGTACCATAAAGATAATAGCTATCCTTGTATAACATAATGTTTAAATGCTTCTGCTGCTTACTAGCTCTGTGACATGGGCTAAGTTTATTAATCTCTTTGAAACTGAGTTTCTTTATCTATAAAAATAGAAATAATAGAATTAACGACAATAATAATATATTTCTTACAAAGTCATGATGCAACATTAAAAAGCATCATAAATCTTGGAATGTGGTAAATTCTCAATATTTTAAATTATCACTTTTATTGTAAAAGAAAGAATAATGAATACAAAATTTAAAAAATTGAAAAAAGAGAATTGCTTTCTGTTAAGGTCTTCCCAGCAGAAGGATTTTTGAATATTTTTTCCAAATAGTATTTCTTAGCCTAAGGGAGCTTTTAGGAATTTATTATTATCATTTTTGTTTTTTTGCAGTACGCAGGCCTCTCACTGCTGTGGCCTCTCCCGTTGCGGAGCACAGGCTCTGGATGCGCAGGCTCAGTGGCCATGGCTCACGGGCCCAGCCGCTCCGCGGCATGTGGGGTCTTCCCGGACCGGGGCACGAACCCGTGTCCCCTGCATCGGCAGGCGGACTCTCAACCACTGTGCCACCAGGGAAGCCCAGGAATATATTATTTTTAATCATTAAAACATGGACTTTGCTTAAATAAGGCTAAACTGTTGGTAAAGTACAGTATTTTGAGAGTATTGAAACTCATAGGTAAATATTTGTAAGGTTTCACAGATTATTGAGGTGCCTATGGTTTGAATGTGCCCTGTCCCTAATTCATGTGCTGAAATCCTAATGCCCAATGTAATGGTATTGGGGGTAGGGCATTTGGGAGGTACTTAGGTCATAAGGATGGAGCCTTCATGAATGGGATTAGTGCTCTTATAAAGGAGAACCCACAGAATTCCCTAGCCCACTTCTACCGTATACAGACACGGCCAGAAGACACCAGCTATGAACTAGGAAGAAGGTTCTCACCAAAACCTGACCATGCTGGTGCCTTGATCTTGGAATTTCCAGCCTATAGAACTGTGAAAAGGAAATTTCTGTTGTTTATAAGCTACCAAGTCTGTGGTATTTTGTAACAGCAGCCTGAACAGATGAAGACGAGGCTTAGGAAACATTTTTTAAATGTCTACAACCTGACAGAGTTACTTTTTTGCACTTTGGGGTTTTGAACAAGATGGATTCATTGCACAAAAGGGCACCACTG
Organism: Mesoplodon mirus; assembly: GCF_964341445.2. Lineage (NCBI taxonomy): Eukaryota > Metazoa > Chordata > Mammalia > Artiodactyla > Ziphiidae > Mesoplodon > Mesoplodon mirus. Next base: position 129,510,766 of record NC_138981.1, on the reverse strand, counting down.
GTAGCCGTTTAGAATGGCAATGGCCAGAAACAGCCTGGAAACTTCACATTAGCTGGCAGAATATCTCCAAATATTTCTTTCTTAAAAATTCTAATGATGAAAGAAGAGTTCAGGTTAGATGACTGTTCAGTCCCCAGCTGCCCTACAGAGAATGCCAATTAAGCCCAAATCACATCCTGGAGGTACAGCATGTGGCCCTCTAATCATTTATCTATCCCTAATGATGACCAGCTCATACCAAGGAGCAATTTCTCCTTATAGTCCAGTATGATTGATTGAAATCAAACCCTAATTTAAATGTGATTATACCAATGAATTGCATACCTTCTGTTGGTTATAAATCATAGTAATGCTAGAAGTTTTGTTCTCAGCACAGACTTAATTTGCAGCTTTTGACTTCCTGGATATGGGTAAGTCAGGCCCTTTCAGTGAGAATTTATGCCTTACCATGTCTTTGAGAGTCAAAAGCAACAATATGCCTCAACTTTCCTCCTGGTCTGCCAGTATCCTATTGGCAAATTTCTGTGGCACAGGCTAGTGTGATTCAGCCTATCATAGAGCCAACTTAGTCCCTTCTTACAGGGACCCTTTCTACAAGTTTGTACATGGTGATCAGGGTTATATTCTTTGAGAAAAGGTGCTCTGGATCTCCGAGGGCAAGTTCAAAACCTGGAAGCTCTACCTGGAAAGATTTAGATTCCCTGTTGAAGAATCATTCCCTCTAGAACACCTCTACAGGGCTCAAAAGCTTAAGAAGTACCAAACGTGCTGGTGGAAGCTCACTTGTTTTAACTGTATGCTATGTTTCACAACCTGTGTCCTTCATAAAACCAGAGTTCTGTTATGAAAACAAAAATATCTACCCCAAAGCAGTCTGAGCCCCACTCTTAATTGGCTCAAGCATGGCTCATCAGGATACAACCAATGATGAGAACGTGGCCATTGGCTTGGTCTTTCTTTTACTTAGAAGAATGTGTGTAATAGATATACATTATCCATTCATTTCCATTTCTATACCTCAGTTGGACAGAGCTTTAGCTGGGTTCTACAGTTATGACATGATTTCCTTCCCCTCTGTGTACATCTGTTTAAGAAAGTGCAGTCTATGACTCTGAATTCGGGTAGGTGCAAACCCTAGGAAATGTGTAGTATCATATGATTCATGCCAAGATAAAGCACCAGACTAAGAAATCCAATGCTTTTCGTCAGCCACTACCTATTCCACAGTGATTGCAAACCAAGGTTCAGAATATCATTTCCTTAGCTCTTGCCGCAGTGTTAAGCTTTTTACCTTTGAAGACAAGCAGAATTTAAATGAGGCCCATAGAACTATGTGCACTATAGATATGGCTTACACTCTAATCCACATTTGCAATATCACTATGAAATGGATCCACCTGTTTTACCATTCCTTATTGCCTAAAAGAAGGAAACTACTATCAGCACTGAATATTCACCTCAGAAAAAACAACCATCAGAAATGAACTAGCCATGCCCTACATCACTGTTTAGGGTTTTTTTAAAGGTGTATTTATCCCAGGGAATCCCTTATTATCCTGATGTTACTCCACATACAACTCTGTACATCCCAAAGTCTACCTTAGTTTTACATTCTTTTGCAACTACCAGGGATTCACTGTTTCCATTGAATCATTCAGATTTTGTCTCCAGTGTCAGCTTGTCTCCAAATTGATCAATACATGCAAACAGACCAAACAGAATCCCAGTCAGCTTTTTTGTAGAATTTGACAAGCCGATTATAAAATTATTATTGAAATGCAAAAGATCTAGAATAACCATAATGATCTGCGAAATAAAGAAGAATTTTTGAGGACTCATATTGTCCGATTCAACAACCTACTTTAAAGACTACAGTAATCCAAATAGAGTAGTATTGGCATAAAAATAGATGTACCAATCAAAGGAACAGAAGAGAGGTTTTAGACATAGAACCACACATATATGGTCAATTTATTTTCAATAAAGGTGCTAAGATAATTGGAAAAGGATTTTTTAAGTAGCCAAAAAAACTGGATATCTACATGCAAATATTTATACATATAGGTGTATATAGAGATAGATACAGATATGTGTATATACATATATGCATATATAATATTAATGTATATATACCTCAAGCCATATAGAAAAAATAAATTGAATTATATCACTGATGTAAATATAAGAATTTGAACTATAAAACTTCTAGGGAAAATGTAGAATAAAAATTTTTGTGACCTTGGATAGGGAAAACATTCCTTAGAAATGATATACAAAGTAAAAATCATTTTAAAATGACACATTGGGCTTTATCCAAAATAAAAACTTTTCATTCAAGACAAACTGTCAAAAAACGAACATGCAAGCCACAGACTGGGAAAATGCCAAATGTTCACCAACTGATGAATAGATAAAACAGTTTTGTGTTCTATACAATGGAATACAATTCAGAAATGGAAAGGAATGAACTACTGATATACGTAGCCATATCGATGAATCTCAAAGCAACATAAGGGAAAGAAGCCAAACACAAATCTCTAACCACTGTATGATTTCATTTATATAAAATAGTAGAAAAGACAAAACTACAGTTGCAGAAGGCAGATCTATAGTTACCAGGGCCTGGAATTGGGAAGAGGAGAATGGCTGCAAAAAGTCCAGAGGCAACTTCAGGAGATAATGCAAATATAATATATCTTTGTTATGGTTGTGGTCAAAAGACTACATACATTTGTCAAAACTCACTGAATAGTACAGTTAAAACTGGTGGATTCATTTTATGGAAATTATACCTCAATGAAACTGATTAAAATATACTTGATGAAAAAGATATATATGTGTGTTTATACATATTTGATACATAGGTTTATAAACTTCATATGTATGTATACTTGATATTTAATAAAGATAAGTGTCAGCTTTGTAGCCTCTTTCCTTAGGTATTGTGGGTATAATAGTTGCTAATAATTAAGCTACACAATAAATACCATCGGAACGAGTAAATCAAAGTATTATTAATTATAATACCAATTTTTAAAATTAAAAGAACATATGAATTTGCACAAGTGTATTTCTTTTTGACCAATAGAGGCACACCGCTCACCACCCCTTTGATAAGAACAATCACTAGATGGGGCCTGGGGCAAATATGTAGGAAGGTGAGTGCGTAAGATATGCGTAAAGCAGACACTGGTTGGGCAGGGGATGTACAGAGAGCAAGAGAGCAGCCATCTGGAGTGGCCTGACCATACACTGCACCCCTACATACCCTGCACGACCCTTACAGTCTTGGTCCGCCCCTCTTCCTAGATATCCCTGGGGTCAGGTATGTAGGGGGCACTGCAACCAGATACCACAAATACAATACAGACACAAGCAGCTAAAGAGTATCAAGGGTAAGATACCTAGTATGCTAAAAACAGTCATTTGTCAGGATGCGGAGCCAAGCGCTTGCCAGGTCAATGGAAAGGGAGTCAACAGCAGCAGTGCCCTGTCCAGTTATAAGGAAGGTAAGGACACCCCTGGTTTTCACCAACCCAGAGCCACCCCTATGGGGAGGTGAAGGCCCAGCTTTAAGGAAACATTCTGGTGGCCTAGCCAGGAATCAGCGGTCACAGTACAGATCTGTCACCTCATGTTATGTTGAGTGCCATTAGGGGTGGACCCATTAGGTCTTCCCAAACAAAAGACAGTTAATCCCACTATTTGCACTTGTGTGTCCAGAAGCCAGCCTATTCCATTCCACACAGTATAGCCCAGGGCTCACGGGCAGTCAGTTGTACAGTAACGTTTACCAGCGGGGGTCCTTCTGATGTATTGGCATGTGGGACAGAAAGATGGTGAGAGTTTCTCCCCCATGGTCAGTAGTCCCCACATAGTCACAGTAGCCGGGTCAATTTTGCATGAGTGTATTTGTTGACTGACTGATCGATTACCAGCATGCATGAATAATTACCTTGAGAACTGTTCTAGTTGTCTGAACGTCATGCTATATGCAGGAGTTTCATGCTTACAAAATGGACAATTATCAATTAACTCAAACTCATATTCTACCTGAAATCAACTAGGGGTGAGCAGAAGCAACAGAAACAGAAGGTCAATCAATAGTTGCCAGATCTTGGAATACAGGCAAAATAAAAGAATTCAAAACCATAAAAGATCCGGGAAGTAAATACATTCAAATGTCAGGGAAGAAAAATAAGGTTAAAACCCTCTAAAGCACCCATGTATGTGCACAGCATTATTTTGCTTCACTTCAGCTACCTCTGACTAACTAATTATATTAATTATATTCACTAAGCAAAGATCTCAGCAGTGCGTACCTGTGTTATAATGAAGTGTCTGCTTATTCTTAGTCCCAAAAGAGATCTGCAGTTCACAAAGACTCTGCCATATGGAAAACTGTGAAGCCAGCTGCCATAAGGACTCCGTGGAATATGTCAGACTAAAAGATATAAGTGATAAACAAATTAATAGTTATCCTAATGCATCTGGCACGAGAAAAAGTCTATCAGTACATTTATTGTGGATGAAGGAATGTCATTGATTAATCTGCAATCTCCTGCTGTTCATCCGTCAATAGCTCCTTTTAGAAGTTGTGACCCTCTTTGCCACATTAGGTAAACATTTCATATAAGTAGTAGTGCTTCTGTATATTCATAAAACCACTTTCTAGATGATCTAACCAGACCTACACCTTACATTTTCCTAAACTGAACTCTCCAAGCCACCAATTTCACAATATCTTCTCTTATATAATTCTTACCATATCCCTGCAACGTAGTATGAAGTATCATCTTCTTGGTCTTCACTTTGGCTCTTCTCTAGTATGTTCTATATCCCACACCCCGGTGCTGCAATTTGGGGGAGGCACAGGTAGGGTTATACTCAACCAAACTACCTATGACCAAGGCACAGAATTAGGGCAACTATCTTTGTAGCTCAGTCGGCTCCTACAGTGGGCGTGAATTACCATGGTAAGAAAACACTGTTTATGCTCCTCATAGTGTATTAGCCCAGGCTTAGAAGTAATAACTGTTTGACAGTCTAACAACTGTCTTCATCTAGTAAGCAGTGAAGTGGTTCAGCAGTATTAATTCTTTGTACAAGAAAAGCACGGTATTACTGCCCAAAGAGGATTTGAAATTGTTCTCTCATTTGAGAAGTGGATACAGTTTTATGTAACTTATGTAGCCATCACCTTGAACAAGTACAGTGTAATCATAAAGCACATTTATTATTGTGATTTTTGTTTTCATTGAACCCTTATATTTATTTAGTTTGGCTATTTCTTTCTGTATCTCTGGGAAAAAAAGAAACAAAAATGCTATGGGACTCATGGATTTTTAAAATAATTTTTATGTAATACAGGTCCTCTGAGAACAAATAAAATATACAGCCCCATGTAATAATTAAAACTGCATATTTAATAGAAAGTTAAAGCTCCTCTCCTCCCCTTGAAGTCAGTGAAAGGGATATGTTCTTTTCACACCTTGTCTTTCAATTCCTCTTTCCCCTACTGGGTAATTCAGGTTTATATTCTAACCAGGGTTTGAGCAGGGGGAGGGAGGAGAGGTAATGGAGTCGGACTCTCTGTATATGACTAATACTGACCTGGGAATCTAAGTCTGCCATTCTCTGAACTTAAGGCTGCCTTTCTGGCAGGGTGATTCATGGGTTCCTAAGGCATGACACATTTCTGGACAGGCTTATCTGCAGTTTCCTTGATGAGGGCTGTACCCATCAGAGTCCCACAGGGTACAGATGGCATCCTCAAATCCAGATCATTTGAAGAAGGTTTACTTTAAGAGGGACTATTTACAAAACTGGAGGTGGAGCATATGCAGACCACAAGGGAAAGTGAAATAACCTGGGGTTAGTGACAGGGGGAGTTACCACCTCTAGCCCTGCATGGATAAGGGAAGGGAGTGGTCACCAGTACCCAGAAGGAAACAGTCATGTAGAGAAAGTCAATAGAAGAAAAACAGAGACCTTTGGTAAAATGGATATGAAAGGTTGAGGGGCCTCAGAGAAAAAGAGCTAGGAAACAAATATCCTGACCTGATCTCCTCCTTCCCTCAGATGTTCTGATGTGGATCCCCACTGGGAAACCCAACTGGAAGCCAAAGGGCAAGGGAACCCTTTGGTGTAGTGCATAAAGGTTAGCCTTCCAGAGCAAGGAGCAGATATAGAAGGGTAGAGAGAGGATGTTGAAGAACAGATGGATGGGAGCCAGAACAAGCACCAATTAATCTCTCTTCTGTTTCCTCTCTAAAACTGCCTTCAGCCCCTAGCATCTTCTAATATCCACAATTTCCCTCTGCTAAGGTCTATTACTATTCTAGGTGTCCCTCTTGCTCAGAACCAAAGATACTGATAATATGGACATGACCCTTTAAGTCTACAGGAAATGCTCATCAGTTTTCACAACAAACTCAGGAAGTATAAGCAGCCCTATAAAAATGTCTTTAATTTGGTTCACCAATGGGTAACCAACTTGTCTCATGCCATTTAGACTTCTCTGGCATGAATGAGAATTAGGCAAAACTGTAAGGGACACAAATTAAGACATCCATGTAGTCCTCTTAAACTCCTTTCCATAGACTTGAGGTGAGGGGCAAACACTCCTCACCTCTACTTCTGCTTGAATGTCAAGAAGACCATGGATAACCTTAGATTCATACTTCCAAAGCTTAGTATCCTCAGCTGAAAGAGACCATATATTTAGTTTTTTCTGGAAGAAAAATGTTGATATATACTCTAATTGTCCCAGTTTGGGATATGCACTTGTCACTGAACAGTAACCAGGAATAGAAGTACTATTTTTGGTCCAACCTGGGTGATGCTCTCCTCTGTGGCTGGAGTTGAGGATCCATATGACTGAAGGCCCTACAAGTACCAGATTCCCAAAGGAACCAGATGCAGGATGATGGTAAAATCTGCTTATTAGACAAAATTGTACCTATTATTTTTTCTATAGTATGAACCCAGAATCTTAAAAATGAGCTTTAGAAAATTCCAAGGTCAATAAAAATTCTAAACAGAATCCTGAACAGATGACATGTAATACGTAGTGCTACTTGATGTGGGAGGACTCAAGGGTATGCATAACTGAAATGCATGGTCAAGGACAAGTTTAAGGCAGATCAAAAACTACAGGAGATGATTTACTGAAGGTCCTGGAAAAGGCATTGCTTTAACACCTTAATCACAAAACTCCTGTGGTTCTCAAAACTGCACTTTATAACAGACTTTGACACTTGCAAATTTGACTTGTAAGACTGCAACCCCCTGTTCACTTTTTTTTCTTTTACATCTTTATTGGAGTATAATTGCTTTACAATGGTGTGTTAGTTTCTGCTTTATAACAGTGAATCAGTTATACATATACATATGTTCCCATATCTCTTCCCTCTTGCATCTCCCCCCCTTCCATCCTCCCTATCCCACCCCTCTAGGTGGTCACAAAGCACTGAGCTGATCTCCCTGTGCTATGTGGCTGCTTCCCACTAGCTATCTATTTTATGTTTGGTAGTGTATATATGTCCATGCCACTCTCTCACCTTGTCACAGCTTACCCTTCACCCTCCCCATATCAAGTCCATTCTCTAGTACGTCTGTGTCTTTATTCCCATCTTACCCCTAGGTTCCTCATGACAGTTTTTTTCTTAAATTCCATATATATGTGTAAGCATATGGTATTTGTCTTTCTCTTTCTGACTTACTTCACTCTGTATGACAGACTCTAGGTCCATCCACCTCATTACAAATAGCTCAATTTCATTTCTTTTTATGGCTGAGTAATATTCCATTGTATATATGTGCCACATATTCTTTATCCATTCATCCGATGATGGACACTTAGGTTGTTTCCATCTCCTGGCTATTGTAAATAGCGCTGCAATGAACATTTTGGTACATGAGCAGTATGTTTCAAAGTTTAGTCCTCCTAACCATCACTTGAGGGACAGGTTACAAAAATCTCTGGCATTCCTCACAGAAATTTTGACATAGTAAACATAAGATGAAACCCAGGAGTCAGCATGTTAAACAAGCATGAGGTGATTTTAAAAGATGGCCCATAAACTGATAAAAATAAAAACAAAAACATCAAAAATACTTTAAAATTATTTGCCCTTGCAAAGCGGAGAGATCCGCACACAGAGGATCGGTGCCGAGCGGCACTCACCAGCCCGAAAGGCTTGTCTGCTCGCCCGCCGGGGCGCGCAGCGCTGGAAGCTGAGGCTCGGGCTTCGGTCAGAGCGCAGGGAGAGGACTGGGGCTGGCGGCGAGAACTCAGCCTGAAGGGGGCTAATGTGCCACAGCTAGCCGGGAGGGAGTCCGGGAAAACTCTGGAGCTGCCGAAGAGGCAAGAGACTTTTTCTCCCCTCTTGGTTTCCTGGTGCGCTAGGAGAGGGGATTAAGAGCGCTGCTTAAAGGGGCTCCACGGACGGGCGCGAGTCGCGACTGAAAGCGCGGAGCCCAGTGACAGGCGTGGGACGCTGGGGCTGCTGCTGCCGCCGCCAAGAAGCCTGTGTGCGAGCGCAGGTCACTGCCCACACCGCCCTTCCGGGAGCCTGTGCAGCCCGCCACTGCCGGGGTCCCGGGATCCAGGGGCGGCTTCCCTGGGAGAACGCACGGCGCGCCTCGGGCTGGTGCAACGTCACGCCGACCTCTGCCGCTGCAGGCTTGCCCCGCACTCCGTGCCCCTCCCTCCCGCCCGGCCTGAGTGAGCCAGAGTCCCCGAAGAGGCTTCTCCTTTAACCCTGTCCTATCTGAGCGAAGAACAGACGCCCTCCAGCGACCTACACGCAGAGGCGGGGCCAAATCCAAAGCTGAGACCCAGGAGCTGTGAGAACAAAGAAGAGAAAGGGAAACCTCTCCCAGCAGCCTCAGAAGCAGCGGATTAAAGCTCCACAATCAACTTGATGTACCCTGCATCTGCGGAATACATGAATAGACAACACATCATCCCAAATTGAGGAGCCCGGAGTCAGTGCTGTGCCTCTGAGGTGGGAGAGCCAACTTCAGGACACTGGTCCACAAGAGACCTCCCAGCTCCACATAATATCAAACGGCGAAAATCTTCCAGAGATCTCCATCTCAACACCAGCACCCAGCTTCACTCAACGACCAGCAGGCTACAGTGCTGGACACCCTGAGCCAAACAACTAGCAAGACAGGAACACAACGCCACCCATTAGCAGAGAGGTGGCCTAAAATCATAAAAAGTCCACAGACACCCCAAAACACACCACCAGACGTGGACCTGCCCACCAGAAAGACAAGATCCAGCCTCATCCACCAGAACACAGGCACTAGTCCCCTCCACCAGGAAGCCTACACAACCCACTAAACCAACCTTAGCCACTGGGGACAGACACCAAAAACAACAGGAACTACGAACCTGCAGCCTGCAAAAAGGAGACCCCAAACACAGTAACATAAGCAAAATGAGAAGACAGAAAAACACACAGCAGGAGAAGGAGCAAGATAAAAACCCACCAGACCTAACAAATGAAGAGGTAATAGGCACTCTACCTGAAAAAGAATTCAGAATAATGATGGTAAAGATGATCCAAGATTCTATTTCCCAGATCCAAAATCTTGGAAATAGAATAGACAAAATGCAAGAAACAGTTAACAAGGACCTAGAAGAACTAAAGATGAATCAAACATCGATTAAAAACACAATACATGAAATAAAAAATACCCTAGATGGGATCAATAGCAGAATAACTGAGGCAGAAGAACGGATAAGTGAGGTGGAAGATAAAATAGTGGAAATAACTGCTGCAGAGCAAAATAAAGAAAAAAGAATGAAAAGAACAGAGGACAGTCTCAGAGACCTCTGGGACAACATTAAACGCACCAACATTCGAATTATAGGGGTTCCAGAAGAAGAAGAGAAAAAGAAAGGGACTGAGAAAATATTTGAAGAGATTATAGTTGAAAACTTCCCTAATATGGGAAAAGAAATAGTTAATCAAGTCCAGGAGGCACAGAGAGTCCCATACAGAATAAATCCAAGGAGAAATACGCCAAGACACATATTAATCAAACTGTCAAAAATTAAACACAAAGAAATCCTATTAAAAGCAGCAAGGCAAAAACAACAAATAACACACAAGGGAATCCCCATCAGGATAACAGCTGATCTCTCAGCAGAAACTCTACAAGCCAGAAGGGAGTGGCAGGACATACTTAAAGTGATGAAGGAGAAAAACCTGCAACCAAGATTACTCTACCCAGCAAGGATCTCATTCAGATTTGATGGAGAAATTAAAACGTTTACAGACAAGCAAAAGCTGAGAGAGTTCAGCACCACCAAACCAGCTTTACAACAAATGCTAAAGGAACTTCTCTAGGCAAGAAACACAACAGAAGTAAAAGACCTACAATAATGAACCCAAAACAATTAAGAAAATGGGAATAGGAACATACATATCGATAATTACCTTAAATGTAAATGGACTAAATGCTCCCACCAAAAGACACAGAGTGGCTGAATGGATACAAAAACAAGACCCATCTATATGCTGTCTACAAGAGACCCACTTCAGACCTAGAGACACATACAGACTGAAAGTAAGGGGATGGAAAAAGATATTCCATGCAAATGGAAACCAAAAGAAAGCTGGAGTAGCAATTCTCATATCAGACAAAATAGACTTTAAAATAAGGACTACTAGAAGAGACAAAGAAGGACACTACATAATGATCAAGGGATCGATCCAAGAAGAAGATATAACAATTGTAAATATTTATGCACCAAACATAGGAGCACCTCAATACATAAGGCAAATACTAACATCCATAAAAGGAGAAATCGACAGTAACACACTCATAGTAGGGGACTTTAACACCCCACTTTCACCAATGGACAGATCATCCAAAATGAAAATAAATAAGGAAACACAAGCTTTAAATGATACATTAAACAAGATGGACTTAATTGACATTTATAGGACATTCCATCCAAAAACAACAGAATACACATTTTTCTCAAGTGCTCATGGAACATTCTCCAGGATAGATCATATCTTGGGTCACAAATCAAGCCTTGGTAAATTTAAGAAAATTGAAATTGTATCAAGTATCTTTTCCGACCACAATGCTATGAGACTAGATATCAATTACAGGAAAAGAGCTGTAAAAAATACAAACACATGGAGGCTAAACAATACACTACTTAATAACGAAGTGATCACTGAAGAAATCAAAGAGGAAATTAAAAAATACCTAGAAACAAATGACAATGGAGACACGACGACCCAAAACCTATGGGATGCAGCAAAAGCAGTTCTAAGAGGGAAGTTTATAGCAATACAATCCCACCTTAAGAAACAGGAAACATCTCGAATAAACAACCTAACCTTGCACCTAAAGCAATTAGAGAAAGAAGAACAAAAACATCCCAAAGTTAGCAGAAGGAAAGAAATCATAAAAATCAGATCAGAAATAAATGAAAAAGAAATGAAGGAAACGATAGCAAAGATCAATAAAACTAAAAGCTGGTTCTTTGAGAAGATAAACAAAATTGATAAACCATTAGCCAGACTCATCAAGAAAAAAAGGGAGAAGACTCAAATCAATAGAATTAGAAATGAAAAAGGAGAAGTAACAACTGACACTACAGAAATACAAAAGATCATGAGAGATTACTATAAGCAACTCTATGCCAATAAAATGGACAACCTGGAAGAAATGGACAAATTCTTAGAAATGCACAACCTGCCAAGACTGAATCAGGAAGAAATAGAAAATATGAACAGACCAATCACAAGCACTGAAATTGAAACTGTGATAAAAAATCTTCCAACAAACAAAAGCCCAGGACCAGATGGCTTCACAGGCGAATTCTATCAAACATTTAGAGAAGAGCTAACACCTATCCTTCTGAAACTCTTCCAAAATATAGCAGAGGGAGGAACACTCCCAAACTCATTCTACGAGGCCACCATCACCTTGATACCAAAACCAGGCAAGGATGTCACAAAGAAAGAAAACTACAGGCCAATATCACTGATGAACATAGATGCAAAAATCCTCAACAAAATACTAGCAAACAGAATCCAACAGCACATTAAAAGGATCATACACCAAGATCAAGTGGGGTTTATTCCAGGAATGCAAGGATTCTTCAATATACGCAAATCAATCAACGTGATACACCATATTAACAAACTGAAGGAGAAAAACCATATGATCATCTCAATAGATGCAGAGAAAGCTTTCGACAAAATTCAACACCCATTTATGATAAAAACCCTGCAGAAAGTAGGCATAGAGGGAACTTTCCTCAACATAATAAAGGCCATATATGACAAACCCACAGCCAGCATCGTCCTCAATGGTGAAAAACTGAAACCATTTCCACTAAGATCAGGAACTAGACAAGGTTGCCCACTTTCACCACTCTTATTCAACCTAGTTTTGGAAGTTTTAGCCACAGCAATCAGAGAAGAAAAGGAAATAAAAGGAATCCAAATTGGAAAAGAAGAAGTAAAGCTGTCACTCTTTGCAGATGACATGATACTATACATAGAGAATCCTAAAGATGCTACCAGAAAACTACTAGAGTTAATCAATGAATTTGGTAAAGTTGCAGGATACAAAATTAATGCACAGAAATCTCTGGCATTCCTATATACTGATGATGAAAAATCTGAAAGTGAAATCAAGGAAACACTCCCATTTACCATTGCAACAAAAAGAATAAAATATCTAGGAATAAACCTACCTAAGGAGACAAAAGACCTGTATGCAGAAAATTATAAGACACTGATGAAAGAAATTAAAGATGATACAAATAGATGGAGAGATGTACCATGTTCTTGGATTGGAAGAATCAACATTGTGAAAATGACTCTACTACCCAAAGCAATCTACAGGTTCAATGCAATCCCTATCAAACTACCACTGGCATTTTTCACAGAACTAGAACAAAAAATTTCACAATTTGTATGGAAACACAAAAGACCCCGAATAGCCAAAGCAATCTTGAGAACGAAAAATGGAGCTGGAGGAATCAGGCTCCCTGACTTCAGACTATACTACAAAGCTACAGTAATCAAGACAGTATGGTACTGGCACAAAAACAGAAAGATAGATCAATGGAACAGGATAGAAAGCCCAGAGTTAAACGCACGGACATATGGTCACCTTATCTTTGATAAAGGAGGCAGGAATGTACAGTGGAGAAAGGACAGTCTTTTCAATAAGTGGTGCTGGGAAAACTGGATAGGGACATGTAAAAGTATGAGATTAGATCACTCCCTAACACCATACACAAAAATAAGCTCAAAATGGATTAAAGACCTAAATGTAAGGCCAGACACTATCAAACTCTTAGAGGAAAACATAGGCAGAACACTCTATGACATAAATCACAGCAAGATCCTTTTTGACCCACCTCCTAGAGAAATGGAAATAAAGACAAAAATAAACACATGGGACCTAATGAAACTTAAAAGCTTTTGCACAGCAAAGGAAACCATAAACAAGACCAAAAGACAACCCTCAGAATGGGAGAAAATATTTGCAAATGAAGCAACTGACAAAGGATTAATCTCCAAAATTTATAAGCAGCTCATGCAGCTCAATAACAAAAAAACAAACAACCCAATCCAAAAATGGGCAGAAGACCTAAATAGACATTTCTCCACAGAAGATATACAGACTGCCAACAAACACATGAAAGGATGCTCAACATCTTTACTCATTAGAGAAATGCAAATCAAAACTACAATGAGATATCATCTCACACCAGTCAGAATGGCCATCATCAAAAAATCTAGAAACAATAAATGCTGGAGAGGGTGTGGAAAAAAGGGAACACTCTTGCACTGCTGGTGGGAATGTGAATTGGTACAGCCCCTATGGAGAACGGTATGGAGGTTCCTTAAAAAATTACAAATAGAACTACCATATGACCCAGCAATCCCACTACTGGGCATATACCCTGAGAAAACCATAATTCAAAAAGAGACATGTACCAAAATGTTCATAGCAGCCCTATTTACAATAGCCCGGAGATGGAAACAACCTAAGTGTCCATCATCGGAAGAATGGATAAAGAAGATGTGGCACATATATACAATGGAATATTACTCAGCCATAAAAAGAAATGAAATTGAGCTATTTGTAATGAGGTGGATAGACCTAGAGTCTGTCATACAGAGTGAAGTAAGTCAGAAAGAGAAAGACAAATACTGTATGCTAACACATATATATGGAATTTAAGAAAAAAAAATGTCATGAAGAACATAGGGGTAAGACAGGAATAAAGACACAGACCTACTAGAGAATGGACTTGAGGATATGGGGAGGGGGAAGGGTAAGCTGTGACAAAGTGAAAGAGCGGCATGGACATATATACACTACCAAACGTAAGGTAGATAGCTAGTGGGAAGCAGCCGCATAGCACAGGGAGATCAGCTCGGTACTTTGTGACTGCCTGGAGGGGTGGGATAGGGAGGGTGGGAGGGAGACGCAAAAGGGAGGGGATATGGAAACATATGTATATGTATAACTGATTAAATTTGTTATAAAGCAAAAAAATAAAACAAAATAAAAAAAAAAAAATTATTTGCCCTTGAATCAAAAGACACACTTCTAGCTTTGCAACTTATTTCTACTGTACTTCCCTTACTTTTCTATCTGTATAACCCAGTTTAGAAATCTCCTTATTTGCAATCTTCATCAAAAGCCATCTAGCATCTTCTAGAACACCAGTAATGGGAAACTTACTAATTTTAAAAGTAGCTTATTGCAGAGCTCATTTATGCAATCTTGAGTCTACCGTGCTTTTTAGCATTTTCTTTCCTAGTTTCCACGTAAGATATAGAACTGGGTTTGTGAGGAGATGCATATTTGGCCAAGATTATTCTGTTCTAGGTAAGACTGCCACGCTGATACGGAGTGTACCCAAGTATACTCTGGGGTCTAACTTCATTTATTTGCATGTGGTTATCCAGTTGTATAAATATTTCATTGCTTCAACCATTTATTGAAAAGCTGATTCTTTCCCCATTTGAATGGCCTTGACATAATTATCTAAATCCAATTGACCATATATGTATCAGTTTATTTCTCAACTCTAAATTCTTTTCCATTAACTGATATTTTTAATCTTAAGCTAGTAGCATACTGTCTTGAAAACTGTAGCTTTGTACTGAATTTTCCAACAGGAAAGTGTGAGTAATTTGACTATGTTCTTTTTCAGGACTGCTTTGGCTATTCTAGGCTTGTGAATACCCGCAAAAAAAGCAGCAGGGATATTAACTGGGATTGCATTGAATCTGTAGATCAGTTTGGGGAGGATTTCCATATTAACAACACTGTTTCCTGATCCATGAACATGGGATGACTTTCATTTATTCAGGTATACTTTAATTTATTTCAACAATATTTTGTGATTTTTAGAGTACAGGTTTGCAGCTTCTTTTGTTTAACTTATTCCTAAGCATTTTATTGACATTGATACTTTTATAAATTGGACTAACTTATTAATTTTACTTTTGAATTGTTCATTGCTAGTGTATAGAAATACCATTGCTTTTTGTACACTGATTTGTATCCTGCAATGTTCCTGAACTTGTTTATTAGTTCTAATATCTTTTTGTGGATTCTGAGTATTTTCTACATGCAAAGTCATGTCATACTCAGATAGTTTAACTTCATTCTTTTTGTGATATAATAAAAACATATTTAGACTTTGTCCCAGTTCCTGGCACAGTACTCTGAAAACCTTTGGAATCTCTGGAGTAATAAGAGTGTCTTTTATATGCTAATGAGATGACTAGTAGCTGAGGGATCTTAAATAGCTTCAGATGGGGGCTGGTTGCCAGAAAAATCAAGGCACGATTAGAGGGTTGGTATTTTCAGCCCCCTCCCTGATCTCAAAGGAGTGTAGAGGGACTGGAGATTGAGTCAATTACCAATGGCCAGTGACAATCAATTATATATATGTAATGAAACTTCTAACAACCCCTAAATGATGGGGTTCTGGAGCTTCTGAGTTGGTAAACACTACAAGATGCTGAGAGCGTGGCACACCCAGAGTGTGCCCCTTTTCCCATAATTTGCCTGATGCATCTTTTCCATCAGACTGAGTTGTATCCTTCATAATAAACGGTAATAGTAAGTAAAGCATTTTCCTAAGTTCTGTAAGTTGTTCTAATAAATTATCAAACCCAAGGAGAGGGTCATGGGAACCCCTGATTTACAGCTGGCCAGTCACAAGTGCGAGTAGTAACCTGGGACTTGAGACAGGAGTCTGAAGTGGGGGCAGTCTTGTGGGACTGAGCTCTTAACCTATCGGGTCTGTGCTAGCTCCAGTGATTTTGTGTCAGAATTAAATTGAATTATAGAACACCCAGTTGGTGTCTGGAGAATTAGACAACTGTTTGGTGTGGGAAAAAACTCATACATTTGGTGTCAGAAGTGTCATGGGTAAAAACAGCTCAGACTTTCCCGTCTGGATGACTTTTTATCACTTTTAATTGACTGAATGCCCTGACTAGAATTACCATTACAATGTTGAATAGGAGTTGTGAGAACATACATCCTTGTCTTGTTCCTAATATCAGGGGGTGTCCAGGGCCGTATTATCTGCTGTTCCTTCTTCTTGAACCACTTTTCTCCTCCAGGTCTTTGTAGCGCCAGCTCCTTCATACCTTTCAGATATCAGCTCAAATATTCCTATTCAGAGAGGACCCATCCATTTCTAAAACAGCTTCCTGTCTCTGTCCAAACTCCAATCACTGTCTATTCCATTCTCTTTTATAAGTTTCCTTGTATTTATTTATATTTGAAAGTATTGTACTTAATTTGTCCAATCACCTTTCCACATTCCATTGCTAGAATCTTAGATCAATGAGAGCTGATCCCTTCTCTAACTTGTTCAATGTCCCTCATGCTTATAACATTATCTGACACATGGTAGGCATTAAATAAATATTTGTTGAATAAATGAACAGATAAGTAAATGAATTAATTAATCAGTCAATATATTAATATGTACTTGAAGCAGAGCTTCTCAACCAGAATGACACAGAATACCAAATGGTCTTAAAAGGGTGTATCTGATATACTGATGCTTTCAGCAATATCCCTCCCCATCCTAGAAGACAGCCTCATCCATTTTTCTAGGTCAATTGTACAAATAATATCTATGTATGCCATGATGTTTAAAAAAAGTTTGGGAAAATTGGTAGAGGTGACTTCTCTTATTCTTACTCCTTTATTTTTTTCTTGCTTTAAAAAATAGATGCATTCATCTACCCAAGTGGAAACAACGGAGAGGCTGACTACTGACTGTAGGAAAGCAGTCCAAATAGTCATTACAAGGCAAGATTTACCTTCACGGCACCCAATGTTCCATGCCTATAAAGAGAAGAAAGTATGTGTGGGTAGGTATTGGGGGGGGCAGGGTATGGCTGTATGTGCACTCAATGAGCTGCTGTTCCAAAACACCTTTGCCTAAAAGATGTGGAATGATCATAAATCCTGGAGTAGCCCAGTGATCTGCAACTGACACTTCCTATTTGTTAAACTAAAGCCGAGACAGAAAGCCCCATCAGTTGCCCTGAATATACTGAAAAGAGCATATTCTTTTCAGTAAATCATTGTTTCTACAAATCTGGTGTGTCAGTACCAAAGGAATTGTTTTTTCCTTACTGATATGCAGCCACTCAAAGAAGTAACCACCTTCCAGACAGATGGCTCTGCTTTAGCCAAGCCACCTAGGATGGGGAGCTGGTATCCAGGATAAGGGGTCACACTGGAAATAGTGCCTCAAAGGGAGAGTCTGGGAGGGAGGAAGGGAGGGAAGGAGAGGAAGAGGGAGAGAAGGAGAAAAAAGAAAAGAAAGGAGAAAAGAATAAAGAAAGAAAAGAGTGAGTTTATCTTTAGGAAGATAATATTATATATATATAGTGTGTGTGTGTGTATGTATATATATATATATATATATATATATATATATATATATATATATATATATATATTCTATTTCTGAATGTAGAACTGGAAGAAATTTCCAGAAATTCACTACCTGTTATAATAATCTTTTGACCATAATTGAATTACATGTAGTCAACCACAAAGTCTGTGTGTGTTTAAAGAGCCACAGCATTGGATTAAGAACTTGCCCTATTTCCCCGGGGGCAGCTTCCAAAGTGAGATTCAAAGCCTAGCCTGGGGAAGACCTTCAAGATGGTGGAGGATTAAGTCCTGGTGATCACCTTTTTCCCCACAAGTACATCAGAAATACATCTACATGTGGAACAACTCCTACAGAACACCTGCTGAACGCTGTCAGAAGACCTCAGATTTCCCAAAAGGCAAGTAACTCCCCACGTACCTGGGTAGGGAAGAAGAAAAAAGAAAAAACAGACACAAAAGAATAGGGATGGGACCTGCCTCTCTGAGAGGGAGCTGTGAAGGAGGAAAAGTTTCCACACACTAGGAAGCCCCTTCACTGGTGGAAACAGGGGGTGGGTGGGGGTAAGCTTCAGAGCCACAGAGGAGAGCACAGCAATAGGGGTGCAGAGGGCAAAGCGGAGAGATTCCCGCATGGAGGATTGGTGCTGGCCAGCACTCAACAGCATAAGAGGCTTGTCTGCTCAGCCTCCGGGGTGGGCAGGGGCTGGGAGCTGAGGCTTGGGCTTCAGAGGTCAGATCCCAGGGAGAGGACTGGGGTTGGCTGCATGAACACAGCCCGAGGGGGCTAGTGCACCACAGCTAGCCTGCAGAGAGTCTGGGGAAAAGTCTGGAGCCGCCTAAGAGGCAAGAGACCATTGTTTCATGGTGCACGAGGAGAGGGGATTCAGAGCACCGCCTAAACAAGCTCCAGAAATTGGCGTGAGCCGAGGCTATCAGCGCAGACACAAGAGACAAGCATGAGATGCTAAGGCTGCTGCTGCAGCCAACAGGTTCCCTGTGTACAAGCACAGGTCACTATCCACACCTCCCCTCCCAGGAGCCTGTGAAGCCCACCACTGTCAGGGTCCTGTGATCCAGGGACCCCTTCCCCAGGAGAACACATGGTGCACCTCATGCTACTGCAACGTCACGCCAGCTTCTGCCACCTCTGCCGCCGCACACTCGCCCCGCATTCTGTACCCCTCCCTCCCCCTGGTCAGAGTGAGCCAGAGGCCCCTAATCAGCTGCTACTTTAACCCCATCCTGTCTGAGCAAAGAACAGATGCCCTCAGGCGACCTACAGACAGAGGGGCCAAATCCAAAGTTGAACCACAGGAGCTGTGCAAACAAAGAAGAGAAAGGGACATTTCTCTCAGCAGCCTCAGGAGCAGCAGATTAAATCTCCACAATCAACTTGATGTACCTGCATCTCTGGAAAACCTGAGTAGACAACAAATCATCCCAAAACTGAGGCTGTGGACTTTGGGAGCAACAACTGGAGACTTCAGGTTTGCTCTCTGCATTTAATTTGTTTCTGGTCTTATGTTTATCTTAGTTTAGTATTTAGAGTTTATTATCATCGGTAGATTTGTTTAGTGTTTTGGTTGCTCTCTTCCTTTTTTTTTACATATAGATATATATACATTTTTCCTTTGTCTCTTTTTGTGAGTGTGTATGTGTATGCTTCTTTGTGGATTTTGTCTGTATAGTATAGCTTTTACAATTTGTCCTAGGGTTCTGTCTGTCCTTTATTTATTTATTTTCTTTTTAGTATAGTTTTTAGAGCTTGTTAACACTAGTCAATTTGTTTTCTGGTTTGCTTGCTCTCTTCTTTCTTTCTTTAGTTTTCTTTCTTTTTCTATTAGTTTTTAATTTTTTATTTATAATAATTTGTTATTTTAATAGGTTTATTTTTTTCTTTCTTTTTTTCCCCCTTTTCTTCTGAGCCATGTGGCTGACAGGGTCTTCGTGCTGTGGCCAGGTATCAGGCCTCTGCCTCTGAGGTGGGAGAGCTGAGTTCAGGACATTGGTGCACCAGAGACCTCCTGGCTCCACATAATATCAAATGGAAAAAGCTTTCCCAGAGATATCCATCTCAACACAAAGACCCAGCTCCACTCAACAACCAGCAACCTACAGTGCTGGACACCCTAAGCCAAACAACTAGCAATACAGCAACACAACACCACCCATTAGAAGAGAGGCTGCCTAAAATCATAATAATGTCACAGACACCCCAAAATAGACCACTGGATGTGGTCCTGCCCACCAGAAAGACAATATCCAGCCTAATCCAACAGAACACAGGCAGCAATCACCTCCACCAGGAAGCCTACACAACCCACTGAACCAACCTTACCCACTGGGGGAAGACACCAAAAACAACAGGAACTATGAACCTGCAGTCTGTGAAAAGGAGATCCCAAACACAGTAAGTTAAGCAAAATGAGAAGACAGAGAAACACACAGTAGATGAAGGAGCAAGGTAAAACCCCACCAGACCAAACAAATGGAGAGGAAATAGGCAGTCTACCTGAAACAGAATTCAGAGTAATGATACTAAAGATGATCCAAAATCTTGGAAGTAGAATGAAGAAAATACAAGAAACATTTAACAAGGACCTAGAAAAACTATAGAGGAAACAAACAATGATGAAAAGCACAATCCCAGACACTATAAAACTCTTAGAGGAAAACACGGGAAAAACACTCTTTGACATAAACCACAGTGAGTCCTTTTTTGACCCACCTCTAGAGTAACGGAAACAAAACCAAAAATAAAAAAATGGGACTTAATTAAACTTAAAAGCTTTTGCACAGCAAAGGAAACCATAAACAAGATGAAAAGACAACCCTCAGAATGGGAGAAAATATTTGCAAATGAAACAACAGACAAAGGGTTAATCTCCAAAGTATACAAACAGCTCATGCAGCTCAATATCAAAAAAACAAACAATCCAGTTAAAAAATGGGCAGAAGACCTAAATAGACATTTCACTAAGGAAGACATACAGATGGCCAAGAGGCACATGAAAAGA
The DNA here is from genome assembly GCF_964341445.2 of Mesoplodon mirus. Taxonomy (NCBI): domain Eukaryota; kingdom Metazoa; phylum Chordata; class Mammalia; order Artiodactyla; family Ziphiidae; genus Mesoplodon; species Mesoplodon mirus. The sequence continues at coordinate 129,489,800 of NC_138981.1, read as the reverse complement.
TGTTCAACATCACTAATTATTAGAGAAATGCAATCAAAACTACAATGAGGTATCACCTCATGCTGGTCAGAATGGCCATCATCAAAAAATCTACAAACAATAAATGCTGGAAAGGGTGTGGTGAAAAGGGAACCCTCCTGCACTGTTGGTGGGAATGTAAATGGATACAACCACTATGGAAAACAGTATGGAGGTTCCTTAAAAAACTAAAAATAGAACTACCATATGACTTAGCAATCCCACTACTGGGCATATACCCTGAGAGATCCATAATTCAAAAAGAGACGTGTACCGCAATGTTCACTGCAGCTCTATTTACAATAGCCAGGACATGGAAGCAACCTAAATGTCCATCGACAGATGAATGGATAACGAAGATGTGGCACATATATACAATAGGATATTACTCAGCCATAAAAAGAAACGAAATTGAGTTATTTGTAGTGAGGTGGATGGACCTAGAGTCTGTCACACAGAGTGAAGTAAGTCAGAAGGAGAAAAACAAATACCACAAATATATGCTAATGCATGTAAATGGAATCTTAAAAAAATGGTACTGATGAACCTAGTTGCAGGGCAGGAATAAAGAGGTAGGCATAGAGAATGGACTTGAGGACATGGAGTGGGAAGGCGAAGCTGGGGCGAAGTGAGAGTAGCATCGACATATATACACTATTGAATGTAAAATAGTTGGCTGGTGGGAAGCAGCAGCGTAGCACAGGGAGATCGGCTCAGTGCTTTGCAATGACCTAGAGGGGTGGGATAGGGAGTATGGGAGGGAGGCTCAAGAGGGAGGGGATATGGGGATATGTGTATACCTATCGCTGATTTGCTTTGTTGTGTAACAGACACTAACACAGTACTGTGAAGCAAAAAAAAAAAAAAGCAATTAAAAATTCTCTAGAAGGGATCAATAGCAGAATAACTGAGGCAGAAAAATGGATAAATGACCTGGAAGATAAAATAGTGGAAATAACTACTGCAGAGTAGAATAAAGAAAAAAAATGGAAAGAATTGAGGACAGTCTCAGAGAACTCTGGGACAACATTAAATGCACCAACATTCGAATTATGGGGTCCCAGAAGAAGAAGAGAAAAAGAAAGGGACTGAGGAAATATTTGAAGAGATTATAGTTGAAAACTTCCCTAATATGGGAAAGGAAATAGTCAAGTCCAGGAAGCACAGAGAGTCCCATACAGGATAAATCCAAGGAGAAACATGCCAAGACACATATTAGTCAAACTATCAAAAATTAAATACAAAGAAAAAATATTAAAAGCAGCAAGGGAAAAACAACAAATAACATAGAAGGGAATCCCCATAAGGTTAACAGCTGATCTCTGAGCAGAAATTCTGCAAACCAGAAGGGAGTGGCAGGACATATTTAAAGTCATGAAGGAGAAAAACCTACAACCAAGATGACTCTACCCAGCAAGGATCTCATTCAGATTTGATGGAGAAATTAAAACCTTTACAGACAAGCAAAAGCTGAGAGAGTTCAGCACCACCAAACCAGCTTTACAACAAACGCTAAAGGAACTTCTCTAGGCAGGAAACACAAGAGAAGGGAAAGACCTATAATAACAAACCCCAAACAATTAAGAAAATGGTAGTAGGAACATACATATTGATAATTACCTTAAATGTAAATGGATTAAATGCTCCTATCAAAAGACATAGACACAGACTGGCTGAATGGATACAAAAACAAGACCCGTATATATGCTGTCTACAAGAGACCCACTTGAGACCTAGGGACACATGCAGACTGAAAGTGAGGGGATGGAAAAAGATATTCCATGCAAATGAAAATCAGAAGAAAGCTGGAGTAGTAGTTCTCATATTAGACAAAATAGGCTTTAAAATAAAGACTATTACAAGAGACAAAGAAGGACACTACATAATGATCAAGGGATCAATCCAAGGAGAAGATATAACAATTGTAAATATTTATGCACCCAACATAGGAGCACCTCAATACATAAGGCAAATACTAACAGCCATAAAAGGGGAAATTGACAGCAACACAATCATAGTGGGGGACTTTAACATGCCACTTTCACCAATGGACAGATCATCCAAAATGAAAATAAATAAGGAAACACAATCTTTAAATGATACATTAAACAAGATGGACTTGATACTTATAGGACATTCCATCCAAAAACAACAGAATACACATTTTTCTCAAGTGCACACGGAACATTCTCCAGGATAGATCATATCTTGGGTCACAAATCAAGCCTTAGTAAATTTAAGAAAATTGAAATCATATCAAGTATCTTTTCTGACCACAACAGTATGAGATTAGATATCAATTGAAGGAAAAAAATCTACATTTTAAATGTCCCTTTTCCCCAGTGTTCTGTAGTTTCTCCAACATTGTAATTACTGCACTATAGTGAAAGTATCTGTTTACATATCTGTTTGTCCAACTAAACTGATAGCTCTCTTAAAGTGGAGGTTTTGTGTTTGTTCTCTTTGTCTCTGCATGAGAAGTAGCCCACTGTTTTCTTCCTAGTACATTGATACTCAATATTTATTGATCTTTTACTAATGTTAGGTTGGTATATAATCTGACTCTGGACTCTCTCATAATTATTGTGGAAACTTAGAACATATTCTCATGACCATGTGAACAATTGGCCTTGGCAGATGGTAAAAACAGCCTGGAAATAGCATGTGCACCTTATTCTCAGTGGTATGTCCAGCAAAGCTAAAACCATGGGGAACTAATAAGCTGACCTTTGGACAGAGGCCAAGATCTGGGGTGGGAGTGGGGGATTTTGGGACAAGCAAAAGAGAAACGTGTAAATGATGCTATCGGGACCTCTGGGTTGCAGCAAGGGATGGAGGCAGCAGATGAAAGAATGAGAGGTAATTTAGTACCCCTGGCAAGGGCCAAGGAAAAAGTTTTTAAATCCAGGAAGGAACAGCTGGGGTAAGATTGACATGAGCACATGCAGAACAGCATCAAAGAAAGTAGATGGGCATTTAAACTTTGCCATTTTTGGTACTAGTTACTAAGACTTCTCCTGGGCATTTGTTCTCTTAATAGACCTAGAATTTCTCTCTGCCTAGCTATCTTTCTCTCGCTTTCTTTGTCCCCCACCCTATCCCTCTGATCTCAGCTACTTTGGGACTCTAGCCAATGCATTACTCTTTCTCAGCAAGAACTCTCTTTTTTCTTTGTTTAATGTGATAACAGTGCCTTTGTGTTAGTAGATCTCAACATGATATGTATCACATAACATTAGTAGTGGTTACCACTCACTGGGCTCAGTGGGTGAGGGGAACTGACCCACTGGATGGGGCAGAAAATTGAATAAAACAACAGGGGAGAGGGATAAGAAAAAAATCAGGAGACTAGGGAACTAGATAGGCTGATTCAGGGGGCAGCAATTTTATACCAGAACCCTGCCTTCCTATGGCAAATGGCTTGGTGATGTGAACATGATAGGTTTGATTATGCCCTTAGAGCATTTATTACAAGGTTTTTTGCATAGGACCCTGCAAACTTCAAAGCAGATTTTAGAGATATTTTCCTATATTTCCTTTGGCTCCTCATCCATGACTTCAGTCCCCATGACCCTAGTCCACTTTCTCTATTGCCTTTTCTTTGGAGAAGTAGGCCTGTTGAAAGTAACATCCTCATGTGTTCCTTCTGGTCCACAAATATTCAGGATGGTTACTTCCCATTTCCTTAATCTTGACAAAGAGATAATTATATGTACAGGAAATCACAAAATTGCCATGCCCAGGTAGATGAAAAATGTAGCTTCTCCATATATACCTTATCTGACTTTCCTCATGAGCACCCCTCTAACACACACACACACACACACACACACACACATCTCCCTATAAGTAGCATGGATATATCACTTTAAGTAACAAGTATCTACTCGAATGGCTTAGACCCGTTTTCAGAGTTCATTCCTCCATCCCGTTCCTCTCCAAGATGAATTTTAGATATATGGGGAAGGCAAGCTTACCTGACTTGGGAACTGCAAAGAAGAGGTAAGCCTCATAGGTAAGACCTTCCATTGTCCAGAAGCTTCTCTGTTTACCCTTAAGCATATTTCTCATTTCCCTGAACATGTAGTATCTTGATGTCCCCCAGTTCTAAAATCTGTGGCTCGTGACCTCACATCCTGGCATTTTGGTTCTCAGTGACCATTTCTAAATTAGTAACTGGTCTGCATTTCTGTTCGCACAGGTGACTCAGACTCGAGTTAGGGTTGGCACTTTGACCCAGTTGATTTGCCCTGTAGCACTCAGCTTTAAGGCCACGTCACCCCTACCTTTGTGGCCTTTTCTTGCAAATACTCTAAGAAGTATCCTTCCTTACCTCTTTGATACTCTATAGGGAAACTGAAGTTTTACATGCTTTCAGCATCACGTGGGGACTGCAATTCCTGACCATATTGTATCACAGCTTTTTTTCTGTCACATCTTCCCTCCAGACTCTAGTGATGCCAGTCTGCAATGTATTCTCAGAAAAGAACATGGGGCTAATCTTATCTGAATTTGGTATTCCTTTAAAATGATCTATATATTTCTGAATCACATCCTTTCCATCCCCAACTGTGGCACTGAAGATGTGGGGCAAAGACCTGATTTCTAATCTTTGTTCAAATTCTATCTTCTCCTTTTCTCCCACAATTCTTCAGGACTAGAAGGAAATAAGCTTCTTTCTTAACAAACACTGGCTTTCAAGCTGATTGGTTTCCTATTTTGATTATTAGAATCTGAATATCCAAACTTTCTTCCTCTTTCTATTTTTGCAACAATTCTAACCTCCTTCCCCAAACTTAAGTACAAATGTGTCTTAGGAATGACTAGGAAGAAGTTTCTATACATTGACATACTTAAAAAATATGATCTCTATACTATGTGTGAGTAGCTAACTATTGTAGATGTTCTGACTGAAGACAAAGAGAACATGCTGGAATAAGCATGTATACTAGCTCATGAGGACTGTGCACATCTCTTTCCAACTGTGTTAAGCCAAGTTGGTAATTTGACATCAGCCATATTTGTAGTATTTACACCGTGGAAATAAGCAAATGCTATGGATCGGGGGGTTTGCTTCATTTTGCTTTTTTAAGAGAGCATTATTCAACATTTACCAGCATACCACTGTATTGGATATATTGCAAAGCCAAGTTTATATCCAGAGGATAGCTATTACCTCTATGTGGGATAGCTATCAATCAGAATGGCTCTTAGGCAGCCTAGAGAGTCCCAGATGTACCCTCTCCAACTTCCTAAAGCCAAAGAATACTACATGCAAGCCCCCACTGCCAATTCCAGTTTGACAAAGGTAATGGCAAAGTCCACGGGTACACCAGGCTCCTGGCATAACAATATAGCAGTATTAGTAGTACTACCCAGAAATGCATAGTTTCTCCAAATTTGCCCCAATATAGGTATCAAGGGCCGTATGTCCTCACCAGTCCTCCTAACAAACTCTGTTTCTATCATTTAAAACAGATAGCCAGATTCAGGAGTACTCAAGTTTGACATTGAAAAACAATGGCTACAATGTATTTTTCCCAGCCATAGTTTACATAACATTTTAAGGGCACTCCTGGTATATGGCTAACAGCCAACAGTTTTAAAAGAGTTTTTAAAGCATTGTGGGGTTTTTGTAGAATAAATTAAAAGTCCCAAATTTATACTTCATTTTTAATCTTATGTCTTTCCTCTGTTAAAAACTAAAACATCTTATGGGTCATAGCCATGGGAATGATATGATATTAACAGCAGATTCCTGCTAAGTTTTCTGATTTTACTAGACTGGGTACTTAAGAAAGGTCAATAACAACAACAGGAAACAACATTGATCCAGGACCAAAATTAAAGACAGGATCACCTCAGAAGAAGATAAACATTTTAGAGTCTATTGTGTCTCCTTTGTTTGACCAATAAAGGAAAGGAAAGACTTACTCTGGAACACTGTTTTTATTTTATCTTGGTTTTGGAATCTAACTTATTTCCACTGTATTTATTTTTGGACATAAAATATGAAATTGGAAAACCAGTTAGTTATAATAACAAGAAAGAAAAAGCAAGCAAGCAAAAATTACTTGAAAACGTATTGTTCAAATTCTCATCATCCATGCAGATAGGGGAAGACAGTATAGACCCAGCAGCAGTGATGTGATAAAGGAGACTTATGGTATGGTTTCAGAGGGATGTATTTGAACTCTGGAAGAAAGCTGGCATCCTACATAGCCCCACGATTCCATGTGTATGTGTGTTTGCATGTATGCATGTTTTCAACTTTTCATAGAAAAATACATATTTCCCAAAATATACAAATATGAGCTATTCATAGTAGATCATAAAGGATCAAAAGTCCAAGTGCTGAATTCTGGTTTTAGCCAATTAATGTAGCTGGAAATGTGTCAGCCACTTCAGCAAGGGATTGAGTTGATTTGTCCAAACCCTAGTCCTTTTTCTCCATTAGCATCCATTTAGGACAGGGTTTCTCAACCTCATCACTGTTGACATTTCAAGTTGCATAATTCTTTGTTGTGTGAGGCTGTCCTGTGCATTGTAGGATGTCTAGCAACATTCTTGGCCCCCACCCACTAGAAGCCATTATCATGCCCCCTTCCAGTCATCACAACCAAAAATGTCTTTAGACACTGCCACGTGTCCCTCGTGGGCAAGATCTGCCCCAGCTGAGAATCACTGATTTAGTGAAAAAGAAAAGAAACTCTTATGTCACATCATGCAGAAAAAATAATTCCAAGTGGATTAAATAACTCAAACGTCTAAAAGAAAAATCATAACTACTAGAAGAAAAGATAGTATATTTTCATAATACTGTTTAAAATACAGTATGTTTGGGAGTTAACTAATTGAAGATGATGTTCCTAAGCAGGATGTGACATGCAAAAGCTCTAAGGCATTGGACTGTATGCAAATTTAAAACTTCTGTTGGGTAAAAGATGCTATAAGTAAAGCTAAGTTATAAATCACAAGGTAGGTGAAAGTATTTGGAACATACTGTATATTCTCAAATATTAGACGAGGCTTATTCTGTTCACAGAAAAAATTACTGCCGAGAAAAGTAGAACCCATGTATGGGAGGCCTAATACAGGTTTCTGCTATTGGGGTGTTTCTCAATGCTTAATTTTAAAAAGCAAAATACCATTTTGAGAACATACCAGATTGCTCCTTAATTCAGCATTAATTTTAAATTATAGAGATCACCTGATATAATTTTCCAAAAGTAAAAAGGAGAAAAATAACAAAAATATATTAATTATTGTGACTTAACTATCATAATTGTTAGATACAGTTATGTTTTTTTTAAAACTATATTATAAAGTAAATATGTGCTCTTGCTCTTTCTCTTCCTCTCCTTTTTCCCTTTCCCTTCTTTATTTATTCTTTCACTTTAAATTTGAAGTATAATTGACATGCAATATTATATTAGTTTTAGGTGTACAATATAGTGATTTTAAATTTATCTGATCAACACAATAAATATAGTTACCATCTGTCACCATTTAAAGTTATCACAGTATTATTGACTATATACTCTTTTCTGTATATTACATTCCCATGATTATTTATTTTATAACTGGAAATTTGTGCCTCTTAATCCCCTTCACGTATTTCACCCACCTTTCCTACCCATCTCCCCTCTGGCAATCACCAGTGTGTTTTCTGTACCTATGAGTCTATTTCTGTTTGGTTATGTTTGTTTATTTGTTTTGATTTTTAGATTCCATATAAGTGAAATCATACAGTATTTGTCTTTTTCTGTCTGACATTTCATTTAGCATAAGACCCTCTAGGTCCATCCGTGTTGTTGCAAATGGCAAGATTTCATTCTTTTTCATAGCTAATTTATATTTCACTGAATATAGGTACCATGTTTTCCTTATCCATTCATTCATCTATTGATCAGCACTTATGTTGCTTCTATTTCTTGGCTATCGTAAATAATACTTCCATGAAGGTAGGGGTGCATATATCCTTTTGAATAGTGTTTTCATTTTCCTTGGATATATACCCAGGAGTGGAATTTCTGGATCATATGGTAGTTCTATTTTTAATTTTTTGAGGACCCTCCATACTGTTTTCCATAGTGACTGCACCAATATGCATTCCCACCAACAGTGTACAAGGGTCCCCTTTTCTCCACATCCTTGCCAACACTTGTTATTTATAGATTCTAAAATGGCACTTGCCAGCACCAGTGTCCTCATGGTAGACCGAGCTTCCAAAAATGGGTGCCGCCAGTGTCTGTGTTCCCAGGGGAAGTCACAGTTGCCTCCTACTTCTTTGGTCTGTCTTCTCCCTATGTCTCTTCACATGCTCTTTCCTCTTTGTGTAGCACTGTGTCCAAATGTCCCGTTTTCATAAGGACATCAATCGTATTGGTTTAGGACCCACCCTAACAACCTCAGTTTAACTTGATTACCTCGGTAAAGACCCTATCTCCAAATAGGGTCACACTTTGAGCTACTGGGTGTTAAGACCACAACATATGAATTTGGGGGGACACACAATTCAACTATAAGAGTACCCACCAATTTTCCCTTTCATTTGTTATAATAAAGTACATATCCTTCCTGCTAACTAAGAGTGATAATTTTATGATGTTCTTGACACAAGCTATCCTGACTTTTTAGTAAGCTCCTCCATTTATCATGTCCTCTCTTTCCTGTATTTTTAACTATTCTTTCCCAACTGGATTATTTCCATTTTCATTTAAACAGATTCAATCTCCAGTGGCCAGAAAGATGAGAAAGAAGGCCCTATATATTTTTTTAATTATCTTAGGAACTAAATTACTTTTTTTACTCCTTTGCCACCATTCAGGTCCAAGCTACTGTCAGTCTCTCACCTGCACTATTGACATACCCTCCTAACTGATCTTTGATCCACACTGCCCTGTCCCTCCTAAAATCAATTGTCCATGGGGCATCTAGAGTGGTTTTTCCAAAACATAATTTTGACCATATCTCTCCCCTGCTTAAAGCCATAAAACGGCTTCCCATTGCCTTTACAATGCAATTCCAACTCCTTAACATGGCTTATAAAGTCCCCCTGCCCCCCTGCCATGATGATCTAGCTCTTGCAAACCCCTTCAGTTTCATTTCTCACCACTTCATTCCCTTTCTACATGCCAGGCAAATTAAACTCTTTCAGCTGCTTGACTGTACCCATTTTTCTATCTCCTCTTAAGGTCCTTGGACATGCTGTTCTGTCTGTTTGGAATAGAAATAGAATATAAATCCTCCACTTTTCACCTAATGCCTATTCATCTCTTGGATCTCGATTTCACCATTATATCCTCTGGGAAACATTTCCTCACTTCACAGACTTAATTTGGTTTCCTTAGTTATATGCTCTCCTATCGCTCTTTATGAGGACTTATTACACAGTTGGAAGTAACTATGTACAGGCAACATACTCAATGTTTGTCATATCCACTTATCTCTAAGCCTTATGAGCTCAAGGAATGTGTCTGGCCTCATCATTATGTGCTCTGGTTTTTAGCCTAGTATCTGGCCCAGAAGTAATGGTCAATAAATACTTACTCAGTAAATATTACAATTGTAATTGCTTAATATTGGATTCTTTCTTAAGCAGTTAGCAAAGTACAATACCTGATATAGAGCAGATGTTTAATAAATAGCTCTTGAATGAATAATAAAATATTAATCATAATAGTGATGTTAACAGGAAGGCATAATAAACAGAAATTTGGACAACATATTTTAGGATAAAGAAACAGGGAAAAGATACCTGACCTTCAAAAATGTACTCTGTCATAGGAGTTTCAAATATTAGCCCCTAGTTTGCTTTTGGTCTTCTGAGTTTGTTCTTGGGAGCTTTAAAATTCAGAAATGTCTAAGTTTTGTGTAACCACATTTATAAATATTTTTTTCTGTATACATTTAGGGACTGACTATTAATCAATTTCAAATTCTTCTACCACAGAGTAATCTATATTCCAAATTTGGTGAGAAACTAAGAAAGGAAACTTAAGAAAGGAAATTTCCTTAAGAAAGGAAACTTAAAGGAAATTTCTTTACTCTGATATTACATTCTAGTTGACATGGGCTCCACCTTCTATCAAACAGATAATTAAGAGGTCAGAAAATCAGGAGGATGTCCATGATTATCATTATTTTTGTCCTCAGGACATTCTCATATCACTGTACTCCGTGTAGTCTTCAAGCATTGTGCATATAGCCAAGCAGTAATCCCTTCAAAGCAGAGAACACTAGAAGAAATGATGATGTTTTGTATCCCTTCAGAAGTCAGAATAGTGCTATGGATTAAGGCTAGATATGAAGAAAACCTAGAATGAACCCTTGGGAGATGTGACCAACTGAAAAATATGTTCACGAAGAAGCAGCAGTGGCTTTCACTAAATAATGACTTCTAGCATTCCTGGGTAAGCTGTTGTTTTAATTAACACAGATATATAAAGTAAAATGAAGAAGGCCAATATGTCCTTTTAAAATCTGGAAATCTGCTGCCAGCATAAAATTAAACTCAAGAACAAATTTAAATTTCCATGTTGCTATTCCTTAGTACTGGGATCCTTATTTAATTCAATTCTTTATCTATGTATCTACCCAATAATCTATGGGCACTCCAATTTTTATTTATAAATTTTCACATTCATCTCACTAAATTCATATATATGTGTATATATATATATATATATATATATATATATATATATATGAAATACACACACACACATATACTGGGAATAAAATCATGTTATCCTAGTATCCTAGGTCTTCTATCCCTTCATTACAACAAGTCAAGGTCAAGTTGGGTCTCACACAACCAGAATAACATGTGACCTCCCTTGGGATAAATCTGATTTTCCTCTGATAGGGATACATTATGAGCCTTGCACAAGATAACTTTTTCACCATCACCTGCACGTATCCAGAGACAGACCCAGATATCCCTGCCTCCCTGTACTTTGGAACCCACACTCTCACCTGCCTTGAATCTACCCAATCTCATTGAGTCCCTTACCCTTGCAAGAACCCTAGGCTCATATCACCCCTAATCTTCCACACTCTAATCTCTACTAAGTCTTTGCACATCTCTTGTTTTATCTTTGTTAACTCCTCCTTTACTTCTGAAACACATCCACTGTGCCTTCTGCAACACATGGTCCATCAGGCCCAAAATGTCTAACACACTCAATCTCTTTGACTTTTCCCATCCTCCAAGGAAACTGCTGCAGCCTTTTCAAGTGATGGTTGTTTCCTCTTCCACACCTATCCTACTACTGGGGCTGGAAGTGCAGTAGATGTCCTCCATGTTCCACATTTCTGGTTCCCAATAGATCATTCTCCCTCTGTCTAGCTCAACCCAGCTTTGATTTTGATGTTATCCTATTACATTGCCTACAACCTCTTCTTGTTGCTGTCATCTACTCTCCTACTCATTTTAGATTGTGATTCCCTGATATTCTCTCTAGCACTACTCCTGCCTTAATCAGAGCAACTTAAAAGTGCATGTAGAGAATTCTGCCAGACCTTTAGCTTTAACCTCCTTTTCTCCAATAGTATTACCAACCTACCACAACACTCTCCCCTATGATCATACCTGTGACTTGTGCTGTCCTATATGTTGGTCACTAGGCACATGTGTGCAGCATTGGAAATATGGCTAGTCCAAATTGAGATGTATTGAAAGTATAAAACACACACTGGATTTCAGAAATTTAGCATAAAAAATGTAAAATATCTCAATAATTTATATTAATGTTTAAATGATAATATTGGGATATTTGCATTAAATATTTCTTTAAATGTGGGTACTAGAAATTTGACAATTACATTTCTGACTCATATATTTCTATTGGGGAGCTCTGTTGTAGACATCCCCACGACCAATAACTGCAAAACTTTCATGGTCTCAGTTTAATACTTGATCCTCTCTAACAACCACTCCCTACCTTTCCAGCTTTCTCCCTCCAATATACCACAAGGACCTCTGATCCATGGATCCGATTCTGTTCCCACTCTTATTCATATCCTCGATGTCTCCTCTTTATTCCTTTTCCAGTTTAAATGTCACAATCAATCACTGTGTTTCCTTCTATACATCCGCAGCTCTCTTGCCCTTCTTTCAGTTTCAGTTAGTTGCTTGGTGAGAACACAACCTTGGTTAAAACAATGTTCCACCTGTGTTCTCCTATACTATGTCACTGAACATGTTTGGAGATAAAGCACAGCCATGCTGACTGGTCTCAATTTAACTTCACAGCCATAGTTCTCTTATCCAGTGGTCCTCAAGTTTTGGTGTGCAGCAGAATCTCCTGAGGGGCTTATTGCAGTACACATTTCTGGGCCCCACTCCCATGGTTACATATTTGGTGGGTCTGGCATGGGGCCGAAGAATTTGCATTTCTAGCAAATTCTCAGGTGATGCTGACCCTGTTGGTCACAGAACCACACTTTGAGATCCACTGCTTTAACAGGCCCTAAATGCTGTGCATCCAACTTACTGTATTTCCTCTGTCCTTTCACTCTCCCATTTTCCCAAATAATTTATACCTTCTCTTTTCTCTCCAAACCTTCAGCAGTTCACTCTTATCCTCACTCTAACTGATATCTTTGCTTCCTACTTCACTGAGAAATTTGAAAAACCAACCAGAAGAGAACTTCCATATTCTCTCACAACCATGCCACCTTCCTGTTAGCAACTGTACTCATGTACTCCTCCTCTAAGTCTTTGTAGATGAATCTTCCTTGCTACTACCTCAAGCTAGTTCTTTTTCATGTGAAACAATTCCTATTTCTTCTCATCCCTAAATACATGGTTTCAGCCATTCCTCCCTCCTTGTCTCATATCAAAAAGTCGTCTTCTTTCTTTTCCCAATAGTATACAAATGTACTATTTCTCACACACTAAAAGAAAAACCTTTCTTTATCCCAATTTTTCACCAGCCTCTGCTCCAGTTCTCTGTTCCCATTTACAGAAAAATCTCTGAAATGATTGCTTGTATCCATTATCTCTATTTTTTTTCTCTAACTACTCTTAAGCCTACTCCAATCAACCTTTCCCCCCTCCATCTATAACAACTATTTTGTCAAGGTCACCAATAACCTCCAACATTTAATTCTGGGACCTTATGTTACGTGACCTATCATCATCATTTGACTCTGTCATTCATTTCCTGGTGATTTGATACACGTTCTGCACTTGTCTTTCAGGACTCTACATCCTCTTGGTTTTCCTCCCATCTCACTCATAGCTCCTTTTCAGTTCTCTTTGCTAATTTGTTCTTTTCTAAGGTTGTCACAATGAAGTACGAGAAGGTTCATTTCTTGGTCTTCTTTTCCTCTTTATCTACACTTAAACCCTTGGTGATCTTATCAGTTTCCATGACTTTAAATGCCATCTAAATGTTTCTGAGCCCCAAATTCATAACTTCAGCCTAAATATCTTTTCTGAACTTCACAGATATTTATCCAACTGCCAACCTGACATTTCCTCTTGGATCTCTAAGAGACATCTCAAACTCAACATGTTCAAAACTGAACTTGTTATCTTCCTTCAGCCAAAACCTATTCCAACTACTGTCTTACTATGAGTTGATGATGCTCCACCCTTCAAGTTTCTCAGACCAATAATGTTGGCATCATCCTTGAATCGTTTTTTTTTAAATCTTACATCCCACATCCTACCTTACTAGAAATCCTATTGCCTCTACTTTCAAAATGTGTACAGAAGCACTACTCTCACCATCTCCACTGTTCTTACACTGTTCTAAGCCACCATCATTATTTGTTGATTTACTGTCCTATCCTAGTAACTAGTTCCTCTGCCTCCACACTTACCTCCATGTAGTCCATTCTCTACAAAAGAAGCAAGGCTGAGACTTTTAAAATACATAGTATGTATTATGCAACTCCTCTGCCCCAAATCCTTTGATGCCTCCCCTCTCCACTCAGAGTGAAAACCAACATTCTTATAATGGCTTAATGAGGCCCTACATGGCATAGCACTTCCTAACTCCATTACTTATTTCTCCCCTTTTCTCAGTCTGCTCCAGCTACACTAACCTCCTAGTTGTTCCTTAAAAGAGCCAGGTATTCACCAACTGCAGCGACTTTGTTCCAGCATATCTCAGTCAACTATAATAATACCTGATACACAGTGAACACAATAAATATTGTTGCACATACAAATGAAAAGAGTTTTTGAGTTAAAAGAAACAACATTCTGAAAGTTTCTAAAGCCAGGAAACAGCTTGACTTTTCCAAAAGGGCATGTGGAAACATAAAATTGTAGTATCAGAAGGAGTCTCATCACTCGGGTCCTGCAGTCCATGGTAAGGTTATGGAGTTTATTCTAAGTACTGGGAAGACATTGAAGATATTTGACATGGAATTTACATGCTTCCATTTATATTTAATAAGGATCTACTGACAGCTCTATGGAGATTTGACTATGGTTTGATAAGGCCAAAGCAGGAAGACTAATTAACAGCCTATTACAATGATCCAAATGAGAGTAGAGAATGGCTTGGTTTATCAAGGTGGTACTAGTGGAGGTGGAACAAAGTGGATGAGGCTAGGCAAGTTTTAAAATGGTCCAAATAAAACCAGTTTGTTGGTTTTAAAGTTTTAAAATAAAGTTTAAAATAAAGTTTTAAAAATTTGATTTTGAGGCATGAGGCCTTGAGTTATGATTATTAAGCTTAAATTATTAAGAACTTCAAAAACTTATCACAATAAAAACATTGAAGTGCATTTTTTCTACTTGAAGTTGGCCATGAAAGATAAGTCAAAGTCATGAGTTTGGAGTATCAAAACTGTAATCTACATTCTGGAAAACTCCAGCAGATTTTAAAGGAAATGCGTAAGGCTGTTTGAAAGAGTACTCCATAAAAAACATGGGGGTTTTGGGCTTCCTTAAAGATTCTCTTAATTGGTTCTCACAGATTAATGGAGTTTTTGAAGTGATTTAGGTGAAATTATTCCTGTTCCAATGAACCATTTTTTAATCATTTCAATTCCTACCATATTAGTTGACTATAGAACAAGGACTCTACTGTTTTTCCAATTTAAATGAAATCCAATATGTAGATGCATTGTGAAGTTTTCCTGGGAAATGCTTTAAAACTTTCACCTTTATAAGGCCCTTGGAGCTTCCTTTAAATCTGCCTTTCCTCACTATACAGAATGTCGATGTCGTTGAAAGGTTTACAAGAAAATGGGAGCAATTTCCTCCTCCTGTATAATAACAGCTACCACTTATTTAGCACTACATACCAGGCACTGTGCTAAGTTCTTTTCTTTTTTCTAACACAGCTTTATGACATAGGTATTATCATTATCAACATGTTATGGACAAAGATCTAAGGCTCAGAGAGAATCAGTAACTTAAACAAGGCCACACATTCTAGATGGTGGAGTTGTGATTTGAATCCAAGTCTAATTTGGCCTGTTTTCTTCTCACAATAGACATTTCAATACAATTTACAATTCAGAACCTTTCTATAAGTATACTTTTCACACAGATGGGAAATAATTTATTCACATTAGGAGGAATAGTCATATTTTGTAGCTTACCGCTGTAGATCTTCCCTTTGCAGGTAGCCACCTATCCTAATATTTGAAAATATTATCCCACGTATTTTTCTCTCTTGAAAATGCCTTATTCCTCTGTGGTTCTTTGATCATTAAAATTAGACTCTGAGGGTAATTTTTCTATGGAAGGAAGAACAAGAATGAACCCAAATAGAATAAAGAGTCAAAATCCTTTTGCCCTTTGAAGATTTTCCCATTATTCAAATCCAAGAGAATGAAAGATTTCTTCCTTTGATAATCTTAAGTCATGTAATATACGATAGATACCTAGTGCTTCCTTGTCAGTTATATCTTAAGAAATAGCAATTGTATCAACCTAAATTCTACTATCGATTTTCAACATAATGTCTTCCACCAGTGGTGGAATGAAATTTATGACCGTATCTGAAAAACACAAGGCAACACTTACGAGGCTGGATAATGTAGGGTCAAACCAAACCCTACCAAATTAATAGCCACCGAGGGTGTATGAAAATCCAAATCAGATATAAATTATATTTATAGTATATTTACTTTACTCAACTGATTAGCAAAGAGTATAACCCTTACATTGTGATCTAGCTATTATTTTCAGTTTTTAGGTAATTTTGTAGTTCAGTGATAAGACTCTGAATGGGAATTGGTAACCTAGAGTTCCACCTAGAGTTCTAACACAAGATATCAAGTAAATCACAGCTTCCCTGAATTTCAACTATTTCTAATGGATGGTGCAAAATCTCTGGTGGGAGGAATGTCGATGCTTTTGAAACATTTTGAAGGAAACATGTCCTATAAAAATGTTTTCTGATATCATTATTACTCATGCCTGAAAAAAATTGTTTTTCTGTCCTTGTAATCCTTATATTGGTATCCCACAAGCCTTTTTAAAAATACTTGGTGATGCCATATAATGTTGGATTTCAAGTTGTTACATTTCAGAGCACTTTCTGAGAACTATCATCAATTAACACCTCTTTTCAGGAAGAATGTTTGTTAGTTACCTAATCAGTTAAAATGGCATCTTTCTCTAAACAAAGTTTGAAAAGGCACACAGACCAATAGTTCTTTCTTGTTTGTTTGTTTATTTGTGTCTTTCTGCTCACCCAAACATGACTAAGTATAGATACAGCCTCTGTTCTCTTTCACTGACCAAACAGAACTCCTTCCAAGAAACTGTCCAAGGAGAATTCATGACCTTGCTTTTTCTCTCACAAACAATAAGATTTATTTTCTCTGATTCTCTGGTTAGTCTGGGTAAATATTTTATTTTTAATAGACAAAATGTGTGTCTAAGATCACATCTCCATTTTTCATTATATTTCTGCAGAGATTAGAAAAATTTATTGGAGTATAGTTGCTTTACAACGTTGTGTTAGTTTCTGCTGTTCTTTACTTAAATTACTTTTTACTGGTGGTATTACAAGTAACATGTAAGAATGTTGGGTAAAGAAATTTTTTCAGATACCAACATCACTGTTACTCATAAAGTGAGTTCTAGTTTACTTTACAAAACACACTTACAAAAATCTATTATTTCGAATAGCATGCTGCAGAACTAGGCATAATGGGATTAACTACTTATCTGGGTGGCTATTATAATCACTTCTCTTTTATAAATATTTTCACTAGCTTGATATACCAGTGTGTTATTCCTCACTATTGCTATATATCCAACATATGTTGGACATAACTGGAGATCCAGGGAGATGGGGACTCCATGACTTGTACTGTCACTGGCCATTGCAGCAGGGAAAGGTAGTGCTGAAAAATTTACACCTGCTCTTCTATGCATTATACCAGAAGCAAGACAGAGCAGTTCTTACAGCCAATAGCCCAGAACTTGTTGTACGACCCTGGCTAAATTGTTGAATGTTGAAAAGTTTAGTATTGTATATGTCACAAAGGAAATAAGAGCTGGACATTAGTGAACTCTGTGATGTCTATCACAGGGACCTTTGACATATTACAAGGTCAAAGGAATTTCTTCAATATTTAGTGCATACACAACCTAAAGTATGGCCCGTACTACCATCGAAACCATGGACGCTGCTAAATCTCACGTTCACTCATTCAACAAATACTTGTTCAACAGTTACTATGTGCCAGGAATGGTGCTGCGTGATGGGGATACAACAGTGGAAAAACACAATCCTTATCCTCATGGAACTTAAAGTATGTGAAGAGAGAAAATGAACAACCATTTCATGGGCCTGTGAAAATTCTGAAGCAAAAAGGATGGAAACTTTGTGTTTAAATTTCAGAGTGCAAATTTATCGAGGAGAAGATTTTAGAGGGCATCCATTAGATAAATTGACATTTCAGTAAAGCATGTAAATGAAAGAGGAGGTTAAAAGAAAAGAATAAAAAGTGGAATTAGATGGGATAGGCAAGGTTCAAAGATAGCTGAGGAACTTCTTGTTTAAAATGGTACCTGCCTAGCAGGTTTGAGGCAGCCTCTCAAATCTCCTTACTCAAATGCATATGAAAAGGCTCTAAAAATGAATAAGAACTCAAAACAACACTAAAACATAAGATTAATGGGCAAATAATGATAACACTTAGAGGAATTTTCACCAACTATAAGGCAGATGGACTCATAACAAAAACAATAAAACCTAACCAAGTTTTACCTCATAAAATAGAGCCTGCTTAATGTGCTTAACAAAAGATAGAAAGTGCTTCTTCCCTCCATTACTGACTGACCCTTATTCAGAATCATGGGGTCTGTACAACCAGTACCTTAAGCCACAATCACTTTATTACACAGATTAAAATTTTTGAGGCAATAAAGAATATAATGAATCAATCACATAAACCTAGCAGCCATGTAAAACACAGGATTGAGATACTCAAGTCTGAATGCAGAAGAAAAGGACAGAGACAAATATTATAGAGAAGACAATAGACATGGGAAGTAGAGGACAGACATACATTATACAGATACTCTTTTTTACTAAAAAACAAACAAACAAACAAACATAAAAGCCCCCTGGTACCAGGTAAAATGGGAAAGAATGAACAAACAATAAATAAACACAATCCAAGTAGAACACTTTCAGAAGTCACAAAAATAAGCAACAAAAACAATAAAAGCATAATACAGAGATTGAAATGTTTAATGTTTTTGGCAAAATCATTATAAAAGTTCTACACATAAACAGATCTTGACATGAACTCGAAATTGAAATGTCTGTGGAAAAGTATAGGTTGCCCACAATTGGACATAAAGTACACACACTCCACCTCAACAAGCTAGGGATGTTTCTAAACAGTTTGAAGATAAAACTCTGTGATCCAAGAATTAAATACACAATTAGGTTGTGCTCCATGACTGAGGGGAAAAGAATATGATACTCAGATATATAAGTGCTCAGAAATCATGCTCCTCATATACATACTGGAGAAAAGGAAAAACAAAAACAAAAACTCAAAGATGTTCTATACCTGACCTAAATGTGAAACAAAATTAAGAGCTCAAAAACCAGAACATAAGGGTTTAAAAAGGGCTGGTTGTGAGCTCCAAAGCCAGTAAATAAGGAGAAAAATCTAAATTGATGTAAATCTTTTAAAAAGTTAGGTATGTTAAATGTTATTCATGATAATACAGACGGTCCCCAATTTATGATGGCTTGACTTATAATTTTTCGAGTTTATGATAGTGTGAAAGCAGCAGCCCCTACCACAGCTCCCAGTCAGTCATGTGATCATGAGAGTGAACAACCCATACACTTACAGCCATTCTGTACCCACACAACCATCCTGTTGTTCAGAATTCCACCTGATAACCTCCATATTGCCATATTCCAACATTCCTTTCTCTGTTTTTAAGTTATTCAAACCTATTGTAGCACTTCACTCAGATGATCATGCCATTCCTAAAGCTCCTTTCTTTTTTGGCTATTAGACAACAAATATGTCTGCTTTTTGACTTACCATATGGAACTCTATTTGTTTTCTAGAGCTGCCATGTAAAATATCACAGCCTAGGTGACTTAAACAACAAAAATTTATTTTCTCACAGTGTGGAGGCTAGAAGGCTAAGATCAAAATATCATCAGGTTTGTTTTTTTCTGAGGTCTCTCTCCCTGGCTTGCAAATTGCCATCTTCTCACTGTATCCTTACACGGTTTTCCTTATATTGGGTTAGGGCCCACCCTAATGGCCTCATTTTAAAGTAATCACTTCCTGAAATGCCCTATCTCCAAATACAGTCACATTCTGAGGTACTGGAGGTTAGGGCTTCAACATATGAATTTTGGAGGACACAAATCCGTCCATTACAGAGAAGTTTCTTCTCTCAATCTTTGTTGCTGCTTTCCACTCATCTTTCAGACCTATAGATGCTAGAGAGCTTCAGAGTTCTGTCCTTAGACATATCTTATTATTCATCTGCACTCATTCCTTAGATGACTTCATTTAGTCTGATTACTTTAAAAAGTATCTATATGCATATGACAACCCAAATTACATCTCTACTATGCACCTCCCTCTGGAATCCCAACTGCCTAATTTTTGTATCCATCTGGGTATTTAATAAAGAGTTCAAAATTAATATAGTCAATGATAATTTAAGAAAAAACACTAATATTGTGCTTTCCACATGCCGATCACTCTTCAAAGATCATACATAAACTTATGAGGCAGTTAGCATTTTTCCCACTATACATTTGAAAATACTGAAGCAAAGACTGGATATATAAATGACTAAGTTCACACAAAAAATATCAGCATCCAAGATTTGAACCCAGGGATATTGGTTCCAGAACCCACATACTTCACAGTACATCAAATCACCTCTTCCAATCAGCCTATGTTTTCATTATCTGGGTACATCTCATCTCCCTTTTATTAGAATAGAAATGTCTTGAAGGCATATCTCCCTGATCCAGCACTACCACAACACAAATTATACAAATAAAAGAACATAAGAATGAATGCCTCCAATTTCTCTCTCTCCCAACGCTCTACTAGGCTCTTAAATCATATTGCTGAGTTACTTTAAGAGAGTTAATACGGGGAAGTTCATGTTTATCAGGAGAAAATGATGTTTATCAATTCCTGCCCTTCTCCTGAATGCCCTCTTTTCTACAGAAACCTATAAAATCTTAAAATAGAAGAAAATAAGAAGCAATCGTCTTTGGATACCATTTAAACATACTGACTCCCAGTTGATTCTAATATGGAGTGCTAGAACTCAGATTTTATTTGATATCTGTAACCATATACTCTGTGATCCCTTTTCTTTGTTGAAAGACCTGGAACTAGAGACATTTGAGTCCCTTTCTCTATCACTCTCCCTTTTTAAGAATCATAGCATCATATAACTGTAGGCTTTCTGGGTGTCTTTCAATTCTTTATATGTTCCAAGATCTCTCCCACCTATAAGTTGTTTCCCAATTTCTCCCCTTGCCTAGAATTCTCCTTACTACTCACAGGGTTAACTCTACTTAAATTATTTTTTTATAATTATTGGCTATATTAATCACTAACTTCAGGTCTTTATTCAAAGTCTACCTTCCCAGACCACCTTATCTCAAGTTTTAATCCAACTCCTCCTCATGCCCCCAACACCAATATTTCTTATGTCCCTTTATGGTTTAATTTTTATTTCTTCGTAATTATCATACTGACACCCTTAAAAATTTGTTTTCATCTTGTTTTCATCTTGTTTGCTTCCCACACTTCAATGTAAACCCCATGATGGCAATGATTTCTGTCTGTTTCCTCTGCTTCTACTGTATCCTCAGGACTTTAAAAAGTATGAGGTACATAACAACTACTTAATAAATATTTGTTGAATTAAATATCGAATGCATTTCTAATTCATTCATTTATTCAACAAATATTTCGTAAGCATCTATTATGTTCCAGATAGTATTCTAGGTATTGAGGATACAATGGATAACAAGACTAATATTATTACTGCACTCAAGCCACTTATATTTACATGTGCAAATAAGTCAGGTAAATAGACATTTACAGTATAATGCAATACAAGAATATGATATGTAGCAGTAAACAGAACTAACTGTGGAGGCACATTAGATCCAGTCAGTGGGGTCAGGGGACACTTCTAAGACCTCAAGTTAGTTAGTGAAGAAGTTAATCATGTGGATTTCTAAAGTAGATCATTTGAATTAGGGGCTGGCCAGGCTTTCTCTGTGAAGAGCCAGACAGTAAGTATCTTAAGCTTGTGAGTCACATATGGTCTCTCTCACAACTACTCAAATTTACCCTCCTAGCAAAAGCTGTCACAGACACTGCAGGAACAAATGGGCATGGCTCTTTGCCAATAAAACTATAATTACAAAAGCAGGTGGCAACAAAAACTGAATTTTGCTGACTCCTAATCTGAACCCATGGATTTCCAATTATTTTTTAATTAACAGAACCTTTTGTTTATACACATTTTATGTGGAACACCAATATCTAATGAAACAAAATTAGAATGGTCTTGGTTAAAACTGGGGTAGGAATATAAACCTTTATCTTCCTTTCCAAATGAATAGAGAAATAAGAGTAGGCTCCCATCTACAGGACACAAATTATCCACTTCTTCATCTTTTATCTTGCTTGGCTTCCTCCCCATCTCTCCATGAATAATTGGGGTCAATGAGACTTTTCTCATTGAAATAATCAAACCTAGTGAATTTGATGTTCAAAAACAATAACCTGGACGAACTTATCCAGGATATTCTTAAAGATGATGCATAGCATCATCATAGTTGTGTCCCCCTAAAATTCATACGTTGAAAGTCAAACTCCAAATGTGACAGTATTTGGAATACAGCCTGTAAGGAGATAAGTAAGGATAAATGAGGCCATAAGCGTGGGGCCCTGATCCAACAGGATTAGTGTCCTTATAAGAGACACATGAAAGAGTTCACTCTCTCTACCTGTGCATGAACCAAAGAAAGGCCATGTAAGCAAACAGCAAAACAGGATGAGAAGTCTCACCAGAAATCAACCATGCTGGCATGGTGATCTGAGACTTCCATCCTCCAGAACTTTGAGAAATAAATTTCCATTGTTTAAGTCAACAAGCTATAGTATTTTGTTATAAGAACCTAAGTAGACTAAGACAGATGCTCCTCAAAGAAAAGCTGAGCTGGAGTTCTCTATCATATTTTAATACCAAAGTCAATCTTTGACCTTTCATAAGTCTTTTTATCCAGCTGCTTCCTGAATACCAGAAATTCCTTTCAAGACAGCACTTACTGTTTTTACTTTCTTGCTGAGTCACTCAATTAATCCTAATGGTTTCTAACTACCTACTGCTGCCCTAGCTTTTGAGAGGAGCTTGTAAACCCAGTGTGTAAGAATGAGCAGATGTTACTTCAGAGATCAACATTACTCATCCTGACGTCATAGGATGTATTCTTAGTCAAGGAAGTCACCCTTAAACTGCTGCCTGTCCAACGTGTTTTTCTTTCCTAGGCCCATGCTATTATTCTTTGGGGAAGATGATATAATGAACAGGCAAGGCACATGTGTGACTGCTGACTCTGACTGAGAAACTAGCAGAGCTGAAAGCTAAGTAGATGAATGTAGCAGAAGAGCTTGTTAACAGCCCAGAAGTCACACGGAGGATGCTGTGAAGACTGTCTGGGAGCTGTCCAAGTCAGATTGGTAAGCATGAATAGCATCTTGCTTGTCTTGACATTAGAGCTGCTGTGAATGATCCACTTAATAATACTCTTGGGGAGTCTTTGATAAGCAGCCTGGACCCTCTAAGGCTTACCTCCATTAAAACTAAAGAAACATTCTGCTAGATCTGAGTGAGCAGGAGATGTGTTTTCTCTGTGATCTGAAAAGTGCTAGTAGAAAGTCGTTCACTCCAAGGTCCTCATGGCACATCATTTCTTCACTAGAGGAATGAGATATAGGTATCAGCTTTGATGACAACATAGAAATCCAGATTTCCTACCTCTGTTTGTATTCTTCAGGGCAGGAATTGGAGACCCATGGCCCTAGTCAATGCAATGACTACAGGAAGACTGCAGGAAGATGTTTGGAAGGCCTGTGACCCCAACTCCCTTTATAATTGTGACCCCAAACTCCTGAGGAAGTCAAAAGTTGCAGGTGACATAGAAGACCTGGTGGTAAGGTAATAACACAAAGTGCTTGCCAGAAAAGATAAGAAATCATGTGTCCAAGTGAGGTATTTCCTTTTCAAAAAGCAGTCTCCTCTGGAAGGTTAGACTTCTGACACCAGTGTTGGCAGTGCACAGATAATTATTTGGAATCCCTTTTGGAAATTAACTTACACTCTATTGAATATCCTCCATGTCAGACATATGTCCTTCTTAATTTGCAATTAGATTATTTGCAGCAGCCAACATATAAATGGAGCCTGTTTTCAATGAATTAGTCAGCTAAGCTAATTAATAATACTTTAGAACTCAAGATGATATGAGACTGTAAAGTAATGAGACATTTCTTACATGGTCAGAGAATTAGCTCTGATAGGACTTTCCAAAGAGACACCCAAGAAAGTTTGGGGCAAAAGCACTCTAATCAAAATGTATTTGACCTTGAGGTCTAGTCTAAGTAGTAGATCATGTTGGGGAGATTAGAAGGAGCCAAATCTAACAGGACCGTTGAGGTCATGGTAGGGAATTTAGATTCATTCTGAATATAAGGGAAGCTCTTGGCATGTTTTAAGCAGAGGAGTGGCCCACCCTGGATTACTTTTATGTTCCGGTAAAAATGGATTAGAAGGGAGCTGAGTGAATCTGAGTCATGCAACTGTCGCTGTTGCCCAGGTAAAAGACGGACGGTAGCTGGGTTAACGACAATAGAGACTGAGAACAGTGACCAGAATTAAGAGGTATGTAGGAAATGAAACTAAGAGTTAACACAGCTTAGCATTTATAGCACTCTCTTTTATATGTCCCTCAATATACACTGGTAACATCATGCCAAAATGCAGATGCACTTGCTGATTATTTGGCTTAACAGAAGGGTAAACCCGAGAGAATGGTTGAGCTGCATACACTGTACATTTCTATGATTAACATACTTGTTTATACACAGTGGGAGCAACTAGTGATTTGAAAACAGTGGTTCATAAAAGAATATGACTTAGGATATTCCTATTGAGCACTGCAGTTATATTTGAATAGATGTAGCACATTGTTCCTGATCATTTATATATGTGCAGTCAGATTCAAAGTGAGTTTCAGCTTCCATTTGAGCAGAATGCTTTTTATAGCGATTACTAATTTGGCAGGATCCACTTTTTGGTGGGAGTTCTTAATATATTGTTTCTTTGAATGGAAATGGTCCTAATTAATTTCTCTGTGAATTATTCTTCCCTGGTATCAGCTGTTGCTGTGGCACTGGTTCTTTCTTTCTCATTATGACACACTGACCTGTTATTAATTATTTCCAGTTAGAAATGCTAACAATATCTCTTGGAACTTTGTTCTGGAAGAGGGAGCCCTAGTTGGAACACAAACCAGCCCAGATGAACCTGTCATCTGCACTGGAAGAAGTTCTGGAAATGCCTCAGCAGCATGGGTCTCACTGTCCAATGGGCAGACCCATTTGCCTCTGTACTCTATCCACACAGGGCAGCTGCAGCACCAAAATGAATATTTTCCGTTCATAAAGCCTCATTCATCCAGGTTAAGTTGCTGATTGGAAGGGATGCCCTACACAGCAAGGTCATTTCATTTTCAGACAAAAATCAGTTCCAATGCTGAAAGGACATTCACAGGGAAACTCACTTGTGAGATTTCAGCTGAGTGCTATCTCAAAGGTGAAAAAACTATTATTCGATTCAATGGAGAAGAGAAATGAGATAAGATAGTCATTTGGAACAGTATAACAAAGCAAGTGGTTATTATTGCTGTTGTACAGATATTTATTTTATTATCAATATAAAGAAACTTTATGTGGCAAAAAAATACTGTTTTGAGCCCACCTTGACAGGCAAGAAGAACACATTTCCCCAGTCTCCATGTAGTTTTGTGGGGACCATTTGACTGAGTTCTGGTTAGTGGAAATAGAAGCAGAAGTGATGAGATGCTTCTACTGTGATGCAGATGAGAGTAAATGTGTCTTCTCTAGGCTGTCTCTCTCACAACTTTGGGCAAAAATGGAAACAAAGCACTCAGTGATGACAGTGGTACAAAATGGTCATACGAAGATCTCTGGGTCACTAAATAAAAGCAACCATTGGACGATGGTGTGAGAAATGCATCTCTTTTGAACCACTGATATTTGAGGGGGGGCTGTTTTTTATCTCAGCTTAATCTGAATAAAACAGTACCTTTAAGTAATCACAATGATAATAGTAGCAGGGCCATTTGTAGACCACATGATATGTGTAGCACTGTGCCGAGCACTCGACAAAAGATATTCATATTTTCTTCACAAACAAAAACTTCCAGGTCAATATCACACTTTGCATTCCAAAAATTAAGAAACAGATGAAGAAAAGAAAATTATTGGTTCGAGGTCTCACAGCTCGTAAGCATGTCACAGTCTACTTGCCTGGTTCTAAATATCATCTTCACTGTACTACAGCTTCCCCTGAGTGCTCATTTGGTTGTTACCATATTTTACAGACAATTTTTCACTGTTGGAACTTCCTAATGCTAAGGATTCTCTCAAAGCCTTAGCAAAATGATGGGAACAATCTGGAATAAATGAATGGATTAAAAAAAAATACTGAACCAAATATATAAAGGAACATAGTCCCAGATATCTTTCCAATATAAATGCCACTAAAATCCATTTCAGAAACCTATGATCAAGAACAAAATTCTGGATGGTTCCCTCAGCTTTTTTCATCTTAAAAACCACAGCAGCCAAAAGCAGCTGTTCTCAACAGACTGGAAGAGCCCAGCAGACCCACTTAATTTCTAGGAAGCCATCATAAAGGCATGTGGTTCTCCAACTAGCTTTCTGGTGTTCTTGTCACACAGATGAGATGTGTACAGGCACTACAACAAGTTGAAAAGGATAAAAAAAAATTGTTTCTGAAAGGGCTACTTTTAATTTAGATAATATTTAGTAGTCCTGACAATGGTCACCACATATGGAAGATAAATTTTTCAGCCTGTTCTATTATGAAGAGAAAATTCATGGTGCGTTGAGAAATTTATAAGTGTATCTAACTAGAATGTTACCTGACATTCTGTGAGATATGTCTAAAGAGATTTGTTTTTATATAAAGTATGAATATAAACTAATAAAATGGTGTGGTTTTTCCAAATTCTTGGGTGGTTTTCCAATCTGTTTTAGAAGTCACTTCCCATACAAGAGTTCCTAAGGCACTTTGAGCAATGGCACCATCATTGGAATATGTGCGTATTCTCCCAGGGGGACTACTTAGAAGGACAGCACTCATTTAGATGTATAAACTCTGGTTTGTTTGTTTTTAAAATGTCCAGTTATTTTTATTTATGCCTCCTCTATGCTCTTATATATCTTTGTAATGCCTATCTGCAGACTTTTCTTAAAATAAATGTAGTGTTGGAAAATGCCTTTGAAAGATCAGGTTGGAGATAGTCTTTTCCAATTAATGGAGTCAAGATAGTATTAAAAGTTCCTACTTATTAGAGGTGTATAAGTAGGATTCACACTGAGTGTTGGCAGGCTGATATGATAGAAAAAATGTTTATACTAGGAGTCAGCCACCTTGGTTCTAGAATTGGTTTGGTCTTGTAATATTAAGAAAATATGGATAAACCACTTAATAATGTCATTCATTCATCCATTCTTCATTCACTTATTCATTCATTTACTTTTCCTACATTTTTTAACAACATGAAATCCTCGCTAGGCTCCAATCACTTTGAGAGTTATAAAAATTGGTAAAATGTAGCTCCTTCCCCAAAAGTGTTTCCAATTAAATGGATAAAATTCCAAAGTTTTTAAACTTTAAAAACCCTCCCTATTTACTTCATCACTTTATTGTGAGAATTTAACGAAAGGGCTTATGTAAAACTGTTTTATGAATTCTAAGTTGCTGTACACATATACAGATATTAACATGAGATCCTCTATAAGAAATATGTATGGCATTGAAACTGCTGTATTGACACAGAAAATATTTTTCTCCTTAAATGGACATTTTCTTCGTTTCACTTGAAGTACTTGGCAACATTGAGATGGGGCAAAAAGAAAGGAGGAATCAAGATTTGGAACAGACAATGTGGGTGAAAAGATAAGAAAGGGGTTGAGAGGGAGTCACATTGAAGTCTAGAAGAGGAGTGCTGTGACAAACAGGAGGCCTTGAATTCATCAAGGTGGCCTCTAAGCGGAGTATGAAAGGACTGGGAGGGAAAGGAAAGGAGGGTGGAGTGGAGTACGAGAGTGTGGGTGGCATAGTGTTTACTCTCAGTTCTTTCTCAAAGACACATAGAAATCATCTTTAACGTAAAAGAGCAAACTTTAGTTTCTATCTGTCTTAGGGATTATTCACTTGCAAAAAAACTAGGAACAGAAATCTACCCCAAGAAGATCAAAGAAAAAAAAAACAGATTTATTATAAGGATTCAGGGAATCTCATTGAAATCATTGCAGGAAATAAAGCTGGAATTCACAGAAAATAGAAAATGATCAGGCCAATTCTCTCCAGCATTCTTCCTTCCCATTGCCATTCCCTGCCCCTTTCTGTCCCCCTCCCTCTATCCCCCTCCCAACATCCCCCTTCATCTTCTTTTACTCTGAGGCTACACGGTGCCTACTGTCTGCTTCTCTCTCCATATCAGCCTTGTTGTTTGCTCTCTGTAGACTGCTTTACTTGTTTGCTCATACAAACAGAGGATTTTTATACAGAGGATTTTTTTCAATAGTAAATACTACAGTACTACATGAACCGTGGTTGGTTAAATCCGAGGATACAGAACTGCACTGAACACAGAGGCAGGGAGGATAAGGAGGACAGACTGTGAAGTTATAGGCAGATTTTCAACTGCACAGGGGTGGGCACCCCTAACCCCCGTGTTGTTTAAGAGTTAACTGTACATTAAATTATTATATAAAAACACTTAAAAGACTGCCAGACTCCTAATAAGTGCTTCACAAGCACTTTATACCATCATTTAGTCAGTCAGGCTCTCCACAGAAAATTCACTCAGGGTCTTTGGCCAATTCTAACCTTCCAAAGGAGAGACTATTTCTTCAGTTCTGACACTAACTTGCTATTTGAGCTTGACCAACTCCCTTCCATGCTAGGCATTTCGGTTTCCCCTAAAACAGAGTGAGAAGGCTGGATTTGATGCATTCCAAAAATCCCTGCTAGTATGAAGATTCTGTGATTCGATGAAATGGTTCGCTGGTATTGGACAAACACAGACATGCATTAAATCTCATTTACTGTGTAGTCCCCTTGTAAATAATATACAGTAAACAGCTAAGTTCCAAGAGTAAAGGTAAATCTAAATCACAGCAGATATAAATATATTCTCAAGTTCCCCCACTCCCTGCACCCTACTCTCAGGGGGTTAAAATTAGCTACATTTCTGTAAGGCTTTAAAACATAAGGCATTGATTTGGCACACCAAATACACTCCATAATAAATATGCATTTGCTTAGAAACTGAAGCAGTTTAGATAGGGACTGGTTGGAAGAATGAGAATGGAAAGGGAAATTAGCAAGAACAAGTGAAGGAGGAATAAAGCATTGACAATCTGCATAGCTTTCGTTAGTCTCCATTAGGAGAGCAGAATCTGACCATGTGGTGATATTATTCCACAAGCAGATGAGACTAGTGGAGAGAGGGATAAGTGTAAATAAACAGGACTGTATTTTTCACTTTGCACTGTTTTGTTTCCAAAAGGGAAACATCCCTTCTGAGGAAGACATTTTCTTGCTATACATACAACACCAAAGGATATTACCCACCTTGGCAAACCAGGAAGCAGTATAGCAATTAATAAACTCATTAGTGCAAAACCCCACTGTGGAAGGATTTTCTGAGCTTCCAAATTGAAAGCTTTGCCAGTTAGCAAAGGGAGATGCTTCACTAGCTAAAACTAACAGAGATTCCTTTCTCCAAATGAAGATTCTAGCTCCACAGGGAAATGAAAGCTGCCTATCTAGGGGTTAGGAGGATATGTGTGTATGTTTGGGTGTGTGCATGTTTGTGTGTGAGTGTGTGTGTGTGTGTGTGTGTGTGTAGGGGTAGTTGTATATTCTGATTGCTTTCTAAAGCATTACCAGTTAGAAAACTCAAAAAATATTTGAATTTTCTATAATGCTTTCATTGTAAGAAACTAAATGCTTAAATGTGCTATTCTGTTTCATTTAGTTACTCTGTGATTAGTTATCTTGTCCAAATGAAAAAGA
Source organism: Mesoplodon mirus (assembly GCF_964341445.2). Classification (NCBI taxonomy): domain Eukaryota; kingdom Metazoa; phylum Chordata; class Mammalia; order Artiodactyla; family Ziphiidae; genus Mesoplodon; species Mesoplodon mirus. Next base: position 129,459,907 of record NC_138981.1, on the reverse strand, counting down.
ACTCTAAACACATGAATAAAAGAGTTCATAAAAAGGTCATGGCTAGGGCTTCCCTGGTGGCGCAGTGGTTGAGAGTCTGCCTGCCAATGCAGGGGACATGGGTTTGTGTCCCGGTCTGGGAAGATCCCACATGCCACGGAGTGGCTAGGCCCATGAGCCATGGCCATTGAGCCTGTGCGTCTGGAGCCTGTGCTCGGCAACGGAAGAGGCCACAACAGTGAGAGGCCCGCATACCGCAAAAAAAAAAAAAAAAGGTCATGGTTGATGGCTAAATTAAAAGAGAGGGACTTCCCTGGTGGTGCAGTGGTTGAGAGTCCACCTGCTGATGCAGGGGACGCGGGTTCGTGCCCCAGTCCGGGCCACATGCCATGGAGCGGCTGGGCCCGTGAGCCATGGCCGCTGGGCCTGCGCATCCGGAGCCTGTGCTCCGCAACGGGAGAGGCCACGGCAGTGAGAGGCCCACGTACTGCAAATAAATGAATGAATGAATGAATGAATGAATAAAGAAAGAAAGAAAGAAAGAAAGAAAGAAAGAAAGAAAGAAAGAAAGAAAAGGGAATTTATTGGGCTTCCCTGGTGGTGCAGTGGTTGAGAGTCCGCCTGCCGATGCAGGGGACACGGGTTCGTGCCCCGGTCGAGAGTCCGCCTGCCGATGCAGGGGTTCGTGCCACGGTCTGGGAAGATCCCACATGCCGCGGAGTGGCTGGGCCCGTGAGCCATGGCCGCTGAGCCTGTGCGTCCGGAGCCTGTGCTCTGCATTGGGAGAGGCCACAACAGTGAGAGGCCCGCATACCGCAAAAAAAAAAAGGGGGAATTTGTTGCAACCATTTCAAAAATCTCAGTCTAGTTTTGTCTCCTTGTAAATATGTACATAGTATAAGTACCGATCACATATTTAAGTTTACTATGTTAAAATATGTGTGGAGAGCAACTGCTTAGTGTGTACAGGGTTTCCTCTTGGAGGGATAAAAATGTTTTGGAGTTAGATAAAGATGGTGGTTGCACAACATTGTGAACATACTAAATGCTACTGAATTGTAAACTTTAAAATGGTTAATTTATGCTACACCTTAGTAAAATTAAATTTTAAAATGTGTAAATGGGTGTTTTTAATAAGTTAACAGTTTCTGTTTTCTTTTTAGTATAATGAACTTAATGTTTGCAGTTTTGTTCCCTCTGGAAGCTATATCTGGCCCCTGTTGAATGTCTGCCTACAAAGCACACTTTAAAATGGGCTTTCTATAATGTTGCTAATGTCACAGAGCTACTTCTTTTCAAAGTGACATCGTATCACATGCAGGATTTCTCTTGTTCCAACCCTGATCCCTTAATGATTACTTTGGTAATAGATGCTGGCTTAATCCAGCAGGGCTGAAGCAACTCAGAGACAGTATATTAGACTGGGAATACTCATTCTGTGACTGACTAGTAGTAAAGGCCAGAGTAAGTCCTATTCCCTTTCTAATACCCAGTTGCCTCATCTGTGTAATAAGGAAGTACACTAGGTGATCTCTAAGAGCCTTCCTTTTTCTAAAATGGGGGGATTCTGTGGTCTCTATAAACAGCTTTTTAATAACAAGTATTAGACTGTACTTACTGTAAATATCAACTGCATGCTTGATACAGGGCTTTGGGTCCTAATTAATTGAAAGGCATGGTTCCTACTCTTATTGATTTTAGACTGCTTTTGCAGAACTAAAATAAAGTTCTGGGTTGTTTTAGAAACTACAGTGCTGTGGGTGGTTGTAAAAGATAAAGATGAATGCTGACTACAGGCATGGGTTCTAGAGGGTCTGGAATCTGAGCCAGAACTGGGATGAAACAGAAAAATAGGATAGCTGATTAAGAAGATGTCCATTTCCCCTATTGTGTAAATGAGGAAACACAGCTCGTAAGTGATGGAGGTAAGATTTTAACCTTGGTTGACACAATGCCACAGGCTATCAACTTAAGACCTTCCCTCTTGAATTCTTTCAATCAATCATTCATTCAATTTACAAATATATTTAGAATCCACTATGTGTCAGGTACCAAGATAAGCTCTGAGATAGAACAATATATAGGACATAAGTGGTCCTGCCCTGATGGAGCACACAGTCTGTTGGAGGGGATGGAAATTAACAAATAATCATAAAAATGAAAAATCAAAAGCAGTGATAAGTCCTGTGAAGAAACACTTGAGGGTGTTAGAAGAGAATATCAGGACTTATCTCATTTATATCTGGAGTTCTTGAGGATTTTTTTTTTTTTTTTTTTTGCGGTACGCGGGCCTCTCACTGCTGTGGCCTCTCCCGTTGCGGAGCACAGGCTCCAGGCATGCAGCCTCAGCGGCCATGGCTCACGGGCCCAGCCGCTCTGCGGCATGTGGGATATTCCCGGACCAGGGCACGAACCCGTGTCCCCCGCATCGGCAGGCAGACTCTCAACCACTGCGCCACCAGGGAAGCCCCTTGAGAACTTTCTTAAAGAAACTATATTTATGTGGAGATATGAAGAACAGATATGAGACAGAAGGTAGCCAAGGATGAAAGATGTGGGGAAAAATTTTCCAGGTAGAAAGAATAGCATGTATAAAGGCATTGGAACTGATAAAAACTTCACTCCTTTGAGAAAAAGAAAGAAAAGCAGTGTAGCTCAAGTGCAAACAGCCAGGGAGCTAATAAATAAAAATGAATATGGAGAGATTCACATCATCTTTGTGAGGCTACTTGACATTCTATGATATGTTGATAAATACAAAATAAATAGAAGTATATACCATATTCATGGATTAAAAGACTCAATATGGGCTTCCCTGGTGGTGCAGTGGTTGAGAGTCTGCCTGCCGATGCAGGGGACACACGTTCGTGCCCCGGTCCGGGAAGATCCCACATGCTGGCTGGGCCCGTGAGCCATGGCTGCCGAGGCTGCATGCCCACAGCCTGTGCTCCGCAACAGGAGAGGCCACAACAGTGAGAGGCCCTCGTACTGCAAAAAAAAAAAAAAAAAAAAGACTCAAAATCATAAATTCTCCCAAACTTCAATAAAATTTCAATAAAAATCCTAGAAATGTGTCCCTGTGTGTGTGTGGGGGGTTTGTGTGTGAGAGAGAGTGAGAGAGTGAGAGAGAGTGAGAGAGAGTGAGAGAGAGTGAGAGAGAGAGAGAGAGAGAATTCTACAAGTTATATGGAAATGCAATGGAACAAAATTTCTAAAGAAAATCAAAATATCATGAGGAAACTCAATGCTCTCAAGCCAATAGCAGTCCTTGGATATCAGTATACACAATAAGGAATAATAAAACATGTAAATTATGTACTTTTATGTGTCTGAATTCCTTTGTTCAACATGTTGTTACATGTTTTTGTAGTTTGCTCATCTATACTGCAGTATACTATTTCATTTTGTCATTACACTCCATTTATGAATTCTATTTGTTGATGCACATTTGGAAATTTTAACATTTGAGGTCTTACAAATAATGCTGCTATGGACATATTTGTACATGTCTTTTCGTAGAAATATACACTCATTTTGGGGGGTAAACATCCAGGAGTAGTACACTGCTAGATCATAAGAGTTTTCATATATTTGGCGTTAGTATACATTCTGGAATGATATAAAGAGCTAATGGACGATCAGAATTAAAGTTTGTTAAACTGACAAGAGAACTTTATCTGCAAATGACCTGATATTTTATTCTTAGCCTTGACTGCACTCCAGTCTCCTCCTGCTGAGTGACACCAATCGTCTCCATATAAAATAATAAATGGCTGACCCATGAGAATTCCCTATTCTCCTTGGATTTTCAAAAATTCTAACCTGTCAATTCAGATTCTCTAAAATACTACAAGTGAATGATTAACTATAATCACACTTGCCATCAACAGGTTGAAGCTGCTTTTCCTCCAGTTTTAATATCCAAACCACTCCATAACCTAGAACTTGGATCTTTAGTTATCTGGAGGCAATATCACTAGGAAACTGATCTTGAACTCTGTTTAAAGTGCCCATACTTCATCCTCCTTACCACTAACACTGCTCCTAAACTCCAGGAGGTCCAACCCTGGGTTCATGTCTCTCCAATTCAAGAGGTATAAGAGATACTCTGAATATAAGTCCATCTCAGTCAGAGACCTGAAACTTAGGCTCTCTCAAGAGCCCCTAGAAGTAGACAATGCACTGAGGTAGATAGCTTTCCCAAGAATTTTGGACCAAGTAGATGACATCATGAGGTAGTCAGATTCTATCCAAGATGTTTTTTTTTTTTTCCTTTATGCGGGCCTCTCACTATTGTGGCCTCTCCCGTTGCGGAGCACAGGCTCCGGACGTGCAGGCTGAGCGGCCATGGTTCACGGGCCCAGCCGCTCCGCGGCATGTGGGATCCTCCCAGACTGGGGCACGAACCCATGTCCCCTGCATCAGCAGGCGGACTCTCAACCACTGCGCCACCAGGGAAGCCCCCAAGATGTTTTTGAAACAAGACCCTCTAGGATTTCCTTGTCTAATTTCTATTCTTTCCATTTTTATTGTCCTTCTTTGCTGCATCCTTTTTCTTCTCTCTCCTCCAGCATCACCTTTGCTATCCACCTGTCTCCCACACTGCAACCTCAACCTTTTAATTTTACAACATTTTCCTGAGATTTCAAATATGAAATCATTGTCAAATGATGTGAGCATTTTTTTACTCTTTATAAATTTTATTTTTGACATGTGAATTTCAAAACTCTTACACAATTATAACAACTCAAATAATAAAGAGTCCAAAGTAAAATTAAAATATATGATAATATCCAATTTAGTAAGGGTGTGAGGAATGGTATTCTCATACAGAGCTGATGGAACTGTAAGTTGGCACATTCACTCTGGAGAGCAATTTAGCAATCAATACCTTGAAGAGTTGAAAATGTCCAGATTATACAAACCAGGAGTTCCGCATTAGAGAATCTCTCCCTCAGAGGGCAAAGAAACACAAACGACACTGCTCAATTAAAAATTGTTTATCATAGTTAAAAATTGGAAATAGACTGAATGTCCATAAACATGGAACTAGGTTAATGACTTGTTGCATATTCATACAACAGAATACTATGCACCTGTGAAAATAAATGAACTATAATGCTTTTCAACACAGATGAATATCAGAAACATATTCTTGAGATTAAAAAAGGTAAGTTGAGGAAGGATTTGCAAAGCTTGTCATTTATATGAAATTTTAAAAAGAAAAACTCTACTATATTTTTTCTATGTCTGTTTATGTAAAACATAAAGACTGGAAGGATACCTTTCAAATTCATACCAGCGCTTATCTGTATGAGGAGTGGGAGGGAAAGAAAACCAGGATAGGGATGGAAGTTAAACAGGGTATGAGTTTTACCTGTAATATTTTAACAGAAGGTGATACAGTAGTTATATTCCTTTTGCAACTCCCAACTAAGAGAGAGAGAGAAGGAGGGAGGGAAGGAGGGAGAGAGGGAAACAGAACAATATTCACAGTGTGTTATTTTGGATTGTGGATGTATTATTGGCTATTTTATCATATATATTGTTATGTTTTGTTGTTTTATTCTTTTGGAGGAGGAGGAAGAGGAGGAGGCATTAATGATTAATAAAACTATTCTTCCCTCTAATAGACCTCCATCCTAGTTTTTTTTTAAGCTGTGTTGGGTGTTTGTTGCTTCACGTGGGCTTTTCTCTTGTTGCGGCAAGTAGGGGATACTCTTCGTTGTGGTGCGCAGGCTTCTCATTGTGGTGGCTTCTCTTGTTGTGAAGCACGAGTTCTAGGCACACAGGTTTCAGTAGTTGTGGCACACGGGCTCAGTAGTTATGGCTCGTGGGCTCTAGAGCACAGCTCAGTAGTTGTGGTGCATGGGATTACTTGCTCCATGGCACGTGGGATCTTCCCAGACCAGGGCTCGAACCCGTGTCCCCTGCATTGGCAGGTGGATTCTTAACCACTGCACCACCAGGGAAGCCCTCTCTATCCTTCTAGTCACTCACTCACGTATACTCACACATGAATTTCTTTCTGTAGGTGGAGCAATATTTCAACCACCGTGGCTGATAAATTATCACTTGCTAGAACTAAGACAATCCATGTGATCAAACTATTTAAGTATCTAGAAATATTCTGAGTGGTTTCCCATGATGGAGGGGCACAGGCGACTTCCTATTAAATGCTATACATGGTTGCCAACCAAGGAAAAAATTGTGTTATCTTATACACTGTAATATATTATATATATAATGTATAAAATATATGTATGTAAATATATACCTGAATCAAAAGTCCATCAGAGTGGTTATATTTGGACTAGAATCTCCTTTCCAACTATGAATATGAATAAGAATTAAACTATCACCTAAAAAGCAGAGGGAATATTGCCATAGGTTAACTGCATTTTAATCCAAACGGCCTGAACAATTTAACTCATCATTAATCACTGATGATGTGGTCATGTCATCTCAAACTGCACTGACCGACTATAGAATAGTTTGTGCTCTTGTGCAAATGCAAATTATGAGCATTTTGGTGGCTTTTAAGGAGTAAAAAGCCAAGATTGTGTGTAACAAAATAAAAGTTGAACGGTGAATGACAACAGAAGGAAAAAATAATTAGAAAATGAACCTATCCTGTTTCTTTCTAAGTAAGGGCTTCTGCCTTAGTTAGGATTACTATACATGGAAATACTCTAGCTCAGATGGCTTCCTTGATGTGAAGTGCTTATGGAACATCAGTCCACTTCTGCCATGCATATCATTTAAGCCACATCATAGATTATCAAGCACATACTCAAGGGATAACTACTTGCTTATAATGTCTATAGTGTGTTACAAATCATTTTATTATACTATATTTAACAAATCACAGCACTTGAATATATTATCAGACTTGTTTTATACTGTATACACTATTAATATGTATTTAATTAAATATTTTCAACAATGAATTTTCTGAGGTTAAGGTGATTTTCAAAATTTCTATGTAAACGTTATTCACTCTAGGGCATTTCATATTTTTTCAAATGCTTTTATGACTTCTATGATCACTGAAGAATAGTAAATGAGTGATTTAAAAAATATAGTAACTTTTGATTAAATGACTTCTTTCTTTAAATGACCTTTTAAAAGTTCTGCTACCATTATGCCATTTTCCATAATACTTGCTTGACCCCATTCTAATTGTTTTTAAAATGTTAAACACTTAGAAATTTATAAGCACAACGTTTGTGGAGTCTATAATTTAATATTATAAATTTAGATCAGCAGGAGAGATGCTGCTACTTGAATTGTAGTGCATTTTTGTGCATACCCTTATCTTTAATATCCAGATGACATTCTTGAATGTCACATAATAGTGAGATGTGTCTCTGAAAAATTCTAAAATCTGAAGCTGCGTCAGTACTGTGAAGGTTACATTTTTATAGGGCAGCATCAATCATCTCCAGATCAGTAAACTAAGATTAAGACATGGCTTTTTAAAATTTAAATGAAGTAGCATGCAAATTTTTACAGAACACAAGGGCCAATTTTGTTTTATTAAAGAAGCATCGATATTATTACCGGGTCTTGATGCTCAGTCCTGGTGTCAGGCCTGAGCCTCTGAGGTGAGAGAGCAGAGTTCGGGACACTGGAGCACCAGAGACTTCCTAGCCCCACGTAATATCAACTGGTGAGCGCTCTCCCAGAGATCTCCTTCTCAACACTAAGACCCAGCTCCACCCAACGGCCAGCAAGCTCCAGTGCTGGACGCCCCATGCCAAACAACTAGCAACACAGGAACACAACCCCACCAATTAGCAGAGAGACTGCTTAAAATCATAAAAAGTTCACAGACACTCCAAAACACACCATTGGATGTGGCCCTGCCCACCAGAAAGGCAAGATCGAGCCCCACCCACCAGAAAACAGGCACAAGCCCCTCCACCAGGAAGCTTACACAAGCCACTGAACCAACCTCAGCCACTGGGGGCAGACACCAGAAGTAACAGGAACTACAAACCTGCAGCCTGCTAAAAGGAGACCACAGACACAGCAAGTTAAACAAAATGAGAAGACAGAGAAATATGCAGCACATGAAGGAGCAAGGTAAAAACCCAACAGACCAAACAAATGAAGAGGAAATAGGCCACCTATCTGAAAAAGAATTCACAGTAATGATACTAAAGATGATCCAAAATCTTAGAAATAGAATGGAGAAAATACAAGAAACATTTAAAATTAGCAAAAAAGCAATGATGAACAACAGAATAAATGAAATTTAAAATACACTAGAAGGAATAAATAGCAGAATAAATGAGGCAGAAGAATGGAAAAGTGACCTAGAACATAAAATAGTGGAACTAACTCCCACGGAGCAGAATAAAGAAAAAAGAATGTAAAGAATTGAGGAGAGTCTCAGAGACCTCTGGGGCAACATTAAACACAAAAACATTTGAATAATAGGGGTCCCAGAAGAAGAAGAGAAAAAGAAAGGGTCTGATAAAATATTTGAAGAGATTATAATTGAAAACGTCCCTAACATCAGAAAGGAAATAGTCAAGTCCAGGAAGCACAGAGTCCCATACAAGATAAATCCAAAGAGAACACAGCAGGGCACATATTAATCACACTATCAAAAACTAAATGCAAATAAAAATATTAAAAGCAGCAAAGGAAAAGCAACAAAAAACACACAAGGCAATCCCCAGAAGGTTAAAAGCTGCTCTTTCAGCAGAAACTCTGCAAGCCAGAAGGGAGAGGCAGGACATATTTAAAGTGATGAAAGGGAAAACACTACAACCAAGATTACTCTACCCAGCAAGAAGCTCATTCAGATTCGATGGAGAAATTAAAACCTTTACAGACAAGCAAAAGCTAAGAGGACTCAGCACTACCAAACCAGCTTTACAATAAATGTTAAAGAAACTTCCCTAGGCAGGAAACACAAGAGAAGGAAAAGACGTACAGTAACAAACCCAAAACAGTTAAGATAATGGTAATAGGAACATACGTATCGATAATGACCTTAAATGTAAATGGATTAAATGCTCCAACCCAAAGAAATATACTGCTTGAATGGATACAAAAAGAAGACCTGTATATATGCTGTCTACAAGAGACCCACTTTAGACCTAGGGACACATAAACAGACTGAAAGTGAGGGGATGGAAAAAGGTATTCCATGCAAATGGAAATCAAAAGAAAGCGGGAGCACCAATTCTCATATCAGAAAAAATAGACTTTAAAATAAAGACTATTACAAGAGACAAAGAAGGACACTATGTAATGATCAAGGGACAATCCAAGATGAAGATATAACAATTGTAAATATTTATGCACCAACATAGGAGCACCTCAATAAAGCAAATGCTAACAGCCATAAAAGGGGAAATCAACAGTAACACAATCATAGTAGGGGACTTTTACACCCCACTTTCACCAACGGACAGATCATCCAAAATGAAAATAAATAAGGAAACACAAGCTTTAAATGACACATTATACAAGATAGACTTACTAGATATTTATAGGACATTCCATCCAAAAACAGCCAATTACACTTTCTTCTCAAGTGCACATGAAACATTCTGCAGGATAGATCATATCTTGGGTCACAAATCAAGCCTCAGTAAATTTAAGATAATTGAAATCATATGAAGCTTCTTTTCTGACAACAACGCTATGAGATTAGAAATGAATTACAGGCAAAAACCGTAAAAAACACAAACACATGGAGGCTAAACAATACGTTACTAAATAACCAAGAGATCACTGAAGAAATTCAAGAGGAAATCAAAAAATACCTAGAGACAAATGACAACGAAAACATGACGATCCAAAACCAATGGGATGCAGCAAAAGCAGTTCTAAGAGGCAATTTTATAGCAATACAAGCCTACCTCTAGAAACAAGAAAAATCTCAAATAAATAAACTAACCTTACTCCTACAGGAACTAGAGAAAGAAGAACAAACAAAACCCAAGGTTAGTAGAAGGAAAGAAATCATAAAGACCACAGCAGAAATGAATGAAATAGAAACAAAGAAAACAATAGCAAAGATCAAAAAAACTAACAGCTGGTTCTTTGAGAAGATAATCAAAATTGATAAACCATTAGCCAGGTTCATCAAGAAAAAGAGGGAGAGGACTCAAATCAATAAAATTAGAAATGAAAAAAAAAGAAGTTGCAACAGAAATACAAAGCATGCTAAGAGACTACTACAAGCAACTCTGTGCCAATAAAATGGACAACCTGGAAGAAATGGACAAACTCTTAGAAAGGTATAACCTTCCAAGCCTGAACCAGGAAGAAATAGAAAATATGAACAGACCAATCACAACTAATGAAACTGAAACTGTCATTAAAAGTATTCCAACAAACAAAAGTCCAGGACCAGATGGCTTCACAGGTGAATTCTATCAAACATTTAGAGAAGAGCTAACACCCATCCTTCTCAAACTCTTTCAAAAAATTGTAGAAGAAGGAACACTCCCAAACTCATTCTATGAGGCCACCATCACCCTGATACGAAAACCACACAAAGAGACTACAAAAAAAGAAAATTACAGACCAATATCACTGATGAACATAGATGCAAAATCCTCAACAAAATACTAGCAAACAGAATCCAACAACACATTAAAAGGATCATACACCATGCTCAAGTGGGGTTTATCCCAGAGATGTAAGGATTCTTCAATATACACAAATCAATCAATGTGAAACACCATATTAGCCAGTTAAAAATAAAAACCATATGATCATCTCAATAGATTCAGAAAAAAGCTTTTGAGAAAATCCAACACCCATTTATGATAAAAGCTCTCCAGAATGTGGGCATAAAGGGAACCTACCTCAACATAATAAAGGCCATATATGGCAAACCAATAGCACACATCATTCTTGATGGTGAAAAACTGAAAGCATTTCCTCTAAGATCAGGAACACGACAAGAATGTCCACTCTCACCACTATTATTCAACAGAGTTTTGGAAGTTCTAGCCATAGCAATCATAGAAGAAAAAGAAGTAAAAGGAATACAAATTGGAAAAGAAGAAGTAAAACTGTCACTGTTTGCAGATGACTTGATACTATACACAGAGAATCCTAAAGATGACACCAGAAAACTCCTAGAGCTAATCGATGAATTTGGTAAAGCTGAAGGATACAAAATTAATGCAGAGAAATCTTTTGCATTCCTATACACTAATGATGAAAAAGCTGAAAGAGAAATTCAGGAAACAGTCCCATTTGCCATTGCAACAAAAAGGATAAAATACCTAAGAATAAACCTACTTAGGGAGATAAAAGACCTGTATGCAGAAAATTATAAGACACTGATGAAAGAAATTAAAGATGAAACCAACAGATGGAGAGATATACCATGTTCTTAGATTGAAAGAATCGATATAGTGAAAATGACTATACTACCCAAAGCAATCCACAGATTCAATGCAATCCCTAGCAGACTACCAATGCCATTTTTTCACAGAACTAGAACAAAAAATCTTAAAATTTGTATGGAGACACAAAAGATCCCGAATAGCCAAAGCAGTCTTGTGGGAAAGAAACAGAGCTGGAGGAATCAGACTGTCTGACTTCAGACTATACTACAAAGCTACAGTAATCAAGACAATATGGTACTGGCACAAAAACAGAAATATAGATCAATGGAACAGGATAGAAAAGCCCAGAGATAAACCCACGCACCTATCGTAACTAATCTATGACAAAGGAGTCAAGGATATACAATGGAGAAAAGACAGTCTCTTCAAGTAGTGGTGCTGGGCAAACTGGACAGCTACATGTTAAAGAATGAAATTAGAACATTCCCTAACACCATACACCGAAATAAACTCAAAATGGATTAGAGACCTCAATGTAAGACCAGACACTAGAAAACTCTGAGAGGAAAATATAGGAAGACACTCTTTGACATAAATCACAGCAAGATCTTTTTTGATCCACCTCCTAGAGTAATGGAAATAAAAACAAAAACAAACAAATGGGACCTAATGAAATTTAAAAGCTTTTACAAAGCAAAGGAAACTACAAACAAGACGAAAAGACAACCCTCAGAATGGGAGAAAATATTTGCAAATGAATCAATGGACAAAGGATTAATCTCCAAAATATATAAACAGTGCATGCAGCTCAATATTAAAAAAAAAAAAACCAATCCAAAAGTGGGCAGAAGACCTAAATTGACATTTCTCCAAAGAAGACATACAGATGGCCAAGAAGCACATGAAAAGCTTCTCAACATCACTAATTATTAGAGAAATGCAAATCAAAACTACAATGAGGTATCACCTCACACCAGTTAGAATGGGCATCATCAGAAAATCTACAAACAACAAATGCTGGAGAGGGTGTGGAGAAAATGGAACCCTCTTGCACTGTTGGTGGGAATGTAAATTGCTATAGCCACTGTGGAGAACAGTATGGAAGTTCCTTAAAAAATAAAAACAGAATTACCATATGACCCAGCAATCACACTACTGGGCATATACCCAGAGAAAACCATAATTCAAAAAGACACATGCACCCCAATATTCATTGCAGCACTATTTACACTAGCCAGGTCATGGAAGTAACCGAACTGCCCATCGACAGACGAATGGATAAAGAAGATGTGGTACATATATACAATGGAATATTACTCAGCCATAAAAAGGAACGAAAGTGTGCAATTTGCAGAGACGTGGATGGACCTAGAGCCTGTCATACAGAGTGAAGTAAGTCAGAAAGAGAAAAACAAATATCGTATATTAACACATATATGTGGAACCTAGAAAACTGGTACAGATGAACCGGTTTGCAGGGCAGAAATGGAGACAGAGATGCAGAGAACAAATGTCTGGACACCAAGGGGGGAACATGGTGGGGTAGGGGTGGTGTTGTGATGAACTGGGAGATTGGGATTGACATATACTAATATGTATAAAATGGATAACTAATAAGAACATGCTGTAGTAAAAAATAAACAAAATTCAAAAAAAAACCCTAGTCTCTTGTCTCAAGGAGCTTAGTTTTGTGTGTGTGTGTGTGTGTGTGTGTAGTAGTAGTAGTGGTGGTGGTGGTGGTTGTGGTAATAGTGATGTGTATGGACATCACTATTAGTGCGTGTGTATGGAGTTCGTAAGCTGGATTGGATTGATAGCTCAAACATTTAGTATTCATTTGACTTTGGACTTGTTCCCTAACTTTTCTTCACCTTAGTTCTTTGTGTGTAATGAGAGGATATTATTATTATTATTATTATTATTTCTACTTTTATTTATAAAGAACACCATTCCTTCCCGACACAGACATAAACACTCACCCATTCCAAGGAGGAGCTCATTAAAAACAACAACAACAACAGAACTGGGGGATAGAGGACCTTATTTAACACCAGTCTGTGTGCCCGACTCGGGGATCACTGGGAATGTTTCCTCAGATATGAGACCTCACCTCAAAGAAAGGAGACGTTGACCTGGAGGGCCCACCCACTCACCAGGCAAAAGCTACGCCCTCAGTCTTCGGCATCATCAAACCGTCCCGTTTCAAAGACCATCTTGGAATAATGGGGTATCAGTGGAGGTGGATGGTGCCAACTGGGGTCATAGATCATGTCTCCTTGCGGGGCACAGCACACCCAGGGTCTGACCTCTTGAGAAAGGCAGCCCTGGATGTCGTCAGCATCATATGGATTCCCTTGATCTGCTTTCAACTCCAAGTCCCAGTCCTCGTTAAAAAGATCAGCAGCCTGTTCCCTGGGGGGACAGCCGGACACCCCTTCTGACAGCTCCCAGGGATTCGGTTCCCCATCAGAATCCTCGTCATCCACAGCAAAGCCTTCCTCTTCACAATGGGTGCCCTCACCATGGGCAGGACTATCATGAGGGATGCTCTCTGCTCCACTGGCTAGTCGATCCGCAGCCTTCTCAGTCTCTCTCTCCTGACCGGAGCGGCCAGCTGGGGCAAAGGCAGCCCCCGGACGGGGGGGCGCCTCCCGCGTGCTCAGCAGCGGCAGACCCGGCGGCGGCTCTGCCGCCCCCAGTGCCGGGGCCCCGGCGGCCTGAGAGTCCATGCCCAACGCCCACAGCTCGGCGCCCCGGACGCCGCTCGGCCACGTGACACGGATATTATTATTATTGAATCATAAGGTTGTATGTGGATTTAGGAGATCACATATGTGGCAGTAGCTACTAGGTGTCCATCAAAATCCAATCAACTTATTTTCACTTAATCACCTATATCCAAACACAGTCACATTCTGAGGTGCTGGTGATTAGGACTTTAATATATTAATTTGTGGAGACACAATCCATCCCATAACAGTGAATGGCCCCAAATCAACAAATGAAGAACTCTCCAACAATTCGAGATGTAAAAAGTTGGCATGGGCTGTCTTGATAGCTCTCTGTTACTAGAAATGTTCAAGCAAGCTATAATTGATGTTTAAAAGGGAATTATTTTAATTGGGAGAGAGTTTTGGCTAAATTACATTCCTGCTTTTGTTTATATAATGATAAATGAGTAATTTGAAATTATCCACATACATTATTCTGTGTTCACAATTATGTTTCCTTATGCAACCAATTGGTAACCAATATATTAGTCAAATAAAGCTGTCTGGGTAAATTGATCAGTATAAGAACACATCTGGATATCTTTATAGAACTTTATAATTTACAAACTCCTTTTTATGTATGTCATTTTTAAATTTCACAGTAACACAATTAGTATGATAGAGGAATTATTACTGTCTCTTATTTACAGATGTTGACAGAGAAAGAGAGATCAGGAAAATTGCCCCAGATCACTAGCAAATCTAAAGCTCAGATCCACATAAAATTCCTTTTTCTTTCTACTATTCAACCCTGGGTCTATGTGACACTAGGAAAATACAGCAGAGTATCCTGAGCCACGGTTTGCATCTTTCCGAAGCAAACTTTTTTTTGATGGTAGTGAATTAAATCATTATATTCAGATCTAAATAAACATCAATATATTATGAAGTGAAATGCAATCTCTATTTCAATTTTTAAAATAAAAAGATTTACAGAAGTTTTTTGTTCATGGAAGACTTATGTGGAGAAGCTTCAAGATATTCCTAGTTTATGGTACTCATAGGCCCTTCTATGCCTTTAGGAAGTTTCAACAGAAAAGTTTATACAAAACTCTGCCACAGGATGCTGTCACCTTGCTGTGAAGGGACACTGGTCCTACCTGAAGAAGTGATTTTTGTATGCAAGTGATCATCCATCTAATAGAAACTGCTTATAAAATACAGTTTACTGCAAGCATTTGCTTCATTCACAGCTCATTAATCCATCAGAGAGAGAGCCTCTGGTAGTAAAGACTTTTACTCCTCTCCAATCAACCTGGGCCAGATTTATACCCCTGACCCTGAAAGAAGACACTCATCTCAAAACTCTGGATATGTCTTTTATAATATCTTGTGGCATGTTCAAAATAGGGATTACCAATTAATGAAGGTTATTCTTTTATTTTTAATCTAGCACTAGAAAACACAAATTGGGTTATGTTGCCAAAGGGGTTGAATTCTGAGATCCTGCTTCTGAAACAGGATGGTTTAAAATGGCCAATTCTACATGAACATTTTGATTCTGGGGATATTTTGATATGACTGAGTCAAAACAGCTATGGTAAACTGCAAAAACTTTTTTTTTATTACCAAGGAATGTGAGTACTGTACATCCTTGTCTCTCATCTCATCCCTGAGATTTGTGACATTTGTGAGGGTTATGGATGAGTTAAGACGTAAGTGATGAGTATACATTACTTGGGTATAAAGAAAAAAGACATATTTTGATGGGGCTCTTTTGACTCAGCTGCACTAAAAATTTTCCCCATATCTAATCAACTATATCCATTTAGTCTCTTCATAGTCCTTTTCCAGAACGTGAATTCAGCCCGGCTGGGCCATAGGTCCCTTAGCTGCCTCCCATAGGGTCTTTCAGCAGCCTCCCTCCCATCTCTATAGACTCCAAGAGTTTCTGATTCATTAGGTTTTGTGGGGAAGTGGGAACAATAATTTGCATTTCTAACAATTTCCTGAATGATCCTAATGCTGCACATCTGGCTACTACACATTGAGGTCAACTTCCCTAGAATTAGGCCTTGCCTTCGATCTCAGTCTGGGTTGTCTAAGAAGTTCTTAGAAAGATGTAAGATCTCACTTTTGAGGGTATATAAACATCTTACAATGGTAATTATATTTAACTTCTCTCTTCTAGCCCATCAAAAGCCTCTGTCAATATTTTTCTATGCATTGTTAATAAGTGTTCTCAGTCCTGCAAAATTCTGTTCCTGGATCTCAGCACAAGAAGACCTTTTGCATCTGTCTTGCCTAGCTGGCAAGCCATCGCTGTATGGATTTGCCTTGTGGTTTCCCTAAGAAATCTCCACTCAACTCCTCTGCTCCAGATGTGACACCAGCCTAGTGTCCATCTCATTCTGCAAATGCACCTTTTCCACAAGTCACTCTGGCATTAAGAGGTAAGTACCTATTTTCTGGTCTCATACCCACAGAACCCTGCTTCTTTCGATCTTTTACTGACAGTCCTCTTTTTTCTGTGTATAGTATTCCCAATGCCAGATTATCCTTCTAGCTCATTTTAACAGTATTGAGAGGCACTGCTGTTGAATGGTTAAGAGCCCTACTTACAATGCTTAAAGTGCCAAGGTTCAAATGCTATCTTACCATTTACTAACTGTGTTAGTTTGGGCATATTATTGAACCTCTGTGTCTCAGTTTTTTACATGTAAAATATGGATAAGAATAATATCGAACCTCATATGGTTGTTGTTATGAGGTATGAGGATTAACTTAGTTATTATTTTCAAATGGTTTCATACAATGCCTGCCTAGTATACAGCAAGTACATCAGTGTTTGTTGGATAAACTATGTTATTATTTATTTCTTCCTAGACCTAAAATACTTATCCATCAATATTTCAGAAAATGCAATTTTATCCTCAATGTTGCTTAGAAATTCATTTGTTCAAACTTTGTTGATTTTTTTGAGCTCCCACTCCTCAAAGTATTGCAGCCTTGCTTCTGCCACTAAGCTCTCCACCTTCTCAAGGTTGCCTTCAATCTTTCACCCTCAAATTTAAAGTCTTCTTCTCTGCCCCCACTTTCCTTCAATACATCTTTCAACACTGTGGAACAATCCATATGACTGCTTAAATCATATTTTTCTTCCTTATTACAAAGCTAGCCTGTGCCAAGTACCAAAGAAACAAATCTGAAAAGCACAAGTAAAGATAATGGAAATCCCATAATCCTAAAAAATATTGAATAACATGTATTGATAAAGACTACTGAGAATCGTGTGCCACAGGCAAGTTAATCACCTGGCACCCCTTCACATTAATATTTCTTTGGAGGGTCTAAGTATCAGGTGAAAGAAATCAGATGCTTAGGGGCATGGATCAGGCTTCATCTAGTCTTTGTGCTACTCTGGCCCCAAACTTGTACACCTCCCAGATCCAAACAAAAGTCACACAGTTAGTATAACTGAACCACTTTGCTATACACCTGAAACTAACACAATATTGTAAATCAACTATACTTCAATTTAAAAAAATAAAGAAATAAAAGCCCTATAGGGAAATGAAATCAGCAAATTAAAAAAGAAGCCATACAGTTAATTGGGTGTACTCTACTTAAAAGAAAATTTCATGACCATGTTTTAGTACTAGAGTATGGGCTCACCACCCCAGACCCACTCTAACTGCCACACTGAAGTATCTATTCCCTCAAAATAGTGCTCTCCCAAAAAGATGTTCTGATAAATATGCTTTTCTCAGTCTCATTATTTTCCTAGTGATACTCTAGTGTCCCAGATATACTGACACGTATGGAGCTCCCTGCTGGTTTGCCCCTTCGTTTGGCTCAGGCATATTTTAGTCATTTTATAGAATGGTAAATTGTTGGAACATTTTCAACAAATATTGTCCTGCAGTATAATTTTCAGTGGATAAGCAGTAGTCCATGGGACCAAGTGTCACAATTTATTTAAAGAATCCCATCATGTTGGCATTTATATTTTTTCATATCTTGATAGTGTTCACAAATATACTGTACTACTTATATATCGCCGCCTAGAAATCTTTACATTTGTAATGGGTTATTTCCTTAGGAGGAATTCTTAGAAGAAAACTCAATGGTTCAGATAATATAAATAGCTTAAGGCATCTCATGCATATGTCCTTCCAAAAACACTGTCAATTAGTATATTTTGCAGATATGAACTATAAAGCCAGGAAACTATTTGACAGAAGAATGTTCCTGGGAAATGGAACCTGAGACCATGAGATAAGTACATGTTTGGTGTATTCCCGGAAGGATAAGGTAGGCAGTGTGGCTTGAACTGAGTGAGAGAGAAGTGGTAGGAAATAAAGTCATAGAGAAAGCAAGGGACCAGACGGAGTGGTGGCCTCATAGGACATTGTAAGAACTTGGGCTTTGTCTCTGAATGAGATGGAGAGCCAATGGAGTGTTTTGAGCAGAGAATAGACATGATGTATCTGGTTTAACAGAATTGCTCTGGCTGCTGTGTTGAGAAGAGGCTGATGGAGTATAAAGGACAGAAGCAGTTAGACCCATTAGCAGACTAGTGCAATAATAGAGAAAGGAGAAATGAGATGGCAGTGATTTGGAATGCAGTGATGGCAGTGACCTCACATTTTAAATATATTTTGAGGGTGGAACTGTCATGAGTTGTTAATTGACTGAATATGTGGTGCTAAAGAAAGAGAAGAGTCAGGAATGACTAAGCATCTTAGTCTGACCGGCTGGAAGAATGGAGCTGTCATTCAAAAAGATCCAGAAGACCGAAAGGAGGAGGTTTTTTGAAATGCAAAAAGACCAGTTTATGTCCCAGACAAAAAGGGCAGGAAAATACATACCTTGATGGGTTAAGGACTGGGTCACTGACCTGAATAACTATTTTAAAGGGGATGGAACAAATCTGTTTTATTAACTTTCTCAATATCTTAGTCACATTATTCCCTGTGTTATAATTATCTGCATGCTATCTCGCTGGATCACGTACTAACTTTGGGCAAGCCATTTAATTTTCTGAGCTTTAGTTTCTTCAGCTATGAGGTAGGGCAATGGAGACAACATTATTTAATTGCAGGGATTAAATAAGAAGACACATAAAAGGTGCCTAGTACAATGCTTGCCATACAGTTACATTTCAACAAATGTTAGTTTCTCTCTTTTCCTCCACAAATTGTTATTTCCTTCAGAAAGGAAACATTGCCTCTGTAGCATTCACAGCATGCTGTACATCACCTTACATATACTAGGTGTGCAGTATTTATTTACTGAAATGGAATAAGTACTTAATAAGCACTTGTTTTTAACCACCATGATCAGTGATCCCAAGTCATATGTATAAATGTCAGGTATGGTTAGTTACATATATAATTCTTTGTACTTAACATTCATAACATTTCTCTAGCCTACAGTTCTCTTCTGATAAAGTCTATTTTACTCAAAACTACTTTTGCTGCTTATATCTTTTATTTTCAATTTCAAGTAAAAGTGTTTTTTGTGTATATTATCTTCTGCCTCCCCCATTCAATTCCTCTATCAGAAGTGAAGGGCTATGGGAACAGATGTATATGTATAACTGATTCACTTTGTTATAAAGCAGAAACTAAAAAAAAAAAAAAAAAAAAGTAAAGGGCTCACTGACCTCTCTTCACCAGGCCTAGAAAGAATGAACTCAATGTTGTTTCCTCTCAGGAAGAGGGACTACAAGGTAGCTGTGTCTGGGAAGTCTGCTCTGAGGTTGGGTACCAGTGGCAGGGGTGTGGATGTCTTCCAGCCTCTGCCACCTGTGATACAAGATGCTCCGCTCTATGTCATATCTCTTAGAAACAAGCTTGGGCTCCACTCTCATGTTCGACATTGATATAATCATCTGTGGGTGCCAGGAGGGCTGGCTGTGAACACACAGACTTTCCTCCTTCTCCTCCACTTTCAGCTTTGGTCACCCATGGAGGAGAAGCAGCTTGGGGTTCTTCATGAGCTCTCCAAAACTCTTGAGATAATTGCCTGCCTCTTATTTCACACTGCCTTCGAGAGTCAGAAGAAATGGATTTTCTTTGGATTGTAACAGCTTCTATTTTGTTTTTAAATTAACAAAGAGAAAGTTATATGTATTTATATATATATTTGTTTAGTTATTTAGATCTTACCTCCTTCTTAAAAGGCTCTGAGGTATCTGGAAATCTAGGCTATTACAACTCAGTGTTTAATAAAAGTCAGAGTGCAGTATACTAGCATATGGAATAAATTAATTAAATGAATAAAGAACAAATAAGCTAATATGACCTTAAAAATAAAAATGAAAGATCAAGAAAATAAACAATTAATTAGAAAAGCAAAATATTACAGATGGGACCAGTCATTGAACACCGATGAAACAGCCAAATAGAGGAACCTAAATGCAAAAGGTCATGATGAAATTAGATAATGAAATAGATACTGGGATTCTCATGGTATATCTCAATTTTGGTTCGTATTTATAAAATTATAAGTGACTAAAGTTTAAGACATTTGCAATTTAGTGTTAAGCAACCGTTGTTGTTGTTGTTTCTAAATATATGATATTGGTCTTTATTTAAGTCAGTCTGTGTAGCCAAGGAATGATGGAAATCTAAAATGCCTGGCTTAAAATGATCACCTAGGAATAAGAAGTTCATAGAAATGAGCAGAGTGCCATTCATTAGCATGTCAATGATGCTTCTTCAACAGGATGTCATTAAATTATTGTGGTGATAATTGAGACACTAAAAAGAGACAGATGCTGGGCCTGTAGTTCCTAACTTATAACCCATTAGCAATTAAATTTCAATGAGCTAACATAACTTCACTCTCACTAAATTAACAACTGGGAAGTCTTTTTGAAGCTGTTTTTTTTTTTTTTTTTTTTTTTTTTTTTTTTTTTTTTTTTTAGGCATGCTTCTGCTGGATTTTAAAGGCCAACTGCAACTCCATTATGGTACATGATTCAGGAGACAAAGCATTCAGGTATTCGGGATGTTCTCTATTCCCCAAATTAGAACCTGGGTGGCAGCCAACCAAGGCAGGGCAGAAACTGGCACTCCAATTAAATCAGAGCAATCTGATGGATACTGCCATTGTAAAGAGCAAAAATGTGTGGTCAGTTCCTTCAGGGAAGGCATGTGAGAGCTCCTAAGTAAGGAAAGCAACCTCAGGGATTCTTTGGATGTGAGATTGAAGGGAATACAGGAAGGTGACAAAATTCCAATCTGACTGGCCTGAATTAGTCAGGATAGACAAGCATATGCTGCAGTAACAAATTAAAACAAAAATTTCACTGGCTTAACACCACAGGTGTATTTCTGGTTCCCTCAATTCCCAATGCATGTACTCTGATACAGGCAGATTTGATCTCATGACGTTAGCATTTCAACATATAGCTTTGAGGTCTCTAGAGCAGGGGAAGTGGGAGTAGAGTGGAAGCTTGCAATAAAGATGAATAATACGGGGAGGAGCTTCAAGACGGCGGAAGAGTAAGATGTGGAGATCAGCTTCCTCTCCACAAATACATCAGAAATACACCTACATGTGGAATAACTCCTACAGAACACCTACAGAACGCTGGCAGGAGACCTCAGACCTCCCAAAAGGCAAGAAACACCCCCACGTAGCTGGATAGGGCAAAAGAAAAAAGAAAAAAACAGAGACAAATGAATAGGGATGGGACCTGCACCAGTGGGAGGGAGCCGTGAAGGAGGAAACATTTCCACACACTAGAAGCCCCTTCACGGGCGGAGACTGCAGGTGGTGGAGGAGGAAGCTTCAGAGCCTAGGAGGAGAGCGCAGCAACAGGGGTGCAGAGGGCAAAGCAGAGAGATTCCCGCACAGAGGATCAGTGCTGACCAGCACTCACTAGCCCGAGAGGCTTGTCTGCTCACCCGCAGGGGCGGGCGGGGCCTGGGAGCTGAGGCTCGGGCTTTGGTCGGAGCACAGGGAGAGGACTGGGGTTGGAGGCGTGAACACAGCCTGAAGGGGCTAGTGTGCCATGGCTAGCCGGGAGGGAGTCTGGGAAAAGGTCAGGAACAAGACAAGGATGTCCACTCTCGCCACTCTTATTCCACATAGTTGTATAAGTCCTAGCCATGACAAGAGAAGAAAAAGAAATAAAAGGAATCCAAATTGGAAAAGAAGAAGTAAAACTGTCACTGTTTGCAGATGACATGATACTCTACATAGAGAATCCTAAAGATGCTACCAGAAAACTACTAGAGGTAATCAATGAATTTGGTAAAGTAGCAGGATACAAAATTAATGCACAGAAATCTCTGGCATTCCTATACACTAATGATGAAAAACCTGAAAGAGAAATTAAGGAAACACTCCCATTTACCACTGCAACAAAAAGCATATAATATCTAGGAATAAACCTACCTAAGGAAACAAAAGACCTGTATGCAGAAAATTATAAGACACTGATGAAATAAAGTAAAGATGATACAAATAGATGGAGAAATATACCATGTTCTCGGAAAGGAAGAATCAACATTGTGAAAATGACTATACTACCCAAAGCAATCTACAGATTCAATGCAATCCCTATCAAACTACCAATGGCATTTTTCACAGAACTAGAACAAAATATTTCACGATTTGTATGGAAACACAAAAGACTCCGAATAGCCAAAGCAATCTTGAGAAAGAAAAATACAGGTGGAATAATCTGGCTCCCTGACTTCAGACTATACTACAAAGCTACAGTAATCAACTCAGTACGGTACTGGCACAAAAACAGAAATATAGATCAATGGAACAGGATAGAAAGCCCAGAGATAAACCCACACACATATGGTTACCTTATCTTTGATAAACGAGGCAAGAATACAGTGGAGAAAAGACAGCCTCTTCAATAAGTGGTGCTGGGAAAACTGGACAGCTACATGTAAAAGAATGAAATTAGAACACTCCCTAACACCATACACAAAAATAAACCCAAAATGAATTAAAAACCTAAATGTAAGGCCAGACACCATCAAACTCTTAGAGGAAACCATAGGCAGAATGCTCTATGACATAAATCACAACAAGATCCTTTTTGACCCACATTGTAGAGAAATATAAATAAAAACAAAAATAAACAAATGGGACCTAATGAAACTTCAAAGCTTTTGCACAGCAAAGGAAACCATAACCAAGATGAAAAGACAACCCTCAGAATGGGAGAAAATATTTGCAAATGAAGCAACTGACAAAGGATTAATCTCCAAAACTTACAAGCAGCTCATGCACATCAATATCAAAAAAACAAACAACGCAATCCAAAAATGGGTAAAAGACCTAAATAGACATTTCTTCTAAGAAGATATACAGACTGCCAACAAATACATGAAAGAATGCTCAACATCATTAAACATTAGAGAAATGCAAATCAAAACTACAATGAGATATCATCTCACAGTGGTCAGAATGGCCATCATTAAAAAATCTACAAACAATAAATGCTGGAGAGGATGTGGAGAAAGGGGAACCCTCTCGCACTGTTGGAATGTAAATTGATACAGTGACTATGGAGAACAGTCTGGAGGTTCCTTAAATAACTAAAAATAGAACTACCATATGACCCAGAAATCCCCCTACACTACATATACCCTGAGAAAACCATAATTCAAAAATAGTCATGTACCAAAATGTCCATTGCAGCTCTATTTATAATAGCCAGGACATGGAAGCAAACTAAGTGTCCATCAACAGATGAATGGATAATGAAGATGTGGCCATATATACAATGGAATATTACTCAGCCATAAAATCAACTGAAATTGAGTTATTTGTAGTGAGTTGGATGGACCTAGAGTGTGTCATACAGAGTGAAGTAAGTCAGAAAGAGAAAAATAAATACCATATGCTAACACATATATATGGAATCTAAAAAAAAATGGTCATGAAGAACCTAGGGTCAGGATGGGAATAAAGACACAGACCTATTAGGGTATGGACTCCTGAGGATACGGGGAGGGGAAGGGTAAGCTGGGACGAACTGGGAGAGTGGCGTGGACATATATACACCACCAAATGTAAAATAGATAGTTAGTGGGAAGCAGCGCATAGCACTGGGAGATCAGTTCAGTGCTTTGTGACCACCTAAAGGAGTGGGATAGGGAGGGTGGGAGGGAGGGATATACAAGAGGGAAGAGATATGGGAACATATGTATATGTGTAACTGATTCACATTGTTATAAAGCAGAAAGTAACACACCATTGTAAAGCAATTATACTCCAATAAAGATGTTAAAAAAAGATGAATAACAGGTACAGAATGAGGACACATCATTTCCATAGCCTAGAACTAATTATGTGGCCCCACATAACTGCAAGAGGTCAGGGAAATACATGTATATTTGTAAGCAGTAACTACATTTGAACCAAGGTCTGATCTGAAATAGAGGAAGATTATTACAAGCAGAGCAAAACTGATAAAAACCTTAAAGCTATAATCAGACAGCAAAGTCAGAAACTCAAGCAGCAGGTCTAGAGAGCACTGGGGCTAAAACCACCCTATTAAAAAGAGAGTGGCAGGGGATAAGGAGCAAGATCCAATTTCAATAGTTTTGTAACAGGAGCTTGGAAAGGCTGTGCCATGGTGTAGAAAGAGTATGAATTCTAGACTTACACAGACATTAGATTATATCATAGTTTATTCCTTACTTACTAGGATAACTTGGCAGGTTATATGACTTCTCTGATGCTTAACTTTCTTGTTTGGTATTATGGGCTGAATTTTGTGTCCCCAAAATGCATATGTTGAAGTCCAACTTTGAATACTTCAGAATGTGACTGCATTTGGAGATACGGTATCTCAAGAGGTAATGAAGTGAAAAGGAGCTGTGTACAGTGGGCCCTCATCACATATGACTGATGTCCTTATAAAAAGAGTAGATTAGGACATGGAGAGACACAGAGGGAAGACCATGCAAAGATAGCAGTGGAAGAAAGCAATCTACAAGCCAAGGAGGAAAGTCTTAGACAGCAGTCCCCAAACTTTTGGGCACCAGGGACCGGTTTCGTGGAGGACAATTTTTCCACGGACAGGGTGGTGGGATAGTTCAGGCGGTAATGTAAGTGATGGGGAGCAGCAGATGAAGCTTCGCTCGCTCACCTGCTGCTCACCTCCTGCTGTGCGGCCCGGTTCCTAACAGGCCTCGGACTGGTATTGGTCCGCGGCCCGGGGGTTGGGGACCCCTGCCTTAGAAGAAACCAACCCTGCTGACAACTTGATCTCTGAATTCTCCTCTCCAGAACCCTGAAGAAATAAATTTCTGTTGTCCAAATCTCCCTGTCCATGGTACTTTGCTGGCAGCCCTAGCAAACTAATACTAATACATGTGCCAAAGTATAATAGCATCAATACTTGCCCAACGTACATACTTTCCTGTGAAGCACTTTAATAAGTAGTAAAATGTTATCATACAGCTTATTGTTTTTGTTCTATGCTGTTTAAAGAAGAACGATTGCTTCTCAAAGATGGCCTTGTTATTTATTACTGAATTCCCAGTGTTTCACACAAATCCTGGGCATATACGGGTGTTCTGAAATAGTCTGTGGGAGGAAGGAAGGAAGCAAGCAAAGAAGGCCAGCCCAGGGGAACTTATTATCAGGGATCCAGGGAAGAAGTAACAAAAGTTATAACCCAGCTGAGGAGACTGGGGAGAAAACTTAAGACATCAGTAAGAATGACCATGGACACTGAGCCAATTTTTACTAATGCAAGTGTTCCTAATATGCTTGATGCTCAGGGCAGGAATCAAGATCCATGGAGAAGACAGCTTATCTTTTGATAATAGACGTGTGCAGTTCTGAGGATCTAGGCATGTATATACTAAAAACATCAAATGATACTGACTTTACCATCTAATGACATTGTGAAATACTCAAGAACCTCATCATGAAGTTTTACTGTGTTTCAAATGACGGCAGTACATTTAGGACCTTAGATGAGGGGTTTCAGTGTAAAGAGAACATCTTCACGGAGGACACCTCAGGTATAAAGAATGATTCAATACGACAAACGTTTAGTGAGCACATTCTCATACAAGGCACCAGCTCAGTTAGAGGGAAGAGAAAGGTGACTAAGACCCAGTTCCTGGCTCCAAGAGCTTGTAAAACTCTGCTATTTTGGAAATGATTCCTATTTTCTCAATCAAATAAGCAAAATATCAGCAAATACACACCTGTGTTTGTATGGTTACATAAAAATAAACAGCAGCACAGCCAGGCTGGAAAATAACAATTGCACCTCAAATAATCCCCCTGAAGCTTAAAATAACTTATTTGCATTTTCAGAAAAGGAAATTGAAGTTAAAAAATGCACACAGGCGCTTAGTAAATGCATACTGAATGGAACAGAATTAATTCTTGTTACAGTCAACAGCAAATACCTGCAGGTCAGCTAGTAGAGGTAGGTCAAGGATACAGTTTGTGGTTTAAAAGAAAAAAAAAACAAAAAGCAAAACCTACAAAAGACTCTGTCCTGGATGGTCAAGGTGTCGAAGGTCAGGGCATGACCTAAGCACCTGTGACTGTCTCTTATGCAAGGGATTAAATATGTAATTCCAAACCTTCCCAAGAGAGCCTTCAAGATATTTGAAAATGTGCCTCTTTGGCATATTTGAAGTGCCTTATCTGTTATTGTTCCCCACTGTATCTTTCTACTGTGAGAATTTGTCTGTGTGTTTGGCAGGAGCAGGATAACATTTTGGAGTAGTAACCAACCCAATGAAGTTTATCACCCTGAAATTAATTTCATTCCTACCTTTACCCCTCATTCTACCCTGCAAGGGAGCAGAATGTCTTCCAGATGATCTGAGAGCAGGTGTACATGGTATTTTGAGTCAGCGGTCCTAGAGAGGCCCTACAGTCAGAATGAGGAGGGCATAGAGTGAACTGTGTAGATGGATGCAGGAAGGTGGGAGAAATAGTAGGGACATTTCAGCACAGATGTAGATAATGATCCCAGCTTAGACTTGAGCTGAGATCACTGCTCCTATAGTAGAGATGAATTAACAATAGTAGCTACTATGTATTAAAGTGCCTACAATGTGCCAGGTACTATGTAATATAACTTACAGAAGCCATCTACAATAGCCATATGTGTCTTCTGGGAATTCATGTTGTTATGCACATTTTCTATTCTCAAGCTGAATCTCAGAATAAATTCCAAAACATCACAAAGCTAGGCAGTAGAAACGGCAGAATTTGTACCAAGGTCAGTGTGATTCTTGATCTGCTACAATACTCGGTGGCAAAAACAAAGACAAAACAACAGAGTAAAGCAGCCATTCTCAGCCTCAGTGTGGTAACACATCATCATGTCACAATTGTTTATTTTTACTCTAGTTGATTTACAAGGTTATATTAAATTTAGCTGTTAGTTTTAATATGCATCTCCAACAGCGATGTGCTGATAATTGTTTAATTTTTTTCTGATTTGTACCATTTGCTTATTTCTGTGATGTAGATACCCCTCCCATGGTCAATTTTGGGCTCTTCATGTGAAGGTGCTGAATCTGTCATTGGGAAGAGATGTTCACAGCCAGCTTTCCTGAGTTGTTTGGGCCAGTTTTAGCACAAAACCAACAGCACAGGTCATAGCTGCTGTGTTAAAATTTGAAGAATGCTTTCTGTTTTTATATGCGCTAGAGTGGATTCAGGATTATTCCTAAAATATCAACACACTTAGGTACTTGCAGTCAAATATATTTCTTTTATTAGGAAAATGTACCATACATGTAAGTGTCATCATCATGTGTGTTAGAGTAAAAAACAAAAGGCCAAGAACTGAATTTAATGCTGTACATCAGAAAATACTAGCATTCTTATGTAGCAGTTTGTTGAAAACTGTTTTCACATGCTGATCAGTAATCTAGCCACATCTGAATCAGGTGAGATTGTGTTAAAATATAGATCCCTCTCCCATCCATAAGAAAAGGAAAATGGTCTGAAAGTGGGACCATGAAACTGTAACACGGCAGCATGATTCAAGTGTGCAGGAGCCACGCTGAATGCAAGGTTTGATCAAGCTATTGTCCCATTTTCAAGATCTATGTCAGTCAACTATCAGTTAGTAACATAAATGGGAACGTGACTCCATAAGGACTTAGTGTCCTCAACAGCCAATCGCCTATTTAGAGGGACAATGGGCTTGCTCCGAGACTTGGCTTAGCTTATATTCAGCATCCCTGTGAAGGTTTCTCAAGAAATGCCTCCAGGATCCTTGAAAGCCAAAAGGGGACTTCTGATTATCTAGAAAAAAGATGGGAAGGGACTCCCACACTTATATCAAGATGATCAAGGCTTGAACTAAGCTTATTAGAGTGCCCTGAAGTGGCGGAGCGGGGAATGTATCCACCAGTTACACACACGCACGGTATGTCAGTAGATGTTAATGTGTAAATAAAAATGGTCCATGAAAAATTAGATTTGGAGATGCTGGATTAAGTAGACAAAAATGAATATTGAAAGACTTCTTAGAGCATTTATTATTCAAATAACTTCTGAATCTCCAAAAACAGGATACAGTATGTGATGCTTCTGAAGCATGGTTCACCATGGAGTCTTTTGTGTGTGTGTGTGTGTGTGTGCGTGTGTGCATCCGAGATTAATGTTCAGTGGTTTGGGATATGCTGAAATAAGGAGATCTCAAGATAGTTAATTTTAGTTATTATTAGGTTAAATGGAAAAATTAAGAGTCTAAGATACCATGATGCTCTAACCTTCTAGCTGGGGAGAAAAATACTTCTTGATTCATGTACATATCTCCTTCCAGACAATATAGCAGTTTAAACTTTGACATTTTATTAGATGTTTTATATGTATTTTGATGATCTATGATAGGATTTACAAATTTTTTAAAGGGCCACTTAGTAAAACATTTTAGACTTTGCGGGCTGCATATGGTCTCTGTCAAATAGTTTATTTATCTACCTATCTATCTATCTATCTATCCATCCATCCATCCATCATCTATCTATATACATACTTATTTTTATAGTACTTTCAAATTGTAAAAAAACAAACAAAAAACCCAGCTCACTAACTATATAAAAATATGCTACATACCAAATTTGACCCACACGCCACAGTTTGCCAGCCCCTGATCTATGGTGACAGTTTCAAAGCTCATTGAAGGATTCAACATCCAACTGAAGGACAGAAAAGCTTTCCATGTTCTCAAAAGAGGCTTTCCACTCCTCCTCATCCGAGCTCTCCTGATGAGTGTTAAGGTCTCTAAGATCAGACCTATTCTTTCTATGCTCTGAGAGTACACAGCCCCTCGTGACAGCCAAACCCAATAATCTTCCCTCTCCTGGTACTGACAAGTCTGTGTTGTCCCTTCCCAGATTGTTATGTGTGATCAACAGAATGTGGCAAAAGTATGTGATATCTGAGGCTAAATTATAAAAGACATTGTGCCGCCTGCCTCACTTTCATTTTCCTTGTTGATCACTTGCTCTGTGGGAAGGCAACTGTCATATTGTGAAGACACTCAAGTGACCTAGTAAGGAACACAGTAAGGAACTAAGGCCTCCTACCAAAAGGCATGTGAGTTATGCATCTTGGAAGTGAATCCTCCAGCCTCAGTCAAGCCTATGGATGACTCTGCATCCCAGAGGACAGCTTGATGGCAACCTCATGAGACACCCTGTGCCAGAACTACTCAGCTAAGTGATGCCCAAATTCCTCACCCACAGAAACTATGAGGTAATAAATATGTGTTGTATTTAAGTTGCTAACTTTTGAGATAGTTAGTTACACAGCAATAAATAATACCCTCCTTTAGCTAACCATTCTGACACAGCCAACTTGATGTCAATAATATTTTTTTCAGTCACTTTCCCATAGGCATTTTTATGTAGGGATACTTTGACAAGTCTGTTTTGTTTAACTTTCTAAAAAGTACATGGATTACACAAATTCAAACTCTCCTATTTCCAGCTGTGATCTAAATGGTTAGAGACAGGTGAGATAAGGGATGGGCTGAAGCCTAGAATTGAAGTGAAGCTCAGGAATAAATTGAGAGTAAAGTAAGACTTAGGGATCGGCCAAGGATGGGGTGCAGGTCAGATATCGGTTGCAAAAAACAGGGTTAGGGTAAGTTTGCTTACATCCTTTAATAATTTTATTTTTTCATAATCAGTTGACAATTTTTTAATTTACAATATTGTGTTAGTTTCAGGTGTACCACACAGTGATTCAATACTTTATAGATTATACTCCATTTAAAGTTATTATGGACCTAGAGATTATCATAGTAAGTGAAGTAAGCCGACAGAGACAAATATCATGATATCACTTATATATGGAATGTAAAGAAAAATGATACAAATGAACTTACAATAAATTTTATTTTTATTTTTATTTTTTGTAATTGTAGTAGTTACATTTTTATTTATTTATTTATTTATTTTTCTTTTCTTATTTTTTTTATTAGTTTCTGCTTTATAACAAAGTGAATCAGTCATACATATACATCTGTTCCCACATCCCTTCCCTCATGCATCTCCCTCCCTCCCACCCTCCCCATCCCACCCCTCCAGGCGGTCACAAGGCACTGAGCTGATCTCCCTGTGCTCTGCGGCTGCTTCCCACTATCTATCTACCTTACGTTTGGTAGTGTATATATGTCCATGCCTCTCTTTCGCTTTGTCACAGCTTACCCTTCCCCCTCCCCATATCCTCAAGTCCATTCTCAAGTAGGTCTGTGTCTTTATTCCCGTTTTACCCCTAGGTTCTTCATGACATTTTTTTTTAATTCCGTATATATGTGTTAACATACGGTATACAATAAATTTTAAATGACCATTATTTTTGTCTAGGCCCATCTTGATTCCTCCTGCTTTATTTTTTGAATAACCAAATTGTTATGCAGGTTGTATACAGGCAGGACAAAAGACTTAACACATGTCAATTACAATTAACTGAATAATTTACTCTATACCCCTACCAACCCATCCCTTTCTATCCATAATTACTCATTTATACATTCATGAATGCTAATCAACTGCATGTATTTTATCAAGTGAGACAAATACAAGCTACTTGAGGGCAAGTGTCCTTAGTTCTCAATCTTTGTATCCTTCCTGGTGCTTAACATGGAACCAGATACATAGTATGAAGCTAAGCAGAACAAAGTCCACATAATATAGGACTGTGGGTTACAATGCATTGCTTCTACTCCCAATTAGTAGCTTACAAGAGTCATTTTGATTATTTGAGTCTCAATGACCCCACTGGAAAATGGGGATAATAATACTTTCTCACAGGGATATTTTGAGGTTCAAATGGAACGATGAATGTGAAAGAGCGTTGGCAACTTGGAATCTATGGAAACGTTAGGTGTCATTAAAACAAAGCTCCATAAATACGCACTGAGTTAATCTATTCAAATGCTTTAGGGACTCTGATATTTTTGTTTTCTAAAAATATGAGTCAAATTTCTTTAAATGTATCAGTTAACAACTGTGTTTCCCTATTAAAGGAAAGCCTGGTCTGCATTTTAAAGAAGAAATAAAACATATGGAAATTCTGATATAATCCATCTATATCAGCATAAATATATAAGAAGGAAATGCCAACATTTTATGTATGTTTTGGTTTTGTTGCTTTTTAAAAATTTTACTCTATAGGAATTAGTACATTTTCCCACCTGTGATTAAAATGCATGACTTAAATTTAAAAATCTATTTCAGTCTCTTCAAGAATGTGATGTTAAATATGTTCTCTCTCTCAGTCATGTGGTGAGATGCCTGAGATGGTGCATTTTCTCTCATTACAATTCAGTTCTCTTGCTCTGAATTCCTCTTTGTTTCAATTTCTTAAACTATAAAATCAGGGCACGTTGCTTGGTAATGGATTTGCTATTCGTTATTTTCTGGCACAGTAGTAGCTTAACTAAATCATTCACAGTTCATCAGTCTAAAAGAGATTCCACTTCAGCACTGCCATAGGGTGTCGGGATGTTATTAATTTAGAAAGTATACAGATTCTTGTATGTGACCCAAGTGTTTCAAATCCAATGAGAGCAAGAGAGAGCTTTTGAAAAGAAAATCTGATCTTGCAAAAAATTTTGCCAGAAGCTCCATTCTCAGACTAGACAGACTAGCAATTTACACAATTGAACAGATTTTGGCATCAATGGATGTAAAAAAAGAACACTTTATATTTTCAAATAGAGTTGAAGAGGTTACATGTTATCTGATTAAATGCAATAAACATTTCTTGTGTTCATTTCATGTACAGTCATTGTTCTATGTGCTGTGAGGGTGTAGAGATGATTTTTGCCCTTTAGGGGTTTATACATTAGAAGACATATAGATAAATACTTTGTATTATATGAGACATGATGAAATAAATGTTAAATCCATGTATAAGTTTGTACTCTGGATGCAGAAAGACAAATGACTAATTGTGAATAGAGAGACCAGGGCACTGAACCTGTGCCTGAGGGAAGATGGAATCTAATAAGCAAAAACCAAGTGGGGCATATAGCCAACCAGAGAGAGGGAACAGCCTAAACAGAAATGCTGAGGCAGAAAAGTGTTTAGGATCCATAGAGTTAAGTACTTTGTTAAGGACTGAGTTCCATATTCAAGGAATGGTGAATTTGGAGAAACTGAAAAAGTGGTTTGGGGGTCCAATTGGGAATATCATGCTAAGAAGTTTGGAGTTTATTTTGAAGGAAATTGGGAGTCACTGAAAAATTTGGAGAAACAGAATTTAAGATGTCACCTTTGCTTTATAAAGACAATTCTGAAAACAATATGAAGATTGGTCTAAGGAGATAAGAGACTGAAAACAGGGTTGCTAGTGAGTCCAGAAGAAAGAAGTGTGTCTGAACGAAGGTAGTGGCAATTTGAATAGAAAGGCAGGGGATAACTGGGACTGACGTGGAAGACATTGCAAAGACAGGATCACCAGGATTTAACTGATTGGGTGGGTGGGAAAGTATGGATATGAAATAATTTAGAACGAATTTGACCTGTCCACCATGGGTGACTAGGAGATGTGATGTGCATTGAGAAAAAAAGATAGGCTGGAAGCGATTACTGTTCCTTATAGAAAAGGAACAGAACAAGATGCATCCAAAAATTATGTGTACATAAGTTAAAGATGGTGACTTCTAGTAAAACGGCATTAGTTCACCTCCACGTGGAGAAATAAGGAAGTAGTCAGCACTTAGCATATAAATCATGCCTTCCGCTTAGGTGAGCCAGGCTCACAGCTGGAATGGTGGCAGGCTTCCATGTGGTCTTTGAGACCCAGAAGAGTAGAATAAAGAATCATCCTGGAGGGATGGCCAGTTAAAAGTCAGGAAAGATTTTAGAGACATGGAGACACCGCAAATGGAATGATTTCTCAGGTATTCAGCAAAATAACAAAAGCTACAGCTAGCCTTGATTGAATATCTATTATGTGCCACAGACTGAGCTGGGTAGTTCACATCTATCATTGCATTTAATCCTTACAACAATCATATGAGGTGGTGATTGTTATTCCAAAATTTTAGATAAGGAGATGGAATGTGAATTTAAGACGTTTTCTCAGAGTCACAAATGTAATTATTGCAGATAGAAACTGAACACGTATCTGTTTCAATTCAAAGCTCACTTTCTGCTTTGACTCCAGGTTACTATTCAGGAAACTTCTGTATAAAACTGAAGAAGGAAAGTTGGGGAAGTACAGATATTAGTCAGAAAATCTCTGGGAAGAGGTAGGCGGTGAGTGTGGAAGTAAGCAAGAAACTTGAATTGGCAGAAGTTTTTCCAGGTGGACATGTGTGAGGGGAAAAAAGCAAAAGGAAGGGAAAGGAGAGCAGAAGACATCAGCCAAAGCACTGAACTAGGAATGACCACACAGTGAAGCATCAGAGACCTGGTCTTCAGGGACCCACTGCCATACTGAAAGATGCACAGCGCTTCTCATTTTTAGAACTGTGACCCAACTTCAGTCAGTGAACCTCTGGGAAACTCCACTGGGATATGGCACGGTCCTGTGGGTGATTTGTTTCTTCCGGTTCCACCTCTGCCCAAGTTTTTAATTAGCTGAATGCTCCTAGAAATCTGTGAAAGTGTAAACATGTTGCAGCATAATATACGTGAAAGCAACTTCCAGCTGTGAAAAGCTTACACACTGGGCAACGAGTTTTCAGGTTGTTGCTAAGTACAGTGCAGTTCCAGTTCTGAAGCCCTGCTGGAAGCTTGCCGCTGCAGATGTGTGTGTCAGCAAACAACTGTTGCATCTCCCAGCAGTAAGCTACCTGAATCACAATGCCCGTTGGAAGCAGCACTGCCCTGGGACTGACCTTCATGGGGATCTGATTGTAGTCTAAGATTGTCACTTCATATCCCTATTGTATCCTTTGATGGCAATGCCTGAATGAGTTGATTCAGGACCAAAATTATGGGAAAAAAACTGTTACTAAAAGCAACGAGTTTCCACCAGTAAGTTTGATACAATCTCTATACTTTATATAAAGGAAACAAGAGACTATGACATTCATTCATTCATTAAAACTTTTAAATCTCTCTCCATTTCAAAAACTGTGGTAATCACTGAGAGCAGGATATAAAAATTAATAAGATAGTCTATGCTTATCATCAATTACACTGTAGAAAGAAAGATAGTATATCTCGATATAATAGTATAATGCCTTGCTTCTCAAAAGAGTGCCTGCAGACATATTCTCAGGGTTCGGAGACGAATCTATCAGATTGTGAGTGTGCAGATGTGTCATTCTTCAGAAACTTAATAAGTAATACAAGCCTATTTGGATATCTGGGAGTCTGCTTTAT
Organism: Mesoplodon mirus; assembly: GCF_964341445.2. Classification (NCBI taxonomy): domain Eukaryota; kingdom Metazoa; phylum Chordata; class Mammalia; order Artiodactyla; family Ziphiidae; genus Mesoplodon; species Mesoplodon mirus. The sequence continues at coordinate 129,425,065 of NC_138981.1, read as the reverse complement.
TATAACATATGTTATATATTATATATGTTATGTTATGATATGTTGGACTATAACATGTTATAATATTATAACTTGAAATTTCAGAGCCCAGAACTGTGTTTTTGTTTTAAAGGAGCTAAGTGCCAGGTTTGTGTTTACATTTTTAATCAGACTGGTGCCAATTAGTACCCTTTTTGTTGTCTAGTAGAAATGAAAGGAACAGTTTTATGGGACATATAATGAATTCAGGCCCTGCAAAGGCCAAATCATAGCATGATGTGATGTGCAAACAAAAGTGTGATAGGAGAAAAGTCAAGGGAGAATTCAGTCATTACAAAACTCAAACAATTTGACAAGGTACTTTATATAACTGTAGATTAGTTCTGAGATGTACTTTGATTTCCATACAATTAAATTATTTGAACTGTGTATTTATGTGCTTAAATTGTATTTTTTGATAATAGCATATACATGATTTTAGGTTTGGAAATATTTGAGTAGCATGATAAAAATCATTTGTTACATAATAATTTTTCCTTTAAAAATGGTCCATATATTACCTAAATATTGGAAATCATTGTTATCCTATTATCTATCCTGCCTGCCTCCACCTCCCCAGTGCGCTGATAAAGATCACATGATGTTGATCTCCTAATATCCCAGTTTTATGGCCTCTCACTAGTCCCCATTTTTTCAAGTTTTTGGACGTATTTGATACTGTTTTATATTTCCTACTCCTTGAAACTCCTTTTTCTTCTGACTACTGAAAAATTACTCTTGTCTTTTCTTCTGCCTCTCTGGCCATTCTTTCTTTTTCTCCTTCTGGAATTATTATTCTCGTCAGTCTAATAGGTATTCACATGTCTAAGAGTTTTTCCATAGTTTCTTTTTATTTTTATCACCTCTTACACTTGACATGGGTAAATGCTCCTAATGTTTCAATTACTATCTATAGGATAATGACAAAATCTAAATAATGTAGCCAAATCTCTCTCTGAAGCACAACATCTATAACTACAACTGTCTACTGGGAATCTTCACCTAGATGGTCCATAGCCTTCACAAATTCAAGATGTATAAAACTGAACTCATCAGCTTTATACACACAAACTCGCAACCACTCCTCAACTCCTTCTTACTTTAGTGTCCCCCATCTTGTGAATGGCAGCCATTTTGCATTCCTTATCTATTTTTACCATGTATCCAAGTCAGAAATCTGCAAGTATACTTAAGAAGCTACACTTAGTCAGATGCAAGCAGACAGCAACTTCATTCTTTCTTTACATTTTCTATTTCAAGTTTACACATATAACTTGTTTTAATACCTGCAGATAAAATAGTTGGGCAGCTCCAATTGGTTTTTCACTGACTTTCAAATTCTTGTGAGAACAGGATTAATTTATGGTTTTGTTTATTTTGCTCACTGCTATTTCCCAGATGAGTTTTCTCTCGTCTTTTTGCTGTCTAGTGGTTCACTCTTTTTCTGGGATCACCTAGTTCTCCGATAGTCCTTTTGGGCAGAGTCCCTACCCAAAGGGCTTAGTCTGCCTGTCTTGCTGTGGACTCCCCATCTGGCCCACAGGAAAAAAATTCCATGTTTTTCACCATAAACACTAGAGGTACAAGCCATTCACTATGCAGCCCTATGTCTACATTCTGCAGAAATGTGGATGAACTTAAACCATAGCTTTTTTACTTCCAACTTTTCAGATGTGAGTCAGATAACAAACCCTGAATCCCTTAAAACTCCAGGGAATGCATGTCAAATTCTTCTTGAAGCACCCCTCACTTGATTTGAGGTAGGTGGAAGCTTGCTCCTCTTTTCACCCATGGGAAGCAAAACATATCTACAACTCTGTCCAAATAAATCTGAATCCCTGGCTTCTTCAACCTTCCATGCATTCTTAGCCTTTTCTGAAGAATATGGTTGGCGGGTTATTGCTGGAAGAATCAGTTTGTGGCTATCCCTTGACAAGTGCAGTTAAAATGACTAGTGTCTATCTTTAAAATATTGCTTTTATTTTTATTTGACAACTGTTGCTTTCTCCTCAAGTTTTGATGACCCTTCTGAAATTCACTGACATTAGGATAATTCAAATATGACTTCTTATAATGCGATCTTGGCATTCCCTTTCCCTTATCCCTGAAAGCAATATCTTATGTTTTATGCCCAATTAGTCCCCTATTCTGTCATTGCTAACTTTTACTATCTAACATTCATTCATTCTCATATCCTCTCTTTCTCACACTATTTCCATATTCTAACTTACTCACTTATCTCCACTGATACCATCTTCCTTCTATATACTAATTGCAAACTACCATCCACATATCAAATAGGATGGTGTCTTCAAAATGCTAGTTTGGTCCTATCAAATAACTCTCAGCTTCTTACATGCTATACTCAGAATTCCTTGAAATAGTATATGAAGCCTTTTATGATCTAACCTATGCTTCCACCTTAAGCCTTCTCTCTTATCCTAAATTTTATGAAGGTTCCACCCCAAAATCTGATATGTCAACCATACTGAAACACCTGCACTTCCTGGAATTATCTGTTTGAAACCGCCTTTATTTTACCTATACAATTTCCTTTTTCTAGAATGTCCCTCCCTCCCACACCATCCCATTTAACCTACAATCTGGTTGAAAAACTTGCATTCATCTTTCACAACTCAACTCGATGATGACATACTCTACAAAGCCCTTCCTAATCTTTCCAGATGCTTATGAATTTATCTATTATTATTAGAGTCTCCCCCCCCGTGTTATTATGGAAGGGCTGTCACTACCATAAGTTGTCCTTAACAGTCTCCAGTCACATACCTGATTTAATCTATGTTGACTCCTATTCTCAATCTAAACATGGGTCGAGATGTCAAATATCATGGATGTTTGAATTAGGAAATTTGGAGGAATATTTATCTTGTTTTGCTTGGCATGGTACCCAGAAGCGTTTTTTTCCCAATATGTTGGCAAATTTGTAGGGTAAAAATTGCTTTAGTTTCTTCCTTATAACATCCTACTAGAATATAGCAGAGCTCTCTGTCCTAATTTGCTCAGTCCCCTCACTCATTGCTTATCTCCCACCTCTGTAACAGAATAACATGGATCTTCAATTATTTTATAGGTTCTATTACTAAAACAACTACAAATCTACATATATTTATCTCTCTTAACCCATATTGATTACTAATTCCACTTATTTTTTTTTAACAATTATCATCAGCAAATTCAAAGATATAAGATACCTAAATGAAATGGATGAAGCAGATATGGAGCCTATATGAACCAACTGCACTATGACAGAAAGCAGACTGTGAGGTCCTCTCTAGGTTCTGTTACAATTACCTGGCACAGCCTAATATCCAATGAGATCTGCTGCTTATTGTCAATGGTTATTATTACAGACAGCTGTGCATGGTGCTCTGAAAACAAAAACAAGTAAATACTTTATCAACACATCACTATCTTCTATAGCTAAATTGTAGCACTACTAACAAATGTGACAAAATCTTGGAAAATGTTAGAAGACTAAGAAGGAGTCAGTAGTTACTGCTCAACAGTGCAAGTAGATAAGGTGTGTCATGGTTACCTTTATGGCAGCAGTGCTTTGGGTAAGATTAAAAATTTCTGGGTATATTCTGTTAGAATTACTTGTAATTTGTTATGAAGAGCATTATCTTGTTAATGGAGCAATTTTTTTTGGGGGGGGTATGCGGGCCTCTCACTGCTGTGGCCTCTCCCGTCACGGAGCACAGGCTCCGGACACACAGGCTCAGCGGCCATGGCTCATGGGCCCAGCCGCTCCGCGGCATGTGGGATCTTCCCGGACTGGGGCACGAACCCGTTTCCCCTGCATTGGCAGGCAGACTCTCAACCACTGCGCCACCAGGGAAGCCCTTAAATTTTGAATAGACAATAATTCCCATATTCATTTATTCAGGCTGCTATAACAAAATACCATAGATTGGATGGCATAAGCAATAGACATTTATTTTTCAGTTTTGGATGCTGAGAAGTCCAAGATCAATGTGCCAACCAATTTGATCCCTGGTGAGGACCCTCTTTTGGGCTTGCAGATGGCTTCCTTCTTGCTGTCTCCTCACATGACAGAGAGAAAGCCATCTCTCTGTTTCTTCTTATGAAGCTATTAATCTCATCATGAGGGCCCCAGCCTCATGACCTCATCTAACCCAAATTACCTGCTAAAGGCCCCATTTCCAAATACCATCATGTTGGGAGTTAGAGCTTCGACACACAAATTTGGGGGTACAAAATTCAGTCCATAGCAATCCCTATGGTTTAAAATTTTTAAATGATAAAGGGCTATAGAGTAAGATGCTTTTCTATTTCCCAGTTATTTACATTGTCTCTTATACAAGCACTATTAGTTCCTTATATATTGTGTAGAGATATTTTACCCATATACAAGCACATATAAATATCTTTCCCATTTATACATGAATGCTAACATACTATATACACTATAGTTCACTTTCCTTTTTTCAGTTAACAATGTATCTTGGCAACCACTTTATATTGGAATACAAAGAACTGCCTCATTTTTTATATAGCATAAAATTCCATTGTTGGTTGTACTACAATTTATTCATCCAGTCCAATTTATTGATTGATTGATTGGTGTTTTGTTTCAAATGTGTTGCTATTAGAAACAATGCTTCAATAAACAAACTTATTCAAATTATATTTACATATGTTAGAGTATATCTGTAGTATAAATTTCTGAAAGGGAAACTGATAGGTAAAAGGATATATATTCATAATTTTAACTGAAATTCTAAAAGTACCTTTCACAAAGGTTGTGCCACTTTACATTCCTTGAAAACATAGTATGTTTTAAAATTTTTGAATATTTGCTGATCCACTGAGAGAAAAAATAGACTTTTAATGTAGTTAAATATAGCTTGATGCAGTTTAAAATTTCATATTATAAGTACATTATTTTTTTGTTTAAGATCTATTTTTATTTCCTTTACTGTTAATTGTCTATTCATATTATTTACCCAATCTGATGTACTGATGTTCTTTCCTTTATAAAATAATCACATTTCTTTTTCTCAGTTTGATGTTTATCTTTTGGATTTGTTCATGATGGATTTTGACACCTATTTCTTATTAGTAATATATATTTAAATATATAAATTATTTATTTGATGGCCTATGAGATTATATGAACATTAGAAATGACTTTTCCACACCAAAGCTATAAAAGATTTCTCCCATAGCTTATTCTAGGTTTTTCTTTTTTTGTTTGTTTACTTGTTTATTAGTTTCACCTTTTAAATTGAAAACCTGACCCCATGTGGTAGTGAGCCTCTAAGATACTCCCCAATTCCTGGTATTTATATTCTTATATAATCTTCTCCAATACTATTCCAGCATTGGTTTGTGAGAGCAGTAAGAATTAACAGAATTGATAGTATGTTGCTTCTGAGTTTAGGTGATAAAAGATACTGCAGCTCCTGTCTTGGTTGTTTGTTACATCTCAGATCATTTAATCTGGGGGAAGCAAGGTGCCATGTGATATTCAGCCTTCAATGTTGAGAAGGCGCACCTCCTCAAACTCTTCCAAAATATAGCAGAGGGAGGAACACTCCCAAACTCATTCTACAAGGCCACCATCACACTGAGACCAAAACCAGACAAAGGTGTCACAAAAAAAGAAAACTACAGGCCAATACCACTGATGAACACAGATGCAAAAATCCTCAACAAAATACTAGCAAACAGAATCCAACAGTACATTAAAAGGATCATACACCATGACCGAGTGGGGTTTATTCCAGGAATGCAAGGATTCTTCAATATACACAAATCAATCAACGAGATATCACCTCACACCAGTCAGAATGGCCATCATCAAAAAATCTACAAACAATAAATGCTGGAGAGGGTGTGGAGAAAAGGGAACCCTCTTGCACTGTTGGTGGGAATGTTAATTGATACAGCCACTATGGAGAACAGTATGGAGGTTCCTTAAAAAACTAAAAATAGAACTACCATACGACCCAGCAGTCCCACTACTGGGCATATACCCTGAGAAAACCGTAATTCAAAAAGAGTCATGTACCAAAATGTTCATTGCAGCTCTATTTACAGTAGCCAGGACATGGAAGCAACCTAAGTGTCCTTCAACAGATGAATGGATAAAGAAGATGTGGCACATATATACAATGGAATATTACTCAGCCATAAATAGAAATGAAATTGACTTATTTTTAGTGAGATGGATGGACCTAGAGTCTGTCATACAGAGTGAAGTCAGAAAGAGAATAATAAATACTGTATGCTAACACATATATATGGAATATAAAAAAAAAACTGGTCATGAAGAACCTAGGGGAAGACAGGAATAAAGATGCAGACCTACTAGAGAATGGACTTGAGGATATGGGGGGGGAAGGGTAAGCTGGGACAAAGTGAGAGAGTGGCATGGACATATATGCACTACCAAACGTAAAATAGATAGCTAGTGGGAAGCAGCCACATAGCGCAGGGAGATCAGCTGGGTGCTTTGTGACCACCTAGAGGGGTGGGATAGGGAGGGTGGGAGGGAGGGAGACGCAAGAGGGAAGAGATATGGGAACACATGTATATGTATAACTGATTCACTTTGTTATAAAGCAGAAACTAACACACCACTGTAAAGCAATTATACTCCAATAAAGATGTTAAAAAAAAGAACAAAATGTGGAAAAACAAACACTTAACGAAAACTAACCCATTAACATATGTGTGTGTGGAATGGGGGGGGATAGATTCAAACATGAAACACTTATAAGAAGTCAGTGTTTCTTTACTGAAAGTCTTATTCGGGGTGCTAAATACTGTGAGCGTCAGAAATCTTCAATAAAGGTGATGATATGCAACCTTTTCAAAACCTATTTGGCCAGCAAACATTTTTCCCCATTGAAACATCCATTTTACCGAGTACATTGTAGGGATGCCAATACAGAGGAAAAGATTATGGGATTTGGCATTGGAGAAACGTCATTTCACTTCATGCTACAGCACTTACTAGTTGCATTAACATGATCTGATCATGTAATACATCAGAGTTTCTGTTTTCTCATATGTGATGAAAGGATAATAATCCCAACCATGCACATTCATGAGGGTCTTATGAGTTGATAGATATAAATTGTCTATAGGATTGTGCTTCATTTTAGAATTTGCTCAACAAGTGCTATTTCCTTCCCCTCTCTCTATTATTTTCATATGCCCTTGCTTTGGCAAGTGTTTGTAAGTGCCAAGTCATTGAAAAATTTAGTCGATTAACTGAAAACAATCAGTCAAATATATAACAAGGTAATGGAGAAAGCTAACTCTTCAGATGATGGAATACTCAGTTGTGTGTAATGCTGTGGTATTGCATGCAACCCTTTCTCAGTTATTACCACTGGTTTGGGAGAGCTTTCAAAGGTTGAAACTCAATATCTGTGAGTTGTTTCTGTTCTATTATATACATTCATTTGTTTTATTTTTTAGATTCCACATATAAGTGATAACAGACTACTTGTCTTTCTCTGACTTATTTCACTCAGCAGTATACTCTCTAGGTCCAGCCACATTGTTGCTAATGGCAGAATTTCATTCTTTTTATCACTGAGTAACATTCTATTGTATATATATACCACATCTTTATCCATTCATCTGTGGATGGACACTTAGGTTGCTTCCATATCTTGGCTACTGTAAACAGTGCTGCTATGCACATTGGGGTGCATGTATCTTTTTGAATTAGCAGACTCACAGATATAGAGAACAAACTAGTGGTTACCAGTGGGGAGAGGGAAGGAGGCAGGGGCAAGATAGAGGTATGGGATTAAGAGGTACAAACTACTATGTATAAAATAAGTAAGCAGTAAGGATATATTGTACAGCACAGGGAAATAGAGCCATTATTTTGTAAAACTTCAAATGAAATATAATCTGCAAAAATACTGGATCACTACGCTGTACACCTGAAACTAATATAGTATAGTAAGACAACTGTACTTCAATTAAAAAAAGGTTGAAACTCAGAAGAATGGCATGTAACTCAGTGAAAAAGTTGACTTTTATTTCTACTCTGCCAATGTTTATGGGTATATTAGGGAGTGTCTCCTCTGATTTATGCAAAATAAGTTTTGAGCTGCTATATTATATCCTGGAAGCAGACACCAACCATTTACTGTTTACAAGAAAGTATTACTTCAAAGAAAGTCAGAGCTAGACCAGTTTGGGGTTTGCGTTAAGTAAGTAGTTTAGGTCAAGTGTTAGAAGCAAAGAAATCATATCCGATCTAAGTAGGACCCTCCATTTTGGAGAAAGTTTAGGTTTGTAAAGAGTTTTTCCTCCAGCCAACTTTTCTGTCCAAAAGATTCAGCAGTACTTTCTTTCATCAAACAGTGAAAGGCCAATATTGTAGTAAAGAATCTTGAAGCCTTTTGTCCCTCCATCCTGAGTGAGTGAAAGATCTAGCAATTTTAAAGCTGAAGCTCGGGACAGGCCGTATTTAGGGGACACTTTTGGGTTGCAATGCCTGGGGTTTAGGATATAAGTTGATGTTTCTCAAGGTATGGTCCCTGGACCAGCAGCATCAGCCACACCCCTTGGACTTGTTAGAAATGCATATTCTTGTGACTTTCTCCAGGCCTATTACATCAGGAAATCTGGAGCTGGGGATGATAAGCAGAATTTTGTGTTTTAACAGGCCTTCTGATTCTGGGCACATGGTTTAGGTATAAACTCAAATCCTAGGATCTTACCAAACTCTAGCACTGCCAAGAAAGCATAAGACAGCCAGGGTGGTCCAATGGAAAAGAAGGCTCTAGAAGGCTCTACATCCTGAAATTCGAGAAGCCACTGATTTAAATTTTGCACACATGTGTGCGTACAGAAGATGCTCCTAAAGAATAAGGTTCTTGGAGTGACATCAGCAAGATGGTGGAACAGGAGATCCCCATTCATTTCCTCCACAGCAACAACAATTCGGCAGCCATCCACAGACAAAAGTGTCTTTGGGGGAGCTTCAGGAACCAGGCAGAGGATTATAAAACACCAGTGGAGCCCAGAACTGAGCAAGGCCATTTTGAGAAGGCAGGCACACACCAGGTAGCAGGCTCACCAGCCGTGGTCCCAGCTACAGATACAGAAGCAGCCCTGTCTCCCCCTGGACTTGGCTACAGCCGCGTTTGGCCTTGGTCCTGCTATCGGCACCATCCACCAGGGAACCTGGAAAGAGTCACAGCCGACTATGCCTCCAGTAACAGGCCTGCCAACTTTGATTTGACCGTGGATATTGAAGCAGCCCTGCATCTCAGTTCCAGCCCCCTTCCAGCCATGGCTCAAGAGCAGTCCTATCAGCCCAAGGACCCACCAGGAGAAACATTATCTGTGCACCCAGAAGCAGGCCTGCCAAACTTGGTCCAACTGAAGATCTTGAAGTATCCCTGTAACTCAGCTCCAGCCCCTCCCAGCTGTGGTCTGGGAAATGGCTTGCCCACACAGGGACTCAGTATCCTTGTCCTTGGAGGCGGGCCCACAACCTCAATCCAACTGAGGATCCTGAAATGGCACTGTAACTCGGCTACAGTCCCTCTCAGCTGTAGTCCAGGAGCAGCCTTAATCACCCAGGGACACCCAGTGTCCCAGCAGGAGCTCTACCAAGGGACCTGGAAGGAGTCAAACACATCTGCATACTTGGTAACAGGCCTGTCATGTGCAGACCCAACTGCAGACCCTGAAGTGCCTCTGTCCCAGTGCCAGCTCTACTGACCAACATCCTGGAGGTAGTCCTATTCACCCAGGGACCAGACAGGGTCCATAGCCACCCAAGCCCCTGGTAACAAGCCTGACAAATACAGACCCCATTGTATATCCGGCAGTATCCACATTACCCAGCCCAGACCCTGCTCGACTGTGATCCCGTAGGCTATCCCATCAGTCCAGGAACCTGGCATGAGAAGGTCTCTACCTGCTGAAACCAGTACGTAAAGACTGAGAAAGGTGTTTACCCATCAAATGCTCAGACCCCAATGCAAGGCTACACAGATCACAAACAGGCAAACATGATACCACCAAAGGAAACTAATAAAAGCCCAGCAACCAACCTAAAAATGTAGAGATCTATGAAATGCCTGACAAAGAATTCAAAATAATCATCTCAAAGGAGCGCAACGAGATGCAAGAGGACACATTTTTCTGCCACAGAAAAGAAGGAAATCCTGTCATTTGCAACTTGTATGAACAAGGAGAATATCACGCTAAGTGAAATAAGCCGAACTCAGGAAAACAAATTTGCATGATCTCACTTATTTGTGGAATCTACAACAGTCAAACTCACAGAAGCAAAGTACAATGGTGATCACCAGGGGCTAGGTGGTGGGGGAAATGGGGAAATGGTGGTCACAGGATATAAACTTTCAGTTATAAGATTAGTAAGTTCTGGGGATCTAATGTACAGCACGGTGCCTAAAGTTAATAATACTGTATTATATATTTAAATTTGCTAAATTAGTAGATATTAAGTGTTCTCACCACAGGCTAAAAAATGGTAATGATGAGAAGTAATGAATGTGTTAATTACCTTGACTGTGATAAGCATTTCACAATGTATACGTATATCATATCATCACTTTGTACACCTTAAGTATATTCAAGTTTCATTTGCCAACTATTCCCCAACAAAACTGGAGAAAAAGGTTCCTGCACAAATAACTCTCTATTCATAGTAGGGCTGACATATCTGTGTAACCAGTTATAGTGCAGGGCAGAGTTGAACAAATTCTAAAATGTCATTGTATACAGAGGGCTAGGGAATTCTCCTTAAAGGAAGTAGTATTAGAGCTAATAGTCTAGTATGACTTTCTGTGATGATGGAAAAGTTGTATGTCTGTGCTGTCCAATATGGCAGCCACATCCTGATGTGGCCGTTGAGAACCTGAAATGGAGCTGGTGAGATAGAGGAACATTTTTTTTAAATTTAAATAGCCATATGTTTCTAGTGGCTACCATATTGGAGAGCCCAGTTTTAGGAATTATAACAATGATATCTCCTCTATATGTCCTCCTCCCCAATACAAAGACAACCTCAAGACTTTTCTAATCACTAATCACACAGCTGCATTTCTGAAGGACATTCCTGGGCTCCTTGCTTTTAACCTGCAACTCTTAGAGAAAATTATTTATGTGGGTAAAACGCCCTTGAATTTTTTCAAGTTCCAGAATGCCTTGATATGGCACTGTCTTGGAAACAATACATTTTTGGAGCCAGCCTGGGCTGGGAAATTCAGGATGACAGCATGATTTAAATACCATTATGTTGGTAGCCCCTCAGGTCAGAAGGCCAGGTTATTTCTTAGTTTTTGTATTAATGAGCAGGACTGTCCTTTAACAGATATTCCTTTTTAAACCATCCCTTTTGTGTTCCTCTGTACATATAATCCCAAAGGCTAAGTAAAGGAGATAATTGAGTTAGAACCTGTCTTTTGACTGTCTCATTGAACTTTACAAGATTCCTTTTCAGGATTTGTGGGGTTTGGGGGAAACTGATTGGGGATGGGGCCAGAGAGCTGCATTGTTGCCTGTCTCTACAGCAAGACAGGTATGGCTTGTACAGGTAGATCCTCCCCTTAGTGGAGAAAAAATGCAGTGAGCACTGGCCCCTCTCATCCCTGTAAGTGAAAGCAGTGGCTTCAAAGCCAGTTATGAATAGATGGTGCCTGAACACACTGAAATCTCAGAGATTCAACAACTGGATGATTCTAGCCCCACCCTTTCACAAAGCTGGATGAGCTATGTTAATAAATAGAAGTTAGAAATTATATGTTCTCAATGATGTTAATATTTAAAGTACATTGTCCAAAGTTCTTTCTCAGAAACTTTGTTTAAAAAGTGAGACAATCAAGGTTAGAGTGGTGAAAATGCCATGGCAGATTTAGAGCTCAAACTTTTGTGTGTCTGACTTCAAGTCAACTGCATATAACTATATACTGCAATTGTATACATTGATCCTTGAAGGCAGAACCCCATTGGATTTAGTTCCTAAATCTCCATAAAGGCAATTTGTGTGACTGTGCCCTAACATAATATCTGCTGTTTAGAAACATATTTCCAACCCCCTTTTTCTTTCTCTCTATCTATGTATTTCATCTTCCCCTCGTACACTCCTAGAGCTGCATGATACCAGGATAAACCATTCTCTCTCATCCCGTCCCCCAAACAGAGAACATATTTTTGTGCAAGTAACTATGGTTCACATGGACATGAAAGGCAGTCTTGGAAGAGTAAGTTATCACCAGTACATGAAGCCAAGCAGGATGATCCTTGGCAGTGGGAGTATGGAGGGAACATTCTAGGCAATTGGCCCTAGTTTATCGGTAATAGCACTTAAGCAAGATTTCTTTACACATTTCTAAGTTCTAACACACTCCACATTAACCTTCAGTTTATGTTATAAATGTACTCATCCTTTGTAATCCATTAGCATTTAGCCAACCGATATTTATGAAACACTTACTAAGCAATAGTTACCCTGTTAGGTGCTATTGCATTTCATAAATCTAAAAAATGAATGTGATTTTAGTACCAAAGGGATGAAAGAAAAGAAACAGTGTAGGATTAATATATGTTACCTTTGATGCAGGAGTGTTTCTGGCTGGGGAGAGACTGAATTGGGACCAATTCTAAGTTCTTCTGCTATGAGGGCTGGTGGGAAAGAGATGGAACTAAGACCTTCTATGGGTTGGAAACTGGCAAGCACTTTAGAAATATTGTGTCCTGTAAGCTTCCAACAGCCTTATGAGGTAAATACCATTATGCTCTTCGTTTTACAGATGAAGAAACTTAGGCTCAGAAAAATGGTCACTTGTCCAGGATCACAGAGCTAGTGAAGGGATGAAACTGATGGCAATGCATGTGCTTTCAACCACTATGCTCCACTGTCTACTTAGGTGCTCCTGTAATCTCTTCTCCTTTCGAAATACTCTGCCTCTGAAAATTTAGAGGAGTTGTGCTCAGAACTGGTAGGAATGCTTCTGACCTGACAAGGACTGGGGATATTTTTTTCCAGATTTGAGCAATAATAAAACACATTCTTCATAGCAAAGAGAGGACCTATTCAGGTTGGTTTGAACACAAGTCCACAGATGAGGCTTTGGGAGACGGCTGAGCACTCTTGGCATAAGGATAACGACCATTATCATTTAAAGAATTCTTACTATATTTCAGAGCCGTTTCATATATTTTCTTTTGAAATCCTCAAATGAACCTGTGAAATATGGATTATCTGTGGACCCATTTTACAGATGAGAACAAAGGCACAGGGAAAAAGAGACTAACTGCTAAGTAATTCCACATTGACTGGAGAAAACACAGCCTCTTCAATAAGTGGTGCTGGGAAAACTGGACAGCTACATGTAAAAGAATGAAATTAGAATACTCCCTAACACCGTACACAAAAATAAACTCAAAATGGATTAAAGACCTAAATGTAAGGCCAGACTCTATGAAACTCTTAGAGGAAAACATAGGCAGAAAACTCTATGACATAAATCACAGCAAGATCCCTTTTGACCCACCTCCTAGAGAAATTGAAATAAAAACAAAAATAAACAAATGGGACCAAATGAAACTTAAAAGATTTTGCACAGCAAAGGAAACCATAAACGAGATGAAAAGATAACCCTCAGAATAGGAGAAAATATTTGCAAATGAAGCAAGTGACAAAGGATTAATCTCCAAAAAATTACAAGCAGCCCATGCAGCTCAATATCTAAAAGACAAACAACCCAATCCAAAAATGGGAAGAAGACCTAAATAGACATTTCTCCAAAGAAAATATACAGATTGCCAATAAACCAATGAAAGAATGCTCAACATCACTAATCATTAGAGAAATGCAAATCAAATCTACAATGAGTTATCACCTCACACCCCTCAGAATGGCCATCATCAAAAAATCTACAAACAGTAAGTGCTGGAGAAGGTGTGGAGAAAAGGGAACCCTCTTGCACTGTTAGTGGGAATGTAAATTGATACAGCCACTATGGAGAACAGTATGGAGGTTCCTTAAAAAACTAAAAATAGAACTATCATATGACCCAGCAATCCCACTACTGGGCATATACCCTGAGAAAACCAAAATTCAAAAAGAATCATGTACCACAATGTTCACTGAAGCACTATTTACAATAGTCAGGACATGGAAGCAACCTAAGTGTCCACTGACAGATGAATGGATAAAGATGTGGCACATATATACAATGGAATATTACTCAGCCATAAGAAGAAGCACCACTGAGTTATTTGTAGTGTGGTGCATGGACCTAGAGACTGTCATACAGAGTGAAGTAACTCAGAAAGAGAAAAATAAATACTGTGTGTTAACACATATATATGGAATCTAAAATAAAAACGTTCCCAAGAACCTTGGGGCAGGACAGGAATAAGACACAGACGTGGAGAATGCACCTGAGGACACGGGGAGGGGGAAGCATAAGCTGGGACAAAGTGACAGAGTGGCGTGAACTTATATATACTACCAAATGTAAAACAGATAGCTAGTGGGAAGCAGATGCATAGCACAGGGAAATCAGCTCGGTGCTTTGTAACCACCTAGAGGGGTGGGATAGGGAAGGTGGGAGGGAGACGCAAGAGGCAGGAGATATGGGGATATATGTATATGTGTAGCTGATTCACTTTGTTATAAAGCAGAAACTAACACACCATTGTAAAGCAATTATACTTCAATAATGATGTTAAAACAAAAAAATAAAATCCATATAGAAAAACAAAATAAAAAAAGAAGAAGAAAGAGGGCGAGTAGGATGACGACTAACCTTAATATTCAAACACATTATAAGCCTTTACTAATTTAAAGAGTATGGCCCTGATTCACTAATAGATAGATCAATAATGTAGAGTACAAAATCGAGCTAGGTATGAAATTACATACAAGAGACTCTTTATGAAACAATACCCTGTTTGTGGGTAAATGTCAATTATTCAATAAATGGTTTGGTATCTGGAAAAAAATTAAGTCAAATCTCTAACCTCACACTTTAAACAAAAATAAATAAATTTCACATGGAGCAAATATTTAAAAGTAAATAATCAAACCATAACAATTCTAGAAAAAGCTATGGAATGTTTTTTTTTTCTTTTTTTTCCCAATAATTGCTGGATAGAAAAGGCTTAAAAGAGTAACACAATACCTGAAGTCATCAAAGAAAAATCTTTTTACAAGACCGTATTTTTAAAATTCCATGAAAAGTAACACCGTAAAACTCAAAAGAAATTTTAAAATAGTAAAAACATATAGTTTTAAAGATTTGTAACTCACATTATAAAATGCTCATCTCCTTACTGTATGCAAAGTCCATGTAAATAAATGAAAGAAAGCTTAGAAACTCAGTAGAAAATTAGGCAAAGGATCCTAACAGGCAAGATAGAATGAAAAAAAAAATAAGGAATGGAATTGAATGATTTTAAGGTGTTCTCAGAGCCTGCTTTGCAATCTTTTCTAGATATACTGCTGATGCCCCATACCACGTGGATAGGTACATCCTAGCATAGATCTTTGTTTTGTGCTTCTACTTGAAATTGAGTCTAAATCCAAGTATTGGCCAAACCCTAGAACTGTGCTGTCCAATAGGGCAACCACTAACCACATGTAACTATTTAAATTTAGATTAAATTTGTAATTCAGTTCTTTGTCACACTTTGCTTCATTTCAAGAATTTAGCTAGGGGCTTCTGCATTGGATAACGCAGATACAGAACATTGCTATTATCACAGAAAATTCTGTGGAGCAGCTCTGATGTACAGCTCAGACTGAAGCATCTTTTTTTCCTAAACCTAAATTTATGTCAGATTCGCCAGAGAACCTTATTAAAATATTACCAACTTCCATCTCGTATGTAAATGGCACGCCACTGCTTATCACTAGTATCAAGGTTGGGCAAACTCTGGCCCTTGGGTCAAATCTAGCCCACTGCCTTTTTTGTCAATAAGGTTCTATTGGAACACAGCCATGACCATTCATTTACATATTATTTATTGCTGCTTTTGCTTACAAAGGCAAAATTGAGAAAGAAATTAGTATTTGCAACAGAGAAAGTATGGCCAGCCAAGCCATATTTCCTATCTGGCAAAAAATGTTTGCTAACCCCTGACTTACAGGAAAAAGTCTAAGCTATGGCCTGGCCTACATGGGAGGTACCTAAGGCCTTCCAAACTCTGGCCTTTGCTTATCTCTCCAGCATCATCTTTCCATGTCATGAGCCAGTAATAACTGACCTGTTTTGGTTTCCCGAGCATGGCATCCTAGTTCCTTGTACTGTGCCTCATCTATACCATGCCTTTTTCCCAGGATGTCTCCCCTGATTCTCTATTTCTTTTGCCTCCTTTCTATCACATCTCAACTTGGCTCTCACTTCCTTTGTGAAGCTTTCCTAACCCCAGTTCTAGGTGAGCAGTACGTCCTATATACTGTCCAACACCCGGACTTTCCTTCCTTCCTACACCACAATGTGCGATCATAAATTGGAGAGAAAAAAGGAAAACCACACTCTTCAATCTCCTTATTCTCTGCCAGAGGCTTACCAACATTTTAACGGCCCATATCAGTCGTTAAGGACAAAGGAAACAGGTTCCTCACCAGAACAGATTCAGAATCTAATTTTTTGAAGCATCCCTGCTTTTCTACATGTATGAGCAAATGTACTTTGCCTATCACTCCCATACATACTTTGGTCATTTCTTTACCATAATATTGCAACTGCCTGTTTACATGTCTATTTCCCTCAATAGACTGGGAGTTCCCAAAGGAAGGAGGCCTGTCATTCATCTCTGTGACTCCAATACCCAGGACAAGCCCAGCACTGAGTCAATGCTCAGAGAACACCAGTGAAATAAATCTCTCTCACCCACAAGAATTCATCTTGTGAAACGAGAAATCAAAGGGAATAGGCAGAGGGGCATGTTGTTGATCAGTTTTCCCATCTCCTGTGAAGCTAAAATCAAAATTCTGGTGTCCTCAAGGCAGTAAAAAAAATCTCTTGGAACTAGCATATTACTGATTTTCTTTTATCATGGTTGCTTCATCTAGTTTAATATATTTTAATTATTTGTTGTAAAATTCACATTTTGAGGTCACTTTATTATAGCAAACACAAGTTTAAAACTCTAATATACAGGAGAGACAGCGTGTTTATATCTCTAATATGTCACAAATGGAATAAAAATAACTAATGTGATTCCAGATTACCTTTGGAGCTGAATTTGGATCAGACACAGCTGGTAAATGGGTTTTCGTATGAAGCTCATTTATTAGGGATTTCCATGTACTATCTATCTCTGTATTTTTATAGGATTTTCAAGGCTTAATTTTGTTCTAAGTATTCAGGACACCAAAGCAGAATAAACTGATAGCCATCTCTTGTGTGCAGGCAGGAGGAAGATTGTTTGAGGAACCTCTGTCCAATTGGATTGACTGGTGGCTAGTAGGGGAACTTTTCAGGTTACCAATCCTGGAATCCTTCAGACATAAAAATCCACATTGGTCTCAAAGCTTTCACAGTGTTCCCTTCAAGACATGTTTTTCACATAAATTGTAGAACTATGAATCCAGCTTAAATCTATACTATTGACTCCATATTATTGAATTCAACAATCTGGAATCAACTTTGGCTGTTCAATGTTGCCATATCTACCTATGTAATTGAGAGCACATCTTCATCCAAAGAAAAAGACTCCCCTCCCCCAAGGAATTTGAACTAAGATTCTTTGTGCTAGAATAGCATGGCCTTGAGACCCTGCTTTCACACACAAGAGCAAAGTTGCCACACTTTATTTCGTGGCTTTGATTTTTAATTCTCTTGAATTTCTTTCTTTCTTTGAGTCAGTCAAGGATATTTTAAATACACACTTCATATACAACATGAGCAAAGTGAAGTAGAAAGAATAGTAGCTTTTTGGCAACTTTGATCCATGCCCATGAGAAGAACTCAATACAATTTTTTTTAAAAACCCTACTTAGTAAATCACTCCTCCACTCTGTACTCAGGAAGGGTCTACTGCTCCTTCAATGCTTAGCTCAGACTGACTTAGCAGTTTTGTTGTGAAGACTTGCTCAGTTTCATTGCTCATCCTACACTCTGTACACATCATGTTCCCTTTTCCTTCATTTGTTGTTTAATTATATAACAGAGAAGAGGAAAAACTATATTTTTAAAGCTGACCAGCTGGTATCTTCTTAGGAGAGTATGGTTTTTATTTGGGAAAATAATTTGATGGTTACTGAATATGTAAAAGTAAACCCCCCGCCCCCCGCCTCAGCCACCTTAGGGCACTTTAGGAATGGGCTATGGCGAGACAAATTTAAAAAGCCAAAACATCCCATTTAATAAAATGGGAGGGATTGCTTTTGTTCTGGAACAATTTAAAAATGACAGGGTGAAAGTGCTAATAATCAAAAGGAGAAAGAGGGACAGAGAGGGTTTAGCAACATGACAGGAGGACAGGAATCCTGAGGAAGAGTCAACCAGTGTAAGGGTCCTTGTGATGAGAATGACCACGGGACTTAAAATCTAGAATTATACATTCCTATTTAAGTAAAGTTCTTTGCTTTTTGTAGCTTTGCCTCTGTTACCCATGAATCTTCTATATCCTATGCACACTTGCCTCTGAGAGAGAGGTGTTTTGGGTAAATTAAGGAAAAGATGATAAGTTCAGAGTTGCCAGATCAAATACAGGATGCTCACTTAAATTTGACTTGATGAAATTCAAATTTAACTGGATTTTTTTTAAAGTTGCTAAATCTTACAATTCTAATCAGGTTACATGTCTAGATCAATATAGAGTGGATAGAAGGGAATAGCCACAAGAAACAAGATACAGGTAAGACAAAGAATTCAATCTACGTAAGCCCTCTGAGGTATCAGGGGTGGGATGGAGCCTTTGTTTTCCTCCATAAGTGAGTGCAACATTTTTAAATATTCAAGGGAAAGGTAACTGCACAGGGCCAGAGAACCTGGGGACCCCTAGTTGGCAGAAATCCCAGTTAAAATTCACTCAGTTTTGCATATGTTATTACCTTACAGGCATATTTCTCACACTAGAGGGAATTCCCAGAGGATCGAGTTCCCCACAGCTGTGAGGGAAATTGTATGTGGTTGTAACATCAACAGCATTTAGAGTAATTCAGGCAACTCCAATTTCCCCTATACTTCTTATTCTGAACAAAGCCAGAGTCCGGCAGCTGGAACAGAAATATCCCTGGTCCTCCAATGAACGTGAGCCTGTGGAAATGAGAGATTCAATACTGTTTCTGAAAAGGACTCCAGTAGCTGACAACAGTGGTGTGCCTGCCACGAATTCCTGAGCACGATGACATACCACTCATAGGGTATCAAGAGTAGTTTTCTTCATTTTATTTATACAATCATTTATAAATGGATGTGCAGATGTGTATTACTTGTTTCAACACCTGGCTGTAGATTCATTTTTTTTCTCCTAAGGTTGCTTTTACTTATTTTCTCTCCAAACCTTCTGTTATCCTCTTTACTCCCTTTGCCCTGTTCCAAGTGGAGAGGTTACTTCAATATTGTAGCTCAAAATTACATAGTTTATCAACCAAAAAGCCTTATTACTATCCTTCCTTGTATCTATCATGTGTATAATTTTGCTGAAGCCAGGATTTGACTTAATATATTGCAAAGCTTATGTAAAGGGACACATTGCTTAGCTAGTAAGTCAGTCTAGCCATCTGCCCAGTATACCCTTCTTGATTTAGCTGTTTTCCTCATGTCAGAGAGTACATAGTTTTGTGGTGGAATGACAATGGTATTTAAGAATTGGTACAAGTCCTAGGATGCTTTATGTGTGAATGAAAATATTTAGTGTGCAATATGATGATTAGGACAGACAGATGTTCTCATTCCTGTGAATGAGAGAGGGACACCAAACTCAGGCTGGACCAGGTAGTGTCAAGAAACTTCCCCAGAGGAGAGGATGCTTGTGCCAAATCATGAAGCTACCTTTAGGAAGGGTAGCAAGAGAAGGAGGGGAGGGGGAGTGGAGGGGCAAGGGACAGGAGGATGAGGGGGAAAGGGAGGGGGAGGAGAAGAAGGGGAAGAAGAGGGGAGAGACTTTCAGGTAGACTGAACAGCATAAACAGAGGAGCAGAACGAAAGAACGTGGCTTATTTTGAGAACTGCTAACTGGTATGACTGTAGTTGAGAATGTGAAGGGTAAGATGAGTGAAGGCATGGCAGACGTGGATAATAACTATATAGAGGTAGTACCGATGGAAGAAGTAAGGGATAGAAAAAATTGACAAAGTATGAACATCTGCACCAAGAAATCAGAGCCCAACTTTCTTTTCCTTCAATTGCTCTATATACAGGTACCTATTGGGACACAGTGGAGACAGAAACAATGAGGCTATTCCAGGCCTAAAGGGGGTCAAAAATATTTATCCTTTCCCTCTCAGCAGCAGGCTCAGTTTAGTCTTGAAAGATCTGAACGTTCGTAACAGTTCTTTAGAGTTCTATGCTTTTGACTGACCGTATCAAAGTTATATATGACACATTCAAATGAAAACTATCTATGTTGAATCTACAGTGAGGACTCCTCCCCGTCATAGCCCTGCTGGTATCATAGGTGACCAGCAATGGCTGGCATGTATCGGAGGTCATGGCACTGAAAAATATCAAGTAGATGTCTCTTGTCTCTTACATATTCCAAGCACAAATGATCTTATCTATGACCTAGTAATAAGTACTTAAAGATTCAATTAAATTAATGATATCAAATGTAAAAGCTTCTTTGAACTATTTCAACTTGTGTTAATTTGAAAGCGCCTGATGTATGATGTTGATTAAGAGGATATCAACTTAATAAGTCTTGCCACATACAAAGTTCGCTATTGCATGAAAATCTTTGAGCCACAACATATCAGAGACTAATTATGAAAACTGACTTTTCAATTTGCTTCTCACTATAATTATCCAACTATCGTACATTATTTGCTTGGAGTAATTTCTATGTAAAATGGTCTTTTTATTATCACCGGAAAAAGAGTCAGGGAATTGTGACCAGTTAAAGGGTCTGTGTCTTTTTTAGATTTACTTCAGTATAGAGATCTCTGGGTGAAAAGAGGGAAAGTTACACAGATAATAGACTCAAAAAAGGTTTCTAAATAACTTATTAATAGAAATTATCATATATAATGAGGTACACGTTTCTAAGTCAAGTCATTCAGTACAGATGATGTAACAAAAAGCCTGCAATCAAAACAATGTAGGGATGAAAGGAGCTATTGCAATTACCCCACCCCAAATCCCAATTGACGCAGCATCCACAAACACCAGATCCATACAATTGTCCTGCAAGGTAGATATGATTTTCCCCGTTTTACACACAATAGAGTTGACTGTCAAAGAGTTTATATAATTTACTCAATATTTTACTGAGAAGTTACAGATTCAGGCTTTGAATCTAAATCTGTCTGATTCAGACACCCATGTTCCTTCCATTTCATCTGATTGCTGGCCACCTCCATATCCACTTCTTCTACCATTGGTCCAGGCCTTAGGATGAAATGAGGCATTTGGTCAAATGCCCTGTGAATTAGCATTTTCCTCTTTAACAAACCCATAATGTTATTAAAAAGAAAGCACAGCTAGTTTGGATGAATTGTTCTTAGTTAGCCCAGACTTATTTTTCGTGAACATCACTTTCTCCAAGTGCTTTCTAAATATATTATTATTGTTATTATTATATAAAAGTACATAGCACTTTCTATATACAAGGCACTATTTTAAGCATTTTATATTAATTCATTTAATCTTCACAACAACCCTATAAGACAGGTACTATTATTATCATCATTTTAGAGCAGGGGTTAGAACCCAGACAGCCAGCAGCATCCATGCTCTTAACTGCTATGGTAGATTAGCTACACTTACCCATATGTATGTTGAATAATTCATTCTGAAATCTTGCCACAGATTGTTCTCACACTTATTGATCTCTGTTTTCCATATTCCACCATTTTTCCCTTTTTAATAAAGGGAGAAGTAGGTGTTCATCCCCAGTCTCCTGGTTTTTCTGTAATATTCTACAGCTTCTCAAGGGTAAAACTGGATATTGTTTTTGACCTTGATAATTTATCTGCATATAGAGCCTTCAATTCCTATAAAGAGTTTAGATACTCAGAAATGTCTTACTTGCATATATACACTACCAAATGTAAAATAGATAGCTAGTGAGAAGCAGCCACACATTACAGGGAGATCAGCTGGGTGCTTTGTGTCCATCTAGAGGGGTGGGATAGGGATATTTATTTATTTATTTATTTTTAATTAAATTAAAAATAAATAAATAAATAAAGAAGTTATTTATGGCAATTAAGGTGCCTAGAGGACAGAGCTGGTACCAAGATGTAATTCTCCATAAAGGAATAATCACTAACTGTTTTAGATGGGCAAGAGTGAATTGTGTTCTTGAAATTAATGGGTAAAATTCGCACACAAAGGCCTCTGTTCCACCATCATCCTATGAAGGGAGCCTGAGAGCAATCATCCCAGGAGGGAAAGATAAACAGAGTGGAATCCCTGGTACGGAGTGCCCTTATCCGGCGGGGTGTGGCCTAGTGGGTGTGGCTTAGCGTGGCATCCTCTCACGAGACCCTTAGAGCAAACGTCATCTGTACCCAGCAGCACTCTGGGCTGAGCTCGTGCCCGCGGCAACGGCGCCTGGAGAGGAAGCTTGTTCACTGCACCACTGAGGTATAGGCCATGGGAGCACAAAGTAGTCGGATGCCATGGCACTGGTGGGGGCGTGCCCCAGAGGAGCCAGGTGCCAGTGGCGGGGAGGAGGAGGCTGAGGAGGCAGTAGTGGCAGAGAGAGAGGAAGGGAACGAGAGTGAAGAGGCCAGACCCGCCGACAGTCAGGGGAGCCGCAAGCGGAAGACAGGCCCAGGGGAGCCGCTCACAAAAGAGCCCCGCCGGAAACATGCTAAAGATCGTTCATGGTCCGTTTATGAGGCACTCTTCCTGAGAGGAGAAGAGAGCGACGTGCGGATCTGCACACTGGGGGAGGAGTGGAACTTGCATAGGGTCCACTTGTGCCAGTCAGGGTACTTTGCTAGCATGTTCAGTGGTGCTTGGCGGGAGACAAACATGGATACTATAGAGATGCAGATGCCTGACGAGAACATTGATCGCGAGGCACTGCACGAGGCTTTAGGCTACCTGTACCGAGGCTCCATTTTCATCCCACCCGGTCGAGTCGTCGCCATCCTGGCCACAGCCAGCATGCTGCAGCTGGACAAGGTGATTCAGCGGTGCGGGCAGGTCATGAAGGAGACTGTCAGTGCCCAGACCGTGTGCAGCTACTACTACTCTGCTGAAAGCTACGGACTCCAGAACATCAGGATCATGTGTCTTCAGTGGCTGCTGGACAACATGATGACCCAGTGTAGTGAGGGGCTATTGCAAGAAGTCAGCCTGGATCTCATGAGAGAGGTCGTTGCCTCTTCACAGCTCTTGGTGATGGGGGTGGAGATGGACGTGTACACCATGCTGAAAATGTGGATGTTCTTGCAGCTGCAGCCAACATGGAGGGGCCTGCGCAGGGCCCTATTGCCTGACACCAACTCATGGCTTGCCAGTTACAGGTGGGATTCGGAGGGCACCCCTTTCCTGGAGACCGAGCAGGGCAGAGCCTTCGTGCCAGTGTTCCAGCAGCTGCGGCTTGCCCACATAATCTGCGACCTGACGTCAGCACTTGTCATCCACCAGGATGTGCTGATCCCTACCTCTTGGTTGTGTCCACTGTACAAAGAGCATTGGCTTGGCCCCCTCTGCGTTGAGCAGACCAGAGAGCTCTGGCCCGTGGACGTCTACGTGTCTGACTCCCAGGGGAACAGCATGCGGTGCGGGGGCCAGCTCCACAGGGACAAGCAGTGCAGCTGGCGGTGGGAAGGCTTCAACTTCAGCTGGGACCTGGTGCTGTGCTACGCCAACCAGCGCATCATTTTCCGGTGCAGCGCACGGAAAAAGTACCACAGCTTTGGGGTCAGCCTACTCGGGCAGGGAAAGCTCGCGTTCCACCTGCGCCTGTTCTCCTTGGACAGGGATGGGAGAGCCGTTTTCAGGAAGAGCAAATACCAGATGCTTTCCCTGAGAGATGATCAAGAGCTAGAGGTAATGAACCTGGAAAACCAAGCCGTACTTTTCCCCATAATATATGTGGCCTGTAACTTCCTGTACCTCCACCAAGGGGGGCGTTTCCCAGGGCGTTTGCCCCTGCAAAAAAGCTCAGAGAACTGAGCAGCTCTTTCCTGGGGTCAGGGACGACCAGCTTGGTCCAGATGCCAGCTCCTTCTGTGGGACCAACCAGGCTTGCCCACCTCTGGTATCCAATTCTGTCAGAGGCTTTGTTGAACTGTAGCTCATAATCCTTGAGATTGTTTACATGAGCATATGAAGAGGACAAATTTTGAAGCCCCCCAAACTCCTCGAGAACTCATTTGGGCTGTTAATGTGGCAACCTGTCCTCCTGGTTTAGGATCCATCGACACCACCCCCCGCCCTGCCCATCATTTCTGTGAAGCCAAAGAGCTATTGACTTTAGAGAGAAACTGTGAGCCTACCTACTCTACTACTCTTAGTGAAACTCTCTTAATATATGTGTTTCCTTTAGTTTGATTAAATGAATGTTAAAGTAAAAAAACAATCACCTTGTCTCTGAGGCTTTTCTTGATTACCATTTTAATAATTATAGTCTCCAATCTGGTATTCCTCATTTCTCTTTTACAGTCTTATTTTTTCTCCATGGCATTTGCCACCATTTTACCAGCTAAATTATTTAATTATTTGTGTTTTTATTGAGCCCCCAGTTACAACCTCAGTGCCAAGAGGGCAGGAATTCTTCTTTGTTTTAGACACTAATATGTCCCCAGCACCTAGAACATTGCCTATCATAGAGTAATTGCTCAATAAAAATTTCTAAAATATGTGAGTAAATTCAGCAATAGCTGGTTGCCCTCCTTCATTTAATGTCATAAAATGTAATAAAATAATGCTTTATTTTTGTTATTTCCAAATAGCTAAGCTGTACTTCTTGGTCAGAATTCAGACTTGGATGGTGAAATTCCATTTTTATTACCTTTTGAACAAGTCAATAATTCAATTATCTGACCCTCTCTTAGCTGATAAATGCTTCAGTAGATATCTCCCATCATTAGTGTATTATATTTCACAGAATATTTTGACATCTGTGACCATAAAGAAATTTCCATTTTTGTATCCTCAAACACCAAAATCAGTCTTGCTTTATATTTTATTCTTATTGAAACTATCCCCACCAAGTTTCCCTATCATGTGTGTAGAATTCTAAATACAAATGAATACTTCCCTAACTTTCTCTCAGAAAACTTTTTTCACTCCAACCACAAGTTATATCAGCAAAAAATAGTGATACCTATCAAATCACATTTACCTTCTTATGATAAAAATATGTTTGTCTGAACTTTTATTACCTTGATTTTTTGGAATCATGTAAAACAACTAAATATTTTACTATGCAAGACATTTGCATATTTTATATACTTCTGGATTTAATGCTTTTGTAAGACTGAGTTAAACAAAGGAGGAAAATTGTCATAATTCCCAAAAGGTATCAAAGAATTATGGTATCATTATAGTATCAGGTATTCATCTGACTTGCTCTGACTCTCATTATAGTATCATTATACTTCGTTTCAGTGTTATAGTAGTACTGGATTCTCTCTCCTGATCCAGTTCCTATACTTCACTAAAGAGTAAAAGAGCAAGACTTATGGTTGAAAGTGGTTGATTGAGCTCACACTTTCACCTCCACCAAGTCCCACTGAAGCAACAAAACTCATAGAAGAAAAATTTATAGGGAGATGCAAGAGGGAGGAAATATGGGGATATATGTATATGTATAGCTGATTCACTTTGTTATACAGCAGAAACTAACACCCCATTGTAAAACAATTACACTCCAATAAAGATGTTAAAAAAAAAGCAAACATGTATTAAAAAATAAAATAAACCACGATAAATGTCACAAAAAAAGAAAGAAAGAAAACCCTTCCTCTCTCACACACCACTCTATCCCCAGCACCTAGAACATTGCCTGTCACATGGTAGTGGATCAGTGTATATTTGCTGAATAAATGAATATGTAAGAAAAAGAAATTTTTCCATAATAAAGCTAAACAATAGGGAGGAGGCTAACAATTCATACTTAGCATAATGTATGAAAAAAAGAAAGCATATATCAACAAAGAAAATAGAATGGAGCAAACTAAAAACGTCATATATTCTGGGAAAATTTTCTACAATTGGATTTTTTAAATTTTCAATAAAAATTCAGAAAAATACCAAGCTTAGAGTCAACAAGCATCAAAATCTGATTGGCCATGGGAGTTAAAATAGGAGAACTAAATTAAAATAACTTCATGGCCAACAATTCTAACATTTATTAGTAAGATTACTGCATGAGAAGAAAGGATTTTAAAAATTAAATATAAGGAGGAAAGAATGGGCTAAGCAAAATAAAAAACATACAGTAAGACTACAGTAAGTAAAACAGTACAGAATCCCCATATCATCCAACTTTCTTATGTACTCAATTTCTTCTCTAAACATCCTTCAATCTCCTTCACTGAAATCTGGCTTTCCTCTCAGAACGTTATTTTTGCTCAGTCCTTTCATAATTCATGTATTGTTGATACTCTATAAACCATTAACTTAGAAAGTTAAGTTGCACCTTCCTTGTTGCCCTTTCTTACTTACAGATGGCTCCTTTAAAACCTCATTAAAAATACCCAAAGATTAGAATCGAAGCCAATTGACTGTATCTCCTTCTCCATGTCACATAAACCTGAGAGGTTTATGAACCTCTCAAGTATTTTCCCTAACTATTCAAAGACTTTTTCTCTCAATCGTAACTTCTGCCAAATTTTGGCTTTCTTTAATAACCATGAATACAAACTTCTAAGATTCAGGCTTCTAGGCTCTTTGACTGGGAATTCTAGTGCATCATAACTTGTACTCTTCACTCCTATATATTCTTTCAATTTTGTTGTTCTTCATGTCAATAATGTTCTCACCAATACTCTAAAGTGAAAGGTCACTCTTGCCCTTTAAATACATAGTAAAAAACAATCCCTGAAAGAACTAAATTATCTACTTTCTCTGTGACCTCACCCACAAAGCACAGTACTACTGAGCAAAGTCCAACAACATGGCAGATACATTCCACTATAAATCAAAAGCCCAGACAGTGAACGGGCTCACAACACTAATAGCAATCCTATTTCATTCTGTAAACTCAAGCTCCCTTTACCCACAACAGCTATAACAAAACTTTACTCAACAAGCATTCAATGTTGTACCTCCCCTCTGACTGCCAAGATATGATCTTGCTTGTAACTTACAGAGAGAAAAAACAGAAATACTTTGTCCTCTTTGCATATCTGCAGCCACACTCTCAATCTGAACATTGTATCGAATCCCTACACCATTTCTTAGGAAACTGACATTATTGACAAACCCCTCTCTCTTATCTGTATTAAACCATAAACTGTCTGCCAATTATTTCTTATCTCACTGTTGAGACAAGTTGAAAGCTGTAGAAACTGTGTAAGGGGTGATCACATTTATTTTTTTCTTAAATACAAAAAAGTACATGTGTGTTTGTCTCTGTGAGTGCATGTACACACATGTATATGTAAAGATACACTCCAAATGTTAACAGGAGACTTGAACTTTTTGCTCCATATTCTTTCATTTTCACTCTTTAAAAACTACCTCTTA
The DNA here is from genome assembly GCF_964341445.2 of Mesoplodon mirus. Classification (NCBI taxonomy): domain Eukaryota; kingdom Metazoa; phylum Chordata; class Mammalia; order Artiodactyla; family Ziphiidae; genus Mesoplodon; species Mesoplodon mirus. The sequence continues at coordinate 129,397,223 of NC_138981.1, read as the reverse complement.
ATAACTTATCACTAGTACTTTTTAAAATATAAACTTGAAGAAGAAACAGAAGTCAGATGTATCCTCACATCTAGTGAATCAGAGTCTCCGGGGAGGGGATTGAGCAAGTGTTATTTTTAAAACTCAAGAGGTGATTCTGATGCACAGCAAGAACTGAGACTGTAGAAAACAGTCTGGAAGCACTTCACAACATTAAAGATAGAATTACCATATGATCCAGCAATTCTACCTTTGGGTATATACCCTAAAGAATTGAAAGCAGACACTCAAACAGATATTTGTACACCTGTGCTCATAACAGCATTATTCATAATAGCCAAAGGGTAGGAAAAACCCAAGTGTCCATTGATGGATGAACAGATAAACAAAATATGGTATAAGACACAATGAAATATTATTCAGCCTTAATAACAAATTTCTGACATCTGCTACAATGTGGATAAACCTTGAAGACATTACACTAAGTGAAATAAGCCAGACACAAAAGGACAAGTATTGTATGATTCCTCTTATATGAAGTACCTGGAGTAGTCAAATTTAGACACAGAAAGTAGAATGGTGGTTGCCAGTGTCTGTGAAGGGGCAAATGGGGAGTTGTTGTTAAATGGATACAGAGTTTCAGTTTGGGAAGTTTCCCAAATAATTTGACCTCATAAGCTGAGAATAACATGTCAGAGTAAAAATCCACAATCTGAAATTTTGAATACACATATACTATAAAAATCTGAGCACTTTATTCAATGATAACCTATGTCAAACATTCTTTACAACTTTGCTGGTTCAATTATGCATTGCCTAGGTGGTGAGTTGGTGACTTTAAGGTACAAGGACTAATCACTAATTAAGGTACAAGGACTAATTAACCTATTACTTGACTGTATCTCCCAAATCCTCCTAAGTCCCCAAAATGCCCTGAGTAATTTGTATTACGGCAAGATGTTTTTATTTAGCTTGCTGGGTAAATTTTACTCTGATGACTAAGCTCGAAGCATCTATTATATATTATCATCAATTGGTCTCTTAATATTGCTTTGGTGTGGAAGAAGTTATATAACTTAATAGACTAGACTTTCAGCATCTGAAAACATCCCAAATACAAATACTACACCACTTCTGAAATTTCAGGGTTTTACATTTTAACCTATGCCAATAATAGTTAACCACTAATCTTAGCATACAGTCGATTAAAATCCTTCTTAGCATGTAAAACGCAGAGATTTTTTTTTACAGTTTCCTATAATTCTGCTCTATTTGCTCAGAAACCAAATGCAAATCAACATTAACTAGAATGTTATATTTATAGTTCCTAAACATAAATTACAACTTCAGTTTGATTAAAACAGCAGTGCATGCAGTATTAAAAGCTTCTTCTCCCCATGGCATCCAGTGCCAATTTCCTTCTGTCCATAAAAATCACCCGATTTATTGTGGCATATATGAAATATTCAGTTTTCCTGATTTATCTTATGTTGTGTCTTCTGAGTGACACCTAAAAAGTAGAAAGGAAGTAGGGATGCAGATCTCTTGCTGTGCTCTAACTGTACCTACTGGGTAAAGGGTGAAGGTCTAGCACTGTTCATGCAGGGACGACAATTTCTTCTTGGACTCATCCTCAGCAGGTGGTGGGCCAGAAGCAAGCTAATGTTCTCAAACAGGTCATGTTGACTGACACCAAGGTCCATTAGAGACATATTCTCAAAGGTGGGGTGTATAAAAGGCAGTGTACTCGGTGTTGGGTACCTAACTAAAGTGAATTCTGGGCATCTGCCCTTACAACAGGCATGAAAAGAGCCATGGTGATGTCTTAGAATTTTCCTAGCCTGTGTAGAGGAGAAAGTCCAGATCTGAGATTATTAGGCTCAGTTTGGTTTAAACATACATCAGTATCATTGTCTTCTGTCATTATAGCTTTTCAGTGATTGGTATCAGCAGTAGTGGATGATTACATATTATATCTGAGTAGGCGCCCCATTTCCTTTGTGGGACAACCGTAACATTTCATAGAGGTTAATGGATTTGCAGCACAGTAGGATCAGAGCAATACTGTTGATCCTTAGTAACGACCCCAGTCTTATCTCTCACTTCTCCTCTACACATACCTTAGGTTCAGACCAATCTGACTTTTCCCTGAATATGCCCCCATGATGTCATACGATCACATCTTTGTTTATGGTAAATCTACCTAGAACCCATGATCATCCTCAATCCCCACCTATAATTGTCAGTAATATAATCGTTCTTCATACCTTCTATCAAATAGGATTCCAATCGTGCTTTGTACTTAATTCAACATTTTAAAATAGTTACCAGGTGCCTTGCTATGTGATGAAGATCCTCTTTCCTTTTTGTGCCCACATGTATCATGACTTGCCTCACATGACACACTTAATTTATGTAAAATCTTCGGGCATACTTTTCTAACCCTTATTTAACAATAACTACTCAGGGGCACAGACAAACTCATCACTCTAACTAGTGAGAATTTAAGGTAGGGTTTAGCACTAGAATATCTGTTCAATAAATGTTTATTGACTAGAATAAACTAGCACAGAAAGATGACTGTTAAAACCATAAGAGCATTTTCATTCAAAGTTATATCCACTCTGTACTGCCCACTTTTTAAAGGACACTTTGTGAGACTTCTAAAATACTGCACGGTAAAAGTGTATTTATAGCATCTCCTATTTGAAACAGAATGATGTGGGGAAAAGAATAAAGCTGAAAAAGTAAAAGTCCAACCTCAATTAAACTAGGAAGTGGCTACTCCTCAAACATAAAATATGAAGATTATCCAGTTCTACATGTAGGGATCTTGGAAGTCACCATTCTATCCTAACAGGTAAAAAGCTGAACAGACTGAAAAATCAATAACTCTTCTAAGATCCATAAGACAGGGGGAGGACATAGCACAAATCACTGCTCCCGAGATTGGGGAGAGACAGGTGAATACAGGGAGTCCTGGCTTAAAAGAGCAGAGACACATGTTTAGAAACCTTCAGAGGAACCAGAGCAGGGGCAGAAAATCCTAACTGTAACTGACAAATTGTTGGAGGCTCAGTGTGGAAACTCTGACAGTTAAAGAATCCAGGGGGGACCCTTGCATAAGGTGGTCCCCACAATTTTGTGAGGTTTACCTCCATGGACTTGGCCAGATTCCCACAATAAATGTCAGGAAAAAATTCTCTCCTGCTTCCATCAGGGGCAGAGGAAAAGGAACCATTTTGAAATATATCTTCCAAGGCCAGCCCTCAGGGGAAAATAGTTAACCAGAGCCTAACCTGCTAGGGTATTATAAGAGCCTAACTTACCTGGGGGGAAGGGAAATATTCAGCTCAAGCCCACTCTTGCTATCCCCTACAACCAAAGGATGGAGAAAAAGGCTGAGAAACATTTGAGAAGTCCACAGTCCAGAGGCAAATATCCAATATGGGGGAGAGAGGAGGAAAGTCACACTCATGCACTAATGATAAGAGTTTAAATTGACACTGCCTTTTTGGAAAGGGAGGGGGAGGGATAAATTAGGAGTTTGGGATTACATATACACACTATTATATATAAAATAGATAATTAACAAGGACCTACTGTATAGCACAGGGAACTATACTCAATATTTTGTAATAACCTACAAGGAAAACGATTCTGAAAAGATAGATATATATGTATGTATAACTGAGTCACTGTGCTGTACACCTGAAAGTAACACAACACTGTAAATCAATTATACTTCCAAAACATTATTTTTAAAAATTGACACTGCCTTTTTGAAGGGCAGTCAGGAAATATCCATGAACACAGAAAATGTTCACTCTCTTTAATCAAGCTGTTCCAAATTTAGTAAATCTTGTATACCTAAATTCAAAATTATGTATTTAGGTATGTTAAATACTAATTTTAATAGAAGAAAGGAAAAACCTAAATGTTTGCCAGTAGGTATATGGTTAAATAAGTATAAAGCATCTATACCATGGAATATTTTGCATCTGTTGAAAAAGACTGAACCAGATCTAAGTGGATGGAAATAAAAAGATATTCAAAATAAATTAAGATAATGATGTATACTGTAGAAACTGTGTATGGTATGATCACATTTATTTTCTTAAAAATACAAAAAAAGTGCATGTGTCTGTGAGTGTGTGTAGACATGTGAATGTAAAGATAGACTTCAAATGTTAATGGGAGACTTTTACTTTTTCCTCCATGTTTCTTTATTTTCACTCTTTACAAACTACCTCTTAATAACTCATCACTAGTACTTTTTAAAATATTAATTATAAAAAGAAACAGGAGTCAGATGTACCCTCACATCTAGTGAATCAGAATCTCCAGGAGCGGAGATTGAGGAAGTGTGTTTTTTAAAGCTCAAGAGGTGATTCTGATGCACAGCAAGAACTGAGACTGTAGAAAACAGTCTGGAAGCACTTCACAACATTAAAGATAGAATTACCATATGATCCAGCAATTCTACCTTTGGGTATATACCCCAAAGAACTGAAAGGCGACACTCACACAATTATTTGTACACCTGTGTTCATAACAGCATTATTCACAATAGCCAAAGGGTAGAAAAAACCCAGGTGACCACTGATGGATGAACAGATAAACAAAATATGGTATAAGACAAAATGAAATATTATTCAGCCTTAAAAACAACAAATTTCTGACATCTGCTACAATGTGGATAAACCTTGAAGACATTACACTAAGTGAAATAAGCCAGACACAAAAGGACAAGTATTGTATGATTCTTCCTATATGAAGTACCTGGAGTAGTCAAATTTAGATGCAGAAAGTAGAATGGTGGTTGCCAGTGTTTGTGAAGTGGCAAATAGGGAGTTGTTGTTAAATGGGTACTGAGTTTCAGTTTGGGAAGATGAAAATGTTCTGAAGATGGATAGTAGTAACAGTCGCACAACAGTGTGAATGTACTTAGTGTCACTGAAGTGTACACCTAAAATGGTTAAAATGATAAATTTAATGTTATATATTTATTTTTACCACATTAAACAATTTTAATGGAATTAGACCAACTCAAAAAAGAAAACAAGGACAGATAAATGTCTTTACAACCTCTAGTGGATAGGGAATTCTCTAAAAACAAGATAACTTGGTTCCTGAAAATTCTAATAAGCAATTCATCATTTAGAATAATGAGGTCCAGAGGTACAGACAGATTCAATAAGAAATTGAATATCTGTAGTGAGTGTCCTTTCTAAATCCAACAGTGGAAGGGGAGATACAGTCAAAAGAGAGACCACATGGGAATTCTTCCTTTATTTTTTGGCATTTTCTCCTGAAATCTGTAGAAAAGTCGTAGAGGCAATATAGCTTGGAGTACATAGTGGAAGGTGAAATCAGATTTGTAACTGTTGACCAAGGTTAATTGAGCAGAAAAAAAATGAACAGGAAATCTCAAAATAAAAAACCAATGAGATACAGGGAAAGCGACATGACATTCACTCTAGTTGATTTGCTTATTTCAAAATGACAAATAACCAAAAAAAGGAGAAATATATTCCTGGGTGAAGAAAGACATTTATAGATAAGGTCCTCTGAGAACACATTACCTGATCAAAGACCATAAATAATATACAACAGAGGAAGGACTACTTCCCTTTGAAAAGCTTTCTCTTGACTCCACATACCACTTGATCCATTATATGGCTCACCTTTTGTTTACTGCAAATTTATAAAAGAAATTGTCTAGACTCACTGTCACCAGAATCTCTGCTCCTAACTTCTCTTGAACCTGAGCCAGTCAGGCCTGCCCCTATCACATCTCTGAAACTGCACTGATCAAGGTCACCAAGGAAGTTTTTGGTTCCAAATATAATAATAATTTCTCATATTATTTGACCTACAGAGCACTTGACACAGGTGACCACTCCCTCTTCACCGAAATTCATTTTCCACTTGGCCTTCAGGATACCACTTTTACCTAGCTGCAAACTGACAGTGTATTTGCTCTTTCCTCTTTTCCTGGACTTCTTTCCTGGACTTCTATTATATATGTACTCATTACATTGGTTAGCTCATCCTTAATACCATCTATACACTGACGACTCACAAATGTCTATCTCCAGTCCAAACCTCTCTTTGGAAATCTAGCTTTCTGTAACACATTTTTAACTTAACATCTTCACTCATATGGTTGATGGAAATACTAAACCTAACAAGTCCAAAACTGAGCTACTAAACTTTCATTTTAAATCTGTTCTTGTTTAAATATTCCCCATCTCAGTTGATGACAACTCCTTTCTTTCAGTTACTCAGACCAAATACCTGGGTATCCTCTTCTTGTTTCCCCTCTCTTTATGATTCTACATCCGATCAATATATAAATCCTATTAGCTCCACCTTCAAAATACAGTCTGTCCAGAAATAAACCACTTCTCACCATCTCCACCACAACACCCTGGTCTTTGTCATCATATTATCTTACTTGGATTACTTCACAGGCTCATTGCTTGTCGCCCTGGTTTTACCCTTGCCTTACTTCAGCCAGTTTTCCATATAGCAGCCACAGTGATCCTGTGTCGTTAGAGAATAAACCCTTCTTTAAATACCCATGTATCCCATATTAAGATATGAACAAAAGCTTGAAAAAGTTCCCAAAGTAGAAAATGTGCAGATCAGCTTATTCAAGTACAGAGCTATAAAACTAGAAGGTTTTAATAAAAATAAAAGCAGACAAAATATACTGACATAGAAATACAAGCAACAAGAAGCATACAAATTCTTTGCTATATGGTTTTTATGTCCCATAGGAAACTGAAGATAAAATTGCAGAACATCTGGAAAATGCAGATAATGAAAAGAATATGTATCACAGGATTTGACCAAAGCCATGTCAGAAGAAGTTACATTGTTATACAAAATTAGACCATTAAGTATGAAAGAATAAAAATTAAATAAATTTAATAACTAAAAAAACATGAAGGGGCTTCCCTGGCGGCACAGTGGTTGAGAGTCCGCCTGCCGATGCAGGGGACATGGGTTCGTGCCCCGGTCCGGGAAGATTCCACATGCCGCGGAACGGCTGAGCCCGTGAGCCATGGCCGCTGAGCCTGCACGTGCGGAGCCTGTGCTCTGCAACGGGAGAGGCCACAACAGTGAGAGGCCCGCGTACCGAAAAAAAAAAAAAAAAATTGTAAAAAAAAAACCCCATGAAGTTAACAAAAGTAAAGCAGAAATGATTAATAATGATAAATCAGATATTAATCATTTTGAACATTGAAAAATGGCAGAGCAACTAAATACTCCCAAGAATTTGTGAAAAATCAAGAAGATAAACAAATCATTAGCTAACATAATCAGCAAAGAATTGAGAAATCACAAATATAGCAAATTGCAAATTACATGGGGAAAATAATTTTAGATACAAATATTGTTTTAAGTAAAACATAATAACTGGCATAAATTTTATGCAAATAAACTTTTTAAAAATCTGGATTAAATGACTTTCTAGAAAAATATAAATTACCAAAATTGATTCATAGTGATAAATAAGACCTAAGCAATCTACTAACCACTATCCATGGAAGAAACTGCAAATATTTTATAAAGAGAAAATCTTCCTAATCATTTCCCACCCATATAATTTCTCAGATGAGTTTTGGAAAACAGAGAAAACACAGATAATTCCAAAGCTATTTAATCAGGTACAGAATACAGAAAATTAATTCAAACTTCCATGTTTTTAATAAAGTCAGCATTATACAGATAGCCAAATTTGACAAACTTAACACAATGAAAACTACAGAACAATCTTGTATGTTCTTGATGTCAAAAGCTTACATATTGGGTAGACCTTCCTGTAGCATATTGAGAGTAGTATCAACCACTTTATACCTCAGTCTCCTCACCTAAACAATGGGGAAATTAAAAACCTCCTAGAGGTTTTATGAGGGTCAAATGAGTCAATTCCATGTAAAGGGCTTGGAGAATAGCCCCTGGTTCATACTAAATGGATGGGTGGATGGACGATGGATGGAAGGACGGACAGAAAGATAAAGGTAGGAAGATAGAGATATACATTTATTTAGATTCATATTTAAGATTTATACTTAAAGTATTTACATACACACATACATCATACCATATTGGGTGTCCCCCTGTATTCCAATGTTTCGATCTCAAAGAGGTGTTACCATCAAAAGAACATAGATCTGCAGTCAAAAATTAATTTAATGAAAGTGAGTGTTTTATTTGTGTCTTTAACACTGTGCTAAGGACAGAGTTCCAAGAAATACTTCTTCAAATTGTCTTTCTTTCCTTCCTTTATTGATTTCCCTCATATTTGAAAACTATTTCCATGACTACATCCTCAGAAAACCCTGAAAAGTGAACAAAGCTCATCAGTCTTTAAATTTTTCCCTCCTTGTTACCACCTGCCCCTCAATTCTTTAGTGTTGGCTTAATCAATTGCATTTAAACCCCTTCCCTCCTCTTTTAGCCTCTCCAACCATGTTCTCTCTTCACATACTTAAAGTGCAAAAGCTAGAAACATCCCCTTGCCAGATCGATCCTCTCTCATAGGTCCAGGGAAAGTAACAATAGACTGTCTTAGAACCCGAATTTTCTTAATTCAGCAGAAGCAGCACAAATGCTGAGACACTCAAGCAATAGTAACTTTTATCTTGTTTCCACATGTACACACTTGTATGCATACATGCATACACACACACACACACAGAGTCCATACACACTGTAACAGAGTTAGGCATCATTCCATAGCAGTGTACACAAAATTACTGCCTTCTGTTCAAAGGATATACAATATTTGATTGTTTGGCTGAAACATTATTTGATTGCTCTCCTATTAATGGATATTTAAGTTGTTTATAGTTTATCTTTTGTTTGAATATACTCCACTGAATATTCTTATACAAATACCTTTGTGAATTCATGAAAATGTATGTTTGTGTGTGTGAATATGTTTGTGTTTATGTGTATATGTGTGTATATATATGTGTGTGTACATATATATATATATTTGTATATATTTAGGATAAATCACTAAAGTAGAATTGCTAGGTCAAACAATATGTGCATTTAACATGTTGATAATGCTGCACTGATTTATATCACACGGAAAGTGTTCAAGAACCCTCAATCTGCCTATCCTCACCCATTTTTAAATACTTTCCAATTTTATATGTAACAAATTATTTTGCATAGTTATTTTAGTTCATAGTAAATCATGATTGAGATTAATCATATATTTTCATGTTTATTGGTCATTTTTCTGTGACCTGCTTATTTAAAATCATGGGTCATTTTCCTACTGTGTTATTTTTTGTTGTTATTAATGTTAAGTCACTTTATCCATCAAAAATATAGGACCTGGTCATATGCATATCAATTTTTTCCAGTTTGTCATTTTCCTTTTGACTCTTTTTGTGAACTTAAATTTGGAACTTTAATAACATAGTTGATCTTTAACACCTTCTAGATTTTCTATCACTCTGAGAAAACCTGTACCCACACAATTTATTTTCAAGGGGTCTATTTTTGTCTTGACTTTTTTCCTCGCCTTTTTAAACATTTTAGGCAATGTCTTCTTCGTTAGTTAGCCAACTGTCCCAACAACACTCATCAAAAAAAAAAAAAAAAACTCCAGGCTTCCCTGGTGGTGCAGTGGTTGAGAGTCTGCCTGCCGATGCAGGGACATCGGGACACTGGTTCGTGCCCTGGTCCGGGAAGATCCCACATGCCGTGGAGCGGCTGGGCCCGTGAGCCATGGCTGCTGCGCCTGCGCGTCCGGAGCCTGTGCTCCGCAACGGGAGAGGCCACAACAGTGAGAGGCCCACATACCACAAAAAACAAAAAAAAAGCAAAAAAAAACAAAAAAACTCCCATATTTCCCCACAGACTTGACATGTCAAATTATGCAGATAGTTGGGTCTATTTCTTGATGTTCCACTCTGTTGCTAATTCCTGCACTATTATAAAGCTCTACTGATTACTAAAAATTTATACTTTGTAGACCCAGATACTCCTCATTAATCTTTTTATCATAGTTTTCTAGTTGTACCCCTCCAACTCCTACCCCACTTTTTTTCTCTACCTCCTCACAAACTCCTCAGTGAATCTGCCTATAGTCATTACCTTGATTTCCTCTCCTCCAATGCATTCTTGAACCCAGTGGTTTCTTGTAACTCTAAAGTTCATTTCACAAGCCCAAATCTCTTCTCCAAGTTCCAGCGCAATATGTATAGCATGATCCCATTTGCATGTGTGCATGCATGGAGTAGGGTAAAGGTGATTAATGTATGAATGCACGGCTAACCATTGTTTCCTCAGTACCTAGCACTAATATGTATTTCCTTCTGTATTCATTGTCTGTCTTACTTTCTATAATGCAAGATCCATATGCCATGGACTTTGTCTTGTACCATGCTTCATCTTTTTTCCTAAAGGATATTTTCACTGAATATGGGATGGCATTATTTCTTATGCTTATAAAGTCACTGAGTTCCAATAAATAGGAATTTTGTAAACCAACTGGTAGAGAAACAAACTTTCTCCTTGCTGCCAGCTCCAGCAGATCTGGACACAACAGCTGCCCCCTTCCCTGTGAACCTTTGGATCACTTTAGCTTAAGAAGGATTTCTTACATGAAAACCACCTCTTTGGGGGAAGATTAGCTTATTTTGGCAAGTGTGGCACCATTTCCCTAGAATGCTGCTAGGACAACTTGAGAGTGGGAAAAAAATGTTATATTTTCCAGTCTATCCTCAACCCAGGCCATTCAACTGAGTACTACAGGGTCCAAGGGTACGATTTTCTCACCTGACAGGATTTAACCCACTTTCTCAGAGCCAGATTTGCTGGGTTAGTAAGTCTCCTCCTGGGTACGTATGTGCTTCATTGAAATCCATTGGAGCCACTCATCAGAGGACTTAATTGCCTGTCCCTGTGAGGCTGTCAGCCATAAAAACCATGTCACTGATTTTAAAGGCAAAAAGTGAGGGTCCGAAGTCATTCCATTCTTTTTTTTTCAGTCTTTAAATATAATGAATACTTTAATTCTCAGAACCAGTAGAGTTTATTCACAAATTTCCACTCTTTAAACTTTTATTAGTAGTAAATCCCTTGAGATGCGTCTCCCACCAATTAAAAGAAAAAACTCACAAGAAATGAATTATACAGCATGGAAAAACAGAAAAGCAAGACTAGTTAAGAAACTAATATAAAGTCTCAATGAATTCTTTTTTTTTAATTTTTTTAACATCTTTATTGGAGTATAATTGCTTTACAATGCTGTGTTAGTTTCTGCTTTACAACAAAGTGAATCAGCTGTACCTATACATATGTTCCCATATCTCCCCCTTCTTGCATCTCAGGTTGAAAAGCCCTCTCCCCAGGGTGCTTGTCAAAAACAACCAGCAGCAATTGTTTAATACTGCAGCTATATGAAGTAGTGATATCAGTTAGGACAAACCAGTCACTGGCCAAAAGTTAAAACAAATACCTGGGGAATGAGTTATCCATCAAGGGCTTTGAAAAGCAACATACTTTCTGAAAATTTAGAAGTCAATTCACATGTGCAGGGTTTTGTAAGTGCCCAAAGAAAACCTGGAAACACTCAAAACTTTCACCTCAGACTGATCTTAGGGTTCTACACAGGTAGGAAGTGAAAGCTGAGACAGGGTTGTCAAATGCCTGCCTGAGAGTTGAAGGCATGCCTAAGCACAAATATAGGGACCCTTGGAAAAAAATCAAGGAGAAATATTCATTCAGTCATTTAAGTAAACCTCTATTCAATCACTTTGCCTGGATTATCAAAGAACCAAACTGAAGGTAGCATAAAAATAGTAAATCAGTATAGCAGATATGCACTCAATGAAAGATTCTGAGAAAAGGAATCAGGAGATCTGTGTGTATAGATCTTATTTTGACAAGGTATTTCATTTTTAAAGTCACTAAAGGTGGCTTATATTGCTATTGGATGTAGCTATTGCTCAGTTTTGTGGGACATAGAGGCAGAGAAGTCCAGAATAAACTCAAAGTATATATCAGGGGAGAAAACTGGCCTGCAGATATGACTCTAATAGTTAAAACATCCAGTTGTTATTTGAAGCCATGAGAGAGAAGAGACCACTCAAGGAGAGAGTGAAATATGAAAAAGAGAGGCTTCAGACAGAACACTGAGGAGTGCTGCATTAATTGATGAGGAGACTGAAGGGAGCCAGCAAAGGAGCTAAGAAGAAAAAATCAAAGGTGGGAGGATAACCAAAAGAGAACAGTACCTCAAAATTCAAGAGAAAGAGCACTAAATATGCTACAGGATAGAGAATTAACATAAGAAATAAATGATGAAAGCAGGGAGATGTTAGACTATTGTGCTGTTCTTGGCAAGAGAAAATAAGGGTGGTGATTGTATGTATGTAGTGGACAGAATATATTAGGTATATATCCAGGAGGTAATATTGTCAGGACTCAGTAATTATCTGGATGCAAAAGGTCAGAAAGGAGAAGTCATGAATCTTGCCCAGATTTCTGGCTAGGTATATTGGATACATAATTAGTGCCAACCACTAATTAGTGCCAAGAAATATAGATGGAAGAGCTGTTTGGTAGAGACAATGATAAGTTCAGTTTGGGATATTTTATTTGTAAGTGCCTATTCTATATTTAAGTGTATATATACTTATCAGGTAGACAGTTGAATACAGTCGGCCCTCTGTATCCACAGGTCACACACTAAAGGATTCAACTAACTGTGGATCAAATTGCCATTGGTTGAATCCTTGGAAATGGAGCCCTCGGATACCAAGAGCCAGTGCTACTACACAATTTCATGTAAGGGACTTGAGCATCCATGAATTTTGGTATCTGCAGGGCATCCCGGAACCATTCCGCTGTGGATACTGAGGGATGACTGTATACAGTTGTGGAATTCAGAGAAAAGATCTGCACTGGAGATATAACATTGTGAGTCATCTGCTTCTAACTGAACTCAGGGAGTTTATGAGATTGCCCAAGGCAAAAGTGAGAAGAGGGACAAGAAGTCCCTGAAGAACGCCAACATTTAAGGGCCAGCTAAAAGATAGAGTCTGCAAAGGAGAATTTTAAAAGAGCAGCTAGAGAAGTAGGAGAAGAACCAGAAATAGGTGGTTTCTCAGAATCCGAAGGAGTGTTCATGAGAGAAGTCAATTCTGTCATATGTAATAGGGCTGTCTAGTGCAAAGAAGACTAAAACTATTAACTGGACAAACATTGAGGTCACTGGTAAGACACTTTGTGGAAAGATTAATAGTGGAGAAATAGGAGCACACTGGAGGGCTTCAAGAAGTAAATAGATCATGAAATAATGAAGACAGTAAATACAGGCAACTCTTAAGAAGTCTGCCTCTAAAAGAAAAGAGAAAGAATTAGTTGAAGGGGGAAACTTTTAGTGCAATTATAAAGTATTTATTTTTTTCATACACCTTCTTATTGATAGGAGTGTGAGGCTGAGGTCAGATTATGAAGGGTCTTAAATACCATCCTAAGGAGTTGGGGGCTTTTTTCCTGTAGTCAGTGTGGGATCACTGGGAGTGATGAACGAATCTAGATTTTAGTGAGAGTAAGCAGGTTTTTAAGGATAAGATTAACAAAAAGAGACAAACTTGGTTACTACTGTAACAGTCCAGGCAGTCTAAAATCAGGCAGTATTAGTGTATTTAGGAATATTAATGAAATGTAATTAACAGGGTGTGGATGTAAAACTGAGGAAATTACAAGGATAACTCATAAATATTAATCTTGAGTAAATGGCTCAGTGGTGGTGTCACATACAGATGTGGGAACACAGGAGGGATGAGTTTATGGGTAAAGTAATGATGGGATTTGAAAATATTGTACTTATGAAATGGCCAAGTAGAAATGTGTAGTAGATGTATGGGAAATGAAGAGAGGATCAGGTGAAAGAATCACTGCATTTAAGGTGTTTCATTGCATAGAAGTCTGGTGCAAATTCTCAATTTCAAATAAAGAAACATTTTTTGTTTGAAGTTATATTTATGTTTTCATTTTCCTAGATTGAATATACGTAATCATAAAATGTACAGTTTCATTAACTTAAAAGATTTTCCATCTCTAGGAAACTCTCTATCAAGAGCTCTATAAAATAGTTGTAAAATTCAACAAAATCCCAGAGGATACTTCAGGGGAAAAATAACTACCAAAGAAACCAACACGTTTGGAGTGACAACTTTAAATGATTTGTTTTCACTGAAAAAGAAACAAATCTTTGGCTTAGTTTATTAATAATATGGTATGTCTCATATATGCTTGAAAATTACCTAAGATACATAATCATCTTGAATACGTAGTGCCCTACATTTATCTCTCTTTTTTTTTTTTTTTTTTGGCCTCTCCCGTTGCAGAGCACAGGCTCCGGATGTGCTGGCTCAGTGGCCATGGCTCACGGGCCCAGCCGCTCCGCGGCATGTGGGATCTTCTCGGACCGGGGCACGAACCCATGTCCCCTGCATCAGCAGGCGGACTCTCAACCACTGCGCCACCAGGGAAGCCCCCTACGTTTATTGATGGGTTGAGGTTGACTGCCTTTATGGAGCACTGGAATGTGCAAGCCTTTCAAATCAATGTCAGCTCATTTTATTTGGAAGGGGAGTTTGTTAACAGTTTAAGTGAAATTTAGGGTAAATATTATATCACATTTGTTTAATGTGTCAGCATGACATATAAGTCTGTAAATGCATTTCACTCCAACTACCACCTCCAAAGTCAAGGGACCCCAGCTGGAAACTTTATTCTTTGTCCACACTCTGCTAAATTTTGATACCTGGCAGAGACACAGTTTAACATATACCCATTTTCCCCAGGGATATGGTAGGTATGGAACTCTCCTCATCTTACAAATAAGATACTTTTCAAGTTTCTTTTTTGCTCTAAAGATATTTGCTCTTAAAAATATTATGTTATAGAAAGATTCTGCTGTAGTTGTGGTTTCATTAACTCCAGGCAACAATACACATATATATATGGTGTGAGGAGGACAGTAGCATTTAATGGAGCAGATAGACAGACTGGAGATTCAAGTCTATGGATGCCAAGCAAACTGTCTCCATGTGTAGCCTTGAGCTAGTTACTGAACCTCTCCAAGACACAAGCTGGAGCTATTTGAAAAATTCCAGATAATTAACTACATTCAGAAACTTTTACCATATGTCCCTATTCTGGGTTAAGTTGACCTTCTCCATCTTCCCAGAGTAGTCTGAGGAACTCTGTTACTGGCCTTACTACATTGTTAATAAAGGTTCTGTGCATAGGCCTGAACCATGAGGTTTTTACCATGTCTTCTTCACCTGTTTATCATCCACACATAGCAAAGGACAGGGAACTATAGTGAGTGCTCAGTAAAGCTATATGACACTGAACTGAATATTTTCCCATTTTCATCCTAATTATCTCACTAGTGTAGGACTAACCACTGGTCTTTGCAGCTTCACTAGCAAGGAAGATGTGTCATTAAGTATCCATTCAAAACAGCAACTGCTCTAAACGGCCAGAAGAGTTTTCAGTCAGATTTTGTTGAATTATAAAATACTGAACATAATTTGTATTATATAAATAATTTGTCTTGTATAAAGACCCCATTTGATTGTTATTTATTTATTCTGGCTGATTATATAGCTAAAGCCATGCCATGAACAACGAATTTGGTTTCTGATATAAAATCTATGAAGTATGTAAGTGATGGGAAGGAAGGGTCAGAGCCCTCCAGCCTCAAGACAATCAGAAACTCACTCAAAGCCAATCTTAGTGTAGACAAGTAAGCAACTGAGGGATGATTTTATATAAAAATAAGTATAGATAGATATACTTCTTTAAGTCAAAGTAAAAGTGGGAAAACTTCAAATATAAGTACATGCCCTAGAGCAGCTTTGCAGGAGTGAACACAGACCATTGACGTAGCATGCTGAAATGGGAAAAAGATTAATTATTCAAATTAATTTCAAGTCAATAATTTAGCAAGAATATATTTACATACGGCAGAGTCCTTGGTACTCTGTGGGCAATGCAAAGCTATAACCGATTCAGTACCTAACCTCACAACACTGGTTACCTAGGGAAATAAAGACATACATTCAGGTCATTACAATACCAAACAGACTATAATGGATGCTAGAGCAGAGGTTCAAAAATACTGTATGAACACAGATAGCAGGAGAAATTCATTTGACCAAGGATTGACAAAGAAAGGAACACTTAAGCTGGATATTCCCTCGAAGGAAAGATCATATTTGGACAAGAAGACATAAGGAGGATGGTAGAAGCAATGGCTCTAAAGTGGAAAGAAGCACACTGGAAAACTGCAGGCAGCTGATCTAAATGGGGCTAAAGCACAGTGTACAGGATATGCCTGGTATTTATTGCTTGGGCTTGCCAGCATCTCTTTTTCTTCTAGTAATGGTACCCCCAACACCTTTTGGAGTCGATATTCTATTTGCTGTTCCTTCAGTGCAATTGGAAATGAACTGAGTCCACTGATGGAGCAGAAGACCCAGGCCTGGCCAATTGAGTCACAGAATCCCCTTAGCCACAGTGATTAGTCCACAAGTGGACATGTAACCTCAGCTTGTCCAATCAGAGTGAATCCTTGGACTTGTCCATAATTTACTAGGAAAACATATACTGTCTTTTCCAGTGTACTTGAATTTGGGAAATCATAAGCCTGAAGATTCTGCAAGTCACCATGTGGAGCCTGATAATGAAGGCAACACAGGTGAGAGCAGAGCTAAGAGTGGAGATCAATCATGCCAGGATGACAATGTTTGGGCTCCTAGCTCAGGTCTCACTCAAGAATTTTTTTTATGTGAGCTCACAAAATCTCCTTTTGCCTGTTTGTGTTAGGTTTTCTGTCACTCGTATCCAAGGGGTCCTGTCTAATAGTTGCAGGATTAGAATATGAATAAGAGAAGGAACATCTAGGGGCTTCCCTGGCGGCGCCGTGGTTGAGAGTCCGCCTGCCGATGCAGGGGACACAGGTTCGTGCCCCGGTCCTGGAGGATCCCACATGCCGCAGAGCGGCTAGGCCCGTGAGCCATGGCCGCTGAGCCTGCGCGTCCGGAGCCTGCGCTCCACAAGGGGAGAGGCCACAACAGTGAGAGGCCCGCATAACGCAAAAAAAAAAAAAAAGAGAGAAGGAACATCTAGAAAATTAGGGTATAATTTGCATCAGACACTTGCCAGGTCTGCGTCTTTTTGATCTTCTCCCCACCCTCCCAAACACAAAGGCTGCTTTCTTGAAGATTCAAACACTGCCAATGGGCCAGTAAGCAAAGTATGCAAGGCCTGTGCACGGGGCGTCAGCAGCTCATTGGTCTTCTGATGAGGCTCCTCATTTTTTCCATCTGTGCAACAACCAGTTAACAAGCAGCCATTCTCCTGGATCCCTAGTGCCTCACTAACTTATTTCAAAAAGTAGCAGAGCTGATGCCAAGACCATCTAGAATCTCTGTGGGATGTGATTTGCAAGAAAAGCTTTGAATATAATTTTCTATCTTAGAAAACGGTAACATTTTATAGGCATACATACAGAAGTATATGACCTCGCTAAAAATAAGTTGCCCTTAGTCATATTCAAAAAATATAAAAGTTCTTATAAAGAAAGGTGAGGTTGATGGAAATGATGAAAAACTCCTTTTAGCAGAAGATTGCAAGAGCCTTTAAAATATTAATAACAGTAATCCTCACTGATTTTATAACATTCCATTTATTACTTCTTAAGACATTCACTAACTGCCTACCATGCTAGATGTTTTGCTGATAGAGATGAATCTGTTGTTCTAGCCCTCAAGGAACTCAGAGTTCTAGTAGGATAGATAAGACCATCTTTCCTGCCTTTATTCCTTCAGCCAAAATGCCTCCTATGTGCCAGACACTGCTAGGTATTGCAGATTGAATAAGAGCAAATATTAAAGGCAGAAATCTGGTCTGATTTGGGAAGGCTAGGGCTTGACAAAATGCCAGGCAAAAAGCTGAGCAAAGTGATAGATTTATCATATGTGGTAGCCAAAATGCAGGCAAATCATATGATGCCAGTTCTAGAAGAAACAGCCTCCACACTGCTTGAGAGTGTTGCTCTCTAATGGACAGTGATTCTGACAAGGACTTCTTTTTTAAACTTCTTATTTTGAAATAATTAAAGGTTCACAGAAAGGAGCAAGGATAGTACCTTGCATCCTTCCCGCATTTGCCCTCAATAGCTACCTCTTATACATAATACGATTATCAAAGCCAGGAAATTGATATTGATACAATGTGGAACTACCATTCTATGTCCTTTGATCACATATGCAGCTTAGGGAAACTACCACCTATCCCATTACCATAAAGATCTATTATACCTTGTGTGACCCTTTTATAGTCATAATCACTCCCCTGCCCCTGTCCACCTTCTCTAACTTCTAGCAGCCACTAATACGTTTCTCCATCTCTGTGGTTTCTATCAAGGAGATTTTAAAATCTTCTTGACTTGCAAATCCAGTCACGAACCCATGTGTCAGCAAAACTGTTTGAAATCTGGAGGTCTCCAAATGAGCACACTGCCCCTGGTTTCTGACTATGAAGAAAGGTAGCAGAGCACGTGCTCTGCTAGGTAGGGTGTAGTTACAACACAACTTAACAGTAGAAACGACAGAGAGGACTCCAGTGGAGTCTGAATGTCTTGTGTTGGCAATGTTATTTTAACATGTGAGTTTGGGATCATCATTCAATATAGCTTAAGATATTGGTAAGATGTTTTAATATTGAGAGTTTTTTATATTAAGATGCAGAATTATCATCTCTGTATTCATCACTAATTAGTATCTGGAAAGAGATTACTTGATCCTTAGGGTTGACACCAAGTAAGAAAATATCTAGTGACAAAACCAGTGAACAGCAGACAAAAGGAAGTAGAGATATAGTAAGAAGTCTAGAAAGAGCAGATTGGCCAGTTCAACTTACCTAAAGAGATAATACCTTTTATATAATAAAGCACCATTGGGGGAATACCATCAATGGATGTTTGTTTTTTCCACAACATTCTATGTGTTCAGTGATCTGGGTCACCCTGTGTGCATTATACATGCAGGTTTCTCACAGGGTTTTTAGTAAGTTAGAACAAAATTCTGGCCACTTCTCAAGGCAAATGGTTTAATCTTCAGGATACAGTTCTTCTGCAGAAAACCACTGTCTTGGACATCTGCTGAGTAACTAACATCATTTGTGCACATGGAAAGCTGGGCTATATAGAGGACATCTTTCTGTGCCAGAAAAAGCACATGTTAAACATAAAAGAAATCATTATGTACTGGATTAATAGATGTATAGAGAAAGAGGTTGAGAATCTGCCATTGGTAAGATTTGGCAACAGTTGCAGGATATTCAAACCCTAATTTCTCATGAATGAGGAATGAACATCTGCTCAGAATAGAAATGGAAGAGAATAATCAGCTCTCTACTAAATACACTTGCAAAAACACGAGCCATGGGACCATAACCAAGCTATTTTTCAGTACCCATTTATGTGCTAGTTAATACTTCACTAACTGTGCATTGAACAGTATTCTACAGCAAAAGTTCCAATGCTGGTTGCACATTCTGATCACCATTGGAATTTATTTAAAATGCTGATACCTGTCTCGCACCGGAGGAGTACTGAATCAGAAAGTCCTGGAGTGATGTCCTTGAATATGTACTACTGAAAAGCTCCTCCACCGATTCCAATGTGCAGCCAACTCTGGAAATTACTGCTCTAGATGCTGTTCAGTAGAACATGTCCAGAACTAAATTTACCATTGCCCTCCTTGATTCTCAGTTAATGAGCCATCCAACCCATTCCACCTTCTATGTATGTACTTCTTAATTCCATTTCCTCCTCTCAGGCCTTACTGCTCCTGCCTTAGTTCCAGGCATATGAACCTGGACCATGGCAGTAGTTAGATAACTTGTCTCTCGAGCTTCAGTCTTGTATATCTCCATTCTGTCCTCCACAACTACAGAGTTCATTGACACATTACATCTCCAGTATCCAGCCACCAATGGATTGGCTTCACGAGAGCTTTGCTTGCAGGACAATACAGGTAATTCCTCACTTTTCAAAAGTTGGCTTTACACCACCTTTTGCTTTTATAGAAGACCTACAATAGTACCTGTTTTCACTAACCAAAAGAAATCTGAAGAGGATTTTTTGTTTTTAGAAAAACAGGCAAAAAGTGAAACTAGTGTTCAGCAAGCCATTATAGTGGCAGTGCACACCCAAGGCAGTGAGAGTGGCACCACCAAACTCCTTCCCCAGAAACCACACTCAGCATCTCAGCATTCAGCTGCCATAGCTTTGAACTGTGTCTGTGAGCATCTGTGCTTTATCTCCATTCATTTTGTGGACCTGTTAGCAAGATGTGTCCTAAGGTAAGATGTGTTTCTTCACTGTTCACCACTTCAGATAAGCAAAGGTTTCATAGGAACACTCTATGCTTGGAGAGTGGGGGAAACCTGTATATATCATCTATTCAGCTCTTGATGATAGACATTATTGTACAGATCCTGCAGGAGAGAAGAAGCAGGTGTGATGAGGCACCTGGTAGAGAAGAACCAGTGTATTGTGGAAGAACAGTCAGGAGTAAACAGTTATGCCAAATTGGGTATCTGATTTTATCTCTACAGTACTTTCCCCAAGAAGTATTTATTTCCTTGCAATGCATGGAGATGTTAGGATTATATTTAAATCTGACTTGTCATGTCCCCACCCCCGCCACTGACCTGTTATAAATTCTAGTTCTTTGAATGACACTTTATGAACTGTGCACTCTGGCCCCTACCTACCTCCCTTCCTCATCTTCATTTGTTTTTATACTTAATGCTTCCATAATATAAACTTTCTAAAGTGTCATCAATATACCAGGCTGTTCTAAACTCTCTCCCTTGGCACGTGTTGTTCCTTCTGTTTGAACCTTTCCTATTCTTCCTTCAAATGTTCAATTCAGATGCCATCTCCTCTGAGGGACTACCCCTATACACCTAACCCTAAACATAAATAAGCATTTATTGTTTTGTTTATGTCCTTTGTAGATCCTTCTACTCTGAGCTTAATCATTAACTTTTATTTCTTTTAACATCTTTATTGGAGTATAATTGCTTTACAGTGGTGTGTTAGTCTCTGCTTTATAACAAAATGAATCACTTATACATATACATATGTTCCCATATCTCTTTCCCTCTTGCATCTCCCTCCCTCCCACCCTCCCTATCCCACCCCTCTAGGTGGTCACAAACCACCTAGCTGATCTCCCTGTGCTATGTTGCTACTTCCCACTAGATATCTATTTTACATTTGGTAGTATATATAAGTCCATGTCACTCTCTCACTTTGTCACAGCTTACCCTTCCCTCTCCCCGTGTCCTCAAGTCCATTCTCTAGTAGGTCTGCGTCTTTATTCCCATCTTACCCCTAGGTTCTTCATGACCATTTTTTCCCCCTTAGATTCCATATATATGTGTTAACATACGGTATTTGTTTTTCTCTTTCTGACTTACTTCACTCTGTATGACAGACTCTAGGTCCATCCACCTCACTACAAATAACTCAATTTTGTTTCCTTTTATGGCTGAGTAATATTCCATTGTATATATGTGCCGCATCTTCTTTATCCAATCATCTGTCGAAGGATACATAGGTTGCTTCCATGTCCTGGCTATTGAAATAGAGCTACAATGAACATTGTGGTACATGACTCTTTTTGAATTATGGTTTTCTCAGGGTATATGCCCAGTAGTGGGACTGCTGGGTGATATGGTAGTTCTATTTTTAGTTTTTTAAGGAACCTCCATACTGTTCTCCATAGTGGCTGTGTCAATTTTCATTCCCACCAACAGTGCAAGAGGGTTCCCTTTTCTCCACACCCTCTCCTGCATTTATTGTTTGTAGATTTTTTGATGATGGCCACTATTTTATCTTCCAGGTCAATTATCCATTCTTTTGCCTCAGTTATTCTGCTATTGATCACTTCTAGAGTATTTTTAATTTCATTTATTGTGTTGTTCATCGGTGCTTGTTTCCTCTTTAGTTCTTCTAGGTCCTTGTTAAAGGTTTCTTGCATTTTCTCTCTTCTATTTCCAAGATTTTGGATCAGCTTTACTATCATTATTCTGAATTCTTTTTCAGGTAGACTGCCTATTTCCTCTTCATTTGTTAGGTCTGGTGCGTTTTTATCTTGCTCCTTCATCTGCCGTGTGCTTTTCTGTCTTCTCATTTTGCTTTTCTTACTGTGTTTGGGGTCTCCATTTTGCAGGCTGCAGGTTCGTAGTTCCTGTTGTTTTTGGTGTCCATCCCCAGTGGCTAAGGTTGGCTCAGTGGGTTGTGTGAGCTCCTGGTGGAGGGGACCACTGCCTGTGTTCTGGTGGATGAGGCTGGATCTTGCCTTTCTGGTGGGCAGGTCCACGTCTGGTGGTGTGTTTTGGGGTGTCTGTGGACTTATTATGATTTTAGGCAGCCTCTCTGCTAATGGGTGGGGTTGTGATCCTGTCTTGCTAGTTGTTTGGCATAGGGTGTCCAGCACTGTAGCTTGCTGGTCGTTGAGTGGAGCTGGGTCTTGGTGTTGAGACGGAGATCTCTGGGAGATTTTCATAGTTTGATATTACGTGGAGCTGGGAGGTCTCTTGTGGACCAGTGTCCTGAAGTTGGCTCTCCCACCTCAGTGGCACAGCCCTGATGCCTGGCTGGAGCACCAAGAGCCTGTCCTCCACACGGCTACCTAGAAGGGTCCAGGTCTGCGTTCTTGTCCTTGCTTTCCTGAGGAATGATTCTGTGTGTGTTACCTCTCCTCTCTGGGTTGCAGCTTCTTCATCTCCCAGTTGGGTGTATCTCCTTGCGGCTTAGGTAAGCACCAGTGCTTTGGCTCCTCCCCAACTGCTGTGAGTTTCCCACTGTGCTGGGCTCCTCCAGGCTCCAAGAGTTAGGTGTTTGGCCCCGCCCTCTGCACTACTGCTAAAACTCCACTTCTGCCAGACTGATTCCGGTGATTAATTATTGACAAAAGGAAAACACTCCCAGGCAAACTTGTGTGCAACCGCACTGCTCCCAACGACTCCTTCCAGAAGAGAATCCATTAACTTTTCATTATTTTTTGTGTCTATAGCCCTACTATATGATCAGTTCTCTAAAGCTATCACCTGCCTTATTTTTCTCAAATCCTTAAATATTTTTGAAACATGTTAAAACTTAATTGCTGTCAAATATTTCATAGTTTATATATATAGAAACACTCCCCAGTTTGTGCCATTTTAGGCTTATTCCCATATTCTCTTTTATAAATAACACCAAAAAGGACATCTTTATCTGTAAACATTTGATTGTTTCAGTGTATATTTCTTTTGAGAGTATTTCTAGAATTTGGATTAATGCTTCAATAAATATGGGCCATAAGACCTTTTGATTCAGATTGTTAAAGAGCACTAACGAAAAATTGTAAAGTTTGAACTCCCATCAAGCAGTATGTTATGTCTCCTCACATTCTATAGTATTCATAGATCCTCTTCTCTTTTCTATTGACACATTAATCCTGGTAAAATCATGTAGTGCCATACCTCTACGTGTAAAATATATAATAAATGTGTATGTAAAAATAATATATAATATAAATATATATGTATACTCACACATATTTATAAATTTACTCATAAATCTGAATCTCTGACAGGCCCTAAATTTTCTCTAGAACTTCATACTCATACTTTCAAATGCCTATTTGTCATCTCCGCATAGTTCATAAAAAGGTATCTCAAATTTAACAAAGTAAAAAAGAACTATTTAATCCCCCATAAACCAGCTTTTTCTTTCCCAATCTTCTCCATTTCAGTAAATGATGTCTCCCCACATCACACCCTGCAAAATCTAGGAGTTATGCTCAATTTCTTCTTGTTTCCTCAGGTTTCCATAGGCAATTCTTACCACACGCTATGAATGTTACCTCTAAAATCTATCCCAAATTTGTTAACTGATCTCCATCTTCCCTGCTGCCACTGTGGTCTCAGTCATCATCTTTTCTCACTTGGATTATTGCAAAGCTTCCTAACGGAACTCTTTGCCTTTAATCTTGCTCCTTTCTGGAAACAATTCTCCAAAAAGCAGCCAGAATAATTTTTTGGTAAACTCAGCTCATATGATACTACAGCCCTGCTTTAAACTCTCAAAGGGTGTCTCAAGGACACTTTAAGTAAAATCTATTTCTTACCCTATTTTACAAGCCTATATAATTTGGCCATATTAACTTTCCAGCTAGCTTTACCTCGTGTTGTAGTCCTCTTCCATCTTTACATGACTGACTTGCTATTCAGACCCTCAATTAAATACCATCTCATCAGGAGCCTTCCCTAACCACACACTGTTAAGAAGTCGTCCAGTTATATTGATATCCTACTTTAACTCTTGGCATAGCATTTATCTACATCTAATACTTTTCTTATTTTCTTATTTTTGTTAGTCTAAGCTCCTCCCACTGAAAGCAATTTCCGTGGAAGCATGGCTCCTACATGCCTTGCTTTATAAGGCATTCCCAAAATTTCAAAACATACCTGACACATAGTAGTTGTTCATTAAACTTCTTTTTGCTTAAATATATTTTTAGTAACTTTATCCAATTGGATGAAAGGTATCTCATTGCTTTAACTTGCATTACTTTGTTTTCTGACAGAACTGAATGTTTTTCATATATGTAGTAGCTATTTATAGTTCTGTCAATATTCTATTCCTACAGTGAAATAAATGCTTCATGCCCTTTAGTTTTTCTTATAGGTTACCAGCGCTCTTAACTCATAAGACTTCTTAAAGATACTTAGTACTTGCCAAATATGTTGCACATATTTTACTAGTTTGTTGTTTACCTTTATTGATTTTTGATGCATGAAATATTTAATCCTTATGTAGTCAAATATACCAGTCTTTTCCTTTGCCACTTACTGTATACTTAGTTATACTTCATGTTACATTTTAAAATTCCAGAGTGCCGATGAATAGTCACTAATATGCTTTTAGTTTAAGTGATTTTACTTTCTATATTATTTAATCTGTCTGATATTGTTATAAAGTACAAGAAAATTATCTATGTTTTCAAATAGTGCATTTGATTAATAGGCACTAATTCGCTAGTGTTTTTGATACATTTCTCATAAATTTAGTTCATGCACACCTGTGTGTGTGTATAGTAATAGTGGTGGTTATACTATTGCTTGTGAGACTAGTGACGTACATGGACTCTCGAGTTAGTAAACTGGATTGGATTACTACGTCAACCATTTATTAGCCATGTGACTGTGGACATGTTCCCTATACTCTCTGTGCCATAGTTCCTTGTATATAAAATGGGAATGATCATAATTTGTGTGGATTAAAAGAGAGATAATGTGTAGCAGAAGCTTCTAGCTGTCCAACAAAATCCATCTTCCCCTTCTTCAAGCCCACAGTTGGATTACTTTTTCCCAGCCGCCCATCCAGTTAGGCATGGCCATGGAACTAAATGATATATGAAACTTCCAGATCTGGCCTACATAAACCTCCTCCATGCTCTTTCTGTCTCTGGCTGATTGTGTTGGTGGTAACCACGGGAACCTTGGAAGCCACTTATGTCACATTTTGAAAAAAGACAAACTCTGGCAGCCTGGGCCCCTAAATGATTTACACAGACTACAGCAACCACTAACCTGGGATCTCTAATCAACACTATTATATAAACAAGATACAAACTATTCTTTCAAGCTATTATACAGCCTAACCAACTGTAATATCACATATAACCTGATGAATAGAGTAACTAATTAACACATGATAAAAGCCTAAACAGTATAGATACATAGCCAGATAAGAAATGTACAAATACAGGTAGATATGAGGTATCAAATGTTAGTTGCTTGTCTGTATGTTCTGCTTCGTGACCTTGCCAATTCTCATAACATCAAAACATTTTGAATACTGTAAACTATACTGTATTCCTTAATATCCTGTAGACTGAATGCTACTTTGTTACTCTTCTTTTCTATAAATATCTAGAGTTGTTTTTCCAAATGGACTTTAGAATCATTTTGTCAAATTAAAAGAATTATAAGGGATTTTGGATTGGATTGTTTTTGAACTAATTAATTAAATTGGGGATACTTAATACATTCACTTTATTCATTTTTCTAGTGTATTAAGCTGTTTATATCCACTTAATATGATTCTTTAAAATAAAGAAATAAAATGTATGCTTTTATTAAACTCATTCTAAAGTTTTTATAATTTTGTAATGTTTTGTAATTACTCTAAGATTATTTTCTTATACTACATGCTTTAAAAGATTATTGCCCATACAGAATTACCAATCACAAATATATAAAATCACATATGTAGCAAAAGCTCCTAGCTATCCATCAAAATCCCCAGCTGCCCATCCAGTCACGCACGGCCACGGGACTAAGTTGTTTCTAGAGGAACAGAAATGGGAGTGATTATATATATCCAAAACATATATACAGATCTCCAAAACAAATACAGACATAGAGCTATAGATATATCCATGTTATGGATATGTTTGTGTGTGCATGTGTATGACATGACCATTTTAGTGAGCTTTCATTATTTATATTAATTTACACAGTATTATAGTTTTTAATTGGTTATCTTAGCTTCACTAGTTATATGACCTGTCAATAATAACCCATCTCTTTTCCTACACTTCAATGTTCTATCTTTCTGAAATGACTAAAATTTATAGAATACTACTAAATATTAGAATTGATAGACAATACTGTTATATTGATCCTGATTTTAATGTAGACACCTCTATGGTTTCAGTATGATGCTGGCTTTTTAAGAGTCACATATTTTTAATCTTATTAGGAATTGATTTCTGTTTTCTAGCTTTCTATTTATGATCCTACTTTAAGAGTGGTCTTTAGTTTTAGTTTTTTGTGCTTATTTGTAAAAGAACTGTATGCCAAGCTTGTATTATAATTTTAAAACAAACTGAGAAATTTTATATATTTTCTACGATTTGAGACATTTTATAGAGCAAAGTACAAACGAATCACTCATAAAATTGTCTGTTCTAGAATTTTTTGGTTTCAGCTTTCTGATGACTTTCTTTAAACTTTCTTTCATAGTTAATGATGTATTAGTATTTTCTACCTTTTGAGAATTTCAGTTATTTATATTTTCTGAAAAATTATTGATTTCAGTTCGATTTTATAATATGTAAGCATACAATTGAACACAGCATTCTCTCCCATCTCCTCCCCCTCCTTCTCTCTCCACACTTTCATTTCTGTGGCTATAAATGAAACTATAATTGGTTATATATAAACTAGAAATGAAACTACTGTGGCTATAAAAACTACTTTCCACATACTTTGTCTTTTTTCTTCATCATTATATGTTACAGAGATTTTTTTTTACTTTATTGCCCTCCACCCCAAACGATCTTGATTATTCATTCACTAAATTTTTAATTATTTCTTTCTGTTTCTGTACAATTTACTTCCTCAAAATTCTTGAGGAAATGATTTGAGGAAGACTAGTTTCTTTTCCTCACCTCTCTAGGTTGTAAGCAATCGAGATACATTATAAGAATACAAATGTGGATGGAGTTACAATACTGGAACCTGAATGTAGCTAGAGGTGTATCAGACAATGTATCAAAGTCTCCTATCCTTCTCCTGTTATGAACTTACATAGCCAGTCATATGCATGCACAAAAGTTGGATAGTGGCTAAACGGTGTGGACCAACTCCAGTAGTAGGCTTAGACAGGAAGCAAAGTACATATTTTTGAGGGCTTCCATGTGTGAGAGGGAAGGAGAGGGAGACAGGCCCATGATGCCTGACTTTTCCCCAGTGACTCTATCACTGATTAACATAACCACCTGGGCATTAGGACCTACCTGTTTTCACTAATCAGACACATACTTCTTCCTCTGGTGGGGAGGCCTGGTCTATGGGCTTTAAAGAGGGGCCAGAAAGGTTAACTCCAATACTTCGTCCTCTGGGAAGTGCTATGGGCTCTGGAATCTGACGGTGCATGTGTAGTGTTGGCTGCTGTGACAGTTAGAGCTGAGTGCCTCCTGTAAATTCAATTAAGAGGAAAAGAGCTTCCATTCCCAAGGTCACACTCATTCACCAAAGGCAGCCCAAATTTAAAGTTGTATGGGTTTAAGGGTATAAAGATGTCCAGCTACCTTTACTTAATTTGGGATAAATATGGAGGGCTGTGCCAGCTGCACACCTCCCTGTGGCAGAGACCTCTGCTGTAACCACTGAAGCTCAACCTTGCCCAATTCTCCTTTGTTCACCAGTGTTGTTGCTGAGAGTTTCCCAAAAAACTTCCTCTATTCAAATCTCTATCACAGAGACTTTTTCCTAGGGAACTCAACCCAAGACAAATGCACACTGCATATACTCAGGAGCTTTTTAACAACACTAGACCCAACGCAGAGATTCTGATTTAATTGGTCTAGGGTAAAGCTTAAGTATTTTAAACCCTCCCCAGATAATTATAATGTGCAGCTAGGGATGAAAACAACTGTCTTAACACATTGAACTTGGACAAATTCTTAGAAAAACACAATCTTCCGAGACAGAACCAGGAAGAAATCGAAAATATAAACAGACCAAACACAAGCACTGAATTTGAGACTGTGATTAAAAATCTTCCAACAAAAAAAACCCAGGACCAGATGGCTTCACAGGCGAATTCTATCAAACATATAGAGAACAGCTAATACCTATCCTTCTCAAACTCTTCCATAATATAGCAGAGGGAGGAACACTCCCAAACTCATTCTACAAGGCCACAATCACCCTGATAACAAAACCAGACAAAGATGTCACAAAGAAAGAAAACTACAGGCCAATATCACTGATGAACATAGATGTAAAAATCCTCAACAAACACGTGCAAACAGAATCCAACAGCACATTAAAAGAAGCATACACCATGATCAATTGGTGTTTATCCCAGGAATGCAAGGATTCTTCAATATATGCAAACCAATCAATGTGATATACCATATTAACAAATTGAAGGAGAAAAATCATATGATCATCTCAGTAGATGCAGAAAAAGCATTCGACAAAATTCAACACCAATTTATGATAAAAACCCTCCAGAAAGTAGGCATAGAGGGACCTTACCTCAACATAATAAAGGCCATATATGACAAACCCACAGCCAACATCGCTCTCAGTGGTGGAAAAACTGAAAGCATTTCCTCTAAGGTCAGGAACAAGACAAGGATATCCACTCTCAATAATATTATTCAACATAGTATTGGAAGTTTTAGTCACAGCAATCAGAGAAGAAAAAGAAATAAAAGGAATCCAAGTCGGAAAAGAAGTAAAGCTGTCACTGTTTGTAGATGACATGATAATATACATAGAGAATCCTAAAGATGCTACCAGAAGACTACTAGAGCTAATCAATGAATTTGGAAAAGTGGCAGGATACAAAATTAATGCACAGAAATCTCTTGCATTCCTATACACTAATCATGAAAAATCTGGAAGAGAAATTAAGGAAACCCTCCCATTTACCACTGTAACAAAAAGAATATGATACCAAGGAATAAACCTACCTAAGGAGTCAAAAGACCTGTATGCAGAAAACTATAAGACACTGATGAAAGAAATTAAAGATGATACAAACAGAAGGGGAGATATACCATGTTCTTGGATTGGAAGAATCAACACTGTGAAAATGACTACACTACCCAAAGCAATCTACAGATTCAATGCAATCCCTATCAAACTACCACTGGCATTTTTCACAGCACTAGAACAAAAAATTTCACAATTTGTATGGATACACAGAAGATCCCAAATAGCCAAAGCAATCTTGAGAAAGAGAAATGGAGCTGGAGGAATCAGGTTCCCTGACTTCAGACTATACTACAAAGCTACAA
This sequence comes from Mesoplodon mirus, assembly GCF_964341445.2. Lineage (NCBI taxonomy): Eukaryota > Metazoa > Chordata > Mammalia > Artiodactyla > Ziphiidae > Mesoplodon > Mesoplodon mirus. The sequence continues at coordinate 129,367,302 of NC_138981.1, read as the reverse complement.
TAGTCAAGACAGTATGGTACTGACCCAAAATCAGAAATATAAGTCAATGGAACAGGATAGAAAGCCCAGAGATAAACCCACGCACATATGGTCACCTTATATTTTGATAAAGGAGGCAGGAATATACAATGGAGAAAAGACAGCCTCTTCAATAAGTGGTAATGGGAAAACTGGACAGCTACATGTAAAAGAATGAAATTAGAACACTCCCTAACACCATACACAAAAATAAACTCAAAATGGATTAATGACCTAAATGTAAGGCCAGACTCTATAAAACTGTTAGAGGAAAACATAGGCAGAACACGCTATGACATAAAATCACAGCAAGATCCTTTTTGACCGACCTCCTAGAGAAATGGAAATAAAAACAAAAATAAACAAATGGGACCTAGTGAAACTTAAAAGCTTTTGCACAGCAAAGGAAAACATAAACAAGAAGAAAAGACAACCCTCAGAATGGGAAAGAATATTTGCCACTGATAAAGGATTAATCTCTAAAATTTAAAAGCAGCTCATACCGCTCAATATCAAGAAAACAACCCAATCCAAAAATGGGCAGAAGATCTAAATAGACAATTCTCAAAAGAAGACATACAGATTGCCAACAAACACATGAAAGGATGCTCAACTCACTAATCATTAGAGAAATGCAAATCAAAACTACAATGAGGTATCACCTCACACCAGTCCGAATGGCCATCATCAAAAAATCTACAGACAATAAATGCTGGAGAGGGTGTGGAGAAAAGGGAACCCTCTTGCACTGTTGGTGGGAATGTAAATTGATACAGCCACTATGGACAACAGTATGGAGCTTCCTTAAAAAACTAAGAATAGAACTACCATACGACCCAGCAATCCCACTACTGGGCATATACTCAGAGAACACCATAATTCAAAAAGGCACATGCACCCCGATGTTCATTGCAGCTCTATTTACAATAGCCAGGTCATGGAAGCAACCTAAATGCCCATCAACAGACAAATGGATAAACAAGATATGATACATATATACAATGGAATATGACTCTGCCGTAAAAAGGAATGAAGTTGGGTCATTTGTAGAGATGTGGATGGACCTAGAGACTGTCATACAGAGTGAAGTACATCAGAAAGAGAAAAACCAATATCATATATTAACGCATATATGTGGAACCTAGAAAAATGGTACAGATGAACCAGTTTGCAGGGCAGAAATAGAGACACAGATGTAGAGGACAAGCGTATGGACACCAAGCTGGGAAAGTGGTGGGGGGTGGGTGGTGGTGGGATGAATTGGGAGATTGGGATTGACATATATACACTAATATGTATTAAATGGTTAACTAATAAGAACCTGCTTTGTAAAAAAGTAAATAAAATTAAAAAAAAAAGAACTTTCTCCCCAAGAAACGGATGGTGGTATGGACTAGCCCAGAAGTCTTGTTGGCCATCTACAGTAAGGGAAGTTGAACAAAAACATGCTAAAATGAAAATGCATACAATTTTCCTAAAGAACTGAAAACCCAAATATAAGTATTCTTTAAACGCAGAGTCAAGGCCTGCTGTTGGAACAGTAGGATGCTATAGTTGGAAGCTATTTACTAGTACTAAAGAAACAGGTCATAGAGTTAGTTATCAATTCATCTACTTCTTTGTATCTAGTTAGTTATCTCCTCAGGCTTGCTCAACCTCACCCTATTCTTCTTTTTTTATTTTTTATTTTTTTAAATTTTATTTCATGTATTTATTTTTGGCTGCGTTGGGTCTTCATTGCTGTGCGCGGGCTTTCTCCAGTTGTGACAAGCAGGGGCTAGTCTTCGCTGCGGCGCGCGGGCTTCTCATTGCAGTGGCTTCTCTTGTTGCGGAGCACGGGCTCCAGGCGCACAGGCTTCAGCAGTTGTGGCTCGCGGGCTCAGTAGTTGTGACTCATGGGCTCTAGAGCACAGGCTCAGTAGTTGTGGCACACAGGCTTAGCTGCTCCATGGCATGTGGGATCTTCCCGGACCAGGGCTCGAACCCGTGTCCCCTGCACTGGCAGGCAGATTCCCAGCCACTGCGCCACCAGGGAAGCCCTCACCCTATTCTTATACTGTTTTAATCTGGTACTTAGGCACGTTCCCCAGATAGTCTTACTTGATGGGCTCCTGAAATCAACCTGCCTTAATGGGAAACATTGGAAACCTACATCCAAATACCAGGTGGAATTTGAAATCTGTTGCATCATTATAGGCCACCATCCAATATACCTAGAAGAAACCCTCAACAATTCTGGGTATGCCAAAAGTAACTTGACCTTACCAAGCTAATCTGCTCTCTATTCCTACCTTATTTTCTGACCATCAGCCCTATTCTTCATGGCTTATGGAAACCCTTAATAACATTTTCTTGAGGGCCGGATTCTTGATCCTTTTGTGATAGCTGCTAACAATAACTGATGGGATTCCCATGGTTGTGCCTAATAATTTGAAACTCCTCAGATACAATCACCTCCAAGGATCCACACTCAGACAGTATCCCTTATGGCTGGCCCGACAGGTGAGATTCCACAGTCTCAGTCCAGACTTACGGTTTAGTTGCTATGACTACAGAACACACCTTCCCGCCTCCCAACACACAGACACACAACAGTTTATTTATATGCTGAAATGTGTTTGTTTTGTATATGGCAGATAGGGAGAAAGTTTGGATGAGAGAAATTTATCTGAGGACGTACAATCAGTATAGCTTTATTTATTTTTTACAAATTTATTTATTTTATTTATTTTTGGCTGTGTTGGGTCTTCATTGCTGCGCGTGGGCTTTCTCTAGTTGCGGCAAATGGGGGCTACTCTTTGTTGTGGTACGAGGGCTTCTCATTACAGTGGCTTCTCTTGCTGGAGAGCACAGGCTCTAGGTGCGTGGGCTTCAGTAGTTGTGGCTCGTGGGCTCAGTAGTTGTTGCACGCCAGCTCACTTGTGGCTCATGGGCTCTAGAGCACAGGCTCAGTAGTTGTGGCACACGGGCTTAGTTGCCCCATGGCATGTGGGATCTTTCTGGACCAGGGCTCGAACCCGTGTCCCCTCCATTGGCAGGAGGATTCTTAACCACTGTGCCACCAGGGAAGTCCCAGTATAGCTTTATTTCAGTGTTTTTAATGACTGTAAACTATCCTCTATCACATGGATGCATTATTATGTATTTGATCATTCTTCTATTAATGCACATTTACTTTATTTTCAGTTTTTTTTTTATAAACAATACTGAAATAAACATCCTATTAAGTATGCCCTTATATACTGGTGGGATTGCCAAGTCAAAGACATAAATAATATAAATATACATATATGTAAATGTAAATATAAAGTATAAATATAAATCTCCAGCTCGTTTCCTGAAATACTTGTAATGCTTCACATCTGCACTATCAACAGGTAATTATCTTTTTACTATTGTCCATCTAATGGGTGTAAAATGGTATTTAACTGTTTCTTTTAGATTTCCTAACTGCAAGTAAAATTTCATCATTTTTTCATATATTTGTTGGCCATTTGCATTTGCTTTTTTGTGAAGTGTCTTTAGTAATTTTTTGCCCATTATCCTTTTGGATTATCTTTTCCGCATCACTTTGTAAGAGTTCTTATAGTCTTACAAATATTTGTTTCCATTTCTGTCAGTTGTCTATGAATTTTGTTTATGAATTCTGTTTATGGTATTTTTATACTCAAAATTTCTAAGTTCATTGTGAAATATGTTTACCATTTATTTTACAGTCTTTGGATTTCTAGTCTTAGCTAAGAAGTCTCCATGAATCCCAATTTATATATTTAATCTCATTTATTTTCTTACAAGATTTCATGGATTAATTACATATGTATTTAATACATCGGAATTTATTTGGGGGTATCTTATAATGTGGAGATCCATTTTCTGTATCTTTCAGATGGATTGACAATTGTGGCAGGACTGTTAAAAAAATATTTTCTGACAGAATTGAACTACATATAACTAATATATTAAAATCTCATATATAATAATATATATATTTATATTCCTAGTATGTTCTAGTGATATGTTTTCTATTTCTTTACCAAACTCATCTTTATTTCACTATAGAAATTCTTTGTTCTTATATTGATTAAAGCACTTATTTTATTTTTATTAGCTATTTTAGAACATATACATTCATATAAGTTCAAGATGATTTTATATGTCTCTCAAAACATAAATTTGTTGGGATTTTAACTATAATTGCATTAAATTTATGTATTAATTTCAGAAATTAATATTTACTGGTTTTAAATGTTCTACACAGAAACACTGACATAAGGGATATCTAAAGTTGATTACAGTTTAAAAGTATGAACTAGATATATATCTAGCTATCTATCTAGTTATACTTTAACCTGGATAAATCTTTTAAAAATTAAGTTAAAAAAGATCAAGACACAAAGTAATATGTAATGTATGACACTTTTGTCCATTTAAAAAACATAAAACATAGTATAAATATATTATTTATAAATACCTATATATGTAGTAAAAATATTTTTTAAAAAGTAAGTGGAAAAGCTGAATATCAACTCAGGAAAGTGGTCATCTGTGCAGAGAGAGAGAGAGAAGTAGGATGGTGAGAGGAGTTTTACGTATATGAAACTTATACCTCAGTTTAAAAAATACTTGAAGCATATAGCAAAAATGCTAACATTTGTTCAAAATAGATGGTGGGTACCCAGGTTACATAATTTTCCATAAGTTTGAAATATCTCATAATTTACTGATTACTTGTTAAATATTTCTTCTTTATTTTTGAAGTTTAGAAATCTCACTGGTGTATGGCTATTTGTTATTTTTCTTTCACTCTGCTTGCTCTTGCTGTGCCCTTTTGATCCCCAAAATCAAGCTTCTACTGTAGCTTACGGGTACTTTTCTTCTATGGTTTCTCCTCCATTTGTTTTTTCCTCTCTTATCACTCCTATTATTATTATTTTTGTTTGTTTTGCGGTATGCCGGCCTCTCACTGCTGTGGCCTCTCCCGTTGCGGAGCACAGGCTCCAGACGTGCAGGCTCAGCGGCCACGGCTCACGGGCCCAGCCGCTCCGTGGCATGTGGGATCTTCCCGAACCAGGGCACGAACCCATGTCCCCTGCATCGGCAGGCAGACTCTCAACCACTGCGCCACCAGGGAAGCCCCTTATCGCTCCTATTATTATAGACTATCTGGTTCTGTCATCTATTTATTGTATCTTTTCACTCATCATTATTCGCATTTTAACATTTTTAAAAATTTGCTCTGGATTATAGAATACATCTTCTAGTTTATCTTCTAGGTCAATTATATTCATTGTTTTATCTTGATTCTAATGAATTTTGTTTTTAAGCAAGCATTTATCCAAGAAATCTTTATATTTATACTTTTGTGGTAACTTTTCAATTCTAATCTAGAATTTACCTTAGTGTGTTTCATCTTGTCTGCATTAAATCTGTTTCAATTCTGTACTGAATGTTCAGTGTGATCCCCCCTTCTTCAAGCTATTGATTCCCCTTAAAGGTGAAACAATTTACTTTTCTTGCTCATTTGAGGGCATAAACTGTCCTGCCTACCCGTTAATCAACTGGAGTGAGTTCCTTCAATGTCTCTACATGTCAAGCTGTTGGACTCTCATAGGCAGTGGTGAGTCAGTAGCTAGTGAGGCACTGTGAGTACAAGTGGAATACCTCTCCTTATGGTAATATAATGGATTAGTTCAACTCAGCTTGCAAGCCCCCTCAAGACAAGCTTGCATCAACATGTCTTCTTCTAGAGCTGGAAGCTGACAGTGGTCAAGGTTAATTCTCACCCACCATCTATATGTGTCAAACAGACACACTCTGGCTAAATGCTGATCTCCACCTAGCAACTTCAGGTTAGTAGACTTCCTCCAAATTCTCCCAGAGAAATAGGTATCCTCTCAAATAACACATTCCCCATTCTTGTTCCACCCCTCCACTACAATAAATAGTGAAAGAGAACCTGCCCTTCAATGGATCATATCTATAAAGATACAGACAAGAAGTTCAGCAGGTATATCAAACTTTGTTGAACTGCTTTAGCATGATTAAAAAGTGAGCATTTAACATTCAGATTCTTAGATCACCCTTTATGGAGAGAGGTAAAGGTATAAGGTAATAATGAACTAATTCAAGAGGTAATTTGTGAGACTCTGGGCATAAGCGGAGCTCCTCCAGGGACCAGGTTACAAAAAAATGTATCTCACAGTTGATCTCCCGCCACAGAGTACCCAGAATAGAACCAAGCAACTCTTGGGCATCTTGTGGATTTCATTCTATGGGAGTCTCCTGAGATGACAACCCTTGATATGGACACGGATATGCCCATGGAAGGTAGTGGAATCAGTGAGGTTTCTCCAGGAGGTCTTTCTAGCAGTGAAGGAAACAGAACAATAAAACAAGGTCAATGTGGAGGCTCTGTAGTGACTACAGCTGCCAGACAGTCAGACTTGGTTGTGATTACATGTGAGACATCCTTATTTGAGAACTTCTAGAACTAACCAAGGTGCATCTTGGGTGGGGGGACTGAGATCACTGTTCATGTATAGGTATACTATTAAGCCAACAGATAGTTGGGTAGCATGGTAATAATAACCAACACTTATCAAGTGCTTTCTATGTACCAAGAAATGTGCCAAGTGCCTCTTTTACTTGTATTAACTTATTTAATCCTCTCACCTACTCTGAGTTTGTTACTGTTATCACACCCTATTTTACAGGTGAGAAAACTGAGACTTAAAAAATAAAATGACTAGTCTAATGTCACAAATCTTCAAAACCTGTGAACACTTTAATCTCTGCATTCTATATTATATATATTAGAACTGGACACTTCACACTGGGTAAATACTGAGGCCCATAACAATACCTGGTTGTAAACTAATAGGCACCAAAAAGAGTTTAAGGACACAGAAACTTCTAAAAGAGATAAGCCAGCTAAGTAAGGCATAAGTTGTCAACAAGTTGATCAAAGGCTGCCACAACCAGAAGCCAATCACAGACAACCTACAGGATCAGATTTGTCATCTGTTAAACGTACTGAAAACATTATCAGAGACATACTTGTGAAGATTTACCAAAGTCTCTTTTGGCTCAAGATGATGAACTGACCCAGGAATTAAACTCAAGTTTCATCAGGCAAGTATTTAATATGTGCCTCAGATTTTATTGAAAAAAAACTGATGAATCATCACAAGAAATACAGAATAACTGGACTGAAGCAAAGGTAAACTGGACAAAATATGTGAAATAATACATTTTCAAAAATTTTTCATTGTGGGGATTAAAGGACAATTTCATAGGAAATGAATCTAGCCCCTTGATAACTTTGTAGGAAGGGTTCTTCAGGTAAATTTTGAAATGCTACTTTGAATGAGCTAAACTCTCCAGGTTCTAGGATTCAGAACCCTGAATTGGTCTGAATTCTCTGAACTGTTAGAGTCAAGTAGCCAATTGCTCTTTGTGCTGATATGAGGTTCTTTATATATAAAAAAATAAGTCTCAGAGACCTCAACACAACCACCAACCTTATTAAATGTAATGTCTGTCAAACAGAATGAATGGGAATCAATTCATAAACTCTTTTAGAGTTCACAGTAAAAATGGGTGACCGAAGATAAACCCAGACATCTTTCTTCATGATTTGAAATATTTCAGAAAAGTTACTTTCCACCAAAAACACAAACAAGGAAAATGGATACCTAACCTCACCTGGTCTTTGTTACAAGCAAGTTAGTATTTAATAAGTGATATGTCAAATGGTTGTGAATAAAATATTGTTAATATATGTTTGGCCACTTAGTTTGTAATCAATTGTATAGTCTTCCCATGATAGCTATACAACCACCACAGCTACACAGCTATAGAAATAGGAATGTAGTGTACGTTTCTTGTATTTGGTTCATCATTAAAGACTTTAACTATAACCCATCCATGTATTCATTCACTCAACAAACATTTATTGATCTCCTACTATGAGATGGAGATAGAGAAGTAAAAAAAAAAAAAAAGACAAAAATCTCTTCTCTTCCTAGCTAACAATCCAAGAATTATATTTGAGGAAAATAATTTCTCTTTTCCTTATTAGTGAGTGGTATTTCCATAGCAGCTTCCTGAGAAAAGTATCATTATGAATATGTACAAAGCAAATTTCATTAGTCTTGACCAGGGGTTAGTAGTAAACTTTCTCTGAAAATGTCCAGATAGTAAATATTTTCATCTTTGCAGGCTATATGTTCTCTGTCGCAAATATTCAACTTTGCCCTTGTAGCACCAAAGCCGCCATAAATAATATGTTCCAATATAACTTTTTTTTTTTTTACACAAAATTACGTGGTTGTCTGAATCTGGCCCATGGGCCTAGTTTGAGTCTTTATCTTGACCATTTTCAAGTTAAAAGGAAAACATCTTAATTGATTAGAAATGGATTATCAGATGAAGTGAGTTAATTTTACATTTAAATAGAATATACATAGATGGCCTACATAAATTAAGATACAAGACTGTGTAAACTTATAATCTACACGTTTATGTGTCAAATGCATAAAGTAATGACAAAAAATGATAGCAGAAAGTTGTTGAATTGTACTGCCAAAAACCTATAGAAAATGTCTTTAGATCAAGCTCATATTGGAAGTGACTTTTCACACCAAGAAGATATAAAAATTGCCTCCAATTGAAAAAAACCAAAGAACTCTGCTCACACACAGCAATGGAGCCATCAAAATATACAAGTATGGTTACATAATATTCTGGTTTGAAATACAGAGCTGCAGCAGCATAGTTCCACAGATGGAATTAAGCCTTTTGTACAATTGATAAAAACTCAGATTATAAGAAAATCTATTCTGAGCCAGTACATAAGCAAAAACTCAGTCTTAGCAATAATATCCCTGAAACCTCATTACTACGTATGAGTTGGACAAGAGCATTAGAACACACAAACTAGAGGCCATATGAAACCATAACCCTTCCCTTGACCATACTGATTAAGGGCTATCAGAAATTCCTTTCTGAGGAAGAATCGGGGAATGAGAATGAGGACCTCCTCTACCTCCAATGTTTCTCATTCCAGAGCATGACATTAGCCATTCTCAACTGATGCTTTTATAATCTTCATAAAGTCATGAGTCAAAAAGCCACCATGCAATTAAATATTGATGCCTACATTTTTCAGACCTACTTGATTATTAAAGCTAAGCCTCTGTTGCTCACAAAAGCCAACTCTAATGGGTTTCCACTGATCCAGGAGGCTACAACTTGATTACAGAAGGGTAATAAGTGCAATTGGATTGATATATAGCAAGTACACAAACATCGAAGAGTTCATAATAATACTAAACAATAATTCATTGGACAACATTGGAGGTTGTAGACACCCACCAACTCATTACCATAAAAAAATGGTAAAGGGAAAGCACTAAACATTTACCTTACTTTTTTTTTTTTTTTACAACTATACCTCAGGGTATCCAAATATTTGAAGAGGGACAAATGTATTTTTTATACAAGGATTCTAGATAACAAAGGTAAAATGAAGGATGGTATTAGGAAAAACATTTTTGCAACCCTGAATATCTTAATAGGGCAAAGCCATTATCATCCTGGTTTTAAAATTATCAGATGAAATATTAATGGGAACTTAAACAAGCAGGAGGGATCAGATTGATATACCTGAAGGCACTGATCACTCACTGATCACATCACTAAAAATGGGACCACATATTATATGTCTTGTGATTTCTTGCAAGAGAAAGTACATAAAACCACATATGAAGTACTCTTACATAAAATTCAATTTAACCTGAATCTAATCATGCCTCCAGATCTAACTCATAGTTTGCAGGAAATACAAGCTGAACATACCACAAAATATCAGCCAAAGCTAGAATGTGAGCCATTCTACAGGACAAAGGACCTATGTTCTCTAACAAATCAATTGCATGATAAAGAGGGACTTGGGGATTATTACAGAATAAATGAGACTTAAGATGCAGCTCAATCAAATGCAAACCAACTGTAAAAAGACATTTTGAGACAATCATGGGAATCTAAACATGGGCTGACTGTTAGATGATTTTAAGTAACTATTGTTAGATGTGATAATGATGTAATAGGTATGTAAAAAATATCCTTATAAGTTAGAGATGCATACAGAAGTATTTGTGTTAAATGACATATGTATAGGACTTAATTTAAAATACTCCAATAAAAAAATAGGAGACAGTAACACAACAGAGTAAAATGTTGGAAATTGTTGAAACTGATTAATGGATACATGGGAGTTCATTACAGTATTATTATTTGTTCTAATTTTGTATATGTTAGACAATTTGGGGGATAAAGACTTTCAAATGCTGGTACCCAGACTGGCAAAACCAAGTAAACCACCCTCAATATAGAAAGTGAACAAAATGAGACTGGTTTTGAATTGGATGAGCTTATATGCTATGTTCACATACAATCAAGTATGCTATTTTTAATTTGAAATTACCCAGTATTTTGGCTCAATTTTCTAGTCATTAATTACTAAATAGTCAATAAGCTAGCCTTATATTCAGTAAAGTCATTTCTTGTTTTCCCATTATAAAGGAAAAGATCTGTATTTCATTCTGTGTGTGAATGTTCATGTTAATCAAATTATCAATATCTGTTCAAATCTCGAATACTCAATGTCATATAAAGACAAAGAGCTGTTGATTATCAAGAAGTCAGAGACAGGTCAAAGCACTGAAGAGTGTATTTGTGCAGACACAGAGTCAAACAAGCTTTCATTACCAAAACGTAAAAATGCAAGAAATGTCAATGGCATTTTTAAATAGAGGCATAGTATTAATAGATAGAGGGTAGTGGTAATATAGAGTCCAATCTGGTTGCAATTCAAAAGATGATGAGAAAATACTCCAAATGGCAAGAGTAGTATTCTCTTCATAGAGTAGTATGTCTTTAAACTGAGACACTTTCTTCTTTGCTTTACATTTCAAAATTCCTTCAACAAATATATATCATCTGTGAAATCAAAGTTAATTGTAAGAAAATAAATGCAAAAATATATGGGAAGGTGTATGATACCTAGGTGACCTCATGATTGTGAGTTTAGTCTATGTATATTTAATACAAAGAAATGGTGACCAAGATCAGAAAAAGGACAAGACAACCAGGTCTGTAAAGATGCTATTCTTTCAAAATATTAAGGAATAAGGTTATGTAGCTACAAACAATCTTTCTAGTAGGGAATAAGTAAGCTTTGCTTGTTGAAATTGTATTATGGACAAAATTATGTGCAAAGAACATGAAGTCGGGGACTTTTGCCTGGTTTTGTTAATTGCATCATCCCTGGTACTTAGAGGAGTACCTCGTGCATAGTTGGCATTTAAATATTTGTTAAATGAAGGAATAATTGAATGCATTTTCTCAGTCTTCCAAATAATCCTTTGAAATAGAATACAGACTGGAACCAGAAGTATCTGACTCGAAAAATGTTTGCACTGTCCACACAAATTCACTGAAACTGTGTGTCTTGTAATATTATATATGTGACACTAGTAAAATTAAGGTGCACCAGTACGTATAATTTGGAATCAGTCAACCTACAATGCACCCAATAAACACTACAAAAGTCAGCCTTAGTCTTGCAAATTGTAGCATATTACTCTATGGAAATGGAGAAGGTTAAAGTTGTGATAGTAAGTGCAACCAAAGAGAACAGTTAACAAAAGATCTAGGTAATAAATCTATGTAACATGACTGTAGGTGTGCTAAAATTGGGTGATACAAATTTTAAGGCTTGTAAAACTACAGAGAAGGAAAAGGAGATCCCATAATGTTGAAGGGACTGACCTTGAAAGTCATAGTGAAGAACATAAAAGAAATTTCAGGTGAGGGGAGCAAAACAAGTAAATGCAGGCAGGAAGGCTGTGACGAGACCACTCAACTCCACTCTACGATCTTAGTGAATTCCTGTCCTTCTCTAGACCCCAATCTCCTTGCATTGAAAGAGGTGGCTATATTAGTACAATAGACACATTTATCTGCTGAACCATTTCCCAAATCTACTGTTTTCTGAAAATTTCCCCTTCTCCCTGCCCCTCACTCCCCTCTGTAGTATACAGGGTTATAGAGGGAGCAGCCATGTTTCCACAAGATCAACCCATCTTCTTTTACCACAATGTTTTGTCCCAGAATTGGGGGTATCTGAACCAAAAATGAGAACCCCTCTCCCATTAATTTGAACTAGAATTATGACATTCCAGTCTCAGTATGATTGGTCTCTGGAAGAAAGGGAATGTAAAACCCAAGAGCTGTGCAAAAATGAAGGAGCTAGTTCGTATCAAGATTGAATGAACCAAGCAGACAAGCAATGTAGCAAAAAGATGAGAGTATGAAAAAGACAGTCACTGGTTCTATAAGATGTCCCACTATCCTTAAATAGTAAATCTGTCTCCCTTTTCTTAAGCCAGCTAAAGCAGAACTTAGTTACCTACTGCAAAATTCCTGTCCCATATAACTAGAAACTTTTAAAGTCATTTTTGGTTTTCCTATTCTCAAATTGCACAGGTAATTATGCTGTACTTGTGGTACAGTATGCACATAAAACTGACTGAAGTGTGGTTAGAATGCAAGCCCCATGAGAGCAGAGATATTTGTTTTTTTTGTTTTTTTATTTTTATTTTTATTTTTTATTTTTTTATTAGTTTCTGCTTTATAACAAAGTGAATCAGTCATACATATACATCTGTTCCCACATCCCTTCCCTCCTGCATCTCCCTCCCTCCCACCCTCCCCATCCCACCCCTCCAGGCGGTATACAGTACCAAACGTAAGGTAGATAGATAGTGGGAAGCAGCCGCATAGCACAGGGAGATCGGCTCGGTGCTTTGTGAGCAGAGGTATTTGGTGTGCTCACTGATGTACCCTAAGTGCCTAGAACAGTCCCCAGCACACAGTGGCTGCTCAATATATGTTGAATGAAGACAAAGGTATATAGGACATCAGTGAGCCATCTACTTCCACATATCAGTGGAGCCAGATTATAGGTAATCGGAAAGGGAGCCCTAAGAATAAATGTTATCTAGAAAGAGTTAGGGAGCCCATGCTGAACCACCAATATAACAAAAGTCAGGTTTCAGAAAAATACTTCAAAGAATTCCCGTTGGTTTTGAAATAAATAGAAAAATACCTGGAATTGACTCTAAAAGCATATGTGGACTGGCCCCTAACCATACCATCCACAAAACTCTCAGCAAGCTCCTCATCAAGTCAGTGCTGAAGCCACACAGCTTTCTTTGTTTTTTTTTTTAAAAACAATGAAAGAAAGCTGCTCAACATTACTAATTATTAGAGAAATGTAAATCAAAACCACAATGAGGTATCACCTCACACCGGTTAGAATGGGCATCATCAGAAAATCGACAAACAACAAATGCTGGAGAGGGTGTGGAGAAAAGGGAACCCTCTTGCACTGTTGGTGGGAATGTAAATTGATACAGCCACTATGGACAACAGTATGGAGGTTCCTTAAAAAACTAAAAAGAGAACTACCATATGACCCAGCAATCCCACTCCTGGGCATGTACCCTGAGAAATCCATAATTCAAAAAGACACATGCACCCCAATGTTCATTGCAGCACTATTTACAATAGCCAGGTCATGGAAGTAACCTAAATGCCCATTGACAGATGAATGGATAAAGAAGATGTGGTACATATACACAATGGAATATTACTCAGCCATAAAAAGGAACGAAATTGTGCAATTTGCAGAGACATGGATGGACCTAGAGACTGTCATACAGAGTGAAGTAAGCCAGAAAGAGAAAAACAAATATCATATATTAACGCATATATGTGGAACCTAGAAAAATGGTACAGATGAACTGGTTTGCACGGCAGAAATACATACACATATGTTGAGAACAAACGTATGGGCACCAAGGGGGGAAAGCGGTGGGGGGGTGGGGGGGATGAACTGGGTGATTGGGATTGACATGTATACACTGATGTGTATAAAACTGATGAATAATAAGAACCTGCTGTATAAAAAAATAAATTAAAAGAAACCCTGCTGTATAAAAAATAAATTAAAAAATATATATTTGCCAGGTGCACTTATACCACAGAGAACTGTATATATTATTCCATCTATCTGGAAAAATATTCCCTCCTCAACTTTCCGAAGTAACAAATCTTACTCATCCTTCATATTTTATTTCAGTTATCACTCCATCATAAATGTGTCCCTTGTCATCTTCAAGGTTGACATTGAATATTTCTTCATGTGATTTGATAAAATTAGCAACTGTCTTTCTTACTGGGCTGTATGTGGAAGAGAATGAGTCTTTCTTTACTCATCAGAGGACCCTCTGCTTCTAGAATATACCCAGTATATACTAGCTGCTCAATAACAACATTTTAATTAATGAGTGAATGAGGAAACAGTTCTGGCAGTCCTATTCAAGATTAATTAGAAAACGCAAACTAAGATGGAGGTGCCAGATGAGAGACAGTGTCAATAAATGTGGTATGGGGACAGTAACTTCTAGACTATGGCCATGGCAGTGGTAACGGAGAGAATGATAAAACTGTGGGGCTACTTTTATTAGGTATTTTTTCTTTTTTTTTTTTTTTACTATAAAAGCAATAATTATAAAAAAGACTTCACACAGCCAAGAAGAGTAAGATATAAAAAGTAAAAGTTTCTAATCCTAGTCACCTGAATCCCATATGCCCTGTATAGTTAAGTTTTGTTTCCTTCTAGAACAAAAATGTAAATATGTACACAAACACATTTTCTTTTCATTGTACACATGTGTATACACTGTACACATACAAGATATCTGCTTTTGCCCCTATATATCCATTTTCCATCTTCTTCCACCCTGCTCTTTCCCTAAGACTGAAATGTATGGATTACATCACCCTTGGCCTCTTGCCCTCTGGCTTCCAACTGGGTTCAGCCAATGGGAAGCTCTGGCAGAAGGTGAGGAAGGAGGAAGGCAAGTTGCATAAGAATAGTTACCTCTCTGCTCCCACCTCACAAGTGTGCTTTACACTTGCTGTGCCCCTCCACTGAAGAAATTTCTCCTCTCAATACAACCTGCTTCACATGATTCACTCTCCTTCCCAATCCTGCTAAATTTTTCCGTTTCTCATCACTGTGGCCCTAGGAGCGGAATTAGCTCTACTGCTACTAGATGCAGGTTCCTACACTATTACTTATGGCTACCCCATGACCCACCCGCATCTTTGTAATTAACTGCTTTATAAGTAAACCCTCTTCACATTACCCTAATTTTGATGGATCATCAGTTTCCTGCTGCGATGTGATTGATATAGGTATCATGCTCTATATATTGTAGTGTCCTTGATTTTTCCACTTGCTTCATTTTACTGATTCTGTGATGCACATTTTCCACATTTTAACATCCCTGTAATTGGGATGCATTTTACAATAAATGCTGCATCGCAGCTTAACTCTCAGTGTTTTTACTTCCTTAGTGGTACATCAAATAGTGGTGCCTCTCAGAATTTATGAAACACAATAATATATCTTGCATCTCTATGCCTATCAGTAAAAAGAGATAGAATACAGAACGTCTGGAGAAGAAAATTAGGTGTGGGGGCTTCTGAGAGATGAGGTAAACATGATCATATGTTCAAGCTCAGATACCTGGGAGAACAGTGGTGCCACTGACAGAATTGGGGCCTTGAGCAGGGGTGTCTGGTGTGCATAGAAGGTAATACTGAATTTACAAAAGTCCACAGGGTACTTGGAGGTAAAGCATTACGGCTTAGATTAGAGGACATCACCAGGGGTCTAGATGAACTTTTAAGAAAAAGCCAGTGTCTTTGATGTGGACTTGTCTTAATCAGTTCAGGCTGCCACAACAAAATACCATAGACTTAAAAAAAAACAGACATTTATTTTCTCACAGTTCTGGAGGCTGGAAGTCTCAGATCAAGTGCTAGCAGGGCCAGGTTCCAGTGAGGGATGTCTTCCTGGCTTACAGATGGCTACCTTCTCACTGTGTGCACACACAGCCTTTCCTTGGTGCATGCACATGGAGAGAGACAGAGAGACACAGACAGGGAGAGATATTCTCTTACAGAGCCACCATTCCTATCAGGTTAGGATGCCACCTTTATGATCTCCTCTAAACCTAATCAGTTCCCATCTCCAAATACCATCACACTGGGGGCTAGGGCCTCAACATATGAATTTTAGGGGGACATAATTCTGTCCATAACATTCTGTCCCTTGCCCCCCCAAATTCATGTTCTTCTCACATGCAACAGCCCAAAGAGTCTTAACTCATTCCAACATCAACTCTGAAGTCTGAAATTCAAAGTCACATCTAAATGTCATCTAATGAGTGAGACTCAAGGTAAGTTTCATCCTGGGACAAAATTCCTCCCAGATGTGCACGTGTGAAACCAGACAAGTTTTGTGCTTCTAAAATACAATGGTAGGACAGGTATACGATAGACATTCCCATTACAAGAGGAAGAAAAAGTGTCAGATCCCAAACAAGTCCAAAACCTAGGAAGACAAATGCCATGAAACCTTAACTCTTGAGAATAATCTTCTTGGCTCAATGTCCCATCTTCCAAGTCCACTGGGGTGGCAGCATTACCCCCATAGTTTTAGGTGGGGAGTTCTGCCCCGACAGCTTTGCTGGGCTAGGGTTCTATTGGGTGTCCCAGCCCCCAAGGTTCCACTAGGCTTGTCCCAGCTCTTTTAGGTAAAAGTATTTTGCCACAGCTGTAAAATAAAATAGCTTTCTAAATTGCCAAATAATCTGTAAACTAGACACCATCAGTCAATTTCTAATTTTTATACTATGTCCTGTCTTCACACTGTAGTGAAAAACAAGGATGTATGGAATCAGAAATTAAGAAAAGGAAAAACATGGATCAAGAGTCAGCTACGAGGGATAGCCAGAGGTGTCTGCTGACCACTTCACCTAGTACTTCAGAGGTGATTGTATATGTTGACATTTGGTGTCTTATGAAAATGACTGCGACAAATCAGCACAATTAATTGTTGTCATTCAATCATGGATGACCACTTTGTTCCCTCTTGCCCTAGCTGAAACATTCTTTCATCCATTCAATTATCAATTCAACATTGATAATTTTTTGTGCCAAATAAAGGTCTACACATTGTTCAGCACTTTTTGTGCCAAATAAAAGTCTAAACTTTTTGGATAGAGTGAGGAATAAGACAGGTTCTATCCTCATGGAACTTAGACAGTAGTGGAGGGTATAGATAAGTAAACAGGAAATTATCATAAGGTGTATTTGTATGAGATGAGAAATGACCTGGGTGCTATGGGAACACTGAGAGGCATCTACTCTAGAGTCAAAATGTTGGGATGGGAGATGTTGGGGTGACTCAATCAAGGAAGGAGTGGAGTGATTTAGGCAGAGGGAACAGTGTGTACACAGGTTTTGAGTTAACACAAAAAATGTGGCATGCTTGAGGAAATTAAAGATATTTGACTGCTAAATCAATCGATCAATCTATGGTAACCTTGGTATAGAACAGTGACTGTCAACTGGGAGTAATTTCCCCCCCGAGGGACATTTGGCAACATCTGGAGACATTTTTGATGATCACAACTGGGTAGGAGGTGCTACAGGCATCTAGTGAGTAGAGGTTAGGGATGCTGTTAAATATCCTACAGTGCACTGGACTGCCACCTACAACAAAGAATTACCTGACCCAAAACACCAATCGTGCCAAGGCTGAGAAACCCTGGGCTAGATTCTACCATGTCCAAATAGTCACTTGTTACAAGTTTAAGTAATTAATACTAGAATACTTTTATGGCTATCTCCTCTGCTACACTGAAACTCCATGAGGTCCGAGACTATGTCCTGTTCATTATCATGTCCCTAATGTCTAGCATAATTTTTAGCACATAGTGGGTATTCGATAAGCATCCACTGACTGGTTTAAAGGGTGATTGATAAATGACCAGGGATGAGGGTGGCCAAAAGTGAAATGAATTTTAAGGAGGTGCAAGTCATGTAGGGTCATGTCTTAGGGGACAGATCAAGAGGGTGGCTTGGAAGAGGGGCAATCTTTTCACCAATATATTGTTAGCCATCTTCCCAGTCTCTGGTATGAAAAGTTAACATTTTCTCAAAGTGTTGCAAAGTGCTATGCAAAATCAGTCTTAAGATGAGTTCACTAACTCCTGATTCCGAGCACATTTATCACCATAATCCCCTCCTGTAACTGCAAAAGCATTTTCTGTATATGACTTCTGGACGGGCCACTGCTGTTGTTTTAAGGGGCTTAGACTTTTTCATGGAGAGAATAGGCAGTGACATGATCAAACATTCATTTTAGAACATTAACTCTTGCTGTAATGTTAAATGGTTTGAAGGAGGAAAGACTGACTACAAGGAGGACAGTTAGCAGACGGCATTAACCCAATAAGAGATTGTAGAAGCTGAGACTAAAACAGGCAGTAGAGCTGGAAAGAGGTGGATATAATTTTAGAACTATTTAAAAGGATTAGGAGGAGGTAAAAAAAGAAGTCAAAAATGATCCTAGATTTTTGCCCTGGGAAATTAGGTGGATGTGACAGGAGAGAAAACGGAAGATGAGCAAATTTGAAGGTAAAAATGATTTTTATTTTAAACATGTTGAGATTAAGGTGTATGAAAAACATCTGAGTAGCAATACGGGGTATCCTGTTGCCGATGTTACTTTGAGGTTCAGAAGCTGATCTGAACTGGAAATACAACTTCGTAGTTCATGAGAACATCACTGATGTGAGCATTGGGAGTGTCTAAAACCACCCAGGCAGTGGGGTGTATATTGGGACGAGAAGGGAGCACACGAGAGAATCCTGAAACTTGCCCATATATAAATATTAAAGTAGAGGAGGCCAAAGAATGGATAAAGATGTGGTACATATATACAATGGAATATTACTCAGCCATAAAAAGGAACGAAATTGGGTCATTTGTAGAGATGTGGATGGACATAGAGACTGTCATACAGAGTGAAGTAAGTCAGAAAGAGAAAAACAAATATCATATATTAACACATATATGTGGAATCTACAAAACTGGTACAGATGAACCGGTTTGCAAGGCAGAAATAGAGACACAGATGTAGAGAACAAAGGTATGGACACCAAGGGGGGAAAGCGGGATGGGGGGGATGGTGGTGGTGGTGGGATGAACTGGGAGATTGGGACTGACATATATACACTAATATGTATAAAACAGATAACTAATAAGAACCTGTATAAAAAGTAAATAAATGAAATTCAAGAAAAAAAGTGTACAAGGACCAAAACATTAATAGAAGATGGCTCTGGGTGATGAGATTAGGAACTCCATTTATTTTTATGACTTTTCTGAATCTTCTTCACTGAAAATATATTAATTTTATAATTGAAAAAAAGACATTTAAAAAAGTGAGCTATGTTCTTAATTATCTGGTTATTTCATCTATACAGTGACAAAAGTAGATTGACTTTGTTATTAATGAAGCTGATGTGTCTTTTTAAAAAATACTACATATGGACTCAATTAACTGGTACAGTATAGAATGCCAAACTGCTTCTAGAATTTAACTGTCTCTAGGTTTTAATACCAACTAAAACTAGTTTTATAATACTAATTCATTCTCTCCTTCCCTCCCTCTCCCCCCTCTCTCTCTCATGTTAATGGTACCCCTGATTCTCTATAACATACACACTCTAGTAGAGATTTGGGGATGTCTTTCATGTATAAATAATTGATTTTTGAAGAATGGTGCTTAAACTACTTCCTGGTTTTTATAGTGTATCTCTTCCTAAAATGCCTTTGCTGAATTTGGAGCCTACCACATATCCTGGGTTGACTGCTACTGTTTTCAAAGGGTTACATGTCATCAATGAACTACTTTATTTGCCTTTAACCAAAACGTTCATCTGAAGTTTTCCACAAGTGAACAGGACAGCTTAAGGACATCTTGAGGATGCCAGCTTTGCCTGCTTGGGCAGAACTAGGCCAGTTCTACATGGAGATCAATTCCATGGGCACCTATTAACTCTGGAGACCTTTATTTTTTTTAACATTTTTGGGGGTCCACCGCTGCATGGTTTGTGGGATCTTAGTTCCCAGACCAGGGATTGAACCCCGCCCTCGGCAGTGAAAAGCCGAGTCCTAACCACTGGAGCGCCAGGGAATTCCCTGGAGACCTCATTCTAATTTACTGTGTGACCCTGGGTAAGTTTCATCCTTTCTTAGGGCCTCAGTTTCCTTATCTGTTAAATGACAGTGGTGAATTACATGATCTCTGAGGTTTCTTACATCCCTAATACGGGCATACCTTGTTTTATTGTGCTTCACAGACACTGCCTTTTTTTTTTTTTTTAACGAATTGTCTGTGGCAACTCTGCATGGAACAAGTCTACCGGTGCCATTTTTCCAACAGCATTTGCTCGCTTCGCGTCTGTATCACATTTTGGTAATTCTCACAATATTTCAAACCCTCTAGCAGCAAAAAAAGATTATGGCCCACTGAAGGCTCAGATGATGGTTATCATTTTTACCAGTAAAGTATTTTTAATTAAAGTGTGTACATTGTTTTTAGACATGCTATTGCATACCTAATAGATGTTTATAATGTAAACATAACTTTTGTATGTACTGAAAAACAAAAAAAACTGGTGTACCTTGCTTTGTGATATTCATTTTATTGCACGGATCTGGAACTGAACCCACAATATCTCTGAGATATGCCTGTACACTCAATTCTTGCTAAACTAATTTGCACCAAAATACAAATGTGTAATAGTCTACTATGTCTAACTTGGGGAAACAGGGATTTGCAAAGTTTTAAAGCAGCTACAATTTCTCTCAGAGTCCTGAGTGAAGAGCTTGGAGGATCCAATGCCATCTTTTAATCCAACAAACATCTCTAGCCTGTGGTGTGCCAGGGTCTTTGTTCAGATTTATACTGCTTGACTTGCATTGCCTCCTTTAGAAAATTAGCACTAATTGTTTCTTGAAGGTCAAATATTAAAGCTTTTGTACATAGCTACTTAAATATTTGCACTAGCTATCAACAGTTAAATCCACCCATGTGTATGCATATGTGTGTGTGTGTGTGTGCGTGTATGTGTGAATGATGGGAATGTAGCATATGCTACCTAGAGCCCCTGCTTGGGAATTCAGAGGCAAACAGATTTGGGTCACTAATACCTCTGTTTAGGTGTTTTTTCTTTTCCTATGATGGAGTGTAGAAGTGCCTCACTTTACAAAAACCTGTTATATGAACATCTGTACACATGGAGCATGCAAAGTGATTATGGACGTGACAGATTTCTTCCAAATTCCTGCAAACATATCATCAAATGGCTTGGTCACATCAAGACTACATCTTCACAGCACTACAGACACTCAGAGATGAGTTCGCTCGCATACATATGATACATGCCTTCCTGTCTGTCCACATATTTAGAGAAGCTTGTGTGCGTGGCCATGTGTGTGGAGGGAGTGTTCTTGCTATTTTTTTTTTGGTTTGTTTTCTGAGGTGATTTTTGCCTGCCCAGAAACCAGAAGACGAAATTTTAAAACACTATCACCTAGAAATTAGTTACAACCGATGCTCCAAAAAGAAACCTAGCACTCTTAGCAGGACAAACCTGAGCCTTCTACTTCTGATTCAACTAGAATGCCTCATGACTCTCCCTCCTCACAGTGTTCCCCCAAAACAGAGAAGCAACATGACCAATGTCACTGAACGGGGCTGGGGTGCACTTGATTGCTCTTCCTCACTGGGGGAGTGAACTTCTCACCAGTACAAATCACCAAGCCCTAAGGCAGGTGGGTCACTCAAGTCATTTATGTACAGAACTAGGGTCAGGAGAGGAAAGCCACTATTTTTCTACTTCAAATGCAGAAACGTAAATATGTTAGCTTTGTCTTTCAGCTAAGGGCTAAAATTCACCTTATGTCTTAGATATGTAGAGAAATTAATCAATTAACTATTAACCCATCACAAAATCAAAAAGAATCACCAGATATCCTTTCTGACTAATCAGGCCCAATAACTGCCTCAAGCTCAATTGTTTTTTTTTTTCCCAGAAAGTATTAGTTGAAATGTAATAATTATTCAACAGATAAATCTCATTCCAATCTAATTAAGTCAAATATGAAAAAGCCACATATGAATGATTATGCTACTTTACCATTTTAAGAAATGTTTAATTATTTCATTGGTATTTAAGATATTAAGTTGAATTTCAATTTAAAAACTCAAATATCACTTGGTAAGCGATTAAGACGTGTTTGATTAACCTAGTAAAAATATTTTGTATAATATTAAAAATCGAAATAGCTTTCTGAAGTTTATACAGTAAAAAAAGTCATTTCTGAAATATTCAATTCCAAGGGAAAGAAACAACAGACTAGACATACACATAGAAACATGGAGAGGTCTTCTTTTTTAATTTACTATTGCTTTTATTTTTTTTAACATATTTATTGGAGTATAATTGCTTTACAATGTTGTGTTAGTTTCTGCTGTACAACAAAGTGAATCAGCTATATGTATAAATACTGCTGAGTGAAATATTAAGGAACAATGATATATAGCGGATATATAAATTTAAAATGCATGCCCATAGACCACAATGTGCATTTTATTAACATTCAAACAAGGGGAAGAATGTGCATAAAATTCATTAGAATGACTGACTGTGAAGAAAAGGCAAATGGGACTGGGGAGTGGAAATGAAGGAGAATAAATGAGTAAATAAACAGCAGAGAGTCCCAAACAAGTAACTCAAGGAATAGGATTAATTCAATCCTCTAGAGTTGATGTTGAAACCTCTAGAATACCACCCCAAGAAAGATTTTTGGAGGCAGTAGAATATTTAATGACTGGCATTATGTAGAAATGCTGGCATATGGTGGAGATAATAAAAACACAACTAGCTTTTACTTAGTTTTACTTTTGTATTAAAAATTCTCAGGAGGATAAACAAGGTCCAAATGTACAGGACAGGGAACTATATTCAATATCCTGTGATAAACCATAATGGAAAAGAATATAAAAAAAGAATGTATATATGTATAACAGTCACTTTGCTATACAGCAGAAATTAACACATTGTAAATCAACTGTACTTCAATAAAAAACTTAATTAAAAATTTTTTAAATGATCAAAATTTTCAGTAGACAATGCTCCTTATTTTCACCTTCACTCTCCCACTGCCCCACCCACCACTGGCCACTGCTCTATCCCAAGTTTCTGAGCAAGTAAGTACCCTAATTAGCGTTGGGAATATGGCCTACAAATACCATCATTTTAGTGTTTAGGGATGTTGCTGGTGACTTTCAGTAGGATGAAGTTTTTTGTTTTTGTTTTTAAATTTTTCTGAGGGCCTTTAGTTGCTTACAGCATAGGATGACGTGCAACAAACACCACTATGAAGTATATGGTCTGGAGGTAATATGTCTGCTTTTATGGGGTGTGTGCCATTGTCACCTGACACATCACATGTCAGCCCATCTGGAGGCCCTCTGCCACACTCACACTCACACATGGAGAAACTCCAAATCCTTTTCTTCCTGCCCATGGGATAAAGTGTTCAGGAGGAATCTGTCTTCAGGTCGCAGTCCTCACCTCATCTTTATCCCCCATGTCTGGCTAACTGTGGGCCTGCAGGTCTGGCCCCTGACTCTGCAGGACTCTTCTCCCAGCCCTCAGACACACCTGCCCCTCCCTTCCCTCCCTCCCTCCCCACAAAAACAGAGAACTGGCACACGTACATACACATACACACACACACACGCACACACACACGCACACCTCTTTCTCAGATCTTGTTGATGCTATTTCAACCATCACCACCTGTGTACGCTGTTGGTGCACACTTCGGTGTCTGCAAGGGTGGCCGTTTCTCCACGGGCTCCTCTGGGGACGCAGCAGACAGCTGCTGGTGTCCAGGCCTCTCTATACACAGGGCGGTTCTGGGATGGGCCGGGTTGTCTGCGGTGTCTTGGTTCTGCTCCGGCTGGAGCTGTGGTCTCTGATTTTGATTCCTTCTGTTCATCAGCTGGAGGTAACAGTCAGATGTCGTTGCCCTTGTTTCTCTCGTGTGCTTTCTCGAACAGGTAATAGACGGTTCAGGGGATCTTGGGACTGCACACTCTTGCAGGGACATTTCTACCCACCTGGCTACCTTCCACACTGGGTGGTGGTGGTGGGGGCAACAGGTGAGCACGGAGCACAGCACTAGTTTGGGGGAAGAAGATGGAGACTGGATGGGGAGGGGGCTTCACATGGAGTGGAGGCTGAGGATGGGGTTTGTGCCTGGCACGGACAGCATAGGCGTCTGGGGTGGGGGATCTATGAGGAAGAGGAGGAGCATGGGTAGGGTCATCCGACCTCAGCACTGTCTCTGCACTTGGAATGACAGGGGGTCATCCTCTCCATTTCTTGAGTCCTTGTGGCTGGTTGTTCTCCACTTGTGGTTGGTTGTTCCATGCTAGGGGTCGGTTGTTTTGAGCTTGCACTTAGTTGTTTCACGCATGTGGTTGGTTGGTTGTTCCATGCTAGGGGCTGGTTGTTCTGTGCTTGTGGTTGGCCGTTCAATATCTGTGCTAGGTTCCTCTGATTTGCAACACACCTCATCCATGTTGAAGGCAAGCAGTGATCTATCCCAGGGCTCCTATCTTTCCTATATATACCCCCCCCCAAGTCAAAGAGGATCAATTACCCTTACCCTTTGTTTGGTCAATCAAGTCATTGCTCCAGCCAGTGGTAGCCCTGAGGCGGCTAGACATCTCAAAGCACTGCTCCCAACACCTCCATGGTGCTGGTGGTGGAGGGGTTGAGGTGTCAGGGAAGCCAAAATGCTCTGGTTGGATGAAGAGGGGGTTTCTTTAGCACCCTCTAAAGATGCATCCCAAAGCGACTTGCCATGTCTTCTTATCTCCCCTGGTTCCATTCTGGTAGTGCACATGGCAGGGAGAGAATGTTTCCCCCATGCCTTTCCCCATTGGCCATCTCCACTAGTGGTTCATGCTGTTCTTGCCCACCCTTCACCATTGTCTATTATTTTTGATGTCTTATCTAAAATCCCTCTAAGACAAAGTGGCCATATTTAAGTGGAAATTTGAATCACCCTACTTCCCCTTCTATGACTCCCGTTTATACACCTTGAAGAACTTATACTTCTCGGTTCCTACCAGGGAACTTTTCTGTCCTACCTCCTTTTCCCTCTGTTCACGTAGTTCTCCTCAGTTTTCTATTTCCAGACTGAAATCTCTTTAGGTTATCAAAGTTCTTAGTGAATAAACTTGTTCTACTGGGTATCCTCATCTTGTTTCAAATCTAGGGGATTGAGTTCATCTCAGAGGTGTAATACTCAGACTTGGATTTTACCACTATAGGTGAGTAGAGGAAAATATGCCCATGTTGGAAGTTGTACTGGGTGTTTTCTTACAGAAAACTACAACGTGAGACTTAGGAACAAACCCAGGGAAAGGCCTGGCTTAACCAGAGGCATGGGAGCCTTCTGTGAAAAGCACTTCTCAGTATGGTTCCTCAGCCACAAGACACATTTCCCACCTTATTTTACTGCTGGTACTGTGAACATGCTACCTCCCTTCCTTCTCCTGGAGAAACAGAGCCTATCTCACTCCTGTGAGGAGGGACACTTGGGGGGGGTCATATTCATGAATAGCTATACAACAAACTTCCAGCTTCTTGGAAGACAGTTTGTGAATCAGTCCTATCCATTTAGCTCACTAGGTAAAGGGTCTCTCATTCCAGATTTTGGCCTTGGAGGAAATGGGTGGTGGCTTTAGCCATAGGTCATAGGTTCCTAACTCTAATAGAGGGCTGCCTAGCTTATGATCTTCACCTTAGCATGTGTCCTTCTGCCTTAGTGGGTTTTTCCTAGATTTCTTATGGACCGGTAACTTCCTGGAAGTTACTAGTGGCTTACTCACCCAAGGTACATTGATACACTGTACTACTTTAAAAATTTAAGGCATAACACAACATAACAAACTCAAACTCAGAGATAACTGACAAACTTGGAAAAATATTTGTAGCATATATCCTAAATAATAGGCTAATACCACTAATACATAAAGACTTTAAAAAATGGTGGGACAAAAGACCCCAAATCTGATAGAAAAATGTGAAAAATACATGGACAGAAAATTTACAAGACAGATATAGAACTGACCATTAACCATCTGAAATGATGTTTAATCTCACTAAATAGAAATTCAAGTTAATAAATGATATGGAGACCAACTCAGAACTGACACAAGTATTTGAGTTAATAGCCAAGGATATGCAAATCAAAACAATGAAGTACTACTTCATTCCCACTAGGATGGCTATAAAAAAGAACAGAAAATAACCAATATTGACAAGGACAGAGAGAAATGGGACCCCTAGTTCACTGGTGGTGAGAATATAAAATGGTTCAGCTACTGTGAAAAACAGTTTGGCAGTTTCTCAAAAAGTTAAACATAGAATACACCATATGACCCTGAAATCCACTCAAAAGAATTGAAAACAGAAAACTCAATTATATCTACATGTATGTTCACAGCAGCACTGTCCTTAATAGCCAAGAAGCAGAAACAGCCCAGATACCCATCAGATGAATAAACAAAACTGTACCTGTACAATGGATATTTTTCAGCCATAAAAAGCAGGTACTGATACATGCTATATAGGTAGATGAGCCTTGAAAAGATTTTGCTAAGTGAAACAAGCCAGATGCGAAAGATCACATGCTTTGTGATTCCATTTACATGAAATATCCAGAATAGATAAATCCATAGAAACAGAATGCACATTAGTGGTTGCCAGGGGCTAGTAGGAATTGGGAGAAACTGCTTAAAGGGTAAGGGGCTTTACTTTGGAATGATGGAAATGTTTTCGAACTAAACAGAGATAGTGGTTGCACATCCTGAATGTACTAAATGTCACTAAATTGTTCACTTTAAAATGGTTAATTTTATGTTATGTGAAATTCACCTCATTAAAATATTTTTTTAACTTTTTAAACGAAATATTTAAGTTCTAACCCCTGTGAATGTGACGTTATTTGGAAATAGGGTCTTTAAAGATGTAACCAAGTTAAAATGAGGTCACGCTAGCTTGTGTGAGCCCAACCAATGGTTAGTGTCCTTATAAAAGAAGAGAAATTTGGATACAGACACAAGAAGAAGGCCATGTTACAAGTGAGGCAGAGATCAGAGTAGCTGAAGTGGCAAGCCATGAAATGCCAAAAATTGCTGATAACCACCAGAAGCCATAAAGAGGCTAAAAAGGATTCTTCTCTAGAGTCTTCAGAGGAAGGATGGGTGCTGCACCTTGATTTCAGGCTTCTAGCCTCCAGAACTGTGACAGGATAAACTTCTATTGTTTAAGCCACCTAGTTTGTGGTGATTTATTATGGTTGCCCTAAGAGATGAATACAGACCTGGAGCAGCCATCATGGACCACAAGATAGAAGCCTCATGTTGAGAATGACAGAATAATAAGCTATAAGGGGCTGGGTGTAAGCGTTTACTATGCAAATAAACTAAATCTGTGTTCAGAGAATATGGCTTAAGACATCTTCAGAATCAAACTATTGTAAGAAATATGACTGGTGTACAGAAAAGATGCGTGATGGAAAACTTGGTGAACTGGAAAAAGGGACTGCAAATTAAACTTTGTTTAATGCAACTAGAATAAATAATGCCTCTGTGAAAGGCTGTTAAGTGAAAAAATAAAATCACAGGCATCAAAACATACAGATGGCAAGTTTACAAAGGAGTACCTATCAAGCATAGTGGAAATTATGTCTTCAACAAAAATAAGCTGTTGCAAATTTCAGTTTCACCAGTAACACTGCTGCTCAGCATGCTAAATAACATGACTGAGAACTTATAGGAAAGGTATATGAAATGTTAAATGATGTGTGAGGTCTTCCATTTCCAGATATAAATGTGGATGTGAAGACTAAATTTTTTTAATTCTCTTATTTCAAACTTCATGAAAATGAATTTATTGTTCAGTTTAATATTTTCAATTCATATTGATAGTATGAATCAGATACATACAAGTTGTTGAAGTTCATTATACTACTATCCTGTAAATTAAAAAGACAATTAGAATAGACGAAGTCTACAAATATCTCAGAACTAGTAACCCTAAATATAAAAAAATATGCGGATTCTATCCATATTTGGAAGAACTTACGCATTTGTAAAAGGATGAGCTCAATGTCATCAAGCTGCCATTTTTCTGTGTCTTCCTCGAGGTATTGATAATACACCCAGGCCACTACAACACCCTCAGTGGCTCCAAAGTTGCCTTCCTTCCCAGTTCTTCCTTTATATCACCTCATTGCAATGACTTCTGTTAGAGTAGGGGATCTTTACCTGGTGTTTATGAATTTAGACAGGAACAATTCCATCTTTCTTTTCATTAAACTTTAACTGAAATTCAGGCTTTCCTTACATTATAAATGGAGTAGCTGTGACTTTGTCACCAATAGGAATCACAGATATTTAAGGTCACATTACAGTTGTTGAAAATGGCTTCAAATGTCTTTCAGATTTAGACAAGCTGCTAAATCTTGTTATGTAATTCACAGGAAAAAATACACTTATAGTACTCTATCAAGCATTTGTTTTCTCTGCTTAGATATTTCAGGGCTGGGGACCCCATAAGATTTCCTCAGTGGCTATTTCACTCACCATGAGAGTGAAAAAAGTCTCTTATATCCAAATAGCATTTTTCCACATGTCTTATAAAGTTTGACATTACCTTGAATATAGTAGATCAATATCAATAATATGGTCATCATTACATAAGAGACAATACAGAATAAAATAACTTCTTCAGTGAAAAATGACACAGCTTGAACAAATTTCCCTCACAGCTATTCAATCTGTAAAACTGGGATGTCTGGCAGGCTACCTGTGATAATTCAATGGGATGACATACACCCGGGATGGTATTTGGCATACAGTACAAATATGGCAGCTATTTAAGAGTACTGTTATATCATGCATGTGCTGCAAATTAACAGTAATTCATGAGTTCTCCTTAAATATATCTAACTATGTTTCTTTAAATTTATCAATCCAAAGTGAATTTCTAAACAAAAAAGGCCACATCTGTAATATTTCAATTTAGTTCATAATTAAACTACTAATATTTTGGAAGCAAAAGTATCAAAAGATTTGATAAAGACAATATTGGGAGAGAGACACATTTTGGTGTGTAATAATTAAAATTCTGAGCCTCTAAAATTTGGATTCTGGATTAGCCTCCAGTTGAAGAAATGCTCACAATCTTGTTTGAGAAAGAAAGATTGTTCTGAAACTTTCAGGTACATTTTCAGGATTTTCATGGTCATGTATGATTTCATTGGGTAAGAACTTTTAAGTGAAGCTGGAAAACTAAGATTTTGGTGATGTCAACTGTTAAAAATAAATTCTGGCTTCCAAAGACAATATTGGAAAGGAATTTCTTTAAACTTTCACAAGACCCAGTTCCCTGTTGGCAGGGATCCAATTTATTCATCTTTGTATTCTCAGCATTCTACAATGAAATATGGCCTAGAGTACTTCCTACATGTGCACTGAACAAATACTGCTGATTGCTAGAGGACAGGGAAAATTGTTGTAAGTTCCCTCAAGAAAATAACATTTAAAACACACATACAGCTAAACAGGTAGTTTGAGAAAATTCTGGACATGGCAAGAGTTCACCAAAGGAAAATGTATTTCAGTTCAGATATATCATACCCTTGTTGCAATCTCTCACCACATTAGCCTGGGGATGAAGAGGCAGGGAATAACAGGAAGCACTGCTAGATGGCCAGTGAAGGGAGGGATAGTAGTAAAGAGAAAGAAAACTAATAATTTTTGAGTTCTTTCTTTGCAAGAGGCACTACACTTTGGATGCTGTTTTTTTTTTTTTCTTTTTTGGAATTTGCAAAGTATTTTGATATTACATTTCCCAGTTTTATCATTCTCATTACCATTTTCAAAAAAGACAACATGGCTGCTGTCTTATGGACTCTTCAAGTAACTCAGTTGGCACAATAAAGGAAAGAAAACAAGGAAGGGGGGCACGAAGGGAGGGGAGAAGCAAAACCTGCACATGGCAAAGTAGCACATTACATGTATCCTATGCTGTGGCATTTGCCAGCCTCACCTGTGCAGCTTTTAGTCTCGGCAAAACCAAGGAGAGCTTCTCCTTTCTGATACATTAAACTGTGAAATGGCTATTCTTACAACAATCTCAGTGGTGAACTACAGACTATACTTTGAGTCCCCAAGTTGTGATAAAGCGCAGTGATAAAGGCTTTGATAAAGAGCTGTGACTGTTATCATCTATAAAACTTAGTCTTTGTGACTTAATTATTTGGATTCTGCTTAAACTTCTGAATTCTTGGGTAACCTGACAGCTACATTTCTGTTTATTTTCAGGTTTCACCCCATATATACTGCAATTTCCTGGGAACCAGAAGGGGTTCCTTTAGAAGTTACTGCTATCCTGCTTATACCTATTGTGTTTTCATGTGTCAACTTGAATGGACCATAGGGTGCTCAGATATTTGGTCAAATATTATTTCTGGGTGTGTCTATGAGGGTGTTTTTTGGACAAAATCAACATTTAAATTGATCAACTGAGTAAAGCAGATTGCCCTCCCTAATGTGGGTGGGCATCATCCAATCAATTGAAGGTCTGAATAGAACAAAAAGGCTAACCCTCCCCCAAGTAAGTGAGAATTCTTCCTATGTGACTTCCATTGAACTGGGACATCTACTTTTTCCTGCCTTGGATTCAAACTGAAATATTGGTGCTCCTTGGTTCTCAAGCCTGCCAACCTTCTGATTGGAACTACACCACTGGCTCTTCTGTTTCTCAGGCATTTGGACTTGGAACAGATCTACATCATTGGTTTTCTAGGGTCTCCAGCTTGCCAACTCACTCTGCAGATGTCAGGACTTCTCAGCCTCCACAATCATGTGAATCATGATATATATATATATATATATATATATATATATATATATATATATATATATATATATATATATATATATATGTGTGTGTGTGTATATACATATACATATATCTCCTTTTGGTTCTGTTTCTCTGGAAAACTGACTAATACAC
Source organism: Mesoplodon mirus (assembly GCF_964341445.2). Classification (NCBI taxonomy): domain Eukaryota; kingdom Metazoa; phylum Chordata; class Mammalia; order Artiodactyla; family Ziphiidae; genus Mesoplodon; species Mesoplodon mirus. The sequence goes on along the minus strand of NC_138981.1, from coordinate 129,336,121 downwards.
CTGTCTTCTCCACACTTTGACAGTGGGTGTGTTGGCCTACAAATAACCTGGCCTTTTCCTTAGGTTCCCTCAGACTATTAAGAGCTCTACTTTCCCCCATCCCTGGAGGCTTTCAATGTCAGAGACCTGACATAAATTATCTGAATAAAATAATAGCATTTCAATGTCAAGAAATCCTGCATATCCTTCCTTACTTCAGTAAAGCTGGGTTTTTCAGCTTCCACTTCTGTGTCACTACCTTTTTCCTGCACAGGCCCTGAAACAGTAGGGGTCACATTATTGTGAAAAGGAAAATTAGAATTCAATGTCAAAGCAGTGAATGAGCAAATATATTAATGAAAAGATAAAAATCATGAATCTTTTACACAGTTGAATTTGATTGCACTGAAATATGTAAGACAAAATTATGTCAAAAATATGAGAAATTGATGAAAACCTAACTATGGTATAAGACTTTAACATATCTATCTCAGTCATTTTCTGACCAATTAGGCAAAAAATAAAACTACAGAAGATACAAGCAATAAAGTTAATAAGGTTAATTTAATAGCTGCATAGAACACTGCCAAATAAATAGAAAATATAGCTTCTTTCCCAAACCCTCATGGATCATTTATAAAAATAGATCAATATTAAGCTAGAAAAATACCTCACTTCAAAAATACCTAAATTCAGAAACTGTATAGGTCACATTATCTGACCACAATATGATACAAATAGAAATTAATAAAGATTCAAGCAAATAAACAACACAAATGTTAAAGATATTATTGAAAACATGTCAGAGTTAATGAAAGCTACAATTATGTAATATTTAAAAATATGTGAAAATACTTTATATTAAAATTGATGGAATTTAATGCTTTTCTTATTAATTAAGAGAAACTGGATAAATAAGCATTTAACTAAGGTGAGAAAAAAGGAGTCTATATCTAAGATGGGAATGAGTAAATAATAAGATTTTTTAAAAGCCAAAATTAGTGGTTTTGAAAACACAAAATTGAATAATAAGTAAGTGCAAGAGCTATTTACTGAAAACCACAACAGAAAAATTTCTAGCTAGTCTAATCATTAAAGGAAAGGGCAAAAAGCAAAGATGCCTGCTCTTAAGTCTTAAATCTTATCTTCACGAGCTATTTACATTGTTTTGCTTCAGTTTTAACAGGTTATGTTTTCTAAACACACATATATAAATACACATACATACAATGACTTATGGAAAGATTGCACACTTGGAAAAACAAATGTAATCTAAAAACATGTATATCAAAGCAGTTTTCCCTTATGAAATAACTGTAAAAGGCATTATCACATCCTTTTCAGAAAGCTAGCTGTTGCAGGCTATTATGAATTGCTTGCTCTGGTGTTCACATAGGGAGCTGCTGAGGCCTGTCCTGCTCTGCCCCACTGATGAGGAGTAACTGTTATTTAACTGGTGGGGAATAAACCAGATGTCCCTGTTTGTCACCTTTCTCTGGCTTGAAGTCAGTAAAAAAAAAAAAAAAAAAAATCACTTACATTATACCCCAAAACAGAGTGTCCAAAGGAGGTTTAAGAACAGCAATGTTTAAATACATCATGTTAGGTTGTTTGCTTTGTTACAATCGAAACATCTTGTGACTTCCCCAGACGTCTAGGAAAATCTGCTAAATCACACAAAAGCTTTGTGTGGAAATTATAGGACTAAATTCCACATCTGAGATGTCCCAGTATAGATCAAAGACAGAAAAAGGGGTATGGTAAGATGGTCTTGAAGCAGAACCAACTCAGTAATAAGGAGGAATACAAAGTCGGGGGAACCATGTAAAAGGAAACCACAGACATCTTCGGGAAACCATGGGTCTTTCCACTAGGTACATATAGACTGTTGTTCAAGCCTATCCTGAGATGACTGTAAGGATCAGTGATAAACAACTAACCCTTGGGAAATCTATCAAAGTGTTAGAGATTATCTATCTATCATCCATCTATTTATTTTCATCCTATACCCCAAATTATATATCACAGATGGGAGTGCTTCAGGGAAATTAATCTCTTTAGTGTTCTACTTACTCACCAAACTTATATTCTGTAGACAATATCCCGGCTATCTATCCTGAAAATTATTGACATTGGATGAAGAGAGTTCCTTAGTTCTACTACAAATTAAGTCAAGGGTGCCCAAATTGTTCGTAACTATATATTCAAACCCAGGCCTACAGCTTTATTTAACTAAAAATGAAAATATATATTTCCCCTCTGTGCCATGTGGCTCACTGTTCAAAATAATGGTAAAATATCCTCTATACAATGTTGGAACTTTCTTAAAAAACTAAAAATAGAGCTACCATATGATCCAGTAATCCCACTCCTGGGCATATATCTGGAGAAAACCATGGCTCGAAAGGATACATTCACCCCAATGTTCGATGCAGCGCTGTTTACAATAGCCAAGACACTGAAGCAACCTAAATGTCCATCGACAGACGAATGGATGAAGATGTGGTACATATATACAATGGAATACTACTCAGCCATAAAAAAGAATGAAATAATGCCATTTGCAGCAACATGGATGGACCTAGAGATTATTATACTAAGGCACACAGAGAACGACAAATATCATATGATATCACTTCTATGCAGAATCTAAAAAATGATACAACTGAACTTATTTACAAAACAGAAAGAGACTCACAGACTTAGAAAACAAACTTTTGGTTACCAGAGGGGAAAGGTGGGGAGAGGGATAAATTAGGAAGTCGGGATTAATACATACACACTACTATACATAAAATAGATAATCAACAAGGACCTACTGTATAGCACAGGGAACTCTACTCAATATTCTGTAATAACCTATATGGGGAAAGAATCTGAAAAAGAATAGATATATGTGTATGTATAACAATCACTTTGCTGTATACCTGAAACTAACACAACATTATAAATCAACCCTACTCCGATATAAAATATTTTTTTTTTCAAAAAGATTGATCATACATCTGCCATTTCCCACAAGGTTCTCCATCCACTTTCTTTCTGTTAAGGCAGTTTCATGACATTCAAAGTGCCAGAGACTATTTATGTTAGGATTTTATTTAAAAATCCCAATCATAACTACCTTAGTGTTTTTCAGAAAAACAATGACCTACCTTCTTACGCAGCACTTTTGAGGTTACCTTAATTTTTCCCATTAAATTTACCCACTCAAAAATGGACAATGCAAGGTTCCTGTAAGTGCCATCTTTCCTAAATTGTCACCATTATCTTAGAGCCTAGGGTATGGGCATCACTACAGTGACACTAAAGATGTTTACTAGTGGCTTAAATTCTAAATGGTACTTCATTGCTTGACATAACCCTGATTATCCAAATGCTATGGGCTTAAATATTTTCTAAATTATTTTGTTTCTTAAAATGAAGAAAACTAGGCAATCTTCTACACTCTTTGTCTTGCAAGGTTTACTTTGACAATGCATCACATGGAGACAAGTTGCAAAAAATGAAAAAGAACAAATAATTGTTCTTTCGTTAGAGCTGATTCAAAATTCATATTAGCATTAGCATACCTGATATATTTCAGTGAATTATGTAGTAGCTTAAACATATTCAGCATTCAGTATTTCCATGACACATAGGTTATAGTGATTTATCAAAATCTGTTGGATGATCAGTTTGTAACAACTGAAGATGCTGTCGTTGTTTGCCTGCTGCAGGGGTATTAAATCACTTCACACATGGAGCAGGGAGGCCATGTGAAATAAAGTTCAATGAGCCTTTTCCTTCCACATGAATGTGAACTACCTGTATTCACCAGCTCGTCATGGGTAAGGAAAGTGGATTCTTATTTGGATGGGCTTCTCAAAGTAATCCAGTCCTCCTACCCAGCACTCTTAGATGTTTTTAAACCTTGATATGGGATGCTACCGAAATAAGAGAGTGAGAAGAAACAAATATTTGAATTTGTTGAAAAATGAGGGGCAATCATAGCTAGTGCATTACGTCAAGTTGACATCACTATGTTTGTGCTATTTACATTCCAAACAGATTTTGACATGTCCTTACTCCTAGGCATTTAGTATTTATTGGCAACTCAGAAAGTGAATGGATATGAGAAGACACCAACTGCAAGATATGATTATAAAATGTTAAATAAGTTTGCCTCAGAGAGTCAACGTTATTGGAATTGTTAATGTCACAAAGCAGATACTGAAGTGAGACAAGACGCAGAACCCTACTTTCCATGAATAAGATTAAAATAGCATGTTAATGGCAACGGGGAACTTAGCATTCTAGTCTAAGCCTTGTGCCAACATCACACACACACACACACACACACACACACTTTCCTGTGTTGTTTAATTGTTGTTAAGTAGGAAAAATAGAGACTCTGAGAGGGATTAAGTGTGTTAGATGAAGAGCACATATAGTTTTATTCCCTGCCATATCCTTTTTCCTGTTGCTGACTTTAGACAACCAAAGTTGTGGACTTGATTCCAAGTAGTACCATTTATCCTTGTTTATTACAGATATTTACACTCATCAGTATTTACTATAGCACAAAGTAGCCTCCTCCAAGGGAAAAAGTCAATGCACTGCATTTGCCATTTTCCAGGGCAATAATATATTGAGTGAGAAAATAAAATAATAAATTTTCCAGGATGATAAGGATAAAAGTGAAATTTCACTTAATAAAAAGAATAGTGAACACTTAATATGTGCTTTTACTGTCATTTGGGAGATAGTCATTTAAATTTCACACTATTTGATTGAATGCCAATCATGGATGTATCAAAGGGCTAGTTCTCAAATGCACAGATATGTTTGACTTGGCTGTTGTCCTCTATTAGGTCCCAAACTATGAGACTACATAGCCCACACACAAATGACTGAGAACATTGAGATAAGTGCTCCAAGAGATATGTAAACAAATTACTATAGAATAAAGATTAATTTTGATGGGGAAAACTGCAAGGATTCTTAGAGCAACTATGATCAAAGTTCGTGTGGAAAGGATGGATAGAATTCAATACGTGGAAGTGGGGAGAGTGGTGGTACTCTTGCTAAAGGAGAACTTTAGCAAAGACCCAGGGATCGCAGAGTGAAGGACACATTCTGGAAAGTAAGGAAAAATAAGAATGGAGGTAATAGAGTATGATAGGTGTATGTGTGTGTTTTGGAAGGAAGTGTATTGTATAGATATAGGAAAGAAAAATACAGAGGTTGGCTGGGTTTTTGAGAATGGTGGTAAAGGGCATTATCAGAGCAAACCAAGAATTATCTCTACTTGAGTCAGATCATCCTAGGCCTATGGATAGATGCTCTCTCTAACCCCAAGTTCTAGCTCTCTCCTCCATAGTCATAACTGGATGGAAAAGAAGGAATCAAATGTCCATGATCCCCAAAGCACACACCTCTCCAGTGCCCCAAATGGTTGGTAGAGCCTACCCAAATTTGGTATACCATAGTCAGATGATAATTCTCTGGGGACTTAGAGCAGAGAAGGATCAATGGTTGGCTGTAATCAGTGAGGAAAAGGCAGAGATCAAATGAAACTCCTAACAAAGGGAACAAGAAGATAGTAATGACACAAATGTACTGTAAACCAATTCTTACTAACGTGGCTCCCATCTTATTAAATGGCACTAACATCAACCTAGTTGCCTAGCCAGAACCTAGTAGTTATACCTGATTCCCCACTTTACCTCTCCTCTACATCTAAGTCACCAGCAAGTCTTGCCCATTCCACCTTTAAAATATCTCTCATTCTATCCAGTTTTCTCAACCTCAATCGCTACTATTCTAGTCCCAACCACCATCAACTCTCAGTTGGGCTATTTCAACAGTTTCCCCTGTTACGCCATTACCCTACTCCCATGCCACCCTCTGCACTGTAGAGATATTTTTCTAAAATGAAATCTTTATAATCAAGTCACTTCCCTGCTTAAAACCTGTATTTAATTTTCCATTTCCCCTAAAGATAAAAGCAAAACCCCTCAACATGGTCTTAAAAGCCCTTATTGATCTAGTACCTCCCTACCTTTTAAACTTCATCTCAATCTCTCCTTCAGTGTGCATCCTGCACTTCAATTACACCCATCCATTTGCTGTTGTGTAGACAGGCCTTGTTGATTTTTGTCTCTTCAGCTTTTTTGTTCCCTGTGCCTGGATTCCCTTCCTACCATGGGTTGTCATGAGAATCTTATAAGATGGAACTGAACCCTCTGCCTCTGCTCCTGTTACTGTGTCTTCCATCTGTGGAGGACACCATTATCTAAAATTCTCAAAAATCAGAAGTTAATGATTCATCTTAAAATGTTCCCTCTTCCTCACCTCCCATTTTGAAAAGGTTTCCACATCCTGTGGGTTTTAACAACTTCGAACCTACCATATTCCCCCCCCACCTTTATTGTCACGTTCATTTCCCCACCCTAGTTCAAACTCTCATGAAATGTCACACCTGGATTCTAGCAGCAGCCACTTAACTGGGCCCATAAATTCCACATGCCCTTCTAGCACTTCCCATATCCTACAAATAGGGAACTGTAGATTTCTTCACTTCAAAGCAGCCTGGCAGGATCAGCTACAGAGCAGCTGGGATCAAAGAAGTTGGACTTCAAAGGTCTTAAGCTTCGTCAGCTAATTGCAGCCAAGGAACGAAACAAGTCTTTTTCATGCCTTCATTATGATGAATTCTGCCCTCCACGCTGCAGGTAGGTTGCAAAGGTCCACATCTTGCAATCACTATGATATGATTCCACTCCTTAGCAGATGGGATTGACACAAAAGAATGAGGGATCAGCAGAGTATAATTCATTATCATGACAATAGAGAAAGGCTTCCTGTTGTGTGGGAGACTAGAGAAGTAGAGGGAAGTGGATGATAAGAGGACATAGGAAAAGTCACTGGATCAGCAGAAATTCAATCCGCTAAGTGTGCCAGGGCCAGACGTAACTATTACTATTGCCTCATTTTTCCTGCCATCCCTACCACTAAAGAGCTGTATGTCTTTAGGAAAGTAATTCAACCTCTCTGAGCCTATTTCCTTATTCGTAAACTTGGGATAATACTAAAATCTACCTCACAGGGTTTCTATGAGTCTTAAATGAGGTAACATGAGTGACACACTTAACCTGGCACATAATCAGTGTTCAATAAATGCTTTTTCAGCATTCAGAAGTCCCTTGTCACCACTCTTCCCAGGCTTCTTATGTTCCTTCTACTCTGGCAAATTAGAGTCAATAGTGAGAGATGACCAGGCCATCAGACACAACATGCTAATTTGTGCTTTGTTAAACAGTGGCAATGCATCAATCTATCAGCTGGAAGACTAATTAATTGGCCTCCCTGAGCTGTGCCTGCTGAAGTAGATGAAGATTTCTTAGGACACCAATATCCATGGGTAAGCAATCAAGCACTTTGTCCAGAACAGGGCAGATACCAGCTTCTGTGGTAAGGAGGAGCCAGGCATGCTTTAGTCAGGTCCTAGGGATCCCAGGAGCCCTCCACAGAATCCTTTCAAGCTCCCCACATTACTGAAGATTGTTAACAAAACTCTAGTTTCCTAAAAATTGTCCAGAGGATAAGAAGATCTGTGGTGCAAATAATACGTGGTGCAAAGAGCTTGGTGTAAAGCTCATACACTGGCTTTCCCTGTGCTGTATCCCATGGCCATGAGGTTCCTCCCAGCCTGATTTGCAAAATGATTTCCATGATTAATGAGTGGTATGACGAGACAGCCACAAGGAGAAATGGGAAAGAAAAGAGAGTGCTAGTGAAGTGGAAATTCCCAGGAGGTGTGTGGAGATGAGTGGTAAATTTGAAGTGAAAGGCTGTAGGGAATAGTCAATTGACTGGAAAAGGAGAATGAAGGGCTAGTTTTCAAAAAGAAAACAAAAACAGAAACACAAGTACATCAGCCAGCTGTCTTCTAGTGCTACTCATCTCCATTTAGTCAGAAGATGAGACTCTCAATAGAACTTCTTTTTTCTTTCAAAGATTTTTTTTTGATGTGGACCATTTTTAAGGTCTTTATTGAATTTGTTACAATATTGCTTCTGTTTTGGGTTTTGGGTTTTTTTTTTGTTTTTTGTTTTTTTTTTGGCCACGAGGCATGTGGGATCTTAGTTCCCTGACCAGGGATCGAACCCACCCTCACCCCCGCATTGGAAGGCAAAGTGTTAACCACTGGACTGCCAGGGAAGTCCCTCAATAGAATTTCTAAAATAACCAAAGAAGATCTATTTTATTGTCTAAGATCCAATTTTGTACAAGAAACAAGGTGTATCAGTAAGGATACTCCAGAGAAACAGAACCAAAAAGATACACTATACAGTTGACCCCAGAACAACACAGAGGGATTAGAGGCATCAACCTTCCACTCAGTCAAAAATCTGAAATCCCCGTATAACTTAGAGTTGGCCCTCTGTATCCACGCTTCCTCTGTATCCACATATTCAGCCAACTACAAATTATGCAGAATTTACTATTGAAAAAAATCCACATATAAGTGGACCTGTGCAGTTCAAACCCATGTTGTTCAAGGGTCAACTGTATTATATCACATGAGATCATATTATGTATTTAGAGATTTGCATTAAGGAATTGGTTCATGCATTTGGTGGTGGAGACTGGCAAGCCCAAAACCTCTATTGCAGGTTGGTAGGCTGGAAACTCATGCAAGACTTGACGTTGCAGTCTTGGGTCTAAACCCCATAGGGTAGTCCAGCAGGCTGGAAACTCAGGCAGGATTTCCATGTTACAGTCTTTTTTTCCCTATGTTACAGTCTTAAGGCAGAACTCTTGTCTCTAGGAAGCCTCAGTTTTTGCTCTTAAGGCCTTCAGCCAATTGAATGAGGTCCAGCTACATCATTGAGGATAATCTCCTTAAAGTCAAGTGATTAATATTTACCATCAATCACACCTCAAATTACCTTCACAGTAACACCTAGACTAGACTAGTATTTGACCCATCAGCTGGGCACCAAAACCCAAACCCATGTAAAATTTAACCATCACACAAGGGAAAAATTATCAAGAGATTTTAAAAAGCAGCTAACAGAAGAATGGGCTACACCAAGTTTCTGAAGGTGATGGTCATGCAGCCCAAGCTCAGAGATTGATGGAAAAGAAGAAAAAAAAAAAGAAAGAAAAACCTAAGGTATCTTAGAAGAAAGGCTCTAAATAAAAGCAATCACAATAGTTATGTTTCAGGGAATGTCTACACTGTGTTGTATCCTTACATAAAGTATCACAGTTAATCCTCACAACTCAGTGAGATACCCTCTCTCACAGAGGAGGAAATCAAGGTTTGGAGTGTCTCAGTGCTTTTCCCAATGTCACACAAATGATAGGTGACAAATCTGTCTAGAACTCACATCTATCCTACTACAGAACCTTTGCTTTCATCATTTTGAAGATTCCTAGGAGAACAAATTGAAAAGGTTCATATTTCAGTTAAAAATAATATCCGTTAGAGCTGAACTTATTTTACACGTATTATACTCCAGTCACTGGTCTAAGACCTTTACATACATTAACTCCTTGGATCCTATTAATAATTCTATGACATAGGCATTTATATTATGCCCACTTTGCACATGAGAAACCAGGCTTATGCCTTGCCTACACAGGCAAGTAACAAGAATGTTCAGAGCAAAATGATAAACTATGAAAATATTTCTTTTGTTGCCCAAGCTCTTACATCCACCGCTGATGACCAGTACTTTTTGGGGGGGAGCATTAGCCAGCGGAAAACCCCAGCCTGGTCTGTCTTATACAGCGCTAATGGTAAGAGCACAAGACTGAACGTCAAAAATCCTCAGCACTGGCCTCTGCTCCACCACTAAATATCCTCTCTCTAGGACCCAATTTCCCAGTCCTTAAATCATAGGTGTTGACTGCTTATTATCCTGGGTTCCAAGCACTTTGTCCCTGAGAAGCTGATGGTTAAGACCAAGGGCATGGTAACTATTACGAATAAACAAGATGAAAGACAGTATGAGCAGAGCTTTGTCTCTAGGGGTCTACCAGAAAATATGTGCTGAATAAGTTTCTGGAGGTTTGAATCCTAATATATCAGTTAGAATTGGGCTTATCTGTGTATAACAGAAACCAAACTATAGTGACTTAAGCAAACACTGATTTTTTTCTAATGCAACTAAGTCTGGAAATTCATCCTCCAGGGCTGTTACAGCTTCTCCACAAAGGCTCATTCCAGCTTTCATCTCTGACTTCTGGCATATTTAGCATGTGGCTTTTTTTTTTCTTTCTAGTATCAAGATGGTTACAAAGATAGCTATTCCACCTCTAGGTATTATTTCCATGGCTAAGCTTAAAGAAGGGTGCATTTCAGCAGAGTCTGGCCCCTTTTATCAGGATAACAGCTTTATTGGAAACCCTACCCAGTATATTCCTGATTACATTACATTGGACAGAGCTGTGTCACATACATAACCAAAGCTCCAGGAAATTCAGGAAGTTGAAATTTTAGCTGGCCACATTTCTACTCTGAGGGAAAAAATGATTCTTTGGTAAGGAAGTCAAGGAGAACATATTTTAAGTAGTCTGGCAGTATCTGCCACATCCAATTTCATTGCCAAATAGCTTTGCAATCTTAGGTCACTTGTGTGAACACAGGCATGAAGTCAGCCAGCCCTGGCTCAACTATGTCTAGTTTTGTGAACCTAGACAAATTGCTAATCTTCTCCTGTATAATAATTATAGGATGTAGAACCCATCTTTATCCTTATTTTACAGAAGAGGAAACTGAGGCTCAGAGGGCTTAGCAAATTTGTTCAGGGTCATACCGTTCATCAATAGTGGAACCAGGACTCAAACCAAGGTCTGCATTACTTCAAAGCCTTTGAGTGAAAGCACCACCTATATTGCACCAATCTCAGGTCAAATCATAAAGGAAGGGTGCTCAGAGAGCATATTGCTACCTTTTCCCTGTTCACGGTATCCTTTGCAAAGCCAGGTTGACCAGTTGACGAGGTAAGGCCAAGTGACTACAAAAGCACATGATTTATCAACCACACAGACATGACCAGAGTCAGTGGGAAAGATACAGGTCTAAAGTACCTCTGAAGGTCTCACACAGAGTTATGCAACAACCTTCTGGTCCTTGTCCTTTTACTTTCGACTCCACCCAGGTTCCCAGGCAATTAGGGCTGTCTCACATTCAGGACTGTCCCACAATGCCACTCTCTTAAACCAAATTAGACTTATATGGACTCTTCCTTTTGCCATTATGCCATGACACTACCAATAATGTCACAGTTGGGCATCCTAAAGCCACCTTGTTTGGGAGTCCACTGCAGTCCTTCCTGAATGATCACCTGCATGCTAGTTGGCTTTCTTCCAATGGAGCGCTGCAAACCATATTTTGTTTTCTGTGATCAAAACTATGCAAATGACCAGATGTTAGTTTTTTCTCATATCTTATAGACACCAGTCGGGGTTAAATTGACTTATTTTTTTCATTGCCATTATGTTTTTGGTTCTGATTTTTGGTGCAAGCCTGTATTTTCTCAGATTGTTTATTTCAAATGCACTATCAAATGAACTATTTGACCTTGTACACAATATATATTATTATTTTTCTATCATTTTTCTTTCCAACACAGGCAAGTAAAGTGACTCACTCGAGCTAACACAACTTATTAGTGTCAGAGAACTAGAAAGCATTCCTCATATTTCCAGTGCTCTTTGCCATATTTTACACAGCATTCTTAGTGTAAAATCCAATTAATCCGTACAGTTTATTGATCATTTACAGATGTCTTAATGTAATATCTCTCATATCAATTCCTTAGGAATTCTGCAATGGCCTCTGTGTTTTAATACTACTATATTAAAAACTTAGTAAGAGACCTCAAATGTATTTAAGATTGTTAATATCACTTGCCTTTGATTGAAATCTTCCATAAACAACATAGTTTTCTGGGTCTATTGGCCATAGGAAAACGAAGCCTTTGCTTGTGCAATGTAAAATAAGTTATCAGGTTGGAAAAGTGAATGAAGTAACCTGCACTAAGGCTTCTGCAAGCGCCACAAAGTGGACTGCATCAGATGCAATGGCCACTTCCAGTGTGTTTACACAAAAGGATGCTTAGAGGATGAAGAACTTGGCCTTCTTGATTTGGTCTCATGTCTCTAGCTTGTTTTTATTAGCATAAGAGGCTAATGAAAGTGGGTTTTTTCTCCTTCAGCAATAGACCCAAAAGACTAGGGAAATCACATAAGATTTCAAATTGGCATCCAGATGGATGCAATGTGGACAATTTTTAATGCAATCACCCTTTTTTTCAAAGTACCCCCATGTATATTTAATATATAGTGAATATTTTATCAGTGCTAAGACTCAGTTGTACTATTACTACTTAATTTACCTCGAGAATATTTTCAGCAATTTATGACTGAATTGAAAATGAAAATAAAGTATTTCTCGGTGATGACAAGTAGAATTCAGTCAAATTCAAGTCCAGAAGAAAAATGGCACTGCACCACAACCATAAACTTTTAGAGAAAGACAATTTTCAACAATATGATTTATGGTCATAACATTCTAGAATTCTGTCTTTTCCAACAAAGCTTTGCAATCATTTGAGGACTGCAAGCCTGGAATGCACATTAGTCTTTAAACATGGCATTGCCCACTTGCATGCCACTGTAAATAAAGGAGCCACTGCACAGCCTGACATGTGGGGCACCAAAGGGCAAGTTTCCTCAAAATTGATTAGCAGTCAGCAGCTGCAGGTGACTCAACACCTCTGACACTCCAGGCAGATCTAATTGCTTCTCTTCGAGAATAATATGCAGAGACTTTGAGCATGAAGATATTTTTTGGACTCTTAGGATTTCTGACTCTCCCAGTTCTCTTAAAGGAAAATAATTTAACAAAAACAATCTCATTACAATAAGTTGGCCATAGAGAAACAGATATATCCTACAACGTTGAGTTTTTTGAAAAAGCATGATATTAAATTGCATATACAGTATGATCTCAAATAGCTATTTACACACATAGTCAAAGCATAGATGGTAATAAATCAAAATGTTAGCCATAGCGTATCTTCAGGCAATGAAATTATGAGAAATTGTCATTTTCTTCTTTGCATCTTTCTGGGTTTTCAAATTTCTTTTGAGTTTTAGCATGTGCTACATTTTTGAGCAGCAAAAAAGGTACCCATATTAAAACGATCAGTTGGGAACATTTTTCCATAACTGTTACCCTGTATTTCCAGGGGTTGGTTAAAGATCAACTTCTTTAGGCTAACTAAAAAAAAAAAAAAGAGACAGAGAGAGAGAAATTTCCTTCTTTATATTTTTTCTGGTTTGAAGGTGCCACATGAACTCCTCTGAGGAATTCTTTTTACAGTTGTTAGTTCGGTGCAGTACAGTCCACAGGATCACCTGGCTTCTATCTCCAACCTGCTGAACCAGAATCTCTAGAGGTTAGACCCAGGAAAATGCAGCTAAGCAAGTGTCCCAGGTTATTCTAATGCACACCAAAGTTGAATTACTATCACAATAGTAGTCAAAGAAATCGTAGCTATTTTTATCATTGTGGCCACTATGGGTGAGGACTCCCTTCAGAATCACATTCATAGCTAAGAAGATATAAAGGCTCCCTTGGGAATCATCACTTATTTTTCCCCTTTTTCTGTATTTATGATCATGACTCACTGGGCCAAGAAATATAGATAGTTTATTCTCATTAGTTCAGGGAAGAAGATGAGTAGAGAGCCTTTTCCTTCCCCATACCTTAGTTGACTGGCTCTTTCTTCATATGCTCAGATCATGAAGCAATGTTCTATAATTTTCATCTATTCAAGCAAGCAAACAATTTCTTAGTACCTATTATGAGCCTGCTTGGTACTTTGCTAGTTATAGGAAATACAGCAGTGACTAAGAGATGGTACCTACCTCTTTTCGTTTCTGATTACTCCTGTTAATGAATTACCATAAACTTAGTAGCTTAAAACAACACACATTTCTTAAGTTGTGGAAGTGAGTATTCTGAAATGAGTCTCACTAGGCTAAAATCAAGGTGACATGCCAACAGAGCTATGTTTCCTTCTGGTGGCTCTAGGGGAAAATCAGTGTTCATGCCTTTTCCAGCTTCTAGAGGCAGTTTGCATTTCTTGGCTCAGGGCCTACTTTATTCATATTCAAGGCCCATAAAGCTGCATCCCTCTGACCCTTCTTCACCATCCTCACTGGCCTCTGACCATAGTCATGAAGGAGTCTTTGATTTTAAGGATGCATGTGATTAGACTGGGCCCATCAGGATAGTCAAGGATCATTCTTCTATTGTAAGGCCCTTACCCTTAATCACATCTACAAAGTCCCTTTAGCCATGTGAGGTAACATAGTCACAGTTTCCAGTGATTAGGATGTGAATATCTTTTGGGGGGCATTATTCTGCCTACCACACTACTCAAAGAAGTTCAGTTCTGGCAGAGAGAACAACATAAAAACAATCACAGAGCAATGTGCCACATCCCATAATAATGACCTCTGCAAATGCCCTTGCCAACATAAAAAAGGAGCAACGAATTCACCTTTGGGTTGGGAGAAGTCTGGGTAGGTTTACCAAAGGTGATGCCTGAGATGGGTTTTGAACGGTGATCAGGGAGAGAGAACAAGACAAGGAGTGAGATGCACTTAGATTTCAACTCCAGCTCTACCACTCATGAGCTCTATGATCATGGGCCAATTTCTTAACTCTTCTGAGCCCACTGTCCTCAGTTATGGAATGAATAATTCATTTCTCATAAGTTTGTTATATGTATGAACTAAGTAAATGGGGTGAAAGTGCTATGCAAGCTGCAATGTCCAAGTGAACGGAATGGGTTACATACATTAACATGGCTTCTAAAGAAGTAGGGTTTCTAGATATCTCAAATAAAAATACAGGGCAGCCAGTAAAATTTGAATTTCAAATAAACAAGTTAAATTTGTGGTATAAGTATGCTCCAGGCAATATTTGGGACATACTTATACTGAAAAGATATTCGCTGTTTATCTGAAATTCAAATTGAACTAAGCATCCCATATTTTATCTGGCAACTCTTTAAATGGGGTTGTAATCACTTTATGCTACTAAGAGAGCAATTGCTATGTATGCTTGGTCCTTTTTGAAAAAAACAAAACTATGGAAGTCTTTTTGTTCTACAAGAGAGAAGCTATTGAAATTGATGCCATGCAAGATTCAGGAGCACTGGCTTCAGAGTCAAAAGGTCATGAAGGTATCCCACAGCCCCCTGAAATGCCAGCAGAGCAAGTTCTTCCACTTCTCTGAGCTGGAAATAGTGTAGTGGAGAATGGATCATGGACTTTGGAATAAGACATCGCTGGGTTTCTAACACAGCTTATCCATTTAGAAACTTTGTGACCTTGGGTAAACAACTTCATCTCTGAGGCTTAATATCCCCGCCTATAAAATTGAGATAATCATAGAATCTACTTCATAGAGCTATTTTAAGGATTAAATGCAGTCATTCAGTTAGAGACTTTGCACAATGTGCATAGCAGTGCCTTAAGCTATCAATATAACAGAAAATACTAGAGAGCTTTATGTTCTTATGACAGAATCTGGACTGTAATTAACTTTCATTTTATAAACAATAACGTTCCTAGTATATCTGTGAGATATAAAGGCCTCATTATTCTTTCATTACATCAAGACTCATTGGGCCAGGCACTTGGAAGGGTCCTGAGGGGAAATAATAGGGCAACACAGAATCCTTACTGTCACAGAGCTCAGTTTTGATGGGCTATCAGATAAAAGAATGGTCGTAGTGAATATTGGAATTTGGCACCATTTTCACCCTCTTCTTTACTCTCCCCTGAATTGCAGGGACTGGAAGACTGGGAACTACATTTCCCAGATTCCCTTGCCAGAAGGGTTCAAGGTCCAGCTTAGGTTCTGCCAGTGTGAACCATAACTTGACATCTGTAAGGCAGAAGAGAAGCAGAAGCCACACTACCTTTTCTCTGCAGCAGCAGGCAGACAACTGGGCCTTAACATGTTTAAATTTAGTAGCAGTCTGTAGGCGTTTCCACAGAAGTAACTTACCTCAATGCTGCACAGCAATTGTGGCCATATTCAATAGTGCCTTCCTGTTTCCTGACCTGGGAGAAGGGCTAGAACGGTGTAGTGGGAGCAAGCAGCAACTTCTAGATTACTGGAAGCTAGAATAGAACCTGATATCTAGTAGTGGCTTCCTTGACATTCTTTCTTCCAGTTCTTCCAATTGATTTGTAAGCACTTAATTTCCTATGTTGAATCTCCTTCTTGAAATACTTGCAATGGTGTCCATTTTCCTGACCAACCCTGACTAATGTAACAAGCACCTGCAGTACCATACCATAAGCACAAGGTGATTCAGATACACATAATATGGACACCTAATAGAACCTTTAATAGAAACAAGGAAGCTTCTTTAGAATCAAAATATAACACATAAGAGGAACATTAACTATTCCTGCATGGCTGAATTCAGAGTGAAAGAAGAGTGGTAAACAATAAGGCTGGAGAAGTAAGGGAGGTAGATGGTGGTGAGATTGCAAAGGGCCTTGTAAACTATACTACCAGATGATGGTAGCACAAGTGGGATTGAAGGGATTTATGCAGAGGAATGATACAATCAGATTTGAGAAAAATCATTCTGCTTGTACTATATGGAGAATGGTCTGCACAGTTTAACAACAGAAGCAGGGAACCAGTTAAGACAGTATTGTGACAGACCAGATGAGAGAACACAGCCATGAAGATGTGGGACGTGGATAACTTCAAGATTTAGTTTTCTTTTAAAATTGACAAGATTTGGTGATAGATTAAAATGTGGTTGGTGAGGAAGATAAAAGAAGTATAGGATAACACCTGTTTCTGGCTTTAGGAACCAGATAGAGGTGTCATATACTGAAATGTACAAGTCTAATGAAGTACTCAGTTTAGGGGGAGAAAACAGATTTGACTATTAAACATAAAAAGAGAAGCACTTTTATTTTGGCCTTGCCATGTGGCTTCTGGGATTGAACCCATGTCCCCCTGCAGTGGAAGCGCTGAATTTTAACCACTGGACTGCCAGGGAAGTCCCAAGAGAAGCACTTTTGAAGTGTCCAATTAGAGATAGACAGAGAGCAGTTGGATACAGAGGCCTAGAATTCTAAGAGAGGCATCTAAGAGGTTGGGTATCTAAATTCAGGAGCCATCGCTATTTAGATAGTAAATGAAATACATTGGAATATATGAGATAACTTAGAGAAGATTTGTAAAGTAAGAATAAAAAGATGGCTTAGTACAGATGTCTGAGGAACTTCAAATTTAGAGGTTTCAAAAAAGTATGGTAAACTGAACTTAAAGCTATAGAGGTATCAGGTATAATAAGTTCTTAAAAGAGAGCCACTGGATTTATCAACATGTGTGTCATTGATCATTTTAACACAAACCTTTCTTGGTAAAGTGATGAAGGTAGAAGACAGACTACAGCAAGCTGAAGAAAACAGAGGAAGGGAGGGAACAGAGTCAGCAAGTGTAGAAAACTCTGAAGAAATCTGAAACAAATCATAATAAAAAGGACCATAGCTAAAGGAGGTCATGGAGTGAAGGGTGATTTTTACAAATTGAGTTTAAATGCTGAGTTGGGGCCAGTAGTGAGGTTGAAGATAGAAGAGAGATATAGGATGACTGAATAATCATCCCAAGAAGTGAGGAGGGAGTGGAATCTAGAACTTTGGTGAAAGATTAGCCTCAGACTGGGTAAGAACTTTAAGGATTCATGCAAATGTAGCTGTCTCTTGGCGAGGTAACAGAATACTGGGGAAATTACCTCTGAATAGCCTATCCTTACTGAGAACTAGCAGGCCACTGAATCTGTTGAGAGTAAGGAGAGAGGTGGCACTGTTTTGAGAGTAGAATCAGTTTGAATTAGCCACACTTTCGAATTTGTCTAAGGATAAATACCCCATCAGAAAAATGAAAGGACTGATGGGAAATGTTGAAGGCCCAACATCTAGACCATCTGACAGTCCAGAAGCTGAATCCTAGCAATTCCTCTTATTACTGTATGACCACCAGCATGCTAGCTGACTTGTATGAGTCTGTTTCTTTGTCTGTAAAATTAATGATATCCATCTCACAAATATTAAATTAGATTAATAAATGATGTAATGGATATCTGTGCTTGTGTCCTCCCAATATCTCCTCTTCCCCTTCTTATAACAGAACACTTCTTTACCATTGGGAATACATTTCATAAAATTTGAGAACAACTTAACCTATCCACCTGTAGACACATGATCCAGGCCTGGCCAATAAGAATACTGACACCCCACCAATACCAAGACCACAGTGATTGATTCAGAAATCTACGTCTGTCTATCTCTAATCCAAGCAGAGCCAACCATTTTTCTTTGAGATTCTTATTTATAAGAAGCTATATGGCAATATACACACAAAGTTTCTAGAGGTCATCTTTGCCACCGTATTTGCCAATAATAGGTTCAACCTTCCCTGATACTGAAAGTAACAGAGTAGAAAACTCACCTGTGAAGTGGAAAAAGGTACAAATCTGTTTCTTTCATTTGAACATGCTGATAAAGCCATGCTTACAGAAAGATCTGCTTCTGGGCTTTTCAACTTCATGATCCAAGTAAGTTCTTTTATTTTTTTTTCTTACTGTAACTGGGGTTATTTTTCTGTCACAAACTAAAGAACCCCAACTACATGACAATATAAAGTGCTTAGATGTTGTGTCTGGGACAAAGGGTGGAAGAACTACAGGTATTATTGTTATTACTGGAGTACTAATGCTAATAGTATAAAAAACCAAAATTTTTGCTGGGTTCTTTTTCATATTGCCACAGAGAAAAGAGACAAAGTCCCTAGAACAATGCAAAGAAGGTACAGAGAAGGGGCTGAACATGTCTCCCTGATGTTCTGGCTAGATTTCAATTACACTGGAAGATGTGAGTCATTTTGTTGGTGGGAAGTATACAAAGATACACTATTTATGGAGGAAAAAAACCCTTACAGGCTATAGTGACCCTTAAATAAACCAATATAATGAGCATAAATTAAAGAAAGACTACATTTGATATGGTCAGACAAATGTCAAGGTTAAAAAAAGATAACTGAAACAGACAATGTCCCATGAGTAAATAGGAAACTCAACCAGTACTGGTGAAGGTTGATTGGCACAATATGAATTATCCCAGAGAGAGGCTAAATACAATAGTAAAATGGGGCAGCAGGAGTGCCAAAAGCTCTGAATAGGAAGGAAGCAGGTCATCTGGAAGACAGTATCAAAGAGAAATAACTGATGGAGCACTGGGTCTATGTATGCTTGCTATTTATCAACATTGGTCTTGGCAGGATCCAGGTGCAAGCTGAGTCAGTAATAAAAGCCTAATAGCTGCTTGAAGCTCTCCCAAAACATTATAGAGCTCACACTGTTAGCTCCCTCCCATTGGATGGTTGTCATTACAATGATTTTTATAGTTTGTCCATTCTCAATTCACCTAAGAAACCCATGAAGAATTAGAACATTGCTTCACTCTTACAGCAACTAAACTGAGTCAGGATGACTGCTGATTAGTAGGATACTGGAATTTCTCTACATTCACCACACTATTTTTCCTATCAAATTTTTTTCTTTTGAATGCTTGGATCCTATTGGTTCCATTTCAGCAATGAGTAATCCTCAAGAAACTTATTTTGTCTTTATTTGGTAATTTGTTAGATTGTTCTAGATCTGTTTTGAGCTAAAATCAAGATGTTGAACTAAAAAGTTCCTAAAAACCACCTAGGGTCAGTTACGTGCATGTTCCAGTGCAGGACAGGAAACCAGGAACTCAGTCCTAAAGAGAGTCACTCCCTTTTATCTCTATTAATAAAGAGATCCTGAGTTTGACAATACTATAAAAGCACTGGTGCATCAGCCAGAATCCATCCACCTCAATCTCCTCTTGTATGATGCTAATCCCTTACGAACACTGTCGTTGATATTCTCAAAAAACATCTGCCCAGTTCCTAAATGGGAAGGGAACTAGGGTGCACCTAAGTACACCTGTCTTTACTCCAAAAATGCTTCTTAGTGAATATGGAAGACAGCACCAGCTATAAGTTCTCCTCATTCTCTTTCAGATTTAAGAGAAGTTCATTGTATGCCTAGTGATATGTGGCAAGTGCTTTAATAATAAAGTAACTAATATTTATTGAGTGCTTATGATGTGCCTTTGTGCTGAATGATGTTTTGAAGAGATTATTTCACTTAATTCACATTAAAAAGCCTCCTGAAAAGGTACTATAATAATCCTGAGGGTTGTTTTTCCTTTCCAGAAAATGAGGTCCATAATGGGTACCTAATGGTTAGTACTGGTAGATCCAGGATTATCTAAAATAAGAGGCTTGCTTCTTTTCAATGCATCACACTACCTACTTAGAAACTTCTGTGATATTCTAATATGCATGTCAGAGAATGTTCCAGGACTCAGGGGGAATAAGTCATATCCAATAAACATGTCATGATACTGCGTGAGTCCCTCTCATCTCCAGACCCCTTACCCACTCCACAACTGAGAAAGTGAGAACCCCTAATCGCCACAACGAGTACCTTGGTTCTACCACCAGAGTCCTATCAACATAATTCATTCCTGGATTTTTACAATAATATTTTTTTAACATCTTTACTGGAGTATAATTGCTTTACAATGGTGTGTTAGTTTCTGCTTTATAACAAAGTGAATCAGTTATACATATACGTATGTTCCCATATCTTTTCCCTCTTGCGTCTCGCTCCCTCCCACCTTCACTATCCCACCACTCTAGGTGGTCACAAAGCACCGAGCTGATCTCCCTGTGCCATGCGGCGGCTTCCCACTAGCTATCTATTTTATGTTTGGTAGTGTATATATGTTCATGACACTCTCTCACTTTGTCACAGCTTACCCTTCCCCCTCCCCATATCCTCAAGTCCATTCTCTAGTAGGTCTGTGTCTTTATTCCCGTCTAACCCCTAGGTTCTTCATGACCTTTTCTTCCCCTTAGATTCCATATATATGTGTTAGCATATGGTATTTGTTCTTCTCTTTCTGACTTACTTCACTCTGTATGACAGACTCTAGGTCCATCCACCTCACTACAAATAACTCAATTTCCTTTCTTTTTATGGCTGAGTAATATTCCATTGTATATATGTGCCACATCTTCTTTATTCCATTCATGTGTTGATGGACACTTAGGTTGCTTCCATGTCCTGGCTATTGTAAATAGAGCTGCAATGAACATTTTGGTACATGACTCTTTTTGAATTATGGTTTTCTCAGGGTATATGCCCAGTAGTGGGACTGCTGGGTCGTATGGTAGTTCTATTTGTAGTTTTTTAAAGAACTTCCATATTGTTTTCCATAGTGGCTGTATCAATTTACATTCCCACCAGCACTGCAAGAATGTTCCCTCTTCTCCACACCCTCTCCAGCATTTATTGTTTCTAGATTATTTGATGATGGCCATTCTGACCAGTGTGAGATGATACGGGATGCAGCAAAAGCAGTTCTAAGAGGGAACGTTATAGCAATACAATCCTACCTTAAGAAACAGGAAACATCTCAAATAAACAACCTAACCTTACACCTAAAGCAATCAGAGAAAGAAGAACAAAAAACCCCCAAAGTTAGCAGAAGGAAAGAAATCATAAAGATCAGATCAGAAATAAATGAAAAAGAAATGAAGGAAACGATAGCAAAGATCAATAAAACTAAAAGCTGCTTCTTTAAGATAAACAAAATTGATAAACCATTAGCGAGACTCATCAAGAAAAAAAGGGAGAAGACTCAAATCAATAGAATTAGAAATGAAAAAGGAGAATTAAAAACTGACACTGCAGAAATACAAAAGATCATGAGAGATTACTATAAGCAACCCTATGCCAATAAAATGGACAACCTGGAAGAAATGGACAAATTCTTAGAAATGCACAACCTGCCAAGACTGACTCAGGAAGAAATAGAAAATATGAACAGACTAATCACAAGCACTGAAATTGAAACTGTGATTAAAAATCTTCCAACAAACAAAAACCCAGGACCAGATGGCTTCACAGGTGAATTCTATCAAACATTTAGAGAAGAGCTAACACCTATCCTTCTCAAACTCTTCCAAAATATAGCAGGGGGAGGAACACTCCCAAACTCATTCTACGAGGCCACAATCACCCTGATACCAAAACCAGACAAGGATGTCACAAAGAAAGAAAACTACAGGCCAATATCACTGATGAACATAGATGCAAAACTCCTCAACAAAATACTAGCAAACAGAATCCAACAGCACATTAAAAGGATCATACACCATGATCAAGTGGGGTTTATTCCAGGAATGCAGGGATTCTTCAATATATGCAAATCAATCAACGTGATACACCATATTAACAAATTGAAGGAGAAAAACCATATGGTCATCTCAATAGATGCAGAGAAAGCTTTCGACAAAATTCAACACCCATTTATGATAAAAACCCTGCAGAAAGTAGGCATAGAGGGAACTTTCCTCAACATAATAAAGGGCATATGTGCAATAATCTTATCATTGATCTTTCTGTCCCTTTTCTCTTGTAGATCAAATTCATCAAGTTCATACTTCTAAATTAATCTCTCTGAAATAACACTTTGCTTACTCTGATAATACTGAAGGCCAAGCTCCTTAGCATAATGTAAACCCAGGATTGAATTCATCTCTAAACAGAGAAATCCAAAATTAAAGCAGTTTAAACAAAGAAAGAAGTTTACTCCTCTCTTACATAAAATAAATCCAGAGTTAAACTGTCCAGGAACAGTGTGGTGACTTCAGAAATTTTACCAGGACCCAAGAACTTTCCAATTTACCATGTGCTATCAATAGAGTATGGGTCATGTTCTCATGGTCCAAGATAGCTGCCATACCTACAGCCATCATACCCAAGTTTAGCACTGCAAGAAGGAAAGGAGAAAAACAGTATCCCCTCCCATTTAAAGAGGCTTTAAAGAAGTACCACACAACACTTCCATCTCAATGGCAAAAATTTAGTCACACGGTCACATCAAGCTGAAAGACTGGCTTGCGTATGTAGTATTTTAGCTGAGGAGTGGTTTGCCCTGATATAAATCAAGATTTTTATTATTGATGAATAAGTTACAGATAATGGGAGACAACTAGTAGTCTCTATTCAACTTTTATGGTACTCTTAATGACTAGTCCTTGCCCATCAGTTCAAGTCAGATCTTAGAATTTGGGAAAGCAGTTTCTAAAATACTCAAAGTTCTTAGGATTACTGATACTAAGATGTTACAAGGGACAATGTTCAAACTAGATATGCAACTCTTGATACCAACATTCTAACACTGCAAAAGTCAATAATTCCCATGAGGACAAAAAGGGAGGAGTAAACAAAGAGGAACACAGAGCTGCACATGGAGCCCCCCGAAGGCTGCCCTCTAATGAGTTGAGCTTGTAAGAACACAACAGATGGAATGAGTGATCCATAACTTAAAGGAGAACCAGAAAAGTAGTCCAAACCTGTTATATTACTGATCAAAGACTGTATTTAAATTTATATTCAGGGAAATAGAAAGAATGCATTACATTTCTACTGAAAGCTTTCTCAAATTCTATCCTGTTTCTGTTATCTCAACAAAAAAGTATCTTCAGACAGGAAACAAAAGGAAAAACTTTATTTAAGAGGGGGGTTTGGGGGCTTCCCTGGTGGCACAGTGGTTGAGAGTCTGCCTGCCGATGCAAGAGACATGGGTTCGTGCCCCAGTCCAGGAAAATCCCACATGCCACAGAGCAGCTGGGCCCGTGAGCCATGGCCACTGAGCCTGCGTGTCTGGAGCCTGTGCTCCACAATGGGAGAGACCACAACAGTGAGAGGCCTGCATACCACAAAAATAAAAAAAAAATTTTTAATTACAAAAAGAGGGGGGTTAAAGGCCAAACAAAGCGAAGAGTTATAAGAGAAAAACCTAAGGTGGTTTAATGATCTCCAGTTTAAAAAGGTATCTGGATTATGGTGCCTTAGAGAATTCCTTGCAACTTTCTGTAACTCAGGAGTTCCTTGGATTCTTTCCCCTTCTTTTTCATGGGCTCCATCCTTCACTATCATATATCTGTCCACAGCTTTACTCTGGCTTATTTTTGCTACCACAGATCCCCAGATGGAACTCAAGTCATCATCAACTAGACATTATAGATTTGCTATCATCTAGCAAAGAGGAGTGGTTTGAGAAACATTCATATTTGCTAGTAAACCTGCAAGTCTCAATCCTGCCCCACCATTTGTAACTTGGCCCAGAGCCTCAAGATGTGTACATGAGTGAGGGATCTGCAGCCAGAACCATGATGTGCCTTTGGATGTTAAACATCTTAGAGTGGGAGATAGGGTGGGATGAGCATCATAAGGAAAAACAAAGAAATGAAACACCAAAGGGCTTTTTGTTAGTGTGACTAACTCAGCACTCTGAGCCTGAGGTTCAGCCAAAAAGTGTCGAATCGGAATGAGATTCTTGCTGGGTAGAGTAACCTTGGTTGTAGGTTTTTCTCCTTCATCACTTTAAATATGTCCTGCCCCTCCCTTCTGGCTTGCAGAGTTTCTGCTGAAAGTTCAGGTGTTAACCTTATGGGGATTCCCTTGTATGTTATTTGTTGCTTTTCCCTTGCTTTTAATATTTTTTCTTTGTATTTAATTTTTGATAGTTTGATTAGTATGTGTCTTGGCATGTTTCTGCTTGGATTTATCCTGGATGGGATTCTCTGTGCTTCCTGGACTTGACTATTTCCTTGCCCATGTTAGGGAAGTTTTCATCTGTAATTTTTCAAATATTTTCACAGTCTCCTTCTTTTCTCTTCTTCTTCTAGGATCCCTATAATTCGAATGTTGGTGCATTTAATGTTTTTCCAGAGGTCTCTGAGACTGTCCTCAATTCTTCTCATTCTTTCTTCTTTTTTTTTTTTTTTTTTTTTGCGGTATGCGGGCCTCCCACTGCTGTGGCCTCTCCCGTTGCGGAGCACAGGCTCCGGACGCGCAGGCCCAGCGGCCATGGCTCACGGGCCCAGCCGCTCCGCGGCATGTGGGATCCTCCCAGACCGGGGCACGAACCCGCATCCCCTGCATCGGCAGGCGGACTCTCAACCACTGCGCCACCAGGGAAGCCCTCATTCTTTCTTCTTTATTCTGGTCTGCAGTAGTTATTTCCACTGTTTTATCTTCCTGATCACTTATCCGTTCTTCTGCCTCAGTTATTCTGCTATTGATCCCTTCGAGAGAATTTTTAATTTCATTTATTGTGTTGTTCATAATTGTTTGTTTGCTCTTTAGTTCTTCTAGGTCCTTGTTAAACATTTCTTGTATTTTCTCCATTCTATTTACAAGATTTTGGATCATCTTTACTATCCTTACCCTGAATTCTTTTTTCAGGTAGACTGCCTATTTCCTCTTCATTTGTTAGGTCTGGTGGGTGTTTGCCTTGCTTCTTCAACTGCTGTGTGTTTTTCTGTCTTCTCATTTTGTTTAACTTACTGTGTTTGGGGTCTCCTTTTTGCAGGCTGCTGGTTCATAGTTCCCGTTGTTTATGGTGTCTGACCCCAGTGGGCAAGGTTGGTTCAGTGGGTTGTGTAGGCTTCTGGTGGAGGGGACTAGTGCCTGTATTCTGGTGGATGAGTCTGCATTTTCTGTTTCGGGTGGGCAGGACCATGTCCAGTGGTGTGTTTTGGAGTGCCTGTGAACTTAGTATGATTTTAGGCAGCCTCTCTGCTAATGGGTGGGGTTGTGTTCCTGTCTTGCTAGTTGTTTGGCATGTGGTGGCCAGCACTGGAGCTTGCTGGTCATTGAGTGGAACTGGGTCTTAGCGTTGAGATGGAGATCTCTGGGAGAGCTGTCAGCAATTGATATTATATGGGGCCAGGAGGTCTCTGTTGGTCCAATGTCCTGAACTCAGTGCTCCCACCTCAGCGGCTCAGGCCTGACACCCAGCTAGAGTACCAAGACCCTTTTGGGAAGTCTGAGGTCTTCTGCCAGCATTCAGTAGGTGTTCTGTAGGAGTTGTTCCACATGTAGATGTATTTTTTATATATTTGTGGGGAGGAAGGTGATATCCACATCTTACTCCTTTGCCATCTTGAAGATCCCTATGTAGTACAGTTTATTAAATGTAATACATTTTAAACAGTAATTCATATAATGAACTTACTTTTTGATTCAAAGTGGGGGCACAGCAATATCTGTTTCAGTAAATAATTTGGCAATGATATGAACTGCAATATAAGTCAAATTCTGATTAAATACAAGTGAAGCCTGGAATTTGTATTTTAACACACTTTGCAGGCCATTCTAATATGTAACGAGGGTCACCTACCACTCAACCAGGTTAGTGATACTATATCATCCTATCTGTTCTGGATCTGTAGGAATTTACAAATGAAAATTACAATTTGTGTAGCCTATGAAGCTCTCAGTTTCAGGGGCACACACACCAGGCATTTTATTTTATCCCCCAAACATTACCTTTATACTTTATAGCTATTGTATACTTTTATTTTCTAGCTCATCAATTGGGTGAATTTGAATGGTTAACAGTGGACCAGGGAAGAGTAAGAATGGCTGGCCTATGGAACCAGGAAATCCAGCTATATGTGCTAGGAACTAGGGAGAGGGTTTTAGTAGGGTCAAATACTTAAACTATCTACTATGTGCAAGGCACTAGGTATGTACAGTAGAAAATGCACTGGACATGGAATTAGAAGTTCTGGGCTGAAATCTAAATTCCTATACTGACTTGCTCTGAAATAATGGGTATAATAGTGTGATTAAGAGATGCATCTGGAATAGACTGCTTAAAGTTCAAATGCTGACTTTATAAATTACTACTTTGGTGAGTTGCAAGACTACTAGGTGTCTCAATTGCTGACTTTATAAATTACTACTTTGGTGAGTTGCAAGACTGCTAGGTGTCTCAATTGCTCCATCTCTAAAATGGAATGAGATGATAGTAGTACCTATTTTCTACAACTGTGATGAAGATTAGATGAGGCAACATGCATAAAACAGATCAATGTTTAGTACATTCTGATCAGTCTTAGCTCTAATTATTACTGCCATTTATTTAAAATCAGAATAAGATCTTCCCTATTCCTAGATTGTTGTCAGGATTAAATGATTTGATGTTTATTCATTCACTGGTCAATATCCATTATGTATATACTATATGGAGGGCATCATTCAAAACATAGTATTGGACTTCCCAGGTGGCACAGTGGTTAAGAATCCACCTGCCAATGCAGGGGACATGAGTTTGATCCCTGGTCGGGGAAGATCCCACATGCCGTGGAGCAACTAAGCCTGTGCATCACAACTACTGAAGCCTGCGCGCCTAGAGCCCCTCCTCTGCAATAAGAGAAGCCACAGCAATGAGAAGCCCACACACCACAATGAAGAGTAGCCCCCGCTTGCAGCAACTAGATAAAGCCCACGCACAGCAATGAAGACACAATGCAGCCAAAAAAAAAAAAAAAAGAGGGACACAGTATTGCTCTATGAAGATGATGCAGAAATCCCCTCAAGAAGCATATAACCTGGTAAGGGATATAAGACAAGTACATAAAATAGACTAGTAAAATGCATGGTAGAAAGTGACCATATGCTGAAACAGGTATAGGTAACATACTTTGACAGTTCAGGTAAAGAAATCATCACTTCCCACTAGAGCCATCGATAGGAGCTGGATGGATGTGCTAACATTTACTTCAGGGCCTAAAGGGATACTAGAATTTGGAGATGAAAAATCTGGAGGGAAAGACACAGCCATTTCTGGTGGTCAGGCAGTGTGAAGAAAAGTATGAAGGTTGTTAATAAGACTAGCGTGTACATAAAACCATCATCAATGGCAAACCGTTCATCACTGCATTTCAAGTCTTGAATCTCTTGGCTCTCACAGAAGGACACTCATATACATGAGTGCTTTCTAAGACAAATAGGGAACCAGGGAATCTCGCACGGTGATTTTTGCAAGAGAGCTTAGGCTTCTTGTTCATGTAGCACACTCAAATAGTAACAGTATACCGTCAATCCAGACCTAACCCAGTTTGCCTTTGTTAACTGGGCCAATTCCCACAGTAGAGAATGGGGTGAAAATCTGCTGACCTGCATGATACCCGTGACCCACTCTCGCCCGTGAAAGGATGGGCATCCGTTTTCAGTATTCCTAGCTCACGTTCTAGAGCAGAGGAAAACTGCAGCCACTGTATTTCTTGGCAAGCTGCTTGAATAAAAATAGCGATCTGCTGATTAAGTATTCACTATATATTTGCAGTCATTCCCCAGCTGGGAAAATAGAACTTTCCCCCTAATCTCTCCCCTTTTGAATGTTTAAATTAGCCCTTCTACCATACCTCTTCCATAAAAAAAGATAAATAACTTTTCTGAATTGGTATTTTTAAAATACACTCTACTTATATTTTTTAAATTTGTTATCTGTTCCAACCGTTCTTAACTGTTAATCCTAAAATATGTTTCTTTTGGAGATAAAAGAAGGCCTCCATGTATGTCTTTGAATCTACACATCAAATTGGGGTTTTTTTTAATTAAAGAAAATGAATCTGAGCCCATGACATCATTTAATAAATGCATTCTGGAACCAATGAATTTACAACTAGGGATATTTCAGAGAGCAAGTATAATATTTTATTCATTCAAATACTTGTAGGCCCTGTTCTAAGCACTGTGCATGTATTAAATCCCTTAATCCTAAAAGCAACCCTGTGAGATTGGTGTTATTGTTTTCCACATTTTGTGGTTAAGGAAACGTAAGCACAGAGAGATTACATAACTTGTCCAAGGTCACTCAGCCAGAGTGTAAAGGAGATGTAGGAGTCACACCCAGGCAGTCTGTGTGCAGGGGCCATCCTCTTAAACATTATACTATACTACTACTCTGTACAGATGATGATTTTAAGGACGGATATATGTTCACATCAGAAAAAAAACATTCAACTCCAAACAAGACTATCATTTCAGGTTTTCGAATTTTTTTCTCTTGTCCTAATTTGTGACAAAACCACTGACCTTTCTGTTTAGTGATAATATCAGGCCCCATAGGAGAGATCTGAAATGCTCTGGCCTCCATATGACAGTACTATTAACACACTCTAGGGTAATATCATCCCCCAAACTGATAACAATATTGTAGCTCAGGATGGGGTTGCTGCACAGATTCAATGAGATAGCACAAGTGGACGTTCTTGCCACAGAGAAGGCAATTCATTCCCAGTAGCTGAATCAAAAGGGATAGTAATGCATGGTTTTCTTAGTCCCTTCCATCAAAAGATATTCTTAAATTGCCCTCCCAAAAGGCCTTCATTTACCCAATTTATATTTGGAGGCAATATGTTAAGGTCCCTTTTAATCATAATGATGGATCCTGGATATACTAAACTCATAAAATTAAAAATATTTCATTTTGTTAATCAGTGAACATTTTTATGACTATGGCATAGAAAGGAAGTTTAATCTAGTACTTAAGAGCATGGACTCCAAAACTAAATGGCCTGGGTTCAAATCCAAGTTGTATATACTAACTGTGTGATTTGACCCAAGTGCCTCAATTGCCTTGTCTGTAAAATGGGGCTGATAACAGCACCATCTTCACTGGTTCATCATGAAAATTAAGTGTAGTGATTTTTTAACTTCTTATTGGAGTATAGTTGCTTTACAATGTCGTGTTAGTTTCTGCTGCACAGCAAAGTGAATCAGTGATACAAATACATATATCCACTCTTTTTTTAGATTCTTTTCCCATACAGGCTGTTACAGAGTACTGAGTAGAGCTCCCTGTGTTATAGAGTAGGTTTTTATTTGTTATCTTTTTTTTTTCAACGTGGACCATTTTTTAAAAAATCTTTATTGAATTTGTTACAATACTGCTTATGTTTTGTGTTTTAGTTTTTTGGCCGTGACACATGTGGGACCTTAGCTCCCTGACCAGGGATCAAACCTGCACCCCCTGCACTGGAAGGCGAAGTCTTAACCAGTGGACCACCAGGGAAGTCCCTAGTTATCTATTTTATATATAGTAGTGTGGATATGTCAATCCCAATCTCCCTATTCATCCCACCCCCCACCTTTCTCCCCCTGGTAATAATAAGTTTGTTTAAGCGTAGTGATTCATGTGGAATGCTCAGACCACTGCCTGGTAAATGGTAACTGATAAATTATATATATATATATATATATATATATATATATATATAGTTTCTATTACTCTAAATAGATGCAAAAAACATGGGTCTATAAAACATCTAAGCACACGGTCTATTCAAAGAAAACTTCGTTATATGCTGGTATATGCCTGGCTAAGTGCTAAGTACACAGACTTAAAGAACAATGCAAAAGAGAGGAGCTTTAAGATGGCAGAAGAGTAAGATGTGGAGATCACCTTCCTTCCCACAAATACATCAGAAATACATCTACATGTGGAACAACTCCCACAGAACACCTACTGAGTGCTGGCAGAAGACCTCAGAACTCCCAAAAGGAAAGAAACTCCCCATGTACCTGGGTAGGGCAAAAGAAAAAAGAATAAACAGAGAAAAGAATAGGGACGGGACCTGCACCAGTGGGAGGAAGCCATGAAGGAGGAAAGGTTTCCACACACTAGGAAGCCCCTTCGCGGGCGGAGACTGCAGGTGGCGGAGGGGGTAAGCTTCGGAGCCGTGGAGGAGAGCGCAGCAACAGGGGTGCGGAGGGCAAAGCGGAGAGATTCCCGCACAGAGGATCGGTGCAGATCAGCACTCACCAGCCCAAGAGGCTTGTCTGCTCGCCCGCCGGGGCGGGCGGGGCTGGGAGCTGAGGCTCAGGCTTTGGTTGGAGTGCAGGGAGAGGACTGGGGTTGGAGGCGTGAACACAGCCTGAAGGAGCTAGTGTGCCACGGCTAGCCAGGAGGGAGTCCGTGGAAAAGTCTGGAGCTGCCTAAGAGGCAAGAGACTTTTTCTTCCCTCTGTTTCCTGGTGCGCGAGCAGAGGGGATTAACAGCGCTGCTTAAAGGAGCTCCAGAGACGGGCGCAAGCCGCGGCTAACAGCGCGGACCCCAGAGACGGGCATGAGACACTAAGGCTGCTGCTGCCACCACCAAGAAGCCTGTGTGTGAGCACACGTCACTATCCACACCTCCCCTCCCGGGAGCCTGTGCAGCCCGCTACTGCCAGGGTCCCGTGATCCAGGGACAACTTCCCCAGGACAACGCACGGCGCGCCCCAAGCTGGTGCAATGTCACGCCAGCCTCTGCCACGGAAGGCTCGCCCCGCCTCCGTACCCCTCCCTCCCCCCGGCCTGAGTGAGCCAGAGCCCCCAAAGCAGCAGCTCCTTTAACCCCGTCCTGTCTGAGCGAAGAACAGACGCTCTCAGGAGACCTACACGCAGAGGCGGGGTCAAATCCAAAGCTGAGCCCCGGGAGCTGTGAGAACAAAGAAGAGAAAGGGAAATCTCTCCCAGCAGCCTCAGGAGCAGCGGATTAAATCTCCACAATCAACTGGATGTACCCTGCATCGGTGGAACACCTGAATAGACAACAAATCATCCCAAATTGAGGCAGTGGACGTTGGGAGGAACAATATATATATATTTTTTCCCCTTTTTCTCTTTTTGTGAGTGTGTATGTGTATGCTTCTGTGTCTGACTTTGTCTCTATAGCTTTGTTTTTACCATCTGTGCTAGGGTTTTGTCTGTTTTTTTTTTTCTAGTACACTTTTTAGTGCTTGTTATCACTGGTGGATTTGTTGTTTGGTTTGGTTGCTCTCTACATTCTTTCCTTCTTTTTTTATTACCTTTAACTTTTTTAATTTTTAATAATTACTTCTTATTTTAATACATTTTTATTTTATTTTACTTTTTCCTTTCTTTCCTTTTTTCCCCCTTTTATTCTGAGCCGTGTGGATGACAGGGTCCTGCTGCTCTGACCAGGCATCAGGGCTGTGCCTCTGACATGGGAGAGGCAAGTTCAGGATATTGGTCCACAAGAGACCTCCCAGCTCCACCTAATATCAAATAGCGAAAATCTCCCAGAGATCTCCATCTCAACACCAACACCCAGCTTCACTCAACGACCAGCAAGCTCCAGTGCTGAACACCCTGTGCCAAACAACTAGTAAGACAGGAAGACAACCCCACCCATTAGCAGAGAGGCTGCCTAAAATCATAATAATGTCACAGACACCCCAAAACACACCAACAGACACGGACCTGCCCAGCAGAAAAAGAAGATCCAGCTTCATCCACCAGAACACAGGCACTAGTCCCCTCCACCAGGAAGCCTACACAACCCACTGAACCAAACTTAGCCACTGGGGGCAGACACTAAAAACAACAGGAGCCACGAACCTGCAGTGGCAAAAAGGAGACCCCAAACACAGTAAGATAAGCAAAATAAGAAGACAGAAAAACACACAGCAGATGAAGGAGCAAGGTAAAAACCCACCAGACCTAACAAATGAAGAGGAAATAGGCAGTCTACCTGAAAAAGAATTCAGCGTAAGGATAGTAAAGATGATCCAAAATCTTGGAAATAGAATGGAGAAAATACAAGAAACGTTTAACAAGGACCTAGAAGAACTAAAGAGCAAACAAACAATGATGAACAACACTATAAATGAAATTAAAACTTCTCTAGAAGGAATCAATAGCAGAATAACTGAGGCAGAAGAATGCATAAGTGAACTGGAAGATAAAATAGTGGAAATGACTACTGCAGAGCAGAATAAAGAAAAAAGAATGAAAAGAATTGAGGACAGTCTCAGAGACCTCTGGGACAACATTAAATGTACCAACATTCGAATTATAGGGGTCCCAGAAGAAGAAGAGAAAAAGAAAGGGACTGAGAAAATATTTGAAGAGATTAGAGTTGAAAACTTCCCTAATATGGGAAAAGAAATAGTTAATCCATTCAAGGAAGCACAGAGAGTCCCATACAGGATAAATCCAAGGAGACACATGCCACAACACATATTAATCAAACGATCAAAAATTAAACACAAAGAAAACATATTAAAAGCAGCAAGGGAAAAACAACAAATAACACACAAGGGAATCCCCATAAGGTTAACAGCTGATCTTTCAGCAGAAACTCTGCAAGCCAGAAGGGAGTGGCAGGACATATTTAAAGTGATGAAGGAGAAAAACCTACAACCAAGATTACAATGGGGGCTGCTAGAGTTTGTAGCTGAGGATGATGAAACATTCTTGTGCTCTGTTCTAGAGTGAAAAGGATGTGTTAATCCAAGCAATATAGAAGGAAAGAGAAAAGACAGAACTCAATTGTAGAAACAGTGATTTTTTTTTATAAGATCGTGGATAACTATACCTGCACCTCTTGCAATATTTGGTAAAGCCTGATACGCACACACAGTTGCCGTGTGCATGTGTGTTTTCTTGGTTCATTTTGGAGAAGTTATGGAAAGGGCTGAATCCCACATCCAGGATGATTTGTCACAGAATGGGGACAACACATATAGGACAATGCCACAATCCCTGGTTTGAATTAATTCAGTGGAAACATGATATCAAAGCCACAGTTGACCAAGGAAGGTCCCATGAGTTTGTAGGGCTATCAGGAGAGTATTTTGGACTTTGTAAAATCAGTGGAATTTTTCTCTGTTTACTCCTCACAACAACACTTGGAGTTGGTTATAAGTTTTATGGATGAGGACACTGATGCAAAGAGAAGTTAAACAACTTGCCCAATTTTATCTAATTCATCATTCAACCTCCACATCTTACAGTTGAGGAAAATGACAGCCAGAGAAATTAAGACAACTAGTGTGTGCCAGTTGAGTTAGTTCCAAACATTTACCACTGCACCACCCTTCATCCTCTTCAAGAAAAGACTTGTAATCATTACTGACTCCGTGAAAAACAAAAGTTGGGGGGTCAGTACTGAACACTATGAAATGCATGAGACTGGTAGTAGGCTGCTTAAAAAAGACAGGAGAAAAAGGAACAAGAGGGAAACAACCTTCATTTCTAGCTCAGAGAACTTTCCCAAACACACAGCTGGCTAAACTAGAGAGAAGTTCAAAAATATGTAAAATATATACTTCTTCACTGCTTGCCAAGAAGAAATCCACATAACCAGAAGTGTCCAAGGTAACCAGCCAATCAGACAACCCCACTTATATTTTTATTTATTTTGGGCCAGATACATACACGTGAGCACACGCACAAAGTCGTCTCTTAAAACTCAAGTAAGGTGATATGTTCTTGGATTTAACAAAGCCTACAATTGCCTGCTGGGTTTGTATGTGAGAAACTGTGCCTCGTTAGCTCACCTCAGAGACTCCTTCATGAATTATGAGGACGTGTTTCTTGTGGTATTAGAGCAATAAAGCCATTGCTTCCAGATGAAATATACAGTGTGGACTGGTGTTAATTTCCTGTTCCATGACATTCTTTAATACAGACATTCAGTCATAAAGAATGAGTATCTTGACCATAATAGTAGGCCTGAGTATATTTTTATTGCCTAACTGGATGACTCAATGAATCCTATACATTTTGCATATAGATTCTTGAAGGAAATACTGTCTATTATTTAGATACTTATATAAGATATTTAGAGGCATTGATTCATAAATATGGCTCAAGAACTGACATGGATGTGAACTCTCCAAGAACTTTAAGAAACATTTGACAATTACCACAAAAAGCATCTTCTCTTCCATTTCTATTTTAATAATTAAAAATGTTTCCAAGTAGTTTATAAAGTCCAATAGTTTCTTGGGAACTGACACAAAACAAAGCAATGAAGCTAAAACATGTTTTATCCAGTCATCATTTTGGGGTTACCTATCCTTGAATCATTCCAAACTGATAGAGAACAGTGAATTGCTTAGATCAGGCCCCAGAGTCAAAATTCAGCAGAAGGCTGAAATAGGAGTTTATGAATTTGACTAGTATCGACAACCAAGTTGGATAAGTCTAGAGCTGAATGTGGCTTTTGCTCTGAGTTTATGAAAGTAGGCTAGGTCAATACAAATTCCAAACTGGTAAATTCATTGAATAATAAACCAGGTAAACAGGATGTTGTATTGAACTACTAAAATCTGTCAAAATATGAGTTCCATGGAGACACGGGCCACAGAGTACCAAGAAAGGCACCATGGCTGAAGTAGTCACATCAGAGGTAAGGTCCTGGTTCTGCCACCTACTGGATGCATGACCTCAGGGGAGCAGCTGAACCACTTTCCCCCTCATTATTCTCATGGGGAAAACTGGGACTATTTTCACAAATACATGCCAGGGTTGTTATCACACTTTGATCATGCTCTGCTTTACCATTTGACAATGTGAAGAAAAGAGTAAGGAGTACGGTATTTGAAATATTTCAGAAACT
The DNA here is from genome assembly GCF_964341445.2 of Mesoplodon mirus. Lineage (NCBI taxonomy): Eukaryota > Metazoa > Chordata > Mammalia > Artiodactyla > Ziphiidae > Mesoplodon > Mesoplodon mirus. The sequence goes on along the minus strand of NC_138981.1, from coordinate 129,300,721 downwards.
GGGTTTGTAACCCTTGTTCAAGGCATGAGGATTATCATTGCAAAAAAAATGTACAACATGCAATTATTATTTGAGAAAGGTCAGTGGACTGCTATAGGAAATGAGCTTTTAATATATGTGTGAATATTTTTTATTTTTAAAAAATCTGTATTAATTATCTACCACACAGAAGTAGTAAAACAATTTTGATTCTGGGCCCATATGATTTAATATGTGAGGCATCCAGCGTACTGTCAATTGATCCCATTAACATCTAAGGAAAGGCAGACATTAGCCAAAGTTTCCTTTTAGCCACCTGATGCAAAAATTATAAACCCTAAAGAAAACTGCTGAAATGTTTATTTATAATTTATAGCACACCATTTTCCAAACTGATTTGTTCATCTCCTTTCCAAGCTTTCTGTTCTTTTTTCCCAATAACCAAAAATCAATTCCTACATGCTGCAGTTGGAAGTAATTATAAATTAGTCCTGGGAACTGTATGAAAATTCATATAATCACTTCTGACATATTCATTGCTCTCATTCAGTATAAATATTTGGGATTGCTACGCAAAATGCTTTCAATGCTTTTAGTTTTGATAACTTTTCACATCCCAATTAATCAAATACCGTAATATGAAACAATACAATAATTATGTACTTAGGTAGCATGTAAGTTGTGGACCTTATATGTGGATGTATCTAACTTAAGGCCTCTGGTTTCTAATAAGGACACCAGATGCTGTAAGTCTCCTGGCCATCTGGCTTTGTAAGGAAATCTTCCTTTTCTCCACCTCTTCCCTCAGAATGCAACTCAAACAACTAAAACCATTCTCATTATATATTAAACTACGAAGACTGACACATCATAGCTTTGATAACTTATAGAAGACACCACCATGGCAAGGTTATAAAGTAAAAATGTTAATGTAATATTTTATATATACTTAGGTATAGTGTACAGAATATACCCAGATTCCTTCTTTTATTTTAATTCACAGTGAAAGCTTGCCCATGCTCAAATATTCCATTACAGTGGTAGTAGAGAAGGAAAGAGCCTGAGAGATCTATTTCAACCACTTCATTTTAACTAGTCAATAAACTATGGCCTGGAGCTACAACTGGCCTTCTATTTTTCAGTGCACCCTCCATTGCTCCTTGCCACAATGATTTATAGAGAAAATGCTTAAAGAACTGGCACAGTTAGAGTCTTTCAATGAAACACTGAACTTTCAAATATAAGAAAAAAGGAACACTTACTAAAACAAGAAGTTCCTTTTTTTTTTTTTCCTTACAAGTCACCGTTTGAGGGCCTTCTTCTCATGGTCTGCCCTATCCTACCAGCACTGTTAGTTCAGAGCAGCAAGTAGAAAGACCTGGAAACAAATTAGTTCTTCCAGTGAAATGCAAAAGACAGTGAGAAATAGATCTACACCGTGAAAGTATTTTACAAGTGTGATATCCAAAAGTCAAAGCCATGCTTTTCTGAAAAGATTATGCAAGCACTTCCCCTACATCTTTCTGTCCCAAGGCAGTCAACCTCAGCTGCAGTCAAACAAACTCCACACTAGTGTTCAATATCACCATTTCTAGAGTGAGAGCAAAGCTGTGGCTGACTGTGGCTCAGTGTAAATAAGCAAAAGAGGAAATCAACAAAGAACATTCTACAGATAAGAAATTTAGAGGTTGGGGAAAACTCCACTGAGGGACTATCAGGTCTAAAACTAATTATTAAATCCTAAATTGTTGGCAGCACTTTTAAGTTCTGTTAACTTCACTAAATTTTATCTGCATTTGGCATCATCACTGCCACTACCTAGTTGACTGTTATAGCTGCTGTATGTGATGTTAGCCCATTGCCACCCTAATAGCTGTTCAGCTGCCTGAGTATGCCATCATCTTATTGAAAACAAATTGCTCATTACAAAGCAAGGAATAAAACATAGATTTTGCTGTATTCAGCTTCCGGTAGTGAAAGACTAATTGTCCCCAGAGTGGCAATAACAGAACAGCCAACCTGGAGGCCACTGCATTACCTCTGTACAGAAAATATTACCATCCATCGGAAATAGGAGAATGATGATCCACCACGCCTGATACACACACATAATGGCTGAAGAAAATGTATGCCACTTTTTAATCAGAAGTAGAACTGTTGAACCTACTTGGGAGTTTGGGGTTCACTGATACCAAGTCACTAAGTTAGCATGGATCAATGCAAGGTATTATACAGTTTTTCTGTTTGAGGTTGTGGGTTTTTTTTGGGGGGGGTGTTGTTTGGGGGTTTTTTGCCCTTGGGAATGTTTTGATCTAGATAGATAGATTGATGATTGATGATTGATGACAGATGATTGATGACAGATGATTGATGATAGATGGTGATAGACAGATGACAGATGATAGACAGATGATAGACAGAAGATAGAAGATAGACAGAAGATAGACAGAAGATAGAAGATAGACGATAGATGATAGATAGATGATAGATAGATGACAGATAGATGACAGATAGATGACAGATAGATAATAGATAGATAGATAGATAGATAGACGTAATAGAAATTAAGTTTCCAGTGAGACAAACGAGAACAGTTTCGAAAGGTTAGGTTCATCAAGAAAAATCTCCTAGAGGAGCTACTATCGAGAACTATCAATTTCCATAAGCCTAAGCCAAACAGTAAAGAGCTCAAGACAGGAAAAGTAGCATAAGCTGAGACAGTGAAGATAAGTGGATGGTGAGATACAGTGAACAGGCCTGTTTAGCAGGAATGGATAATTCCTGGAGGGAAGTAGTGGGAGCCAGGTGGGAGCAGGGGCTTCATGCTGGATTTTGGAAGGCTAGGACTGCCAGGCTCAGTTTGGAATAAGGAGTTGTCCTAATATATTTTAAGTCTAGGGGCTCTGTATGCCTAGGGTTTGTTTAGGTCAATTTGGTGGTTGCCAAAGAATGGATCAGGACTGAAGACAAACAAAACGCCTATAAATGCAGACATATTTGATTTATACAGAAGTTCTTAATAAGTTTGAAAATGTGATTTGCCTCAATGATGATGATACTTAGAATTATAGACATATGTATTTGTGTATATATACACATGTGTACTTGTTATATATAAATATATTTATATAATATGTATTTCAGTTAATTCACCCAGATTATATAAAATGTTTTCTTTCTTCAAATGCTTTAATGAAATATCACTTAATTTTTAGAAACCAACTAAAATTTAAACAGCAAAGGAGAAGCCTGTATGCACTGGGTAGGATTCTAAGTAAAACCATCCTCAAATTTTTTTTAAGGCCTACCTAATTACAAGACAATCAGAGTGGAAAATTAGTCATTTAAACAAAAGATTTGGCAAAAGATGAAAATGTTTGATATAATTTTAAATGAAAATGCAGCACAGAACATGATACACCTATGTTAAATATTGACATGGACAAGTATTAGCAAGAAATGTGCACATTTAGCGTTATGGAATTATGGACAATCATTGTATTTAAATATATAGGTAAATTCTAATTCTTTCTATAATTTCAAACGATAAATCAAGACAAATGTTGATAATTTCAGTCATGTTGGAAACGGACAAAAGCCCTAGAGTAGCTTAGAGTCTAGATACTAGCTTAACATACTTGACATGAACGTTGTCTGTCCTACATACCACTATTCCTCAACCTGTGCCCATAACAGACATAACTAATCAAACTTGGTCTTTCCTTATTTATACAGAATTCCCAGGAGCCACTATCAGTAATTCAGAATCTTCACACAAGATGAAATCTCTATGCCATCTACAGCCAATAAACAGCTTTCTGTAGCAGATACTCAATGGAGAAGTAATTAAGGAATTATTTCTACAAAGTAATTAATAGATAAATGTATGAGTGCAGTGGATAACCAAAATCTCATTTCTCTCTGAACCCACAGCTTCATTTCCTTTAGGCCAAGATGTGTCCCAAATAGATTTGTCAAATTTCTTTCTAGGCATAATTAAATTGAGCAAGATTTTTGAAAAGTATAAGTCTGTTTGCATTTTAAGCATCTTGGAGAAAATTTAAAGAATATATAGAAAACAGAGTAAGGGCCACTTGATAAATTCTCTATATATGCTTTGTCTATACAGCTTCCAGTACTTCAGTGAACAATTCATTCAGATACAATACGCATTTGCAGCCACCACTGGCAGAATATTTAAGGAGCGTTTGAAAATTGCTTCCAACGTGGAAACATCTGCTAACGTACTTTCCCTCAACGTTAGGCTAGAGAAAACTTCTTTTGTGGTTCTTTTGTTTTTTAACTTTAAAAACAGCTGTGGTACCTTGAACATTTTCTTTTAAGTCTCTTGAGTTGGTTTCAGCCATCCCTGAGCTGAAAACTTCATCTAAAATGACGAGAGGAAAAAGTCTGTATCATGGCCAGGAGACACCTTTTTGAGAAGAACACCTGATCATTGCCACCTCCAACCCCACCCCACTGTTCCCAAAGTGTCCTCTCTGGCCATGTTCTAGCAACAAATTTGGATGTTCTAACGGAAAGGTAAGGTCTATATACAGCTGAGAGAGAAGACAACAAGCCTGGGCAATAAGCCTTAGTTAAATTAAGTCTCTTTTTCATCATGGGGGAGAAACACCAATTTGACTGCAAGGACCAAATGCAGCCCACACTGGACAACAGCAACTGTTTAAAACATACCTGTGGATATGCTCTTTGAAAGGCCTGAGTCGACTGGCCACTCTGAGTGTTGGATCAATACCTACTCATCTTTCTTAACTCAGCATACTTGCTATCTCTTCTATGCTACCTTCCAGGAAGTCCAAACACAGAGTTAATTCTTCTCCTTCAGACTCTCTACCTCTTGGTGTGTGTCTCTGATAGAGCACTTATCTCAATTCATTAATTCATTAATCTCTAGTATGTAAATACCTTGAAGGTAGGGAATCAGCTTCAGTAACTGTTGTAACCCCAGCATCGTGCACAGCGCTTAGCACATAGTAGACACTCACATTTTTGCATACTGACTAAGCAATTATATCTACATCATATATAAAAGTTGGGGGGGTCCTCTAATGAGATATAGAGGACCTAGGATACATCATGTAGTGTTCATCAAAATGTTTATACTCAAATGAAATCACAACTATAAAAGAATATCAAGGGCAACCTTGAGTGGTACATATTGTTAAGAAAAAGTGTTCAAATAAGCATTTGGCTAGCTGAAGGTGTGGGGTACAGAAGAAGAAAGTGATGACCTCTGTGATAGGCTGAGATCATGTCAGAATTACATTAAATGAGCTGTGCCCATTTCCACCATGTGCTACCTCCCTGGTTGCCCGATTCCTACAGGCACGTGTGTGTGTTTATGTACAAGTGCCTGTAAGATTCAGGACAAAGAGGGAACTTGCATATCAATCTAAGGAATTTGAACTTCATTTCATAGGCAATGAAGAGGTTGTGAAAATTTTTGAGCTGGAGAATAAATTCAGACTATACTTTAGAACCACTGGTTCATTAACCAGGGATGATTTTGACTCCCCACACTCCAAAGATATTTGGTCATGTCTGGAGACATTTTTGGTTGTCAAAAATGGGGTACCAGTGCTACTGTGATCTAGTAGTTAGAGGGCAACAGGCTGCTAAACATTCTGCAATGCACAGGACATAGGCCCCCTGCCATAAAGAATCATCTGGCCCAAATTTCATGAGTACCAAGGCTGAAAAACTCTACTTTAGAGCCATGTTTCATAGAAAATATTTCATAGACATTGCTCCCTTGAGATGTAACTTGATTAAAATGGTTTTTATATTTACATTAAAGTGGAAAATGCTGTTTACAATAGACCCATCTTTTATTCACTCAAATTATATTTATTGAGCATCTACTATTTGATGGGCATCATGAGAGTATTCTGGAAATATATCAGTGAAAAAGGCAAAGAAATCTTTGCCCCCCCATGGGATTAAATATTTTATTGAAGATTAATAACATAAACATGCTAGAGACTCTGAAAAGTCCTATAACAAACATATTTTACTCAGTTTAGCCCAGCATTTCCCAATACCATTTGACAACTCCCTTCTCAAAAAAAGCATACTCCCTATTAACATTCCACAGAATTATCATTATATGAAACAGTTTGAGAAAGACAGCCTTAAGCCAATGGAATGAGCACCAGTAGACAGGATTATTGGACAGCTTGAAGTCTGAATTCAGAGCGGCCAGCTAGATTATTGTAATAGTCAAAATAATAACGGTAATAGAATGGAACAGAGCATTAGTGGTGGAAATGGAAAGTAGATAGAAAAGATATTTCAGAGGTAGAAACAACAGAATTGAATGGGGTGGGCGGCAAGTTAGGGGGATGAATAAAAGAGAACTCTAACACTTTTAGCCTGGAAAGAGGAGTTCTGATTTCAACATTTTGAGATCAAAAATACACAGGCAGTAAGCAAAAACAAACAAAAAAGAGCTTGGATATTAAAACTAGAGAGTATATGTCACATACACTTTGGCTTTAAAATTGATTTTCAAGGGTAACTGTGTAGAAGGCTAGAGACAAGGAAAGCATAGGCAGAACTCTGAGGGGCATCAACACTGAGGGAGTGAGTCAATAAAAAGAAAAATCATTGAGGGGGTGAAGAAATGGAGACAAAGGAAGAGGTCTAAGGAACGCCATAGGAGTCAAAGGAGCCTGTCAGTGGATTCCCATCCCCAGCTTCTACAGTGATGACATAATTAGAGTAAGGCCCCTATCTCTGATATGGTCTCAAATGTATAAAGTAGGTCCTCCCCAGGGCCTGCTGTTGTTTGCTACTATTCTTATAGTGTACAATTCAGTCTTCCACAGTTCCTCACCATGGAGTTTCTCTTATTCTTTGGACCTCAGTATCCACTGAGTGGAATCTTTCTTAGGCCCAGAATGAATACATGGCCAGGGGGTCAGAACAGTTTTCCCAACTGGGCTACTCTTTTCTTTGACATTCCTGTTTCATTACCGTTTTCACTTTCTGAAATTTTGAAACTTCAGTTTTCCCCTAGTCAATTCAGCTCTAAAGGGACTATCTCAGGCTTATCAATTTAATGTGTATTCTATCTTCACAGCCTAAGCCTAGGGGGAAAAAATTAAGCCCAACTGTTAGCTTTGGCCTCTGTTGAAAAGGTTATAATTATCTAGGCCTTGCTGGAACTCCCAAAGCTATTACTTTGATTTTTTTAAAATGTTTTTGGTAATTCTCTTAATTGGCTAGGTCCTGAGTCACAACCACTCTTCTTTTAAATGATGTTATTTTTGTTACTGTTTTTTAAAATATCAAACCTAAATTCGTATTTGATCATCTATGAACTCCAGTGATCTCATCTATAAAATGGAAATTGGGGATTGATGCTAGTACCTACTTTCAAAGTTTGTAGATAGGGAGGGTGGGAGGGAGGGAGATGCAAGAGGGAAGAGATATGGGGACATATGTATATGTATAACTGATTCACTTTGTTATAAAGCAGAAACTGACACACCATTGTAAATCAATTATACTCTAATAAAGATGTTAAAATATGTAAAAAAAATAATGTTAAAAAAAAGCTGTGGCACATACATACAATGGAATATTACTCAGCCATAAAAATAAATGAAATTGAGTTATTTGTAGTGAGGTGGATGGACCTAGAGTCCGTCATACAGAGTGAAGTAAGTCAGAAAGAGAAAAATAAATACCGTATGCTAACACATATATATGGAATCTAAAAAACAGTGGTTCTGAAGAACCTAGGGGCAGGACAGGAATAACGACGAGGACATAGAGAATGGACTTGAGGACCCGGGGAAGGGGAAGGGTAAGCTGGGACAAAGTGAGAGAGTGGCATGGACATATATACACTACCAAACGTAAAATAGATAGCTAGTGAAAAGCAGGTGCATAGCACAGGGAGATCAGCTCAGTGCTTTGTGACCACCTAGAGGGGTGGGGATAGGGAGGGTGGGAGGGAGGTTCAAGAGGGAGGAGATATGGGGATATATGTATACGTATAGCTGATTCACTTTCTTATAAAACAGAAACTAACACACCATTGTAAAGCAATTATACTCCAATAAAGATGTTAAAAAAAAGAAATGATATCTGAGAGTGCTTTACAAACAGAAAAGCATTTTAAAGTATTACTTATGGATAACATCTTTATCATTATCACTATCATTCTCTATCTTGACTGCGATCAATTTCATACTGGTTATAGTCACATAATCTTCCAGTGGGAAAGAACATAAAGTTCACCCAACACTTAGTGTAGACCCAATATCCTGCAAACTCAATTCCTGGGTTCACTCCCACTCTAGCATTTTTGCCCCCAATCTTCTCTATATTAAAAAAAAAATCACTGTGTTGTAGATAGAGACTTAGTCCTCTATAGCCAGACACTGCCAGGTGTCTACTAACTAGTCCTGGCCTCCTTGGAAACTTCGAGGGGATGTCTTCTTTCCTCTCAACCCATGAACTTGTGATCTTCTCAAATACATAAGGTAGGCAGCTTGCTCTTTACTCCTCTGTCGCACTGAGAAGCTCGGGTTTGGGAGACCAGAGATCAGGACCAGAAGTGAAAAAGAATCAGAATATTCCACAACTTACTAGTTGAGTGACCCTAAACAACTAACTCAGCCTCTCTGTACTTCAATTTCCTCATCTGTACCATAAGCATGATGACAATACCTACCTCACTGGGTCGCTGGGGATGTCTAAACGATTCCATATCAGTTATGTAGCACAATTTCTGCACAATGTAGACATTTTATATTTTGAAATGGCATTGATTGTTTTTTAAAAAAACTATTTGACTGCAGAATCTCCTCTCATTGCCTGCTCGAACAAAATACTAAAATATAAGTTTTATATCTGCCACATTACCTTTTCCCTCCTTCCTACCACTTAGCAACTCCTCCCAGGCTGAGTATCATACACTAGACTTGACCTTACATATAGATATACCTATACTTAGCTCCTGTCTGGCCCAAAGCATTTCTCCCTACCTTGTAAATAAGCCGGCCACAATTCTTGGGTAGTGGAGTCTCTAGTGTGCAATTTTTCCAAATAGTTTGCTTCTCTCACATATTGTTTGATTTATCTATCTCCTCTGTACTTTCAGCCATGTATTGGTGCCCGGCATGGAAAGGGCATATTTTACAAAATGACATATGCCAAAGGCAACTTCAGTATTGAAAGGGGACCTATGTATTTGCCCATTAGCTTTGTAAGTATTATCACATGAGACCAGTTAGCAACATTTTTATTTAGAAACTGTCACTGTAAGAACTAGAAGCACATTTTACACCTCCAGAAATATTAGCCCCTGGGAACTGCAGGAGGTGTTTCCAAGAGGAGAATTTCTGTGTGTTTTAAATGTTCTCTTAAAGCTGGAGAGAAAGATTCCTTTTGGATTTACTTTTTAGACAAAGGGATATACAGCAAAAGACATTGAATGTACCTTCCAGAAAAGGTAAATATCAAAAAAGTTAACAGGGGATAAAATACTAAAGCACATCATTGTAAGAAAGTCAACCATGCAATTCTCATGTGTTTTTCCAAAGTAAGAAAAAAGGACTTAAGATTATAAAATATCATTTCTGTATTCTATGGGCATCCTCTGAATTATCAGTGGTAAGCTCAGTAGTTTATTTCTCTATTTAATGAATCAGTCACCTGTTATATATTGATGTTATTTTATAACTCAGGGATAATGGTTTTTAAGATTTGCATATTTGAATGGTTAGATCAGTTCTGATAGAGTAATATAATGCCTATTTTAAAGGATATGAAGGTAGATAATAGACTATATGGATATTTATACATAAATTAGTGCCCAGTTATGGAAGCAAAACAATGCACAAATACTATATACAGTCTAAAATATATTCATATTACTAAAGATTGGAAGTTACAGGAAACGTTTTGCATTTGACTCTCATAATTCTTTTTATATAGATCACTGCTTAGCTGCAGAATTTATAAGTGAAAACCAATTTGTAACCTCTGCATAAAATTGAAAAATCACAGAGTTCAAAGGAAACTTCAAGGTCATCTCGTCAAATATCCCCTTATCTACCTCAAGTCATTGACTATGAATTTTTTTTTTTTTTTATAACAAATTTAATCAGTTATACATATACATATGTTTCCATAACCCCTCCCTTTTGCGTCTCCCTCCTACCCTCCCTATCCCACCCCTCCAGGCGGTCACAAAGTACCGAGCTGACCTCCCTGTGCTATGCGGCTGCTTCCCACTAGCTATCTACCTCACGTTTGGTAGTGTATATATGTCCATGCCGCTCTTTCACTTTGTCACAGCTTACCCTTCCCCCTCCCCATATCCTCAAGTCCATTCTCTAGTAGGTCTGTGTCTTTATTCCTGTCTTACCCCTATGTTCTTCATGACATTTTTTTTTTCTTAAATTCCATATATATGTGTTAGCATACAGTATTTGTCTTTCTCTTTCTGACTTACTTCACTCTGTATGACAGACTCTAGGTCTATCCACCTCATTACAAATAGCTCAATTTCATTTCTTTTTATGGCTGAGTAATATTCCATTGTATATATGTGCCACATCTTCTTTATCCATTCATCCGATGATGGACACTTAGGTTGTTTCCATCTCCGGGCTATTGTAAATAGGGCTGCTATGAACATTTTGGTACATGTCTCTTTTTGAACTATGGTTTTCTCAGGGTATATGCCCAGTAGTGGGATTGCTGGGTCATATGGTAGTTCTATTTGTAGTTTTTTAAGGAACCTCCATACCGTTCTCCATAGCGGCTGTACCAATTCACATTCCCACCAGCAGTGCAAGAGTGTTCCCTTTTTTCCACACCCTCTCCAGCATTTATTGTTCCTAGATTTTTTGATGATGGCCATTCTGACTGGTGTGAGATGATATCTCATTGTAGTTTTGATTTGCATTTCTCTAATGAGTAAAGATGTTGAGCATCCTTTCATGTGTTTGTTGGCAGTCTGTATATCTTCTGTGGAGAAATGTCTATTTAGGTCTTCTGCCCATTTTTGGATTGGGTTGTTTGTTTTTTTGTTATTGAGCTGCATGAGCTGCTTATAAATTTTGGAGATTAATCCTTTGTCAGTTGCTTCATTTGCAAATATTTTCTCCCATTCTGAGGGTTGTCTTTTGGTCTTGTTTATGGTTTCCTTTGCTGTGCAAAAGCTTTTAAGTTTCATTAGGTCCCATGTGTTTATTTTTGTCTTTATTTCCATTTCTCTAGGAGGTGGGTCAAAAAGGATCTTGCTGTGATTTATGTCATAGAGTGTTCTGCCTATGTGTTCCTCTAAGAGTTTGATAGTGTCTGGCCTTACATTTAGGTCTTTAATCCATTTTGAGCTTATTTTTGTGTATGGTGTTAGGGAGTGATCTAATCTCATACTTTTACATGTCCCTATCCAGTTTTCCCAGCACCACTTATTGAAGAGACTGTCCTTTCTCCACTGTACATTCCTGCCTCCTTTATCAAAGATAAGGTGACCATATGTCCGTGGGTTTAACTCTGGGCTTTCTATCCTGTTCCATTGATCTATCTTTCTGTTTTTGTGCCAGTACCATACTGTCTTGATTACTGTAGCTTTGTAGTATAGTCTGAAGTCAGGGAGCCTGATTCCTCCAGCTCCATTTTTCGTTCTCAAGATTGCTTTGGCTATTCGGGTTCTTTTGTGTTTCCATACAAATTGTGAAATTTTTTGTTCTAGTTCTGTGAAAAATGCCAGTGGTAGTTTGATAGGGATTGCATTGAACCTGTAGATTGCTTTGGGTAGTAGAGTCATTTTCACAATGTTGATTCTTCCAATCCAAGAACATGGTACATCTCTCCTGACTATGAATTTTAATACCTTAAATGATATAGGTGATATGTGCACATGAGCACTGAGACACACGCTATATGAAAAAATAATAATTCAGAACCCGTAACAGGAGAAAGAAACTATGTTCTGCTGTCAGGAAGAGATAGATACAGACCCATTTGAGGAAAAATGCAGAAAAAAAATAATCCTTAAAACCATGGACATTGAGTGGCTGTAGGAGCTAACTTAACAGAAAAGATCAAAGAAATAATAGGTGCATTTGACTAAATAATGTCTAAGGAGTTGCTGTCTACAGGTATTTGAAAACCCTAGTAAGATGGAAATTACAGGGACGATTTGAGGAGTATAATTAAAAATAATGGGATTAAATTGAGAAAAGAAAAATGTACCTGAATAGAGAAGAAACCCCTGATTTTCAGTGGATGAAATCTATTAGACTGGGAAGTAACCTTCAAAGAGAGGCAGCAAAATCTTTCAATGCTCAGCACATGGCAGCATCATACAGGCCAAAGCCCCCAAAACAGAAGCATTGCCCAGGTCCAAGGGTGGAAAAAATGGCCTGGGATGTGTTTGATCTCTCTTTTCTGATTCTCTCTTTAGTAACTTCATTTGTCCAAAGTGCTGTCTTTTCATCTTGTCTTTTATTTCTCAACCTATCTGGCAAGGGCTGATGCCCCTCTGTAAATAAACAAGAGAAAACAGGAGTAGAGAAGTCATAAAAATCAAAAGGTAATTTAACTAAAGCTTTTCGTTTTCCCTAAATCTGATTTTCTTTACTCTGCTATAGCAGGCATTTCCCCCCCCCGCTGCCATCTAAAAGAAGGATCTATATTTGCAATATAAACTACATTTGTGTAATTATTACATCATCATTATTAAAAGCACATGGAAATAAAAATCCAGCAAGTACAGAAAGGTACAAAATTAAAAGCTATGGTTCTTCCCACTCTCCCCTTTCCTCAGAGGCAACCATATTTATACCATTTTTGGTTTTAAATTATCTGTGGTTGACTCCATAACTCTAAATAATTTGCTTATACCTATGTTTATAAACTTTAAACAGCAGTGACTGCTAACTATTCCTCATATCTATTCTCTTCTTCCACATTAAAAGCATTTTTACCTGAGCACATATCTGCCCCAATAAAGCCTGTATTTCCCAGTTTTTCTTGCAGATAGGTGAGGTCATATGACTAGTTCTATGAGGATGTGAGAAGAAGGGATGTGTTTCCATGTCATGCCCTTAAAGTAAAGGAATGTGTCTTCCCCTTTGGGTTTTCCTTAAAATCCATAGCTTGAAATGAAGTCATGATGGTTGAGCTAAAGCATTTAGATGGATAACAAGATGAAGATAGCACAACAATGTAATCAAAGGAGCGTAGATCCCAGACCCCATCAAACCAACATACCAGCCAGGACCAACTACTTAAACTATTACATGAGAGCGGAAAAAACATTTTGGTATTTCTTCACTCTGGCAGCCTAGCTAGTATTGTAAACAATAAAAGAGTACTTATTTCGTATCCACCATAAAAGGAGAGAAATTTAACTCACTCCCACTACTATGGGACACTCTAATTTTTGTAAATTACATGTTTTCAGTTGTTCTCATTCCTGACATTATAACAGTATATTTAATGATTGTTTCTTGATCCATCACCTGTAGATAGTATCTCTTGACTCCCCACTGTATATGTTACCACTTTATACTCCCCACTACTTCTCCTTCTATTGTTAAACTGTATTACATTATAATCTGTTTTCAATTATCATAGTTTTCTATAACCTTGTTTATAGATTTCTTGGTTTTCAATTTTTAAAAATCAAACTACCAACCAATATCTCTTATGAAAATAGATGCAAATATCTTCACACTATTAGCAAATTGAATCCAACAACGTGTTTAAAACTATATATACCACAACAAACTGGGATTTATCCAAGATATGCCAGGCTGGTTCCACATTCAAAAATCAATGTATTCCATCACATCAACAGGCTAAAAAAGAAAAAGTCACATGATCTTATCAATTAATGATGAAAAAGCACTTGACAAATTCCAACACCCATTCATTATAAAGAAAAAACTTAGTAAAGTAGGAATAGAGGGTAACTTCCTCAACTTGATAAAGGATGTCTACAAAAAACCTACAGCAAACATTGTTCTTAACGGTGAGAAACTCGAACTTTCCCACAGATATCTGGTAAAAGCAAGGATGTCCCCTCACCACTCCTTTTCAACCCTGCACTGAAGCGAGGATTACTGACTAATCCTCCCGGTTCAAAGTCAAAGTGGTTCTCTTTTCACTGACCCCATTTATTGCCTAAAATCATGGCACATTTTCAAGTTATTTCATTTTGTTTGTTTTGTCTGTGGGCCAAGACTCTCTTGTGTATAATTTCATTCTTCCAGAAATTGCTAAAGGCCTTTCTATGTCTTATTTATAAAATAAATATGCCTTCTTCACCATGAAATATCACTGGGTATCATAGTTATACCATTTGTTAAATGCAATAAAGTGCTTTCAAGTCATGTCAGAGACTGCTAGTTGCCCACCCCAAAATCTGTTCTCTCCCTGGTCCTATTTGAATACGATCTCCCTTGCAACTAGGTTTGGCCAATGACATTTAAGTAGAAGTTGTAGGGTGGGGCTTCCAAGGATTGACTTTACTGGGAGGTACATTTTATTCCCCTTTCCCCTATTTCTCTGTTTCATCCTAGAATGCCAATGCAATGGCTAGAACTGCAACCGCCATTTGGGAACTTTGAAGTTGTACTGTTGATAAAATGCCAGCAACCAACTACCTCAACATTGTGCATAATATGAGAAGAATATTTGTGTATTTTAATGACAGTCAGGACTGTCACCATCAGCCAAACACAATTTCCAACTATTATTCTAGGACTACTACACAGTTATCATCCTGGGAATTATTTCTATTGTACTCCTTAGTTTCATGTTTCTTAGATCCTATTTCTACTCTTTTCATTTTGATTGGTGCATAACCACAAAAACTTTTAAATCTTTTTTTTTGAGAAAATAATTCATGACTAAGTCTTTGCATTTTAAAAAATAAACTGCTCACTCTTACTTAATTTGGCTGCATATTGACTTCTAAATCCAAAATCATCATCCCTCGAACTTTAAGGTATTGTCCACTGTCTTCCAGAACTTATGTCACTACCTAGAAGTCTCATGCTAATCTTTATCATTTCTTTGTAGATAATCTACTGTGCTTGTTTTGTCTCCTTTATAGATACCTTTAGGTCTTCCCATCATCCTTTGTAAAACAATATCTTTATGAATATTTGTCTAGGTGTTTTTCATTTTATCATGCAATGGGCCCTTTCAATCTGTAGAGATTTAGCTTTCTACAACACTTGGAATTTCCTTTTATTTCTTTGCTACTTGTTTTTCTCACCTTCTTTGTTCTTTGGGGAACTCCTAATTAGGTGGTTGCTTGTCCTTATAGATTGGTCCTTAATGTCTTCTAACTTTCCTCTCATACATTCTACTTCATTTTTTTCCTGACTTCTGAAAGTGTTTTTCAAACATTTTGTTATTGAATTACTTATTTTGGTAACATTATTTTTAATTTTTCCAAATTCTTTCTTGTCTGTGATTGTTCTTTTAAATGAGAAGATTGTTCTTGTTTTACAGATGCATGTCTTGTCAAATCTCTCTGAAAGAACAAACTAGTTTTTTTTAAGTTCTTTTCTCTTCCCTAAACAATATATGCTTCTTCCTGAATCAGATGTTGTTTGCTTATATTGGTCCCTCTCTTCTGGTTAGTTTTCCTATTATTTTTGAAGATTCTTATTTTTCTAATTTTTTAAAAGAATAGTTGATGAGATAGTTCATAATTCCCTCCACTGTTAGCAGTCCCTATTATGAATGAGTGGATCAAACTACCCATCTTTCTGCTAGCAAATCTTTAATCAAAGCCCTTGACTTAGTAAAATTCTCATTATATGAAGATGGCATAATACTCTATTTATAAAACCCTAAATACTCCACACAAAAACTATTAGAACTGAAATGAATTAAGCAAGTAGCAGGATACAAGATTAATATACAGAAATGTGTTCATTTCTTTACACTAACAATGAAATTTCAGAAAGAGAAAGTTAAAAACAATCCCATTTAAAATTGCAAAAAATTACCTAGGAATAAACCTAACAAAGGAGGTGAAAGACTTATACATGGAGAACTATAAAACATTGATGAAGGACATCAAAGATGATTCAAGGAAATGGAAAGATATCCCATACTCTCATATTGGAAAGAATTATTGTCAAAATGGCCAAACTATCAAAGCAATCTACAGATTTAGTGTGATCCCTATAAAATTATCTATGACATTTTTCACAGAACTAGAATAATACTAAAATTTATATGGAACCATAAAAGACTCAGAATTGCCACAGAAATCTTGAGGAAAAAGAACAAAGCTAGAGGTATAACCCTCCCACACTTCGGACAATACTAGAAATCCATAGTAATCAAAACAGCATGGTACTGGCACAAAAACAGACATGTAGATCAATGGAACAGAACAGAGAGTCCAGAATTAAACCCACACACTTACAGTAAATTAATCTTTGACAAAGGAGGAAAGAATACACAATGGAGAAAAGACAGTCTTCAGCAAGTGGTTCTGGGAAAGCTGGACAGCCTCATGTAAATAAGTGAGGATTGAACACTCCCTCACACCATACACAAAAATAAACAAGATGACTTAAAAACTTAAATATAAGACATGACACCATAAAACTCCCAGAAGGGAACATAGGCAAAACATTCTGACATAAATCGTACCACTGTTTTCTTAGGTCAGTCTCCCAAAGCAAAAGAAATAAAAGCAAAAATAAACAAATGGAACCTAATCAAACATAAGCTTTTGCACAGCAAAGGATACCATAAACAAAAAGACAATCTATGGACTGGGAGAAAATATTTGCAAATGATGTGACCAATAAGGGCTTAATTTCCAAAATACACAAACAGCTCATACCATTCAATATCAAAAAACCCAAACAACCCAATCCAAAAATGGGCAGAAGACCTAAATAGACATTTCTCCAAAGAAGATATACAGATGGTCAACAGGCACAGGAAAAGATGCTCAGCATCGCTAATTATTAGAGAAATGCAAATCAAAATTACAATGAGGTACCACTTCACACCAGTCAGAATGGCTGTCATCAAAAAGTCTACAAATAATAAGTACTGGAGAGGGTGTGGAGAAAAGGGAACCCTCTTGCACTGTCAGTGGGAATGTAAATTGGTGCAGTCACTATGGAAAACAGTATAGCGGTTCCTTAAACTAAAAAGAGTTGCCATATGCTCCAACAATCCCACTCCTGGGCATATATCCAGAGAAAACTCTAATTCGAAAAGATACATGCACCCCAGTGTTCACAGCAGCACCATTTACAATAGCCAGGACATGGAAGCAACCTAAATGTCCATCGACAGATGAATGGATAAAGGAGATGTGGTCCATATATACAATGGAATATACTCAGTCATAAAAAAGAATGAAATAATGTCATTTGCAGAAACATGGATGGACCTAGAGATTATCATACTAAGTGAAGTCAGGTAGAGAAAGACAAATATCATATGATATCACTTATATGGGGAATGTAGAAAATAATACCAATGAACTTATTTACAAAACAGAAACAGATTCACAGACATAAAAAAAAACAAACATGGTTACCAAAAGGGAACGGCGGGGGAAGGATAAATTAGGAGTATGGGATTAACAGATTCACACTACCATATATAAGTAGGTAAACAACAAGGATTTACTGCATAGCACAGGAAACTACATCCAATATCTTATAATAACCTATAATTGAAAAGAATCTGAAAAAGAAATTTATATATATATACACACATTATAAACAATCACTTTGCTGTACATGTGAAACTAGAGCAATATTGTAAATCAACTATACTCTATACTTCAATTTTAAAAAAGGCAAACACAATCCACAAACAAACCAAGAAAAATAACTTATATTCCTCTTCTCACTTTCACTCTCCATATCTGCTGACTCCGGAAAACTGCACTGGGAAGAAGAGCTCTCTCCTCTACTTGAACCTTCATGCGTGGGTGCTCTGAGCTTTGCTTTACTCTGATCAGGATCATCTATTAATATGACTTCCTGACCTTTCCATTCTCCCAAAATTCAACACAATCTTTAGCCACTGATTCCTGATCTCTATCAGAGTATCCACTATATTTTTACTAATTTTTCCCATTCTTTTGCTTTCTTAATGTCATTTCAATGGGTTGGGGGAGGGAGAGAAGAGGTGAACGTGTCTTCCGTCTCAAATCAGAAATCATAGATCTCTGCTTTAAGAACTTTTCTTAGTATAACCATACTTTTATATCTAGTTATATAATCTAGTGTCTTCAAATATACCAGAAAATATGTTTGAAGGATGAACTTATTAATTCAATTAAAGAAAACCAGTTGTTATTTGAAGCTCTTTTACTCTATTAGATATAGATTATATTAAAACATTTATATAAATCTTTGTATCATACATATTTTAACTCCTTGTACCATTTAAATATTTCATTCTCACATCTTTCGAAATAGCTTTCCAAGAGCAGACAACAAATTCTCTATACAGCAGCCTACACAAAATTTCCAAAATAGCAGTACAAGCTCAAAATCAGACCAAACACTAAAACTGACAGAGGCATTTTTCCTAACATTTACCTCATTAACTGTAAAATTCATTGAGGAATAAATCAATCTGGAAACCTCAGTGAATAGCTATTAAAGCTTCTTCTCTAGACACAGTAATTGGTAAGGTTAGACCTCTGAACTGAAATATCAACAGAAAAAAAGAATTTTTAAAATGTAACTTCCCCATATATTTGGTGAAGGAGGGAACAGGCAATTTGTTTTCTTTGTTTCTTAGACTCCAGTAAGTCAAAGGAGTAAAACTAGCCCATTCTTCCACACTTGAAGAATTCCTTCAAATGACAGGTGATTTGGGGGACTTCCCTGGTGGTCCAGTGGTAAAGAATCCGCCTTCCAATACAGTGGACGCGGGTTCGATCCCTGGTCAGGAACTAAGATCCCACATGCCGCGGGGCAACTAAGCCTGCGTGTCACAACTACTGAGCCCATGCGCCTCAGAGGCCACGTGCTCTGGAACCTGCGTGTCTCAACTAGGGACGATCCTGCGTGCCTTAACAATGATCCGATGCAGCCAAAAATAATAAATAAATCTAAAAAAATGACAGGTGATTTTTAAAAGCCCCTGGTTGAATTAGTCAAATACCCATGTGTGTCTTTATGATGCCATATATCCCATATTTACCTTGAGTGATGATTAGAATACCTTGTATAGGTTAAGTTTAGTTCCTAGCCTAAAAGCCAATTATCTGGAGAATGATGCTTTAACAATGTGCATATTAAGAAGGAAGCAAGACACAAAAATCACATAAATCGCCAAAAATGACTGAAATATAACTTTAATGTTTTCAGTGGAGGAAGGAAGATGGATTTTTGAAAATGTCATAGTTCAGGTGAACATAGTTAAATTCTAAGAATAGTGACAGTGACACTGAACCACTTGAAAGTACAGAGAAAGAGCCGAAATATGAACACCTCAAGGAGTCATTTTAAGAACACCTTGGGTGTGCTGCAAGCATTCTATTCTTATCTAATAAATGGGGAGGGAATCTAAAGATTAGCCACATTAACCTTTGCTGCAAGCAACCTTAATTGCTTTGATTTGTATCTCATTGTGATGTTTCCTGGCTCTGGGTGATGGTTTTAAAGTTTTAACATATCAGCATACCTACAAGAAGAGGATATTGTTTTTAGTCATCTTATTTCTCATAACTGTGTAGCAATTACCAGAAAGTGAATCAATTCATCACACTCTTACACTGAATTAACAGACACTATACAAAGACTACAGATCCATTTCCATTATTGAAAGAAAAATCTACTTTTATCTGATACAGTCCAATCATTTTCTCTTTGGGGGTCTACTAAGTAATACCTAGTGAGACAGAAATTACCTTTGACGTTAATGGCCAAAGCATTTCCAATAGGCACTCAAGATAGTAAAGGCATCAACATATACGGTGCGTAGAAAATTTCCTGCTGAAGATTATTATAGCTCCATTAATCACCCACTATGTAAATTAGGTTGATGAGAAAAAGCAAAAGGGGACTTATTTAGCCTAGACAAACACAGCTCTGTGAAAGAAGGCAATAAGCATTAAATATCACTTCTTAGGAAAGAATTTCATTTGTAGAATCACATTCTCCTTTTATTGTAGATGAAATAAAATGCAATGTTTTAAACATAAGAAAAAATTTAGGTGAGATGTAATTCAATTCCATTGGTATTTAGTAAGGCTACACAGGATAGAGAAGGTAACCCTATAGTCAAGGTGCTTTGCAGTTTAAGTGTGTAGAATAGAACAAAGCACCATTGACACAGTTAAAAACAAAAGAAGAATGTGCGTGTGTGTGTGTGTGTGTGTGTGTGTGTGTGTGTGTGTTTACTAAGGAGTTGTCAGAAGATTACACAGTTAGCTAGGGATGAACAGAATTTATATTAGTGAAGAGGAAGAACATGAACAGTCCAGGAAGAATGAACAGAATGATGAGATAAAGGTATAAGACTGATACCAACCTAAATGGAGATATTCCTTGGGATGTAACGGAAGACATGAGATTGTCTTAAAACTCCCTATAATTTCTAAGGATCTTTATTATGTATGAAAATATATTCATATATGTAATCCCATGTTATCTTATTATTAGAATTATTATGCCCACTTGGTAAATGAGGAAAAGACATTTCAAAGAAGAGAAATTATTTAGCTGAGGCTTCAGTTAGCATGGACAGAACTAAGACTCAAACTTTTTCTTCTCTAATATGAGATGACCCTATTATGGAAGCTTTGAAAGCTAGGGGGAGGAATTTGATCTTATAACCATGGCTGTCTGGTCACAAATATAAGATGGTTAGGTAGGAAAATGAAGATTTTACTGATATCAGTAATTGTATCTCATCTCCTTCCTTGAAAATATTTAACCATTAGCCAACTTTCTTAATTGACCTAACTTTTAGAAGATTACTGGAAAACTAAACCTTTGGAGAATCTTTTCTCTAAAATCTTATTCTTCCTATTTATTCAATCCAATCAAATCCATAATACCACTATCTTGTTGGCCTTTCAGATACCCAGACTCACCCTTATATTCTCTTTTCTTCACCCAATTTATCTATTCCAATGTGGGTCTCATTGTCTATCACATCATAGTTCACACATATCTACCTTCATATCTGTAGCTATTACAATAGTCCAGGCTCACAAATGTGTCCTTGGAATATTCTACTGGTTCCTACTTCTTTCTTACTTTCAGTTTATCTTTCCTCCAGCTATTATAGTGGGAAGGAAATCCTCCTTACAGAATAATTATATCCTCTAGTTACCACTATGTTATACTAAATAATAGTTATGATAATAGAATCCTAGAATGCAAAGCTACCCTTACATTTCCACTGGGGAAATCATTTATTATGGTCGTTAATAGCATGGCTTTGTAGTCAGAAATACCTGTGATAAAGTATTGGTACTGTCATGTTCTATCTCTATAATCTTGATAAAGTTATTTAACCTTTCTGAAATGCATCTTCACCATTAATGAAATTAAAGTATTAACATTCTACATGCCAGACTGCTGGGTGGATTAACTGAGATAATGAAGGTAGAGCACCTACCCTGATACTATCTTACTCAACTTTCAAAGGACACAGAATCTAATCTGATCCTCACAAAACTATGAAATAGGCTGCTTATTATCATCATATCAGCTTGATAAATGAAGAACTAGAAAGGCAGAGATGCTTAGTGTCTTACCAAAAGTCACTTTGAAAGCTTTCAATAACACGGTTGGATTAAAAAGTAGCCTTGTGAGAAAAGCCTAAAGATTTCTGAATGGGGAATTGGGTAAATTGTAAAGATCTGCATAGAAAGACAGGTTTATCATTGTTTTGAGGATAGCAATTCTCACCAAGAACTTAGTATATGCCAGGCATTTGGCTATCTATATCATTCAGTCTTCTCAATGACTCTAGGTTTGGGACTATTAGTTTCCCCATTTAATGGATGAGAAACTGAGGTTCAGAAGCACTAAATAATTTTGGCCAATGGCACACGATTATTGTTTGGTGGAGGGGAGACTTCAACCCAGGTCTATCTCAGCTATTAGGAGGAAGTGTTTGTACATTCTGTGTAAAACATTAATCTCACATACAGAATTGTTTCTTCAATATTGCCTGTAATTGCTGAGACAAATAATCCAAAGTAAAAACATACTAATCAATGGTGGCTATAAACATTTATGAAGAAACCCCTGGAAGAAGTTTTTATCCAAAGTGCCATCATAAAAAAGGGCAAAGATCCACAAATCAAGAATTCTTTATCCTTCAATCGTTCCTGACCACATGGACTAAAGACAAACTAGTAAGTCAGACACTGGCCACATACCATCCTTACATGCTTAGACAAATCCAAATAAATAATTATTTCTTCAAATGATGTTGTTTCATCCAAAGGGAAAAACATCAAGTAAGGAGTCATTTGTCATTCTCCAGAATTCCCCTAACATGTGGATAAAGAGCTCCCCAAATATAGAGTCCCCACCGCCCCCATGCTACTGCTTCAAGCTTAGAGAGCCACACAAAGAGGTGCACCCTTTAACTGTCCTTAAATGCCCTTACTTATGAGGAAAAGAAAATTAAGGTGGTACCCCATTTAACTGTCCCTCCACAGTTGGAAAATAAACATGGGATAAGTAGTTTATTCCTTAAATTTCTGAGCATGTATGATTTTCTAAGAGTTGTTTCTGTACCAACTCTTCCTATATTCTTGGCCAAAACATCCAAAAAGAAAGTATTATTTGCCACCAAGAATCCCTGATGACTTGGATAAATAACCCCATCTCAAATGCTTAGCCCCACAATGTCACCATGAAGAATTACAAGCAAGGAGCAGGGGGCAATTTGTCCCCAAATTGTACCCAAACACATGATGTGACTTGAAACCCTAAAGGAGGACTTATTTGTTCTCAGACTCGTTTGTGTAACTTGGTAAAGCAACCACAAATACAATCCAATTTGTCCTCATGTTAGCTAAGTCTTTGGAAAACCACTTGAAATCTGGAGTTGTGACCATAGTCTGCCACAAACACTACCAAGTAAGGCCACATTTCCCCCCAGAACATCCCTGTTCAAATGGAGAAACACTCTAAGTAAGGACATATGTATCTTATATCAGTAAACCCTCAGCCAATTCATCCCAAGCAAGGAGTTCTCTGCCCCTAATCAGTACCTACATACACGGAGAAACAATTTAAAAATAAAGACATGTTTGTCCTCAAAACATCACCATACACGTGGCTAGGGAACCCTGCATGAGAAATATCTCCTAAATTTGCTTTCATATACAGGCAAAGAGGCTGAGGAGTTGTTCTCTAGCTTGTCAATGAATGCTACATCAGCAAAACTCCAATTTGGATTTATTCAATTTGTCCCTGAATACACAGGAAAATATTACTTCATAAGGCTGTTCTTGAGTGGAAGAGGTGTTCAAGCTATCCTTACATTCTCGAGCAATGAACCCTAAGTAAAAAGCTATTTGTCCCCAATCTTTGTATTCAATAAACTGCCAGAGAGTTCATTTTTCACAAAGCAGGACAATAAGGTCCAAAATAAAACACACATATATATATATATATACACATATATCCAAACTCACCTTGTATTGGTTGACAAACATCCACTCGTTTATTTTCCATGTCAAATATAAATATTTGTTTTCCCAAATAAATTAAAGGTTTGGTTTTTCTTCAGGCTAAAAATACCACTTTTCTCCACGTTCAACCCTCTGATGTCAAATGTTTGCTCCTAACGTCAGGGCTAAAGGATCAAGATCCTCTCTCAAAATTTTAAAGACAAAAACCTGCCTTTAATAGATTACCACTGGTAAAACCTCTTTGCTTGATTGATCTGATTTCTCCAAGTCTATTGAGCAACAAGAGCCTACCCTTCCGGCTCCCCCAAATTAACATTATGTATAATCTACTTACGTAATATGTGATGAAGAAGAAAGTCATCTCTTTAAACCTGGATCAGAAGTTGTCCAGATTAAAGTAACATCTGATATCAACTAACTTAAATTGCCTCCCTCCAAAAGTCCCACTCCAATGAGCAAAACAATATATCAAACTAAGCGAAATATGCATCATCTCTGAAAATTTTGTCCAGGTGCAACTAGATTACAGGAAGGGCTACATTCAAGGCAAACACCCGCCTGGGGAATAAATGGAAGAAAACCCTAGCAAAAGCCCACTAACACCTCCAAATTCTGACTGGCAGGTACTGGAGCCAAATATAAGGTGTGGGACAGGTGTCGCAGGATAAATCTTAAACCTATAAGCATATCAGAATGTGTGTATGGAACAGTGTTGATAAAACAGCCACAGAACTCACTCATATCTTGGAATCTGTGTAAGAGGTGCCATAATTAAAACCAGGGACACTTTCATAGCTGGCCCATAAGCAGGACAGTGTTGCAAAGATAGAAAGGAGTGAAAAAAGCTGAAAGCAAATTCAATAAAAAGGAAAATTCATCACCACCTCCCTTTTCCGCTCCAGAAGGGAGAAGAGGGTGTAATACAATGAGGAGTCATGACTGTGGAATATATTAGTTTTATATTTCTGTGTAACAAATTACCACAAACTTAGAGATGTAAAAAAAGAAAAGAAAAAAGAAACAATTTATCAACTCACAGTTTCCACGGGTAGTGAGTCCAGAACTTGTTTGCTGGGTTCTCTGCACAGGGGTTTGTAAGTCTGAAATCAAGCCTTAGCCAGTTGTGCCTTTTTCCTGAGGCTTGACTGGGGAAAGATCAGCTCCCAAGCTCCTTCAGGTTGTTGGCAGAATTATTTCCAGTGTGGTTGCAAGACTGAGGTCCTGGGTTTGCTACTGGCTGTAGGTTTGGGGCTGCCTGTAGGTCCTAGGGCACGCTCAGGCCTTTGTTAAGTAGCTCCTTCCACAATCCCCCTCACACTTCAAATCTCTCTCACCAGGAAGAGCCCAGAACCTTTTTAAAGTCTTGTGATTAGATCAGGAGCACCTGGGTAACCTCCCTATTTCAGTCAAGCAACTTAGGACTTAAATTACATCTGCAAAACCCCTTTACAGCAGCACCTGTCTGATTAAATAAGTGGGAGAAGGTGGGCTTACAACACACATGAGAATCTTTGGGGGCCATCTCAGAATTCTTCCGACTACACTGAAGTAAGTGAAAACCATGATCACGTCCTGCTAATGAGTGGCTCAAACTAAGGCACCTCTCCTTTCATTAGTGATTGAGCACTCCTCATTTCACCTTAAATATGCATTCTCTGTGGAGGCAATATCACCCCAAAAGGGGTGAAAATTAGTTTAGGTACAGGGGAGAAATCTTAGTACAATGGTTTGGGAGCCTCCAAAGCTCTACCTGAAAAACTTTTATTCGTTGTTGTTTAATTTCTCTCATTAGGGAGAAATTTAATGAAGATTAATTTAAATCATTCATTGGACTTAATTAAGTTGATTAATTTTTAAGTTTAATTTATTTTTTCTCTTAGGGGACCAATAATAAAAGAAAGGTTGAGTAGCTCAGCTTTTAGGGATCCCCCTGAGTCTACATCTTAGATAACTTTCTATTCTGATTTCTGGAACTGTCACAGTTGCCTCTGTAGCTTTTCTTCTTTTACAATAGGAGAAAATTTACTTGCTGCCACCAGTACAAAGTGCAGGTGTCATGATAACTTAAACTTACTTAAACATTGGTCAATTAGCTTTCTCATCAGGTGAAATGCTCAATTACATCCTCAGTAGAAGAGTCCAAGAACACACATCAGTATCACTAGAAGCCAAAGGAGTCTATCTTTCAACAGCCCATAAAGCACAAAGAAATATCACCTTAACCTTTAAATAATAAATTTGTTTAGCCAGGGATACTAAAATGTAGATGCCCTCTACAAATGTGTCATGAGATTTAAAATTGGTCATATCTTTGACCCAGAAATTTAAATTCTAGGAATCTATTCTAAGGAAATTTTCAGATATGGACAAAGATTTTTGTAGAATTATCTTTATTTCAATATTGCTTACATTAAAAAATACATACACATCAATAGTGAAACGGTTCAATAAATTATATATCCATAGGATGACATATTAATCTAACATTTAAAATGATATTTACAAAGATATATAAGGATGTGGGAAAATGCTTAAGATATAATGCTAAGGAAAAACTGAGGACTAAAAATGTAAGTAGTTTTATCATAATGTTTTATATGCATATACATGGAAATATAAACAAAATGTCAACAGCAATGGGTTTATGCGTAATTTTTATTTTATTTCTTATGTATTTTGTATTTTCCAAATTTCCTATAATGTCAATGTCTTACTTATAGTTAGAAAAAGAAAACTTAAAACAATGAGGAGCCCTAAGCTGAGAAACAATATAACTTCAGCATTGCTCATTGAATAGAGACTCATGTTATCCAGTTAAATACTTTCTGCTCTTTATTGCTGGCATCCACCAATCGCTATTTCTTCATGAAGAGTGTAGTTCCTGAATCACTGTCTTCCTCTGCACTCCAACCCTTATTAGCATGTCAAGGGCATTCAGTATCCAAGATGGTGACCCATGCAACAACTTGGACTCAACACCTTTTCCTCCTTACTTAACCTCCAACCTACTGAAGACACCCACTCCAATTATTACATTCTGGGTCTTGGTATCTCTGTTAACTGTACCACTTTTGAAACTGTCATTTTAAGCATCCCCCTTTCTAACCTCCTATATTTCCAACACACTTATTCTAGTAACTCAATGCAACAACACTAACTTCTTTGAAACTTCCACGTTATCGAAACACACACTTTTGCTCAAATCCCACTGATGGATGAAACCAACAATACACACAAATGGCTAAGAAGTACATGAAAAGGTGCTCAGCATTACTGATCATCAGTGAAATGCAAGTCAAAACCACAATGAGGTATCACCTGTTAGAATGGCTATTATCAAAAAGACAAGAAACAACAAGTGCTGCCTAGGATGTGGAGGAAAGGGAACTCTTGCACATTGTTAGTGGGAATGTAAATTGGTACAACCAGTACATCCAGTATGGAAAACAGTATGGAAAGTTGCCTCAAAATATTTAAATATGAACTACCATATGATCCAGCAATTTCATTTCTGGGTCTATAGCTAAAGGAAATGAAGTCAGTATTTCTGAGAGATATCTGCACTCCCACATTCATTGCTACAGCCAAGATATGGAATCAAGCTAAGTGTCTACTGACACTTTATACATAAAATTGACTTTATATACATGTATATAAGAATATAATTCAGGCTTAAAAAATAAGGAAATCTTGCCATTTGGGACAACGTGGATGAACCTGGAGGACATTAGGCTAAGTGTAATAAGCCAGACACAGAAAGACACTGAATGATTTCACTTGTATGTGGAATCAAGAAAAATAGTTGAACTCATAGAAGCAGAGAGTAGAATGGTGGTTGCCAGGGGCTGGAGGCTGGGGGAAGTGGGGAGATGTTGGCCAAAGAGTACAAAGTTTCAGTTATGCAAGATGAATAAGTCCTGGAAATCTGATGTACAGCAAGGTAACTATAGTTAATAATGCTAATGGTATACTTGAAATTTGCTGATAGATCTTCAATGACCTTGCACCACCAACAAAAATAACTATGTGAGGTGATGGATATATTAATTGACTTGATTGTGGTAATCATTTTACAATGTATATGTATATCAAAACATGTACACTGTAACTATGTAAAATTGTTATTCTCAATTATACCTCAACGAAGCTAAACAAAGAAAACTCATTGAGGTCTTTGATAATGTTTAAGAGTGTAAAGTGTTCTTGAGATCAAAGAGTTTGATACCTACTGATTTAGACTAACATATGAGTATTTGACAAAAATAAATCAAATTGGGAGCTCTGTTAGCCAGGAGGAAGGGGAGGAATGGCTATTGAATAAGCAAGCAGTAGTGTCTGCTTGTCCTAGGCCTTTCCAGCAGCCCCCAGTAACCATTCTTCCCATGTCCAGTTTTTTTTAGCTTCCATCCCCACCCCTATTATCCACATATCAGCCAAAAATGCATCCTCAAAACATAGCTTTGATTATGTTACCAAGAATTGTTTAATGGCTATCCATTACATTTATAATCCAATTCAAACCCTTTTTGGAAGCCCACAAGGCCATGTGTCATCTGACCATTATGTCTGAAGCCATACTGTGTTCTGGTTTAGAGCACCCTCTCTACATGGATTAGAGTCCCAGTGCAACTCTTTACCAGCTGCGTAATTTTTGCAAGTTACTCAAACTCCTCATGTATTCCTTTCCTCATCGGTAAATGGGGCTAATAATAATAATACCAAATTCACAGGCTTGGTATGACTATCAGTGGAGATAAGCCATAGAAAGTTCTTAGAAGAATTCCTGGCCCAAATGTGCTCTTAGACAATGTTAGCTGCTATTTCCCAATCTCATTTTATGCCGCTCTCCCATTTACTTGTTAGTCCACCCAGACTTAAGCATTCCAAGTTCTTTCCTGTCTCAGAAACCCTTCACATCCTTCCCACTGTTGGACACATAGCTACCTTCTTCTTTGAGGTGAGGCTTACATGTCAGTCCTTAGGGAGGCTTTCCCTGACCGTGATTTCTACACAAGATCTCTTCTCATCAGCACCCCACCTCTGACTGTTATTCTATCTAACAACCTGTTTTTCCCTGGAACTCATCACGATTTTAAATACTTATTGTTTAATCATTTTCTGTCTCCACCATTGAACTGTAAGCTCCGTGATGGTAAGCAACATACCCGTGTTCAGCCTGTGTCCACAGTGCCTTGATCAGTGGCTGAAAGTACTCAATAAACACTTCCTGAGTGAATATATTGATGAATAACTGGCCACATGATGCAGGTCACAGCCATGATTAGCTGGACTTGCCGGTTTCAAGGGTCAAATACATTAAGGGTAGTCAAATCTATGTCCAACCAACAAAAATTACATATACAATTCAAATGCCAGCTAATGCCCATGATAGGAA
Source organism: Mesoplodon mirus (assembly GCF_964341445.2). Taxonomy (NCBI): domain Eukaryota; kingdom Metazoa; phylum Chordata; class Mammalia; order Artiodactyla; family Ziphiidae; genus Mesoplodon; species Mesoplodon mirus. The sequence goes on along the minus strand of NC_138981.1, from coordinate 129,271,679 downwards.
ATAATGAAAATAAAAGCATGAACTATGACAGTTTCCTCTTTTCAAGTGAAATCATATGCCATTTATATATGAGTGCCTAAGAGTGCTGATCCCATTTCCCCCCTTGTTTGAAAGGAAGACTTATCCAATTCAAATGTCTTGAAACTCTGAAATCAAAAATCCTAAAATCTTAGACCTGGATGGAACCCTTAATATCTTTCAGTCCAATACCATCACTTTGCAGGAGAGACTGTATAAAGTCCTAAAGAGGTAAAGTGAATTGTCAAAAATAACACAACTAGAATTGGAACTCAATCCTCCTGAACACTTACACAGTTTCAGAAATTTTCTCATCACCATCCCTGGGTAAATGCAAAGTAAGTTTTCCTTGTGTAATGCTCACCAAAAACCATTATCAAAGGGACACATTTATTTGAACAAATATATTTTGGAATAGATGCTGAAACAGAAACAAGTCATGGATTTCATCATTGATCAGGCCTGCTGTGGAAGTTGAGCTTTTGCATACAGACCTAAAATATCATAATTCCAGATACGCACTGAGGGAAAGCTAAGAATTACCCTGGTGTATGCAATATGGGCATCAGAGAGAAGTAAAGTTTCATGGAGTAAATGAGCTTTAACTTGTCAGTTCTTTTAAATGGCAAATAATCTGGCAAAAACTTAAATATAAGTCTTTTAGGAATAAAATACAATATTAGCTTTGTATTAGAGTTCGTGCATCTAATACTCTGTTTATTTTGTGAATAAACAGTCTTCCGGATAACTGTGTGACTATTAGAAGAAGAAAAAAATGCTGTACCTTCTTTCTCAGTAAGTCAGGACTTCAATACATAAAGGTCACACCAGCACTTATTGAAAACTAGAGATTAACATTCTGTGAACCTCTGAGCTAATCTGTTAGTGAAAGATGCTTCTCTGTATCTATATAAATTGACTTCATATATTTTAGTCTGCTGCTAGTTCTTGGTTCTATATTTGTCTAAATATTTTCATTACTTTATCTTTAAGAGTAATTATAATACAGAAGGCATATGTATAAAATGTATAAAAATACACTAAAAACACTGGACCTTAAATGTTCAAGAAAAACCATAGCACTATTGGTATTGTGAATGCTAATGCTTTCTGTTCTCATCTATTTTATTACTCCTTGATTCTGTTTGATTTTATGCCCTATTTTTGTCCTTTATGGAAAAGGCTATGATTGTTAAATTGCAATTCCACACCTTGGGTAACCTCCTACTTTTTTTTTTGCGGTACGCGGGCCTCTCACTGTTGTGGCCTCTCCTGTTGCGGAGCACAGGCTCTGGACGCACAGGCTCAGCGGCCATGGCTCAAGGGCCCAGCCGCTCTGCGGCATGTGGGATCCTCCCGGACCGGGGCACGAACCCGTGTCGCCTACATCGGCAGGCGGACTCTCAACCACTGCGCCACCAGGGAAGCCCCCCCTCCTACTTTATAAAGTCTCAGTTTTTTCATCTGAAAAATGGGATAATGATAGTATTGCTTACATTCAAAAGGGCTTTTATAAAGATTTGATAAGATGATATAATAAAACTTTGAGCACAAGGCATCTACAATGCCTGGCATGTAGGAAGTATCCAACAAAGGTTAACTGTTACCAGGACTGGTCATGGTGATAGTAGTAGTGGTAGCAGCAGCAGCAGCAGCAGCAGCAGTAGGCAGTTGTCAGCTATGTAGTCACAGTGGACCTCTTCTCCTCTGCATGGGCTGAGCATAGTTCTGTGTATTCAGGTACAGAAAGGTAGGCAAAGAAATCCTGCTTGTGCCCTGTTCATTGATGGGGTATGTAGAAGGCAAAAGATAATCAGAGTTTGACTGTCCCAAGACAGGTCAAAGGCAAATCTTCTCTTCTTTTTCTTTATAACAAATCAGTAGAACCAAATTCATTAAAAACTATTAAGTGGGCTTCCCTGGTGGCGCAGTGGTTGAGAGGCTGCCTGCTGATGCAGGGGACATGGGTTCGTGCCCCACTCCGGGAAGATCCCACATGCCATGGAGCGGCTGGGCCCATGAGCCATGGCTGCTGAGCCTGCGCGTCCGGAGCCTGTGCTCCACAACGGGAGAGGCCACAACAGTGAGAGGCCCGCGTACCGCAAAAAAAAAAAAAAAAAACTATTAAGTGATAAAAGGATACTAGCTTCTCCTACTAATTCATTTTCACTTCATCTTTTATCTGGAAGGTTGAAGCTAAAATATTTTCTGGGTCTAGTATCTGGGCAAAGTTAATGTTGAGTGAGCACGATGTATGGCCCTCTGCCAGATTTCCAGGGTAGGTATCAAATGAGGAGAAAAGAACCTCCCTCTGTGACCAATGAAAACTTCTTTTTAAAAGGATGAAGGTGAGAAATTCTCAAAGCTACTGCTGTGTCCCAAGTTTTTGATGCCGAGAGCCTTGAATTAATACAGTGAGGCACAGGATGTAAACAGCTTTACTGAGCACAACCTATTGAGCTAAATGTCTACATAAGACTAAGTCAAACTCTCCCTAAGTCTTCTTTCAGGTAAGAAAGTATTAGGTGTGTGCAGAATCTGGTGTAGCATCCAGATGATGTCTTACCTTTGGGTGCAAGCCCTAGGTAGGAGGGAAGGGGGAGGAAGTTGGCTTGGAGACTGTGCTGAGGACACAAGAGGAAAAATGTTGCAGTTGGACAGCCAGGGTGTGGAGGAGTGGCAGGGAAAGGGGGGGAAGGGGGGAGGATATGAAGACACTGAAGGGAAAATGGATGAAAGGCCTAAGAGAGTGATCTTTTCTCATTCCAGGGTAGAAAAATATTGGAAGAAGATGTCACTTAATAGCACTTCCTACAAAAATACAACAATGCATTTATCAAATCTGTTAGTACACCCACTCCAATAAGAGGCAAACTGAAGGGGAAAAAAAGGATGGTGCTGACCAGGAAATATGGATACTGCTGAAGGGGTTCTGCTTGGCCAGCAGTTTTGCCTTTCCAATATTCTTCATTCTGGAAAAGGTTAGCGGCAGTCTGGGCCCTGCTTTGAATTTGGAGTGGTTTGAGTAAGATAGGGGTGCATGTTTCCCAGGAGAAGTGTCCAAACACTTTTTTTTTTAAGGAAATCAGTCCAATCTGCATCTTGACGCCATATGAGACTTTAAAACCTATTTGCTTTCCTGAATTACTTCATTGAAAATTAACTAAACCACTTTGTAGGAAGATAAACCTTATCCCAAGAGAGGTCTATATCAATTCCATTATAAAGATTGTAAATATGTAGACTAACAAAGAAATAAAAGAGAGCATTTCCTTGGTGTTATATTTCTTTCAGTGGCTTTCCATGTGATTCATTAAAGGTATTTTTAACTTCTTTTTCCCTCAGTTGAAAAATTACATATATAAATCCTGACTTTGGAACTGCACAAACATGCACAGCTGCTGGTTTAAGCTTATAAAAATACCAAACAAAGCAAAACACAACTTGGAATAGAGCCATGGTTAAACCTTTTGTAACTGAATTTGAGGAGGATGGAGGTAGAAATCCATTTCACACAGAAGAAATCATTTTATTCTAGTTATACAGAAAGGACTCCATGATGATATAAATGATTTTCTATGTCATAATGAGAGGGCACGTTATTCTTAATCTCATACACTAGGAAGGAAGCCTGATACATTTTTGAGAGCACACTGCCTTGATGCAGATATTTACTACTCATTAGAAATGATAGCCATCTCATTGTTTAGCGATAATTTGGGAGGCCCTTTTTTGTTTTGTATCCTGGAACATCTCTAAATTTATTTCTATTAATTGGCTTTTTTGTTAATTTCTGCAATAATCAGAACACAGCCAGTCCTCTCATAAAAGGCCTACTGGCTAGGTTGAACGTCGGAAGAAGAACAAAAATGTTTTGCCTAAGGTCCTGGGTGGAAAGAAGTGGGAACGTCAAGTTTCTGAACGTCAAGTTTCTGAATTATAACTTGGTAACAGGCTACAGCATTTTGTATTCATTCATCATGGCTGAGGCACCAATATCCAGTTTTCTTTTCAATTAGATTTGCTGAAGCTATCCAGCTTCTTGTGCCCATCTATCATGTTGCAAGGTCTACGGTCCAAATGCCCCAAGCATATCTGAATACAGAGGGCCAGGGTTTGCTTCTGTGTGGGGTGGGGGTGGACAGGAAGGTGTCAGGAAGACAAGACTGAAAGAAGAAAATCACCCAGTATGATCATGGACAAGTTCTCCTGTATTTATTCTAGACCTCTTCATAATAAGGCAGCCACCCTTTTTCAAAATTCTGGTGGGTATTGTCCAGTCTCATAAAGAAAGATACATAAGATGTGAAGGTTAAAGCATTTTACCTACTTCCAAATCCTTGCCAAAATAAAAAAGGGATGGGGGTTAGGGATAGGGGATCCCCCCAAATAAATTTGGTTTTGAAATAACAAGTACACACGGCAAACCTGAAGCTTGTTAATTATTAGGTTCAATTATGTAATCTCACCTAAGGACCTCAATGAATGACAGAAGGTTCGCATCACTGATCTCAAGATACTAAATGCCAGTAGCTCCTCCCAGACACTTTGACGACTATATGTCCCCACACACTTCTGAGTACTCACTAGTTGGGCAGTATAGCCTCAATGTGAGAAACACTGGGCCATGTTGTCCACTGTTTCCTTCCTAGAAGTTCCTTGATTGTGTCATTTCTCTTGCCTTGAATGGGTTCTGCATTCTCTCTCCTAGTCTTAGTTTCCACATAAGGTTCAACCTTATTTCCCTTTCCACCACTAAACTCCCAGAAGTGATCCATCCTCACTCCCATCACCCCTAAACTCTTCTTTTCACTACTGGTTTCACACTTAGCTTGATGGTGTTTTTCTTGCATGTAAATATCTTACATTCTCTATGAAGCTGAGAGTCAACTGAGGGCAGGGGTCTTCCTTGACTCTCCAGCAAGTAGCACAATAGCATGTTTTAGTTTCCCTCATGTGTTGGGCTTTCTCATGACTCTCAGCCTTGGCTTATGCTGTTACCATGCTCTGGAATATCCTTACATATCGTTTTCTACCTTTGAAATTCCTCCTCATACTCAGGATAGAGCTCAGCTGTCACCTTCTTTGGGAAGCCCCTGACCCTAACCCCATGAGAGGGACCCTTGTCTGCTTTCTCATGGCGTTCTGCATGTACCTACATCTTAGCACCTGTCACTGTATAATACGTTTGCCTGGTTAAGTAACTTCGTCTCCCCCACTCTAGGGGGAACTCCTTGAGGTGGGGCTTTTATTTTCCAGTCTCTAGCACAGCATCTGTCACAGGTGCCACCGCTTTCAACTTTATAACCTCCATTATGTTGGCTTTGTATGGCAACAGCTCATTTGTTTTCAGCCTGGAAAATATGCTAGGGATCCTATTCCCAGTGTCAAGAGGATGATTCTGATGCTTACAAGTAAGATAAAGCTTTTTCACTGCCCTATAAAAGTTTTTTTAGGACTGGAGGATTGTAAGGCATTGAATAAAACGAATGTTTCATGATCATCTAACATGAGCCAAGTATGACCATATACACATTACAGCAACACACACTCAAACACATGCAGCCAACAACAAAAACAACAATAAAATGCAAATATCCTACTATCTCCCTATTAGACATAAACGGAAAGAGGGGGGAGGGGGAGAGAGACAGAGACAGAGACAGAGACAGAGAGAGAAGTTTTAAGGAATTGGCAAATTGGCTCACACAATTGTGGAGGCAGGCAAGTGTGCAATCTGCAAGGCAGATTAGCCAACTGGAGAACCAGGGAAGAGTTCATGTTGCAGTTCAAATACAAAGACAGTCTGGAAACAGAATTCCTTTCTTTTCAGGGGGACCTTAGTCTTTTTCTCTTAAAGCCTTCAAATGATTCAACGAGGCTCACTCACATTATGGAGAGTAATTCGCTCTAATGATTTAAATGTTAATCTCATCCAAAAACTGACTTCACGGCAACATCTAGAATGGTGTTTCAGCAAATATCTGGGCAGCATGACCTAGCCAAGTAGACATATAAAATTAACCTTCACACTGGGTAATACCAAAGAGTAAATGCTCTGGAATATTCTTACAACTTCATTTTTTATAGGACCTTTTCTTCTAGAAACCACTTTTACTGTTTGACCTTAAAAAAAAAAAGATATTGTGAAATGAGTCTACAGATTCTGGATCTTCTCTTGGGCTGAGATAAGGAGTCTTTCACTCAGGCAATGGAGAGGGAGAGAGACACGAGATGGTACCCCTGTGGGTTGGAGCTGGACACAGAATGGGAGAACCCACTTCTGCCCCAACACACACACACGAATTCCTAGAAATCCCAACTTTCTGGGCCTCCTACTCTTCCATTTCCTGTCTCTGCCCAAGGGTCATCTGAAATTTCACAGCCCATCAGGGTATATTTTGAATGTACCTAATACCAGGTGTGAGATGTCTAACAGCCACATATCTCTCCTAGTCAACTCCAAACCTTTAAACTTTGGAAATGTTTTCTCCTCCCCATCAGAATCATTTTCTTCTGTTCCTTCCAGAGTTTAGGCTCACAGAAAGGAAGAATGTGTCTAAGGAAAATCAAGAGTTCCTTACCTGCCCTTTCTACCTCCGATATAAATAATGATTATGGTACTATGTACCATGGTTTATAATTTGTGTAGATCCAGCATATTTATCATCTTATATGACCCTCAAAATTTAGGTAGATAGGATAAGAGTTATTCTTGTCATTTTTTTGGACTTCATATATGAAGTTTTAAATAGCAAGTGGGTTGAATACATTATATACTTTTAAGGAGAAAATACATAATCTTGTTTGCATCAAATTATTCATATTTTTACTCTCTGAATCATAGGCCTGGAGTAGACACAAATTTGGATGACTTCCCAGGTCACAGAAACTTCCCCAAGGATTATGCCTTTGCTGCACCCATGCTCTTCTTTGGAGGAACCATTTCTCCCCCCTTGTCCCAACTTATAGGTGACCCAAATAGGAGCTACCTGACCCCATCTCCAGACTCCCAAGGATTGGGCTAATGCATGGGTGTCTTACCACACTCTTAACCCAGTGATTAGCACAAGAAATAGACATAAACCCCAACATTTAGTCACTGAAAATTTTCAAATTGAAGATTAGAGTTTCATCTTTGGCCAGTTTCATCTCTGCCACAAATATGTAAGAGTGTAAACCCAGAAGCTAATATGGACAAGTTTCAACCATAAAGTGACAGCCAACCTGAATGAACAAAGCTATCACTCAGAGACTAGCAAAGGCATAAGAGGGCCAGAGAAGATAAGAAAATCATGAGAGTGAGGACCCCTGTTCTAGTTCAGTCTCCTCCTACTGCTTAGTTATTGAGCCTTAATTACTTGGTTACTTTCTACCTAAACAAGAAATCAAAGCAGAGAGTTCTTTGAGAAAAAACAAAGCATCTCATCAATTATCTGCATACTATTCTAAGTAATTGAAGGTGTTTCCTTTAAAGTTTTAATTGTTAATTGATTGAAATTGCATATACACAGCCAGAGGATTTGCCTTCTGAATTTGTTTTAGAAGAACTATATTATTTTACCCTTTCCTATCCAATGTGGATGTGTCCCTAAAAATGCCAATTTCTTCACAGGAGAATGTTTTAGCTATATGGATAATTTCTTAATAAAAACTAAGTTTATTTTATAAAGCACCAAAGTATTTAGTCAATGTAATACTGTTTTTTTAAGTAGTGAATTCTAACGGGAGGTGTCTAAATGACAGTGTCTCATAGGAGAGATTTAATAGATAACTTTATTTTTTAAAATAAATTGCTTTGGTACTATTAACATAATGTTTGTGTGTAATAGTAGACCTCAAGGTTGTTGGAGAATTGGTGGTTGGAAGGAAAGATTAATGGTGTGATAACAGAAGTGACTATCAATGACATGAAATATGGAGGACATTTTTCAGGTGGTTTTCTAACTGTGCATTTGTTTTCATTCTAACAAAACATCATCAAAAGCAGTAATACTGCCCATCATCACCACCACCATTATATGACTGAGCTGATAGAAGTACAGAGAGAACACAAATAAGAATAGAAAAAGAAGCCATTGTGGAATGTTTTATAGGAAGTGCATTTGTGAAGAGTACACACCCTTTTGTGACAGCATTTTATATATGGTAGAAACAGTAGACAAATTTATAGAAATAGAGTTGAACAGTTGTACAAAGAGATGAAGAATCTTCTGGGAAATCAATTCTGATACATGGATGTCCATAACAATGACAACCAGCAAGGAGCATGGAATAGCATGCAACTGAGAAGAGCATCAGCACACAACACAAATATAAGTTAACTCTATACACATTACATAATTCTCATTCCAAAATCATACTCTAGAAATAGCTTTGTGGTTTGTATAAAGTTGCAACTTACAGAAATTCTCCAGGTATCGTTAAAGATAGGGGTATGGACTGGTTGGGTACTAACTAAAAATAAGACTTAAGACTTTGATGTCCAGAGAGGGCAGACCAGGTACACAGCTAGGCAGTACTGATTACTGGTACCTGACCTCAGCAAAGCCCTATCTGCAGGTTCTGCATGTTACTACTCATAATGCAGTAAAACAATGCTTTATTTTAAGGTTAAAATTAAATCTTCACTTGATAAATTTATTATTTTCACCTGCTTTCCAATCAATTCCAACAACTTGGTTTACTAGCTATTTGTGAGGACTTCCCACAGCAAAGGGCCTATGTACAATATAGTTTTTATTGTTTTGCTAGACTCATGGGAAGTAAGGGAAATATCCAAAGAGCCAGGAAGAGTAAATGGAAAAAAAAATGTAGGCTGAAACCTAATCAAAGAGCAATGAGCAAATACAAAAGTTCTCGGCTTATCAGCATGGGAAGTAGAAAAGGATAAATGAACCTGATTAAACTGAGGGACTCAGCAGGGGCCTAGAGTGGTGCCAGTTTTAGAGTGGCATGGCCCTTGGTAATGGCAGAAACAATGCAAATTATATCTGGAAGAAAGCTTCCTCAACAATGATGAAAGAAAACAAAGACCTAAATAAAGACATACTATGTTCATACATTGGAAGAATCAAAATAGTAAAGATGTTGATTCTCACAAATTTGATACAGTATGGCTGAATGCTTTCCAAAATTAATGACAGACACAAAACCACAAATCCAGGAAGCTCACATAATACCAAGCAGGATAAATACAAAAAAAAAATAAGGCTACACTTAAGCATATCATATTCAAACTAAAGAAAATCAAAGATAAAAGAAAATTTTGAAAGAAGCTGGATGGCATGGGTGTGACAGGGAGTCAAGACACCTTGCCTGCAGAGAAACAAGGGTAAGAATTACATAGGACTCCCCTACAAAACTGTGCAGGCAAGAAGAGAGTAGTATGAAATATTTAACGTGTTGAAAGAAAAAAGTACCAACTTAAAATTCTGTATTCAGTGAAATTATCAATTAGAAGTGAAGAAGACATAAAAACTTCTCATACAAACAAAAACTAAAGGAAATTGCCACCAGTGGGCCTACCTTGCAAAACATGTTAAAACAAGTTCTTCAGTGAGAAAGAAAATGATAAAGTCAGAAAATCAGCTCTACATAAAGAAAGGAGGACCAGTAGAGAAGGAATAAATTAAAGTAAAATAAAATATATTATTTTTCTTATTCTTAGTTGATCTAATCAATAATTGTTGGGTCCAAATAATGATAATAACAATGTATTGGTTGATTATAGTTTATGTATAATTTAAGTGAGCGACAGCAATATTTAAAGAGACAAAAGGGAGGAACTAGGAACATCCTGTTATAAAATACCTGTATTACTCATGAAGAGGTACAGTGCTATTTGAATGTGGACTTACATTAGCTGCAAATGTGTATTGCAAACGCTAAAATTAATTTTTAAAGTACAAATGATAGAAAAAGAGGAGGGAAAATTGAATCATAAAATTCTCAGTTAAAACCAGGGAAGGCAGAAAAATGGGGGGAAAAGAAAACAAAGAACAAATACTACAAATGGAAAACAGTTACAAATATGATAGCTAATAATCCAACATTATCAATAATTACTTTCAATGTAAATGCTTTAAATAAACAACTTGAGAGAGAGAGAGACTGACAGTGAATTAAAAAACTAAAAACTAAGACCCAACTATAGGCTGTCTACAAGAAACCTATTTTAGTTTAATGACACAGATAAATTAAAAGTAAAGGGATGGGGCTTCCCTGGTGGCGCAGTGGTTGGGAGTCCGTCGGCCAATATGGGGGACGCGGGTTCGTGCCCCGGTCTGGGAGGATCCCACGTGCCGCAGAGCGGCTGGGCCCGTGAGCCATGGCCGCTGAGCCTGCGCGTCCGGAGCCAGTGCTCTGCAACGGGAGAGGCCACAGCAGTGGGAGACAGCAGTGGGAGGCCCGCATAACGAAAAAAAAAAAAAAGTAAAGGGATGGATGGGCGTTCAAGATGGCAGAAGAGTAAGATGCGGAGATCACCTTCCTCGCCACAAGTACATCAGAAATACATCTACATGTGGAACAACTCCCACAGAACACCTACTGAATGCTGGCAGAAGACCTCAGACTTCCCAAAAGGAAAGAAACTCCCCACGTAGTTGGGTAGGGCAAAAGAAAAAAGAAAAACACAGAGACAAAAGAATAGGGATGGGACCTGCACCAGTGGGAGGGAGCTGTGAAGGAGGAAATGTTTCCACACACTAGAAGCCCCTTTGTGGGAGGAGACTGCAGGTGGCAGAGGGGGCAAGCTTCGGAGCCGCGGAGGAGAGCACAGCCACAGGGGTGCAGAGGGCAAAGCGGAGAGATTGCCGCACGGAGGATCGGTGCCTACCAGCACTCACCAGCCCAAGAGGCTTGTCTGCTCACCTGCTGGGGCGGGCGGGGGCGGGGGGCTGAGGCTCGGGCTTTGTTCTGAGCGCAGGGAGAGGACTGGGGTTGGCAGTATGAACACAGCCTGAAGGGGTTAGTGCGCCACGTCTAGCCAGGAGGGAGTCTGGGAAAAGTCTGGATCTGCCGAAAAGGCAAGAGACTTTTTCTTACCTCTTGGTTTCCTGGTGCGCGAGGAGAGGGGATTAAAAGCACTGCTTAACCGAGCTCCAGAGACAGGCGTGAGCCGCGGCTATCAGCGGGGATCCCAGAGATGGGCATGTGACGCTAAGGCTGCTGCTGCGACCACCAAGAAGCCTGTGTGCAAGCACACGTCACTATCCATACCTCCCTTCCAGGGAGCCTGTGCAGCCCGCCACTGCCAGGGTCCCGTGATCCAGGGACAACTTCCCCAGGACAACGCACGGCACGCCCCAAGCTGGTGCAATGTCACGCCAGCCTCTGCCGCCGCAGTCTCGCCCCGCCTCCGTACCCCTCCCTCCCCCCAGCCTGAGTGAGCCAGAGCCCCCAAAGCAGCGGCTCCTTTAACCCCGTCCTGTCTGAGCGAAGAACAGACGCTCTCAGGAGACCTACACGAAGAGGCGGGGCCAAATCCAAAGCTGAATCCCGGAGCTGGGAGAACAAAGAAGAGAAAAGGAAATCTCTCCCAGCAGCCTCAGGAGCAGGGGATTAAATCTCCACAATCAACTGGATGTACCCTGCATCAGTGGAACACCTGAATAGACAACGAATCATCCCAAATGGAGGAGGTGCACTTTGGGAGCAATGATATATATACATTTTTTCCCTATTTCTTGTTTTGTGAGTGTGTATGCATATCAGGAACATTCTGATTAAGAGATGAAAAGAAGCAAGAGTCAAGCAAGCTCCATTAAGTGTGATAGTGACAATGCCATTGGTTAAGTGAATGAACTCCCTTTGGTATTCACTGTGTTGAGCCTAAGGGGCTCCCCAGCTATCCACGTGTTCTAAGAGATGACCTCCTCTAGCACTGTGGCATCCGGCAAGGGACCCAGCACAGGGGACGTTACCCTCTCCTGAAAGTAGGGTATGCAGAGGGCCCAGGTTCAGATCCATCCTGTAGCAAGGAGGCCTCACTAGCTGTGCTGGGCTTGCAGGGTGCTGTTTCCATGATCAAAGGCCTAATGGGCAGCTGTACACTGAGGGTCACAGGTTCAGGACCTGAGATAGTCTATGTTTCCAGGAAAGTCCAGTATGTACCCACCAATTGCTACACTAATGGCATACAGCGTTGGGCCAAGGAAGGTAGTTCCTTGTATCAGAAGCCCATGCAACTAACGGCCATCACTGATGGTAGAGGGACTCCGAGATATATGAGAGAAGGTTGCTAAAGCTCCCACAGTGAAGGAATCTCGGGGTGGGGGGGGAGGGGGGGCGTAACAGGAATTCCTGTTCTATGGCAATTCAGGCAGATTCTAGTATCTTTTTACAGGGGGTCTCATTCAAGTTGGGCCTATTTGCAAGTTACAGAACAAAAAAGCTTTGTAAATGAGGAATGTTGCCTCCAGAATCTAAAAATGTCAAAAACATGTTGGGCTTGTTTTAACAATGTGGGTCCTAAGAAGACTAAAAGCTGTTTCTTGACACTGTCAGGACTGGAGCAGCCCTCAACTTACTAAATAATTTTCATGAACTTAACTGAAGTGCTGGGGCCCTGTACTATGTGTCTCATGTGAACCTCCTCAAAGGAGGATGTCATTAGTGAGATGTCATAACTGTGTACCCGAAAAAAGTTAGAGCTGGTTAAAATATTGCCTGTGAAGACTATGTGAGATGGCAGGCGTGGAGACTGAGCCCATTGAGTACCCAGGTGAAGGTGTATTGTGTCCCTTTAAAGGTGAAGGTTAACTGCAGCTGAGAGGTTGTTGAAATAGGCACTGAATAGAACATGCTAGCCAAATACTTTGCTATAACGACAAAGTATTTACCAGTTACTTATTATTATTGGGTGGAATCAGTCATTTCAATAATATATATGGAGCCCTAGTGGGTGGGGCCATGACGCCAAGGGTACGAATTCACACTGAGGCACCGGTCCTGTTTTCCCGGGTTTAAGAACAAGTAAAACTTGGCTGTTAAATGCAGCAGAAGTGGGGATAACCACACCTTCTCTAAATAGGTCTTATATAATGGGTTTCAATCTGTGAAAACCGTGCTTTCATTTAGATTGAACCTTTTCTTAAACACTGAGGTGAAAGGTATTGTTTTAACTAGGGGGAAAGGTCCATAGGGTCCCATAGTTTTCAAGCTGATTATAAGGGCCAGAGACTTAACTTTATTACTTATTGGGTCAGGTTCTCCACGTGCACTAGAGGATATTTTAGGGTAATGGATGTCTTGCCTATGGAAAAGTCAGGCACGGAAATAATTCGGATGGTTCAGGTTAGGCATATCTGTTTCTAGTTCATGTTCACCTACTCCCTGGCTGGGAGTAGGTGGACATAAAGTGTGGGCCAGATGTGGGCCAGAAGGGGAAGGGGAATTAATGAGGCTTCAAAACTGTCAATTGTCAAACATCAAAAGTGGAATCAGATTATGACACACACTGCCACCACCCATACAGCACCCCTCTCCCCATCTGGGACCTCCGAAACACACACGGAAATACCAAGTCCTTTTCCTCCTCACCAGCAGGATAAAGTGTTCAGGAAGAAATCTGTCTTCAGAGCTCA